>NC_052541.1:461946-1711946 GCF_016699485.2 Gallus gallus | reverse complement strand
TAGGAGGCACAGTTCTTTCCCAGCTTTGAGTAATGCAAACCTAAATTAAGCCTTGCTTCCAAAAGGGGGTATCCCCTGAGAGGGGCTTTATATTTGTAGCCAGTTAACAGCACTAATTAAGACTTCAGTTACTCCAGTCACTCGCTCCAGGTCCCTGGTTGAAAAAAACAGCATGCAAATTTAGAGTTTCCCCATGCAAAAGCATCCCCGAAGTCCCTAGAGCTGAGAACTCTCCTTTAATAACTGAAAAATGAAAGAGCAGCAGCTGCTAGTTGGAGAAGCCAAAGCACAGTTTAGCAGTGACATCTGAAATGAGACGGAGCTCTTCTCAGAGGCATGCTGGTGCACAACAAACCCAGAGCAGGCTGGGCAAAATCTTGAGAATGCTGATTCTGCTTGGCTCCCAATGGAAGTGGCCAGGCACTGAGAGCAGGCTACAGGAAGGGGACTGGCCTGGCTAGAGAAGCTTCACCCCCTAATTCCAGTGCCTTGCAGGCTCTTTACACCTACACTCATTTGCTGCTGTATCAGTTGAAACAAAACTGATTCCAGATTTAGGTACAGTCCTACCAGGAAGAACGATAGTGAGGAAACGGGATTTCATGGGAACATATAAAAAGATGCCATGTTCATTTCAAGTGTGTTAGCCAACTAAAAAGATAAAAGCAGAGAAACATTTAAAGTATTCAGGTTCCAGGAGCAAAGTATAAATGAGCATCTCTAACACTTAGTGCTTAGTACCTGATCAGATGGGACAGATTTATCTGCATAGAACTGCTGTGTCTTCCCCTTGCTATCAGCTGCTGCAGCACAAGCCATCACACACAAAGTCCCACTGATTTAATGAAGCATGTGATAGCCAACACGCACAGTTCCTGCTTTCCCAACTTCAGTTCTTTTGTAGTGATGGGGGTTTAGAATGATGTTCTAGATGTTTTCCAGAAGCACTTTTGCAAAGTAGGAGATGAGCTTCCCAGTTCTTTAAACCCCACCTGCCCACCTCAGTAACATCCTTGGTCCCAAATCTTGCATCGTTATTCCATAAGCAGTACACATTAAGACATGACCAAACTAGTTAACTGGGACCTGCACGGGCTTGACAGATATGCACAGGCTTTCCAGAAATATGAAGGCAGGCTTGGGATGCTGTTTTCAGGCAAATCAAGCTATATCATGCTCTAGTTTCTTCTGGATAGCTGTAATCATTCCTAGAAGAGCATTCAGTTTCACAGGACCTACAGCAAACAGCCAACCCAACTTAATGGCCATTTATCAAATGCCTCCAAAGGTCTGTGAGCCTTGTCTGTTGCCAGCTGTGCTGCCAGCCTGCACAGCAGAAAGGGCCACTGGCCCACCACAGCCTAATGGCTGCTTCCAGTCCTCATGTTCCCTTCATCACTACAGCTTAGGCTACTTTGGCATATTCCTTCCCCAAGCTAGACACAGGAAATTTGGTGACTTTGGCAAAAGGCCTCAAAAAAAAAAAGTCATAATCCTGTGACTCATCCACATTTTACAGCTTTGTATTTTTCCACTGCGCAAAAGCAATTCCCCCAGGACTACAGAGAGCACTGGCACTTGTATCACCTGGGCCCAGCTCTCCTGCTCTCTTCCTGAGTTGATCAGGCTGCTTCTCTCCCTTTTCCTCAGTACAGCTTTTCTGCACTCGCTTTTTGCTCAAGGGACCTGCTGTGCAAGCAGACTCAACAGACAATGGAAAGAGCTGACTGCTTTCTTACAGCAACTTGACCTAGGCCAAAATTGTGGGTTGGGAACAACAAAGTCACTCCTTGTTCTTCCTAGACCTGCCTGTGCAGGTCTGTCTCAGCCCTGGCCACTCCTCAGTGCTCCTTCTGTGCAGTGCACGAAGAGCCGTTGCTTTTGGTCACCAGATGTCAGGGGCTGGCACAGGGCATTGCTGCTGCTTTTGCCGGAGGCTCAGGGGCAGGCTGAGGATCCCAAAGCATGGCAGGAGGCTGACATCAAGCAGCTTCCCAGGGACATGACTGGAGAAAAAGCCAACTTGGCGAGTTAACACATCACAGCATACCACAAGGGATGACAATACAGTAGGTAGGGCAGCTTTGAGATAGCTGTTCAGGAACAAACCTGTACTTATCCTGTACTTTCTGCTTTATGTCTTGCAGTGAATCTTGGGAGATATCTCGCTCAAGGTACCCAGAAAGCACCTCTGTAGCATTCTCTAAGTCTGCTTGGTTATTCTGCAAAGACAGGGGAAAAAAAAAGAAGTACTTTTAGGAGGAAGAAATGTCTTTCATCCGTCCAAATGAAAGAAAAAGCAGGATGAGCGAAACTGCATAATATTCAAGTAACCTGCTCTGAGAACCACGAATGAAAGAGAAGAAATTTCTTCCTTTGATCAGAACAGAGTCTGTGTATTTACCAGCAAGTCTTATGTCTTTCTCAATCCGGAATATCCTGGCAAGCCTGAAAAGTCTTTTCCTTACTAGCAGTACAGTGTGGTACAGGCCAAATTATCTCCCATTGTGCCCCTTGCCTATGTGTTTATTGGCAAAGCCTCTGCTGACTCCAAGTACAAGCACTGCAGCATCAGAGCACAGCGTGGACTGCTGCTCAGTAGTTCTGTGCACAGCACAGAAGCCTTCTGCTTAAGTTGTGCACCAGCAAAGGATTGTTTCAAATCGAATAGCTAATACAGTTTCACCTGCAAAGCAGATCATTTAAATCTTCTAGAGCAATTTTAATGGTAGCGCCCTTAGAAAGAGCACCAGGGAAAGGCAAAACTCCAGCTTTAAGCTTTCATGCATTCTTTGCCGGTTCAAAGCCAGAACCTTCATCCTTTTTCTTGTTTCAGAGTATGGCAACTTGTAGCTCTGCCTCCTCTGCCAGCAGAGCACCAACACGATGCCTAGCATGGCTGCCATACTGCAAACAGAAAATTCAGACAACTTCTGTACAAATGGAGACAGCAATTTCTCCAAACTTTTCAGTTTTCACCCCTATTTCACTCATCTTTGTTATCTGAGTTCCTGATAACCATGTTTTCTCCTACCTCAAAGATAATGGACTGATTATTCTTTTTGAGGTAGAAGGCAAAGACGTAAGTGTACATGAGTGTGGCACGACACTGGCAGAGGACGTCGACTGCTTTCTTCAGGAACTGCACCTCAATCCATGACATGTTGTGCTGCTGCATTTCCTCCATCTTCTGCTTCACCTGTGCATAGAGCTTGTGCTCAAAGCGCAGGCTCTGCATGTGGTTCATATAGCGGTTGCAGTAGAACAGGTACCTCTGCAGGGCTGCTCTGGATCTCTGTGTTAATTCCCATTAGGAAAAAAGAAAACAAATAGTTAAAACAAAGCAATGGCTGCAATAGAAGTAAGCCCTTCACAAGGCTCTTCCTGACACTAAGAATAAGCTTCCTCTCCAAAGGAGTTTCCTCTCCTCTCACATTGGCCAACATTGTGCAGCACTGCTAACCCTCACTCAGTGCCCCAAGGAAGGGCCAGACCCATTGCAGCTTGCTGCCGTGTGGTGGACTTTCCAGCTCAGCTGCAGCATCTTCACTCCCAGCCTCCAAAATAATTAGAATCACACTGCTGGATCCTGAAGTGTTTTTAATTTCAGCCTCCCATCTCAAGTTATGAGGACATAAATGCTTCCAGTATCATGACTAACAGCCAGAAGCAGATTTTCCTTTTTTGGCTATTAAGGAATTCTAATTAAACATTTATGGTGGTTGTGTTAAGAGGGCAACCTTAGGTTGCCTAGGCACGTTGATTACAGGGCAGGGGAAGATGCCACATGCTATGCAGTGTAAGAGATCCAAGATGACTCAATACACAGTCATTAATCTCATTTTCTTCTCGCTGACAGATCAGCTGAGAACAAGGACAACATGGGCATGGTTCAACTTGCACAGAGTCTGTACAAAGGTAGCACGCATCAGGCCAAGTCATCCCTATCTGCAGGAGGTGGAGCTGAAGGAAATACTTAGATTGTTGGCTGTAACGGTACTTTGACAGCAATGCAGGAAATGATTTCTGCAAGCTGCAGCACACAGCATGCGACTCCTCCCCATTAAAAGTTAGCAGGGGATTTGGCTCTGCTAGCCATATTCACAAAGCAGTTCAATGTATCTGCAGCTTCACTCTCAATTTCTCTTTACGTCAGGTCTCCAAGTATAATTATTGGAATAATTAAAGTCTACACTATATAAATTCAAAAAGTCTGCTGTGCTTAAACACTTCAGGATTGGCATTAAGAACTCTGCAGTGAAGAGCATTTTCCAAAGGGTGCTGGGATTGCTGTCTGACCAGCAGCACTATGATGACTTCATGCAAAGAGCTGCTGTAAAATAGACAAGGCAGCATGACAGATAACAGCTGAGTTACCGTGTTCTTTAAACTGGGCTAAAGTGATTTTGAACCTTACACAAGGCAAGAATCCAAAGCTGCTGGTGTCTTCTGGATTCATGCCCAAATCCAGGAAATTCCTCGGGGCTGATATCTAGGTTTACAGAAAGCCCAAAAGAATGGCACAGAGTTGATTTCTCTTACCACCAAAGGTTGTGGACTCACCTCCTGTGCATCCCTTGCTGCCTTTGCATCATCCTCGTTGTAACGATTGCAGTTGTACCTGTAACAGGGACACAGATGCCAGATTTCAGTTCATACAAATGCTCTTTTTCTCGTGGCTTCCTGACCTCCCCACAAGGCCCACTTCCAAACTCACCAGGCAGACCCATGAGGCTCCCAGGGGCCCAGACACACCCAGCAGAACTCAGCTTTGCAGTTCTGGTTCCGACAGACCATGTGGTTGCAGCCCCCGTCCTTCTCAATGGTGACGTGGCATTTTGGGCATTCCTGTTGACAGTACACAGAACACAGACAGGGGAAGCAAACCAGGTTCAGTCCCAGGACTTTTAGGTATGGTACCCCTTAACCACCTCCTAAAGTTAGAAGGGTTCCCATAGCAGCAAGAAATGGCACAGCGAGTGAAATACTCAACGTCCTTTTCCCCTTTGATCATTAAGTTCTTCTTCCAAGTCACGCCTTTAATACCAAACTCAGAGCTGCCAAGATAGCAAACTGAAAAAAAAACCTAAACCTCTAAGGAACAACACATTTCACCTACACTGCTATCGCACATCCCTAGCAGTAAACTGGATGGGTTATTTTCACAACCTTCTCTAAAATTACAGTAGTATTGATTGATGATCCATAATTGCCCAGGGGAAGGCATCTGGCTTTCCTCACTGTCAAGTGTTTGGTTCACTGCAGCACTCAAACCTGAAACAAGCTTAACAGTGAGCTGGTACCACGCTGCTATCAATCTGAGACACCTGCAGTTGTAAAATGTCATCCCAGAAGCATCCAAAAACTAGCAGCAAGAATCTATTGTGCTCTAAAGAAGCTTCTGTCAGCTAAAAAGACAATTCTCCTCCTGGGGCATTTCTACATTTCCTGTTAGGCTCCTTTTTTCCTCTTCACGTGACACCTCACTGAAGACTTTTCTACACAAGCCCACGTGGGGCTTCCTTTTCAGGTATGAGGCCTCTGCCAAGTAGGAGGATACATCAAAGAGCAGCACTGCACAGTGAAATCTTTAGGGAATAGGTTTTTATTTTTATTTTTTTTAAATATCACTCTCATACATCTGCAAAATGCAGCCACTTCCTAAAACAACATTCAACTCAAGTAGAACACTAAAAAAAAAAAGATTTCTGTATTATACTATGAAATGCACAAAGCCTGGACAGCAAAAAAAAAATCACTGAGCTGCTCCTACAAGCAAAGGAAGACAGTCCAGCTTTCTTGCCACTCGTTCCTGTCCCTGTAGCACTTCATTCATGGTAACACAATGCAGATGCACCAGTCAGGAACGCATCATTACCTTTTGCTAACCAGAAGAGACATCAAGAGCATGATTTCCTATTCCAACATTCAGTATTGGTCATTCTCAGTAAAGGAGGTAACTAACACATTTAATCAGTCTGCAACTGCTACTTTTATCTAGAACAAAAATCCAATAGAGTCCTGTACCCACTCCAGGTGTCTCAGGTATCACCATGAGCAAGATTTGCATACAACCCTGCCTATTTGTACTGTAAGAGACAGTAGAATTTGCACACTGAGAAGTACTCAGAAAATAACTCAAAAAGAGCAAGAGACCAACACTGATCAGAAGTGACTCATCCCACAGGACAAGTATGTTACAAGGGGAAGACAGGCAAGGGAGAAGACATTCACATGAAAGATCACAACTTCTTTTTTGGCCAACACAGTTCAAGTGTTTTCAGCTACTTTTCCTTCCTAATGATTGCAAAACTCAAGTCTCGTTAGTACAGCTTGACCTAACATTGAGGTTAGCCTATAGTTGAAGTGAAGGGCTGAGCAAGATGACATCCACAGGGGCCTTTCAACCAAAACCATCTAATGATACCCCCTCATTTTCAATGATGGTATCATTTCTGTCTTCTCCAAGCCTTGCTCTGCTCCTTCTGCCTGTTCTTGAGGAGGAAGAATGAAGGACTGGGCAGCAGAAGCACTTGACATCCCACACAGCCAACAAGGTTTTCCCGAATAAGGGTGCAGCTATTCCTTTGAAGGGAGCCATCATGCTATTAGGGCTCTTGATTGGAGAGTGCCACTCTCCCAGCCATCCTGCCAGGAGAGAACAGCAGTGCTCCATCCCATCAGCAAGTTGCACCTTGAGCAAGAGGAACAAGCCCAGTTCCTAACCTGGGTTTGTCACGTAGATGAGATTCCCCAGATGTGGGAGCAGAACACCTCCAGGAGTTTGATGAAGGCTTATTTCAGCAGTTACTCTTGTTCCTGTGTTTTGAAATACACTGCATGCAAGCTGGCTAGTTATTTTGTTTGGTCCAGGGCTTTTTTGGCTAGGTGCTCTGATAGGTTTGAGCAGCAAGCAAGCACAAAAGGAAAATGATCCAGCCCTGCTTTCTTTCCTACCACTAATGCTTATCCAGCTATGAACAGTAAATGAAGCAGAGTAGCTCCTCTGCAAGCCCTCTCACATCAGTTCCACTGGGCTGTCCACAGGATGAAGGTCCAGTCAGGTAAGCTTGTTCCTAATTAATTAGCCCAGTTTTGTGAGCTTCAGTCAAAAAACAGTTCCAACAGAAGAGACAGCCCCCAGTACCCTATCTACTTGCCTTCTCCAGGCAGCCCCTCTCACTCTTCCAGTCCTGAACAAACACCAGGACTCAAGTTTAGCTTGACCTGTTACAATTGTGAAAATCCCAGCTTGATTAGCTCATTGTAGTTGAACATAATTAAAAATTAAGGAAAAGCCATAAGAACACACAAAAGAAAGGCTGAACAGCAGCAGAAAGAAACAAGCAGCAACTACTCAAGCCAATAATGAAATGAGTGAGGGAGATTTATACATAAGGAGGATAGGGAAGGCAGATCTTATTGAGCATTATAGCCATGCAACCAAAGAACAGCCAGCAAATCAAATTACTCAACCAGCAGATTATTCTGCATGTTATCTATCATATCATGATGCAGAAGTGACCCCATTAACATCGTTCCACCCCAAACAATTCGGTGTTGCGCTCACACACTGTACTTTGAAACAAAAGCCCAGGCAAACCTAGCAAGGGAGAACAATCTCTATTTTGTCATAAAAAGCTGCACATCCATAAAACACCACAAGCCACTTTGCAAACAGGAGGCTAAATAGAAACACATTTCTTATGTCACAGCGCAGGTGAAACAGATTAGCCCTCTCCAGGGCACCCAGAGGCAAGTGGTGTACATCACCTGCTCTGCCAGCAACACCTTCACCTATAATTTACCCTAAAAGATGAATCCTCGATGCCACACAGATTTCATGAAGCACTTCAACAAAATCCACTACTGATCCTTAATTACAGCTAGTACAAAGCTGTACACTGTGACACCACCTAGAATCGGGGAGCAAAGCAGGGTACTTTCAACACCTGCTCATCTGAGAGGAAAGATGGCACTTCGACATCTTGGGGAAAATGTTGTTTGTGGTTCTGGCACAACATCATGCTGGCGAGAAATGAAAGAACAAAGTTAGCTGCTGGTGCCCAGGGAGGATCCAGCTGGCTGCCAGGATTTCCCCACGTCAGAACAAATGAAGGACTTCCAGAAAGTACAGTGAGAGTACATGTTCAGGCATTAAAAGTGACCTGAAAAGAGAAATGGGTTCGTGCCATTATAATCTCTCTTCGAGGATAAAAAGTTTTTGTGAAGGAGGAAGAAAAAACTGCTTGTTTTATACATCAGATGTTCAAGTCCCATCTAGCCCTGAAGATAATGAGATGGTGACGTGCCAGGAGCCAAAAGCAGTAAGGCAGGGGCACTTGTAGTATCAGATCAACAACTTTCATTACCATCAATTTAATTTTGCAACAAAAAACAGTGCCTAGGGTGAAGACCAGACTGTTAACATCTTTCTTCTTCTTCCTTTAATACTCAAAGATGCTGAAAGACTAATAGAGAAAAATCCATTTCAAAACCCTTATTCCAGCGGTTTTGTTCCCCTTCTTCCTCCTCTCAGGCAGTCCTGATACACTTTACGAGCCCAAAATACACACACACATCCAAATTCTGTGTTTTTCTTCATTCATCCTTTGAAGGTTCAACCGTAGTTGATCTGCATGGTTTCTTTGTTCCCAAAGCCACAGGAACCACACAGCACCAGAAAGCTGCCTAGTTTATCCAAGAAATCAACTATTTAAGAACCAAGTTTGTATAACAAAGTGAGAGAAAAAAAAAAAAAACCTTGAACAACTCAACCCTTTTGTCTGAAAAAGATGGAGAATTAAAGGCTTAGTAACACTTGTATTGGCTTGAAATTTAATTTAGTTCTACAGATCTCACATGTGAACATAGCTCATCTTTGCACAAGCCCATTGACTACAGCCCATGCTACTGCAAGAGCTGCTATCTTTTGTATAGGCAGAAAGAAATTAGTGTAGAGGCCTCCCAAGAACAAACAGTGCAATATCCAACTTATACTGGAGACCACAAAACTCACTCCTCAAACTCATTTCTCATTCAGATTACTGCACAAAACCCATCAAAAAACACATCGCATCACTGCAGTTTGTGAACAGAAACCAATTCAGTTCATTTTTCTACTCTATCATACAACTGCCCGATGTTTCTCCCCTGTGCCCTCTCCCAGGAAAAGGTAGAATAAACCCATCTCATGTTCTCCTGTTGCAAAGGGTTACCCAGACTTCGAGCACACATATTCCAGGAAGACCAGTATTTTTGGTTCCACCTCTACCACGATAAGCTGAGAAGCGTTCTTCCCTGAAGAGACCACATGGGATAGGACTGCAGCTCAGGGCCACACTCAGAGAACTTGAAAAATGCCAGAAATTGAGACAGCAGGAGCAACAGAAGTATACTGACAATGGTGTTTGACATCTGACAGTATCTGATCCAATTCCCTTCTAGGTTTTTCAAAGTGAAAAAAACTCAATGCACCTGGGCTCCAAAGCATTTTCTTGCATCTCATACAGATTAGAGGAAGTAACAGGGATGTTCAAGGGCTGATCTGCCACTGACACCAGACTACAGGAACTAACAGATAAGCTGGGTTGATGCCAGCACTGCTTGGCCACATTCATTTCCTCTCCACCATGCTCTGGATGGGTGTTTTCCACAAAAACAGTTATTACTGCTGACATTCAGTCCTACTTCTGAACTATGTTTCCAGTACCACTAGCGTGGCTCCTTGATGGCAAAGTCTAGGTGCTGGTGTTAAAACAATGGGATGGAGAGCCCTTACAACGATGACCACTAACACCCTGAGGGCAGCAGATGCTCACCTGACCCCCAAGGGTTTTAGTCACATGAAAAATAAGGCTGCAACATGGCAATATTCCAAATATTTGGGTCCCAAGGCTAAAAAAGCTGCATACTCAACCCTTTCCAAGTTATTTGGCTCTTCTTCCTCAGGTTTAGCATAGGCAATATCTGAAGACCAAGCAAACTTTGAATAAATGTGATTTAGTTCTGGAGCTACAATTCATCTCTGAGCACGTTATTCCCAGAAAAAGCCACGTTTGTTTTATTGAGCAACACAGCCTCCAAGCAGGGACCACACAAATATCAGCCCATGAAACAGAAAAAAGCAACAGACTGCAAAATTTCAGCATGATTTTAACTGTGCATTTCACTGATGGGTGTTTCTGCTTTCACCATAATACAACATTCCAGCTCAATGAAAAACACAGCCAGCCCCAGAAAGAAGCAGCGCCGCTGCAAACAATACCATTGACCAGTTACACAACAGAGCTAAGAAAACAAAGCAGCCATTTCCTAACACCCTCCCCACCTTCTTCCACCCCTCGGGCAGCCACGAGACCCAGGTCTGCTCCTGGCCCCGATGGCATCTGCTTCTTTTGTTTCCTCCCTGCTGTGCCAACCCTTGCTTTTATTCCTCCCAAATCGAACAAATGCAGACAAGTTGAAGTTTCATGCAAAGTTGAGCTAGCTGGAACGAAGACATTTACATAATAAAATCCTAACAGCTGTTCTGCCAGGCTCTATCTGGAATGATGCCCAACAGAAATGAACAACTCCTCAAGAGACCAGCCCAGGGGATTTGAAGGCAGATGTAAATTATCACAGGCGAATCAAGCCACAGGTGGTGATAACATGTTTCACACACTTGGAGCGAGGCACTGATTTGCTTAGGGAAGCCATTGGTGCCAGACAGAAGCCCCAGGACTTGAGTTTCCTTTGGTTCTCCAATCAACTCCTCCACACAAACAAACCTTTTTAACCTGAAGAACCTCACCTGATTCGAGGCAGTAACACCTACAGTTGCACTTCAAATAAGCGCTGATTGTGTATTTTAATGTTTGTTCCTCATGACACGTGACAGAAAAAAGCAATCCTAGGACTGAGGAATTAGATTACCATTCTTCTTTCAATCCCATAGTGCATATAAAATACAAGGAAAAAACCCTCACCTTTGTGTTTGCTGCAATCCAATTAGAAGTTTCACTGTCATCATCACACTTCTTAATCCATTTCTTTAACCACTGTTAGAAAAACGAAGAAGTTAAAAGAGAGGAACTATAAAGGTTCCCAAGAGAGCTGCTTACATTAAGGTGATGGCAAGGAACGCACAGCCAAGTATGAGCTGAATGCTACCACAATGAGGTGTGACTTCACAAAGCTTCCTTTAGTGGATAAAAATCTTGTCTCACTCCCTAGATACACGCCAGGAGAGGATAAAGGATCAGAACTCTAAGCCATTATTACTATTCCCAAATCCTATCTTTTGGGGATTGTCTTGCTGTAAATTGGGTAGGGAGAACAGTGAGGTGATGTTGAAAAGCAGTGCAAAGAGCAATCAATTTAGCTGCAGATGTTTCCTGCTGCACCATCACAATGCAGCTGATGCACAAACACTTCAGCAATGAGTTGCAGTTCTTAAGTTCAACTAAAAAAAACTTCCTGTGAGACTGTTAGGAGTATTTTAACAGTGATTTGCAAAAACCGCAGTCAGATCCTCCATGTTAACTTCACATCAAGTCCTACACTGCCCATTGGCATCCTGGCCATGTACTTAGGCTTCTTCTTCTTAAACTTATAGGAAGCATGGCTACATCAAGTGAACACAATTACAAAAGCCTGCTTGCACCTTTGAGATAACTAACTGTGGCTACATGTTTTGTCTGGTCTTTCCAGAAAACACACTACACCTTTGGTGATGTTTCCTTCCCATTCCCCAACAAAGTTTTTTTTTTTGCATTCATCACTGAGAATGGACAGACTGCTCTCCTCAAGGCACAAAATATGTTTGTGAGCTCCACACTGGGCCACAGGATCCCAGGTTTGATTACAGCTTTGGACAGCTCCACAAGAAACAGCAGCATGCACTGTATGAAAACAAGTGCTAGAACCAGGACCCAACTCCCTCCATGCCACAAACCACAGCCTTGTGGAAGCCCTGAGCACCTATAAAAACACCAAGTGCAGGAACACTCTCTGTAATGTGAAGCATTCACCATTCACTTCTGAAACTCCCCAGTTCTTCTTGAGGGTCTCATCTGGAATATCCTTCTCCTCCAGGCAGTTCCCCAACTGGCTGAGGTTCACAAATAAAGTGAAGCATCCTAAAGGCATCCAGGAAGACTTCTCTAATTCTTTTTATGTTACCACCTAAACAGGTGAATTAAAATGCTTCTCGATGTGAGCAGTTGCAAAGCTTGTGCTTCATTTCTGCATGTTTTGCACATAAGTTGACTGTAGATAGTTCAAAGTCACACACTTAAAGAACTCTGAGATGCTCACCTTGCATTTAACAGGGTCGTGCCAGTTTTCACCGCAGTTAAAGCTGTAAGGGGAAAAACAGCAAATGAAGTACACACAGCTATACTTTTATTTAACTTGGTTAACATCATGGGAGCTTTCTTCTGAGAGGCCCTGATGAAAGAATATGGAAAACCCTAAGGAAACATTACCCATATCAAAAAACCCTCAAATCCCATAACTCCATTTGGATATGCATTGCATTCATCAATCTGGGTATTAATATTAGATTCAACAGGGATTTAATTTCCTTCTAGCAACTCAGGTAACCTTGCAAAGTTATCTATCTTATAAACAAAGAAGGTGAACAAAAGGATCTCGCTTGGGAAAGACACCTGAGTTCACTATTAACTTGTATTAGTTTTCATTCTTTCATTCTATTAACGTTTTCAAAGTGCTAAGTAGAAGGCAACCTTGACTTCTTTTGCTTTGTTGTTCTCACCAAAACTGACGTCCACATTTGCAGCGAACAGGTTTAGCATCAGGATACTGGACTTTAACAACATGGTGGCAGTCTGGGGCAGGACACCATTTTAACAGTCGATTACACTATGAAATAAAGCAAAAAGAAAGGTAATACAGTGGATTTGAACATGTACAACCAGGAAACAGGGACAGATGGAAGTCTTCAAAAATCAAAATAAACTCAGAGAATGGTGGTTTGGGGGCAGTAAAAATAACAGTATTTTGCTGAAAGCATTTTACAGCTTTACTTAAAATGACAAATGTTTAAAGACATTATTCTTTATAGAACAGTGTTTCATGATTTTCAATCTGAGGCATCTCAGGTAGCATTCAAGAACCATAAACATTAAGTACTTCTAAGAAAATAAACACTGGATAGCTCTTGTAAGCTCTTTATCTACAGATATTTACCATATCTTTACATAACACCTCTGTAGTCCTACAGATTTTCTTGACTATTTTCCTACAACTACACCTGCAACTAAATGAGCTATGAAACAAGCCCTACAAAGCCTTTAGTTTGTACTTACATCTGATTAGAGACCACACAAAAGAAAACCTGCGCTGCAGTTATAAACAGGCCTCACTCTGGTTCAGTACACAAGCAAGAGAAAAAACACTCCGGAAGACATCACAAATTTCAAATCAAAACTCACCTCTACAAAACTATTGGTTATTAAATGCTGGTACTTTAATTTCACCTTGGAATCTGTGATCAGACGCCTGCAGAAAAGGAAAAAACAAATATATTCTTGTAGTAGAAAGCTTCCCTTCTCCCCTACACAACCAGAAAGTCGAGACAAATGATTTTGATTCTTCCTTCTGTGCTTGCAGGTTTCTTTCTTGTATTTGCTATTTGCTCTTACTGTGAAATTGAAAAGTACTGTATTTAACTTCTAATATTAATTAAAGAATCACAGAGAAAGCTCACTTAGTCCAGGAGAACTACCCTCTGAAGAATGAGGATGATCTTCATTTAAAAACTGCCTTCTTGAGAGACCAAGAACCAGAGCAAACAGCTTCACCAGCTCATCCATATGAAACAGTCATACTTTTTGTCAAACTCCTTTGCAAGTCTTCAGAAAAAGTGCTGCATTGACTTCGGTAGATGTAATGTTATCTGGATTTCAAAGGAGTGCTACCATTTCAGTTTTAAAGTCAATGTGATTTTAATCTGTTGTTTTTTATTGTGAATACAACATCAATTTAAATTCAAAACTCATTTAAATTCAACATCACAGAGGGTATATACAGCACAGTCAGCTCAGAAGGAAGAGAGCAGAAGAAAACTAGACAGAAAGGAATCCTTTAAGAGCACGGTGGTGCTCTTAATGTCTTGGCCACATGGATCATGTCATGTCATGGATCATGTCATGTCTTGGCCACATGGACCCAGCAGGTATTTGCAGACTATCCATGCTGTATATGTGGTAAGTTGTTTCATTATATACTGATAAAGACCACTATATACATTTTTCAGTTATGAAAGAAATATTTGCATTTATAAAGCCTAACTGCATAAAGCTGAATGCACTTCATGGTATTTGTTTTAAATTGAACTGGATTTCAGCTTGATAGAACCATACCACATAAATATTTCAATTAATACATCATTTCAGGATGCAGCCAGAATCAAGCGTGTTCTTGCATGTTATCATGCCAACATGCACTAAAGAACAGCACGTGACTCTGGGACATTGCATAAACCCTAGCCCTGAGCAGTCTGGGGAGCTCCTCGACAAATGACGCGCAAGTTATTACATAAACATAGCACGTGACAGCCAAATTCCCAGTGCTAAAATAAAAACAAACCAACTGACAGGGCATCTCATCAGGCCCTTGTCCATGATAAGCCTGCAATGTCAGAGTGAAACTAACCAAAAAAGGGAAAAAAAACTGAATTTTAACATGTCGTGTGAATTTCAAGTCTCGCTTTCTTACTCTATACATAAGCTTCTAAAGCATAAAAAAATATAGTAAGTTTTAATCAGTGACATTTAATGTATGCATCAGGAACTGGAATGTGAGGAGTAATGCCATACCTCATCAGGGCACATGGTGCACACAACCCGCTGCCTTTGCCTACCAAGATCCCTACACCGGTCTGTGTCAACACCCTCACCTGCTCTACATTCAGCTTTGACAAGCACTATTGCCTTTTTTCTCCCCACAAACAATGAAATAAAGCAGACAAATTAAGAGATAAAACCCATTCCCAGTGCCCACAAATCACCCTTTGGGTCCATTCTTCTACAAGTCAAGGTACAAAAGAGCCAACCTCATTGAAAACACCAGGCTGGAAAAGTAAACTGCTTGCAAGAAAAGTATCATCCCTTCATCCCCATTGGTAACTAAGTTCAAAAAAAAAAAAAAAAAACAACTATACACTGACGTTTTCAGACCAATTTCAAACTCATCTGAAGACGTCAGCTGCCCTTTACTTTACGTGTAAATTTAAAGCAATTACCAGCACTGTTAGCAAGTGTGAAGAAGGGCTAGAAGCAGATTTACCTTCAGCTAGTCTGAAGATTTCCAAAGAGCTAAAAGGGGCCACTTCCAAGCCTCCCTGCTTCAGCTCAACAAGAACAGCAGCAAGAGGAAGACCAACAAACAATCTGCTAGCTGAAAACTCACAAAACAAAGCAAATCATCTGGATTTTTCAGCTTGGACTTGTATACAGAGGATGCAGTTTGCACATGTACTGCTGCGTTGAGAAAAAGTACTGAGAAAGGAATAAATGAATAATTTGGCCTATCTAACCTATGTGATAGATAAGGAAGCTGTAACGTCTCTTGACAGTACACACTGCTCTTTGGTTTCTAAAGCTTGGAAGCCTAGAGCTGGAGGATTTACAAAAGAAAAAGATCTAAAAAGAGAAAAGCACATTGGAGGGGAGGGTGAAGATTCCAGATGGTATTACTTATGTCTTTGTTCTTGCCATTTAGTAGAATTGCTGCAGATTATCATCTTCGAATTTCAAGCAAAGCATGAGGATTTCACAGAAGATGCACCTTCCTTCGCCCAGAAATCCCAGGAGTGCCACGTAAGACCAGGGAAAGGTGGGTTTTCACCTCCATACCAAGAGTTCCATTTAGATCAGGAAATCTGTTCACTTTAGTGAACAAGTGCTATTCTACTGTCAGAAGCTCCTACTGTTCCTAGGTGAGAAAATCCCACAGCACGTGGTTATGGTTCTTTCTACTACAGTAACCATGAGGCAAACCACAGGGCTCATCAGGCCTACTGTTAAATATCACACAGCAGCAAAGGCAGAGCTGCTCTCCTCCTCTTCCATCCTGCTACTGCCACCACCCATTCCAACCAATTCCAACACCTTCAGCTGCCTATTTGAAGAGATACACAAGTACATCTTACTCACAAACTGTTCTAATCAAGAACACTCTTGAGAAATTTCCTGCCAAGAACACACCACACTGCAAGTTGGGTTCAGACTCCAGTAAACAAAAATCTCAAGAGTTGACAACTTGAGTTAGTTTCCACTCTGAACTCCACAAACCACCCCTCAACGGGGCATGAGAGCATTTCAGCTCGTTCACTTCTCTGCAGCCTACACACTATGAGTAACAGAGCCACTAGCACAGAGGGAGATGGGAAGTCACCAGTCTGGGAGCAACTGATAGAAAAAACAGCAAGTTAATATCAATGAGTGAGTCAGACTTCAGGAAGGAAGGAGTAAGGTAACAGAAAATGAGCTTCTGTTTAGATGCTGTTTAGCATGAAGAATTAAAATGAACTTAATCAAGGTTCAGTATTATGAAGGATATTACTCATGCAATAACATCACACAATATAAAAGAGAAAGAAGCTCAAGGAATTCATTGCTTCACCATGTGTGAGCAGTCATCCTTCAGCCAGACAAGTTAATAAGCAAAGTGACACAAGCTGACGTACCAGTTTAAACAAATCTTATGTCTGAGGGTCAACTGCTCTCTATCAGAAGGCATAAAACATCCCCTACATCACACTGTGCACAGGACCAACTTCCTCTGATTCACATACTAACTGTAGGTATAGGACCTAGTGAACCAGCGGGTTGACCTAGGTGAGAAGTCAAATTGCTACATAAACGGAAGGAAACTAAATGCACAAAGAAGTTAAATAGGGTTCGGAAAGACTTCCTGATGTCTATTCTACCGTCTTGATGACCAAATAGGTCAGGAAGTTCTTCCTTCATGTACTGTGGCATGGAGTTTTCAGACCTAAACAAATCAAACTATGTTTAGTATCAAAACAGATACTTCAGCACCAACCTCACTGGTATATTAAAGTTCCGCACAGCTTTTTATAAGCTCTTCATAACATCTGAATAGCACATTAGTAACAAAATGAAGAAAGAGAGGAAAGCCAAGAAGTAGCAACTCTCATACTTACATAACTGTATTGTCATCGACTAAGATATCACAGCCATGAGCAGGGCATGAAATGGTCTGGAAAAAAGAAATAGGTCATAAAAGGAACAGCGTTCATCTTATTTTTGTATCACAAAGAATTTCAAGGCAACAGACTTCACTACAATCCGTAACAAAAACAGTAGAGTGGCTTTATCATCACACCCCAGATGTTCCACTGTGCACAGCATGATTCCTCCCACTCACAGCAAAGATGCATGCACCAATTGCATTCAGTTCCTTCAGCCTCTCTCATGATAAAGACTGTAACCCTCAAAGTTTTAAGGCATGAGGGCTTTGTCACTGCTGTTTTGTGGGTTTTCCGCTGTTTGTTTTGTTGGGGGTTTTTTGTTTGTTTTTAATCTTTAGTGAAGAACTTCCTTACCAATACACAGAATTTATAGAAGACATGGGGTACACAAGTTGACACTTTACCTGTCCCATGCCTTCCTCCATTATTTTGGTAGTTAAATATTCACTCCAGCACTGCATACAGAACTTGTGTCCACACTCTAGGCCAGTAAAGTACTGCAATGACAAAGAACAAAACATATCAGGTTATTTTAATCATACCAATTCACTGCATCATTTCACCCTTCTCACTGTTGCACAGTTGACTGCATCTCTCATCCCCATACCAAATCTGAGCCTCTGCTATTTATTTGCATCATCACCACTTCATAACATTGCTAACACAGCTCTAGACACGCTTTCAAAGTCAGACTTGAATCCCCAGCCCTAGCAGCAAGGAAAGGTGTGGCTGATGTTTCCATCCTGTCTGCCCATTTGAATGGATCCTCATCTTAAAATGGTTCTCCCCTCATTTTACTCTTGAAAATTAATAAAGGTGGCACCAAACAGGTGACAGTTTCATGATAAAACCAAGTCTTTTTTCCTTCTCTTGGTCCATGTGGCTTGCTACCACACATGGGCACTGCCCACAATTCCCATAATATGCATACCTGCTATGCACAGGCACTAATTTAGCTCCCTTTGTACAGGTAGTGAGAGGTGATCAGCGAGCATTAAACAATAATACAAGCGTGTACACTTCCATTTTAAAGCACACACAAAGTTTGCCAACTTGCTTGCCAAGCTTCCCTCTGAAACTCAGATGCTCATCAGATGAGGACACTAAGTGGCAGGTGTAAATTACTAAATAAAATTCAGTAATGATAAGCTGCTGGAAAGAGCAACTGGGACAACTTCACCTGTGAATGGATCACCTACACAGTACACAGAGATAGCATCTAGGGCTGAACAGTTACACAAGGGGTGGAGAAGCAAATGCTGCTGTAGAAAGAGTGAAATAAGCGACTTCTCTACGGTCATCTTAAAATTTATTTCACACTGAGGGCCAGGAGCAGGGACAAACTACCTGAAACAGTTCACTTACAGTACTTACAGCACAGCTCAGCTTTACACAGTTTCATTCTCAATTAAAGCAAGAGCTCCACCCCAAGATGCCATCATTTTGCATAAATCTCCATAAACTTAAGGAAACCTAGTATTCTCCGGAGAACAGCCTCAAACAGCAGCAGGATGTTGACTGTTAAGGAGAGAACAGTCCATCTGAAGGACTAAGGGATCATCCTTAACAAACTTCAATACTCCTGCAGGAAGCACACACAGGGGAGTGCTACAGAACTGCTTACCTTCAGTTGAGACTCTTTCTGTTATTTCAGGCAGTGAAAAGATTTGCTAAGTGCTTGCATAAAAGGCCACCACACCTACTCCCAAGCTGCAAAGAATTCAGAGCATCTTCTAACTCATTTCTTTACTTTGAGGGAGTTCCCAATTATTTTTGGCTAAGCTGACTGCAGATGTCAAGGGAACAAGCAAAAAGACCAACACTGAAGCACGAAGCCCTCCTCTAATGGGGTTTGAAGAATGAGATGCCAGAGGTGTATTTGCCCTTCTCTAAGTTTCAAAGAGCAGACTAGCATCGCCTGCAAAGACCACACAACAGGGTCAATATTCAAGAATCTTACATTCTTCTAAGAGCCTTGCAGTGTAAAAATTTCTTAACAGGTGCAAGCCCCAGCTTTCCATGGGCTGAAAGGGGCTCTCAGGAAAAGCACAGCTTTTTCTGGGGGCAAACAGTGAGTAAAAGCTGACCAAAGCAGAGAATTTAACAGCTGAGATTTTAGGTTAGGTGCGTAACTTATCCCATGGACTAAAACAGCTTCAAAGCAGACATGAACCAAATGGAATTTGGTCACCGTAGACACAGAGACACTACAGCCTTTTACAGAAATCCTAAGTGTTAATTTCCCTGTACACTCCAGCTTCTGGATATGGCAGAGACCAAGAGGTTTCCCTCAACCGTATCTCAAGTTAATCAACACTAACAATTTAGAGAAACCCCTGCTCCCTTGCAACACCTTACTGCTCCAGTTAAGAGCTGCTCTTCTTATAACTGGGCCACTGCTATTTTTACATGCTACTGGAACTACAAAAGCAAGAAGCGTTGGTGGGCTTTGTGCAGTTCTTTCCAGCAGCAAGAAGGCAGCTTCCCAGGCAGCATAGTTAAAAATGAGTCAGTTGCAAGTGCTGGGCACAGCAATTACAACTAAAAAGAAGGTAAACAAATCATTAAGGAATAAAACCTAAATTTGAAAGGAGCTCTTCCTGTGATAGACATCTGGGGAAGAGGTCTCTTACTGTTTCGCCCCTTGCTCCATCTCCTGTTTTCAAAGATGTTCCATAGCCTAAGTGATTTCCTATCTAACATGGAAAAGTGATTACATAGTAGGATTTATATAGGTAGAGGGATAGAAAAACTTCTCAAACATCTTTCTTTTTAAAAACACTTCTTCATACAAAGCAAGCTATAGTCGTCCTTTGCAGAAATTCTCTAAAAAGGGAGTCATAAGCACACATACAGCTTAGAAAGAGACACACAAAACCTCATGGTCACTGGCCCAACAGCAGTCTTAGTGCTGAACCTTACAGCTGCCTCAAACTGAGTTTTGCTCTGTTCACTCCTGAGTGAAGAAAACGCTTACAAGCAAGCCTGTGACAGCAAGAGCACTCAACTCCAGGCTACTCAAAGCCCAAAGCTCACCACAGTTTCCATTACTGTTGAAAAGCAAGTTAAAACACTCCCTGAGCAAGAGTGGAAGTCTTAGGAAAGGGCTGCTTTTTTCTGTAAAGGTCACGCAAATGCTATGGTGTTTTAGGGGCCCAGAACAGCTCCATCAGAAATGGCAAGATCCCATGAAGGAAGAAATCCTGATGTATGTCAGCACTCTGCCTTTGGGCAAAACCACTGACAGACTCTCACGTTTGAGCTTTTCCACTTATATTCTTCCTGAATTTCCCATCATAATGCCCTGTTGCAGAGAAGCCAATAGCAAGTTGCTTACCTGTGCAAAACACAGTAGAACCCTGGATCTCCGAATAGTACTATGGGAATATTTAGTGTTTGTGAATAGTTAAAGAATAAGTGCTCTCATCAATCTTACCACAAACTGAGAGACTGAATTAGGGCTCCCACAAGTACTTCTACTCTAATCTTCTCCCATTACAGAGGTATTGCAGTAGCACAATAAAGAACTGGACAGAAATATCATTATTTACATCCTCTGAAGTGCACAGCTTCATTTTATTCCTAGCCTCACCTAGTTTTATACTAAATGTTGTAGCTTAACTACTTTACATTATTATTTACTTCTTTTAGAAGCCATTTCCTTTCCTAGCATTCTATTTAAGTAAATCCCTCTGCCTGTCAGGCTTTCTACTTTTTCCCCTTTCATCTGTCATTTATTTGCACGTCTCAATTGCTATGTGACCTTTTCAAAAAATCACTTGATCCACCACTTGCCTTTTCCTGAATAACTTTAGCACCCCGCTGCCCAGAGCCCAGCATCCTCCAAGGTTTTTGCAGAAAACACTGAAATACAACACGACTCCATCTTAACCACTACTTTTTGAAGTTTACTTAAAAAAAAAATACAATAAAAGTCTGTTGAGGCACACAATAAGAATTAAGAAAATGCAGAAAGCATACATCATTCCACAGTCCCTACAGTACTGTGCAGATCACAAGACACTGTTTACTGTATTAAGAGACAACCTTGAATGGTGCTTTCTAGGCTTTAACTAGAGATAAGAAGGATCAATCAAAAAACGAAACCTTGTTTTTTGGAGGTTTTTTTGAAGGCTTTTTTTTTTTTCAAATGCTGTTGGATGAGTCCTTACAGAACTGCCAAAATGTGAAACTTCAGATAGCAAAGTCAGGAGAGTTACCAGCCAACCACTGACACTCACCGAGTTGGGGTAGTTCAGATAGCAGATCTGACAAGGCATATCCTGAGCTGATGACCTTGTGTTCATCTGGCGCGTTCGAGACTTTTTACTTGGATTAATTACATGACACTCCGCAAAGAGCTTTTCCAAGTTGCCATCGAAGTACCTGCAGAACACAGAAGAAAATGCAAATTTAACTACTTTCCTTTTAGTTATTTTTTAAATGCTGCAGTTAAACATATAAAGTTGATTCAAAGATTCAAGAAAAAAAACCGCATACAACACACCAACTACTTTCAGCAGACTCTTCATTAACAAGACACACTGTTTTCCTGACTACAGAGGTGAATATTAGAAACATGTTTCAGAGACTGGGGCTTGAACTGCATGCTCCTGAAGACTCAGGTACATTCAGCTCTTCAACTGCATTTCAGGTAACTCACAATTCTCCAAGAGACCACTGTGCAGGAAAGCCCCAAGACAGCAAACTACAAGAAGACATCTCACTTCACATCCCAGACATCAGGACACCTTCCCAAAGCACAGGTTTGATTCTCAGATTCAGTTTTCTTTTCAACTCAAGTTTTTTGGCTAACATTCTAATTAAGACAACATTAAAGAGGAGGCAGAGAACAGCCATCAGTTATCATCCAAGTACAAGAGCTGACTCCTAGCTCCTGTACTTTTTATTTTCTTTAGTGTGTTCAGTATATGTTAAGCATCTTAAAGAGGTCCTGAGGTGGGTCAGACTGGAAAGAACCATGAGCAGGCATTTGAACCTCTTGCCAATACCAAGGCACTACATCTTTCTGCAGCCTGCAGCACTTGCAAAGAACCAATGAGATCTGACAGTTAACCAGCTAACCCTGCCTGCACATACAACTCCTTTTCATTACCAGTAAACAAGTCATTCCATTCCCTTCTTCCACCACCAGCAAGTTAAACCCTTATGAAGCAGCATCTACTTAAGAACAAGAAGAGTTAAGAAAATGTCTTATCTTCTGTCTCTCATCAAAGAATACTCAGCTACTGCCACCTGAATCCTAGGACTCCATCCTCACTACAGATAAACATGGTATTTTGGCATTTATGCTAAACCATCCAATTGCAGTGCCCTCAAAATCATTATGTCATGAGTCAATGCACCACTCAGGAAATGGTTCACAGCTGCTTCATACATTTCTTGATGCAGTTCACATACTTTACATCTTAATTTTCATGACATTGAGTTTTGAAGGTATTGGTGTATTCTGGAAACACAGCACACGAGGCTTGCCACTGCTCTTTGTTGTTAGCTGAGGGATTTAGCTTAACCAAGGTATTTGGCTTGCCTTCAGGATTACTTATATCTAGAAAATTTTAGCAAGTGAATTCAGTGCAGTCCTGTTATACACTTGTTTACTGAAGTCACAGATAAATATTAACTCCACAAAATGCTTCCAGCATTCAAATTGTTCTTATATGCAGCACAAGCAGCATACGACATCCTCCATTTGAAAAGAGCAGGCAAACAGTTAAGCGTTTGAGAAGAAAACAGTTTCAAGACAAATCCCATGATGCATCCTTAATGCTGCCATTTACAGTTGGCTCAACACTCCTGGAAATACCAGGGATACCTGTAATGGTGGTTTTCAGGACATGTTGAAATGTTTTTCAGGACATCTCCAGAACAGGAACTTGGCTCGACCATTGTCGTTAGGCAGATCTCCTCTTATAAAATCTGTGAAAGCTTCTGAGCCATGACACCAACAGCTGTTTTTTCACCTGGAACTCTCTCCCCTCTCCAAATACCATCAGCAGCCAACTCTGAACACCGATCTCCTTCCTGGCCTTTCAGTAGTTTCCCAAGAACAGAGAGGAGCTCACCATTCCACTGGGCTCAAGGCTAGCAGTAAAGCTAACTCAAGTTAGATGCATAAATCCTGTATCCAATTTAAACATTTTCAAACACTGATGCACTGCTAACCATCCCGGTGCTTACATTTTGGTACTTCATCCATAGCCCATATTAAAGTGTTTCCACCTCAGAAGCACCTGGTCTCTCCTACACTTCCCCAGGAAGCAAATGAGGCAGCTGAGAAACTCAGCACAGCCAAGCAAATGAGTAAGAAACCACACAGAGATAAAAGAAAAAGGCTTAGTTTTGCCCTCAGGACTGCTGCATTGCTAATTTGAGTGTTCGCTCTGCTCTTTGAAACTGTGTAAACCATACCAATGGTAAAGGGAAATGGGGTACTGGGTCCTCCTCCTCACAAGCTGCTTTCTTCTAATGCGTTTGCTTTCAGTGTGCCAGGATGCTCTGAGCAAGTCATTTCTGCAACTATTTGTCTCTGACTGTCATCATGCAGCAAGAAATGTGAACTCTATACAATGCCCAGGAAAAACCTGGGGTTCCCTGAACACGCACAACTGAAATGAGAACTCCAGAGTAAAGTCCAGCAGTCCTTCAACCACTCCACCACTCCTTGTGTCAACACAACACCAACCTGTAGATTACTCCAGCTAAGAATAGATTCCTTCCGTGGCTAAGAATGACTCAATTTCTATTACCACACCCTTTTCTCCACTTGTTCAAGTGTCAGCACAGACCATATATCTGAACAGGTCCCCTTTGCCTTCTATTCTTCCTCAAGACAATTCTGCAGTTGGTAGCTGAGATAGCTTGAGGTAGCTTGAGGTAGCTGAGGTAGCTTGAGCTGACTGCTCAGCCGCAGTCTGCTACTCACGTAATGCTTCTCCTCTACTTGACTGTCCCAGCAGAGCTTCTCAGCTGCTTTCCATCTCCATTCATCCTTCTCAAATCAAAGATGAGAAAATAAATGCAGCCCTGATAAGATTTCACTGCAATCTCATACAATTTCACCTGTGTTTCTCCTGCAGATATCTACCAAATGCATCCTATGGGATGCTTACCCTTCTCCAGAGCTCCTTGCTAGCAGCTACATTTTCCACGTACTAGAAACTCCTTAATCTTCTCCATCTCTTTTGATGAGACCTCCTGTTACTCCTTGTACAACTCCCATTGCTAGGACCCTCCCAGCTGTCTTTCTCCTGTGTGATATCTGGATTTCCCTTGGAACTGAATGCTTCTGAACAGATTTGTGACAAGACACTTAAGTTTAACAAACATTCATCCCTCAATTAACCAGTAAGGGACTTACTACCAGGTTCCATCTAGTCTGCTACTCCTCTCTTGAGCAAAGTATTTCTGCACAGACCTTACATCCTGTATCTATAACATAGAGAAGGGCCCTCTTATAATATGCCCTCTTATTTGATTTCATCCATGCCATCATCTCTGCTGTGAAACCTAGGAGAAACAGCCTTTAAATTCCCATCTTTCTTCCTTGAAAGCTCCATGGTTATAGCAACCCTCCACCCATCACTCCTCTCCCACTCACCTGGATGCCACGACGCCTGCTTGTCCTGCACATGTGGTCATCTCCTTCTCTACCCCACCAGATTCATGCAGGCCATGTGGCAACAACCATTGCCAAATGGAAACTGGAAGATTTGCTTTGTGCCTTATCCTCACTGCAGAGCATTCCTCCACCCCAAAGTCTGATTCTCTTGACTGTTCTGGCACCGTCCCTAAGGCTCTGGCTATTAAACGGCGGCTTCTTCATAACTCAGTCCTCCTTTTCAGCCTGAAGGAGAACAAACAGCACCTCTTCCATCCTTCTGACATTAGTATTCATTCACACAGGCCTAGCAATTAAATCCCTTACGCTCATCTTCTCTCCACGCAAAAGAAATCCAGTAATTCTAGCACTAATGGCATTCAAGAACTATTATGGCCTATTCAACATCAGATTTTGCTCAATAGAGCTGACTGATAAACTAATACAACCAGCTACTGAAGTTCATTTATTTCATTACTGATGCAGTTGCTTTCTCTGCTATTTTGCACTGAACAGCCATACAAGTGAAAACACTTTAGAAGTTCTTCTATAATTTCTTCATAGCTTACCAAAACCAAGACACTGCTGTTGGTAACTGCCTATGGACAGTTTTCTAGACATAATCAAATTCAATCCCAGCAGATATTTAACATGAAAATTCTTTCCATTCAAAAAAAAAAGCTTCTGCGGTACACTTTGGGCTATTTATTAGTGAAAGGGCATTTGTAAATGTCACAGGATCAGTATACTTACAGTACAAGATACCTTCATATCAAATAGTTGGCCACAAACAGTATTTTATTTTGTTGTTTTTAACCTGCTCAGCCCTGCTGAATAGCCTTAAGCACCTGCATGCCCCCAAGGAAAGGAGACAGACAGACCTACAGACAGGACCACAAAGGTAAGAAGGAGAGGCAACGAGAGCTAGCAGCCAAGCCACCAAGTTAACACCAGTGCAGAGACATAGCCACACAGAGCAGCACCTGTGCTGGACTTCAGCATCTCTCTCTGTACCTCCAGCAACTAAATTAGACATTGGCTATATGCTGAATGAATTCTCCTTAAAACAATTTTACACCTCTATTCCCCAAGACACGTGTAGCATGTCAGGAACTGGAGCATCTCCTCCACTGCCCACTTCTGTATCCTTCAGACCATCCCACTCCAAAACACCAATGTGGCTTTCAGACCTAGTCAAATAATTAGTACTTCATCAGCAGATAAGGCAGAGTTTCAGTTGTGCCTATTACTTCACCACAAGTGGAATAAATACTTTTAACACACTGCCCTTTTAGTAACTCCATGCAATTATTTCATGACAAAACTGTCAAAGACAGCAGTAACCTGCTTATTAGAAACTTGTGAACAACAATACAACAAAGCAATGAAGAGGTTTTCATGTTTTAAAATATGGAAACGTTTGTCTCATGAGCCCTAGTAAATAACACTCAGCACTTATCAAAAAAGAAGCCACTTAGTTTATCTGCTCTGCTACAGGCAAAGACTGATACAGCTGCCTGCCAGGTCCTGCTGATTCACGATGAACTAGGGCAAAAGAGATGCTGGCTAGCTCTCTCTACACACCATTAAGCAACTTAGCTCAAGCTCAGGCTTGGTGTGCTATCAAATACTTGAAACTGCACCCAAACATTATATCTGAGCAAGCAGTAAACCCATCCAAACAGCAGGCAACAACAGGAATTTCCTGGGAAGCTTTCCTAATGGTTATTAGGAGTGAAAGAGGCCAAATTTATAAGAGCTCAAGTGCTTAAAATAAGAGACACCATCTGCAGCTAGCTCATGGCTTCACTTCCAGCTCCATCACCATTTCATACTGTTTTGCTTCCTGGCTGTCCAAGTGATCAGTTGCCTCCTATTCTAATACCGAAGCGATTACAACATCGTCTTCCCCACTCTAGCAAGAGCCAGCTGTCAGCATCCTGCTCCTGACCGAACGTGGTGTCAGCAGAGGGCTGCCACGGCCCTGGTGATGGCTGTCTGATGAAGAAGTGACAGAAAGCAGCAGTAGCTACTTGAGAGAAAATATTGTGTTTTTCTAATCCAGTGGGGGTATCAGCACTGGAACTATGGGTAGCATGCAACAGTTCTGCATAAGCAAGGGCCACACATTACATTTCTCACAGGGGTAATCCTATAGAATTAAGATAAGTATTTTAATGAATGTGCACAGAGAGTAAACATTTATCTGTGGACTTGGTAAATATTTACACGTGCTTAATTATATTTTGGCTGCAACCTGTAAAAGCTTTCTTTTAACAGTAATACCTCCCACTGAAGTGACTGACACCCCCTTCAAAAAAAATCCACAGCCCAAAGTTGTTCTGCTTTCAAATTGATGGCAGACTTAACAAAGCAAACTTTAAGTGAGAAGGGCAAAAAAAAATCTCCTGAATAAATGAATGACGGTTTGGTACACTCGTGGGGTATCTCTAAATGAAATGGAGATAGCCAGAGTGAGCCTTATCCAACTAGAGGAACCAATGCAAGAACCTTAAAGAGAAAGAACAAAGAGACAGAAGTTACACAGAAGGAACTAAATCTGAATGCTTAACAATTGTAGTCAGTTTAAGTAGCCTCAAAGAGACTATATTCAGCCATAACACAAAGCTTTCATATACTTCCAAGCACTGCCTAATAAAGGTCATGAATCTAACAAAAATAAAGCAAAGGCTAAAAAGCTTAAAAAAAAACAGTTCAGAAAAAAAACTAAGCCAAACAAAACACAAGAGATGTCCCAGCACCAGCACTACCTGAAAATGTTAAGACACCATTCACCCTGTCAGAAAACATTTTAGCTCCAGAACCACCATCTAGCAGACTGCTGCAGACCTGCTGCTCTCCTAGATGGTATCAACTAGCAATACTACAACTCCTTCTGCATGGCTTTACAGACTGCAAAGCATCCTGCCTTCTCCTACCCTAATCAATGGGTAAAGCAAATGGCAATAACGAAATCCTATAGAGTCCTTCTGTCCTCACTCTAACACTTGGTACAAAGACCGCCCCGTAGATCACTGTGCAGCCTTCACTGCTCCTTCTGATCCAGCCTAATTTTTCCCCCAGCTTCTACAAGTAAGCAGACTTCTCTAGCTCCCTTAAGATCTTTTCAACAGCAACAACAGTGCGACAGAACAAATGAAAACTAAAAGTGCATTTTACCACTGAACTGGGTTCAACCCAGCAAGTTAGAAAGTACTTTTACCAGCAACACTCTCCAAGAGCTAGGCACCAAAGATGAGAAGCAGCCATAAACTGCTCTGCTTCGAGGGAGACAGCATTCCACCCACTATTTATAGACACCATGCAAAAAAAAAAACTAGCCCTGCGAAGGTGAAGATAAAGGCAGATGCACTTCACCAGCACCCTTCATCAGTCAAAATGAATTTGGTCTTGGCAAGGCTGAGGAATAAACAAGTCAGGAACATACATGCTGGGATGACATACAAAAAGTAACTAAATCCAAACCCAAAACAGTTGCAAGATAACAAGAACCTGTTACTGCTTGCTTTAGTCCAAAGTGCAAAAATCCAGTAGCTGCAGGTAATCAAACCAAGGTATGCCTTCCTCCAAGGGGCAACTAACTCCCAAAACTTCTCTGAAGCCTAACAGGCATCATTAGCATTAAAGCCAGGAGTTACCCAGCCAGTAAGTGTTACTAAAGGAGGAAACGTTTAGAGCTTATACAAGGGATTCTTCTGCCGCACACTGTGCAATTCACCTATTTACACATCATGCCTGCAGAAACATTTATTACTGGATTAACGTGCAAGGTGGCTGCTTACCTCTCCATCAGCTTCTCTTTATCCCAGTTGAAATGGCTAAGCAGTATTCGAGTGATAGTCGCTGGATTCTAGAAGAAAAAAGAAAATTGAATTACTGCTTTAACATGTTAAAAATGGCATTGTGACAATCCCAAGCAAAGTTTTAAATAATAAGAATGTCAGCGTGCCTGATAGCATACTGTCTGCACAAATTACGTTAGCATACACTGGAAAAAGAGTTTGTCTGGGCAGACAGAAAAGGCCCAGCATCTCAACACCCCACGTGCTTACATAGCATAAAACCAGGATGCTGCTACAAGGCAGAAAGGACAACTGGTCTGGAAATAAAGTCAGCTCTCCTTTCTACAAGTTTTTCCTCCAACTTCATCTCTCCCTTCCAGCCAAGGGTTTGCGACAAGAAACCCAACGGAAGCCATCTGTTACACCCCAAAATTGTGTCTTAATTCCCTAAATCCAAGCCACTCCAGCTCAGTCTGAGGACTGATCTCACGCAGTGCAGGCAGCAGTGAGCACCCCAGGACTGGGTGCACATCCTCTGCCATCCGACACCAAAATGGAAGTTTGCCTTGGGGCAGATTTTCAGCAGACTCTCTGAGGCTGCTGCAAAGTAGGACACAAAACAGCGATGTGATTTCAGAACCTGCAGGCTATAGCTACAACTTCAAGCTGCCAGAAGCCAGCCCTGCCAGCCCAAGCAGCAGTCCCACCCTCAGCTACACGACTGCACATCCTGCACTCACCATCCCACGGGAGTACAACTTTTCTTTTATGCTGCAACACTACAAATTACTGCCTTGAAAATCGATTTTTTTCCCTCTAATCAGTCCCTCGATCTCTTTTATTGCCTGACCACACAGCTAGCTGCAGCAGCACAAGGGACAGGGCAGGAATAAGGAGCTAGGGACCAGTAGGACAGCATCTTCCAGCAGCAACACCAATATTCACTGAAACAGAGCCTCAGAGTTCAAACGTGAGCACAAAGAACCAGCCTTGCAGTTTTTGCTGTAAGAAGTCACACTCCTTTCCCTCTTCAGCATGTTCATACGCTCATCAATACCAGTACAGTTTAAGGCCAAATTAAGAAAATCTTCCAGTCTAAAAAACCCACGTGAAACAAAGCAGCTTTAGAAACTCAGAATAGCTCATTTAAACATGCACAGTTCCTAGAGCTAAGTAATCAAAGGTGAAAATTCACTTTTCACCAAGCAAGCTCATATGTAAGCTATCTTGATTTGAACACCAGCTCCCAGAACCAGCACAACTCATGCTCTGAGGAAACCTCCATTTCTCTAGGACACATCTTGCACAGCGGATCTGCTCAATGTACCACCCTATACAGATGTACACAGCTGTAAAGCACTCAGTTATTCAAGTCCCTCACCCACACCACTCCACAGCTGCAAGTGGTGACTACCTATTAATTGCTTAGCAAGCTAAGGGGTGACCAATGCAGTGTCTCTTTCAAAGAAGAAAGCCAGACAAGTTTTCCCTGTTCCAAAGGGTAAGTTATGCTGTTAGCAAGGAAATAAATTGGTCTGCAGTGAGTATCAAGCATTGCAAGGCAAATCTAACACAAATAAGTAGCTCTCGGTGGCTTGCTGGGCTTCAGCTTCACATAGCTACGGCACAATTTGTTCAATATGTTAACTGAATAAAAAAAAGCAGCAGCACGACAAGTTCCTACCAGAAATAGCCGCTAGGATCATCCACAATCTGAAATGTAAAACCTCACTAGGTGTTTCACTGATACAGAGGACTAACACCGCTCTGCCCTTGTTATATTGCATGCAGGAATTTAATCCGTGCCTGCGTCACACAGGGAGGACCCAAGGGGAGGAGGAAGGCAGTGATGACAGGCTTGGTTTGCATAATACAAGTCCCAGATCAACGCAAATGCAAAAAGCTCGGGCATGAAGGATTGGCCTAATTTATGGCCAGGCACACCTGAGAGGTGCCAGTAACAGCTGCTCAGCATTAACTGCCTGCATATGCATCCTTCTCACAGTTATTAGGGAGCAGCTCTGGATCAGGTAAATCCCAGCACCCACCCCAATGAGAGTCATAGAGCAGCTATGTCCCTTACCTGGGCCTTAAGACACACTCAGCTGTATCCACGGTTAGAACACCACCAAAATAACTGAGTTCCAATCCCTGGTTTGATACTGGTTCTGCTACAGCTCCGCAGCAGCACCATGTGAGACATCAGCAGTCACTTGGGACACCTGCAAGCGTTACCGAAGCAGTCCATGGATGCTGCTGACACAGGGAGTCTCCCCTCCCATCCTGACCGGACAGCTCCCCACCTGCACACAGGATCACGCTCTGGCTGCGGCCCTGCAGGGATTAACCATGAGCAGACCCCAGCACTGCTCAGACAGGATTACTGCCGCACTGGGAGAAGCCTGCTCTTACAAAGGGCATTTTCTGTTTGACAAAAAATAAAATAACGACTGAGTGAAGCAGCCAGAAGCAGATGGGAACCTAAGGGAAAGCTAACGCATTCAGACACGACGCTTCCATTCAGACGTGGTTTGACGAAAGCTGAAATAGATCTCATTTAAACAGGCACCTATTGAATTCTCCACGTTGAGCTGAGGACAAGTGGCTGGAGCTCGGGGCAGCGAGCCTGTTGATATCTTGATAGAAACGAGAGCAGAGGAGTGCAGCCATTTTGTTGAAATTCTCCGGGCACTTGGAGACGTGCTGTCACAACATCCAGAGACCACAACACTGAGCTCTGCCCAGCCAGATGCAGGCAGGCTGCAGCTGGGGTTTTGTTTAGGTTCACAAGGCAGCCAGGTCCCAGTCTGCTTCAAACAGATTCCACCTCCCCACTCCTTGGGGAGGTATTAACATTTACCGTTTGTACCTATACTACGATACAGACACGCTGATGCACACAGGATACGGAGGGAAGCTACAAGGGTCCAGAAGTCACATCTGGACTTCTCCCAAGAAGCAGCACAAATTGAAACAGAACTCCTTGATTTAGCAGGATTTCAGGAGTTGGGTCACAAGTGTCTGAGTTCCATTTTTTTGGCCACCTAAATAAAGGTACAAAGGAAAAGGAGGAACCTGGATGCACAAAAACATTAAGTGAATTATATATCAAAGATTACGAGGACATCAGCTTAAAAGTGAATTTCCAAGCAGAGTAATTTGCTGAATGACAGTTTGCAGTGCTTGATCCATTCATGTCTTCATCTGTCACAACGAGCAGCATGGTTTTTCCAGACAACAGCATCTTTCAGACTCCAACTTCTCAGCACGTGCTGGGAGTAAGCTGCTGTTCCAATTGGAGCATTCACTCCAGATAGAAGCCATTTACTAATAGTTCATCTTATGCCCCATTCTCCAGCAGACTTTCCCACCAACTTCACACTTGGTACTGATGAATTCATTTTGTTTCTTTCCATTTTATGGCTTTGCGTTTTGCTTTTTAATCATGGCAAGAGTTTTCATCCTAGCTGCAGGATCCATTTCCTACCAGCAGCAGCTTGCTCGGACTTGCTCCATTGATATGAACTTGATGCTGCTTCCAGTTTGTTTCCTTCATGACTGCTCCAGTAGTCATGAAGGAAAGCACCTGGTTTCAAAGTGCTCAAGTGCAAAGATGAAGACTTCTGCTTGCTAGTGAAACATCACCCAAACTGGTGGAAAAGCAATGGGTTGCCAAAGAAAAAGAGGTCAAAATTCCACCTATGTGAAACAACCAGGCAGACATCTGCTTGGTGTCATGCCACCACTGTAAATATTTCATCAGTGAAAAACACAGCACTTGCCAGCAGAGGAGCACAGAGTGGAAATTGCAGCTGCCCTCTGAGCACATACAGGATCGAACGGCATCTCCCAGGCTTCCCACCACTGTGGGCAATGTGCCACAGAAGGGAGAATAACCAAAATGACCAACATGCCACATTTGATAGCAGATGGACTAGGGGCAATTTCACCATGAGAAGGTTTGGAAGATTTCTTGGTCCATTCCAGACTTCTGGCTTGCCTTCACTGCAGCTCAGCATTGGATGCATTGTGTGCATCGTCCCCACTGCTCTCAGGATGGCTCCAGGCTGCACAGGATGGTTCAGCAACAGGCAGCACTCATCTGCATTAAATGCCACCACCGATCAGGAGCCAAACAACCATCTAGTTACTGCAAACCAAGACAGACTTACACTGTCACTGCTCTCTGAAGACCAACAGCTCAGTCTCCACCTGCAGCACAATGCAACCAACGAAACACACCAGGCACTGCATGGCTGCCTCCTTGGTCAGTCAGCAGCAAAGTTAGCACTGAAAGCACTGAGTTCTGCAAGAACTACATCACCTATCCTGTTCTAACACCACTGCACCTCGCTTCATGTCTCCCAGTCCCATACAGGTAACCTTTGGACTCCTTATGTTTATCCCTAACTGTTTTAGACAAGCTTTTAGCCAAAACTGCATTACAGAAGCACTGCCACCGTAAGGTTTGCATTGTCTTACAAGCGTGCTGAGGGATCTTTGTTTGGGAAGATCCATTCACCTTTATTCTTACACCAGACAATTGCAGGAAATCTCACAAACAGAAACCCATTTCTAACAGCTTAATAAAACTCCCAGGAGCCAAACACAGAAGATGAGATCTAAGCGTGGAACACTTCCAGGAGTTGCTCTCCTGACGGGTTTATCTTCAGGCTCACTAGTTTTTAAGAACACCGAGTGCTCTGAGAAGCTGCTAGAAAACTTTTGTGTAACCTAATATAGCTTGGCTCAGTTACAGACTGTGAGAAGAGGAGGACAGCAGCGGAACATATCAGTCCACCACTGCTCATCCATTCTCTCTTCTGCCACCCCCTGAGGCCTGGTAGAAATCTGCATCACAGTGCACTTCTGCCATCAGCCATGTCGCAGCTTATGGGGCTGGTACAACAAACACACATGGAACTCCCTCCAAAGTCTGCCAGAAACTGTAATAAGAAACCAGTACTATTCACATTACATCCCACTTAGGATATGATCTTTGCATCCTACAATCACACCAAAGCCATGCCAAAATATAGTTTCTAGCATAGAACCACCCAAATTTACCATCTTCCTGCATTTCCAACCAACTCAGCACAAAGCCAGGCTACCTTCCTGCCTATTGCTGTTGTCCCCCAGCTGCTATCCACTGCATATCCAAAACATCCATCAGCTTCAGCCTCATGTCCTTGGCTTCCAACATCTGACTTCATCTCATTAATTGCCCTTCTCACATCATCTCTAATTCTGAAAATTAAGTTCTGCAGAATTATTGAATTAGTACCATTATGCGATGGCATCAAATCGTAGCTTGGTATCAAGATCTCAGTTTGTAGTAACCTATCTGCACTTTGCTGATTGTTTCTAGCTGACGAACATACACTCTTCTAGCAGAGGAAGATAATAAAAAGCAACTTTGGAGAAAACTCTATTACTTGAATTAATTGGTTCAAGAGAGAAAAACGAAGCAGTCAGCTGCTTCACATTTTCTCTGAGCCTTTTGGAAAGTTTTCAGGTTAATGATTAAAAGCCACAACAAAAATCCATTGTCTAACAAAGCTTTTAAATCTGAAAAAAAAAATCCTAAAGCAACAACTCCGGGATGAATTAGCAAATTTGGAAATGCTGAAGCTGAATTCACGCTATAATACTTCTAAATAAAAGAAGGTTGGACGGATTCACTATGCTTCAAATGTTCTCCAAAAGCTGCAGAAGCTCTACCAGCAGCTCAACAAACATAGAACTGCATGCTAGGGCAGGTTGCACTGAATGCTTTCAGGTATGATTGCCCTTATACTGGGAGATCTATGGTTTGAGAGAGATATTAATATCCCTAATTGACACATTTCAGTTGAAGAACATTTTGGTTCTTACTGCCTTCCACGGCATCTTTTAGGAAGAAAGGCAACCCTCTACAGAACAAAGACCCCCAGGCTGAGGGGCTGTGAACCTGGACAAGTCATGCTCCTGTACACCACCTGAGCTCTCTGAACATATGCGTTTTCACAAACAACATCCCACTTCCAATTCATTCAGATCACGGAGTGCTGTAGTTTCACTGCCCCCAAAGGCAGGATCACACCAAGTACTTTGCTCCTTCTGGTAGTTCCCATCATGAGAAATCCCCACGTGTCACATCTATAGTTTCCCAAGTTGCCACTGAGCGACTACAGCTGACACACCGAGAGAACCGGAGTGGGAGCACATGGGTGCTGGGTATGCTTCAAAATAGGGTAATTCAGCCTATTGCCTCCCACTCACCAATTCGCAAAGACTTGCCTTAAGAGTAGGAGAAGGTGTTGGTATCATTTCTTTATAATTCAGTCAGTTTACTATTTCAGTGGCTCCTTAAGATCTTCCACAGCAGAGGAAGAAAACAGGGTACAGCCCAGTGACTATGCTGTGTGAGGGCAACCCTGAAGACAAAGGATCCATGGGGTTCATCACCTCCCGTTCCCACCCGACATTACACACAACTGCTTCTCCAGACTTTTCCCCACTATTCTCCATGAGCCCACACCACCAAGATTCTCGCCCAACTCCACTTTGTTCTGACCCACCAGAGTTACTGAACTGTTTACCTCCATGTACTGCAAATGGATCCAACTGTACCAGACAGAAGAAAGCTGTTGGCTGGTTTTCTGTAGATCATAAGCATCCCCAACAGCAGAAAGAAGCACCGTTTGATATGTTTAGTCCCACAGCAGCCTAGAAGACACACGTGGTTATGGTTTCATTTCTTGTCTCAAACCTGTAAGGCAATTCACTTATGTGGTGCTTGAAGGGAAATGCACAGTGTTGGTTCAAGAGGAACGGAAAAGCATTTTTTTAAACACAGAAAGAAGCAATGACCCTGAATGACAGCTGGAATTAGCAAGCTGGGTAAAGGGGCTTTGCTGGTTTACTTTGACCCAGACCAGTGCCAGGACCAAGATCACAGCGAAGCCAGACAGCTGAGTTGGTACAACTGGGACAAGAGGGACTTGCTGCCAACAAGCTTCTATTTGTGAGATCAGCCTGCCAAGCACTACACGACAGCATGTCCAAGTTAGGCTCTCCCCACGTTAACAGGCTTTCCAGACCTCCTTGTCCCAAAGGGCTTCAAAACATATCAAAAGTACAATTTGATGCAAGTTACAGCCACTGTTCTCTTGCATCATCCCACGAGCAACTTCAGCACTCATCCCAGAACACATCATTCAGAAAGCTCATTTCTCATCTAGATGAATACAAGTTTGGCCAGAACAGCCTACAGATAATACAACTTCCTTTCTGCTGCTTAAGCACCTGGCCAAACCACTCCACTGAATGGACAGTAAAAGCCTTAGGAGGACGCTGCGAGCATATCTGGGAAGGTATCAGAAACTGTCTTCCCCAGGTGAAGTCCATCGGTGCTGCCCCAGTCATATAACCACACAGAACAAGTATGAAAATCTGATTTTCTGAGGGCAGTTATACAAAACAATATCCTGCATGCTTTTCTCAAACAGACCAAATCACCACTTCATTCTCAAAGATCTGCTGCTGTACATTAAAAATCTGTATGCTGTAATGGAGTTGTATCTGACTGAAAAATGTCTGTTACACTTAAAAAAAAAATCTGCACTGAAGTTATTCCTGGAAGAGTATCCCATAGTATGTCATGATGTCCAAACACTAGACTGTTTTTGAAGAAAAAACATTCTGCATTAAAGAAATAATACTACTGCAAACCTCAAGTGGGTAGAAGTCAGGCAAACAACTAGCATGGGAGCATTTCTGATACCCACTGCACCAGCACACAAACTGGAAAGGGTGAATTCCTGACAGCTTGTATTTTCCCCCTCCCCCCCCAAGGAAAATTTCCATAGCAAATCTGCTTGTAGGGCCAGAACAATAATAACTAATTGATTTTCTGGATTAGTATGCAAGTTGTCTGGAAAAGCCTCTGGCCTCTCAGACCACTCCTTTGCTGGTCTCACCAGTTCTCCCAGGCGATGATTAAAGAAAGAATGACTTGTCTTCAGATGGCACACAAGCAGATGATCACATCCTATGGATATTCAGCCTAAATACATCTCCCAACACCAGTTAAAACTCAATGGTCAGATGATCTGTCTCCCATCTGCTTTTGTTACTGAGCACTAGGAGAGCATCTATACCACTGGGGCACAGACAGATGAGATGTTTACCACAGTTGAAAGACAACCCAACCCAACTGCGGGCTGCCTCAAGTTCACCACCACCACTCCTCAAAAATCAATGGTTTCCCTGACAAACAGTGGGATCCACGCACAGACCTTTACCCAGAAGACACGGTAGACACAGATGAGTGCTTCTCACCTGGCAGCTGTTGCAGTGTTTGCATATCCAGTGCTCTGGTCTTCTGAGAAGAAATCAGAACAAAAGCAAAGGCTAACTTCTGCAGTCAAAGTCAGAGCTCTTGGACTCACCAGTACTCGTGAGGTGAAGTACTGTGCAAAAACCTAATAAATAACATGCTTATGTAGGCCATGCCCTCAATCCAGACTTGCACTTCAGAACGTTATAATTAACATTTTCCAACAAAGATACACAGGAAGCAGAAAATGGTAAGCCAAAGTAACTTCTTTGATGAGCAGCACAGAAGTAGCACTCACACAAATCAATTAAGTTAAAAACTGACCAGGAAAGCTAAACAAAAACTATCCCAATTAAAAAAAAAACCCACAAACTCTCACCACAGAGATCAGGTACTCTCTAATATATGATGATACACAGTCACCAGGGATTGCAACTCTTAACCCCCCTAGAGATGCATGAGGGATGAGAAATACAGACTTAGTGGAAGAACATTTAGCCAGTAGCATTTTATAAGAGAATTTCTAGGGAGCAAAAATCCTTCATATCCTTCACCTTATCTTTCCTCTTCAGGCTTAGGTTTGGTGAGGATCCAGATGTGACATCTCTCTCTTCTCCAGCCCTTACTGCTTCATAGTCTGTCCCTTTCCTAAAGCAACACACATTTAACAAGCTGTTCACTCTCCGGAACACCTGGACAGAGGGGAAGTTTCCCCCACTCACCAAAGCAGCAATGCACATGCAATTCTCTAGGAAAAAAGAATAAAACATCTTGCTTGGGCTGCCTTGACTTCCCCATCGCTGCATAAAGGCCCTGGGCTCCTTTACACACTGGCTAGTGGTTGTATGTGGTTTGGCACGTGTGTGGTGTCACCTTGAGAAACAAGCAGCATGTCCACCCTGGCAGTGACCATGTGTAGCCTACAAAAACAAACAAGATTAGTGATCATAACACTTTTCAACTAGATAGACCCACAAAATGATCACGGATACATCTTGGGGATGTAATCTTCGGCAACACTTTCACTTTGGCAAAAGCCCCAGAGCAGATGTGGTTATAGAATATATCACTTCCCCACAGAAAATAAGCTATACCTGCAAAAGCACTTTTTTTTTCCTGGCAGAAGCTGCATCTGCACCAGGAAAGTCTGCCAACACCCTTTCCCCAACAAGCCTCTTCTAGCTCAGACCATTTATAATGATGACTTTGCAGTTTGTTCACCGTATTACACTCATTTAGCCTTAGTTAGTTCCATAACCAGCAAAACAGAGTCCCAGCAACATCCCATTTTACGAGCCAGAATCTCTACTTGAGTAGCAATTTTGCCTTTTCACACCTCAAACAGAAGCCACTGCTAAAGAAAGGACATTCTGGAGGCATGGAGGGTTTGGCAATTCATTTGTTCATTCTCATTCACATCCTCTAAGAACACGCAATTGTAACCACAGCCTCCATCTGCTGCACTTACTACCTGAGCACGCTTGGGTTAGAGAAGCATTCTACTGGGATTCAGCACAACAGTGACAAAATACAAAGCAGTGGGAGAGAATAAGAACACCCCTCCCCATTTTTTCCCCCATCATTTTCTCAGTTAAGGAAACACTCTGGTGCCTGCAGATGACAGATCCCAAACACCCCCAGGCATGCTCCTTACATGCAGTCTCAGTGTCAGGCATCCCAAAAATCAGCGTCAGGTCTTTACACTACATTTGCCTCCTAGCAGCTTCCTGGTAGCACCATGAAACCATGTGCAGCTTACCTTCCCAACTGAAGATAAGTTGTCTTTCATTTCTTAAATGCAACAGTTCAAGACCTGTATCAAGCTATACTTAATCTTCATTGTCTTACCTAACTACACTCACATTTACTATGAGCTATCTTTGTCAAACATAAAAATATCTTCAATTATTAATTTCAGCTCTTGGCGATGCAAATAAGGAAGTTTCAAATACATCATTTTCCTAAGTAAGGTAAAAAATGAGCATCAGAAGAGTCTTTACAGAAAACGCTAATGCATATATAAAGTATCTATAAAACTGAAAAAGAAAACCTCAAGTTGCTCAGAGATCCTTTCAAGTAATCACAGAAGTATTATTAATTACACAAACGAGGACATTAAACGTGTTTGTTCATTGGATGTTCACAGTAATTAGAAATTGTTACTTAATACTTCTGGATGTGCACAGCAGGTAGGATTACACTCTGAAGACTTCCACTTCACACAAAAAGCAGTTTCACATTAATGGCACCTATTGGGTTCACTCATTGAGGAATGCAGAGTGAGAACCTGCATTCTTCATTTTACAGCAAGAACTTACTGCCTGGGCTTACCAGAGTTTGCAAGAGCTCCCAGAAGAGAAATCAAACAGCCGACTACATGCTGGAGAGTTCTTCCCAGCTCTTTATTAAAAAGTCAGCACTCAATCTAGCTTTGAAATACACTGATTTGCAAAGCTCTGCCACTCCTGAGCTCCTATTCTGGTATCTCGTGACACCCTGGGAGCCTTTTCCTCGGGTCCTCAAGGCACAGATCTCACACATATGCTCCTTTACTCCACAAAGTCCTTAATTCTTCCTATTTCCAGACCACTCCTTCCACCTCCCTGGCTCTCAGATCCCAGAGCCTCAACAGAATGTAAATCATTAAGACTTCACTCATCCTTCAGTTATTCTTCTCACCTTGTGTCGTAAGGGAGGCCATTCATTCATGAGAATTCTCCTATTCCCCCCAAATCCCTCTCCACATTTGTTTGCCAGACAAAGGAACACTGATTGCTTTTCTATTTCGTTACACAACAACACACACAATCCCAAGTTATCAGTTGCAGAGGGGATCTGAGTTTATAACAGTCATCCAGAGCACTCTCAGAAGTTACACATGTACCCAGGACTCTCTACACGCTCCAAACTCGTGATCGAAGTTGAGCCTCAAGCTCACACAATTTCTTTTGCTGCCAACCATTCAACCACTATGACTTCGGGTCAGGAAAACAGCAAAGTGACTGCACAGGGTCAAACAGTAAACTGGCTGATGGCTGGGAAGAAGCAGTGCATTTAACCACTGATCCCATCCCTTATCTGGAAGGAAATGACCCAAAGAAGTTCTTCACTCTATTTCATCCCCATCCATGCATGCATCAAAGCAGCACAGGAACGGTACAATCAAGTGTGCCCTCCTGTGTTTTTACATCACGGGCACATTCAGATACCAGCCACTGAGGAAGTGGCTCAAGTGGTTTTGCTCAAGCAAACAGGTCAGCTGCACTCTGTCAGGGCAGCGCACTCATGCCATTTCCTTAGCACAGCCCTTCAGAAGCCAACCCAGCTCATAGCACCAGGTAGAAGTGAAATCCTCCAGAATCACTTCAAGTTTCCTTTTATTATTCATCTGGGAAGAAGGTCTCTTATTGCTCCCTCCTTAAGAACAAGCAGACTTAAGTTTGAAGTCTTTGAACTGTGACCCAAGGAAGTTATTTTGCCAGATGACTATTTGCAGGCACAACCATAAAAACCCTTCTCATTCTGCACTCAGTGTATTCTCCACTCAGTGTATTCTCCACTCCAGAACAATTCCAGCTGTACCCAGACAGAATCCTCTTAGATAGAGCTCTTGCTCCATCCTGCTCAGCTACTGGAAGAGTTAAACCTTGGCATCCCTTCCCTGGTGAAGCAACAAGCAAAACATTATTAGAGAACGTTATTAATAGCAAGCGTAGGGAATTTTCCTCCTGTGCAATATAGGCAATAAGCAAATAAACAAGCTTTTAATCTCTAGTGTTGGAGATTACCACCCTCCAATCCCCAAACCCCTCAAATTATGAAGCAATCAAAGCTGGATCTTTTGTGAACTAACACACACCCTCCCCACATCAAGAGGCACATTTACGATACCCCAGAAGGTAGAGGGTACTTCAGACCCCCAGAAAACCAAGCAAGTCGTAAGAAAGCCCTTTTCTCCTTTGCATTTCAGTCACAGTCACCTCCCCAGACTGCCTGGTTTTGCAGCAAGGTGGCCAATGAGGCACTGCAACGCCACCCGCTTACACAGGGCACACCAACATGAGCAGAGCAGGGGGCTATGCCACAAGAGAAAGCAGCAAGATTTTTCCTGAGGAAAAAAAAAGTCTCTGAATGGCTTATTAGTCTCCCTCTTGTTCCAAATCCTGTTGAAAATACCTAAGACTCAGAATTTTAAATTATTCCTGACATTTCTAAGAGTTCTCAGTCTCTGTAAGGGTGCATTTACCTGTGTGAACCACTGACCTCACACTGCACTGACAACATGCAGCAAACTACTACCCTGAATACCAGACCTGGTTACTCAGCAGTACTGTGCCATGTAAACAAGGGACCTCGTTTGAAACTGTCATAGTTACATGGACATCTCAGATTCTAAAAGGCCCCAATTTGGGAAGCACAAACAGTGCTGAGCCAAGTTACACATGAAGATCAGCTTCTTGGGAAGCCTTCAATAGCAATTCCTCAAAGTATTCTTTTAGCCAGTAGCCATCACAGCTCCAGATCAAAAGCTAAAAGCAAGCTGAGGAACCAAGCACGAGCCAGGCAAACACAAGGTTTTCAACATTCCCAACCAAAAAAAAAAACCCAGCATGGTGATGATTTCAGTATCAGAATTTCCATCACCAAATTAAGAAATACAATTTTGCTCTGGCTCAGACAACATCAGTGCCTTCATGCTCCTACACCAGCTCCTTCCTCAAGCACGCAGCATCTGTATTCCACGCTGCACTCAAATGCACCATTTGGCATTCCCAAGTAGCTGTGAATCTGCTGTGTGCATTTTACAGTAAGTGAGGCTGCAATCTCTTGCAATTGCAGAAGCTAGAGTGAATTCATGAAATTCAACAACTCTATACACCTGTACACAGATACAAGCCTCCAAACGTTCTTCATGGACTCCAAATAACACAGCACAGCCAGCCACAAACAAGAGAAAACACCGCCTGCAATATTCTCAGATCCCTCTAACCCATGTTAGCACAACCCTGAAAGAAAAGACTCTTCAACGTTGTTTTTGCACGAAGGCTTGTGACTCACAGTGACACCAGGAGCACAGGTCAGAGTGTAGAGGTCGCTCCCTCCAAGCAGGCTATTACAGCTGGCACCAACCCTCCTCGTTTGCTTCATCTCACCATGGAGCAAGAGGAAAGAGCTTGTTTTCTAAACAGAGAACTGGAAATGATTCAACAGGTGGCAGGGGGACCTGCAGAGGTGCAGTATGGGGAGCTGCTTCTCGTTTATGAGCATATGGTATCACATCAAACTGAAGCCCCAGTCCTCCAGGTCTCAGCTCTCGTCTCAAGCAGCACTGTCAGACTGGAATGCTGTGCACCACGTTCCCAAACCTAACACAGCTCACCAGAGAGCACTGGGCAAGTAGGTCTTAACAGACACAGCACTACCCTCCCATGCCATGCCACAGCAACACAAAAAGCATCCTAAGTTTGGGTTTGTTTCCTATTATCAGGTTTTAATTCCTGCAAGTATAAGCTATTGCTCTGTATTTAATTATGCTTCTAACAGCCAGAAACAGCTCTTGTATCACATCACGGACCACAAACGCTGCTGCAACTTGCCCATCCCCAATACATATCAGAAATGCCACTGCTGCTGTGCGTGGCACCTGTGGTTCCGCCAAACAGAATTAAACTCACAGGGAATACCAATGGTTGCAGCTACTATTTGCTTCTCTTCTCATTTATAAACAAACGTTTTAAAGGAGCTAAAAACAGAACAAAGTGTTTTCAGTTTCGCTTTGCAACCGCCCCCAAAACACACCAGTCTCCCCTGCAGCCCACCAGAGCTGCCTGCTTCGTTGTGATTTCTGTACAGTGCTCGGGGGGAAGAGCAGCCGGACGTCAGCCTTCACTCATGGCCAGCCATGAGATTTACATCTGGCCTAAGAGAAACAGAAAGCTAAAGCATGAAGCCAATGGGTCGTTGAAGCACGAGGTTTAGCTTGCTCTGGAGACTTCACAGATAGAACAGACTTTTCTACCTTGTCATTCTGAAATTTATAATAGATCTAAAAAAAAAATTATATTCAGAATTACATGAATTGGCAGCCAGGGAACAGATAATGTCATTTCCAAAAGCCTCACAGTGACGGCTTGTAGCAGATTTCAGGAGTTCTTTGTCACAATGAAGTTTATTCCGTTCCTTGGAAACATTAAACACATTCCTCCAATAATGAAACACCTTATAAACCCCGTGTGACAGCACCGTGGAGTTTAACAAAGCATTTCCTTCCAGCATCATAACATTTAGGGTCCCAACTGGATTTCATCATCAATAACTAACCACACAGAATGAGAAGGCAGAGGCTGGCAAGCTCACCTGGTGCAGGGAGAACAGCAGACCCGAACGCGAACAGCATCAGCCTCCAGTGCTTCCTCCCACGGACTCCTACCTAATGCTTGTCAAGCAGCTTCAAGCACTCAGGGGTTTCAAGATGACATTTCTAACGTTAAATACAGTCCTCAGCACAGCCCTGTATGACAGGAGCGATTCTTGTTGCTCACTGGAAAGTCATTCCTATTTTGGACAACATATTTTGACACATTGCCAATAGCACTGCATTACACCACTGCTGGGGAGACTTCCTAAGCTATAACTGGAATTTAGCACTTTCTGTCCAAGTGAAGCCAGTGCTTAATTAGATCGCTTCTCCCAAGCCACACAGGATTCAGCTTGCTGTAACAGAGCTGGATTTAGCCGCAGAGCAGCATTTGGGGGACTCTGCACCTTACCAAGCCAAACAACCACAATGTCGTAACTTCAGACCAGCCCAGAGTTTGGGCTCATTTCACATCAACGCTTTTATCCAGCAAGGATGCTTACCTCCAAAGCAATACCCTTTAAATAGGAAGGAATAATCAGCACAGATGCTCCAATATTGCAGAATTTTGTTTTAAATCTCAGCCACTTCAGAACTGCACTCTGATCATTTTCAACACTTAACCATGACAAAGTCCAAAAGGAACACACGCTGTCAAATGACATCACAACAATGTCAAAGCCTCCAGAAAAGGGTGGCCAAAAGGGAAAATAAACCCAACTCACAAATACAAAATTGCACAAACTTGTGACAGGGCGAAAACACAGAGCCAAGCAGGACTAGAGAGGCACTGACCATCACGTGCTCTATTCAGAGTAGAAATAAACATGCTATTCTAAACACTACCAAGTTTATTTTCAGAAAATCTACAGCAAAGATTGAAATAGCAGTGATATATATAAAGATGTAACGATGGCAGAAACTTTTTGGACAATCCCTCATCCCCAAGTTTGGAGAGGAAAAATACAGGGAAGCCATCCAACTGTGGGAAGACACCTCTAAGAAGAGGAAGCCTTTTAATACCACCTTTACATCAAGGTTTTCACAGTTAAGTTATTCTGCCAGCAGTTGGACAAAAAAAAAAATGCCCATTTACTTGGATAAAGATGCCAGAAGTCTGCCCACTTACTCAGACAACAAAATCCTAAATAACCTGTGGAATGATTCTCCACACTGTGTTATTATAGGATATAAAGGAAGCAATGCTCAGATCTGTGGAGTTTTGAAGTCTCCCTTAACCCACAGCACAAGGTTAGGGGGTGTATTAATATCCCTATTTTTGCACTTGGAGGATAAGAGTGTGAGATGCAGAATCAAATCAGATTATCAGCATAAATGCTAAATACTTTGCAAAAATCATCATTAAACACCTGAAAACTCACGCCTGGACAAAAGAGAGTGAATGCAAAATATGCTGAACATGAGTCACTCACACTGAAACTGCCCGAGCTCACTGCAAGTTTAGCGGTCTTCAGAGGCCACGGGACAAAAAGGCACCAGTTTGGTGCTGAGCAGCCATTTTCAAGAGCACATTACACACTACCAGCACAAATTACATGCTTCGCAGCCAGGAAGTTGATCACAAGTCAGCTACAGCCTCAGCAAAGCCTTCATCAGATCAAATTCCTGTCCTGAGAACTTCATGCTTTTCTTGCACAGCTTGGATTTGGGAAGTGGCAAAATAGATGGGCAAATAAATTCAACTCCATCATTGGTTGGGAGAACCACTAGGAGAAGTGCTCTTGCAGGACTGTGTTTTGTCCAGGACAAAGACACACTGCACATGCAAGTTACACCTGCTGTGGCTCAGATACTTCCTTGCAGATGTTTCATGGCTCGCTGATACCTTTCCTTTTCATTGCAACTGCAAAGTGATCAACTGAAAAACAAAAGCCTACTTTATTAATTGCTTCTGACCAGAAACCGGTAGCGCCACTGATGGGAGGGCACACGCCCCACAGCCAAAGCCTCCAGGTATCTGGCACCTTGGCATCGAGCAAGTTCCCAAGCACCACAACAGGCAGCCACAACACTTACCATTTGATATCAAGAACCAAAGTGAGATACACATCAGTGTGGGAGACCAGCCACTCAGTACTAGACTGGAACAAGTTAATCACAGCACTGCAACCAAGGATCCGCAGCAGGATCCTGAGCCAATGTGACTCCAGAAAAGGTTTAGTGAACCAGAAAAGCAGCAGCAGTAATCTTGGGTGGAAGCCAAAAGCAAGAAATATACAGAACAGAGCCCTGGAAGATTTCACAGCAAGAAACAGAAGTGAGGATGACCAGATACTGAAGCACCAAGTGAATTAGGTCCACTTACCTCCAAACTGACTAGAAGTAGCAGTAAGGTGCCATTTCAAAGGAATTTGGAACAATTGAATATTTTTCTACTCTCTTCTGATGCATCCTAGCGCTTAAGCTGATGTTAGGTCCCAAGTTTACTCATGACATTCTAAACAAATTGGCTTTGCTCACTCTTCTAAACCAGAAATAACTACTGCAAACTTAACAGCAAGACCTACAGCAGCAGCCAAGGCAGTTCTGCAGATCAGCTATGTTCTGCAGAATCCCATGGAGCCGCCTTGGAGCAGGGTCACGCCTCCCTGGGTACAAAAAGAGAAGGGTCTTTTCACCTTCATTGACTTCTGGCCACTAGTTCTGCTATCCTGAGGCCAAGCGCTCAAGTTGTACAGCTCAGGGGCAGCATAAAGAAGAAGAGAAACCACAGACCCGAAAACAGGAGCTTGTTTAATAAGTCAGCTCCTAAGGAACCTCCAGGTGTGAATCCACCAGGCCTAGGAAACACACGAACAGGATCCTGCTTAGCACTCTTCACCAGCAGAACATTTCCATCACTTCACTTCAGCAAACACAGGACAAACGGTTGTGCCCATCCAACACATCTCGTGATTATCACAGTCTTAGTCACTAAACAGTCACCATCTTAATCACTACTTCAGTGCAAAAAACTTTAAGTTACCAAATGTTTGCATGTCTGCTTCCTGTTTGCAAGTCTTCATTTCCCTATATTAGGATTAATAGCATGTCAGGATCCCGGGAGCACGGAAATATCCATATGTAACCAGGAGGTCTTCCTTAGCTGTACGCTAGCAATCAGCAGGAGTCCTTACACAGCCCTACACGCACCAAGCTATTAGTAAAGTTATGAACTTTGACTTCGGAAGTGCCATTTACCAATTTCCTACATGAGTACTCGGGCTGTTGTTTGCACCAAGCTCGCTTTATGGCACGCAACACTTTGGAACCGTTAAAACAGCCACAGGCTGGGCAGCACCATTCGCCAGAGCAGCTCACATTTAGCACTGGAAGCGCCCGGTTTTGGGGCGCCGCGGCCAGTAGTTAACACGGCGAATTTGATCCCCCCGCACCGCTCTGTGCCACATTCCTGGACAAGGAGCAGCGCTGGCAATCCGCTCGCCGGGCCTCCGAGTAACATCGCGTCAACCCGAACAAAAGGAAAGTGCAGGAAAAGCTGACGGCCGCAGAGAGCTGCGTGCGCTGGGGAGGCGTGCCAGGCCCGGCGCCTTGCGCTTCTCCCCAGCGCAGGGCTCCAGAGACGAGCTCGTTTCACCGTAGGCGGCGATGCTGTCTGTAACTCAACGCGTAAAGCCGAGCGCTTAGAAACCGGGCGAGAAGTCGGAGTTCGGAGGGGCTGCCGGCACCCCCATCCCCCCCCGGGCGGCGAGGCGGAGGGAGGGGGCCGCGTTCCACCGCCCGCAACCGCCGCTCGGCCCCGGCGCCCCCCCGCAGCGCCCCGACGGAGCGGAGCCGCACCTGGATGACTTCGTTGACCTCGCGGATGCACTCCACCATGTGCTGCAGGATCTGCTCGGCCGTCAGCACCTCGTAGCGGTAGTCCTCCTCCTGCTCGGGGCCGCCGCCGCCGCCGGGGCCCGGCCCGCCGCCCAGCCCTCCGCCGCCGCCCGGGCCCAGCCCGCCCGTCTCGCCGCCCAGCAGCCCGTCCCGCTCGCCGCCGACGCGCAGGCCGGGCTCCACCAGCTCCACCTCGCCCAGGTCCAGGTTATCGTCGGGCTCGTCCTCTTCGTCGTCCTCGTCGTCCTCCTCCGCGCCGCTGTCCTCGCTGCACTCCTCGTCCTCGTCGAACTCGTAGTTGTAGCCCTCGTCCGAGTCCATGGCGAGGCGGTGAACTGGAGGCTCCCGCCCGCCCCCCACCCTCACTCCCGGCCCCGCCGCGCCTCGGCCGCCTCAGCGCCAACAAAGAGACGCGGCCGACCCGCTCCGTCACCGCGCGCCGCGCACGCACGGTACGTCACGGCACGGAGCGTGACGTGCTGCGGCGTGACGCGCCGCGCGTGCGCGGCGGCCGCCATCTCCCTTCGCCCCGCCGGGAGCCATCTTGAGCGCGCGCCGCCCCACTCGCCTCTTCCCGCCCGCTGCCGCCATCTTGGGTGTGGCGCGCCGCCATGTTGAGTGTGGCGTTAGGCCGCCTCGCCCCCGCTGCCTGCCCGTGGAGCGGGCGGGATGTCGGTGTGTGCGCTGCCATTGTGCGGGCTGAGCGTGGGGTGGGCGTGAGGGGAGTGTGAGGGACATAGGAGATAAAGAAGTGAGAGAGGAGCGTGAAGGTAAAATTGGAGGGAAATGGCAAAAATAATGGGGGGAACGTGGGGGAAATGGAGAAGAGACAGCAGAATAGAGAAATGTGAGAGAAAGAAACGTGAAGGAAAGAAATATGAGAGAAAAAAATGAAAAAATAGGGAAATGTGAGGGGAATGTGGGGAAATTCCTGGAAAAAATGTGAGAAAAGAATAAAGGAATGTGGAAAATGGAAGGGAAATGTGAGAAAAGATGGGGAAATAGGAAAGTGGGAAGGAAAGAAATGAGAGAGTAACGTGAAGGCAACATGTGAGGGGAAGGTGAAGGAAAGTACAACAGAAATGGCAGAAATAATGAGGGGAGTGTGAGGGAAATTGAAAGAAATGTGGGGGAAACATGAAAGAAAATATGGGGAGATGAGATGGAAAGAAATGTGAAGGAAAACTGTGAGGGAAATGATGGAAAGATGAGGAGAGTGAGGAAAATGTGAGGGAAGTTTGAAGGAATTAGGCAAACTGAAGGAAAATGTGAAGGAAGTGAAAAGGTATTATGAGGGAAAAGAACTGGAAATGGAAATGTGAAGGAAATAAATCGAGGAATGTGAGGGAAATGACAGGGAAATGTGGAAGGCTATATGTGGAAATAAAGAAATGAGAAGGAAAGAGCCTAGGGAAATGTGAGAGAAATGACAGAAATATGAAGGAAATGACAGAAAAACGTTAGGGCAACAGTATAAATGTGAGGGAAATGAAGGTATGAGGCAAATGTGAAGGAAAGAAATGTGAGTGGAATGTGATGGGAAGATATGAGGAAAATGATGGAACCATGAGAGGAATGTGAGGAAATGAAAGGGAATTATAAGGAAGATGTGAGGGAAACATGAGGGAAAATAGATTCAGTGAGGTGCTGGTACCAGAATGGATGTGCAAGGCTTTGCCCTGGCCGTGCAGTCTGGGAACAGCCCCTCCCAAGCAGGCTCTATCAGACCCATCTATCTCTGTGTTTCAGAGGGCCATCTCCAGTGTCCCAGGAAGGGCTTGGACATCAGGATTGTAAGCAGTGGGTTTCTGTGCACAGCCGGTGTTTTCCAAGGAGAGCTGATCCACACATACCTCCCAAGGAAAACTGGCTTGGTGTGAGCCATGCAGGTAATTCTGCCTTTGGGAAAGACCACACAGCAGCAGACGCTGTTCAAATGCTGAACGGCAACATCTCCCTGTGGGCGCAGGGAGAGGCAGTGTTTCTGACATAAGTTTTTCCCTGGTTCCCAGCCATGAAGCCTTGTGTGACCCCAGTCGTGCCATGTGGTATCTCTGTGCTCTGTCTGGTCAGCAGAGATAAAAATACCCAGTTTTTCACAGTTGTGCTGGGCAAGATTGCCTTTCTCCTGTGGGCTGCATAACCCCCCAAAAAATCTCACAGTGTAGGTGCTATAAAAAGAGGTAGCTTCACATAGTGCCCTGTCACTGTTTATTATTGAATCTGGCATTTTGCAGGGGGGCAGAGTATGCACTAGTGCCTTTGTCACATGGTCACAAACAGACCTTTTGCAAACAGCAAATGGTGTTCAAGAGTACTCTGGGCAGGTCAGGGACATGGGGCTGCAACTCCCAGGTGGCTCCGTCCCTTCCAGGGCCTCTCTCTTGGACACTCACAGGGTAGGGACAGACACTGAGATGGTGTCCTAGGATGCTAGGATGCTGCAGGAGTGGAGCATCCTTCAGATCCTGCAGCACCCTGACCGCTCAGCTTGTCCACAACCTATGGGCTTTCTCCAGACCTCTCTGTTTCCAATATCAGACATGCTCAGCCTGGTACAGCTGAGGGATGGGGGAGGTGAGCTGGGCTTATTGTTTGCAGCCGTTTGGGGAGCGCAAGGGACTCTGGTTGGCTTGGTAACAGGCTGCAGCCTGGCCCAGAGGAGAGCCAGCTGATCCCATATCCTCCACGGCTATTCACTGTGGATGTGAGGAGGCTGTGCAGCCCCCGGGAGGACTCCAGGGCCACCTTATGCCCTCCACAGCAATAATCTTTTGCTTCCTCTTACCCTGGGGAATCATTTCTACCTGGGTGATGCAGTTCATTCTGATGTGGTAAAATTATTCACCCACTTTGCCTGGAGGAAAATGACCTGTGCCCTGAGGGCAGGGGATACTCAGCCTCACAATATGCAGCGTAGGTGTGATGAGTTTCATCATCTCTTTCGGGCAGGAGTCATTGCAGCACTTCGTGCAGCACCTGGCACAGCAGGATCCCACTTCCTGCTTGTGCTTCCACCATCTTTATGCAGCACAAACAATAAATGCCTTGTGAAACACACAGTGGCACGTGCAGAAAATAAGGTGTTTATTTTCTGCTGGAGCACATAAAGCATAATGATAGCCACAGTGTCAGGGACTTCAGTTCAGGGTGACGCAGGTAGATGTCCCTGGGGATCAAGCAGATTAGGTGTTTGATTTCCTGGGAGGATCTCTCTGGAAACCTTTCTGGGTACCAGTCTGCAGCTTCAGATATACATGTAGTGCCAAAAAACAGCCCTGTGTGTTTTGTAGCGTCACAGCTGCTCCCAATGAGTTCACTGCTTAGTGTCCTCCCCAGACAGTTGTGCAAACCCCTGCCAGCACCCCTCTTAGACCAGGGCTCTGTTCTCTTCCTAGAACCCATGGGCACCCAGGGGAAGGAGAGGGTGCTTGGCAGTGCAAAATGATGGCTGCTCTGCACCAGGGAGGAGGGGCAACACCTGCATTTGGGGACCCTGCCAAAGCCCTGTGTTCCATCCAAGAGCATCACGCTGGGCAGCCTGCTGTCCCCGAGCACTGCCTTGCCCTGAGATGGCCAGGTCAGGAGTGCATCACAGTGGCACATGTGGGTGCATGCTGGGCATATACATTCCCTTATGCTACTAGTAAACAAAGTCAGCTCCCTAATTATCCTACTTATTTGGAATGGCAAAGGCCTGAGCATTAATCATCCTGTCCTACATAAATATAAATAGCACCAGCTTTGTTTAGCTCCGGACTTACCAGCTGGACATTTGCCAGGCTGGTGCCATCTCACGTGTCAAGTGACAGTGGCTTGGTTGGTTATCTCACATCCTCTCCCACTATGCGTCTCCAGGACCCTTTGTGCCAGGCGGTGGCTGGCTGCCCAGCTCTGCCCGTGTCCTGGCAGAGAAGGGTCACAGAGCAGTGGTGTCCCCCCAGGGGTGTGTGTCACCCCCAGGGGCTCAGTGTCCTACTCAGCTGGTGACACGGGTCTTCACCAACATGTGAGCAAATATCTGAATCCCAAGGAGCTGAGAAAGGTGCCCGGGTAGTAGGATTTTGCTTTATCAGAGCTTTACAGCTTCCTTGGGGCCATACTTGGATGTGGGTCCAACCCTTTGCCAGAGATGACCTTTCTCTCCGGGACGGGGTTACCCAGGTGTCATAATATGTTTTTTCCTCCTGTTGTTAGGGAAGGCCCTGCATCCCGAGTGCGTAACCCTGCAGCCACCCGAGCATCCCCGCCGCGGGTGTCGGCCTGCCCCGAGCCGTGAGCGCCTCCTCGCTGCCCTCTCCTGGCCCCTGCCGACGCTGCAGAGGTCGGAGCCTCCTCGCTGCCCTACGCCCCTTCTGCTTTGTGCAGTTCTTCAGGGTACGGTCACTGTCGCTTAAGCTCAAGGCTGCCCGGGGGCCTAGGCAGTGACGTGCAGTGCCAGGAGCACTGCCTCGCTGTCCCCAGGGGATCTGGCGGTGTTGCCTTCCACCTGAACATCACACAGGGTGGGTGAATCTGACTGCATCACACAACAGAGTCATGTAGAAATGCCTCTAAATTTTCTTGCGCTTATATACATCAAGGAAGATAGGTTTACTTCCTGCTCACAATGTGCCAGTTAATCTCCAGGCATTAATGAAACTTCACCTTTTGGCGAGGACTGTCAGTCACAGCAGCTCCCCTTACACCCGCAGCAGATGCGCTCCTGTTGCCTTCCTCCTCCTACCCAGCACTGGGTTGATTTCAGACAATTGTTGCCTTTCAAACTCTATTGATTCCCTTTTTACAACTAATTCCAGTGATAAACATTTATAAACAGTGATGGGATCTTCCCTGTGCAGTGAAGAATGCCATCCCACAGACACAGAAATGTGGCTCTCCTTCAGTCCCAGCCTTTTTCCTTGGCACTATACCAATCAGCACTTTGCTGATTACTGATAATTTAGCTGGTTATGCTCAGAGCTGCATGTGTCAGTTTGTGTTAGTGACAAAACTGGTCTGTTTAAAACAAACAAACAGAACATTTAAAACACTAACACATACCTATTAAAAGTATTCACTGGTATGACATTTTAGCCCTGCTCTTTGCAAAAGTTTCTGACCCAATCGTTCACTGTGGAGCCCTGGGTTCCCACCTTCTCCTTGTACTGTCTGTGATGGGTACACACAAGAAGCACGGCTGCTGCTGTGGTTCATTATGAGGGGATCTGCGCTGCCTCAGGGAATTTTAGACTCCAACTACTGAGGAAAGTTGAAAACTGCTGTTCTACTTGGTCTGAAAAATGATTTAGATCTCCATAGGCACCTGGTGCTTTTCATTTTATTCTTGCAAGAGCTTAATTACACGAGTGATTCTAGTAACTGTTAACACTGAAACTGACAAGAATAAAATACTGCATTGCAATCACCTTTCTCCATGAAGTTAAGCACATGCTTAAGGGATTTATGAGAGCACGGCCTCCCTGCACACTCAGACATTTCCAGACAGAGGAATTCTTCCCCGTACGTCCGTGGGTGCTCGACTGACTCCAGTTCAGCTGATTGCTCAGACCCGCAGATGTGACTGAGAGCAGCCAGGGACAGCAGCCACGGATACTCAGCCTCCACAATAACTCACAGCAGTCTCTCTTCTATCTGATAGCACCGTGCAGAGCCCGACATTTAAATGATCCCCCATGCAGCCCCATGGCCCTGACACAAGCAACCCCTGAGCCCCTGTTTGCTGTACCAGAATGTTACAGAAGTGCTGGTACCCCTGCCTCCCTCCTGCTCCATTGCTCCCCAACCCACACGGGGCTGGGCAGATATCCCTGGGAAAAATAAACTCTGTCACCTGAGACCTGTGGAGCTGCTGCAGTGAAAGAAGGGAAACCCAGGAGACTTCTCCGTGCCCAGCTTCTGCTCTCCTCCCTGGGGGCTGATTTTGGCTGCCTGCACACCCATTAAAGACCTGCACCATCAGCATGGGCTGAGATGCCCCTCAGATCAGTTTTGTTCAGCCACCGAAAAGCTGTGCAAGCTGGAGATAATCCAGAGCAAAAAGGCTTTGCAAATAATACTGGTAGTGCAAATACCACCTGGCTGAGCTCTGCGGCACTTAGTCAGGAACCCAAATCCTTCAGACTGATTAACACATCTTGCCCTCAAGCACTTTGCCTTAGACTCTGCTTTTAAGTTCATATTTGTTGAAATATTCCTCCTCACAAAGCACCCGGAGCTGAGTGGCCAAGGTGCAAATTGATGGACATAAGAATAAGGCATCCTGCATTTTGAATAGTGACAGAATACATGTTTGTGGTTCTGAAAGCAGACTGCCGTACATCAGCCTGTTTCAGCCCCCTGAAGCATGGAGATGGGCAACAGGAAGGAGCACGCCTGCAAAGCCCCAGCACATAGCTACTGCTACCACTCCCAGCCACCACCACAAGCGGGGACACTTGATCACTGCGTGGCTGCAACCCTTGTGGTTCCAATTCAGTCCCATAATTATTTCACCAAGGGGAGATGAACAGCCAAGTGGAGAAAGTAAGTTGGCCTCGAAAGCTTCTGAGTTCTCAACAGTTAAAGTCAGAGATCTGCAGGCAGTTGCAAGGCGTTTCCAGAAGATGGTCTGTGTTCTCCAGAGCCCTCTTCCAGCCACAGCAGCAGTAGGCCCATTGACCTGCGAGCTGGCTCCATTCGGGAACAAATGCGCTTAGATAACACTTGGCTCAAAGAGCAAAACAAACAGGAAAGCCCCGGGAGCGCCCTGTGAAGGTTTCCATGATCACACATAGCAAACTGATCCCAGAAAGCGAGGCAGCCAGGTTTAATAGCGGGCAGCACGGGTCGGACTCAGCCCTGCAGAACGCTAAGGCACGTGCTCACCTCCAGCAGGACTCGAGTAGGCGTTTGGGGTGGACTGCGGCCATGGGACAATCAGCCTCCCCTGCTCCCCTTTCACAGGCTCGCATGCTTCTCACCAGCAGAGGAATCTATGCGAAACATCCACTTGATTAAATGCAGATGCAGCCAGTGTTACAGGGAATTGGGCGGCGTAATAGACGGCTTTGTCCATTAAAAAAAAAAAAAAAAGCAGTGGAACACAGAGCTGCACTGACAGCCCAAAGGCCACAAAGGTGAACAAACCAGAAAGACCCAAAGCGTGACATGATTTGTAGCAGAGTAACCAATTTATGCCTGTACCTCATGCAGAAAGCAGGTAATCCAGCACAGCCCTGGTGGAGAGCACAGCTCTCTGCAGCATCCCTCAGCCACTGGGCTTTCTGCCTGAAACAGGACAGCCCTCGCAAACCAACACACAGCATCTGCAGGCACCTCTGCAACAGGCATCAGCCGGCAGCTTTCTGATGCAAAGATGCATTCCTGACTCAGACCGTTAGTCTGGATTAATGCTGGCTAGCTAGGAATGAACTTCTCTGAGTCATCCCCCCGAGACATCGGGGCCCCTAAAATAGCAACAACAACAGAATACACAGAAAGACTGGAATATTTTCACCACGGGCCGTGATCACAACATTTTACATAAGTCCGGTGAAGAGCCCACCAACACAAACTGAAATGAGGATTCACCGCCAGCCACAGCACTCCTTGTCAGGGCACCCACTGATGTGCCCCCACACAGCCCCATTTGGGCCTTGCTCACGAGCCCACGCTCCAGGAGCTCCACTGGCATTCCAGCCTGGAGAGCTGCCTCCTTGTGGAGCTGTGCTGCAGGGGGATGTGCTGCCAGGCTGCCCAAGGCTGACCCTGGACTTCAGCTGGATCCTCACTTTTACGCAGTGCCCACCGGGCTGCAGACCGCCATGCTTTGCCCTCCTGGCCCTGGCGTTGCAGGGTGGCTGAGGTTGCTGCCCGCGTTGTGCCCATCTTTGGGTTTTGGTTCAGGTTCCCCCGGTGGGACAGGCAGCCCCCGGTGCGCACGGGATTGTGGCGGGCTGCACTGCTGGATATGGGCTGAGCTCCACCAAAACTTCCCTACAGCCCGCACAGCCGAACCCCTGCCTCCGTCCCTCGCACCCGAGGGACGCTCCCTAGAATGACGCTGGGGCAGGCGGGACCAGAAGCCTACCAGCCCCCCGTTACAGCCCTCAGCCCCACCCCCCCGTGCCGGGCGTGCTCCCGAGGCCGCACCCCGCGGGGCGGACGCAGCGGCGCGGTCCTCCCATCCGCACGGACATGGCAGCCGTTGCCATAGCGGCGCGGGCGCTGCTGCTCCTGGCCGCGGTGGGTCCGGCGGCCGCGCTATGGCCGCAGCCGCAGCTGCAGCGCTCCCCGCCGGCTCCCGCCCGCTGCCCGCTGCCCCCCGCCCGCTTCCACTTCGCGCACGCCGCCGGCTCCGCCGTGGGGCCGGGCTGTGCCGTGCTGGACGAGGCCTTCCAGCGGTACCGGGCGCTGATCTTCTCCGCGGCGCGGCCCGCAGGTGAGGGGCGGTGGGGGTGTGCGCCTGGGGAGGGCTCGGTCCCCAAAGCTGAACCCCTCTCTCGCTGCTTCCGTAGAGGCCGTGCCTTCGTGCAGGAGGAGTTCTGCCTTCTTACAATGGGACCTTTAGACTCCACACTACAATAAAGTAAAGGTCTCTGTCCGAGAGTGTGGGTGCAGTAGGAGCTCAGCCTCCCGGCTGGCAGGGCCTACTCTGAACTCCACGTGGAGTTTTCTGCTCCCGAAGGGCACGAGCTGACCCAGTCGTGTGGCGGAAACCTCTGCCATTGCAGCTCGTTCCCACTTCCACTCCTTGGTTGGTGTCCTGGACTGCTCACGGTGTCACCACCGCCTGTCCAGGACTGTCAGGGCATGTTGCAAATTGATTAGCCGGCTCAGGTGGAATCCCCTGTGTTGCTTTTTTCCCCTTCCTTTCTTTAGTTCAGCCGGGGCTGACAGCTGAGGGAAGTGTTGGCAGTGGTGTTGTGGCACAGCTGTTTGAACTGAGTCTCCCAGCAAAGGCCGGTGCTGCTTTGCTACAGTGCAGAGGAGTGCCTGCTGTGCTCGTGTTTTTCAAATAGGGAAAGTGGAACCAAACCAGCCCTGTGAGCACCAGCCTGCATACATTTCTTTCAGGGGGTTATTCAGTCACGTTGGTCTTTTTATCTTGGCTTTATCTCCTCCGGACCTCACTTCAGTTCAGCAGCATTGTGGTTTGCTTCCTTTTCTCACTCGTGACAGAGCTGCTGCCTGTGTTGCAACTGCCCCAGTGCCTCTTCCAGGTCTGAGCTCGTCCTGTTTCTAGCAGCTCTCTCTTTGTGTGCCCAGTGCTCCGTTCTTCAGAAAGAGCTGTAGCTCTGCTCCCCAGTGCTTCACATGGATCGGAGCAGAGAGGGGTGACAGCACTGAGAACTGCTTTGTTTCCAGTGCCTTGTGGCAAAAGTGAGTTTGAAACACTCAGAAGAAACACTTGGCTTATTTGATTTCTTAAAACTGATTCCTTTAAGTAGCAGTAGAAATTATCTGTTTGCAAGTTGCAAAGACCACATAGTTTCTTAAATTTGCTGCTGTAATTACTCATGTTTTCCTGTTTCTGTCAGGGAAGTCTGACCATCCCATCACTTGGAGCAATCCCTTGTGATCACCACATCAGGCTTGCTATGTATACTTGCAGTTTTCCATGTGCTCTCCTATATGTGAAGTTCATACTGCACGCTTAATTTTAGGGCCTTTTTCCTCTTTGCCTTCCTTTTTCCAGAAGTGATTAGTAATAACAGGCAGTGGAAACCCTGAATGGAAAGAAATAGTTTCTATGAATAGAAAATGTAAATGACAGAAACAGTTTTCTTCCTGTTTTAGAGAGCCACTATTCTATTCAACTGAACAGACAAGCATGCCAATTGAGCTGCAGAGAACTAAGGAGACATCAGCATCTTCTCCTGAGCTATTTTCAGAGTGTGCCAGGGCAGCACTGGTCTATCAGCTGGACTTCCAGGAGGACAAGTTTAAGTTCCTCTTGAAACCCTCCAAATGCTTCAGTTCCATCCTCTCTTACCTTTGTGGACCTGTGCTAGCTGATAAGCTTTGTAGCACCACCTCCTGAGAGCCAGATCTCGCCCATGGAGAGCAGTAGGCACCGCATTTGTGGGTTGTGACCTGACAGTATACTTCTCAGAGCATTTTTCTCCCTCTCCTTGGGCAGGGAGAGCAATTACTGCCCCGGATGAGATGATCCTAGGGACATCTGTTACCATATTGCACTTGGGGGGGCAGTTGCTAGGGTTTGAAAATATTTTGGAGATTTGTAGATGATGTCCTAGTTCTGCTGGGTTTCGGGCATGAAAGCAGAAGTGGGGGTATGTGGTCAACTCTCTGCTCTAAAGCAGCACTAAAACCAAAATCTTCATCTGGATAGAGGTGAGAGGGACATGCTGGGAAGTGCTCATCCCAGGAAGATCCCTAGGGGAAAGATAGGTGTTTCCCATGTCTCCAGGCCTGTGAGTGGCTGTTCCCGGTGAGCCTCTGCCTTGCCAGGTGTAGAGAGCAGGTCTTGCTGTGCTCTGTGTGCCAGCTCGCACGGCTGCAGGGTTGCCTTGGCTACCAGCTTGTCTGTAACTGAGGAAACCTCAGAATGGAGGAATATCTTGGAGCCATTTCTCTTCTGCACACAGAGGTTTCACTATTCTTTCCTTGAACCCCGTTTGGGGTTCTGTGCTCTCAGCATTTTCCCCTAATACTGGTGGTGCAACTGTCTCTCTGAAGCCTTATGTCCATGAGGCTCACTCAAAACCAAGCATTCTGTTTTTCAGCCTGTCCCTGGCAATGCCATGGGGCTATAGATGTGAACTGCTGCTGCTGTGACCCACGTTCCTCCTGGCCAGAGACAGATATGGGCTGACCCACTTATCTCAGGGTGGGTTTAACACCTCCCTTTGGAGTCAGGGCAACGTTTTCCATGTGTGCCAATGAATATTCAGGGCTTGAAAATGCTTCTTCAGATGGGGAAGGGAAGCCAGAGCTTCTGTTTCATCATCCCTGGAGAAGTAGTTGCAGCTGGTGTCCAGGAAGCCTTGGGAGCTGTTGCAGTACCAGCCTGATGTCCCTTTTGCTGGCTGGGCTTGCAGCAGGGGAATTAATGCCTGTGGTCTGTGTGCCTTGCAGAGAACAAGCAGCCCTGGAGGACATCCTGTACTGAACTCCTCGTCTCTGTCGCCACACCAGGCTGCAATGGCTTTCCCAGTCTGGACTCCAAGGAGAGCTGTAAGAATCAGGATGGGTGTGGGAAGAAGTGACTGGAACAGGAGTATGGGTATTTCTATGCTCCTTGGTTGGAAATAGCACCCTACGGCACTTAATCCTAATTCTGGAGAGGCAGGATCCTCGTTGTATGGTTGAGAAACTGGGACGGGGAGGGAGCAACTTAGCTGAGGGTGCTGATAAAGCAGTGGGAAGGGTTTTAAAAAAAACCCACAGCCCTACCCCCAGATCAGCTCCCTTGGACCCAAGGATGCAGTTCCCTACCAAAATCACTGTCTGATCCAGCTGCAACCCTGTAGCTGAGGCTCTTGAGCCCCTTAGCAGAATGTGAACATAATGTCTGTGCCATCTCATCTAATGCTGTGTTTCAGATAAACTGAATATCTCAAGAGACTCCATGCTGCTCTATGCCGATGCTGTATGGGGAGCTCTCAGAGGTGAGGTGTGCTTAGAGCTTTCTGTTGGTCATTCCCACCCTGCCTTCATATCGGGACATCTATTTGTGCATCTCTTTCCCCATAGATGTGTTTAATTGAGCTCTGTTCAGAACCTGTGCTGCAAAAGTGACTGTGTGTGGTTCTCCCACAGGCCTGGAGACATTCAGCCAGCTTGTTGGGAGGGATGAGAATGGCATGGTGAGTGGGTGGCTCATGTGTGGGCTGGCCAATGTAGCTCCCGTGGCAATGCAAGTCTGCTTTGGCTCCTGAGGACAAGTTGTGCTTGGGGCCAATGAGTACTGCTAGTCCTGCTAGCCATGGGGATGAGGATGGCTCTGATTGCCTCTTGCTTATGTCTGCGTTACCTGCAGACCTGCTCACTTCTTCCTTGTCTTCTCTCTTTGTGCAGTACTATATCAATGAGACAGAAATTGTGGACTTTCCCCGCTTCCCTCACCGAGGCCTGTTGCTGGACACCTCTCGCCACTACCTGCCTCTGAAAGCCATCCTGGAAACTCTGGTAGGAAACCTGTACTGGGAGGCATGTGTGCTGCCCCACAGGGAGGTGGAGCGCTTTAATTTGACACAGGTGTCCCCCTGTGACAAATGAGCATCCCTGAGTGGTCTTCCTGTTTTCTTACTTTTTTGTGTGTGTTGCTCATTTCTAAAGATCTGAGCATAGGTCATCGTAATCACATCTCCTCAAGGAAGAGCTTGCTAAATGTAGGCTTTCTGGAGAATGCATGCTTGCTTGTGTCTAGACGAAGCAACAGGCTGGGGTGAGATGGCTGCATGACCTCAATTCTTTGTACACAGATTTGAATCACAGAAAAATGCTTCTGTGCTGTTGGTCCTCCCTAGTGCAGTACTCTGTGCCCATCACTGTTAGTTCCTGGTGTCACTCACAGCTCCCTTCCTACATGGGAGAAGGAAACCGTAAGGTATCTCAGATTCCTGTGGCCCAGCTTACTTTCTGAGGCAGGGGAGAGCACTGCCTTTTTCCCAATCACATTAGATGAAAGTGTGTGGTGGTCCTGCATCTGTCCCAGCCAGAATTAAACTTCCAAATCTCAACCCTTGGCTCTAGTATAAGGAGAACAGGGATGTTATTGTGATTGGAAGCACTAATGGCCCTCTGCAGCTCTTTGTGATGCCAATGTGTTTGACAGGTGTCTGCATCACTCTTAGGACCTTGGGAGCATTTGGGGATATTATGTTGTCCAGAACACAAGGACCTGAGGAGTCACTTGATTCCTCAAGCTGACTGACCTTTCAAAAGGAGCAGGGTGTGCTTATCCATGTTTCTGTTCCTTTCCAGGATGTCATGGCTTACAACAAATTAAATGTGTTTCACTGGCACATTGTGGACGACCCATCTTTTCCATATGAGAGCTTTACTTTCCCAGAGCTCAGCAAGCAGGTAACCCATGCTGATGGTTGTGCAGCTCCCCAGACAGGCCAGGGAATGCTGGTTGCTCCTTGAGCTTGTGAGCAAGATGCTGTAATTCCTCATGTTCCTCCAGGGAGCCTTCAATGCCATGACCCATGTGTACACAGCCAGTGATGTGCAGACAGTAATCGAGTATGCTCGTCTCCGTGGCATCAGAGTCATTGCAGAGTTTGACACACCTGGGCACACACTCTCCTGGGGTCCAGGTGAGGAACAGACCCTCACCAGGAGGCGTGGGTGCGAGGAGGGCTGTAATTGTACCTGGTGGAGGAATGATCTCTGTGATCTGGATCACAAAATTGTGGCATGAGCAGTTACATCCCATAAGATGTCTCTGGGGAAGAGCAAAGCATCAGCTGGGGTGTAGGACATAAGAGATATAGCCACATTTAGCTCCCTTCTCACTCTGATGGTTTTGTTATGACCCAGGTGCTCCAGGCCTCCTGACACCCTGCTATTTGGGCAAGGATCCTTCTGGGACCTATGGGCCAATCAACCCCATCTTCAACACCACCTACCAGTTTGTGACCAGTTTGTTTCAGGAGATCAGCTCAGTGTTCCCAGACCACTTTATTCACCTCGGTGGCGATGAGGTGGACTTCACATGCTGGTGAGTGATACCTGCAGAGATGGGTCAGGCTGAAGACTGGGGTTCAAAACAAGATCAGTGCTCTACTGCCTGGGTACTTGGCACATGCCTGGGGATGGGTACCTGAAGGAGCAACCACCTAAGTGGCAGGAAGAGGCAGGGGGAAAGTGGAGAGCTATACATGTGCAGGAGGGAGCGAGAGGGAAGGAAATCTAGCACAGGATCCCCACGTCCCAGCCAGGTGCTTCTTGGCCACGATCACCTACAAATCTTGGGTGTCCTGGGCTCTGAAAGAGATGCTGTGAGTTGGTGTGTAGGGTTTCTATTCTCTTATCTTTGGTAAACAGGAAGTCCAATCCAGAAATTCTTGCCTTCATGAAGAAGATGGGCTTTGGTGAAGATTACACAAAATTAGAATCATACTACATCCAGAGGTAAGGGTGGCTGCATCCTGGGCTTGCAGCTACAGTGTGTGACAGGTACAAAAGTCTTCTACTGTCCCTTTGGGCCTACCTTGCTGTCCCTAAAGAGGGTAGCCTAGTTGTGTTTTTTTTTCAGAAGACTGACTGCAAAAAGGCCTGGGGTTGAGGGATAAAAGAGTTCTGTGAGGGGGATGTTAGGAGTATCAGTGCTGCTGCTTTGGCTGAGCCAGAAAAGAGGTCTGGGAGGATCCTAAACTCAGTATTTTTTCCACTCCAGGCTCCTGGACATCGTCTCTTCCCTTGGCAAGGGCTATATGGTGTGGCAGGAGGTGTTTGACAATGGAGTGAAGGTGAGAGCTGCTCACATGCCCTAGCATAGTTCCCTAACGCTTGGTTGAACCGTGTCAGCACCCTTGCCAAACTCACTCAAGTGAGTCTTGACCTCGCTCAAAATCCAGCTTCCCTGGAGGGAATAGATGAGTCAGGACAGGGGTGCAGGTGTAGCTCTAGCTCCCACTGTTATGATAACTGGTCGTGGCTTGTTTCTGGTGCAGGACTCTGCTCACCAGAGCAGTATTTGAAGCTGGGATGGCTCGGGGGAACCCTTCTTGTGAGGGGAGGTGGTGGTCTGTTGCTGCACTGATGCTGTATGCAGGTTTTATGTTTGTTTGTGGGGCCAGGTGAGGCCAGACACGATCATCCACGTGTGGAAGAACAATCTGCCATATGCGGAGGAGATGGCGAATGTCACCAAGTCTGGCTACAGGGCTCTCCTCTCTGCCCCCTGGTACCTCAACCGCATCTCCTATGGGCAGGACTGGATGGCAGCCTACCAGGTGGAGCCCTTGAAGTTCAAAGGTGCGTTTCTTATGTCACATCCCCTCTTGACTGCTGACTGCTCACTCAGAGGTGGTGCCAGGGCTGGCCTTCTTGATCATTTATTCTCACTGATGGTGTGAAGGTGCTCAAATCAGTGTGCCCTTGGCTCCTTGGCTTTGTGCTGTTCCCTCGCTGCAGGCAGGAAGCACCTCAGCTCTCTCCCTGCCTAGGGTTTGAGGCGGGGGCTTCCAGAAGGACAAATGACAGCTTCTACAGCTAAGCCAGCTCTCAGCTGTGACTGTCCCCTCCCTGGGCAGGGCAGGAAGATGCTGTTATCTTACAACACCCGATCACCTGAATGCTGTGTCCCCTCGCAGGCAGCTCTAAGCAGAAGGATCTGGTGATTGGCGGGGAGGCATGCATGTGGGGTGAATACGTGGACGTCACCAACTTGACCCCCAGACTCTGGTAAGAGATGTTCAGGGAGGGTTAGCTTGAGCCCTTCAGCACAGCGTGATGTACACCCACTGCTGCTGGTTTGGTCTCAAGGTACTCTGTCCTCTGGTAGCACATTTGTGTAGTAACAGCTTCACTGAGGCTTAAATGAGATTCTGTGGCTGTCTGTAAGAATGAAACGCACTCCTGTGCCACCTGCCACTGCCACCAGCTTGCGTTTAATGCTGGTCTCTATCCTGTCATCTGATCTGCACCTGACTAGGCAGGTATCTTTTGATTTACAGAAGCCATGTGCTTTTATGTGTCAAAGGACTTTGGTCAGGGAGGTGTTTGGGACCTCAGTGCCGCAGTAGAAGCTTTCTCTGACCTACCTGCCTTTGTCCCATGTTCCTTCAAGGCCGAGAGCCGGGGCTGTGGCTGAGAGACTTTGGAGTAATGCAACAGTGAGGAACCTGCAAGATGCTTATGTGCGGTTGGCTGACTTCCGCTGCGAGCTTCTCAGGTAACCATCCCTCCTTGCTGTGCCTTGCCAACCAACTTGTGGTGTCAGTGCAAGGGACAGCCTCAGGGGATCAGCTCTGCATGGGTAGAACAGTGAGGGGGATTGAACATGAGGTAAGCTTTCCTTTGTGTGAAAAGACCCTTGAAGGTCCAGAGCATTTCTTGTGTCTGTGTGTGGGCAAAGCTTGCTGTGTGCTGTGCCTGAAGAGGGTCCATGCTGTTGGCATAGGCTGGTAGCTCTGCAGAGGCAAGGGTTTTGGCTTCTCAGCTCCTTCAGCTCCTGTCACCCCCCTACGGTAGCACCAGGCGCTGTTCAGTGTTCCCTGTGTAATGCTGTCCCTCTGCTCCACTTCTAGGCGTGGTGTCCAGGCAGAGCCTCTCTTCATAGGCTACTGTGATCATGAATTCGGTGGGTTTTGAAAGGAGAATCCCACTGTCCTCTGTCTCTGCACACCAGAGGAATGATCTCTTGCTCTCTCAAAAGCTGCTGGCATGGTAAAGGGACCCCTTTCCTCCCTGTGCTTCCTCTCTTGCATTGTTGCAATGAACGTTTTTTTTCTTAGTGTGCACTCTTTGCCTCTTTTTCTATTTTGGTTTCTTTAAATCTATGAATAAATGACCTCACGGAGAAAAAGGTGCCTTTTCATACTCAGCTGGGGCTTGGGAAGACCACACCAGGGCTTTTGTTAGCAGGAGATGGATAGGTCCCACTCTGGGGCAGGCTGCTTCCAGAGATGTTGGTGGAGGAGCATCTGGCTACACCTCACCCTGCTGTCTCTGGAGCTTACTGGATGCCTGCTCAGCTGGATAAGCTGTGCTTAGTCTCTGCCGATATCCCAGATTTCATGTCTGCTAAGAGAATGTAGTGCCCAGTTGTACAGCCATGTGTGCAGGGGGGAAACTGGTGTGTAGCTGGCCTGCTAACGCCAGGACATCACTGCCACCTTGATTCTGCTTCTGTGGTTTCCTGCACGCCAACACTGCTGTGTCACCTGTTGCTTCCTGTCCTCTCTGTCTCATCTCTCTGTACCTCAGCCACATCCAAGCAGGAGGCCTGTCTCCAAGCCACCATCTCTGCTGCCCTAAACCCTGTCTGCTCCTACTCAAAGCCTCTCACAGACCTCGCAGCCCTGCTGAGCTGGGTGCATGGATGTCATGGAGTCACAGCTCAACTCTTCAGTCAGCTGTGGCCTCTAAGGACTTGGCCAAATTATCTGTCCTGCTGCTGCTCTGTAGTCCTTGGAGAAGCTCATCTCTGGTTCTCCTGCAGCCGAGTGGTTTGGTTTGAACACACCTCCTTGGAGAAGAGGCTGCTGTTGCCACATTGCGGAGCAGGGACAATCATGGTTCTGGTCTTTTGATGGTTAGGGTTGCCTGCTGGAACTCCCATCCAGTTTGAGTGTGAGGATCTCTCTAGGAGAAATCCTGAAAGCCAGGACTCTTATGTATGCATTCCGGTCTGAAATGAGTGAGATCTGCTGTTTGTCCTCTGTTGTGGCTGGAAACTTATTATTATTGTTAATTTGGAATTAAAATCACTCCTAAATCATCAAGCCTCATGTTTCTCACTCCCCTGTGAAGGGGTACCTGGGTAGTTCTTGTCTGAAGTGATGCAGCTGTACAGGTTTTAGGGGGGAAAAGAAAAGATGCTGGAGCCCTTCCACCTGATGTTCAGCTGCCGGCCACGTCTGGGGGAAAGATGGGTATTTTGGCTGACTCCTGAGAGCCCGTGTGCTGTTTCCTGAGTGAAGATGCTCCTCTGCTTCCTCGGAGTGTCTCTGGGAAGCTCACGTCCCTTTTTTCTGTTTTGGGGTGGTTTTTTTGGTCTGTTTTTATAATCATAAATTCTGCCCAGGCCCAATGGTTGAGGTGGGACGTTGAAGGCGAGCCAGGGTTGCCTGTCACTCCTGGCACGTGTGTTTCTCTTAACTTGAGTAACACAAAAGCCATAAATAATGATAGCTGCCTCATTTCACCTGACGTGCTGTCAAGTCCCAAAGAGCTCCAAAGAGAGGAGGGGTGCGACGGCAGCTCCTTCTTCCCTGCGAGGCTCTGCAGGCGCTCTGCGGCAGCTCTGCCCCGGGGCCGTGGGCCCGCTGGGCGGCGGGGCGGGGTCCCTTTGGGGCCGGGGCGCCCATCTGCCGGGGTGCCGCCGGTCCCCCCGTTTCCCCTCCGCGTCCTTGCGGCTTCCTTCGAGAACATCTATTTTTACCCGGGATTTGTCATGTAAAACTTGCCGGGAGAACACGGGAACATGCAGCGTGTGAATCACTCGGGGCCAACGGGTTTAAAAATAAACCCGAGCGGTGCCGGAGAGCAGCAGCTGCCTCTGCCCGGCCCCCCAAAAACGCCCGGCACGGACGCGGGGCACCCGTGGGTCCGCTGTGGGGCGAAGCGGAGAGCGGGGCCAGCACCGGAGGAGGGTGCGGGCAAAATAACGGCACCGCTGTTTATGCCGAGACGCGTCTAAAGCGAGATTAAAAACGCGATTACCAACGCTGGGCGGGGGGGGACACGCGGGTTCGGCGGCGCACCGACAGGCTCGGAGCGCGGCCGGCCGCGCCGCGGGTGTCAACGCAGAGCCTGCCGACGGGCGGGGACCGCCCCCGGGGGGCGGGGGGGCGGGGGGCGGGGCCGGACCCCCCCGCGGGATTGGCCGCCGCCGCCTCATTATGCTAATGCCTCGCGCCCGGCCGGGGCCGGCCGGCTGACGTCAGCGGGCCGGCGGCGGCGGAGCCGAGCGGGGCCGAGCGCGGCCGGGCCGAGCCGAGCGGCGCCGAGCGGTTCCGAACGGTTCCGAGCGGCGCCGAGCGGGGCGGGCGGGCCGGGCCGGGCCGGCGGGGCGGGGCGCGGCGGCGGCGGCGGCGGCGGAGCGGCCATGGCCGCGGCGGGCAGCGGCGTGGCGGCGGCGGAGGCGGGGGCGGGCCCGGCGGGGGCGGCGTTCAGCACCGCGAACAGCGGCCGAGTGAACGGGCTGAGCCACCCGCCCGGCGCCATCGCCATGAAGGACCACGACGCCATCAAGCTCTTCGTGGGGCAGATCCCGCGCAACCTGGAGGAGAGCGACCTCAAGCCGCTCTTCGAGGAGTTCGGCCGCATCTACGAGCTCACCGTGCTGAAGGACCGCTTCACCGGCATGCACAAAGGTACGGCGGGGAGCTGGGGGCCGGGGTGGGCACCGTGAGGCGGGGGTGTCCCCGGGGTGGGCACCGTGAGGTGAAGATGCCCCTGAGGTGGGCACTGCGAGGTGGGTATCGCCCTGAGGTGGGCACTGCGAGGTGGGTATCGCCCTGAGGTGGGCGATATCAGGTGGGCATAGCCCTGAGGTGGGCACTGTCAGGTGGAGATGCCCTGAAGTGAAGGCACCGTGAGGTGACATTACCCCTGAGGTGGAGCTGCCCCTGCATACCACCATAGGTATGAGACAGAGGGCACCGCTGAAGTGAAGGAGCCGTGAGATGGAGGTATACCCCTGTGTTGAGTTATTTACCCCTGAGGTGGGGGCACCCGTGTGAAGCAGGGGAACCTCCAGGACGGGGACACCCACTGGGGGCTGGGAGCTGCCATGGGAGCACACTGGGCCAGAGCCCACCGCAGCTGGGGGAAACGCCTGGATCTGCAGCACCAACGTGGGACCGTGGAGCTCCGGCTGCCGCCTGGACAGGGCCCTGTGCTCCTCTGCAAGCTGTCGGCGCACCCCCGGGCCATGGGCAGCGCCTGCCTCGCTGGGAATGTTTTGGAAGCTGAAACTCAGCGCCGGTGGATGTCAGTGTGCCAGTGAGGTGGGGTGACCACCCGACTCCCTCTTTCTTGGCCCAGTGGCCTCTAAAATGCCTCTGAAGCTGTGTTTGTGCCCCAAGCCAGGGGCTTTGCACCGTGCTGCCCCTCAGCTCTTCATCCAGCATCAGCTTTGGCCACCATGGCCCAGGAACACGACGTGACTGCGGATGCTGCTCTAATTCAAACGCCATCCGTGCTCGGGGTGAGCCTCCGGGCACCATCGCTGCCATCGTCACTGCCCTCCGAACTTCTCCTGGGCACCGTCCCCATCATCGCCCGCAGGGAGGAGAATCAAAGGCAAGGCGAGCGGAGCGGAGGAAGCCAGCTTGATTACAGATGGTAAACACTGGAAACGCAGGCTGCTGGGAAGGACCCGGTGCTCGGGCTGAAGCGAGCCGCAGCATCGACCTCCCCTCTCCATCTCAGATTGAGCCGAGGGCTCTGTCCTTGCTCCCGCCAGCGCAGATTTGCCCCAGAGGGGGTGAAGGACCCCATCCTCATCGCCCCCCGCTTCGCTGCCGCGCTCCCTCTCCTCCGAGGCACGCTGATTGTACTTATTAAGAGTTATTAATACTTAATCAGCTGGCGGATTTAATTGTGCCAATATTAAAAATGCATCAATGTCAATTTTATTCATTAAATATTTACTTTGTTGAAGGGAAACTGTTTTGCTGCTGTTTTAATATCACTTTCCGAAGCTTTTGGATGTGACCTCGGTAAATCTGGGGAGCCCTCGGATGGGGAGCGACGTGGCAGCGCGGGGCCGGGGCAGGGACCGGCCGGCCCCCAACGCGAGCTGTGGGGTCTGAGTGCTTGGCAGCGTGAGTCAGCGTGGGAAAACCTCACCCCAGGCACGCTCCTGTTCCCGAAGCGCCGCGACGTGATGCTGGAGGAGCCGGAGCGCCGTCGCCATCCGCAGCGAGGAGGATGCTCCGGGGTGCGCGGCGTCGACGCTTGGAAATGCGCTTCCTGGAGAACGCTGGCTGCGGCTTTCCGCAGGGCTCTCTGGTGCTGTGCTTGGGGCTGCACGCTCTGGCTTTCCTCCTCCTCTCCTCCCGCCTTTCTTGCATTAATATCTACCACTCCGTTTTGGGGCTGAGCTGAGGTCCAGCGGTTTCTATTGTGCACACGTGGCCCCAGGATAGGTGACGCGGTGCCGGGTGCTAGGGTGGTGGGGTGCCGGTGCACCCCGGTGCTGCAGTAGCCTCTGAGCGGTGGGATTTGGGGTGCTGCGGGTGTCTCCCAGCCACTAACGCTGTCTCCCCATCTCTGCAGGCTGTGCCTTTCTCACCTACTGCGCCCGCGACTCGGCCCTGAAGGCGCAGAGCGCTCTGCACGAGCAGAAGACACTGCCAGGGGTAAGTGATGGCAGGGAACTGGGGCGAGGTTTGGGCTGGGGGCACCAGTTCGCCCTACCCCTGCCCACCCATGGTGGCCTGGGTGCTGCACCGGGCTCGAGGCAACGTGCACAGGCGCCGCTTTGCCTCAGGGATTCAGCAGTGATTTGTGTCACTGCTGCGATGAGTTTGGGCTGCTCAGCCAAGTGCCTGGGGACAACGCTAGCGTGGCCACAAGACCGAGCCTGACACCACCTCCGTCAGTCCTGAGCGCGTGCTCAAACGTGGCCTCATTAAGCACGGGCCCATCACGTTTGACCAGTCCCCCTCCCCAGGGCCGGGTTGGTGGGTGACCAATGCTGGGGGTGCAGCGCAGGCCCAGTGTGAGGGACAGGAGCTGCTCCAGCGGCCGCAAACCAAGCATTGATTTTTCTCCCGCCTGCGTGCCGCTGTGCTTTCTGCGGGCTCTGACCTCCCGAGCTTTAACAAAGTGAAAATAAATATTTAATTATTCTTCTAAATCAAAATCAATAGGGCCGCCGCTTGGCTGGGGAAAGCGCGGGGCCCGTAAATATAAATACCAACCTTGGGCGTGCAGAGAGGCCTTTTGTTACGGCTGGGAGGGACGTGCCCCCCCCGCGGCCTGGCCGCCATCAGTAGGTCCAGAGTGAACAGCCCCGGGGCAGCCCTGCATGGGGGGGGTGAGGCCGTCTGCGCGGTGCCACGCGTGCTGGGCACACGCCTGCCCATCCGCCTCTTGGCAGTGCATGCACTGTGTGTCCTCGCACACGCGTGCACACGGTGCACAACCGCTCTGTGGCGATGGTGCTGTGACACCGTGCTCCCACTGTTGTTCATGGGTGTGACACCGAGTGGGTGCGCATCTGTGGATTTGTGCTCGCACGGCCGTGCTGCTGCTTGCACCCCCATCTTGAGCTTGCACACCCGTGCTGCTGTTTGCACACCCCCCGGCTCGCCACCCCCCGGGCCGGAGCCCGCCCCTGGCGCGGGGCGGGGCGTGGCCTGGCGGGAGGGGGCGTGGCCTCTCGTAGCCCCGCCCCTCGTCCCGGCCCGGCCCGGCTCGGCTCGGCTCGGTGGGGCTGCGGCTGCCCCTCTCTCGCCCCGCCTCCCGCGCGCGCCGCTGCGCGAGCCGAGCCGAGCCGGGCCGAGCCGAGCCGAGCCGAGCCGAACCGAGCCGGGCCGCCTTGGGTGGAGCCGGGCCGGGCCGGCCCGAAGCGAGCCGAGCCGGGCCGAGCCATGCAGCTGCCGCAGGTGCCAGCCCCGGGGCCGCGGCCGCCCGTGCTGTGGGTGCCCGCGGGCTCCAAGCTGCTCTGCATCGAGGTAGGGCCCCCGCCTTTGTCTGCCGGCACGGCCCCGCCCGGCCGGGTGCATCCCTGCGGGTGCGGGGGTGTGCGGGTGGGTGCGGAGCGCGGCTGCACCGCGGGGGGCGGGGGGGGGCAGCGGGTGGGGCCGGGGGGGGTCCTGTCCTGCGGGGGGGCCGTGCCCCAACCTGCGTGTGTGTGTGTGCAAGGGGTGTGCGAGAGGAGTGCAAGGAGGTGTGCACGCAGAGGTGCTGCACGCACGTTGTGCGCTGCTCGGGGCACGGTTTTGCCTCTGGGGTTGGTGGAGCGTGCAAGCGGCTGCTGGTGGTGCTGGGTGTGCAGCCGTGTAACTGTACACGTGAGTGTGAAAGCGTGTGCCGCGCGCATTCACACCCTGTTCACACGAATGGTGTGGGTGCAGCTATGCCCCAGGGGTGTGCAGACGTGTGCACACGTGTGCGTGGCACGTGGACACACGGCAGCGTGTGGGTGTGAGCGTGCACGGGGGCTGTGCTGGGTGGGCTGTGCACGGGGGTGTGTGTGCAAGCAGCGCTGCCCAGACCCCATTTTGGAGCTGCCCGAGCAGCGGGGCGGTTGCTGCGTGGGGGAGGTGGGCTGATGCCCACGGCCTTCCAGCAGAGGCTGTTGTGGTGGTGAATGTGGCTGCTGGGTCGGCCGAGGGACAGCGCCTTCATCCCCCCGAAAATGGGATTCGCCCCTCCCAGCTGCGGTGGGGACGTGGGATCCCTGTGTCCCCCGGTGCCACCTCGGGGCTGAGGTCCCCCCCAGCCCGGTCCCTCCCCGGAGCATCCCTGCCTCGCACTGACATCTCCTCCCCGCGTTTCCCTGGAGACGAGGCGGTTGCCGTGGAAACCGCCCTCCTCTTCTTCCTGAGCCTTCCTCCTCCTCCTCCTCAGCTCCACCCGGGGCTGGCACTGCCCCCACCCGGCTCTGGGGGTGCCCCATGGTGGCATTTTGGGGTGCAGCACCCGCGCACCGCTTGCACGCTCCTTGCACGCGTGCCAGCCCCGCAGGCGTGTGCCCCATCACGCGTGACGGCCGTTGCCGTGACGACCCTATCAAGCACATCAGCGCGGGGGAAGCACGCTTGTTGCCATGGAAACGGCCGTAATTGTCGCACTTTTTCACAAGAAAAAGGGGAAAAAGGAGGGGGAGAAGTGGGGAGGGGTGGCCCTGTGCTGCGTGGGGAGGCACGGCCGTGGGGAAACGCTGACCCCCTGTCCCAGGGCACACACATGTCACACCCGGGTATGGGCACAACGTCGTGCCAGGCATGTGTCACACCCACACCCATACAGCCCCGCTGCGGGGTGATGGGCTCCTGGGGGCCACCACGTGTCTGTATCGGGTGGCTCTGGACATCTGACCACCCCAAAGCGCACCCAGCCCTGCGGGGCCGGGGGAAAACCATCCCCAGACCCCACCCTGCCCCATGCATGGCGTCCATCGGGATGCTGACCGCCTGCTGCCGGTTGTGTGTTGCAGATGAACCGCCCCATCCAGGTGAAGCCGGCGGACAGCGAGGGACGGGGAGGTAGGTGCAGCCACCCCAAGGGCAGGGGACACCCGGGGGTGATGGGATGGCAGCACTGAGGGGTGCGCTGAGCCACAGCACGTAGTTCAGGGAGAGACCTGGCATCCTCTCATCACACCGATGAGACCTGGAGGCTGGAAATGGCCCTGGGGGAGCGCAGCAGCGCCGCGGAGGCACTGCGACCCACGGGTGCAGGCTGATGGCCGGCTGTGCCCATCCCCGTGTGCAGTGTGGCCGTGCATGCACTCAGCACCTGGTCCTGAGCACGGTCTGGGTGTGTCCTGGAAGGACCCGCAAGGAAATTACCCATCGGTGCCTAACTGGGGACAGGTTACAGGTCGGTGGGTGCTCCGGCCCCTCGCCCAGGAGCTGCAGGGCCCCTTGGCAGGCAATGGCTGATGTGTAACCAGCAGTGCGTAGCCCCGATCCCGGCACTGATTCCCTGTGCACTGCTGTCGCCTCCCGCCGTTATTTCTGCATTTCCCCGGCAACGCTCCGACAGGGCACCTTATTTTCTTTGTCAAATGCCATTAGCGCACGGTGGGAGCGCGTGACCGCGTGAGGCAGATGCTGGTAATAATCACAAACTCCTCATTATTTACTCTCCCTTCCCTCGTTTTCCGGTTATCGATGTCCCCCGGGCACAGCCGGGGACCACGGGCTGTTCCGACGGTCTGTCACACGCACACCACTGCTGCTGTTTTGGGGCTCCTTTTGTTCCCTGGCCGCACAGCCACGGCACAGCACGGCGTGGTGGTCTCCAGGAACAGCCCCGGCTCTGCCTCGCCCCCAGCAGGACAGGTTTCCCCACGCACACACATTGTGGGGCGCCGTGCGTCCTCACCGCTGTGTTTGGCGGTGCTGCTGTTCCCTCTGTGAGCCATCCGCCCATCTGCACACCGGGGACGGGGAGGGGACGGGCGTTGTGCGGCATCCCCCCGCCGACAGCTCTGCTTTGCCTCCAGAAGACAGGAAGCTCTTTGTGGGCATGCTGGGGAAGCAGCAGAGCGAGGATGACGTCCGGCGCCTCTTCGAGCCCTTTGGACAGATTGAGGAGTGCACCATCCTGCGTGGGCCCGATGGGGCGAGCAAAGGTGGGAGCAGAGAGCGGGGCCTGGCAGCGGGGCATTGCCCGAACGCATCTTGTCACTGTCCCTGTCCCTCTGCCTGCAGGTTGTGCCTTTGTGAAGTACAGCAGCCACGCCGAGGCACAAGCCGCCATCAGCAGCCTGCACGGCAGCCAGACCATGCCGGTAAGCGCCGGCCGCGCTGTCCCCTAATCCAATCACCGGCTAATTTGATCTGTCTAATTGGATCACGATCCCGGTGTGTTGCCCGGATCGCCTGGGGTTCATCCCTGCCTCACGCCAGGGGTGGGCATGCGGGGCTGTGGGAGAAAGGTGTGGTTTAATTAACAACAAAGGTCAACACCGCCAATGAGGGGGAAAGGAAACGGTGGTCAGGGAGCAGCTGCCGGGAGGGAAAAGGGCTGTAATTAAACCCTGCATCGATTGCTGCGTGCTGCGGCCGGCCCAGGCGGCATCCCCAGGGCGCTGCGGCTGCGGGGTGTCCCTGTGCTGGGGATGCCGTGGGGTGACGTGGCGGGGATGCGGTCGTGGCCCTGCTCAGCCCTGCCTTGCTGTGCCACAGGGCGCCTCATCCAGCCTGGTGGTGAAGTTTGCGGACACGGACAAGGAGAGGACCCTGCGGCGGATGCACCAGATGGCGGGGCAGCTGGGCATCTTCAACCCCATGACCATCCAGTTCGGCGCCTACGGGGCCTACACACAGGCGGTACGGGGCGGCGTGGGACAGAGCCTGATTTTTTGGGGGGAACATGCCAGAACACGCTAATGTTCTGCTAATAGACAGATCGTGCTAATTTACCCTCCTCGCTCCTTTCTTCCTCTGTGCCTCACTTGCTTTCCCCTCTCTCCTCGGCTGTCCCGTGTCAGATCATGCAGCAGCAGGCGGCCCTGATGGCAGCGGCGCAGGGGACCTGCCTGAACCCCATGGCCGCCATTGCTGCTGCCCAGATGCAGCAGATGGCCGCCTTCAACGTCAGCGGGCTGGTGGCCGCCCCCCTCACCCCTTCTTCAGGTACAACCACCCCCCCTCCAGCCGTCCCCTTGGTGGCCGTGTGGCCACAGTGGCGCTGAGCCTCTATCCTCCCCCTGGCCCGCAGGTACCAGCACCCCGCCTGGCATCAGCACGGCGCCCGTGCCCAGCATTGCCACACCTATTGGCGTGAACGGCTTCAGCCCGCTGCCGCCACAGACCAACGGGCAGCCCACCTCTGAGACCATCTACACCAACGGCATCCACCCCTACCCAGGTACCGCCCCGCGGGGCTCAGGCACGTTCCCCGGCATGTGCTGGGAGCTGTCCTCGACTTTCCCTTTGCTTACTCTCTTCCTTCTCCCTTTTCTCTTCCCAGCTCAAAGCCCCACAGTGGCAGATCCCCTCCAGCAAGCCTACGCGGGCATGCAGCACTATGCAGGTCTCACACTTGGCTTTGCACTTCTCCATCTCTCCCCTCTCTGCTCTTTGCGGGTTGGGAGTGAACTGGGCACACGTTACTGTGTTTGATGCAGCAAGTGTGGGGTGTGGGAGCTGTGGGGCAGTGATGGGGTGATTCCGATTCAGAGCATCGTCCCCTAATCCCAACCAATGCGTTCCCATTGCCCTCGTGCTGGTGCTCCAGCTGATTTTGGAGGCAGGCTGGAGGAAAGATAATTAGGCGCACTGGTGATTGTTTCCAAATTTTCACCAGGAAACCAAATTCTTGACCCCTGGTCATTGTTTTTATCAACCTAATGCGCTGCTTTCCCCCTCAGTAATGGCACATTCCTGGTGCCACCAGCATCCCCCCTGGGAGAGCCATTCCCATATCCATCTCCATGGGAGCAAACACCTCAGAAACGGGGTTTTGAACCCCATTTGCACCATTTCATGGTGCCACACCCAACCCTCTGCTTCCTGGTACGGCTGGGAGAAACGAGGCTTTGGGAAGCAGCCACCAGAGCGGTGCCCGTGGGTGCTTGGACCTCTGTGCCACCAAACCCAGCGTGCTGGGGATGCGTGACAGCAGGAGACGTCCCTGTGGGGACCAGTCCCCATCCTGTGCCGGGGTTTCAGTGCCGCGTTCTCTGTTCCAGCAGCATATCCCACTGCCTACGCACCCATCAGCCAAGCCTTCCCCCAGCAAGCGCCCATCATCCCGCAGCAGCAGCGAGAAGGTAAGGGGGGCACCCCGCGCTCCGCGCGCTGCCGGTGGCCCCCACCTGGCAGCTGACGTGTGGCCCTGTCCTTTGTGTGTCACCCAGGTCCCGAGGGCTGTAACCTGTTTATTTATCACCTGCCCCAGGAGTTCGGGGATGCGGAGCTCACGCAGATGTTCTTGCCTTTTGGCAATGTCATCTCTGCCAAAGTTTTTGTGGATCGTGCCACCAACCAGAGCAAGTGCTTTGGTAAGTCACCGTGTGAGCGAAGCCCAGAGCAGCGTGGTGGCTGTCAGCGTGGGGCTGAAGGACCACACCGCGTGGGGACAGAGGGACGTGCCCTCCTGCTGCCACGCCCCTCATGCTGTTGACGCATCACCTTGGTGGCCACAGATCTCATCATTCCTGCGTCCCTGCAAACCCGTGTCGTTTGGTGTCCCCACTGTCGCATCATTGTCCCCACAAGACCTGCTCACCTAGGTGTCCCCACAGACCTTGTGTCTCTGGAAGTCCGGTCACCTCAGTTTCTCTGCAGACCCAATGTAGGCCTTGTCACGGCGGTGTCCCCATCGGTCCCATCACCCCAGTGTCCCTCTAGATCCTCCCACCGCAGCGTCCCCCCAGACCCCATCACCTCAATGTCCCCGCAAACCTCAGTGTCCCTGAAGGTGCCATCCCCCAGTGCCATGCAGTGTAGGGCGGTGCCCCACAGCCCCATGTTCCAGAGGCCATTCTTGGGCTGAGTGAGCACCCGTGGGGCCCGTGGTGAAGTTATGCCGTGACCCTGTTGAAGTCAAGCTGCTTGGTGTGGCATTAATGGTGACGAACTGTCCCCCTGTGTCGCCCCGTCCCTCACCCCCAGGTTTCGTCAGTTTTGACAATCCGACCAGCGCTCAGGCAGCCATTCAGGCCATGAACGGCTTCCAGATCGGCATGAAGAGGCTAAAAGTCCAGCTAAAGCGGCCGAAAGATGCCAACAGACCCTACTGACCCCTGGCACCCTGGCCCCGCAGAGAGGTACGAGGGCACCTGGCAGCGTCGCAGGCCTGTTTATCTTGGGATAAAGAGTGTCTGTTTCGGTTAAAACCACGCTGATGTGGGATTTCGTGGGTCAGCCGTTGGCCGGGCCGCTCACGGCGCGTTTGCTGTCTTGCAGGTCGGGCGTCCCGCGGTGTCTGCCGACTTCCCCCTTCCCCAAGTGCAGTATCCAAACCCGTAACTCTCTTTCTTTGCAACATATCCCGGAGGAGGAGGAAGGAGAGGAGGAAGAGTTGATGGAGAGAGAAAAAAAAAAAAAAAAAAAAAAAAAAAAAGCGAAGAAGAGAGCCATTCTGGTCGTAGCTTTTCTATTTCTTTTTTGATTATTTTTTTCCAACCGGTCTTGTTTGTTTCTTAACGGGAACGAGAGAGCGAGGAAGGCAGGAAGGAGGAGAGCGACGCGGCGTTGGGGCTGAGATTTGCTGCCGGGAGAGGACTGAGGCCCGGGCAGCCGGGATGTGAGCTACCTTTTATAAGCACTCATTTGCTGCTACAAATTTCCCAAGAGGAATGAGGAAAAGAGGCTCCGGACGGATTACAAACCAAAGCCAGCGGGACGAGACCGGCCTCGGGCAATTCACCCGGAGGATGCTTGTTTGGAAAGGGAAATCTTGGGTTTTTTTTTTCCACGTCTGGCTGGGAAAAAGAGGGAAGAAAAAGGATAAGAGGATGTTGGACTTATAGAAGATATATATAAATAAGTATATATATATATATATCCCATGGAGCAGGGTAGCGGGACACGCGCTTCCCCCTGCTTGTCACTGGCACAGGGACATAGGATTACTTGTTTCAGAGTCATATCATTCCTTAGAGTTTAGGGACCAAAGGACTATTGCTTTTTTAAATATATATATAAATAAATTAATTTAAAACACACACACACACACACACACACACGAGAAAAAAAAAAAAAAAAGAAAAACCTTAAAAAACGGGAAGAAACAAACGATGTAAGAAACACTTCGGGCGCATGAGCTGCGAGCGGCGCCGGGAGGAGCACGGCTCAAGGGCTCGGTGTGGGGGGGCAGTTTGTGGCCAAGCGCCGGGGGGGACGCAGAGGGGATTTTGGGGGGGTGAACGTGGCCAAAAGAGCCCTCGGTCGCCTGCGGGAGACGGCGAAGCGATTTGCTTCTTTGGCTCTTTGGTGAAATTCTTTTTTTTTTTTTTTTTTTTGTTCGTTTGGTTTGTTTTGTTTTTCAGCCAAAAAAAAAAAACAAAAAAAAACGATTAAATAAAAAAATGTGAGGTTTCGGCAGAAACAAAGCGAAGTGAAATAAAATTATTTTGTCAAAATCGTCACCTTGGTTTGTTCTTTGGAGCAGTGGCTGCCGTGAGCGGGCTGACTGACGGCCTGCTTGGAGGAGGTGCTGCGGACCCGCCCGGACCCGACCTGCACGCACAGCTGCTCCTTTGGGGCTTTCCCTTTGTGTTTTCTTTCCAGGAATTGCCATTTCCCAAAGGAATGTGTCCCCGAGCCCCGGCAGTGGGAGCAGGCAGGGCACGGGCTGTCGGGATGATTTAGTTTGGGTAAATCTCAGCGTGAAGCCGCCTCCGTTCTGCCCTGCCAAGCCCCCATCTCGGGGCTCTTTGGGGTTCCCATGCAGTGGGACGTGTGCGGGCACTGATGGCTGTACCTCTGTCACTGCTGGTGTCTGCGTCAGCTGAAATAAAGCACAGTCCGGTGCAGTTCTCTGTGTGTGTCTGCTTCTGTCCCCATGGCGTCCCTCCGGTGTCCCCAAAGCACAACAGACAGCAGATGCGCTCCGTGATGCGATCCTTGCTTTGCAGCACGTGGCACAACCACAGTGATCCCTTCGGAGCGGCCGCATCGCATCTCCACGACAGCCCATCCCTTCCCGTGTGCCCACCGCTCCCCGCAGCTCCATCCCATCCCTCTGCCCCCATCCCTCTGCCATCACATCCTCTGCCTGTGCCCCCTTCCCTGCACCCCCCGCCCACAGCACTCAGCCCAGCGATGCGCTCAAAGAATTTCACACCACAACAGCTCACTTTCCTCTTTTTTTTTCGTTTTTTGTTTGTTTGTTTGTTTGTTTGTATGCGTTCCGTTGGGTTTTTTTTGCTTCAGTTTCTCATCGATAAAAACGCCATCGCCACAAACGCGAGGAGGGACAGCCACCAGCACGGGCTCAGGGATGGGGTGTAGGGGACAAGGGACCTGGCAGCCCGCTCCCCGCTGCTCACCTATGCACAGGGAGGAGCTGCGGCCCCACTGCCACCCGCTGGTGTCCCCACATGTCACCACCCGCTGCCAACCCCACGCGCCCGTCCCTGGCCGGGGCCGTCGCTCAGCACCCCGCAGCAGGGCCCCCGCCGCTCAGTTTGTGTACACCTGAGTCCCGATCACACGCATGATCTCCTTCTGGATTTTGGGGTCCTGAGTATTGATATTGGCATCTCCCACCTGGCCGTCTTCGTACCTGGAGGGAAAAGTGTTAGCGGTGCCCACGGGGCGGGTGTGGGCGCAGAGGTGGTGCTGGCACTCACACAAAGAAGAAGCGGGTGCAGACGTGGTCCGACACGGGGCAGACCCAGATGTTGCCGTGCTTCTGCAGGTCCTTGGAGGTGATAACTGTGGAGGGAAGGGGCCGCCGTGTGGGGGCTGTCCCCGATGGGGACGTCACGCCAGCACACCCAACCCCGTCAGCCCACCACCCCACGTGGCCCCGCACCTTCGCAAAGCGCGATGCAGTTCAGGTTACGGCTCTGAAGGAAGCGGGACTGGATGGAGCGGGTCTGCAGGGAGAGCAGCCGGCGTCACCCCTGCCCATCCCCAGCCCCAGCCCCGTGTCCCCGCCGTGTCACCTGGGGGATGGTGTTCATCCGGTTGTACCTCTGCACCAGCTCGTCCTTTGAAGGCATCCGGTGCTGCCCTTTCCCCATCCCTGTGGACAATGACACAGAGGTCATTCCTGGTCCGTGGGCACCTGGGGTGGGGACACGGCTGCCACCGGGCAGCAGCACCCCGGGGTGATGCAGGGATGGTGGTGAGGACACACGTCAGATGCCCCAGGGATGGCCACACCAGGAGCTCCAACCTGCAGGCAAACCCAAACCCCCACAGTGGGAGCAGTGCCTTTTGGAGTCGGCACAAGGAAGCAGCAGCTGTCACGTCACCTTAAAGTCATTTTTTCAGCCTAGGAAATGCCCGTTCATTCTTTTTTTCCCTCAATAACCGAGTGGATGTATCAGAATGCCCCGATTTGTTGGGGAGAGGATGGTGTGGGAGAAGGACATGGGATGCGGCTGGGATGCTTCAGCATCCCGATGCCATGCAGCTCCTCTGTGCCATGCAGGGAGCGGGATGGGAGCACAGGCGGGACCAGCGGAGCGGGCAGCCTCTTACCTGAGTATCCAAAGGAAATACTGGAGATGGGGCTCAGATAGATGCCCTTGCCATAGGCTGCTCCATGCAGCTTGCAGGAAAACACCGGGGTGAGCAACGCGGCACCCACAGCAGCCTGGGCATGAGGCACGGCCACAGCATCCCTGGGGCTGCCCACATCCCTCCCCACCTGCCCGGATCCAGAACCGGCATCGGCGAGCAGTACCTGCAGCTTGGTGTAGGACGCGTTGACCAGCCCGTTGCGCAGAATGGAGTGCCAGTTCTCAATGTGAGAGCCACTGCAAGAGCCGGCATCAGCCCCACGGCGCCTGACCCCGCAGCGCCCCACAGGCATCCTGCCAGACCCCCACCGCCCCGCAGTTGCTCACTGGAAAGCGAAAGTGCTGCCGTAGAGCTTCTTGGCGGTGCGGAACCGGGCCTCCTTGGCTGGGGGGCTGCTCAGTAGGAGGAACTGGTGCGAGGTGTGCATGAACTTCAGCTGCTACCAGTGGAAAGGGCGGAGCAAAGGCAGCGCCGACGAGGAGAGGACAGACAGACGGACACAGATCATGCACGGCAGCCCCCAGCCCTGCACCCACCTCAGCACTTTTCAGATGCTTGGTTTTGGCGGGAGGGCCAGAATTTCTAGGAGCTCACCCACTGCTTCCTGCAGCACCCTCTGTTTCCTGTCCCAGTACCACATCCCACGGTGCACACCCCATGTCCTCCACCCTATACCCCACAACCTACATTCCATGCCCTTACACCTCCATGCCATACCCGTACATCCCTCCTCCAGCTTCCCATATGCCACATCCTCTATCCCACATCCTGCATCCTCCATCTCACACCGTGACTGCACAACCTGCAGCTACGTCCATACTGCACATCCCACATCCCGTACCTTACATCCCACACCCTACACTGCGCAGCTCACACCCACACAGCTCTGGCCAGGCCACTTACCCTGCTGAGAGGCAGCTTGACAATGTGGGATCTGTTGCTGGAGATGATCCTGTGGGAGCAGAAGAGAAGGAAGATGAGATAGAGTGGTCCCACCTGAGTCCCGCTAGTCCCTAGACACTTTTGACTCCATACCATCCCATCATATCACACCCCATCCCACCCCACCGCATCCCATCCCATCGCATCACATTGCAGCCCATTGCATCCCATCCTAACCCTACTGTGTTCATTTTCTGGGCACCTCACTGCCAGAAAGACATTAAGGCCCTGCAGCATGTCCAAAGAAGGGCAACGGAGCTGTGAGGGGTCTGGAGCACAGGTTTTATGGGGAGCAGCTGAAGGAGCTGGGAGGGGTCAGCCTGGAGAAGAGGAGGCTCGGGGCAGTTGTTACTGTTCCCTATAACTCCCTGACAGGAGGTTGTGGTGAAGTGGGGGTCCGCCTCTGCTCCCAGATAACAGCATGAGAATGAGAGGAAATGGCCTCAAGTTGTGCCAGAACAGGTTCAGGTTGGATATTAGGAAAAGCTTCTTCTCAGAAAGAGTGGCCAGGCACTGTAACAGGCAGCCCAGGGAGGTGGTGAAGTCACCATCCCTGGAGGAATTGAAGTACTGTGGAGATGTGGCACTGAGGGACATGGTCAGTGTGCATGGTGGGGATGGGTTGATGGTCAGACTAGATGATCTTAGTGATCTCTTCCAACCTTAATGATTCTTTGATTCTGTTGTATCCCATCCCACCCCACTTCACTCTGTCCCATCCCATCCCACCCCATTAGCACCCTTGGTCTTACCACTGCAGAAGGGGATGTGCCAGCGGGTCCAGCTTGTCCATCTGCTTCTTGATCTCCAGATAGGAGCCCTGGCAGAGGCACAGCGTCATGAAAAACCACATCACCAAGCCATAACGGAGACAGGCACCAAAATCCCATGTAGACATCCAAAATGTTGCCAGGATGCAGAGCTAGGGCTTGCCATGTACCTGGGTCATCTCCCGGATGGACATCACACTGTCCAGCGCCTTCTGCAGCCGCTCATAGTTCTTCTTCTGCATGTGGGGCAGCAGTGGGGTGGCCGTCAGAAGGGTGTCAGTGCCCAGTGCTGGGGCACACCACCCCGCTGCTTACCTTGGGGTTGAAGGCAAGTGTTTTGGGGTCATTGGGGTCCACCACGGAGGGATAAGGCTCGAAGATGATGCTTTTGCGGGGGGACTCCAGCGCAGCACGGCACATGGCCACCAGCAGGTCCACCACCTGGCAACCGAGACGGACATGGGGTCACCCCAGAGATTCCACCCTCATGTCACCCACCTGTGTCGCTCCCCGTGTACCTCAGCTCCTGTGGCCACCTCTTCTGCTGCACCGGACATCACACCCAGGGTGTAGAAGGAGAAGACACACAGCTCACGGGTGCACACAGCCGGCTGCAGAGGGGACAGTCACTCAGTGATGGTGACACAGGGTGACACGCACACCCGCCTGTCCCCCAGCACTGCCGTACCTTGAGCATGGAGCCGTTCTGGAAGACGTGCTGCTCATCACACACCACGCAGTACTCGTTGAGCGTCGGGATGCGCTGCTCCGCGTACTTCATGATCTGTGGGTAAGGCGCAGGGTCAGCCCCATAGTGGTCCCAAGAGCGATAAAGGGACAGCAGGGACAGTGCCATGGGGTGCTCACCTGGACGAGGAAGCCGTACTCCAGCGTGGGGACATTCTTACAGTGGCCACCAACCTGTGATGGAGCCAGAGCAGTGCCAGATGCATTACCCCTTTACCATACCCCTCACACAGCATCAGGATCTCCTGAACGCCCTGGGGGTCCCAAGGCCATCCCGGAGGGACAGTGGGGACATGTGCCCCTGATGCCATGTGGGAAGGGGAGGGAAAGCAAAGAGAGCCCCGAGCCGGGGTTGACACCCACCAGGATGTTGAACGGGGCGACACCTGCCTGGGTGCTGGGGGTGTAGCCAAACACCTCCCCCTTGGGGTTCTTCACTGTGCAGGAGACGGAGCGGTTCATCAGGCGGTTGACGCGCACTTCGGGAGCACCCAGCTTGCCCTTCAGCACCGAGTCTGGGATGACAGGGAAGCTGGGCGACCTGTGGGCACGGGACCAAGGAGATACTTGTTATCACCACCCTCCCCAGAGAGCCATTTCCCTCCCGGCTCCTCTGTTCCTGTACATTCAGCACTGAATTTTCACGTTCCTGCTTTTGGGGTTTTTGGAAGCTCCCTTTCTCCTCAGCAAACGGGGGAACCAAGGCACTGGGAAAGGTGGGGACATCGCTGGAACCTTACTTGGGGATGGGGGAGAAGATGCTGAGGCCGGCTCGGAACTTCTTGATGGTGCCACTCGTTTTGAACCAGCTGTGCCGCTTCTCCTGCTGGGTCTTCAGGAAGTCGTTGCTGAGATGCTTCCATTGCTGCGATGTGAACATGCCCAGAATCCTGGCAGAGAGGTGACATGGGTGCCCAGGTGGGATGCTGGCACCCAGCGGTGCTCCTGCTCCACCCCACGGAAACCCAGTGACCAGCCTGTCCTGGAGCTGTAGGGCCAGCAAGAGGACATGGCGTGATGGAAACATGTGGCACCTGGCTGATCTGGGGACAAAGTTTGCCCTGAGAGGCAGTGGATGCCCCATCCCTGGAGACAGCCAAGGTCAGGCTGGTGGGGGCTCTAAGCCCCTAACGGAGCTGTAGGTGACCCTATTCATTGCAGGGGGGTTGGACTAATGGCCTTTAAGGGTGTCTTCCAACTCAAATGATTCTATGATTCTATGAAAACAGTGACCGGCCCTTCCCCACCACCCCGCAGCATTTCAGTTCTTACTTCTTCAGCTGCAGCCCCAGCCCAAAGCCCTCCTTGTTGGATGGCTGGAAGACCTCGATGGACGGTTCTGTGGGCACAGAGCTGCTGGTCAGCACAGTGCTCACAGCCACACGGGGACACCCCGTCTGCCTGTCCCCACTCACCCGGGCCATCGAGGTACTGGGAGAGGGAGAAGCGCAGGCGCAGGACGATGGGCTCTGTCCGAAGCACCTTCCAGGCTGTTGCCACCTCCTCCTGCCGAGAGACAGCCATGGCAACATCAAGTTGGATGTGGGGACCTAAGTGCCACCCCACCTGATCCCCCCTGCACCACTGGGACTCACATCGAGGAAGCTGATGTTCACATGGAGGTCAATGTCCACATCATCGATGGTCCCATACTCCCTGCAACGACACGTGGCATGGTGGCAGGTGTAAGTCTGGATCCTGGGGGTGCCACCACCAGGTGACAAGGCACTGTCACAGCCAGGTGCCCCGGGATGTCAAAGCACAGGCGCACCCACCTGACGGACACAGCATTCTCGCTGTAGATCTCCTTCACGGCCTCGATGTCGGCGTCCAGCTGTGGGTGCCGGTACAGGTCGGCAGCACAGGTCCCCTGCAACAGCACCGTCACATCCAGTGTCCCCACAGCCCCACAGAGGGGACAAGGAATCTCTGATCCCCGCCGTGGCTTTACCTGTACCCCATAGAGGAACTCCTCGGACTCATTGTCCCCATCGGAGTCATCGTCCGTCCAGTACTGGCCCTTGAGGTCCTGTGGGAAGAGGGATGTGGGGAAGAGGGTTAGAGGAGAGAATTCGGGGAAGAATGTTTTGGGGGAATTTGGTGGGGTGGACTGGGGGCAGTTTGAGGAGTTGGAGGGGGGTACTGGGGGGGGAAAAGGATGGGGATTGGTTTTTGGGGGGTTGGGTTTGAGGTGAAGGTTTGCAGGGCACAGAATGAGGGGATGCACTGAGACAGCTTTGGGGGTTGCAGGTTTGTGGGACAGATTGAAAGGTGTAGGTTTGGGGTTAGGTCTGGGGGGCTCATTTTGGGGTGCAGGTTGGGAGGTAGCAGGTTAGGGGTGCAGACTGAGGAGTATAGGTCAATTTGGGGAGAGCAGGTTTGGGGTACAGATTTGGGGCTGCAGGATTGTAGGGGCAAGTCTAGGGGTAGATTTGGGAGTGCAGGTTTTGGCGTGCAGGATCGAGGATCGCAGGTTTGAGGTAGCAAATTGGTGGGGTGCAATTTAAGGGTGCAGAAAGGAGGAAGGCTTGGGAGTGCAGATTTGGGGTGTGGGTCTAGAGGTCCATCCACGTTTAGGGGGCACTTTCTGAGGAGTAGATGTGCAGGATGCGGATTGGGGGGTGCATGTTTAGAGGTTCGGGTTGGGGGTTAGAGTTTTGGGTACAGGTTTTTGGGATGCAGGTTTGAGGTGCAAGTTTGGGATACAGGTTATGGGGCTACTGTTATGGGGTGCAGGATTAGGGGTGCAGATCGAGGTACAGACAGAGGAGTCTAGGTTTCAGGGATGCAGATTGAGGGGTCCAAGCTTTGACAGTGCAGATAGGGGGTACAGATTTGGGGTCCAGTTTGTGGGTAAAGATGTGAGGTACAGGTTCTGGGGGTGCAAGTTTAGGAGTGTAGGTTGAGAGATGCAGGTTTGGGGTGCAATTCGAAGGTGTACATTTGGGGTGCAGGTTTGGGGTGCAGATTCTGGGGGTGCAGAATGAGAGGTGCAGGTTTGGGGTGAAGGTTTGGGTGCAGGTTTGGGAGAGCAGATTTGGGGTGCAGGTTTTGGAAGTGCAGATTTAGGGTACGGGTTGAGGGGGCAGACTGGGTGATGTAGGTTTAGGGGAGGAAGTTTAGGGGTGCAGGTTTGGAGTGCAGGTTTAGGAGAGAAGGTTCGGGACGCAGATTGAGAGGTGCAGGTTTAGGGGTGCAGGTTCTGGAGTTGCAGGTTTGGGATTCAGGTGCGTAGGTGTATATTAGGGGATGAAGGTTTGGGGTGCAGGAGGAGGGTGCAGGTTTAGGGGTGCAGGTTCTGGAGTTGCAGGTTTGGGATTCAGGTGTGTAGGTGTATATTAGGGGGCAAAGGTTTGGGGTGCAGGAGGAGGGTGCAGGTTTAGGAATGCATGTTCTGGAGGTGCAGGTTTGCAGGGTGCAGATTTGCAGGGTGCCAGTTTAGGGGTGCAGGTTTGCAGGGTGCAGGTTTTAGGGGTGCAGGTTTAGGGTGCAGATTGGGAGGTGCAGCTTTGGGGTGCAGGTTTAGGGTGCAGGATTAGAGATGCAGGTTCTGGAGGCGCAGCTTTGCAGAGTGCAGGTTCAGATGCTCAGACTGAGAGGTGCGGGTTTGGGACGCAGGTTTGGGGTGTAGGCCGGCGGGGCACCCAGCCGTTACCCCGCAGAGACCCCACAACCGATGGGGAGGGGTCAGCTCCCTCAGCCCCTCCCTCCTCCGCCCGCGGGGCTCCCTCCGCTCGGGGCAGCGCAGGGGACTCGGGGGGGGGGCACACGGCGGACCCCAGCCCCGCGCTCGCGGCCGTCCCCCCTCAGTACCACCGCCCGCGGCGCGGCCTGTGCGCGAGGCCCGGCCCCAGCGCCGCCCGCAGGCCCCGGACGAGGCGGCCCGGCGTCCCCGCGTCCCCCGTCCCCGCGGCCGTCCCCAGCCCTCACCATCTCAGCGCTGCCCGCGGCCTGGCCCCGTCCCTGCCGCCTCCATGCCGCCGGGCGGGCGGGCGGCCATCGGGCCTTGACGTCAGGGCCCCGCGCCTCCGTCGCCCGGCAACGCCGCGCGGGCGGTGACGTCACCGCGGGGACCCCGGCCTCGAACCCCGACCCGTCCCGGCCGTCCGCGCCGTGCCTCGAGTGGGGGCGGGCAGCGGCCCCGCGTTGGGTCCCCATGGCTCTGCTCAGTGTCCCCACATGTCCTTCGCACAGACTCTCCCCCACGGTGCTCGCGGCCACACGCTGTGTCCCCACACAATGCTCCACATCGGGTCCCTGCACACGGTGTCCCCATCACACGGTCCCCGTGGTCCCCTATGGTCTCACGTTGGGTCCCCGTGGTCCCCTATGGCCTCACATTGGGTTCCTATGGGCATCACTCAGTGTCGCCCGCACAAGGTCCCCATGAGCCCACTTTTGGTCCCTATGGCCGAAAGTGGGAGAGACCCCATTGGGTCTCTGCACTTCTCTCTCGTTGTCCCCGTGGTCCCTCACAGGTCCTCACGGTCCCTACGGCTCCACGTTGGCTCCCCATGGCCCCTCATGCCCTCCCATTGGGTCCCTGTGGTGCCCACACAGTGCTCCCAGCACAGGGCCCCTGTGGTCCCTCACAGCCCCTCACTGTCCCTATGACCCCACGTTGGGTCCCCATGGCCTCACATTGGGTGCCCCACGTCCCTACATTGGGGCCCCGTGGTCTCTGCTCAGTGTCCCCAAATGTCCTTAGCACAGAGTCTCCATGGTCCCCCTTGGTGCTCACGGCCACACGCTGGGTCCCCATAGTTCCCACAGCCTCACATTGGGTCCCTGCAGTCCTCACTCAGTGTTCCCAGCACAGGGTCCCCATGGTCCCCCATGGTCCCATGTTGAGTCCCCTTGGTCCTGACTCAATGACCCCATTGCGGGGTCCCCCTGGTTCTTCATGCTCCCTCCCAGTCTCTCTGGCCCCACACTGGGTCCCCATGGTCTCCACTTAGTGTCACCAGCACAGTGTCCCCCTGCCCCCCTATGGTCCCATGTTGTGTCCCCATGGTCCCGACTCAGTGTCTCCAATGTTCCCAGCACAGTGTCCCCATGACTGTGGCACTGGGTGCCTACCTTGGGTGCCACATCACTGTCACGAGGACCCCAAGAGGGCCTCAGTACAGAGCCCCTCCTCGTGGTACTGGCACATCGTCCCCAGTGTCCCCAGCACAGTGTCCTGACGATCCCAATGCAGAACATCCAGGTAGGGTGCCCCATGTCCTCAGCAGTGTCCCCATAGCCCCAGCACAGGGTCCCCACGTTGCTGATATGATGTCCCCGTAGTTCCAGCACAGTGCTCTCATGTCCCCACCTCTCTCTCCCTTTCTTGGGATGACCCGGGGAAATCTCACCCCATGCCACCTTGAGCCATGGGGACACCGACATGATGGCTGCTGACAATTTTGGGTGCCCAGGCCCGCTCTGTAACTCGAGACACCTATTTTTGTCCCCAAGTGTCTATTTCTGTCCCCAGACCACAGGGCTGGCAGCAGGGGGATGGCACGTCTCCCCCTGCACCTTCATCTTCCGTGGGGTGTCATCGCGTTGGGGGGGCTATGCGTGACAAAGCCACGTGGGTGCATTGACCTTTCCTCCCTGGGACACCTGTTTTGTCCCCCACATTTGGGGTCAACCCCAGTGACATATGGGGGACATCGTGGAGTGGCTCAGGGGCCAGCAGGAGCCGCTTCACGGCGTCCCTCGGCCGTCCGGCATCCCTGCAGGTACCGTGGGCAACGGGCGCGGGTGGGAGAGCCAACGGCAGCAGAGCCTTTAAGATCAGCACGGCCCCTTTAAGAGCAGCGCGGTCCCTTTAAGGCCGCGGCCACTCTTCCCCCGCGTGCGCTCAGGCTGTGCCACGCTCTGATTGGCTGCGCGGCGCGTGAGGGTCACATCGCTTCCTCCGCAGCTTGCGCGTCCGCCGGAAAAAAAGAGTCCCGGCCGTTCTCCCCGCTGCGCAGTGGGCGGAGGGATCCGAGGGGCGGTGCTTCGGCAGGGATCACCTTGGCGGCGCGGCCGAGAGGCGTGCAGAGCGGCGGCGGCGCTCGGGCAGGACAGGCTTTGGGCACGGCGGCGGAAGCAGCAGCAGGAGGTAACGGCGGCCTCCGGCCCCGCATAGGGAGGGCGTTGAAGGAGGGCGGCGAGCGGGCAGCCGAGGCCGCCGTCATCATCGCCGGACCCGACGTTCAGGCGGGAGCGTTACGTTCAGGACAGGGCGCTGAGGCGCCGCTGAGGGGGCGCTGAGGGGAGGGGGCGGCTCCACGCGGTTGGGGTAACGGCGGCGCTGGCGGAGGGATGGATGATGGATGGATGATGGGTGGGTGGGCAGATGGGTGCCCGCAGCGCTCCGCCCGCCCGGGCTGAGTCAGCCGTCGGCGCCACGGCCACGTGCTGGGGCCCCGCTCGGCTCTTCCCGAGGCTCCCGGCTCTCCCAGCCCCGAGGTCCCATTCATCCCCGCGTGGCCGCCCACCCCCTCCCCCCGCCCCGCCGCGGGCCCTGAAGCGCTCGGGGTGCGTGAATGGGCCTTTTGTTGGCGGACGGCGGCCGCCCGTCGGGGCGGCGAGGCGGCGTGCAGAGCCCGCTTCGTGCCGCTCCGGGTCGCACAGCGCTCTGTGGGGAGCGGGTGGTGCGCGGGGCCGGGTTCCGGCACCCTCCTCCTCCAGAGACGGCTCCAGAGCACGCGCTGGCACCGGGCCGTTGTGTGTGTGTGGGGGGGGTTACCGGAGAACCGCACCCCAACGCGGGGCCGAAATCGCCGCCGTCAGTACGCGGCTCCACCCCGTTCCCGGAGCAACGCTCGGACAGCTGCGAGCCGTGGAGGAGCGGCCGCGCCCGCGCACCTCGCCGTGCCCCGGGGCTGAGCGCCGCGACCACGTGCTGCCCTGTGCGGGCCGGGGGGTGGGGGCGGGGCGGGGCGCCGCGCTGTGCGGTCCCGCACGTACGGCATGGACTGCTGCGGGGGCTTCCTGGGGTACGGCTCCAGAGCGCCGAGCTCTGATTGCTGCCGTTGTGCAGCGAAGCTGTCTGACCTGTGCCGGCGCAGCCCGCAGCGCGGTGAGGCTGGAAGGTGTGCACGCTTCAACTGTACTCTCTCGATAAGTTTGCCGTCTGTTCTTTAATCGAAGCCTGCTCCGTGCCCTTGTCCTCCGAGAAGGGCAGACGCAGCATAGCAACACGTAGTGAAGGTGCCCAACGCTCATCCTCCGCCTGCAGGCTCAGTGGCCCATCCCGGCCGGCCCCACGAGGGCTGACGTTGGGAGGCCATCTTGCAGTTGCATAAGGCTGCGGCGCAACCTCCCTCCCGCAGTAGGAGTCATCCTTCCCCCCCCCCCCCCCCCCCCACCCCCTCCCTGCAAGGGGGGTTGCCGTGTTGGCAGCCTGCCGTGCGCCCAGCTCCATGGCTGTGGGGTGGGGATGGCGGTGGGGCTGTGCCTCCTTCCTGCCCCGGGGTACAGCTGGAATGCCTCAGCTAGAGGTTCCGTACTGCAACTCACACTGAGTCACCCCGCTGCCCTGCAACGGTCCTGCCTTTCTGGAACGTTCAGCGGCCAAGGGAGGAACCGGCCATCTTGAGCGTGCCCTGCCTGAAATGGGGTGATACCTTGGGGGGATTTAAGAGTTACGCCCCGAGAAAGGAAAGCAGCTTTGTGCAGGGAATCAGGCTTTGCAAGGTATTACTCCCCGCCCCCTTCCTGGCTCAGCTCAGAGTGCCTTCAGGTGTTCCTGAGAAGCTGATTTAAAAAACAAAAAGTGGGAAATGCCAGACATTCCTCTTAGGGTTATAAAACCGCCCTTTGAGCATCACTCCTTGCAGATGGGATGCAGGAGGAAGCACAGGAATGTAGGGCTCCCTGCAGCCCAGCAGACGGTGGCTGGGGTTTCTTTCTTCTGCTGCTGCATTTCTTCTCTCCCCCTTGGGCAAGGTCACAGCATCGCGGCGCCTCTCATCTCCTTGAATTTGCTGAAAAATCTCAGGGGATTCTGACTCAAAGCAGTTTTAACTCTCCTGCCTTTTTATACAATCGTAAAGCCTTTGGGGCTTGAAAATCACACTTACAAATGACTTGAGTGGGTGGGGAGTTTCCACGGGGAGGAAGCTGCCTCCAAAGCAGGGAGGCTGAGCTGCTGCCCATCTTTCTGGGAACATATGAGTCGCACTCAGTGCTTGTCCCTCCCCACACCCCATTCCCCACAGCCACGCGGGCCCTTTTGCTGCTGTTTGCAGAGGCAGTTTCCCAGCAGAGGCCTTTTGCACTGTCCAGCAGGTGCTCCAGGATGCGCCAGCAGATGTTAGAGGGCTGAAACACCGTGTTCAGGTCTGAGCAGCGGGCATCCCCGTAATAAGGCGCCTTTGTTGAGGCTTTTATGTGGGCAGGCTTTCTTGTACTGACTCGAGTGAATCAGCAGCTTCTGGCAGGGCTGAGGTGAAGGACGCCTGCCAGGACAAATTATGGTTTCTGCTGGCCCGTCTTTGCGCTCCATTTCGCGCGGCGATGAGGCGATGGTGAGTCAGGGCTGCCTGCGAGAGGATTGGCACGTAGGTGGGGGGAGCGGCCGGCGGGGGACCTCCGTGCTCATGCTGTTCCCTTCTGCTCGGCCCGGCTTTAGTGGAGCTGCTGGTTTATTAATGCCCTGTGCAGCTGGAGGTGCAGCGTGCGCAGTGAGCTCCATTTTTGCGACAGATGGAGTGCATCCCTGCATGGCTCAGTGTGCCGATGGCGTTCTGAGCGTGAGCGGCCCCCATCCAACCGTGGGGAGCAATGCACTCGAGGTGGTGGCAGCAGCACAGCAAGAAGCTGAGCCTTGCACAGGCACAAAGTCCTGCCTCACCTGGGTGTAAATGCAGAAGGAAGGTGTGCAGGGAGGGGAACATGGGCAGCTTTGAGCTGTATTGCTGCTTGAGGACAAAATTCCTCAATTCCCCCCCCTCAGGGAGGGGGAGGAGGGGGGGGATTCTCCCATTGCAGCACACGTCTGTGGGTTTCACTCAGCTTTCTTATAGGGTCGGGACCTTCCCTGCTGTTCTGGGGATGCTTTCATCTCGTGGAGGCAAGCACGGAGTTTCTTACTCCCAGAATCAGCCAGTCTTGAGCCCTGTGGAGGCTTCCTGCCCCCTGCAAATGCAGGGGCTGCAGTAGACTGCATGGTGTCTTCATTTGGAAGAGGGCACTTGAGGACATTCAAGGATTCTTTAGCCTTATTCGCGTTTGTCTGCCCCGGTGTTGTGTTCAATCAACTCAAGTCTGATTATCTGTGCAGGCTTAAAGGCCGGGTTAAGCCTAGGTGCACTTGGTGTGCTGAGGTGTGTCCCCGCGTGCAGCACGCCTGCAGTCACGCTAGCAGCCGGCTGCCCGGTCCCCAGGCTGCTGGCAGAGATGGGCTGAGAGCGGGCAGGGAGCGGGCAGCGCGCTGCCTGTGCACTGAAGCGCTTGAATTTTGTTGCGTTGTGTAGCTGCAGGGGAAGACTGGCAATGAAGAGAAGCTATGAAGGGAACTTCTGCATAGAAGGCAGGTGAGCTTTGGGTGGCATCCGTGGGGAATGACATTTAAATAGAAGTGTGTCTTGCCTGTATCTAAGACTCTCAAGTAGGAACATAACGATAGTCTGACCCAGTAGCAGCTTTCTTGTTACCTCCATATTCATCACGTGGGTGTGTTGGTGTCTCTGCATGGTGAGCGAGCAGGGGCAATCCCTAAACCCGGCACCGTTTTCTTCTCTTGCAGACACCGAACTCCAGTAACCATGTCGAAGCACCACGATGCAGGGACCGCTTTCATCCAGACCCAGCAGCTGCACGCTGCCATGGCAGACACCTTTCTGGAGCACATGTGCCGCCTGGACATCGACTCCGAGCCAACCATTGCCAGAAACACCGGCATCATCTGCACCATCGGTACGTGGCTCCCAGATCCCAGGAACTGTGGCTCACGTTAGGCTGTGAACGCCTGCGTTGGTGAAACTCATTGTGGGAATGTGGGATGGCTTCAGCCTTCATCCGTTGCCAGGGTTGTGTCTTGTCTGTTGAAACAACACAACTTTCCCATGCCTGCCTGCCCAGTTTTATTGCTAGGGGTAAATTGAGCGATGTCTGAACTGGTTGGGTTCAGATGTGCTCTCTAAGACAAGGCAAAGGAGCTGCTTTCGTGTTGAGCAAGTCTGTATCCACTGTGCTTCACTTATCCCCTCCATGTGAAACAGCCTGACGTTTGTGGGTTATCTCATTATTTATATGAAGTTAATATTCAAACTGTTTCCTCCTTTTTTAGGCCCAGCCTCCCGCTCTGTGGACAAGCTGAAGGAAATGATTAAATCTGGAATGAATGTTGCCCGCCTCAACTTCTCGCACGGCACCCACGAGGTAAGGGTGGGGATGGGGCTGACACTGCCCTGAACCTGTAACTGCTCATCCCTTCCTTCCCTTCTGTAAGAGGAGACCAAGGGAAATCGAGCTTGCTGCAGAGCAGCTGTGGTAGTGTAGGAAGACAGAACTTTAGCTTTATGTGTGGGGGAAGTGTGCCAGCTGTAAATACCAAGCCTGCAAGACTGCTGATAAGATTTCAGTGCTTTCTGGTAGCAGCTTGAGTTGTTTCCACACCCTTCTCTGTACCTACCTCTACCTTGGGAGTCAGGTAGCTGATATCTGAGGCCCTTCACTTCTTTCCCCCCTCATGGGGGAGTGAACTTGCATTTCCTTTACAGGACTGCTGCTCCTGAGTTACTTGTGCACCCCTGCAGGAGTACACAACTATCAGTTGTTCACCCTGCTTCACTGTTGGAGGCTTTGCAAGCGGTCAGTGAATGACCTTGTCTCAAAATATAAATCATTTGAAGTAATTACTGTGTGCATTTGAAAGAATTGAGCTTCTGGACTTGCCTGGCTAGCCAGCCGCTCAGGTTATGTTCCCAGTAGTCATGAGGCTGGTTGCTTGTCACTTGGGGGGCAATAAACCTCTAAGACTAAGGTCAGAAGAAATCAACACTGCTTGTGGTGGACGAGCCCTTTTTGATATAAATAGATGAGATCCTCAGCAACGCTACAGGAGCAAAGGATCCCATTCCAGGGTTGCCCAGAATGCCATCCTTAGCATTGAGGCTGAGTTCTTACGCTGGCTGTCCTCCAGCTTTCAAAATGTCAAACTGTAACCAAATGACAGCTGTCGGTGGCTTTACTTACTGAACTGTGAGCCCTGAGGTGCGTAACAGCTCGACCTCTCACCCTCATGGCCTTTAAAGGCCACAGGGCACTGCAGAAATCAAAAGGTCTAGTGTTTAGCTGCGCACAGCCGTTGGACCATGACTGTATTAGCCTGTGGTAGCAGCAGTGTGCAGGCTACAGCTGACCAAAATTCCAATGCAGAAAGGGCCGTATGGACCAACTTCACCCCTCAGTGGTCATGTGCTGCTACACAGCCAGCAGGCTCAGCAAAGAGTTGGTGGCCAAGCTTGAACCTTCTTAGCTGTCTTAGCACAGTGCTGTGGTTGGTGTGCTTGTTAGCTGAGGTGAAGGGCACGGAATGTGGCTTGGCTTTGGGTGTAGTGCAGCTCAATTGCGTATTTGGTTTAGATGGAGGTTAGGTGATGGCAGTTGGTCATGCTGCAATCTCCTGCCTGGTTTGACTGCCAGCTGTAACCAGGCAAGTCTGAGTTCCCTTCTGGTTCCTCAAGCACTCCGTTGTCCGCGACGGTTGCCTGGGGTTTTCATGTGCTGCGCTTGTTTCAGTTCCAGTGTTCATCCTAAAGCACATCATGGGGCTCGAGTTAGCAACTGCAAATAGATGCTAGACCTTGAAGCTCTTTCATGGAGGAAGTCTGCTTTACTTAAGCCCCTGTCAGCATTCCTGTCACATACGTAATTCTCAAGGAAGTCACACTCCCTAGGAGCCGGTCATTGATCTGTATCAAGTCATAAAATGCCCCAGGTGACTGGGAGCAGATAAGCCCCATGACTCTGCTCAGATATGTTTCCTGTGCTGCCCCTGTTACAGCTGTGATGTGTGGAAGGGCCAGGTGCCTCTTCAGTCTCCACTTGTGCCCTTGATCAGTAAACTTAATTTTTTCTGCTCTTGAGAGTTAACTGTGGTGTATTTCTGGCTGAGGGCATGTGCGCCAACCTGAGCACAGCTTGCTGCAGCTGCACCTTCCTGATCCCAGGGCAGGTGATGTGAGGGCAGCCAGGTGATCCAGGCTGCATGCTGTCAGCCCGTGCCACAGAGAGGGGAAAGGGCATTTCTTATCTTGAGGAGCCTGCCAAGTATTGCATAACTCTGTCAAGCTTATCTCTAGTGTTGTTTAAACTAGATAGCAACCTGACTTGATGATCATCTGAAGCTTGTTTGAGATGATTGGGTTGGGAATTTCCTTGTGAAACTGTCCTGAAATTGGCAGCGCTAACAAAATGCTCTTGCACATGTGGAAGGGTTTTGGAGTGTGGTGTGCAGTGACAGAGCCTTGGACTTCCGGCTGCAGTTGCTTTAGCTCTCAAAATAAAATGCAAATACGTAAAGGGATAATATCCTCTGAGAAGATCCCTTATCCCTAGGGGAGATTTGAGCCAGAGTTGTAAAAGTGTCCACCCGTATGCCTGACAGCAGAGTCCTTGTTTTGGTCATGCCTGTAGGACTGACAGAGGGGGATGAGGTCGAAAGGCTTTGGGGCAGTGTGGCACCTTCACTTTTAAGCTCTGAGGGGACGAGGACAGCAGCCACGTGCAACTGTCACTTAGCTGTGATGCTTTCTCAGTGTTCAGCCCTTCCACACATGTCAGTCCTCCAGCTGCTGATGTTTTATCATGCTTGAGTAGTGTTTGGGCTATGTAGCACAAGCAGTGGAGTAGAAGTGGGCTGAAAGTTTCCCTTTCTTTTCCAGTATCATGAGGGCACAATTAAGAACGTGCGAGAGGCCACAGAGAGCTTTGCCTCTGACCCGATCACCTACAGACCTGTGGCTATTGCACTGGACACCAAGGGACCTGAAATCCGAACTGGACTCATCAAGGGAGTAAGTTGCTCTTTTTATTTACCCCCACCCCCGGTGCCTGAGACTAGATAGTGTTGTTCCCATGGCCTGCTTTTCCCAAACAAGGATTATCTTATGAGAACAAAATAACTGTTTGCTGTGTCTGGCATTTGTAGCAAGAGTCTGCACAGACTGCTGCAAGCTGGGGGACAGCTGGGTGCTTGTTTTTTTTTCTGAAATCCTTGTTTTGACATGCAGAGTGGCACAGCAGAGGTGGAGCTCAAGAAGGGCGCAGCTCTCAAAGTGACGCTGGACAATGCCTTCATGGAGAACTGCGATGAGAATGTGCTGTGGGTGGACTACAAGAACCTCATCAAAGTTATAGATGTGGGCAGCAAAATCTATGTGGATGACGGTCTCATTTCCTTGCTGGTTAAGGAGAAAGGTGTGTAGCAACCCTCACAGGATTTGCTAGCTCTGCCTGTTCATTCTTCCCTAAGAATCTTTGTGGGTTTTTTTTTCCCCTCCAGAATGGTTCATTAAGTTCTGTATTAAAGAAATTAGCACTGAGATCTAAGACTTACTACTGCTGTAAAATGTTGAAAGTTTGGAGAAAAAAAAAAGTTGCTCAGTTTGGGGTAATTAGCTTGAGCTGACATTCACTAGTCATCCAAAACCCCCTCTTACAGGTGAATATGTGGGGGACACGCTTATGCTTATTTAACTATGTTAATTCATACTTCCTTCTCAGAGTTGAGCAAATTTTACAACATTAAAACCCAGTGTTTTATGGTTAGAAGCTGAACTAGCTTTACTAGTAGTGCAAGGGAAAGTTAATTCCCCAGTGTTTCCTTCATGGTGGTTCAAAAATCTGCTCTAGCCTGGAGGTATCTCCTGTAACCCCAGAGCGTGCAGGTGAGGTGCTGGGATATTATGGGATGCTCATGTGCAGAAATGCAACCTGCTAGTTCTTGGAGGGAGGCAGCCCCCGTCTCCTGCATGGGGGGAAAAGAGGCATCTTTCCCAAAAGCAGCACAGTGGGTTTGTGCTGTGCTGCCATGGGTACATTACAAGCTCACGTGTTATGGGAGTCCAAGGAGAGCAGTGTTGTGCTTCTGTTGTGATTGCTGTAAACACTGTGGTTCTCAGGCAGATTTGGCAGGAGGGGGTGTGGGAGCTGGTGGTGGGGAGCTCGCCCTGTTATGCTCTGACTGTGGGAATACATCTGTTTCAGGCAAGGACTTTGTCATGACTGAGGTTGAGAACGGTGGCATGCTTGGTAGTAAGAAGGGAGTGAACCTCCCAGGTGCTGCGGTCGACCTGCCTGCAGTCTCAGAGAAGGACATTCAGGACCTGAAATTTGGCGTGGAGCAGAATGTGGACATGGTGTTCGCTTCCTTCATCCGCAAAGCTGCTGATGTCCATGCTGTCAGGAAGGTGCTAGGGGAAAAGGGAAAGCACATCAAGATTATCAGCAAGATTGAGAATCACGAGGGTGTGCGCAGGTGAGCTCTGCACGAGTGGCACTGCAAGTCCTTCACTCTGTAGCAGCAGAAGGGCACAGCCCTTTCATTCTGTAGATTTCTGAGGAGCTACGTCACTCTTTGTAATGAGTGTGAGTTCAGACTTCAGCGTTCTGGATGCGGACTGGTGAGCTAATGCATGGAATCACCAAATCTGTGACAAACTATTAGACTGAAATGTCTCAGATGAACTCTTGCTCCTCTTAATCTGTTTATATATAGCTTAAGAAACTGTCCTATGGCTTGACCTTGTTTTCCTACCTCCTACTGTGGTATTACAGGGTACCAAAATGGCACCTGGAAGGTCAGTGTGCCGATAGGGTGTCTGCGCATCAGGCTCTAGAGTGATGCTTCCTTTCAGAAAAGGGGGGACAGAGCAGAGGGTCCACCCTAAGAACAAAGGGAGTAATGAATCTCTCCTCTTGTTGTCAGGTTTGATGAGATCATGGAGGCCAGCGATGGCATTATGGTGGCCCGTGGTGACCTGGGTATTGAGATCCCTGCTGAAAAAGTCTTCCTCGCACAGAAGATGATGATTGGGCGCTGCAACAGGGCTGGCAAACCCATCATTTGTGCCACTCAGGTGCTCAGAACATGAAGCTAGCTTGTGTAACGGCTGGGTGTTTGTGGGTCTGGCAGGGTGTGAGTGTCAGCAGCTGTCCTTGCACGCTGAGGAGATTCTGGGGGCAGGTCCTTGATGGCACTTGCTATTGGGTGAGAAGCAAGAGCCAGGAGGTGTTGCGGTGGCTGAAGAACTCATCTTCAGGCAATTCAGGGATTTAGGATCTTCCCCTTTAAGGTTTGGCTGCTGAAGGCTCTACCCTTTGAAACCTTGTACTATGCGAGCCTTTTGAGCTGTGACCAAACACATTTTGGGGAAAAATAACTTGCACTTTGCATCTCAGAGCAGCACATCTGTGCCTAACAAAAGGATTGCTCTGAGTTGCTGTGTCCCAGGTCTTTTGAAAGTTGCACCCACGCTGCTGCATTAGAAGGAACTGAAAAAACAATATAATCTTACCTTGGGAGCTGCAAGTGAGGGGAGGAAGCTGATGCTCTGCAGCTTTAGTACAGATCACAAACAGGCAGTCCTTAGGCACTGGCAGGGCTGACTTTCTAGCAGTACTTGCTCTGGGCACAGGCTGTGGGAATGTGTGCTTCTGGTAGGGTAGTGCAGACTGACTCCAGGCAGTCATTAGTTGAGATTCTGGATGTACCAGCCACATGTTCCCAACCAGAACAGCACGTTAGTAGCAACCTCAGAAAGGGACGGGAACATGCACTGCAATGCATCTCCAAGTTGAGTTCCTTGGACCAAGCCCTGGTGTTGGGAATTTGAATCAGAAAGTGAGAATACAGTATCTGTGGTGCTGTGATTTAAATCCCTTCAGAAAAGGAGTAAGCGTAGAGTGGGGAGAAAATGTTGGCTTTTTTTGCTTTAATTCAGAGGTTGTTAGGGAGCAGGCCCCTCTTGGCTCTGTAACTACAGGAGAATGCTACCAGAGGTCAGGTTATATCCTGACTTCTACCTTATGTGTGTATTGAGGGGCCTTAGTGGAAAATCAGCCACTTCTTCCTGCTGTATCCTGACTCTTGGACTTGTTTATCTGCAGATGTTGGAAAGCATGATCAAGAAACCTCGCCCGACCCGCGCTGAGGGCAGTGATGTTGCCAATGCAGTTCTGGATGGAGCAGACTGCATCATGCTGTCTGGGGAGACCGCCAAGGGAGACTACCCACTGGAGGCTGTGCGCATGCAGCACGCTGTGAGTAGCCATCCTGGTGCAAGTGGCAGTGCTCTGCCTTCCATCTGAGCCCACACATGAAGATGTAAATACCTGGTGCTAGGTGGCAGCACCTAGTAGCATAAAGCAGCAGTTCTTTAGTTCAAGCTCCCAGCATGAGGTTTACTTCACCTAGTGTGGAACCTTGGACTGAATGCTGTGTGCTACTGTCAGGTGGAGCTGAGAGCTGCTTTGCAGTGCTCAGAGACCTAAAACCTCAATTATACCACATTCATTTTGATTTAAGGCCACGGTAAAGGCTTTTTGGCTGCTACCTTGGTATGAATTTCTTTGAGTGCCTTGTGCATTTTAGTGTTTTAAATGCTTTAAACTTGCCCAAGGTCAGGACGCTGCTTGTTAAGCAGTGTATCTCTAGATAAAAAGTGTTAGCTGACTCCTCTGGGTTAGGGGGGGGAGGGGGTGTTGGGGGTTGGGAGAGGGTGGGGAGAAGGCTTGAGGTGTTGCATCCAGCAGCTGATGCATTTGGTGGTGGGAATGTTTGTTGCACGAATGCTGACAGCACCATGTTTTTACATGCCTGAACTGCCAGAAAGCTCTGCTCTGCTTCATGTTAACCCAGCTTGTGTTTCAGTTCATCAAAAATCCTGATGCAAGGCATCTAGAAGTACTGGATTTCCCCACTTGCTAGGGCTGTGAATCACGTTAGTTTCACCTGCAGCTCAGGTGATACATCTGAAGGCACTGAGCTAGCGTTTCTGTTTGCAGTGCATTATCTAAACATCTTTTACCTGGTCAGTATGGAGTGCTGTTTTCTCATGTGGCAAATAAAGCATGACCTTAACTACTGGGCAGTGACTGCTGGCTTACAAGCTGAATTCTAACTGTGGACTCAAAATGTTCTTCCTTAGTCTTTCAGTCCTACATTGAGGGCTGAATCTTCCTACCAAGGTTTGGAAACTTAGTGCCATGAATATTGCAGTTTTGGCCTGAAAGCTTAGTTAAGTACAGCACAACCTGTCTGAGTTTGTGGCTCTGTACCCCCCCTGCATCTGCAAGGAACTTTTCCTGCAGGGCTGGGGATAATGGTGCTCCTTCTTTCAGGCCCCCAGAGATGAACTGTAAGTTTTTACCTGCTGTGCAGAGGAGCAAATCCAGATTTATCTTGTTTAATGTACATAGGCACAGGCAGCAAGGTCATCAGCAGCACTGAAAATGAGCAGGGCCTGCACCCTTTGCACCACTGAAACTCTCCCAGGGTTTTGCTGGGTTGCTGCGTGGTTTCACAAAGCAATCACTTTCCAGTGAGCTTTGCAGCAATGAGCTTTCTGTTTCCTGACTGGCGTCTCTGCAGCAAAAAAAAGTGCTTGGAGTTCGGCAGCAAGTTTCCAAATGTTGGGCAGGCTGATTCCTACTTCTTGGAGTGGGCTTCCTTCCACTTCCAGCTGACGATCTGCAGTTGTCAAATGCTGACATGGCCCTTCTGTCTAACAGGACTATGATGTGCATAGCTCTTCCACTTCCTTTCCTCTCCCTTCCACCCTCCAGTCTCTTACCTGCATGCCAACTACAAACACTTAAACTATTTCCATGCAAGTGAATCCAGCTGTGATGTGCAGCGAGTAATTGCTATGCCCTCCTGAAGTCATTGTCAGAGCAGGCACTTGGGCACACACACTGTGACTCTTTACAGTGGGGAAGTAGCCTTCCCACTAAACTCATGTTCACTCTGCATGTAGTGCAGAGCTACCTGCCTCTGGCCTGAGCGCTGAAGGTGTGCTGCCTGCCTGCTGGTGCCTGCAGAGTTTTTAGGTAGAGAAGTATACTCCATATTCCATTTGACCTAACAGTAAGTGTGAAGCCAGCAGAAACAAAACTGAGTGCTTTAGGACCAGTGTGTTGGCCCTGGACTCGTGTTCCTGTCTGTCACGTGTCCTGTTATATTTAGACATAAGACACTTAACTACTTTGGCTTAAACTGATATCAGTGGAAGAGGGATAATTCCAGCATCACAAAAAATAATCTATTAGCACCAGAGTAGCAAAATTTCTATTGGAAGAGGGATCCAAGTACAGAAATTCCATGACAATGGCACTGCAGTCTTTGCTTTAACATCAGCTTGTTGTGCAGTGTGTGGCGGCTGTTCAACTTTGGGAGTAAGGGGATGAAGTGTCCTTGAGAAGATCGGCCTTTGCATGCTTTTCTAGTCTCTGCAAGCCTTCTTTATCAGGTTGTCAAGGACGAGTGCAGCCCTTTGAGATGGGAATTGTCTTTTAATGTGAGTGATTCTCATGCTACTGGGATGAATAAATCATGAAGCTTGTTGCACATGCTAAGGCTGTGACCAGGAGGCCTTTAATTGTGCACCTCTGGCCTGTTTGAGCCTGGCATAAATTCTTCACTGTACGTGGTGAGACAGCCCTGTAAGGAAGGCTTGCTTCTGCTTCTTTCCTCTGTTACTGAAAGAGAAGTTGGTACTGCACTTGGAGGTGAAACTTCTTTGGCTCTTAGTTGAACTAGATGAAGCCTGGAAGGGAGCACATCTCCCTTTCCAGGGAAGAACTACCAAGAAGTGAAATAAGCAGCCACAAGAAAGTGCAGTCTGAGGGGCTATGCTGTAAGCCCTGAAAAGCGAGCTGTGTTTGGTTGATCTGAGAAGAGTCCAAAATACAGCAAGAGTGCTGCCATTAAAACACCTGCCGGCTGGATGGTGTGGGGCGGCCAGTGCAGCTGTGCTGTGACATGCAGCATTGCACCTGAGAGCCAAAGAGTGTTTTGCACCCTGACCTTGAGTATCCTCTTGCATGCATTACTATGACAATTAAGCAAATTAACGTGATCTCATGTTACTCTGGTCTACCTTTCCTTCTTTTCTTTCCTCTTTTCTTCTCTGCCCTTCTTCCTCGGGCCTGCAGATTGCTCGTGAGGCTGAGGCCGCAATGTTCCATCGTCAGCAGTTTGAAGAAATCTTACGCCACAGTGTACACCACAGGGAGCCTGCTGATGCCATGGCAGCAGGCGCGGTGGAGGCCTCCTTTAAGTGCTTAGCAGCAGCTCTGATAGTTATGACCGAGTCTGGCAGGTAGGGCTCAGAGAAGGGAGAGGCTTAGGCTGCGTAAGGTAACCGATGCTCGCTCCCAGCATGCGGGTTAGATATGTGCTGCTTGCCAGTCACTGCGTGAATGAGACCACGCTTAACATTGCAGGCATTCAGCAAGCAGCGTGCAGCTCTGGTATCTGCAGGGCAGGGCCGCAGGTGGGTAGGAGCAGAGCAAGAGTGCCTGGCAGTTGGGCATGAATGGCAATTGAGTGTGGGCTCAGCAGGGTGAGGTGCCGCCAACTGGGGGAAGAAAAACTTGGAGGATCAAATTGCTTGTTCATTAAGGTGGTGCTGAAGCCAATTTTGGCTCATTGGCAACTCTTCTGAAAGCCTGAAGCTGGCAGCAGCTGTGTGACACCTCTGTGACAGAGCACCTCACCCTGCCCTGTGCTGAGTGACTGACACGAGTGTTGTCTTCCCGAATGCGTGTCGCTCTTCTAGATTGCCCGTGAGGCGGAGGCCGCCATCTTTCACAGGCAGCTGTTTGAGGAGCTGCGTCGCCTGACCTCCCTGAACTGTGATCCCACCGAGGCCGCTGCTGTTGGCGCTGTGGAAGCGTCCTTCAAGTGCTGCAGCGGGGCCATTATTGTCCTCACCAAGTCTGGAAGGTAGGAGGCCGCAGGCTCCCTCGGGTCACGCTGGCTCCGTGACCGAGTTGGGGGAAGGAGACCCACACAGAGTGCCTTGAAATAAAGCTGTAGCAGCGGAGCCCGGGTTCTGGCAGCGACGATTCCTTGGGAGGTGACAGACAAGTCAAACATCTGCGCATACGCAGCACCGGGTTCCCGAGCCTGCCAGCGTGGCATCGGCACCAGGCCCTGCCTCTTCCTGTTCTGCACAGCACCTCTGCCAGCAGCGCTGGCTGGAAGAGTTGGAGGGGAAAAGTAAACTGCTGCAACTTCCAACTTCTTAGCAAGAAGTCCTCAAGTTAGCAGTAGAGTTAAAAGTTCAGCAGATGCAGAATCTTTTCCTTTCAATCAAGGCTTTGTCCTCTTGAAGGAGCTGTAGTTTGGCTGCTACCCTGCTGAACCTATTGGGTGCCAGCCCAGCTCCCCTAAGCACAAGAGGGGTGAAGAGAAAATGCTTAACTAGAACTGTCAGGCAGGGGGAGTGAATGCGTTGCAAGTTCTTACAGGCTTCCTGAGGCCTTCCCGTGAGTAGTCCTGCAGAAGAAGCAGGCATCCAGCTTCTGCACTGCCAGCTGAGCCCAGCACTGTGGTTTCAGGTGAGGTGGTGATGCAGACTGAGACTATGTAGGGAGGGATTTCTGACCAGCCGTGCTGGTAATGCTGCTCTTCCTGTTGAGTGGGAGCGAAGCACAGGGCTGCAGCCTGGCTGTGAGCAGCTTTTCCATCTAGAGAAGCCATGCTCAAAGCGTGTTGGACCATAAGTCTCAAGCTACTTTCTGGAAGAGAAGCTGAGTATCTTACCTGGAGCTGGCAACAGAATTAGTGCTGCAACGGAAACACGACTGTGTGCGTGCTGGGCATGGCCTACCTCAAGAGCCCTTGAGTGAACCCTTAACCTAAACTTACAGCTTAGAATGATTTGAAGCAGCCACTTTGTGCAGAGATGAGGAACGACTACATGAGCACTGAGTTGTGGATACCCTTCTAAAGTTTCTTTGTGAAAGGTTCCAGTCTTACACTTGACCTTTTTGGAAAGATTTGAACTCTGGTATTTGAATATTTTTAGCTGTGGATTCTGTTACAGCCTTGGAGTACCTGTGTCTGTTAGAGCTGCTGGGAGGTTTGGGGAGGATTGTCTGAGAGCTGGCACGTGTGACTGGGGGCTTCTGAACCAGGTTCTTGCTGAGCTTGGCTCCAGAAAGCAAGGTTTGCAAAAGCTGGCGAGGCTGCTGGCATGCGTGTCAGAACGACGGAGCTGTAAATGGCATGGCTGTGCAGCTTCTATTCATTTATTTATTTTTGCTTCTACAAGCAGAGCCCAAGGGAGGGGAGGCTGTAGTTGCCACCCAGCGCATGCTGCCTGCTGTATGGAGGCACTGGTGTCTCTGGTCACTGCATGTGGGTGGCAGCCTCCTTCAAAGCAACCCGGTACTCCCTGCTCTAAGACCAAATGAAGGCACTTGCTTCAGTGTTGCTTGCAGCAGTGCTTCTGCTTCTGGGGAGGTGGGAGGATGAGCACGTGGGATTAAATGTTGGCTGCTCCTCTGGGACTTAAACCCATTGGTGAGCTGTGGTCAGACCCATTTTTGGGGGTGACTGCCTTTCCCTGACATGGATTCTGCCCTCTGGAAGCATCCTCCTCACAGTGCTGCTGACACAGGCTTGTTCCACCTCACAAAGTGGGGGTTGACAAGAACGGTGGAAACTTGCAGGGACCCTGCTGAGATTCCAAGGAGAGCTTGCAGAGGACAGAATAAATGGCAGCTAGCCACCTTCACATAGCAACAGAGACAAATAAATGCTTGTGTTTGGGGCCAAAGCATGCCGATGGCACTCAGGGGTGTGACAGTCTTCCCCCACAAGACTGGTTAGAGTCCGTTGCCTTCTGCTCTTGCTCAGCCCCATTGCTAAATAGAGAAATGAGCGTTGAGCTCTGCTGGTGGGACTCGGCTCTTGCAAAATACTGTGCCAGCATCCCCTGGTCCCAACCTGGCACACTTCCAGAAGTGGCAGAGCTCTCCGGGATGACGGGCTGAGCCTCGTGCTGCAGGCAGGGGTGCCCCTCTGGTTGTGCCTGCGCTGCAGTGCCGTGCCTCACCCTGTGCCTGTTGTCCTTCTTGCAGGTCTGCACACCTGGTGTCCCGGTACCGCCCGCGGGCTCCCATCATCGCCGTCACCCGCAATGACCAAACAGCACGCCAGGCACACCTGTACCGCGGCGTCTTCCCCGTGCTGTGCAAGCAGCCGGCCCACGATGCCTGGGCAGAGGATGTGGATCTCCGTGTGAACCTGGGCATGAATGTCGGTGAGTGCTGCGCTCCTGCCTTGCTCTGGGGGCTGCGGTGGGGCTGCAGCAGGACCTGCAGCACGGTGTTGGCGCTGCTGTTGGGATGCGGGGGACCGAGGTTGCATAAGCGCACCGCATCTAATGGGGAAATGGGACGGTGGTTTCGTCACAGCAGCCTTGAAATAGCTGCCTGCAGAAAACCAGGTTTGCTTTAATAAGCGAGAGAAGGGGGGTGTGAGGAGACCTGAGTGCTGACGCTTTTTCCTCCTTTTCCCCAGGCAAAGCCCGTGGATTCTTCAAGACCGGGGACCTGGTGATCGTGCTGACGGGCTGGCGCCCCGGCTCCGGCTACACCAACACCATGCGGGTGGTGCCCGTGCCATGAGCTGCCGGCGCCCCCGCCTCTTCCACCCCCGCGCCCCTTCCCCATGCATTAGGCCAGCAGTCGCTTGCGATGTTCTCCTCGTCCCTAGCGTGGATTTAGGTTGCTCAACACCACCGAGTGCAGCAGCGGGGGAAGAGACCTTAAATCACTCAGAATACTTGAAGTGTGTAGTTGTTTCCAGACCTCTCTCCCTGTAGTTAGCCATGTCAGAGCGGGGCCCTGTGCTCCCCACGTCCCCCTAGCTTAGCACTGCCCTCAGGGTGTGGCTGTGCCTCTCCTTGCCCCGGCTGTGGGGTGATGGGGAAGGAGTGGGCGCTTATGGTAACGGTTCTGCTGCTGCACACCGCAGCTCCCCCAGGTTGGTGCCCTCTGTCCATGAGGGGTTATAGGTTGTCCCCTCTGGGCTTACACTCCAAAGGTGTGCTCCACGGTTCCTACAAGAATCCCAAACCAGGGTGCTGCTCGTTGTCCCCCTGGGTGCAGGTGGAGTCCTGCGGGTTGTTGGGGTGCAGGATGGGTGGGGGACGCACGCTTCATCTCCATGCAGCCACCTGCCCTTCTATGGTGTCTGTCTGTGTTGTCGCCTTTCCTGAGAGCGTTCCTTTTGTCTGGGCGCCCTGTTTGCTCCGGTGGGTGTATTGGGTTGTGGAGCACCACTGTGCACGTCAATAAAGAGCTGAGCACCCCTGCCCGCGGCTTCGTGTGCTGATGCTGCGCTACGGCGGGATCACGCGTGGGAGTGGGGCGGCGGGAGGCCACCGCGGGAGGGCACCCGGACAGGGGACGCGGGCACTTTAAGAGGCGGGGCAACTGCGCGAGGGGGCGGGGCTGCGGCGGGGTCTCCACCTATCCTACCGGAGGGCGGTCCGCTGGTGTGAAGGGATCGAGCTCAGCGGCGCCGCTCAGCCACCAATGGGAGCGAGGGGCGGGGGCGGGGCTAGGCGGCGGACGGCCAATAGGCGGGCGGCGTGGCGCCGCGAGGCATGACGGCGCCGGGCAGCGCGGGGCCGCCGGGCAGGTAGGGGCTGCGGGCCGGGACCCGGGTTCGGAACCCGCGGCGGGAGCGGGACCGAGGCGCGGGACGGGGGCCGCTCCCCGGGGCCGGGGGAGGGCGGGCGGCCCTCGGCCCGTCCCGGGAGGCGGCGGGCCGCGAGGCCAGCGCGGAAGGTCACGGCTGTGCTCCGTGCGGCCCTGAGGAGATCCCCGCGTCCTCGAGGCGCCGAGCGGGAGCCCCGGCCGAGCGCGGCCCCTTTCTGTCCGCCCAGCGCTGCCCTCGGGCGGCGGAGCGACGGGCGGCGGCGCGGCCGCGGGCCGGGGCTCACGGGCTGTCCCCGCAGCGCCGCGCCGATGCACGAGCGGGCCGCCCCCCCGAGGAGCCCCCAGCCCATGCCGGGCCGCGACAGGCTGCAGGCGGCGCCCAGGGAGCGCAGCGCGGAGGCCCCGGACGGCAGGTGAGTGCCGGCTGCCTTGGCCCGGCCCGTCCCATCCCGGCCCGTCCTGTCCCGTCGCGGCGAGCCGGCCCCGCGCTGAGCCGCGCCTTGCTCTGCCCGCAGCCTCGAGGCCCTGAAGGAGGAGGACATCAAGAAGTGCCAGAGGGAAGCGGTAAGTCGCTGCGCGGCTTCGAACCGGGGAGCGCCAGGAGAGCGGAGCTCTGCGCTGGGCTCTGCTGGCTGCGGGGGCTGAAAACAGAGCAAAACGTTGGTTGTGAGCGCATCCTGCCGCTCCCCGTGGAGCCTGCGTGGTTCTTTGCGTTGTGCCCGAGGTAAAGCTTTTCTCCTCACGTACAACCCAAAGCGATAAGGGGATGGAAAGGAGCCGAGGACAGCTCTCCCCGTGGGGTTTGGTGCTTTGAGAACGGCGCAGGGAGCACCCGGCCGGGCACACGGCTGTGTCTCTGCACAGCAGCACCCCGGAGCTCGGGGCGGCCCAGACCAACCCCGCTGCGTGCGTTCGGAGCACGGACGTGCAGGCACGGTGCCACCGAACCCTCTCCAGCTGGCATCGTGACGCAGGAGATCAGCCCGGTAATCCAAAGCCACACAGAGCGGGTGGACATCTGGAACGTGTCCTGCTCCCGCAGCAAGGAGAGCGCTTGGGTGCAGCACAAGGCGGCATCCAGGTGCTCTGTGTGCCTGCAGCTGTGGGGCAGCGGGTTCTCAGGGCTGCCCCACTTTGGCTTGGCTCTGTGCTTGGCAGGGAGCAGCTCCCTGTCCCGGAGCAGATATATTTAGCAAAATATTTTGCCGATTATTCAGAGGCATCTGGGAGGGCTGTGAGAGCCAGGCAGGCTGCCAGGGAGCCGGGCACTTCTCTTGTTGTGTTGGGGCTGAGGGGAGCTCGGTGTCCCCGGAGCACCGGGGTGACGGGGTTATCGGGGCCGCCCCCAGGTGATGCTGAGCCTGATCCTCTTTGAGCCGCGCTGATCCGGTGGCAAGGTGTGTGGTGCAGGGGTGACCTTGGTGCAGGGCTGTGCTGCATTTCTCCCTGCCCGCCGTCTCCCTTGGGTCTTTGCCTGGATTGCAACTGTGCCGCGAGCGCTGGCGGAGGGGCAGGGGGGCAAAAACCCGCCTGCGCAGCCCGAGTGGATTTAGTGCAAGTCACCGAGCTTCTGCTGTGCTTTTGGCTTAAATCTAGCGTTATTTGAGCGCCTGGAGGTGCGCACCGCTGCCGAGCTGCCCAGCACTCCTGCCGCCGTGCAGTGAGGAGGGACCGCGACACAGAACTGCCATGGCACAGCGCGACGGGCGCAAAGCAAGTGTGGCACAGCCCTGCAGGGCACAAGGGAGAAGCATCCGTCAGCAGCAGAATTGCTGCGGTGGAGAGCGAGTGGGGGCTCAGCAGCTCTGTAGATAGCTCGTAGCTATTGGTGGGAATGTTTGTGGGTCCATCCTGAGCTGTGCCGGTGTCCTCTCCCCTGTGCTCCTATCTCCTCCTCCTCACTGTTTTGCTCTGCTCTCTTGCAGGCTGCCAGCAAGTACAACTCCCAGTACCACAAGCTGTTCAAGGACATCCCGACGGAGGAGAGTGTGCTGAAAGGTGGGCGGCGGTGTGTGGTGCGGGGCAGGCGGTGTGGGGCCACCGGGCTCTGACATGGCTCTGCTCCGCAGTCTGCTCCTGCGCGCTGCAGAGGGACATCCTCATCCAGGGGCGGCTTTACATCTCCCCCAACTGGCTCTGCTTCTACGCCAACCTCTTCGGGAAGGACATTAAGGTAATGTAGTGCCCAGCGCAGCCCTCCCCCCGTGTCCACTGCCCCATCCCAAAGAACTCACTGCAGCACACCTCTCCCTCCCCATGAACCACTGATGTTCCCTTCAGTGCTTTGCACTGAGTCCAGCAGAACCTGGCGTGAAGGGAGAAGAAAGGTTCCAGAGAATTCTGGAGGGGGTGTGAATCTCTTTTGGCGTTTCTGCCTGATTTACGCTGACGTTCCCCACTAATGTTGTGGCTGACGGGGATCTTTGAGGGAAGCGACTTCCTTTCAAGCTGGGCTGCGGAACTGCATTATTTATGTCAGCAGCTTGAAACAAATCTATCTGCGGAGGCACAGCGCGTTGCCGGGCTGAGCGCGTTGCGGCTTTGCAGATTGCATCCTGCCTGGTTTTGCACTGCAGCCCTGCTTGCAGGAGCTCTTGCAGTGAGCTTTTGGGACGTGCTGTGTTTGTGTTGGACGGTGATCTCCCTGTGTCCTCACTGTTTTGGTCAGGCAGAAACCGACTCCAAGCCGAGATTAACGCTGGGGGGTTGCCATGACCTTTAATGAAAACAAAGCAGTCTCTGGGAAGCGCCAGCTCCCCACGTAACTTGCCGTGTCCCCGCCTTCCCAAAGTGATCGTGCACCCCATGCGCTTCGCCTGCAGGTGGTGATCCCGGTGGTCTCCGTGCAGCTCATCAAGAAGCACAAGACAGCGCGGCTGCTGCCCAACGGGCTGGCCATCACCACCACTGCCAGCAGGAAGGTACTGCAGCGTCGGGGCCTTCCATCCTGCTGGGCTGCTGGGGAACTGAGCATAGCTCTGTGCTGGCAGCCGGCCAGGGCAAACGCGGAGTTCTGCTTTTGTTTCTGTATTTCACTTTGTTTCTGTCCGAAGCAAACACTGAGTGAAACTCGTCTGAGCTCAGCCAATCTCTGCCAGGTTCCGATAAACCCTTAAACTTCTTACAGCCAAGGAGGGGATAGGGTTCGGGCCACAATTAGGCTGGCACAGAACTTGGTTAATGGGTTGAGTGTGAGCTGTGGCTGAGCTCTTAACATGCGCTGCTTGTTGCCTGCTGAAATGTGCTGACGTAGCCCTGCTGGGTGCCCTGCACCCGCTCCTGGCAGTGCTCTGCGGTGGCACCATGGCACAGCATGGGCTCTGGGCTTCTCAGCCCAGCTGCCCCTTTGCAGCCCTTCTGCACTGCCGAGGTGACGTGAGTTGCTGTCCCTGGGATCCTTCTGGTCACTCTGTGTGCCACTCAGAGCCACAGGGAGCAAAAATGGCCCTGAAAAAATCTGCCCCATGCTTGAGCAGGCTACAAAAATAGAGCTGGGGAGCTGAGCGGGGAGGTGGCGTGGGGAGGGCAAGGGGACATCGCTCCCACAGGGGCAGATTTGAGGGCAGGACGTCTCTGCCTGTGCTTAAATTCTCCCGGGCATATCAGCCTGTTTTCTGGTCTGTAGGAGGGACTGAGCTCAGGGCGGAGGGGAGCCCCTCCCATTGCCCTCTCTCTCTCTCTTGCAGTACATCTTTGTGTCGCTGATCTCCCGTGACAGTGTGTACGATGTGCTGCGGAGGGTCTGCACACACCTGCAGGTAACCACTGCACGCGGCTCCCATCCCACTCTGCCTGTTTTCCATCCCAGCATCTCGCTGGCTGTCTCTTGCTTTGGGGCATGCTGTTGAGCATCACAGGGCCAGTCCTGCCCTCAGCATCCCAGCAGGACGTGACCTGTCCCTGTCCCTGGGGTGTCACTCAGTGTCCTGTCCCCGTGACCTGTTCTGGGTCACAGATAAGTGGGGCAGAGCCCTTGGAGTTCCTGTGCTCGCCCTCGCAGGGTGCGGAGAGGCAGTGTTTATAATCTGGTGGCTATTCCTGTTCCACCACTATGCGCATTGCTGGCTTTTCCCCAGATCTCCTTATCTGCATAGGGGGAAAAATGCCACAGATTAAAAATTGGAATTAAAAAGCCTCATATGGGGAGGAAACCCATTGCTCCTTGGGCTGGAGTGGAGAGGTGCCAGGAGTTCTCCTTCTGCCTTTGAAGCACATGGAAAGTGGTGCTGGAGCTGCTCCCTCCTGCCCCAGTAGTCCTGTTTTCCTTCTCCACAGTTCATCTCCTCTGTGTTGTGTAGGGTTTTTGGGGAAATGGAAAGCAGCCCTGTCAGATCACAATTGCTGGAGTCAGAAGGGACCCTTAAAGTCTGTCGATGCAACCCCCTGCAATGAACAGGGACACCCACAGCTCCATCAGGTGCTGAGGCCCCCCCCAGCATGACCTGGGTGTGTGCAGGAATGGGGCAGCACTGCCTCTCTGAGCACCCTATGCCAGCTTGTGAGCATTAAAGCAGCTCCTTTGCATAACAGCACGCTGGTTGAAAACCTCAGAATCTCATTCTGTACCTTCCGTTGGAGCGAGAAGAGGGAAGGCAGTCTAATCCTGTCTTGTTCTCCCTTCAGGTTTCGAGTAAGAAGAGCCTGAGCCTGAAGGAGCTGACAGAGGAGCCCGATGCCGTGTCCCTGGTAAGGGTCAGGGTGCTCCGGGGGCTGAGGGCTCTGTTGTGATGCTTTAAAAGCAAAAGCCAAAGTGTGGGAGGTGTGCAGCCGGTGCGGCACTGCCAGCCACTCCCTGGGGCTCGCTGATGGACACACAGCTTCCGATCAGCGTGCAAAGCACCTCTCTGCTCTCACTGCGGCCTCCCATCTGATGCAGTTCGCAGCTGCCAGCACTGATAATATGCTGGGCATGTGACTGAATCAGCCAAAAGAAAGGGACAAAAGCCCACTTGTTCTGTCGTGGCTGATGCATATGGAGCTGCTGCAGCTGGTGCTGGTCCTGGTGTGTGGCTCTGAGGGTGCTCACAGTATCACTGAGCCACCGTAGGGCTGGGTTGCCATAGGGTTAGGGGGTCTGGGCTGTTGGCGTTGGACCCCTGCATGCTGAAGTGGGGCAGTGACCACAGGATAGGCTGTGTGAGCTCTGCGTGACTTTCCCGCTAAAGCACGTGTGAGGAGAGCGCTTCTTTGTGGCTCTGGGGGTGCCTGGGGGTGTTTGATGGCACCGCTCACCCAGGGATTCCCACAGGAGGTGATCGTCCCTGAGGGCAAGTGGAGGAAGGTGTCCCCTGCCTCGCTGTCCCTGTCCCTGCCTGATGCTGACTACCAGTGCATCCACCGGACCTCTGTTAGCAGCCTCAGCGCCAAGGAGAGCTTCACCTCTGAGGAGCCCCTGGCCTCAGGTGAGGGCTGTGCCTGTGTGGGCATGCTGGGCAGGAGGTGCTGGGCATGCTGGGCTGGAAGAGGTGGGGATGCTGGGTGTGAGGTGGAGATGCCAGGCTGGAGGAGCTGGGCACACTGGACGGTAACGAGCGGAGTCCCCCAGCGGTCTGTCTGGGGACCGGTGCTCTTTAACATCTTTATCAATTACATCAACAATGGAATCGAGTGCACCCTCAGCAAATTTGCTGACAACACCAAGCTGAGTGGTGCAGTTGACACGGAGGAAGGAAGGGATGCCATTCAGAGGGACCTTGACAGACTTGAAAGGTGGGCCCAGGTGAACCTAATGAGGTTCAACATGGCAGAGTGCAGGGTTTTGCACTTGGGCCAGAGGAACCCCAGGCATCTATACAGACTGGAAGGAGCAGTCCTTGAGAGCAGCTCTGCAGGGAAGGACCTGGGGGTCCTGATGGATGACAAACTTAACATGAGCCAGCAGTGTGCTCTTGCAGCTCAGAAAGCAAATGGTATCCTGGGCTCCATCATGAGAGGGGTGGCCAGCAGGGACAGGGAGGTGATTGTCCCTCTCCACTCTGCTCTTGTGAGGCCCCATCTGGAGTACTGTGTCCAGGTATGGAGCCCCCAGTACAAGAAAGACAGAAAGCTGTTGGGGAGGGTCCAGAGATGGGCCACAAAGATGGGCAGGGGGCTGGAGCACCTCCCCTATGAGGACAGGCTGAGGGAGCTGGGCTTATTCAGCCTGGAGAAGAGAAGGCTGCGGGGTGACCTCACTGCAGCCTTTCAGTACCTGAAGGGAGCCTATAAACAGGAAGGGAGTAAACTCTTTGAAAGGGTAGATAACAGCAGGAAAAGGGGGAACGGTTTTAAGTTGAAAGAGGGAAGATTTAGGTTGGATGTTAGGGGGAAGTTCTTTACCAGGAGAGTGGTGAGGTGCTGGAACGGGCTGCCCAGAGAGGCTGTGGATGCCCCGTCCCTGGAGGTGTTGTTGGATGGGGCCTTGGGCAACCTGGTCTAGTAAATGCGGAGGTTGGTGGCCCTGCCTGGCAGGGGGGTTGGAGATTCGTGATCCTTGAGGTCCCTTCCAACCCAGGCCATTCTGTGATTCTGTGACACGAGGAGGTGGGGATGCCAGGCAGGAGAAGCTGCCCATGCTGACTCCTCTCACCTTGCAGAAAGTGCAATAAACACAGAGGAGGAGCTGGAGGCAGAGCAGGGCTGCGTGGCGGAGCTGAGACCCTCCGACTACCAGCTCCTCAAGATCTTCATCGTGTTGTAAGTGTGCTGGGGGAGGCGGGATGGGGATGCGGGATGCATGTGAGCATTTTAACTGTTCCTTCCACCCAGGATCTGCCTGCTGGTCGTGTCCTCCTCCTACCTGGCGTTCCGCATCTTTCGCCTGGAGCAGCAGCTCTGCTCCCTCAACCGGGACTACCTCTCCCGCGGGCACAGGAGGTGAGGGACCATGGGGCAGTTGTGAGCCAGGGGATATTTTGAGTCAGAGCGGCTTTCCCCAGCTGCTCACTCTGCTCTCCCACAGGTGACCATCACTCCGGCGCAGGACGAGGACCAGGCAGTAGCACTTTGTGTACAGAGCCAGAGGGGCTGGAGCTGTCTTCCAACCGAGCCCTGTTACTTGTACGTGGCCCGGCATCCCCTCAGCCGTAACATGGGACCAAACTCTCCTCTCCTGCTCCCCGCAGGACCACCTGCTGGCTCATGGCCACGGCTGCCAACTCCCTGCCAACCCCTTTCCTCCCTGGCACACCGGGGGACAATGGCTTGGGGGAACACAAGCCTCCTTTTAAGACTTGCTGCTAAAACGATCACTGGTTTGTACTCCAGATGAGGGTTTTCTTCCTCAGAGATGACCCGAGGCTCACTGTGAGCCCTGTGACCTGTGGATGGGCCGCTTCTGCCCTGCTTGAGGCTGGGGCAGGTGCAGCTGCACCGCTCTCTTTGTCTCTCTCTGTGACCCCCTCCTCCACCCAGACGCCGCAGGGAATGGGGGGTGCCATGCTCCCCTGAGCCCCTCCGTCCTGGAGCAAAGGGGCACACAAAGCACTTTAGGGTCCTCCACAACGGGCGTCCTTGCTGGGGACCGTGCCTGGGAATGGTGCTGGACCAAGGCTTCGTTAGTCCCACTCGCCTCATTAAGATGTCCCAAAAGGCCTGGCTGAGAACAGCCAGGGTGAACGTTGTGTCCGTACGCGTGTCAGCCTTTGTCACCGTGCGGAGCCATTTGTTGGATCCCTTCCCTTGAGCTCACACATCCGGTGCTGCGGTGTGCTGGGGAGATAGGGGATACCTGTGCGATTTCTCCGTTGTATTTTTCCTGTTTTTTGGGAACTAAAAGTGCTGATGGGGCCAAATCCCTGAGCCCTGGGGAAGAGCTGGCTGCCCGGCTCGAGGCTGTGAACGTATTTTAAATGATAATAAATGGTGATTTTTCTAGCAGTGCCGTGAGCATCCTCGTGTTGATGCCAGGGTTGCAGCGGGATGCTTGGTGCTCCTGTGTGCCTGGCTGTGTCCCCCGGGTGCATGAAATGAGGACATGGCTATGTGAGGCCTGCCCTGGCTTAGTGCTGGGGTGGTCCCGGCTCTCCCCGTGCCGTGGCTGGGGATGGTAGTGTCCCTTTGGAAAGATGTCTCCAGCCCCAAGTGTCACCACATATGCCTGGCCAGGAGGTACTGCGTGCTCGTGGGGCGCTCTGCGTCCTTTCTCCAGCACCGAGTGAGTGCCACAAAGGGTCCGTAGGGATCTGGACAGATTCCCCCAGCGTTTGTCTCTAAATGATGGGGTCATGACGGACTGGGGGATCCCGAGGCGGAAGGTGCCTGGGACGGATTGTACGCCAGGTGGCAGCAAAGGCTGCGGGATCAGTGCTGCGGAGGCGGCAGGAACCGCCTGGGGACAGCGGCCGGGAGAGACGGGCCGAGCCTTCCTCCTCATCCTCCTCGAGCAGCCGCGGCCCACGTCCCCTGCCGGCATGGCGCTGACCCTGGGGCACGTTTCGGGACAAAGCGGAGCGACGCCTCATCAGCTCTGTTCTATGGTGATTCTTTCAGAGACTCAAAGCGGTTCTCTGTGCAGCACTGAGCTCTCCTTTGGATTAGTTCCTCGTATTTGCACAGTTCTGGGTGGTTTTAGCTCAGCGGGGAGCGTGTCTGGGGCCCGAACTCAAGGCAAATGGTTTTGTCTTGGGTAGAAGAAGAGCGAGGTAGGAAGTACGTAACCATCTCTCACTGCTGCTAAGCAAAAAGCAAACCCAAGTGTTTTGGGTTGTGTTGTTTCCCAGCCCCGAAGGCAAGGTGCCTAGCCGGAGCCGCGGGGCACTGCCCGCTCTGCAAACACCGTGCAGCAGTACATGCGTACTCACGGTGGTGAGGTAAGGTGTGCACGTGGGCACTCCAAGCATAACCCTCCGGAGGCTCTGTAGGAATTTCTTCTGTGTCCCAGCACTGGAAATCGGCCTCTTCCGGCTTCCCCGGTCTCCCATACAGGTTAGCAGGGAAGGCTTAGGAGTTCTCTAATAAAAAGATGTTGGTGCTTGACCTCACAATGTTGCTCGTTGCCTGAAAATGAGTTTTAGAGGTTTGATATTATTTCATCTTGTGTGCCCAGCTTGGTGTTTGCATTGTAGTACCACCTATAGGCTCCTCATTCCCCCCAGGTCGGGGTGCTGCTCCCTAAGGCCTGGGCTCCTCTCTGCTGGAAGCCATTTGTTTTCTTGTCCCGGTGTTTGCCTGCCTGCTCTGTGCCTGTTTGCTCTTGATGACGCCCAGGTTGGACCTATTTGCTTTTCTTTGTGTAAAGAAACACCACATGAAAGCTTAGGGTGTACCAACCTTCCTTGGCAGCTTGGCCATCTCCGGCAGCCCTGCCCTCCTTACAGGACAGAGATAGCTCGGGAGGCAGCTGCGTGTCACAGCCTTCAGACAAGCTCTCCAGGAGCCTCTCTCCTACCACCTCCTGTCCTCATGTACCCCAGCAGTGCCTGGTCACAGCCTCCCGTCTGCCCACTCTGCTCTAAATCCCTCCCTAAAGCAATGCTTCAATCACACCACACAGTTCCTGTGCTTGCTGCAGTGCCACTTTGCTTTATCAGCTGCAGCAGTGGTGCCTGGGAAGAGGAGGACTCCAGCAGCAAGTCAAAGCCCCCAGTACGATGCGCAGGAACACGTGGTGGGACAGCTGGGCAGCGCCGTGGTGCTGGTGTAAATACCATGACTCAGTCAAGCGTAGGGTTTACTTTAAGTTTTATTCATGGTTGCCCCACGAAAGAAGGGACCCAGGAGTTTTATTCCTCCATCCACTCCTCCCGTTTGGGTACAGACGGGGAGTTGACGCCATCGCACCAGACAGAAGTATTTGTTGGTATTAAGCATGCAGCTCATCTGCAACGTCTCTGAGAAGCGATTGACTGCAGGGTGCAGAGGTGTCACACCTGGGGAACGGCGCTGGCTTGGCCACACAGGACCCACGCTCCGAAGGAAACTCCCTCAGCAAGAGAATTGATGCCACTTTGGGCTTTTTGGATCCATCTGAGCAGTGGAAGTGATTTTCCAGGGAGGAAAGCCGCACGCTGCCAGCTGTTTGCCTTTGGTAACGACTCGGAGCCCCATTCTGCCCCACTGCTCTGTGTGTGTGTGTGTTTGTTTGGAGCAGTCTGTCAGGCTGCATCTACTTACCTTTCTTAAGAACAAGGGAAGCTGAATACACTTACACCCCACACTACATCTGGCCATCACTGTGCTGTGCTGGTGCTGCAAATGGGATGTGTGGGGAGGTGCAGGTGGGAGGTGCAGGTTAAAGGAACCTCTCTGCCTTTCCAAGGGTTGTTTTTAACCTGGATTTCCTTGACCCAGTTGGCACCTGTGTGTTCTGTGTGCTGACTGTGACAGAAGGATATTAGGGATCAACATCTCGAGCTTCTAGGAGACTATTATCTTTGGCTTTTATACCTCAAATTCTGCCCCTTTGTTGTCCTTGGTTTGTTGTTTTTTGTTTTTCTGTTTTTTTTTTTGTTTTCTTTTTAATTGGGGTAATACAAAAACTGTTTTTGTGCTACAGAAAGCGCAGCAAATGATACTGAGGGTTGGGAAACGGTGCAGCACCCTCCCCCAGAATGGAGATGACCTAAAATCATGAGGAAAAAAAAAAACTTCAAAGACAGAGCATCACCTTCCATTTCAATTAAGTTTCCTTTCCTAGGAGTTGTTTTCTCAGCTTCCTATTCACCTATTCATCTTCCAGCAGCTCAGAGACAGGCTTTAATTTGTAATCAAAGCAAGCAGGGGTAGAGGAGGAAAAAAAAAAAAGGAAGAAAAAAGAAAAAAATAAAGCTACCTTCATACAGGCCAGGAGCAGCTATCTGTAGAACACTGATTTTTGCCCCATTCTGCAATTCACTGCAGCATTTCCTTTTGAGTCTGACCACTGGACATATCTCAGTGTCAAGTGTTTGGGGGAACTCCAGCACTGCTGCTGCAAACACCCGGAGCTGGAGGTGCAGATGAGGGCTGTCCACAATAAAGCATTCTGTGCTTGGTTTTAATGGGCATTGCTAAACCAGGCAGGAGCAGCAGTGCCCCCAGCTAATTAAAGCCACCTAATGAGGGTGCATTGCTTGCTGGGCACCCTCATTTGCCACAGCGATGAGCATAAAAATCAGCATGGATAGGGAGATTTCTTTGAAAGCCAAATGACTTCATTGGTAGGAAGCTGAAAGGCCGGTGACTTCCAGAGGAGACTAAGGCTTTGTGAGGAGGGCACTGTGGGTTGTGACCGCGCTGAAGGGGTTACATTCTTCTTGAGGGGAAAATCCTGAGCGTGGGCACCTCCCTCAGGCACTGAGAGCAGTGACTTGGGAGCACCCAGAACACTTCTGTGTGAGCTTGGTAATGAGAGCTTTCCACTCGCTTCTCTTCTGTGTGATGTAGGAAGGGGTGAGGAGCTGTAGCAGAGGCTCCTGCTGTCCACTGAAGTACCCCTGGCACAGAGCCTCGGCGTTGCAGATCACATACATCCCGCAGTCGTAGCTGTTCTGCTGGGCCGGCGCCTTCTCCTCCACGAAGGTTGCTTTGCCTCCTCTTTTCCCCAGGAAGGCCTCCAGTTTCCCTGCCACTTGCTTGGCATGGACAGAGTTGCACTTGCTGTGGGAATCATAATGGGCGAAGCACTTTTTGTCCCTGAAGTAAACCAGTAAGCTCCAGTGGGTGCCCCCTGCTGCCTGGTTGGAGTTGTCATTGATGGGCAGGAACACCAGCTTCTTGTGGAGCAGGTCCAGTGGCTGAAGGAATATGGCTATTTCTTCCTGACTAAGGGCACATTTGATGAACTGAGCCACTTCCGGGCTGATAAAGCAAATCTGATCACTAAATTCTTGGAACTGGTCGCTGGCAAAGTACTCGAAGGCAAAGCCAATGATGTGATCGTTGAGCCAGTTTGGAGGATCCAGCAGGGCAACGTCTGACTGCCTCAGCAAGCTGTCCATGTAACTGAGAACCACGGGGTCCATCCTGCACCCGGTAGGGCCACTGCGCTCCAGGACACCTCAAAAGCTGGAAAACAAAAAGGGTAGAAGAGGAATTATGCAACGAGACCACACCTTTGACAAGGTACTGTGCCACAAACATCCCACGATCCTTCGCAGTGGGCAGCAGACCGAGTCTCCCAGAGTGGATTTGAAGGATCAACTTGGCAGCATCTGCCAGGTGCAAGGCTGGGAGGCGCGGCGTGCGATGGGCTGAGCCGGGCTCTGGGAGCAGCACCGATTTCACGGCAGCAATCTTCACTCGTGCTGTGGACGATCTCAGAGCAATCCTGGTTAGTGGTGCAGCACGCTGTGGCAATCACAGCGATCCCTGCTATCTGTGAGGGCCTCCTGAGGGCTGGCATGACCACGGCTGGGTGCTCCCTCACCCAGCAGCACTGCTCTGTGCTGGGCGCACGGCCTGCTGCAGGATGACCACAGGGGAAGCGGAGCCACACAGGGTGGCAGACAAAGCGGCTCCGTGCTGCGGGGACCGCCGGGGCAATTCCCTTGGCTTCCTGCTTGGGATTTCGGTAATTCATGTACCAGGGAGGCAGGAAAGTCCACCAAACATCCATCACCAAAGCAAGGCTCGCCAAAGGTAAGCGTTATGCTGCTTACTGTAAGCTTCCTGGATTTTAATTAGAAATCGCGTTGCCCAAGCGCGTTATGACGGGGCGATCTGTGAGAGCGCAGCGCACCGCCCGGCGCGGCCCGGCCCGGCCCTGTGCGGCACATGACGCAGTTACGCGTTACAAGCAAACCTCACACCGCCTTCCCGCCGCCTTCCTTCCCAACGGCAGCACGCGCACCGCTCCCGGGGCCGGAGCGGCCCGGCGGAAGGCCGCGGCAGCTCTGACGGCACGGAAGGCACAGGCCGGGCTCACGGCCACGCGAGGCCCCGCGCCGCCCCTCCCGCGCTGCCCTCAGCGCCCCGCGCCCGCCGCCCCGCACCCCTCAGCGCGCCGCTACTCACCTGCCGCCTCATCGCCCGGTTGCCGGGCGCCGCCGTAAAGCAGCGCGGCGGGGTGTCGTAACGCGAGCCGGGCGGGGCGGGGCGAGGCGGGGCCGACTCCTCCCCCTCCCGCGCTCCCCCCTCCCTCCCCGTGGCGGCGCGCGCCTCAGAGCGGCGCGCGGGCAGCGGGCGGGCAGCGCGAGCCGCGCCCCCCCTCCCCCCCTTCCCCCCCCGCCCTGCTGCCCGATCCCACCCGCGGCGCGCGCCCCGGGACCAGGTGAGCACCGAGCGGCGGGCGCCGAGGGCCGGGGAGGGATGAGGGGGGGGCACCGCGGTACCCCCCGCCCCGGCGCGGCGGGGCCTTTGTTGCGAGCGGGGGGCGGCGGGGAGCGGGTCCCCGCGGGCTGACAGCCGCCATCTGCGCCGGGAGCGGGGCGAGGCGCTCCGTGTCCGCCGCGGAGCCCGCCCCGGGGAACGGCCGCGTCGCGGCGGGCGGCGGCCCCGCTCCGAGCACCGCCGCTCCGCGCCCCCGGCCGTGCCCCCGTTCGGTCCGAGCCGCTCTGCGCTGCGCCGGGCGGGGACTGCGGGCGGCCGTGGGGCTGCGGTGCTTCCCGGCATCTGCACGGCGCGTCCGCGTGCGGCCCTCTGCCTTCTGCATGCAGCCCTCTGCCTCCATCCCCGTGTCTGTGTTCAGCCCCGTACCTTCTCTGTTCGCCCCTATACCTCCTCTGGTTAGCCCTCTGTCATCCAACCCGCGTCCGTATTCCCCCCGTACCTTCTGCATCCTCCCCTCTTTGCCCTACGTCTGTAAGCAGCCCTTTATCTCTGTACCCCCCCCTCCGCCCCCCCGCGTGGCCCTTTTTGCCCCTGTTCTCCCATCCCCGTGTCACCCTCCGCCCCCCCCACTTTCTGGAGGCACTCCGGGCCCCATTTCTTTCTGGAATTTTCCGAAATCCAGGACGAACGCTCCGTCCCGCCCTCCCGCCGGCAGTCCCCGCTGTCCCTGCACGACGCTGTGCTTCGCAGGTGTCGGCAGCTCCGCGTCCTGGCAGGGAGCTGACAGCACAGAGCGGGGCGGTGGGAGCCACATCCCATAGCGGCGATGGCAGAGGTTTGCCTCGCCTCGCCTCGCTCCTGGCCCTGCTTTTCTCTGGCCGTCTATGAGGCTTCGGCGCGGGCTGCCTGGGGCCGGCAGAGCCGAGCAGTGACACCCGGCCCGTCAGCTTTTGTCCCCCGGTCCGCCGGCGCGGCGCGGCGCGATGCTCGCGGTGCAGCAGTGAGGACGGCTGTCGGATTAACAGCCCGCGGCCGGGCGCTGCGCCCCGTGCTCTGTGCCGCTCTGTGGCCGCCTCGGCTGCCGCCTCACGCTGAAGCTGAGCTTCCACCTCTCGCGTTCCGCCGAACACCTAAATGTCATCTTCCTGAGTTATCGTTATCGTGGCCATTTTAGTTCAGCCCTTTTGCAAGAAAACCTCTGAGAATGTTAAGCATGCGAGGTCAGGTGCCTGGGAAACGTGAAACCCGGGGTTACCTGGGCGGCCTCAGTGCTGCCCATTTCGAGGTGCGGCTGCACCAGAGCCCCCCGTTGCCTGCTTGCCTGCCCGTTGAGTTCCCCAGGGATGGTCTCCGGCTCCCCGGGATCGCGGTGTAAGTCAACAGGGGGAGTGCTGCGAGCACAGGGAAGCACCGCTCCTCGTCCGCTCTCTGCTCCCACTGCCTGGCACCGCTCCGACGGGGCGGCTGAGAGCGGGGTCGGCCATTGCAGCCCTGAGACCCCATCTTCCTGCAGCTGTAGCTGCCAGGTGTTAAGAAAGCGTTCATTTTGCAGTGAGTGCAATCGGAAAGCAGTTGGTCGGGTTTGGAGTGGTGTTTTCTTGGTGGGCACGGCAAAAAGCGCCTGTCTGGTTAGGAGGAACGATTGCTGCAAGGTCTAGCTCTTGTTCAAACCGTTGGGTGTAATTGCTGTGAATGTACACTTATCAGGGGAAGCAGCGTTGTTGAGCCTTGCTGTGGAAGTGTCGTAGCTGGTCTGACGGGATTTGTAGATTCCCGCTCCCAGCTCTTCTATAACTAACACAGAGTCGCAGCCCCGTCTGTACGCGAAGCCCTCGAGCAGCGCTGCCACGAACCGAGCGCTGCAGGAGGGCTGCTGGCTGCAGTGGGAGCCCGGGAGCTGCTTGGAGGGGTGGGCTGCCGGGCCGACAGCGGCGAGCAGCGCAGCTGGTGGGGCAGGGCTGCACCGGGCTCGGTGTCCCGAGCTCTTTTGGTGCAGGTTTAAAATTGCTGCTCGGTTTCCTCAGGCTGCGGTCCTGCGTGCCTACGTTTGCCTCCCTCCCTCTTCAGCGAGCGGGATCGCTCTCTTTTCTGAAAGAAAACGTGGCTTAAAGTTTGCAAATGCGGTACTTTCTCGAGCGTTCCTTCAGGCGAGAGCAGGATAATGAGAGACCTTTGCCTGTGTCTGGAAGGCTCCCGGCTCCGAGGAGCAGCCCGCGGACTGCCCGCACTTCCTGCTACGTGTTGGCGTTTGCAAACGCTGCGCTGCGCTCTCAGGTTCGGCGGCTGCGATCGCTGTGAGGGGGAATGCGGAGCACCGCGACTGCGTCCCCGTTGGGGTTGTGGCTGTGGGTGTGTGTTTGGCTGCTTGTAAAATTCGTCTGTAGGTTTGGGTAGGTGTTTGTAAGCACAGGTGTCCGGGACTTAGCTCTGCAAGCTGTGAGACTCCTGACAGGTGATGATGCAGAAGATAAAAAGGGAAATGCTATAGGCTTTGTTTCCTCTGCTGGACTCGGTGTTACCTTGCTGCTGTGTTCGGCAGGTTGAGCATCACGGTGTTACGTTTCTTGCTTGTGTGATTGCAGTGAGTGCTTTAAGCTGTGTATCTGGGAAGCTAAAAACCTACAAGCGAGCTCAGCAAGCAGCACATCCTCAGAAAGCGTTCCAAAAGAGAACGTCTCCTGGCGGGGAGCAGTCCTGAGCTCTGAGCTGATTGCTCTGTCTTAAAATACCAGCTCTGTTAGCCGTCTGTGGGGAGGACTCATGTAGCAGGTACCTATGGAAAGCTCTTACAGGTGAGCGAGAGCTGTGAGAAGTGCTTTCTTGATTTAAACCACAAGCTCGATGCTGCCCAATTCTGTATTGTTGTTTCCAGACGTTTCCCTTTACAGTGAAGCCACTGCTCCAAAACCCTGCTCATGCAGATGCTGGTTTGCATTGGTTATCCTTAACCCTTCAGGTGGCAGTGGGAGGGGGATGAACCTCTGGGCTCCATGATTCGGATGAAGTGTCCGAGGAGAGCGGGGTTATCCCCGAGCCCTGACGTTGCTCAGGAGGCTTCAGTGAGAGCGCATCGTTCCGCTCGGTGCCCGCAGGTCCGTGATGCTGGCAGCACGCTGTCCTGATGCCATTAAGCCGATCCAGCTGCCAGCTTCTGCTGAAAGCGGATCTGAGCTGGCTGCAGTTAATGGCCGAGGGAAAGGAGATCGCTCTCTGCTGGATCAGCTCTCCGGTACTGACTTGCTCAGCAGCCTGGCGGTGTCCATTGTCGGACGCTTTTAGGGTGTTCTAAGGGCCCTGTGAAACACTTAGCTTTGTCATAGATGGGGCTGGGTCTCGTGCCAAGCCCATCTTCCGCTAAGGAGGAAAAGCCTCCAAGTGAGAATTGGCTCCAAGTCTCCTGGGTTCCTTTGGTTTCCTCCTGATGGCTGTCGTTAATCATCAGGCCAGGCCCTTTTGATGAAGCGTGATGGGCTTTGGGATGGGTGCAGTGGCTGTGGGGCACCGCTGCTGGCTCACGTGCCGCCCTGGTGGGCTGCAAGGGGATTAGTGGGAGCTTGTAAGCTTGCATTTTCTGGTTTTCGTTCTGCTTTTGTGACCGACAGCCTGAGCGAAGCCTTTGAAATGAAATGGGACAAGAGCCGCAAGATGAGAAAGCCTTTACTCATGTTAAAAACAGCAACAACGACAAAAACAAAATATCTATGGACTTCTCTGCCGGTTATGAACCTCATTTGCTGATGTCTCACCTTGAATCACGTGCGGTGCGCTGCAGAATGACCCTGTGCGCACTGTAGAGTCGCTCCCTCGCCGGGTGCCTGTTTGCAGTCTGTGCTTCTGTCTGTCAAACCCAGGTAATCTGACAGCCATAGGTAACCTGACAGCCTCTCTGCTGGCTTCTCACTGAAATTCTCAGGGCTGTGTTCCATTGGTTGTGCCGAATGACGTTTAGGAAGGAGCGTGGTCCAGGTACCGTGTGTCAGCCGAGTGCTGATGGGAGCGGGGCGTCAAACCCATCTTGGAAAGATTCCTGCGTGGAAAAAAACACACCACGCCAACCCACGTTGTGAGCGTTTTTGATAGATGGCCAAGAATTCTTTTATTGTATTCCACATCTACATGCTGGCTTTGTTTTGAGTGATGAACTTAAAACAGTGAACTTAAAATATTTACTTTAGATGACTTCCGTGAGCCTACTGTTTTTTCGTAGGCATGTGGACTGGAACACAGCCCTCAATAGCACTGACATCTTCAGTTTTGCAAGACTTGTCTGAGGTAAGGAACGGTTACGTTGGTTTGTGCTTGTTGGGTGTGTAGGACAACAGCCTCCCCTGGAAGGAATTACTAAATGATTTAATTGTAGTGGAATGCTGTCCCATTAGGTGCAAAAAAAAATAACAACCCGAACCCAAGCATCAAATGCAATGGATCATTAGAAATGTAGTGCTTGATTAAAAGGATGTGAAGCAACTTTTTAAGGCTTCGGAATTAGTGCTGCTGGAATGGCGAGGTTCTGTTTGTGAATGATCCTTTTGGGGGTTTCTCTGAGGAATTAATTGCTGTGTGTGTGCACTGAAGGCTGCGTTCAGCCCCAGTTTGCCGATCAGTCAGCGAGCGCAGGGTCATTACGTTGGTTCTGTTGCTGCTCCCGGTGGCGGGGAGAGCTGAACAAGTCCTGTTTGAAGAGGGATTTTGGCAGACGTCATTTAAAAGCAGGAGCATTGTTATTCTGTTCCTTTTCATCAGGGAATAAAGATAGTGCTGGCTCAGGGCTTGCTGGAGGAGGATGCAGCGGAGAGGCAGCTGGCTCTGCATTGGGCCGTCTTGCTGTGAGGTGAAACACGGCAGTGAGCAACAAGGGCACGTGTGACGTGCTCATCCTGCCGTGTTTCATGGGGAGACTGTTGCACCGATAATCCCTACAGGCACACACTTGCACTTCATGTCAGGGGAGCAGACTGGTTCACCACGGCCATCGCCTCGGATAATCTCACCCAGAGATGCTTCCCCGTGCCTCGGAGGTACGCTCGGAGATAGCAAGGCGGTGCGGAGCGGAGGTCAGGTCATGTTTGCTTGCTGCAGATAAATCCCTGAAAAAAAGGTTTGTTCTCTACGGGCCTTCTGTGGCTGAGCTCAGTACAGGGGTGTAGGCAGAGCCAGAAATGCTTGAAATAGGTCAGGTTGAGGCCAGCTCGTCGTTGGCTGGGGAGCATGGGGGTTTGCTTGCCAGCTGAAGGTGGTACGCTGCATGCTGCTAGCTGGGAACTTACTGCTGGTGCAGAATCTTAAGACTGTGACTGAACCACGAACACAATGAACTATCCAAAGGCAATTCGAGGAGTCTGTAGGTAGGATTTTCTGAACCAGAAATAACTTCTTCTGCTGACTGCTTTACCCTCGTCTCGTTCAACTTGAGGCAACTGTGAAATTCCCTGCAACGCAGGGCCTGTCTGAAGGCTGGTGGTGGTGCTTCTCCAAACACATATCTGAGCTCACTGCTACACGCAGTGATTTGGTTAAGGAATTTATTAACCTTCAGCAGTATTATTTCTTCTTGCAGGACTGTAATTGTAGCTCTAGGCAATAAATTACCAAGCAAGATTACTTGCAGCGATTGCCCATTACTTACCCCTACCACTCTGTAGAAGTGCTGTGGATTTGTGTGTGTTGTTTCACGCTCAAATCCCTTTTTAATTACAAAATGGGAACGAAACGCCTGCCTTTGAAAGCATTGTTTCTGAGCTCAGATTCACTGTATGTATATGAGCTCACATTCTGTTCCTATCCCTCTCCCACCGTTTATTTCATTTAAATACCTCTCCAGAGCCGTCGCTATTCAGCTACCGGGAACAATGCGATGAGCACGAGGGAAAATAAATAGAACACCTCCAGTGAATGGAGGAAGAACAATGCAATAAAGGACAAGAAATGACCAATGAAGAGCATACCTACTTGTAGTGCTAAGAATTCATCGTTTTATGTCTTTACTGAAAAGAAGGATGATCTGAAAACTGGAGCGGGGAAAGAAAGAGCATCGTCTGTTGCAGAGCCGCTCGGCTGTTGGGGGTTTTTGTGCTTTGTTAAGGTTTCCTCTTCTGGTTTGCTGCTCATCAGTGCTGCTCCTTGCATGTAAGTCCTCATGCTGCTCTCATGTTTGGTTTGTCCAGGAAAGTTGGAAGGTGGGATTAGAGCTGAGGGAGAAGTTTCGTGCAGCTGTTGCTGTGTGAAGGATGGCCCCGATGGGAGCTCTCTGGTGCTGAATATGGACGACTTTCAGTTATACATAAAAAAACTCATCTAAACCTCGAGTTAAAAGTAGCTCCCTGTCTGATGCTTGTTGGGAAGATTGCAATCTTGTCTCTTGCATGGTGTTTATTTCTAGTAAAAGTGAAATCCTTGAAAGAGTGCTTCTTCATTCAAATAAAAAAGGGGCTTTTGAAGTTAAAACTCAACACGTAGATGTGGATTTAAAGCGTTCTGGGTGCAGTTTTTCTGTGTGCTTTATGAGTTGAATCTACTTGAGTATGGACTCGAAAAGCTTTTGGAGACTTTTGATCTGGAATGATTTTCCCTCTGTCTGCGTAGGTTTTCTGGAGGCATTAGGCTGCGTGCTTCTCTTGCAGGTATGCTGTTCGGGGGGCGGAGGGGGCAAGTATTCAAAACACGTGAGCAATTTTCCTTAGGTGAAGGATCATTGCAGGTTTAGATCCCGCTGTTATTAATGGCACTCCTGTCAGCTGCCATTTAATTTTCTAAATGTCAGAATTCCTGCTTGCAGAATACGCTTTTCTACGTCTCGATGTGACCTTTTCTCAGAGGCCTCAAGCTTCTTTATGTCTTGAAGTCTGGATGCATCCAACAAGACGCTGCAGGATGAGCAGGAGGAGTGGCCGTTGCAGCGAAGTCATACCAGCGTTCATTGTAAAACATCATTTTCAGCTGCATATGCTGAAATTTTCATGCATATGCATGAAAGCATGTGCTTTCAATGAAGGAGGAGTTTTCTTCTTTTCCTAGAATCATAGAATGGCATGGGTTGGAATGGATGTCAAAGACCATCAGCTCCAGCCCCCCTGCCGCATGCAGGGCTGCCAACCTCCATATCTAATACCAGACCAGGCTGCCCCGGGCCCCATCCAACCTGGCTTTGAAAACCTCCAGGGGCAGAGCATCCACAGTCTCTCTGGGCAGCACTCTCTTGGTAAAGAACTTCCCTTCGATATCCAACCAAAATCTTCCCTCCCTCAACTTAAAACCATTATCTACCCTTGTAAAGAGTTGACTCTCCTCCTGTTTGTAGGCTCCCTTTAGGCACTGGAAGGCTGCAATGAGGTCTTGTCCTTCTCCCACCATCCCTATCCCTCCATCCTCCCTCATCCCCTGTGTTCATTCATGACCAAGGCTGTGTTGGGCCTTTTTATGTTAAGATATGAGATTGGCAGACCGAGATTGCAGAGTTACAAGCACAGAGACTTCTGAAGCAGGAGAGAGACAAAGGTGAGAATCTTCCCACTTGACACGGAATTAATCTGTACTTAGAAGCATGTCTTGTTTGATCCTAGAGAAAAGTAGCTGGGTTCTGGCTCTTACCCTGTGTGAAAATTGAGCTGTGACATGTAATTATAAAGGTTTTCATGGCGCAGGGCGAGCCTGAGTCTGGGCAGCGTGGGGCATTTTCCACTGGCAGTCCTTTAGGATTGCACTCTGTGCAATCTTCATGTTTCACAGAGCTAAAGACCTCATTTTGGAGTGAGTGAGTGCTGTGTGGTAATTAGGGAAGTATGCGTATTTGTGTGCTATAGCTCTGAAATGCTAGAATAATAAATATTTAGCTTATGTGCTGGTGAATTTGAAGAGGAGAATGTCAGTCTCAGCTGCGATTAGACAGCAAGTAGGCAGTGCTGCTGATGCATCTTCAGAGAGCCCTGTGAGACAAAGTGCCCTGCGGTGCACTCAGTGTGCAGAATGATGGCAAAGGGATTGAAGTTGCAGAGTCCAATGGGAAGATGGGAGCAGAAGGCTGAGCTCACTCTTCGGTGCGCCCATACCTGAACTTAAAGAAAACATTGGTCACCCTATTGTAGCAGCAAGGGGGGGAAGTAAATACTCCTTGGTTGCTGATAAGACTGGTTTTTTTTCATGTTTTATTTTCCTTCCTCATTCTCTACGTGCCTTCCAATTCCCCAAGCAAATAAGGTGTGGGTCCTCCTAGTGCCTTGCTGGATGCATAGCTGCATCATTCTCTGCACTTTACGTGTGTTCAGATATGAAGCAGTGCATGCCATACGTATTCGAGTTCAGTGCTAGTTGTGCAACTGGGTATTACTTTGAGATGATCAGGTACTGCATTGCTTTGGCTCACGTTCTTCGGAGGGATGCCCAACAGATGAACATTGCAGGTGAAGTTCTTCTTTGGGTTGGCTGCCACATTTCACGCTGGAAGGTGATGGAGGTGCATTCATTCTTGCTATTTTTTGTTTTGTGTTTTTTTTCCACTTTTTTTGTCCCAAAGTAGCTAGTACGCATGCTGATCTGGTCAAACAATGTGACCCAGTTGCTGTGGTCTGCAGGGTGTGGCTGCACAAGGTTTGCTGGCTGAGCTGGAAAAGGGCTAATTATAGAGACAGACTGGGGAAGGAAGGGAACAGGGTCAATTAGAGCATCCAGCACAGTTTCCTTTAAATTACTAGTTGAGCTGGATAGATAAAACAATAAAGACACATGGAGCGAGATTTCAAATGCTCTTCTGGAGTCGTGTCAGCATCTACAGCAGATGATATTTGCAATTTCGGTTGAGTTTGTAAGTAAGGAACGTGTTGAATTAGTAGTTCTGTTACCAGCCTTGCCAAGTGGAGCTGAGAAGACCGACAAGATGTTGGTACTGCTGTTCCTTCAGTAGGGTTTTGAATAGCAGTAGGTTGGGACCGTGGTTTGAGCGAGGCAAGGAAATGCGCTGCCCTCAGCTGATGAGTAACAGGGACTTGGCGTGATAAAAGAACCGTGTGATGGTTTTCAGTCTAAGATGCAGTATTTCAGAAAAAAAAAAAAGACTACTTTCAGCCATATGTTTTCTGTGAATGGAAAATGGATCAATCTGGGACGCGTTTTTGGCCCTATTCTGAGAGCAGACTGGGACTACGCTTCCTTTTGTTGAGGTTGTCTTTGGGACCCAGAAGCTTCTTTCTGGTTTTATGTATGAACCGACTCAGGTTAGGGGGAATAGTATTTAAAGAGGTGATGCAGAAGCAGTATGAGCTTTTGGCTTGTAGTTCCGCAGGTGTGGAATGCAATAAACTCCTATGCAGACTGGAATTCATACAAGTTGGTAAAAGCCCTTTGGACCTTTAACACCCTCTTGTCTCAATTTTTCTCCTTTTAGGAAAAAAAAAAAGTGCTGCTTGGCAGACCCTCCCCGTCTCTGCGGTGCGTTTCTCTTTTTCTTTTGCTGGTCTGCAGCATGCAATTACTCAGAATTGCTGTGCAGGAATGAATATGGCAGAGTGAGGAGGAAAAGCGGGGAGAAAATGCAAAGTTCTGTTCCTGCTTTTCAATCCAGATTGGCAAGTTCCTTCTGCTGGTGCTGTGACTCATCCCAGGCTTCCTTGCTGGAGGCGACTGCTGGCAGTGCATCAAAGCACCAGCCCGTGCTTTCAAACCGGAGTTAACCAGGACTTTTCCTTGAGCGAGGGCTGTTTTTCTTGTCCTGGAACCTTTCATGTGCAGGATGAGTCCGTCTCTCAGGGAAATTCTTGATAAACTCTTGGCAATTTGTCTCCAGGAGGAGAAGGGCTTCTCTTGGCATCTCTGAGCGAGGCGCGTCTTGTCCGGAGCATCCTGCCCACCTGGGGGCGGGTTGGAAGAGCACCGCTGAGATCCGTGAGGACATCACAGCATGGCTTTTCTGTTTCCAATTTCTTGTGTTTGTAGAGCTCGTGTTTAGGATTTTAGTTCAATTTCCAAGCTTAGTGTGTCAGGTTTCTTTTTCTATTGCCTTTTCCTGAAGGTACAGGTATAGATGCACTCTCATCAGGGCTACAATAACAGCAGAGGCTTTTCCCATTCTCTCCTTCGTTCTTCTGGTCAAACTAAAAGTAAAGATGCTTCTCTCTCATTGCAGTTAAAACCAAGATTGCTTTGAACCTTCCAAACAATATGTGTTTTTTCATAAGCTTATCTATCCTGAGCAAGGCGGCTTGAGAGTGTGAGCAGCTCCATCAGGAGGAACTTAACCATGATGCCACCAGGGAGAGAAGCAGCTGGAGCCAGTTACATCCCAGGGGCTCTTAGAGAAGAAAGACAGTACCTGTTGCAAACAGCTTCATCATTTCAGGTGCACCCAGAGGGGCTGTCAGGAGGGCGGTGAGACAGCAGCGGGCGGCTTCAGGTTGGCGTGGGGTCTCGGCCCACCTGCAGCCCTCACTGTGGGATTTTGTTTTGTAGGTGTCATGCAAAGAAGGGAAAAGCTTGGGAGAATGTGGAAAGGATGCATAAATGTTTAGAGGCTGCTTCTCTGGATGTGTGAAGGGAGACTCTTGGAAAGTGATGAAAGCGGGCGCTGTTTTCTTCTTAATGGGTTGGGAACGGAGATTGGCATCCTGAGCTGGCAGAGGAGTCACCCTCTTGATTGTGATCTCAAGTTATACAAGAGGAAGAGCCTTAAAGGTGCAGATAAAAATGTAAAATTAATGCAGCAAGAATGCATTAGGTTGCAAGCAAAGAGTGATGTGGTCATTATAAACAAGAAAAAACAACACAAACAAACGTATTTCTGCTGCAGCTTTCTGGCAAGTTGAGACGGGATGAGGTTGCTGTGATCAGAGGGAAACTGCTCCTGCAGCTGAGGTTAGTGCTTGAGACAGGAGTTCTACGAGCGTGGATGAAAAGGAAGAGCATTTATCTTCACTGTTTTGTGTGCTAAGGGGAAAAAACCAACCAACCAACAAACCCAACAAATAGGTATGGTTTTAAGCACTGGCACTCTGAGGTGGTTTCTTAGCTCCAAAACCCAGTCTGTGCTGATCCTCTTTACCAGCAAGACCCGTTTTTTTTTTTTTTTTTTTTTTTACTGTTTCAATTAGGTTAGCCCTCTCAATTTTGTTTTTTCAAGTGATATTTTAACTGCAGGATGGTTCTGATTCCTCTGCTGCTGCCACGCTGCACGCACATTTCTTTCCTTCGCCCACATCTTGATTGTTTCCTCTGCGTGACAGAGTGCACAGCACTGTGCTGCTTGGGAGGGCTGTGCTTGTGCATCACCTTCTGCTTCTGATAGTGTGCAATCCCTGCACTTTTGGAGGGCTGCCATTATAATCACAGGTATATGCATCACCGTTTCATGTTTTTTTTCAGACGGTGTTCGTGTGTTGCGCTGTGCATTGCCTCTCCTTTGTGCTGTGCTCCGTTGTTTTGGGACAATTAGGACATTCTCAAACCAACTGTTTTGCTCTGTCATTAAAGCATCACGTTTTAGTGTAGGTCTGTTTCCTGCAAGGAGCAACACGGTGATTGGCAGCAACAGCAATGAAGTTCTTTCCCACGTGCCTCTGATCTGTCAGCACAACTGCTGAGAAGTGTTTGAACAAGCAAGAGAGATCTCTGCATTGCTGAGTTCCTGAGCAGTGGTATTTTTACACTGTTAGCACAGAACGCAGTATGAAGTTGGTGGTGTTTGAAGATCTGCAGTGACAAAGCGTGTGCCTTCCTGGGAGCTGAGTCCTGTGAGAAGTCAGATGTTACTTCTGTGGCTCAACCTGTGGTTCTCCTACTAATCAGTTGCTGAAGTAATGGTTTAGGTGAGAGCATTTCATCACAAGATACTCTTATTTGTGAGATGCTCAGAATCTCTGGCACTCAGAACAGCTCTGTAGTGCTTTGCTAGGTCTGTGCTAGGGATTTGGATGAACTGGGGTCTACTTTAACTTGGTATGATTTCAGATCTCTGGCCAGGCTCAGCACTGAGATTGATCAACCTTTCTTCCTCCCATGACATGCTTAGCCTTGTCAAAGTGTTGGAACCAGCTTCAGTTTTCTCTGTTTCCTATGATTCTGAGTTAACCCTCTTTTCAGGAAATTAGTGGCTTCCTGTAGGCTATTCGTAGTTGCTGCTGGCTGAGAAGAGTGAGGTGATGTCTGTGCAATGAAACGTGATAAAGTGTTGAGGAGGATTAGCTTTTTCCTTTTCTAGGGCTGGGATGGCACAGTTGAGCGCGATAGCGGTTTGGGACCAGTGCCACGAGCAACTTCTGCTCTCCTTCATGTTGCTGCAGTGGGGGCATTGAGCTTTGGTGGAAGATGAGCCAAAACTCAGTGCTTTTGTTCTCTGGATTTGCTGGCTCCTTAATTCATTTGGAGGTACTGGGGTGGTTTTCATTGTTTGCTTAGGAAAGCAAAACCAAATGAAATCTGCTGAGAATCCTTCTTGTTTTAGGGAACTGTGTACGGGGTCAGGGAGACCACGGCGTTTTCACTGCACGGATTGTCCGTTGTTGCAGGGACCCTTTTTGTGCCCTGGGAACTCACGTTGAGGCTTCTCCTTCCTGCTCTGCGTTCAGCCTCACGCTCTGGACAGGAAGCGGTGAAGGCTGAGCGTGTCTCAGGGCTCCACATGTAATGCACTTGCTCGTGCACTGGGCTTAGGGGGAGGCTGTAGTCTCATCTCGGGGGGAGAATGCCCATTTTCAGCTCTTTGCCTACAAGCAGAAGAATTCTAAGACCTCGGTATTAAGGCCTGACCTACTTGTGGCTGTTTGGACATCTGCACGAGGAGGTGAGGATAAAAGAAAGCACTGCAGCTTCTTAATAGAAGAAACACGACACGCTAATAATGTGCGTGGCTTGGCAGCACTAAGAGGAAGTTAGAGCAGACGTGAGTACTGGAGACATGGAAATCACTGGGGTGCATTCAGGTTGTTCTGGTGGTCTGTCTGTCTGCCTGCTCTGCCGTGTCCTTTCATTGCTCTTTGGAGGCATTGTTAAGGGGAAAACTCACGGCATTTATCTTATTTACTGGCATTCAAAGAATATCTGATGCTATTGTCTGTTCCTTCACACGTGAAATCTAATCTCTGCCTCAATTAGCCTTGGTAATAAGGCTCCTGTCTGATAAGCGAGTAGACAAATATTAGCGTGTTACCACCAAGGTCTTTATCCTTCACCGAGATACGGTGGCTGAGCTTGAGCACAGGTTATTTATCCACAGAGAACAAACTTATCTGTGTTCCTGAATTGCCCCTATCGCAGAGCGAGCACTCCTGCCCCGAGCCGAGCCAGATTGGGCTGGACAGCCCCAAGAGCCCTTCTGTATCACACGAGTGAAATATTTTCCCCACTTTTCTGTATGTACAGTATTTCTGGTGCTGCCTACGACATGCATGCAGAAAATGCATAAAGAATCCAGTGTTTGCAGGCAGCTCCACGTCAGCCTGAGCTTTCCGACAGCGTGTCTGAAATATGCACAGCTCGTTCATTCCTGCCTCCGCAGCCCAGCAACCTGCTGAGGAGGAGGATGGTGGGTGCACCAGCAGTTTGTTGCTGTTGCACGTGAAACCCTGCAGCCTGAGCCTGGATATCCCTGAGGTTGAGCACCAGTGAGGTGTGGGTGCTACCAGGGTGCTGGAGGTTGTGATGTGAGTTCGTTTGCTGAGGGAAAGAGAGAGAAAATTGCTTCCAGAGATGATCCTGCAGCTGGTCGGAGGGAGCCCTGCTGAGACACAGGCGATTCACACAGGTGAGGTTTCTTCTCTTTCTTATATACAACTCTTATCCAAGCTTTATGGCACAGGGCAATCCTTTTCAAAGCAGCACCAGGGCTTCCCCTGGAAAGCACCCTCTTGGTTTCTCTTCCTAACCATAGTAACTCAACTCATGAAGTGATGGTGTTTATTTTTTCCTTTTTTTTTATTTATTTTTTTTACATACTTCCTTGCCAAAGTAGCTAACCTCATCAGTTTTACATTTCTCCTCATTCATACTTTAAATGTCCTAGTGCCATCACTTGGTGGCTTGAATGCTTAACGTCTCAGTTCTCTCTATTGGCTCGTGCTGGTGCTTTGCTCAGGATGTGGTGCAGGGCTAATGAACCTATGTAACCTCAGGGAGGTAAGAGAACTGAAAGCACAAGGAAAGTGATGTAGCAGGCCGCGTAGTTCAGTGAAACCAGTAGCCAGGTCAGCACACTGGAGATGGTGGCTTGATGTACAAAGCTGGGGTGATTTGAGGGGAAGTACTTCAGAATTCTTTCAGTATGCATGAAAACAAAAACCTTATATTAATTTTGGAAGCTCTCTTGTGCCAGGGCCTTTGCCTGGTTTTCCTCTCCCCGGTGCCCCTGAGAATGTTTGCCTACAGAACTGGTAGGCCTAAAGCTGCCCAGCATCTTCTTGTTGCTCCTTGAGTTGCCTTCTGCCTGCATCATCCACCTTAAAATTGAGCTAGTGATGTCTGTTGACATCGCTTTGAGTCTTGGTTGGGAATCCCTAGACACGTGCTCAGCTTGTTGGTCTGTAGCTGACTGGCTTCACGATGAGCCCACCTAGAGGTTTGCTGTCCTCGTTTCTGATCGCAGAAAGGAACCATTGTAGGAGCTGTTGAGTGATCCCAGGAGACGAGTAGCAGGGGATGCTGCGTTCTCTGCAGGAGCCTGCTGTCCTGGTGGATCTACTTGGCTTGCTCCAGTGTCTCTCATCCACCTGGATGAAAAAGCTGCTGCTTTCATTTGTCCTAATGAACTAACCTGACCAACGAGGGTCAGCCTGAAGTGAAATCTCATCCACTGCCCACAGACATGGAGAGCTGCAGCTAGGACCTGCTAGGATCCAGATTATTCAGCAGGGCTGCAAAAAGAAAAGCACAGGCATGTTTTTCATGAGTGCCTTGTCGAAGAGGCCGTTCTGATTTATGTTCTTGCATCTTTTACATGCATACGTCTGAGATGAAAACCAGCTAGATGATGAGGTTCAGGTTGATATGAGCCAAACAGATGCACTTCAAAAAAAAAAAAAAAAAAAAAAAAAGACTTCAATCTTAAGTTCACTTAGCTCATTTCCTAGTGTCATTACATTACCCTGATGATGAATGTGCTTCAGTTGTGTGATCCCACACTGAACATATTTTTAAACATTTTTTTCACGCTTCCTTCTGTTGATCTCATCACATAGCAAAGGTAATAGATACAAGGCAGTTTCATTTCCATGCCATATGCTCCCTGGGACACTCTGGACGGATAATTACAACACTTGTATGTTTTATTTTACCACACAATACCAGCATGCTTTCAGGTTTTCAGGTAACAGAGGTAGGTGGGCCTCAGAGAAGCTTCAAGTGAGATGTTTGCTTCTTCCCTGAGTTTTCCACCTCCTATTCTCTTTTAGGGGAAGGACGACACTTTGGGCACCAGGACTTCTTTTGCCCCCCTTCCCCCCTTACTCCGCCAATGTGACCTTTCCTTGGCGAACACCTTCTGAGCCTTAATTTTTATGATGGTAATGACTGCAAATAGAGGATCTCATGCAGTAGCTGGGGTATTGCGGTGAGTTTCAAGGCTCAGGGCTATCTCAGGGATTGGAAAAGGCTGGGTCTCCCCTGTGCTGCTGAGGGGGTTTGCTGCAGCAAGGCATAGCTGCTGGATTTCATTCAGCTTACAGTGGAAAACTTCACGTTTGTGGGGGGGGGGGAGGTGGTTGAGGCCGCACACTGCGTGGTTGATAAAGGATTCCAGAATGACTTTGTAGAATTGCCGTAGTTAACTGGAAATGGAAATGGCAGAATTGAATTACGTGCTTGGATAAAGCACAATCTGATTTGGGAGGGATGTGATTTCTCCTATCTCAGAAGTGGCGCTAGAGGCAGGCAGGTTGTCCTCAGGCTGAAGAAGGGACTGATGCCTGTTTCAAAACGTGATTATTTGAATAAGCTGATCAAAGGTACGATGTCTGAAAGAGCAGTAGGCAAAGTACTGGGAGAAATGGGTCCGTGTAGCAGAAGCTGGAAGGTAAAGGGCAATTCATGACCCAGGGTCTGAGCGATGCGGGTGCTGTCCCGGTCAGGCTGCTCGCCGTGCTGTGTTGGTGTCTGGCCCTTCACATCCCCGTTACTGAAGCTGGGTTGGTCTTGCATTTGACTGCTTTTAAAGCAGAACAAAAAACCTGCCTCTGTTTCAGGGAAACGTGTTTAACTAGGCAAGAAAAAACCCCAGCCATCATTAAAACTTGCGGCTTGTCAAACCTGGTTACCCTTTCAAAGTTAGGGTTAATGGTGCTGCCTTTAGTCACGCCGAAGAGGAGTTTCACTGCAGACTTTATTGGAAAGGATCAGGGAAAGTGGCAGATCGATGGGACTTGTGTCAGCCGCTGCTTCTGCTGAAGGCAATGAGAATAATCAAACACCGAGTGGTTTTCCATGCGCGTCGGATGCCGAATGCTGGCAGCTTGAAGGTGGTGATGCCCTTAAATGGGTCTGAGGCTCCTGATCCCTCTTTGTGCCTGCAGTTGAGGTGCAGAGAGCAATCATGCTAAGCTGGATAAAAGGTGTTTTGTGTTGAAAGTGACTTTCAGGCTGACTCCAAGCATGGAAGGCTTCACTTGTTTTGCTAGGGGAGGTGGAGGCAGCGCTGCTGGAAGTGCTGCGGCCCTGCAGAACAGCAGGAGCAGTGCGTATCGCCTGACTGAGAAGTCAGCAAAATCTCATGTTTCTGATCCAAGTCCTGGGTTGCATCTCTGTGCGAGTGGCCGAGGTGGGGTGTCAGGGACAGCATCCCATGGAGAGGGGCGAAAAAGCTCTGTAAAGCTTATTGCTTATGAACAGATAGAAGAACTTTTCCTATTGTCCTTCTTATCTCTCTTACTGGTAAAGAAGTAACGGGATCTATTTCAGTCCTTCAAACAATGCGAATTAATTAGTGGCAACTTGGCTTTTGCTCGTCCCTTCTCTGCCAGCGCATATGTGGTAATAGGAGATGGATGCCTTGCGTTATTCCTGCCCCGTTTCTTGGTGTGATGAGCTAAGATGAGTCCCAAAAATCTTACTGTGAGGCTGACCCTGTGTCTGCATTTCCCTGCTGAATGCATTCCTTACATTTGGAGGAGGAGGAGCAGCACACCTGCGCTTTCTTCCCGCACGTCTGGAGGATCCGTGATGGCAGAGGAGTCTGACACGGCATGTCTGATGAGGGCCATGTCTCTGTGCTTCTGATTAGAAGTGAGAGGTAGCATCTGCTCCGCGCCCGACCCGGTGCTGCCGCAGCACACAGAGCAGCCGCAGGAGAAAGCACGGCTTGCTGCCTCGGGCAGCTGCCTGTTGTGGCCGGCGCTGCTGTCCTAATGCTTCTAATTCTGCCAGGGTAATGGTGTGCAAGTAATCGGGGAGAAAAACCCACCCCATGGATTAAATCTGCTGATTTTTTTATTTCATTTTATTTTTATTGCTGGGTCACCCCTCCATTCCCCCCTTCCCTGTTTCATAATGGACTCGCCGTGCCTCCCGGCTGGAAAATCGAACTAATGTTGTTTACTTGTCTTTTTAAATACTTGTTATTGGATTTCGCCGGCCTCTTTCTCTGGTGGAGAGCTCTCTTGGCCCCGTGCCAGTTGAACGATGGGTCGGTAATCTGGGAGCGTTCGGTTCAATTGGTTTATGTAAGCGCTCAGGTCCTTCTCACCTAACTTCTGTGTGCCGCGGGTGAAGCTGCCGGGTCTGCTGATGTAGCTGGGGGAGGGTGAGTATTGCAAAATGGGTTCCTCGAGGGCAAGAAATGTATAGCTGGAGGTATTTGGCTGGAAGTTTGATGTATTGAATACGGATCTGGGTGGCTTAGATGAGGGAAGTAAGTGGCATCACTTCTGTAAGGTCTTTTAAAGGCATTTTCGCATTGAGGTCTTGTGATGCTGGGGAGAGAGCTGTGCAAAAAGTATGGCTTCTGCTCTTGGACCGGTGTTTAACTCTTGTAGCTGAGGTTCTGACATCAGGGAACGTTCTTTTTGTTTCTAGGTGATGACGGAACACCGCTTACATCGGGTTAGCATGGAGTGCCTGTGGTTCCCTTCTCAGTTGTCCTTCTTGTAAATAAAAGGTGGCCATGCAGCCAGCTGTGTTACCTGAGCCAGGCTTTTCCTGGCTTGAGTGCCATCAGCGTCGCGTTTCGGTTGCTTCAGATAACGCACAGTTGACCTCGGCTGCATCCGGTCCCCCTCCAAGGGCACGGTGCAGCGTGGTGGCACGGTGCTGTGTTTGCCAGGGGTTTGCTCAGGGGAGCCAGCTTGGAGAAGATGCGCTGTGGTTTTTGGCTGGCTTTGTGGGCTCGGTTTTGGGGGGCAGAAAACAAGTTCGATGAGTAATTTAGAAATGTGTGGGTGCTCTCTGGCTGCTCTCTGATTTAGAGGTCCTAATAAGTCAGAAAGGTAAGCTCAGCAAACTTAAAGGGATGCGTTTATGAGCAGCTGTTAATTTAACAGATCTGCAGTAGTCTTTTACTTCCTGGTGTAAGTAAGTATGTACGTGTGGCAGCTGAAGGGAACAGTCAGTGGGCGATTTTGAAATGCTCAAAAGCAAAAGATGCTCGGGGAAGCTTTGGATCCATAGCAGGTATCAAAGAAAAGCGATCTGCAAGGTGGAGGAGAGCTCTGTCCTGTGTTTGGCACCCCGGAGCAGCCAACAGTGCGGGATAAGCGCGATTATCCACCGACTGCAATTAGGACAAATGCCGCCACCGAAGCGGCTTTGGGAGCCACTGGGTGGTAAATGCACGAGCAGATGTCCAAGAAGCCCTTCTGCAGAGCTGGCTGAGCATTCTCTTTGTGCCCGTGGTGTTTCCGCTCAGGATGCGGGGTTGTCTTTGGGAGTGGGGTACTCTTCTCCTCCAGTCTCATCTGATTTCTGAAGGCATCTGGGAATGTGTGACCTGTCCTGGTGCAGGCTGCGCGAGCCGTGTGCTCTGTTCTCCGTTTGCTTTAATGCCCTTTTTGAGGATAGATCAGGTCAGGATTTCATGTTTCTGGCCGAGGATGAATCTGCTCTGTTACTGGACGGGGTGCGGTGGGGTGGAAAAGCGCGTCTTCTGCTGTGGTTTTTAGCGTTGCTCTGTTCTAATGAAAAAACAGGCCTTCCAATGGAAAGAAGTGGTTGCTACCCTCCCACCTCCCTTGTGCCCTCTTATTCTGGATGAAAAATAGCCTTCTGAAGACCGGGACGACACGTGGAAGCTTGAAACAGTCAGGCTGGGAGGAGGAAGCGCATAGTTTGTGCCGGTTTCAATTGAATACGCCGGGTTCAATTTGTGCCTACTGAAGCATGGAAATCAGCCCATTGCCAGCTTGTGAATGTTGCTGTTTTTTTGTTGCTTGATCTCCAGAGAAACCAGATCCCCGGCTTCCACACCAGGCAGGGTTCTTTCAGTTGCTATTATTTTTCAGAGAACACGGTGAGACTGAGGCCATCACCTCACTGGACTCAGTGATTTTTCCAGAACCCAGAATGTCTTCTGAGTTTTATTTATTCGATAGCTGCATTCCACTGCTGGCATCACTTACGCTGAGCCCCAGCTGGGCCGTTTAAGGCGGACGCTGATCTCCAGGCACAGAGGTGGGGTTACGGGCTGAGCCACGGCACTGTCTGTGGCTGCTGTGCAGAAGGAGGAGGTCCGGATGCTGTCTTCCTAACGCTCCCTGGTGATGTATCATTAGCAAAAGGTGTGTGAATGCCAATAAACCTCCCAGTCTGCAACAAGCCAGAGGGCTCGCATCCGAAAACACGCATTTTACGATGGCTGTGTCACAACCTGTGCTGCAGATGGTCGATCATTTGTGGCTTTTCTCACTGGGAAGGTGATTTCTAACACACTGCTTCTCTGATGGGTGCATCAGCTCAGTCCTGCTGAATTCCTGCAGCCTATCTTTTCCATCTCAGAAAGCAGTAACTTGATAACCTCGAGGAGACGCCGAGCTGCAGCTCGACCAGGCCTCGGAGTTCCCATTGCAAGTTCCCCTCCTGGCGTGGCCGTGGCTTCGCCTTGCAGAGCTCGCAGTGTTTTGTTTGGACGGCGTGGCTGATCTCTGACAGGCCATCCATAGCACTTCGCCTCTCAAAACAAACACCACGCACATGTAGGAATTTTTCCTTTTCCTGCTCTTTTTTTTTTTTTTTTTTTAGAATAAAGTCTTTTTCTGTGATGTTCTGATGCTTTGGTTTTAACCAAACAAACAAGCAGTGAGCCTCAGTACTTCCTATCTTGCTGAGAGTAACAACCTAGCTAATTAAAACTCTTAATTATGTGAGCCTTTTCTGTGGGCTCGCGGGTGGTTGACCTCACCAGGATTCTGCAGTCTGTGTGCAGAGCCCCGGTTGGCCAGACGTGGATAGATGCAGGGTTATTTTGGAGACGAGGAGAGCAGCGTGATCAGCGCTTGTTCCTGTCCATTATCTGCAGCAGCAGCTGTGTGCAGGCTGCTCGGTGGCATCTCTAGGTGTGTTTCTGATCACAAGGCTCATTTCTGTTTTCTTGTTCCCTAACAGCTTTCGCTGTCTCTTAGCTTGCTGTGCCTCAGCACCAACAAGTTAATCTGCTGTCTGCTGGCATCGCCCGGAGTGCGCACGCTTGGAGGAGCCTGCCTTGTCATGCATTAGTCTGTCACATCCATTTCTCAGCACGCAGCTGTATTTTCACTCCGTGCATAGACGAGCAGCAGAGGTGGAAACTTTCTCAGTGCTACCATCACCCGTGTGCCTGTTTATTAAAAGTAGCACCGATTCCCCAAAGCAGCTCCATCTCTGCAAAAGGCAGGTGTTATACATTATTAAATACTTGGCTATCTCCCCTCCTTTTATTCTTCCTTTAGATATTAATGCTCTCAAGGAACTCCAAAGCTCGTGTGCTGAGGTGTCTGACAATAGCTATTTTTAGTGAAGCTGTCATCTATAATTCAAGGTATTTGCAGTGCTTGTGTTGGGAGAAGGTTTTGTTTTTAGTTTCGTGTTTCATTGCGTTCACAATAGTCATCTTCACGTTTAAAAGGCGCTCTCATGTTATGGCACTTCCATGACAGTTTAATTCTGAGATCGAATACACTGTTTTGTGGTTAGCTGAAGTGCACCAGTCTATCTGTGCCCTCGCTTGTAAGTGATCATCGTCTGTGGGATGAGTATTTTGAATATGGCCTTCAGAGGAAGAACTTGGGTTTTTCATGCGCTAGTTGCTGGAAGTCTTGTTTAAAACATGATTCACCCTGCTTGTTTGTTTTGAGGTACACGAGCGGATTTGGCAGTTTCATATTCCTTCTCCTGATGGCTGTTTCTGAATGCTTTACAATAGGCAGTGCTTCTAAAACTTCTGCGTTGTGGTGGTGGTGGTGGTGAGAGAGGAGGACTCGGAGGACCTCGTCTGATGTCCCACTCTTTTAACCGTGCTCTGCTTTGTTTGGTCAAGATTGGCTGATTGTGGTAATGTTAGGAAGTAGCAAATTATTTTCCTCTTGGCTCTTACACTGTAGCTGCTGGCTGCCATGCGGTGAGCTGCTGAGCTCCAGGATGGGACGGATGCGCTGGGACGACGCGCGGTGCTGTCTCTTGTGTAATGCAAACCTTCAGTCCAGCCAGGAGCAGCTGCTTGTCTTCTGGCGAGGCTGCGGTTGTTGCTGCTGAGGGCTGACTTTCATTTGCTGCAGAAGAGATTATTGTCTTTTGGGAAATGATTTCATCGGCAGATTGCGGACGGGAAGGTGGGACAAGCAGAAGTGGCAAACAGGAAGGCAGAGCCCGGTGCTCAGCAGCGAGCTGGGGGCTGCCTCCATGCATAGCGCTATGGAAATGCATTGGGGGATTTGGAAAGGACCCGGATGGATGGCGTCCAAGCCTTGTTGATTTGTATTTCGGAAGTGAAAGTTAGAGCAGGAGAAACCGCTGCTTGGAAATGACATTTGCAAGAGTGCTTAGAGAGGAGGGCAGATAAACGTGGTGGCTGCTGGGATTTGCTGATGGCTTAAGCTGAAGGTCTTTGGTGCCTCTGAGCGCCCACGGCTCAAATCAGAGACAGATGGAACAGAAAAGGGTTGGTTTTTTTTTTTTTAAGCTCTAGCTATTTAAGCTACTGTTTATTAAAAAGTATGTTTTACCTAAAATGTTTCGAAAAAAAAAAAGTAAGAAAGTGGCTTAAACTCAACGAGAGCCGCACTTTATCTTCAGTTCTAATCTTGGAGCGTGCATTAGCAGGATGTATTCCATCAGTGGGAGAGTTGGAAATGTCTCCTTTGCAGAAGAGCAAGCTCAGGGTTTCTGTATTGATGAGTCCCTGGGAGCAGATGGGTAGTAGTTTTTGTGTAGTGTAGTAAAATCGAGTTAGGGATGCTGGAGCATTTTATTGGAATAAGACTGACAGCTAAAAAGAGGTTTCTGTGAAGAAGCTGTAAAACCATCCCTTTTTCACCGTTGGTTGCAGTCCTTCATGCTCTGCAGCATGAGGGATGAGACCATCGGTCACAAAGTCACAGCTTCTCCAGCACCACTGCACTTTAATTTGGCTTTGTGGTCAGGTTGTGTTACCTTCTGCCAGATAACATCAATGCCCTTAAGGTCTCTGGGGAAAAAAACCAAACACTTTCCACACCTCCAGTTATCATGGTGTGCTATTCAAGAACGGTAAATTATTTCTTGAAACAAGCATACAGAAATCTGCTTTTTTTTTTCCCCCTTATCATTTATTTCACTTATCTTGTGAAATGTTTCAATGCAGTGTTGTAGTGACATTAAGCTACAGGTGTAATGCATTTGTATGAGATTTATAGCTCCTGGACAGGCATGCCTCGTCTTTGCCCAGCTCTTATTTTAGGTATTTGCTCTGGACGAAGTGTGAAGCCTCCCCTCCTGAAGCTGTGGTCGAATCCCTCAGCCAGGTTTCTCCTGACACCGGTGCCTGCAGGGCTGGTGAGGAGGTGCAGGATTCATCATTTCCCAGGGTCTGTTTTCTTGGGCTCTTCTAGGATAGAAGCATCTTGTGCTTAATGCCTTTGTAATCCCCGAGCTCTGCAAAAGGTATTCTCTGGGGCTGTTTTGGGGCTGGTGAGGCGTCCTCAGCGTGATGCTTGGCAGTATCTCTCTGCTCCAGCCCTTCATATCCTTCATTTTTAGCAGGATCCATAAGACTTACTGTAAACGCTGTTTTCTTCAGGTTCACTGTAGGAATGTTCTGGCTGCTAACAAAAATATGAGCAGTACAGGGCTTCCTGAGATGATAGAATGCTTAGAGTTGGAAGGGACCCTTAAAGGCCTTCTAGTCCAACTCCCTTGCAAGGAACAGGGATGTTTGCAGGTGAATCAGGTGCTCGGAGCACCTGATGGCCTCCAGTGTCTCCAGGAATGGGGGAAGGAATAGGAGGATGCTGTGTTTGTAGTTCACAGTTCTTCAGCAAATAATTCTGGGTTCTATGATGGCTGTGTTAAAGGGGAGCATTGGCACGCTTCTTCTGATTTTATCCTTTATTCTTTCTTGGCTGCTCTTTCTAGCCCCTGTGGTCCTTTGGGTTTTCTGCTTCTGAAGACCGGGCCCACTCTGTCTTTTCATTTGTGATCGCTCTAATTTAAATTTACACGATAAACTGTAGCATTACACAGATAACCTTCTGTTTTTTCAGACTTGTGACTTTCACAAGCTAGGAAGCACTGCGGAGGGAGGGACCCAGGGAGCAGCTGGAGAGCAAGGTGCCCAACGCTGGCTCAGTCACCAGGCGTCCCCTGTCAGAACAGAGCTCCTAGTGATGATGCTCACGTGCTCAGCACCCAGCTTTTGTGTCCTTGCTCACTCTGATGTGATTTCATAGATGAAGTAGAGGGAAGGGTTCATGATGAGTATCAGCCGGAAAGTGCTAACTGCTGGGTGTGTGCCATGAGAAGAAAGCAGGCTATTTTAGCGCGTGGAGTTTCAGGAGAACTGTAGCATTTCCAGGAACCAGGCTGCAGTGACTCAGTTTAGGAACTGGAGAAAGAGGAACAGCCGCTGCCGTCGGTGACACGCTTTGTTTGCACCACACTTCTCTCCTCCCAGCATCATGCAGAAGGCCTGTGACAGAAGCAAAGATGGAAATCGCTTCTCCCATTCAGTTTCCTCCATCACAAGACCTCAGCATGCCTTCCTGCGGGCCCTTTTTGCTCCATTTTAGCGGGCCTTCATCTGTGCCTACTGCAGCTTCTCCAGCGAGCGAGGCAGGAACCCTGCAGACAAGAGCTTCATTCACAGCGTGGCTGTGATTAATTCCTTGAACACTGATTCATTCTCTGCGCAGAAGGTGCTTTGACCTTAAGGGGAAGAGTAAGTGATTGTGATATTATTCATGCCTTAAGTCAGCTCCCTGTTCGCAGGAACCATTTTCAACGGCCTGTAGGAACTGTTTTGCAACAGTTTTTCCTGTGTTGTTTTTTTTTTTTCCTTTCCATTTTGTCTTAGAAAAAAGGTCTGCTCCAGCCCAGCAGATTTCCATGCAGTACATAAGCAAGAGGATGGTTAAGAGGCAGCAGTGTCCTAGCTCTGCTTGGAGCTGCTAGGAGAGGGGCTGTTGAGCAGCATTCGTAGCTCTTGGACCACAGGGGAATAGCAAAACCTCAAAATGTAGGGTAATTCCAGGCTTTGGCATCATCTGCTGAGGTATTCTGTGTATCCACAGGCCTCTTAAATAGGAAGAATTGTAAGATTCAAGCACGATAAACGGAATGCACCTCAGAAAGAGAAGAAAACTGGCGCTGCACAGCAAGGCAAGTGCTGCTGTCGTGGAGAAGCTTCCATGCAACAAGCTGGAGTGTGGGGCTCAGTGTTTAGGACAGAGGTGAATAGTCAGGATGCTGATAGAAGTGATGGACAAAAATATAAAAATGAGGGAAAACAAGGCTGAGATGACATCTCTCAATTTGCAATTTGCAAGTCGGTGGAAAAGCTGGTGAGCTTAGGGACAGCTTACGAAGCATTCTGATCCTATTTCAGGTTACACTCAGCATGGGAACTGTGAGTCTTTGGGAAGTGTTTACATGGTTTTAGCTGTGTATCCACAGCTTCTTGTCTCATATTCTGGGCATCTTCCTGGGGGGCTCTGTGTACTCCTCACCCCAAAGGTGTGGTGGTGGGGCTGACCTCTGCTCGTAGAGGTACTTCCACTGCCTTCCCCTCCCCTCTTACCTGGGGGATGGTGCCATCAGCCACAAAAACAACTTGTGATGTTTATGAGTCTGCCCTGGGTTGCAGGGATCGAGGGGTTATTTACAGAATTGTTTGGGTTTGCTACGGCGTGGGGAGTGAAGGCTCAGCAGTTTTGTTAGGTGTCCCTGGCGTTGCCTGTTGGCTCTTGCTTGACATCCGTCAGTCCCAGTATGCTCCTCTGGAATTTGTACAGAAGGGTTTTTTTCTGTATACAGAGAATCCTGGAGTGCTGATTTCTTTGCTGTCCGTGTTTGTCCTTCCTTCTGAAGAGCTCCCTGTGAGCTGCGGTTGCAAGCCAGCACTGAAACGCTCAGGAATCTCACTTTTCCTGATTGCAAACCTCAGAAGAATTAAACTAATTCTTTTGGGTGAAACTTTCTTCTGGAGACCTCGCAGCAGTTATACTGCAAGGCAGTCCCCTGTACTCCTGCTGTCCTCCCCCCACCAATACCCAGGTGCAGACGTGGTACTTTCACGCGGCACTGCCCGTTTACTCACAACCTGAGGTTCTTTGGGCTATTCTGAGGTAGATGATTAAGCTACAGTGTGCCTTCTATCATGAGAAGAGGAAAACCAGGATAAGCAAAGAAGAGAAAGGCCGTTAAAAGAGGAGGATTAGCACTGTACTGATGGCTGAATGAACCGCTTTGTAAAACTGCATGCAGTAACTGCGTTCTGGATGACTGAAGCCTTGCGTGTTTTTGTAGATATTTTTGTTCATAAATTAAGGAGACTGCCCTTATCTTGGTTCTCCCTGTGCAAGCAGACATTTGGCATCATGGTGGGCTTTCTGCCTTTCCTGAACGCCGTAGTTTTGATGGCATCGGCTGTGACAGATGCGTCGGTCTGGTACCAGCTCGCTGCTAGGGGCTGCTCTGTCTGCCTTCTGCTGCTGCCAAGGAGAAATTCAGAGACCTCGTACGTATGCCACCAAGTTCAGATTAAGCAGTGCATCAGTTGGCTGTCTCAGATTAAGTTATCTGCTTGAAGAGTTTCTGCTGCCCGCGGTGTGCGTTCCGGTGCAGGGATGCAACTCGAGCAGCCGAGGCCTCGCAGTTGTCTGAGGGTTAGGAAGGGGAAGCAAGTTTCTCTATTTCTGTAGTTACTCCTCAGTGTTACTGTAAATGAACTTTGCTTCCAGAACTGCCCCTCTAGCAGCCTCAGCACTGACACTGCTCTCTTTTCTTTCCAGTCCTCCAGTATTTGGCAAGCCCTGGCCGTGATTGCAAGCTTTAGCTGTCTCGGATTATTTATAGCGGGCACTGATGCTTCCAGTGGACAGCTTATCTTGGCTTTCTGCCACGTGCTGCTTACATTGTCCCTGAAAAGGAAAATACTGAGATATGTCTTTTCTGAGCAGAAAAGCAGGAAATAGCAGAACTGAAAGCCTGCACTTGTGCTCTTTGTGGTGACACACAGTCACAGAGGCTCCAGGCTCCTTTTCTCCCCGCTTCTTGAGCTTTCCCAAAGGTAATGCAACCCCTCTCACTCATGTGGTGTTGCTTACGGAATAAAACTTGCTTCAGAATGCACTCCCCAATACAAAAGCACCCCAATACACTATTGTATATATATATATTTCCTTTAAGAAAGCGTGTTTGCCACCTGTGTTTAACTACCTTAAGGTTTAACCTCGTTATGGTCAACTAATAAAAGATTGCCTGTAGTGTAGATGTAAACCACCACTTAGAAGCTCAGCATACACTCACAGCCCAGTTGACCATCATAATGTAACTACATGTTTTCTTTCAGCCAGCTGGCCGGCAGGTTATTGCTGTGATTTCTGTGTGGGATCCTCTGCTCCAAGTCAGTATGAATCTGCTTTGTAATGCAGGAGGGTACAGCCTCAGCTTGCAGCCTCACACTTGGGAGGTTATGTTTTGTATGTTCTAAAACTGGGTGCCCACGTGAGGTGTGTGAGGTGCTGAGCAGAGCCGGGCTCCTGGCCATCAGTGGCCGGGAGAGCAGGCAATTACCTTCATTAACGTTTCTCTGACCCAACGTAATGCTCCAAGACGTGTTTAATGTCATTAAGAGTAAATCACGTAGTGAGCCTTGTGGGGATTTATACGGCTCAAATTAACACCTCTTCACTTTCTCACCTCGCCAAATTTTGGCGTGCTCGGTGGGAGCGCCTGGCGCTGTGTGCTGTGGGAGGTTTTGGTGCTCGGCTCTGCCTTCTGGCAGGCACAGAGCTGTTTGGGTGCAGGTGATGTTTGCAGTGCTGCTCAGGCCATGTGGAATCGGCTTCCATTGGGAAGAAAAGGGAAATTCTGGGGAGAGGGGCGGGCTGCTTTATCGAGCGTGTAGGGGAAGGAGGAGGCAGCATGGAAGGTGGTTTTGCTCGAAGTGATTGCCTTAAAGTATTGTTTGCAGCTCTCACGTGAGTCAGCAGCCTTTGATAGGCTCAGATAACGTGAATAAAAATAGCCGACCATCTCGTGGTGAGCTTTGAAGGAAAGTCTCGATGAGGAATTACTGAGCTTAAGTGTTTTTTTCCTCCTTAAGGAGAAGCTGATACTGGAGGCTCGGAGCTGGACAAAGAAAGCCCAACGCAGCGCAGAGCTGACATCATCCCTGCTGCATCCATGCCTATCCTAAACCTATAGCAAAGCAGCTGGAGCGCTTCCCAGTGCATAATATATGTCCTGCTACCAGGCAATGCGCCGTGTAGCCATGCCAGATGTATTTCACTGTGACATGTTAATTTCTCCGCTTCGCATAGCGTGTGGCGAGGGGTAATATACTTCATGAAATATGGGAGCGAGAAACAATGCGACAGTACGGCATAAAATAATGCCTTTCATTCGAGGATACTGGAAATGTGTGTAAGAAATTAAATATCCCAGTCTGCAGTGGTGTAGTTCTGAGTTCTGATGGTAGTGTTGGGAAAAGCACAAGGACCGGGTGAGTGTTTGGAATGAGAGTTTGTCCCAGTACCGAATACCTGGAGCTCAGGTGCACCCCAGACCCAGTGTAGGTTTTGACATTTCTTTTAACCACATGGAGCATCTTCTTGATGCTCAACGAAAAGCTCAGTGTGATCCTGGACGTCACACAAACCTTTATCTGTGTGAAATTCCACCTCTCTTCTGTCTCAATAGTGGAATTATGTGAAGGTCTTTGAGGGGAGTTTTGAGTTGGTTGTGACTTGCTGGGGGGGCTGAGGACCTCTGGCTCTGGAATGGCATTTATCTGGGGCTGATAGTGGGGTGTCTTGTCTTCTTGGGGATTAAGTTTGAGAAGTTAGCTCTATTCGATGTTTCAGCATCAGAGGTTTGAGTTTTGTGGGTTTTGGGCAGAATGAGAGAAATAAAAAAGGGATTGCGTGAGTGAGTGGGCTGTAATGTGTCGTATCTGCTGTTAATGTGGACGCACTGGGAGAAGGTGGACTTGGTGGATGCAAAAGTGCCAATGTTAGAGCCCTCATGGGTTGGAAGAAAAAGGGTTATATCCACTGCTGTGGGGTGATAGATCTGGGGCAAGGACCAGGTTCCCAGGAGAGATGAGGGGTCGTTTTGTCTCAATGCAAAGCAGCTAAGACTTGAGAGTGTCATGCACCCTAACAGTACAAATTGGGTGATTCATATCACAGTCTGGATTTCAGAGCAGCAGTGGGAGTGGGTAAAAGAAATCAATGCAAGATCATCGTCCTTTTAGTGCTGCAGCAAAGCATCAGGCTTATCAGCAGTTTCGATTCTTGAAGTGGTGCAGGAATTACATCTATTTCCAATCGGAGACAACTTGAACCTCGTGAGAGCTGAGTCACGGGCAGTTTTTGAACTTGTGACTAGGCAAATAAATCGTTGTTTCAAGAGTCACTTTAAATGCTTGTCAGAAGGGCCTTTGAATTGAGAGAGAAAGCATTTTCTGTTCGGTTGGGATGTGCCCTTAAGGTGGCTCATTACAGCTTCTTAAGCTGGCATTTTATGTTCAGTGTAGGATGAGTTCTCTTAGAGGCTCTAGAAAATCCATAGCTTATGTGCAAAGGGAAGTCAGTGTTGGGAGAACCAAAGGTTTCCAAAGTCACGGCTGGATGATGCTTGCCTAAGGTTTGCATGAGACTTGTAAACGTGAAAGTAGAGGCACTAACTCTCCTATGAGTTATTTGGTAATGATATTTGATAAAACTGAAGGAGCTTTTGGCGTTAGCGCTGTGTCACTGTTGGGTCAGTGTGCTGTCTGGTGTGTTGTTCCCAAAGGAAGGCTTTTTGTGTCGATTTTATTCTCAGTAAAAATGAGAAAGGATGGAAAACCAAGGGGACTGCTTCTATCTTGGATGCCTCAGGGCCACGGAAAAACTAGCAAAAGGTTGAGGTGATGTGGGTGGCTCTGAGTTGTGGTGAGCCTGAATCATAGAATCATGGAATGGCCTGGGTTGAAAAGGACCACAGCGATCATCTTGTTCCAACCCCCTGCCATGTGCAGGGTCGCCAACCAGCAGACCAGGCTGCCCAGAGCCACATCCAGCCTGGCCTTGAATGCCTCCAGGGACGGGGCATCCACAGCCTCCTTGGGCAACCTGTTCAGTGCGTCACCACCCTCTGGGGGAAAAACTTCCTCCTAATATCCAACCTAAACCTCCCCTGTCTCAGTTGAAAACCATTCCCCCTTGCCATATCGCTTATCCACCCTTGTAAACAGTTGTTCCCCCTCCTGCCTGAAGCAGGCAGCATTTGAGCTTAACCTCTTTCTTTTTCTCCATTTCCAGTGTTGATAGCATGATGACCTGACAACGTCCAGGCCCGTCCCCGCTATGCAGTGCAGGTACTGATGGGAAAGGATCCAATATGAGTGTGAATGATGTTGGAGGCAGACGACGCTTTGAAGACAGCGAGTACACCTTGCACATCTACCCCGGGAGCATCGCCGAAGGGACGATCTATTGCCCCATCACCGCCCGGAAAACTTCCACTGCTGCCGAGGTGATCGATTCGCTCATCAATAAACTCCAGCTCGAGAAAACAAAATGCTACGTCCTCGCGGAAGTGAAGGAGTTTGGTGGGGAGGAATGGATCCTCAACCCCACCGACTGCCCGGTCCAGCGCATGATGCTGTGGCCTCGCATGGCTCTCGAGAACCGAACGAGTGGCGAGGATTACCGCTTCCTCCTGCGGGAGAAGAACCTCGATGGGTCCATCCACTACGGCAGCCTGCAGTCCTGGCTGCGGGTGACGGAGGAGCGCCGCAGGATGGTGGAGCGGGGCTTCCTGCCCCAGCCACAGCAGAAGGACTATGACGACTTGTGCGGCCTGCCTGACCTGAACGAGAAAACGCTCCTGGAGAACCTCCGAAACCGCTTCAAGCAAGAGAAAATCTACACCTACGTAGGCAGCATCCTCATAGTTATCAACCCGTTCAAGTTTCTACCTATTTATAACCCTAAGTATGTCAAAATGTACGATAACCACCAGCTGGGCAAGCTGGAGCCCCACATTTACGCTGTGGCGGACGTGGCCTACCATGCCATGCTGCAGCGCAGGAAGAACCAGTGCATCGTGATCTCAGGAGAGAGCGGCTCGGGGAAGACGCAGAGCACAAACTTTCTGATTCATCACCTCACTGCCCTCAGCCAGAAGGGATTTGCTAGCGGAGTCGAACAGATTATTCTTGGAGCCGGACCAGTGCTTGAGGTAAGATGGAAATGATAGCAGCGTGGAAAGTTTTTCGTGGTGTAAAAAACCCAAGTAGTTGCGGTTTTATTACGAGGCTGTCTGGTAAATGCTGATAATAAAGTGTGTTACAACAGGACGAGCAATAACGAAAGGCTGCTTTTCGGCCTGGAGAATACTACGTGATTCAGAAAAGGGAAAAGAATCGCAGCAAATGGCTTTGACACGTTCATTGATGCATTTGTTTTCACTCGAGTGTTCCTTCATACCTTTCATGAATTGCCAGTAACCTTTATTTTGTATACTGAAGACTGAGTTCGTGGCACTGTAGCATATAGGTATTTTTTTTTATGTATGCTCCACTGAGCTTGGGGGGTAGATCAAGAGGAATTTTAATATCCAACAGTTTATTTTCTGGTCATCAGTACCTAGTTTAGCTTATAGGACTGGTTATTTTCTGAGGGCCTTTCTAGTAAGGAAATGAAATAGAACAAACCGTGACATTTGCTTTACAGATATGGAAGTCTAAAGGTGGGGTGCGGTAATCCATACTTTGATTTGCTTTCAGCCTGTTGTGTAATCCGTTGAAATAGTTTTCATTGGAATTGTCATTTTTTGTTATTTCTGAGTGAACTTTCATCTGTGTGTTTGGGAGTATCCTAATTCCTGGCTGGTGTCTCGGAATATGTTGGCCATCCTTCCTGCAGCACTGCAAGTGTTCTGGCAGCTGCAGGCAGCGATAGCAGCTCTCCCTGTCGGCATACCATTGGTGAGCCCGAGGACTTGGGCTCGGGCACTGTGGGCTTGGGGAATCCTGGCTGCTGCTCCTTTTGCTTTTGGGGCAGAACTTTGCATGCCTTTGCTCTGGCAGCTGCGCTGCTGGTGTTGCACTTCAGCTGCCTCCAGGTCGCTCCGAGGTTGGGTTAATCCAGCATTTCTTCTGGTCCGCCAGTCCTGTTCAACGTAGTCACAAATCAAGTAGCCTTACAGATAAGATGTGCATACCTCTGTTTTTCATCCGCTTCCTAGAATTGACTTAAAAAGGTATCTACAAAGGGGATTGGTTCTGAGGGCTTGTTACCTTGAGAACAGTTTGCAGGTTGATCTCTTGATTTCTTGTGTTTGTGGTGGCTGCTGAACATCTGTATCATTTTTCCTCTTTCTTCGTTCTTTTCCCTTCCTTCAGAAGCCTCCTTGGATCCTCTTGTTCTCCTTCTGTGTATCGAAAATGAAATTGCATTTATCTCAGGCTTGCCTTTTAAGAGGCAAGTGCACAGCAGCAGACCTTTTGGTGCTTCGACTTTGGATTTTGAGACTAGAGCACAGCAAATAAGAGGAACTCATTCCAATTTAGCTCCCCGCCTGCTTGCAGAACGCTTCCAAGAGCACAGCCTGTTCCTGGGAATACCTCTGCAGCCACACTCACATGGAGGGAGCGGAAGTGTAGTGAGTGCAAGGTTCTGCTATTGCAGCTCTGCTATTTTCCTGCTTTACCTTTTGGAATAGCCCAAGGCTATTGTTTTGGAGCTCTTTTCTTGCAGAGGTCATTACAAGATTCCCGCGAGCTCTGTCCAAGCTGTGCTTTCCAAGGCAAGCTGTTATTGTCATCTGAATGCTGTGGTGTTGTCTAGGAGCTGGGTGTAGGGGTGCCTCCTTCTGACATGCATTTGACATAAGCCTGAAGTATCTTCCCTTTCCCTAATAGGAGATTCAGTGGGCAGACTTGCTTTGGAGTAGTGCTTTTCAGAGTGGTTATGCAGGGCTGTTTCACTCTGCTGGCTGACCTCAGCCAAATCCCATCGCTTGTGCCCAGTTCTGGCATCGCTGAAATGATGTAATTCTCTGCTCATCTCATGGTAAATGGTATTACTTAAATACCACATGTTTTTTAAGTAAAGGCAAGGTTTGAATTGGTGTGAATTGATGATTTTCTTTGCATTTTTCTGTATAGTTTCCCATTTCCTTATGTAGCCTATTTACCTATGGAAGATGGCATTTTCAGTAGGGTAGCAGTAAGGCTGGGTTGCCACAGAGCAGAACTCCTGCCGTATTTAGTTCCACCACTGAGCTTCTCAGATTCAGATGTTCTACATAGATATCAGAGGAATAACTGCCTATGCAGTTCTGTTTCCAATACACTTCATGCCGTACTTCAGATGAAAACTTCATTATGCTCAGCTTGATGCTCCATCAGGGATGTGGGGTGCATAGCTTCACTGCTTAATTACCATATAGATTGTTGCTTTTCATTTAGATGCCAGCCCTGGTGTTATTTAAGAAGGCATCGACGAAGCATGCCAGGCGTTTATGCACATGTGGTTTGTATGAATGTCCTTCACTGAAACACTTTTCTCCAAGAATTTGACATTTTTTTAGAGAGAGAAATAGGCAACATATAGAACAAGAAACGTTCCCACTTTTATTCTTGTTCCAAAGGAGGTTTGTTCTCCAGAAGTGCTGTTACTGCAGGACTTCCAGTTACCGGTGTGTCTCACCTGTAGGTACTCACAGGGCTCTTGTGAAATAGTTGAACTCTGTGGAATACACACCGTGTGCCACTTACTCTCCTCCATTTATAATGCAGTGCAAATTGAAGACGTTTTGTGTGCATTCAGTGGTCCTTTACTGGTGGTCACCAGTTTTGTAGCAGTTACCTCCAACTTACGTATCTGTTCAAACCGCTTTGAGTTCCGTCCCCTTCTGGAGCATTCAGCCCTTCTTGGTGGCATCATTCACTGTGTTGGTTCACTGTACCCAAACATGCACAGCTTCCAGTCCTAGATTAGCTCTCTCTCTCTTCCATCCCAGTAAGAGATGAAAACACCAACCTGAGGGTGAGATGGGATGTGAGGTATGAAGGTGAAGTTAACGTTTCAGATAAGCAGCAACAGTTCAGCTGCTTATTACTCCTGATGAGCAATGGACATTTTTATTGCAAAGGAGCCCTCAAGAGCCTCTGTGCTGGGGAAATCCAGGAAACTTGGGTCTCCCATCTTTCTTTTTGAACTCCTGACATAAAGAACGTGGTACACACTGTGACCCACCATGCTGTTGTTTTTTAGGCAGGTCTTGGTTGTGTTTCGAGGCATCCATGTGTCTTTAAACTTTTGGGGACGTATCTGTGCAAAATAGCTTCGTAAACAATACATGCTTGTTTTTTACAAAGCATTTAATGGAGAACTGCAAGCTGATATCTTGGTCTCTTTGTGACATGGCAATAACTAAGCTCTCAGCATGAAGGTAACGGTGTGAGAAATCCCAGAAAAGCTGGCAGTGTTGGAAGTCTTGTATATGGAGTTGTAGTGCAGGAGCATTTTCTCACCAGCTGTCATTTTGCTCCAACCAGTATCGATTTCCAAAACTTGTTTATGACAATTGTTTAAGACACTACTTTCCCTTTAACTAAAGGAGCTAGAAGCATCAAGATGAGCTTGATATTTTCATGGTTTTACGCCTATTAGAAGAGGAGAGTTTCTGTGTTGCCCACAGCCACCGGAACCATCACTGCTCTCGTCCACCCGTTGAGGAGCCAACCATGTGTCAGCGCTGCTGGACAGGACCGAGTGCAACTCCATCCATTAAATCAATACATCATTCTCTTTTACTCTCAGCATAAAAGGAGAAGCAGCAGATTTCCACACACCCCTGACAGGTAATGGATGTGCCCGGGTCTCAAGGAATTGGCACTGGGTTGTTAGGCAGCCCATAGCGATCCCGGCATCTTGGGATCTCCTGTTTGTCGCAAGAAGTACTGAACTGCAAACTACAAAAGCCAGACACGTTTTCTAAGCAGCTGTTTGTATGCATCTTCTGCACGTCCCAGCAGGGATCTCTCAATTGTTTAAAAATAATAACAGAGAAATGTTTCAGCGATAGGCCAGCGAATGTTGCTGGCTGTGCATAGGAGCTGTTGCTGTCATTCACCACTGATAGTCGGTGCCAAAAAAAGAGAGGAAGAATCGATGGCTTGAGTTGCTTTTGTAAAACAGCAGTGAGCTTTCTGCAGGGGTGCAGGGCTGTGTGCCTTCCCAGTAGGTGCGGGTTTGTGTTGGGATCTTAGGAACAGCTCTGCAGTCATCTCTTCTTAATGGTAATTGGATTTTATTTTAAACTTCTGGAGCAATGTTATTACACCACCAGTGTGTGTCCTGGTCATGCACGGAACTTACGGCTTCGCTCTTAGGGTCTGGAAGTCTAACCAGCCTTCCTTTTTCGTTCTCATTGAATTGTTGGAGGCATATGTAAGCAGCAATTAAAAGCTATTTAATTTGAGTGTATGGAGCTTGGCCCCAGCCAGCAGCAGGCTGCTCCCTCCCCTGCCTGAGCCGGGAGCTGCCGGCAGCAGCTGGCCACAGCTAGGTGCAGCACTGCTCCCCTGCCAGAGCTGCAGGCTGTGCTTCCAAACGTGTCCAGAGCTGAACAAAGAGCTATTGAGCAGAGCGAAAGATCCATTAACTCCAAGAGCTGGGCCTGGCTCGGACCTTCAGCGCTGGACAAGGAGGAGCTGCCATCACTGGGAGCCACCAACGCAAAGCTGGGTGAGGAGCATCCTGAGCTGCTCCTCCAGTGCTGTGCAGAGACAGCTCTGTCAGCAGCATCTCTTCTGTCAGAAAACAGAAATGAGAACATCAACTTTAGTACCCCGGGTCCGATTTTCAGCGCACTGTTTTTCAGTTCCGAGGTTGTACCATATGCCCTGGAGTTCTCCTATCTTAAAAATGGCTTTATATGAATGGGAGAGGCAAAGCGTTGTCTCTTTGCTCACTTTTTATCATTTTTAACCTAGAATACATCCAGTTACTATTGCTCCCATGTGCTGTGAGTTAGGCATTGGTGCTTCACGTAGCAGCCAGGATGGAAGCATTACATTCTCCTCTTCCAATGCACGGAGCAGCCTGAGAGGGCCCAGCACAGATCACCCCGATGGTGCCTAACATGAGAAGAACTTGTGTGGGCCTCCAGCAGCAGCAGCACGAGGGAGGCACACAGCAGTGCCCCTGCACTAAATGCTTCCCACCAGTGCTTCCCAGGTGTGGTGTTTTGCAGTTCATGCCTCTGTATCAGTGTGACGTTCATCTGCTTCGCCAGTTTTGAATCACTCAATCTTTTTTTCTTTACAGTCCGTGGAATATCCAGATTGAATGCATCAGTGATGGAATTCGACATTTTTTTTGCCATTGTCGTTAAATATTTCATTACCCCCCCCCCCCCCCAAATATCTGAAAGTCCACTCTATTACATCTCATTGACAGAGATGGTTATTTCTGACCTGAAATGACTGAAGGAAAAGTGCTTTGTTATTCAAGCAGGTTTATGAGCATAGGCAGCTATTCTGTTTCCCTGGCGTGGGCGACAAGCAGAGCTCTGCCTCTGCTGGAAGAAGTGCTGTTTGTTGACCCTCTGAGTCCAAACATGCCATTTTTTTCCCCTATCTCATCTTTCCCTTCCTCCTGTGCTTCTCACCCCCTTGCCTCATATTCTGGGGCAATTGCTTTGTTTTACCATTCATTCTCAATTGTTGCCTTCCATGTTTACCTTCAGATTGCTTTCATTCTTTCAGAGTTCCACCTTTTTCCTCCAGTGGTGTAAGTAACCCCGAGTGTCCCTAGCAGGGACCGTGTGCTCGTGCTCATTTGCAGCCATAGTGAATCCAGGCAGCTTTTAGGATTGGAACTCTTACTCATTGCCACCCTCTGCATTACTTTGCAGTGATACTGTGGGGTATGATGGGTATGCTGTAGGAAGGGAGGCACGCTGCTTGCTTTTGGTTTACAGCTGCGTGGTGCCCAGCTAAGCTGAGCCAGAAGGGGGTTCTATTTTCAGGGTTGCAGCAATTTCATAAAAAGAAGAGTGGGTTTCAATTTTCGAGAGTCTGAACCCTAATGACAACCATGGGTACAGGGAGAATAGAGAAAGATTTGCAATACTGCTTAAGAATTGAAATTGTTTTCAAAAGTGAGCATCATAAAAACCAAAGCAGGACGGAATGCAGTTACAGAGAGCCATTCTTATGAGGAAAGGTTGAAGGAACTGGGCTTGTTCAGCTTGGAGAAGAGGAGAAGAGAAGGCTCCGGGGAGACCTCATCGTGGCCTTCCAGTACTTGAAGGGAGCGTATAAACAGGAGAGGGAACTGCTGTTTATGAGGGTGGACAGTGATAGGACAAGGGGGAATGGTTTTCAACTGAGACAGGGGAGGTTTAGGTTGGATATTAGGAGGAAGTTTTTCACCCAGAGGGTGGTGACACACTGAACAGGTTGCCCAAGGAGGCTGTGGATGCCCCATCCCTGGAGGCATTCAAGTCCAGGCTGGATGTGGCTCTGGGCAGCCTGGTCTGCTGGTTGGTGACCCTGCACGTAGCAGGGGGTTGGAACGAGATGGTCATTGTGGTCCTTTTCAACCCAGGCCATTCCATGATTCTATGATTATTTACAATCATGAAAGTAAAGTGTATCTGTTAGCTTCATTACAAAGGGTACCAAGAAGCCAAATAATCCACAAGTACTACTAAAAGAAATAGGAATTTGGGTAATTGTAATCAATTCTAGTTGTTTTTTTTTTTTAAGCAATATTGCATATATTTAGTTTAAAATCAGTGATTTCTGGCCAAGATAAAACAAGAAAACCTGATTTTTATTTTTTTTTGCCAACATTTTCTAGATTTGCAGTATCACCGTGTTTGCTGGCAGGGAACAAGAACAGAGAAATAGGGTTCCCTTGCAGCACTTGTGGTAGGGATCACAGAGCTGCAGTTGGCCACAGAGCAGGCAGGTGTACTTGGTTTATGTAATTTTGGGCACGGCTTGTGTGAGTGATGTCAAATGAGAAGGAAGGCAGGTGAGTGAAAATACTCGTGTCTGAGATGAGGGCAAAATGTTGGAGCCTTCATCTGCCTCATAGCTGAGGGCTGGCCTAGAAATGCTTTTGGGAGTGTTTGAGGAAGGGGTGATGCTGTGTGCTGGCTGAGACGGTGAGGGCAGGGCTCTTGTCCAGCCTCTGGCTTCCAAAATAATTGAATCTGACAGTGACTCTTGCAATGTCAGTGATGCTGTGGCCCATCCTGTAAAACTTCACCAAAATTGAAGGAAAGGATGAAATTTTCGTGGCATCTTTTTATTACATTTTTTTTTTTGCAATGATGATTCACAGCTGTTCAGCTGCACCGCTGCATCCCTCTGGTTCCCTCTGATCAAGGAAGAGATTGAACTGACTTTAATTAAATACAAAATTAGTTTCTCTTTGAAAGAATTACTGCTTCCTTCATATTTAGAGTTGGGAAACGCAGGCTGGCAGGGGCAGATACAGGGGGTAGTGCTGCATCTCTCCTGGATGAACAGTAGGGATTGTCTGTGGGTTTTCTTCCTAAAGCTTCCAAATTTCACAGTGAAACTATTGAATTTACATGCTGCATTTATATATTTTAGTGAAGGAGATCTCGGTGCTGCAGGAAATCATCTTGAAGAGCAGAAATTGTTCCCAGAATATAGATGAAAATAAAAAAGAGCATCTGTCGCTGTCAGTGCCAGGTAGTTAGTGACAGGTAACAGATAACAAGGCATCTCCTCCACCTCTGGGTAAGCCTTGTTTCACTGAAAGCTTGGGCTTGCTGGGTGCTGCATCCCTCTGCCTCTCTCTGCCCTCTGCACGTGCTGCAAGCTTTGCATTCCCAGTTCCCAGACTGTACAAATCCTCCTCTGGACTGCAAATGCTCCTCACCCTGCAGATCAGAAGGGCTCTGAAAGGAGCACAATGAGGCTTCTTAGAAGGCATTGTTCAGGGCAGAGATAGGAATCAGCCGCTGGTAGGTGGAGTGGGCGGTCTGGTGAAGCTGGGGAAGATTTGGGCTGCCTCCCCAGAGCAGGAAATTAAATGTCCCTCTGTGCGAGGCTCATATCCACTTCTTAATTGAAAATAAACTTTGTGAGCTTTGGAAATAGCACTTTGCAGTTTAGCTTAAGGCTCTGAAAAAGTAGGGGTGCATTCTGGAGAGTAGTGTCCTTACTAGTGAAGTAAGTCAGTTGTTTGCAGAGCCACAGAATAGCATTGCTGGTGTCTGAGCCCAGCTGTGCTGCAGCAGCAGTGTGCATGAGAGCGAGCCCTGAAATCGCTGCTGGCAGGGAGTGATGGCCACATAACGCATGAAGTGGATATTTACCTCCCGTGGGTTAATCAAACTTCATATTTCACTAGCGTATCTTTTTGTTCTCACTGCACTTTATTTCCTCGTTGCCTCAGCTCTAGCTCCAGTGATGCTAAAAGAGGAATGTATCCGAATTATCTGCCTGAACTCTGCATTTGTGGGCCAGAGTTTTCTTGGTATTTGGAGGCCTCTGGGATAGAGGTAAACTTGCCAGCAGTTCATAAATTTTAGCCAGGCTTTTTACCTTAGTCAGGAAATTCATGTTTGAACTTTATTAAGGGGCTTAAGCTGGGATTCGCAGTGATCTAATCCCAGCGTGCTGCCAAACGCACCGTGCAGCTTTTGCATTTGGTTGCTCTTTTTGTTTTAGCAGCGGTGCCTCGGCTCCCTCCCGTCTCCATCCTGCCCTTCCCAGAGCTCTCAGTCAGCCATGGATAGCCCCACAAAATGCAACGCCCCGGCGTGCAGCAAAGCCGACCTTCCGAGGAAAAGTAAAGTGCAGAAATGTTTCTCCTCCCTCTGCATCTCAGCTGCAGGGTGTGGATATTTCACACGTATCGAGGGATTGCGCTGCTGAGCACGGGCTCTGCTTTGGAGGTGTCATGCAGGAGGCCAAAGCGATTAATCAAGTAAAACCCAACGTGGTTGGCTGGGTTGTGGTTTGGCATCCTCCTTGTGAGAAGCATGATGTGAACTTCACTCTCAGGCTGCAGTGGAATGCATACAATAGCAAAAAAAAAAAAAAACAAAAACCCTTTACTCATGTTATGAAAAAGCTCGTCCATCTGTGTCAGATACCAGAAATAGTTTGGAGAGTCATTGGCAATGAAATTTTGCCTGCTATTGCAACTCTTGCATCCCTTAATGGGAAGGTGAGGTGTTGCTGCTTGCTTGCTTTGGTCCTGGTGAATGCCTGAGTATGTTCATGGGTTCATGGCGTACAATGGGGTATGGAACTGGACGTCAACAGTAGCTTAATGTTGGGAGAATTTGAAGTGTTACGTCTGTTTGGAAGAAATCCATCCCTGCAGGCATTCAAGGCCAGGCTGGATGTGGCTCTGGGCAACCTGGTGTAGTGGTTGGCGACCCTGCACACAGCAGGGGGTTGAAACTCAGTGGTCATTGTGGTCTTCTTCAACCTGGGCCATTCTGTGATTCTATGAAATGAGTGAATGGCCCACAGTGAGAGCTCCATGCTTGCTTGGTGACATGCAATTGCTGTTGTGGTTCTGAGTGTTGCTGGCTGTGTATGTGTTGCCTGTATGCAAACATGGATTGATCATTGATTTCTGTGCAGCTGATCTAGCATGACAAGGCGCATTTCCCCATTGGCTTTTCTTCTGCAAATTGAAGAAGCTGGGCCTGCGCTCTGAATTGCAGCTTCTATAATGGCTATTGTACAATTGATTACAGTTCAAGAGCTCTATTGCCAAAAGCATTGGATGAGAACACCTTGAGCAAAGACATCAACAAAGCTTGCAGGAGGGTTAGAAAACAGTGCTTTTCTTGAGAATCCTGCCTGAAAATCATAGAATCATAGGATGTCCTGAGTTGAAAAGGACCACAATGCTCATCCAGTTCCAACCCTCTGCTGTGTGCAGGGTCATCAACCACCAGACCAGGCTGCCCAGAGCCACATGCAGCCTGGCCTTGAATGCCTGCAGGGATGGGGCATCCACAGCCTCCTTGGGCAACCTGTTCCAGTGTGACACCAAAAATCCAGTGAGGACAGGTCATCTGCTGTTTTGCCCTCGTGTATAGCAGAAACTTTGCAAATCATTCATCATTTCATCTCACTCCTGGCTTTTTTCATCACATCATGCAGCTACATTCCTGATGCAAATGGTGTGAATGAAACTAATGTTCCCAGGAGCGTGCATGGGGTGATACATCCTGAATCACCTCGTGTGCACAAGGTCCTTTTTTCATGTTGTTAGTATGGCAAGTGGGCACCCAAGAGCCAGTAAGCCTGCATTAATACTGGGCTTGGTCTGCTTCAAAAGGGATTACAGAACATAATATTGGCATTAATGCCGCAAAATCTGAGCAAAGCTTTTGAAAGTGCTTACGCAGCACAAAGGAACTTTGCTGGAGCCGTTCAACTCGCGTGCTGCTTTCTCCTTTCCTCAGCTACGGAGGAGAAAATTGAGGTTTCCAGAATTACATCACGATTACGATATTTGTAATAATAGAGATGCAATATAAATAGCCTTATGGCTTGAGTGAAATATGGGGGTAATGAATGGGTGGGCCCTGCTCGTTGCTGCCTTGGTTTTTCCTTCTGGCTCGTGCGGCCGCTCCCTCTGTGGGACATCTGGTTTTCATCTGGTACAGGAAAGCTAAATAATTTCAATAAAGCTGAGAGAAAGCATAATGATTTTGGGGGGCGGGGGGGGTGGGGGTGGAAAGGTTCCTATTGATGTTTGCCTGTTTTTCAAGCGGGGCTATTAATTAAACTTATCAGCCTGCGTTATTGACAGGGCGGACGCGTACTTGGATGGGTGAGCGTGTGTGCTGACAGAGCGCATGATTGCAGCATGGGGAGGTCACAGCTCTGGGGTTTTCTGATATTGGCACACGCGAGGGTGTGAAAGGACAAATAACCAGAGCTGGGATTGTGCTGAGCTTCGGGAAACCACCACTGGTCGGTCCAGCTGAGCGCTCGGCGCAGTCACCGTGCTGCACGTCACAGTGGTGGTAGTATGCTGGGAATATCCACTCTTCCCAAAGAATGATCCCCTCAAACATACCTGCGGGATGTCAGCCTGGAGTTTTGAGGATGGTAGGATGCCAAGCACACTGTTTTCTCTGCATCTCTGCTTTGAAGTTGGCAAGCTTTCCATTCAGGCTAACTTTAAAACGCTGAGATAACATAGATCAGTGTCTGCTTAATCTCTAACAGCATTAGCAGACCCCTCTGATGAAGTTTTCCAATTGTGCTTTATTGATCACTGGGCTTTTAAAGAGCTCTGAGAGCTATTAGTGAGAGCTGTGCTGTGTGGAAATGGACTATCAGTGGTGCTTCGAGCAGTGCTGACCCGAGCCCTTGTGCGCTCTAGGAATCTGTAGGTTCCTCTTCCCCCTATTTAGGCTGCAAATCTCTTGTAGGTCGATGGGATCAGCTGTTTCTGCCCTTGCTGTTTCTTGTTGCTGGGCAAGCTTCATTAAGATAGATTCATAAATAAGCAGAATCCCTTATATTCATATAGAAGCAAACTATTTCAAGTTTTCTGCGTTAATTCTGTCTGTTTGGTAGGAAAATGGCACGCTGCTAGCTGAGATGGGTGTTGAGAGAACAGCTGGCAGTTCACGCTCCGGCAGCGTGCGAAGCTTTCAGAGTAACGAGGCTGCCCTAACGATCAGCTCCGAAGGTAGAAGGGATCCGTGGGAGCTGTGCTGAAGTCTGCAGGAGTCATAAGTCTGCATTTGGACTTCAGTGGTTGTAATTTTTAAATTGCTTTGTGGTTATGATGTTGAAGGATCTTAAGCAGTAATTTTTCCTAAGAGTTTAATTAAGTCACCAGCTTTCAGTTGGAAATTCAAGCAGTAAAATGGGCCTTAATTTAGAATTAAGTTGTGTACGCTGAGAGAAAACACTGCATTTCTACTCTAAGATTTGCTTTGATTTCATCTTGAGTTAGCCAGCTCCACACGTTGTTTTGCTCACGCACTACCAAAAGCAGTGCTTCTTCAGGAAGGGCTGCGTGGTTGGGTGGGTGCTGGCAACCACTGACAGTTTATTACCAATAAATGGCTGAAATGTTTTCTTCTTGGGTTCAGTTTTGTTCCTTTTGGCTGAATTGCACCGTGGCCCGATCCCTTTCAGTTTTGGGCTGGGTTAGGAGGGTGTGGGGAGTTTGCACTTGGGTGAGTTGGCAGAGATGTCAGCGTCTGCTTCTGCCTCTTACAGGAGATGCTGTTGATGCATTTGTTTTTTGGTATTCCCCAAGCCACTTAAATGTGCAGTAGCTTATAAATGCACTTATAAATGTGATACCCTATACAGATAGCTTCTTTTTACTTTTGGCAGGGGTTCCCTAGCGAGCTGACAAAAGGCACAGCATGGGGTTTTGTTTGTGTGGATTCTCCTACCTGGCCGTCACCTCTCAAGCAAAGGGCTTTCTGAGCAGAGATGGCTGTGTTCAATGGTTTGAAAAGGACAGAGGTGAACAGAATGGGGAAAAGATTAAAATAAAATAAAAAAAAAGCAAGCAAAACAATGACTGAAACATGGCACATCACTGCATCTTTCACATCTGAGAGAAGTATTGGGGTGTTTGGTGTCATCATGTGCTTGGCGGCGTTGCTGCTGAGAGCCCTTGGTGCCCTGCTGGCGCTCCTCATCTGGTGCTGGCATGGTCTGACCATTTCGGGTTTGAGAGCATTGGGTTGAATGCTTCTTCATTTTTTGCAGCGTGTTTACATGTGCTTTGCTTTCAGGCCCGTTTGGGATCTCAGTCCCATGCAGAACATGTCCCTGGGTGCAGCGGTGCATGGCTGGGATCCTCTTACGGTGATTCTTTTGCTCAGCACTTATCTTCAAACAGCAGTTTGAGCTACATGCAGCCCTCCAGCATTCATTCTGTCCTTTTTCCCCTTTCTGGTACAATTTGTGGGATTTTTTCCATGCTTTGTTTCAATGTCCACCTCGGTTTTAATTATTACAGCGACTCCAGGCCAGACAGCTGATGAATTGTCAGTAGATCCTGTGTGCCTGAAATGGCATTCAAAGGGTCAGACAGGGAAGAGACAGCAGAAGAAGGGACTGCTGGAGTACAAGCCTTGTGGGTCCAATGCCAGGGGCCCAATGACCAAAGCATTCCTGAAGCTGAAACCAGGCCAGCGTGAGGTAGGACAGTTGTGCTGTGTTCTGCCCGGTGAGCATAAACAAGAGGAGGAAGGCTGAGCTGTGCCCACTTAACTGAAAGAAAGGCTTCTTTCTGTGCTTTTCCTTTCTGTCAGTTTTCAGCTTCCTTTGCCATTCCTCTTCCTCTCCAACTGCAGGCAGATCTGTGCCGAGAAGAAATGCTGTTTTTGCATGAGTTTAATTGTTTAATGTAGTATTTTGGTTGCTGATTAAAATCAATAAAGAAATGCTTTTAATACACTGTCTTCAAAGACAAAAGATGCAAGCCAAGCCCCCATTAGCTCCCACTAATGGTGTTTTTGTTTTGTAAAGCTGAAGCAGCGTTCCCATGGAGTGCCATCCTTTCCTTTCCTTGCAAATGCCGGTTTGTAGTTCATTTTTCACCAACTAAGCATAATTAACTGTGGCCCACTCTTCATTTCGGTGTGGTATGTATGTGCTATGTAGCCACCCACTTCCAAAGAACAGAAGAAAATGTGATTTTATGCAGGGTGTAAATTGCACAATTGGAGCTTAGTGCAGGGGGTGCTGATTTATGCCATTCCTGTGCTCCGCTGGCCAAGGTCCTTTTCTCCAGTTGGGTTCCCAGGTGTATGCATCTCTTGCTGCACAAAGGAAAAAATACTTTGAGTGTGCATGCGAGCTTTGAGGTTTGCTGCAGGCTGGCAGAATGCACACATACCCAACAGCCTCCTCACTTTTTCTGCTATTCCAAGGGCAGGCAATGGTATTTTTACCTATAGAATTGACCTTACCTCTATCTCACCTCATCTCAGCTACTGCAGCACCGATATCAGGCTGTGATTTCCCTTGCTTTCTGTAGGCTTTGCTCCAGAGGAATTGCTGCAATGCTTCAGCACACTGTGCTGGTGCTTCAGAGCCTGGACAAAGAAAGGCACTGGGCTGTGTGTTGGGGTTGCAGAGCTTGCAGGCTCCTACAAGGTGAGCAAGCTGTGTGTGCTGGAGGTTTGTGTATCACACAGGTGGAGAGGGGGCATGGCCTTCAGGTGCCTTCAGAATGGGAACAAGGCTGGGTTTATCAGGCAGCAGTTAAACAAAGTGGATTACACAAGCTCTGCGTACAGCATCTGTCTGCTGGAAGCCACAGCTTGGGGAGAATGGGGAGAGTTTTGTGAATGTGTACCCAAGAGAAGCCTTTGTAATGGGCATTGCTTGTCTGCACAGAAATATTTGGTAGACAAGATCTGCCATGGCTGTTGATCGCTGATAAAGACAAGCAGCATCCCCATGAACTTCCCAGTGCCTATTCCTCATTTTTTGTGCTGTCAGGCAGTGCTGCAGCACAGAGTACAAGTGCATGTCTCCCAGTGCAGCAAGCAGCAGCATCACTCACCCTGAGCGAGTCATGGTCTGTCTGTCCATAGCACGGCCAGGATGTCATGGTCCCCGATATGAGTAAAAGCCATTCTGTATGAAGACTTGAGAGACTGCCAAGCTTCGTGCTATTAAATGCCTTCAAGACTTCATTTACGCTGCAGTTTTTAGGCATCCTCGAGGACAGGGCGTGCTCCTCCCAGCTCCCTGCAGATGGACATTTGTGCAGTAACGGGAGCTTGGAAGCATCTTCCTTTGCTGTAAAATGTGGAAAATGTTTCCAACCCAAGCAGGGAGATCCCAAATGGATGGTCGAGGGCTGACAAATCCAGTTCTTAATAATGAGACCACACTGCTTCGCCTTTGGTTGGCTCTGATAACTGTAAGCTTAGGGTCTGGAGTGTTGGAAGTGGTGTTCAAACACAGCTTTTAGCAAAGGCCAGCTTAGCAAACAGCGGGTGACAGAGAAATATCAGCACGACTTTTGCATTTCTTGCATGCTGTGTAGCTCACTGCCACAAAGCTGAAGTGCAGAATCTCACCACGCTTCCTTTAGGTTGATTCATTCAGGGCTCTCTTTTTTCAGATGATTATTTTTTTTTTTAATTCAGAAATGCTGGCCGCGGAGGCATCGTGCAGTGAGAGCTGCTGCTCCATTTTGAGGCACTGCGGACTGCAGCCTGTGCCTGCAGCGTGCCGTGGGGCAGCAGCTGCTCTGCACTGTGCTGTGCCTGCTCCTGCCTGTGCAGGTCACGAGTGGTGTGGGGTCACACATACCCACGCTCACCAGCCTTTCCTTTTTACAGGAACTATCTCCATCACAGCCTCAAAAATGCTCCAGCTGGAAAATGGAAAGCAGTGCCTTTATGATTTTGCTTTACTTACCGCCTAAAAATACGTTTGCGTGCTCTGATCAGACAAACAAGTTGTTCAGCTTTGGTCAATAAAAACATATTGATCTCTGAGCTTCCCTCTTGCTGCCTGCCAGCAGCCAGCACCAGCCTTGGCTTTCTGGGTGCTTATCAAATAAATACTTCAGCTGCAGATGAGCCAGTTATAATTCTCTGCGACGCATTAGAGAAAAGGTTGTAGTCCATTGCAGGTGCTGCAGGAGGGGACAAGGTGTTTATGTTGCCAGATGGGTGTTGGGATCTGCCTCCAACCCACAGCATGTTGGAAGCACAGCCCACCCAGCTGCTGCCATGTGAGTAAGCCGTCCTCCTGGGCACGGTGCACCAAATTCATGGCACAAACACTCTTGAGATGTTGGGATCTCCTTGAGAAGTTGTAGCTTGATTCTATAGCCCACCAGAGTATCAGGGAAGAAGTGGAGCCTTGCACCTCTGCGTTCTACCTCACCTTTCCTCATGCAGTATGAGTTTACATGGCACAATGTGATTTTTTTTTGATCATGTCGACTCAACAGCAGTGCTCTGACAGCTTTCTGTTGCATTATGTGTATTGTTTTGGTCTGAGTGAGCAAAGAGTAGCCGGGCTCCAGAAGGAAGGATAACACGCGCAGCAGCCAAGCTGCGTTTCGGATTACAGTGGTATGTTTTTGTTGCTGCTAACGTGTTTGTGTTTTTATTCATTACACATATTTCTCCTGGGAAAATCACGAAAATATGTGTGTAAAATATACATCGTGACCCCGTGGCTCTGCTAAGAGCTTCCAGATGGAGTGCTCCACGTTGGGGACGCTTTCTCAGTTTGTGGCACCGATTTTGGTGACAAACTGCAGGAAAACTTCTGTCAGGGCCAGAGCAGGGAGTGCTGTCAGGGCTGTCCAAGTATGCAGTGGGAAGCTGAAACCCGCTTCTAAATGTTTATGGCCCTCGTGGAACCATTACAAAAAGGGGAAAACATAGGGGAGAATGTGGAGAGGCCGCCTGGGGGGCTGGCGGGTGGCCAAGGGACGCGTGCACGGCCGTGGCCGCTCCTGACAGTCGGGGCTGCGGATGGGGAGAAGTGGATGGGGCTCTGGCTTGCATGAAAGTAATTGTGAGGTTTAGGACTTGTGAGTGTTTCCATTCTTGTGTAACTCCACCGGCAAGGGTGGCTTCGGCACCGCATGCGTCATCTTGTCCTCAGCCCAGGGAAGTGAGCGCTGCGTTACGTGCAGCGGGGCCTCGTGGCCTTCGTAAAAGAAACCAGCTGCCATCCTGACACACGCTGCTGCTGCTGCTTGTCGTTACAGGGAGCCTTCAGTTCTAGAATCAGCTGTTTGTGGTGCATCGTTGTGCTTAACCTTGGTTTGTAGCGATGATTTTGCAAGGTGGGGAAGTCATGGTGCGGCGGATGATGCCATACGTAACACAGGCTGTTGGGCAGTCACTTTAAGTATACACTAAGTGTTTTTGTTGGTGGTTTGCTGCTTTGCTTCTTCTGTTGCTCCTGTTTATTATTATGGTTGGACTTGGTGGTCTGAGAGGTCTCTCCAAGCGGAATGATTCAGTGATTCTAATTGGGATGCTCACATTGCACGGGGAGAGGGGAAAGTCTCCTCCGAACACCGTGACTCATTTTGTTGTGTTTTCTGTGATTGCTTTCTATCTCCATCCATGTTAAAAAGTCCTGTGAAGCTCCCACTGAAGTCGTTTTGTTGCTTCGTAGTGGTAATTCCTTGATCTTTTTCCCAAGTGCTCACCTGGAAAAGAAGGGATACACTGCCAAGGTTGGAGCTTTGCCACTAATGATGCCGCTAATGGCATTAAATCCAATTTCTCATGCAGCCCCTGCATCAGCAGAGCTTGAAATCTCCCCTCAAACTGTGCATTGAAATGACTCCTATTTAGAACATCTTGCTGTGTTCAGTGGTTTTCTTGAAAGCTCCTTCACGCACACTGGAACTTCTTTTATTCAATTACATTGACACCAAAACATTCTCCAACAGAGTGCTTTCACATTTAAAGTGAGAGTGCTTTCACATTTAAAGTGATCTCCCCTTATTTTGATTCAGGAGCGTGGATTCCAGGAGCATACCTATCAGTGGTCCTATCCCAGCAGCCCAGGGAGCCCAAAACTGAGCTCAGATCTGGTTCACAGGGCTCCTGTGCTGAGGAAGGAACCAGCCCCCTCCTCCTGGTAGAGAGCTGCACTCCCATGCTGGATCCAATGCTGGCACTGAGCAGACGGCTTCTGCAGGGCTGGCAGGGAGTTGTGTTCTTCGTTTCTTTTTCCTGCAGCAGTCTGGTTGCGTGGCAGGGAGGGAAAATGTATTTTCTCATTATAGATGAGGCTGCTGTGGCACCTCTAGGGTTTGAGGTAGAGGTGCAGCAGATCTGTGCTGGCAGCCCTGCTCCGTGCTGCAGGTCTGTTCTTTGCAAGAGCTCTGCCCAGGCATCGCAGCACATGCACTATAAATATCTGGTGGTTTGTGCTGTTACTGTAAAAGGATAAATGGTTTCATTAGTCCTCATGAAACATCGAGCCACGGTGAGAAGAATTAGAGTGAGGTGTCAGCGCCTGAGCTGCTATTTAACTGCTGCAAAGCAGACACGCAGAGCTGTTGTTGGCCACGCAGAACAACACCTTGCAATGTGGACATACAATAAATGCAGATCCTATTTTACTTTGCAGGAGTGCAAATCGTGGCTCATACCGGTTGGTGCTTTTAAAGCACCCTGCTCTCTGCTGCACGCAGGTTATGGAAGCTGAACCTGGGGAGGCTTGGAGGGGGTGGAGGGGCTGCGCTGTGCAGCCGGGTGTGGGTCAGGAGGAGGTAGTGCCCCACATGGCAGGGTCAGTGAGAAGGAATTTAGGGAAGCTCTAACTCCTGTCCTCCAGGTGCGTTTTAGGTGATGAAATGGTCATGTTCTGCTCATGTTTCGGTGCATTTTTAAAAAAAGACTGGGTCCTGGCAGGCTGAATACTGTGAAATTGGTTGCAGGTGGAACAAAACCCAGCAAAATTCATCTCTGACATCCACCTCGTGTTTCAAGATGCAGCAAGGAGTTCTTAACTGCATGGACCAGCTTAAAAAGCCCACGGTGCTCTGTGTGGAGGTCACAGAAAGACACAGACATTACCAGCAGGATGAAATGTGAAGGTGCTGTTGTTTTCCTATGGGCTGTACTTTCCTGCCTGGAAGAAAAACACGTTTGGCTTTAAAAAGGGAATTTTCTGCTATTAATCATTTTCTGTGGTGATGTGGTTGTTTTGCTGTGCTCAGTGGCTGTTGTCACAGGTCAGCAAGCTCAATATTAATCATGATTTTTAATCGTGGGTGGAGTCTGTCCTGTCAGGATTTTTAATTAGGTTTTATGGATGTAAATGCAGGACCTCTTTGGAGTGTGTGTGTCCCCAGTGTTACGCTGGTTGTGTCCTGTCCACCTCCTTCTGGCCCTGGCCTTCGTTGCAGCTTTTTGATGGCAAAAAGACTTGTGCAAGTTCATCTTTTTGTTCCTCTGTCTTTATTTGTGAATTCCTGTCCCAGGCTCTCAGCGTTTACTGCATTGCACGAGTTCCCAGCAGCCCAGAGGACACGGCTACCAGCAATCTTTGGCCGCTATTGAGCCTTTTCTCCTCCACAGCCTGAATGCAGGTGACTTCAACCTCTGGGCTTGCTGCCAGCCCCGGGGTGGTGTTTTCCTAGATGCAGGGATTAGAAAATAAATCCATTTGAGGGAAGTCATGGAGATGATCCTCGCGGCAGTTGTGATAGCCATTCCAGATTGCACTGCTATTGAGTCCAGAATGAAGAGACCGTAAGTGCCGGCCTCACCAGGAGAGGAGGAAGGTGAGCACCTCATCCGCAAGCACACCACCTTTTGTTCTTCCTGCCTCCTGGGCCACATGAATGAGCACGAAGCGAGCGTTCCTGCAGGCGATGGAGCAGAGACGGCTGCGCTAGGAGGTGTTAAGATTCAGCCAGAGGCAGCTGCGCAGTTTTGGGAGCACGGCTCGTTTCTGAGCATGGCTGCTGTCAGCATCACCTGGAGGGTCGACTTGTGGTGTGAACGCTCGGCTCCCACGATAGGCAGCTCTTTGTGCGGAAGTGGTGCAGGAGGCACCGGGGCCGGGTCTGCCTCCGCCGAGCCGTTGGATGGGCAGGCGGGTGCTCCGCTCGCACAGAGGAGCGCATTGAGCTCGTTTCCTTCCAGGCCTTGAGCCCCAGCCAGTACAAGCTTTGGTCTCCCCAAGAATTTCAGGAATGCTGTTACTGAGTTTTTCCGTTCAGCGCTGCAGTCAATGGTCTTCGGGAAGTGAAGTGATGTGAACAGAGCGTAATTTCAGCGCAGAGGTTGTAACTCACGCTGTGTTTTCCTAAGCTGAAGTAGAATATTACGCCCCGCCGTTGCGGATATGTAGATTAGACACGCATAAATTGAATTAATAGCAGGGTTTTTTTTTAATATATAGCCTGATAGTGCTGTTAAGGGAACGTGGCGAGTCAGACAAGAATGCATGAAGTTGTCTCCAGTTGAACACCAGACATGCCTTCACACACTTTGGCCCTTCACCGGCATGCCTGCGCCACGGAGTAAGCTGAAGCTTTCACAAGGCAGGGTCCAGAGAGCTTTCTCATTTACGTGAGCAGCAAAGGAAACGGCTGAAAGAGTGGTATTATGGGCTGTGAGCTCTGTGGGCGTTTGTACTGCACCGTGTAACGTGGTCTGGCACAGTGATGGAGAAAAGTCACGATGCTGTTCCTCCTTTAAAAAGATAAACGAGGAGGACTCGTGCAGTTCCCCGCTCCCACATTCAAAACGGTTTACCCTGCATCTGTATGAGGAGAAATAGGTGAAACCACCCTCCTGCTGGGCTGCGAGGGATGGGGGAATTTGCACCAGGAGGAGGCGTCTGCTGGAGGAAAGTGCTCTGCTTTGCTCTCCTCATAAGAAGTCCTCAGGAGGACACCTCTCTGCTCCTCCGGGCAGTGCCTCCTCCCTGAGGTGCTGCACAGGGAGCCGAACCACAAAACCCTTCTGAAGTCGTGTTGGACATCAACACGTTCCACTTACAGCCATGTTTCTGTGTGCGCTCGCTGGGCTGCTTGGATGAAACACCTGGAAGGGGACAGGTGGATCTTCTGGTAATGCTGAAAGAGCACTTTAATGTGAAAATGCTTATTCTGGGGGAACGAATGCCTGGGATTTAAGCACCGGGATGTGATTTTGTTCCCTGGGCACAGGGAGGGCTTCAGGGTGAGGGCGCTGGGGAAAAGCTCCTGTGTGCAGGGGTGATTCTTGGGAAAAAGGCAGAAAACAAAGTGTGTGCAACCTGCAAAGCTTGGAAGCCCATGTATGGGAAGGCTTATTAGCTTCCTGTATGGAATCAGCCTCTCTGCAAGCCCGAGCATCAGCTGCTCGTTCGGCAGGTTTCTGCCATTGCAGAACTTGTTTTAGTCAACTGGTGGAAGTTCATATGTAACAGCTTGAGCCGAAACATATCCGTGTCTTCAAATGGGGGGGAAACTCCATCATTATTCTGTTAGCAAGCCTTCGGTTTGAGATGTGACACCGCGTGTGATGAGGGATGCCTGAGAGCTGGCTGCTCCGTGGCCTCGAGCTGTGGTGCATCCCACTGATGGGAAGGCTGGGGTGCTCATCCGGCTGCCAGGAATGGGAACATCGCCTGGATTCAGGGCTGATGGCATCGAGTGCCTTTCGGAAGGATTTCCTCTCACTTGGCCTATGTTTGGGGGTTTTAGTTGCAAAGCAAGACCTGCAAAGGTCATTGGAGAAGTTGGGGATTATAGATGTAAAGCCCTTTTAATCTTTTCCAATAAATAGCTGAGTAGGAAATAAATCTGTCGGGAGCTCAGAGCTGAACTCTAATATTGAGCCTCAGCACAAAACGTATTTGTAATTGTGATTCAACGTACAGACATAACAACTAGAAATTATCTTGTGTATAATTGTCTTAAGTACGTTTGGCTTAGAGGTAAAGGCGAACAATTATCAGAACAGGTGTAATAAATGAAGCATTAATTGTACCTGGCAGCTGGGCCGTTTCAGTCACCATGAGCCAGACTACTGAAGTGATTTAGGCACAGTTGCAAACACCAGTTTTCAATTAAGCTGCTTTGAGATGCAGCTCTTAAAGCTTCCCAATGGTTATTGTGCTTAGGGATTGCTTTTAAGCAGTGGTAGATGGCTCTCTGCATTAGGTGCCTCAGCAAGATGCAGTTTTAATGAAAGCTTCGCATAGTGAAGCCTTAAAGCATTTAGATTTGGGAGAACATCAGCAACAAATTGAACCGATGGTGTCTGAAGTACTGAGGGTCCTATGGGTTTTGTCTGCACGATGTATGACGTTGTCTAACACCTGGGCAGCCTTCCTTCAAAGCATTTTTCCCCTAATTCCATATGTAATTAAAAAGCAGCTAGCTCATTAAAAGTTAGTCTTGTTGGAGCAGTATACTTTTATATCCATTTAAATGAATAAAGCGTAGCCTTAATGCAGAACGTAATAACTACAAATATTAAATCTCTTGTACAGCTGACGCTTTGCTTTTCAACAGCGTTCATCTGACCTTCCTGAATCCCAAACTGAAAACGAATGCGGTCCCCAGAAGCTCGCCCTATTATCTCATAGCCCATTCCACTCACTTTCTCCCTGTGTTGTTTATTAATTTATTCCAGCATTACAGCAGTAGCAAAACCCTGGAGGTCGGCTGGTGGTGGTGTGTGTGTCCATAAGGAAAGGTGGTGGCTTTTCAGATGCACTGACGCTGTCTCATTCTTTCTGCAGGCTTTTGGAAATGCAAAGACAGCGCATAACAACAACTCCAGTCGCTTTGGCAAATTTATCCAAGTGAACTACCAGGAGACGGGCACTGTGCGAGGGTGAGTGGCAACGGGATCCACAGCATGTATTCTTAGTACATGTAAACGTTGTGAAAAGGTTGGTTTATCTATGCTGCACATCAAAGCGTGAATACAGCCCAGATGGGTTTAAGCCAGTTCAGTTCTCATTCATCGTAACGTCAACTTTATAATTAAGCCAAAATGTGATTTTTTTCCTCTTTAGAGAGCAGGCAAGGGGAATGTTGTAGGTAGCGTGGGCCATGAGGATGGGTCATGGGGCTGGATCGTGTCACGGGCACAGAGGGGCCAGTGAGCTGGAACAGAAAGCCTAGGGGGATTTAAGTTTGCAGATGCCTGATAGGCGTTATGAAGAACACAGAGCCAGATGATTTAGCACTGCAGTGTGATTCCTTGTACCCTTCCATCCATACCCTGAAGTGTCTCTTCAAGCCAGCCCTATGACCACTTCGGGCACCTTGTGCCCCGGGCCATTGCTAGGAGATGCTTGTCTCCACTCTGATGTCTATTTCCAGCCTCACTGCCTCCTTCCACAGCTCCCACTGAGCTCATCCTGGTGATGGCCACAGCTGGATGAAGGCTTCCGGGGGACACATCCGGACCTGGATTTCTCTTGGGATTCCTCAGATGACATCATGCCATAGCCAAGTTCCTCACACCGGCCCTAAGGGACCAGGGCTACCTTAACCCTGCTTTTTGGCTGGGTAATTAGCTCAGCTGGAAAAGCAGAGAGTAGAGTGACATTCCAGGGGCTGTATAATTTCTGCAGCTAGCTAAGAGATCTCTTGCTGGGACTTTGTTGTTAATTTAGAGAACTGCTTTTACATTTTTCCTTCCCCATTTTCCACCACAACAGTATCACACAAATGGGTGCCATTAATTTTTCAAATGAGCTCGGGTACTCTGCGTTCTTTGCAGTCAGGCAGCTGTTTTTTCATCCAACTTTTAATCTGCTGCTCTTTTTCTTTCTTTCTTTTTTTTTCTTCCCCCTTCTATTATTAATTCTGGTGAACAGTTCTCTTAAAAGGATAAGCTTCTATTTTTTTTTTAATCCCTGCTTAAACAGAAACACAGGGTGACAGGATCCAGCAAATGCCCTAACAACCTGCTACCTTGGCGTGCTGTGCCAGCTCTGTGCAGTGCCCTTTATGGTTGATTGGCACTTAGCTGCAAATAAGGTTGCATTTGTGTTCTCTAGTTCTGAAAGCAAGAGAGTTTTTCTCTTCGACAAATACATTTCCTTGGTCTTCATTAGGTGATGGGATGTGATGTGCGCGGCCCCAGCAACAGTGATAGGATATTACAAAGTAACTGAGCTGTTCCTTGCGTACAAGAGCAAGGCTTTATTCTCCGTTGTCTTACAAGGAAGATCACAAGTTTTGTGATTTTTTTTTTTAATTTTTGTGTTTAAATTTAGCATAGCTTTTAAGCACATCATCTGCCCACTCAAATCAGCACGTCCCCATTTTGTGCATATGATTTTCTTGGTTAATGTAAAGTGTAATTTGCAGGCTTGGATCAGAATTTTGCTCCGTTCGTGGGCTGCAAATAGCAGTTGGGTATTTGGTTACCAACTGTATGCAGATAATGACCCAAACTCAAAGCGAATTTCGGCTTAAGAGGTGTAATAGCCAAGAGATTTAGGAGCAGCCAACCCCACCCCACGAAATGAAGGCTTTGAAGATATGCTGGAAATCAGTGGAGTATGAGCAAAGGCTTCATTTAAGTGCATTCCCATGAGGCTTTATGAATTTATTATGTCCTGTTCGGAGATAAGTGAGCTGTGGAGGAAGGGCTTTGCAACGTGTTGAGTCCTCCTAAGATGATCAAAAGCCTCCACATCTTACATGCTCCTTAAAATTGCAGAAGAGCCAGATGGGAGGGATTTTAATTAAAAGCAACAGTGCACTGCCGTAATGTGGAATCTGTGCAGCAGCATGGGGCTGTGTCACAGGTACTGTGAGGATCGTGGGTGTTTTGCATGGTGGGATTTGTATGTGAAATGCATGCTCAAGTTTTTGATGATATTACCTGATGTACCAAGTACAGGTTCTGTAGCATGAGCAAATGAGTACTTTGCATGAAGTACTCTCAACATTTCTTTACTGTTAAAACTGTGAGTAATAATAAGGTAGTTTCTATATAATTGACACCAGTAAATAGAAAGAGAACATTTGGAGGTGTTTACTTTTTTATATTTCAATTTGTTTTCCTTTTCACTGTCCCATTGAAACAAGGAACATACTTACATTCATGTATCACTTTCTCACTAAGCAAAGAACGTCCTACTAGAGCAACATTCTCCTTACATCTACCCTGCTCTAAGTAGTGGGTTGGGCCAGATGACCTCCAGAGGACCTTTCCAACCTAAATTATTGCATGAGACTGAGTTTTTTGGGTCTATAATAAGAGCAGAAATCACAGGGGAAGGGATTACATGTCAAGCGTGGTGGACTAGATCTAGATTGTCCTGCAGCTGTGTGCCAAGCTGCTGCCCAGAGCTCTGCTGGGACCCAGGGCCTGCTGGTGCCTTGCTCAGCACCCCATCTGTTCTCTGAGTCTGCAGGGAGCTTCATGCCTTGGCTTCAGAAGTTGGTAAAACGGGAACTTATACTTGAGCTTAAACAGAGAGGAATATCCATAGCTGTTCTCAGCTTCCTCGTAGGGAATAAATGTAAAAACTTCCTGGTGCACATCACGTCCAGGAATAATAGTGCTTGCTGCAGCCCGTCTGCCTTTCGCTACTCCTCTTGTGCAGCAGGGGAGTCTTGAGGTGGGTGGATGTGCCATTTCCTGCAGCTCTCCTAAGCACTGCCCCAAGGGTCATCCCACACCCTCTGGGGCACGGCCAGGTGGTTTATTTTTTTGGTGAAGGTAGAGGAGAATCGCTGAAAATTGCCCCCAGGAGAACTACTCCCAGATAATGCCCGGCTCTGCCTCCCCACCTGAGGGTCACGCTGGGCACCGCGCTGTCCCGTCGCATCCAGAGCTCCTTGGGTTTGCAGCTCGCACGTGGCTGCTGTCAGTGCCACATCACTGTGGGTCGGCGGCTGGAAAAGCCCAGCCTCTGCCTCCGTGTGTCAAGTTACATCATCAACATTGGCAATTATAGCTCTAGTTTCCACATCGCTATCATTACTGGTTAGCATTGCATGGAGGAAAAAAACCCAACAACAGCAACAAACATGTCGAAGCTTGTTTTAGCTAGTGAAGTTATTAATATATACATGAAATTAATTCATTGTGGAGGCTGTTAGGATAAAATGTCAACTCCAGTACGAAGCCTCTGCAGTTGTCTGGGTTTTGACCGTAAGCACAAGTTAATAACCCAAGCTTTTGTTGCAGAGTGGCTGTTGGAGAAGAGAGTGTGATAATTTGGGCATTGAATCCATGGCTAAATCTTAGCTTGCAAACTTGTGCACTCAGATGCGTTTCTGGTTGAAGGAGGGTTTGTGCACAAATCTCTGTCTGCAAGCAATTTTATGTTGCTGGCTTTGGATTAAATAGGTATCAGAGATTCTTAGTTTCTGTCAAAATTTCCCCCTGCGCTCCCTGCCCATAGGCTAGCTCATCTGAGATCATGTTTTTCATATCCAAGTTAGTTTTGGCTTTGTATCAAACCAAAAAACCTCAAAAGCCAAACATAATATTGGGCTTGTTCTGCCGAGGAAGAAATTTATATAACTAAGTGAAACAAGGCTGAAGCTTTTTTTGTGTACTAAAACTGCAAAGTCCCAGTAAAGCTGTGTTCATTTAAGTTGAATATTGGGTCAATGAATAATGCTTTTATTTCTTCTTCCAGAGCTTATGTTGAAAAGTATCTGCTGGAAAAGTCCAGGCTCGTCTACCAGGAGCACAACGAACGGTAGGTGCCTGTGTTTCACTTGGTTCTGCCTCCTGAATGTGTTGATAGCGTGGCGCAGATGGCTTCAATCCCTGCTTGGGCTGGCAGGGGGATGGGGATTTTCATGCTTCTAACTGCGTGCTTTACAGATAAAGTCTGTATTTATGTTTTGTGCCTTGTTGGCATGGAGGGGAAAGCAGAAACTCTGAAAGCTCTGCTAGGATGTGCTGCACCAGCGAGCAAGCATGCAGGGTGCTCTGCTGATGGGCTGCAAGGCTCCAGCTGTGGGACGTTCTGCATTTCAATGTTGTGTGGACTTAAAGGGTAGAAGCAGTCCTTGTATCACAGAATCACAGAATGGTTTAGGCTGGAAGGGACCTCTGGGGGCCATATGATCCAACCCCCTCCTCGAGCCCTGACTCCTAGAGTGTTGCCCAGGACCGTGCCCAGATGGAGTTTAACATCTCCATGAATGGAGATTCCACACCCAAAAAAAGAGTCCTGATCACGTCAAACGCAGAACTGATCCAAATCAAAATGATAGAAGCTCATAACAAGACCTGCATTGAATCTTCACCAAGCGCTCCTGGTTTGGTCATCTCTGGGACCCGATACTCCTTTATGACCAGGAGATGGAGGAGGCTGCACCTGGGTTAGTTGGTAGCACGCTCTGGGTGATGGGGAAGGTGTATCAGAAGCTGCAGGCTCAAAACCAAAATGCTCCTCGTTGCACTTTTTACTGTTACTACTTTTATTATTTTTTGTTGTATTGATTTTTATATATTTCATTCATAATTTCGTACTGAAGTCTCTCTAACTTCAGATTTTGTTTCCTAAGATACTGTCTGGCCATAGAAGCCTGTTTTTGCCATCTTGCTGCCTGTTCAGGGAGGAATGTACTACCCAGGGAAAAGAGAAGTCATTATTTTATTAGCAGTCCTTGACTTACATTTTCCATTGTCTATATGATTAATGTCATACCATTTGTATTCTTACACAGCTTGTAAACTACTTAATATCTAATTTGGGAAAGAATATGATATTTTAATTCTATTTTACAGCTCTTAAACACATTGAAAATATTAGAAGGGCTTGTAGAAAAAGCTAAGATCATATAGACAACAAACTTAAGCAAACTGTTGCTTCCTAATTGCAATGTATTAGTTGCTATGTCCTCTTCAATAGTTATTCTGACTGTAACAAATGTGCTGGTTCTAACTTTCCATCACCTGTTGTATTTCAATAACTGGCACTTCTGCGTTTCTCTTTTGGGGATAGATGCCGTGTGAGAAGTTTTCTCTAATGTTGATGGATTGTTCCCAAAGTGAGATGGCACAGACTGCCTCAGACTTGACAAATGCGGTGTTAGTTGCTGTAATAATTAAGCTTGGTTTCTCTTGGAATAAACCAAAGTTTTGGTTTTAGAAATACTGCTATGCTGTTAGTATTAAATCCATGTCATGGTTGTTTTGAAGCAAAACAGATGAGTATTGCGTGGAGTGGTTTTATTATTCAAGTATTCTGAATATTTGAGTAGAAATGAGAATTGAAGGTTTTTCAAGAAGTTGTAGAACCACAGAATGGCTTGTGTTGGAAAGGGCCTCAAAGCCCCTCCAGCTCCAACCCCCCTGCTGTGGGCTAGTTGCCCTCACCAGATCAGGCTGCCCAGGGCCCCATCCAGCCTGGTCATGAGCACCTCCAGGGATGGGGCACCCACAGCTCTGCACAGCCTGTGCCTGTGCCATGGCCTCTGAGTAAAGAATTTACACCTAATATCTAATCTCAGTCTTCCCTCTGTTAGTTTAAAACCATTTGCCCTTTTCTTATCACTATCAGACCGTATGAAGTCAGTCTTACAAGCTGCTTATAAGCTGCCCTCAAGTCCTGGAAGGCCGCAATGAGGTCTCCCCACAGCCTTTTCTCCAGGCTGAACACCCCCAGCTCCTCAGCCCGTCTCCATAGCAGAGGTGTGCAGCCCTGGGAGCATCTCCGTGCCCTCCTCTGGCCCCGCTCCAGCAGCTCCGCACCCTTCCTGTGCTGGGGGCCCCAGGCCTGGACGCAGTCCTGCAGGTGGGGCCTCACGAGGGCAGAGCAGAGGGGACAGTCCCCTCCCTGCCCGCTGCCACCCCTCTGTTGGTGCAGCCCAGGATGCCGTTGGCTTTCCAGACCCCAAATGGACACTGCTGCCTCGTGTGCGGCCTTTCATCCACCAGAACCACCAACTCCTCCACAGCACTGCTCTCAGGGAGATCTTCTCACATCTTTACTCATACCCAGGATTGCCCTGACCCAAGTGCAGTACCCTCACATGGCCTTGTTGAATCTCATGAGAATCACATGGGACCACTCTGTGAGCCCCCCAAGGTCCCTCTGGATGGCATCCCTTCCTTCTGTCCTATCAACTGCACCACTCAGCTCAGTGCCGTCAGCAAACTGATGAGGGTGCACTCAATCCCACTATGTCACTGATAAAGGTGTTGGAGAGCACTGGTCCCAAGACAGACCCCTGGGGGACACCAGCTGGGTGTAGAGCCATTAACCAAAAGTCTCTACAGCCATCCAACCAGTTCTTCGTACATTGAGTAGCCTACCCTTCAAACCCATATCTTGACACATTACAGATAAAGATGTGGTGTGAGACCACGTCGAAGGCATTGCACAGGTCCAGGTAGAAGACATCTCCCGCCCTTCTGTTGTCCACTCATGCCATCACTCCATCACAGAAGGCTGCCCGATGGGTCAGGTGCGTTCTGCCCTTGGTGAAGCCATGCTGGCTGTCTTGGATCACCTGCTCATCTCTGACGTGCCTTAACATACGTCTTCAAGGAAGATCTCTTCTATGATCTTCCCAGGCACAGAGGTGAAGCTCCACTGGTCTGTAGTGCCCTGGGTCTTTCTTTCTCTCTTTCTTAAAAATGGGAGGGATGTTTCTCTTTTCCCAGTCACTTATTGCACTTTGCCTGACAGCCATGACTTTTCACGTATGGAGAGCGGCTCACACAGTTCCTTCAGATCTCTGGGATGCATACTGTCCGGCCCCATGCACTTGAAAATGTTCATTCTCATGAGGTTGTCTTGAACTTCCTCTTTGCTTACAGTGGGAGGGATTTCTTTCTCCCAACCCCCTCCTAGAGGTTGAAGGATGCGAGAGACGTGGGAAGCTTGACTGCCGGTGAAGGCTGACAAAGAACTCACTGTGTACCTCCGCCTTCTCCATGTTTGTTGAAGCCAGCTCTCCCTTCACATTTACCAGAGGAGGTACACTCTCCTTTGCCTGTCTCTTCTGACCACCATATGAGTAGAACCCCTCACCAAGTTCAGTTCTATCTACGCGTTGGCTTTCCCTGATCACATCAGCATCCCTGTATTCTTTCCAGACCAGCCATCCCTGCTTGCACTGCCTGTATATTTCCTTCTCGTCCCTCAGCCTGACCACCAGGTCCTTGTTCAGCCATGTTGGTCATGATCTTCTTTGTGAGAACCAGGTCTGGTAACACTTCTCCTCTGGTCGGTCTGTCTGACGCCTGAACCAGGAGTTTATCCTCAATGGACTCCAGGAGTCTCCTGGAGCAACTTGATGTGTTGCTTTCCCAGCAGATACCCGGGTGGTTGAAATCCCCCATCAGAATGAGAGCGTGTGAGCGTGACTGTTCCTGCAGCTGAAGCAAGGAGGCCTTGTCAGCAGGCTCCTCTCTTTCTGACAGCCTGTGTAGACTCTGAACACAAGATCTCCTCCGTAGATCTGGTCCATAATTTCAATCCATAAGCTCTCAAACTGATCATGGCCGTTTTCAGAGGCAGCTCCTCACTGTCTATCCACTTGTTAACATCAAGGGCAGCTCCCCAGCCCCTCCTTGCATGTGTTTCTGAAGGAAAACACAATGATGTCAGCCAGGAACTCCTGAAATCTCTTCCTGGAGGTGTGTGTCCGTGGATAGAGAGGAGAATCTCGCTCTCCATTACTTGGTTTAATCTCTTGCATCACTGCAAAGTGCTTTCAGGCCATTTCAATACCACTCTCAGTATTAAGCAGTCTAGTTGTTGCACAAGGCCTTAATTTCTGTTTGTGTGATGAATCTACAAAAAACTTCATAAATCAGAGCGTTTTCATCTCCTTCTGCATCAGTGTGAGATTAGACCAATACAGAACGGTGACAGAGATTGAGCTTGTCTTTTATTCGGAAGGCTTTGGTGACATGGGACTCAGTGACTGTTATCTTTTCCAGATTCATGTCTTTTTTAGCTTCGTATTTTGTTGTTCCATCCCCTAGAATTCTAACTGCATTTGAAGTTGCCCTAATAGCTAAAAAGCATGGGACTTTTCCATGCTTATGTGCTGAAACTGTACGCGCAGGTTTGAGCTGGGAAGCTGGAATGTGAAGCTACAAGATTTATATGTGTTTCTCTACTCAATGCTGCAGTTTGTTTTCAAGTTTAACATCCTTTTCTTTGTCACCAGGAACTACCACGTATTTTATTACCTCCTGGCAGGAGCGAGCGAAGAAGAGAGATCGGCATTTCATCTTAAGCAGCCTGAGGAGTATCATTACCTCAACCAGGTGGGATTACTCTACTGGTGGCACTGGCAATATCTTGCCTTTTCCACCACTGATAAGCATCCGTGTGTGCAGTGATAAATATGGGTTGTTTCAGCGCTCTATAGGCAGCAGTCCGTCACTGTAAATTAACCTGCATTGGCAATCTGAGCACTTCTTAGTATGAAAAACATCAGTGTTTCCCATTTTCTGTCCCCTGAGTGGAGTTATGGTAAATAGACAACAAAAGCCACAAGCCAAACAAGGGAGAAACAGTAAGGATCTACCTTTGTATGAATATTTAGGCATTAACGTGTGGCTGCTGAGAAGAGCAAAAGAAAAATGTGTGATGCCATGCAGGTTGTAGTCCTAATTCTGTCTCTTTATGGCTGGCTGTCAGCACGAGCCTTTACATTTAACAACACAAAAAGTTTAATGTAAATGAAGACATGGAAACCATTGAAAATGTGGGGATTCAGAACGTGTGAGGTACTATCAATGCCAATTCAATTCGTACTTCAGGAGATCTAATTTACTTCATGCTTACGATGCAGTTGCGTGTTGATACTTGTAAACAGAATTTACAGGTTTTTGCTCAAAAAATGAAATTAACGGAGTAGGATGAGATGGAGCAGTAATTAGGTTCTATTTTAACTGTAATTGCAATTGTCTTGGCTTGAAATGTGGTTAGCCATGAAGAGAAATTTAACCTGCAAGTTGGAGAGCAACTCATGTGCACTGTGCAACACAAATTGCCTTTGGTCTTTCTAGAAGTATAATTTAATTCTGTAATATTCTGTAAATCACCCAGGGCTCTTTAAAGATGTTTAAAGTGGGCTTTCAAAGCCAAAATATATTGTGCTATTAATGACTGCCACCCACTTGTAGCAGGACTGGGAAATCCGCACAAATGAAGAGCATGCTAAGAGGTTTAGGCTTCTGCCTTCTCTCTTTGTGTGCCTCCTGGGTCCGTGAGCAGTGCAGAGGTTGGAGAACGTGGTGTGTTCTCTGCCACCATCTGTGCTGCAGCTCTGCAGCTCCAAATGCCAGGATAATTGGAATGGAATGTTTTGTCAGATTCACAGATTTTGTTGGGCAATCTGATAGTTCCCTGTTAGCCTAAAACGTCGCCTCTAATTATAGTCTTTGCTTTTACTTAATAGTATCTTAGCGTTTAGGGTCGTTAATATTTGAATTAAGTAATGAAATTATGCTGCTGTAGGCAAGTAGGCCACAGAAGGATGCTGAGGTTCATCCAGTGGGTGATGGAAGCAGACTCTGGGCTTACCTGAGCGGAGTGTATGGAGAGCAGTGACGTTCAGGACTTTTAGTGTTCTGATTATAATCACTTCTCTGCATTTAGTGTTTGTGTTAGACCAGTGAATGCTGACAGCTATGGGATAGTGGCTCCTTGAGGTCATTGCCTGGCTTCCTAACAGTGCAGCTACAGCCTTCCCATGTCCTGTAGGCAAAGGACAAAAAGGAAAATAAGGAGAAAGATGGAAAAAGTAGTAGTGGAAGAATGGTGAAGGAAACTGTGAACATAAAAGGGGGAAGTACTAAAATGAACCTTGAGCATTCACAGTAACATCTTCAGTGTGTCTGGGAGAAATCTCAGTCTTCTGAAATGGAAAGAGAGCAAACCCAGAAGTGAACGTAAGTATGTAACTAAAATTAAATACTAAAATTTAAAAGCTGTGCAATACTGAGCCAGACCCCAATCTCTGCCCCGCTGGGTCCTTGAGTTAGTTGGTTTCTCCCAGGTTCCTCAACTCACATTGTTATGCAAAATAAAAGTGTATTTTGCATTGCAGATGAGGAATAATCTATTCAGGTACTTCAACAAAATGCTCTGTTGATTGTAAGTGCAGAGAGCAGGTTGAAAAAAATGGTTTCTTTTTAAAAGCTGATTTCCTTAAAATATCTGCTCAGTTTTTTTAAAACATCCCCCTCCCACTCATGATTGGAGTCATCGAGGAACTCGCTGAATGATTTCTGTGCTGTATGTTCATGTTTATCCGTACTGGAATAAGGAATTTGCAGGATCAGATCCTTGTTTTAATGGAATCCACAGCCCCGGTGCCACGTCTGTGTTCCCCTCAGGAGTACTGAGTCCTGAGCCTGGATGAGTCCTCTCAAGTCTTCACTGTCTGACAGGAAAATGACAAGGACTCAGGAGAGAAGCTGGTGTTTTTTAGTGAAAGAATCACAGTTTTGCAGTGCGTGTACGTGTCCGGAGCAAAAGTTCGGTGCAGAAACAGAAGTCAGTGCAACTCTGCATAAACAGCTCTTTGGCTGTAGGTAAAGCAAAGGTTTTTCCAACCATGGAAGTCCAATTCGCTTCAATTCATTTAGGTTAGAACTTGGGAAATCCCCACTTGAAAACACCACACAGAAATCAGAGCATCGTAGATGTGAAATAATTATAAATCTAACTTTATGCTGATAAAATAGATCAGGAACGACTATGCAGAATAATAGTTCTTTTACTTGTGAGGTCAGCATCACTTCCCTTTCTGAGGAGCTGGTGGTGGGAGTCATGTTGGGTCCGAATGCTACTTACCTGGGTCTGCCTTGCTTTCAGATGACAAAGAAACCCCTCAGACAGAGCTGGGATGAGTATTGCTATGACTCTGAGCCGGTCAGTACGAGTACCTGCGTCCTCGGGGCTGTGCAGGGCTGCTCCTCTTGCTCACTTTTTGGCGAGGCACGCTGGGACATGGGCAGAGATGAATGTTAACCTGTTGCTGATCCTCTCCCCTGCCCTGCATTGGTGTTGCTTGTGTGTTAGTTGGTGACAGTACAGACGCCCTTTCTGTTATCCTTTTTTGCTTATTTCTGTCTGGAAAGCTTCAGCAGTTTGGTTTGGATATGGTCATCTAGTTTTTGCAAATAGTAGCTCTTTCTTGATACACAATACACATTGTTTTATGTGAATTGGCTACTACGGATTCATTTGTGAGGCAGCAGCTTTGTGAAAATTGAAATGGCTGCCTGATAGAACTGCAAATGAGGCTCTGGAAGCACTGAGAGCTGGCTTGTTTCGCATCAGCTCATTGTGGTTGTAGCAGTGTACCTGCTGTCCAACTTCCAGGAAAAAAGGAAGACAAAACCAAACCCACCCCATCGGCCATTTGCGAGACAATCAGATCCTCCTATTGCTCAGAATGCAAACAATTCCTCCTCCGAAAATAGTTCTGCTGTCCTTTCCAAATGGATCTATTCAAGAAAGAGACCGCGCTGCTTCACCCCTTCCCCAGCTCCTTTGCAAGCAAGACAGGGGCTGTGGCTTTGGTCATTGGTGTGCTTTGGGTTGGTGTGGCCTGCAGATGTGTCCCTGTGCTGGTCTGTGTCGGGTTGTCTTGCACCACAAAGCATGTTTCCAGCTGGCTGCATGTTGTCCCAGCTAATTCTGCCATGCATGTAAGGGTTGCTGCACCCAGCTAAGAGATCTGGAAGATGAGGTGATGTGGAAAGGAGCTGTTGTTCTCTGTGGCCATATAGGCATCGTATTAACAAGGTTTCAGCCGCAAACCCTTGTTAGAAGAGGAGGAGAGGGAGGGAGTCTAGCCTCCCAGAGTTTAAAGGCATCAGATACGGTATTGGCATCCTCGTGAGGTCCTATGAGAACATAGGGCTGCTTCCCTGCGTGCCTCAGGATACCAAAATGAGTTGCAAAGACTTGAATTGCTTTAGGAGTGGGTTAGGATGATCAAGTGGAGAAATGCCAGGAAAACCAAACCCTGGTTTGTTTCCTTATTTCACATAGCAAACCCCTTACAATTGGGCTGTCTGTCTGGTGTTTTATTTTGCTCAGGGCTGTTTTCCCTGCCGCTCATGGCAGATCACGTCCTGGCTTTCGGGATGATTTACTCTTAAGCATCCTCTGGCCTTCTTCTTCCATGAGATGACAACGAAGGAGACAGGCTCTACCTTATGCACACTTCCAGCTTATAACGAAACCCCATTATATCTTCTTTGAGCTTTTCCCAGAAGTCCATGGATTGCTGCAACTGGCTGATAGTAAGAAGGGGACTTGTTGCTTTAAAAGCATTGAAACACTGTAAAATATATATATATACTCCTTAAAATACATATTATTTATACACGAATGCTTTAAAAATACATACATGTATATATGTATGTATGTATGTATATAAAATCCATTAGGAAACAATACCTAACACAGAACTGAACCGCTATGGAGTGCATCTGCTTTTAAGTAGATAATTTGCAAAAAGCTTTTCCATGCAAACTAATGACTTTGGCAATTGTTATGTAAATTGTTCATTAAATGCCTTTGGCGTGGATTGCACTGCTTGTGAGTCAGCTGTGGTATTTCACTGTTGCCTTGTGAATTATTTTGGGTGAACAATGCCACAAAATGAAATGGGTTCCTGGAATGTGGATGGCCAGTAAAAGTGGCACTTGTCACCCCTTTAAAAAGTTTTTTAAAAAGCTTTTTTGCAGAATTTGTGGATGCATTTTTTGGTCCTTCGGGACTCCAGGTCCTGCCTTAGTGGGTGTGAAAAGTTCTCACGTTACCCACAGCATATTTGTAATGGCTGGGGATGCCAGTCAGCCCACAGTTGGGTTGTCCTACTATTTAATAGTAGGTAGTAGTGTAGTGGACTAACTTGTAGAAAGTCTCCATTGAAGTGTTAGTAAATATTTTGAGGTTTAAGACAGCATTTATATTGTATGACAGGCAGTCACATAATTTTGGAGTCTGGGAGTTTTTTAAGGAAAACGTATAAAATCTGAGCTGTGAATAATGAATAATCCGTAGGGGACCCAATGTCAGTCAAAGCATGCACGAGGTCCTTGGCACTACTGGTTTATTTACTTGTTTAAGGAGGATTAGTTTAACTCTGTTCCCTAAGTATTGGGAGGAATCTGGCTAACTAAAGCATTCAGCTGTGGCACGTTAAACTGCTCGGAGATAGAAGTAGTGGATTCAAATTCCCTATAAAAACATGCTGATATTTTGAATAAAGTTAGTGGAAAAGATGTGAGACTTTCCCTTTCTTATGCAGCATTTCATTCGCTGATTACATAGAACTCTATACATTTGATTTTGAAGTATTTTAAAACAGAATTCTTCCTATTTACTTAAAGGAGCCAGGACACAACGTGGACTAAACTGCCTGGAAACGTGCACACTGTGGTTAATTCATGGCCTTTCTGCATGCTTGTTGTCCACACTTCTGGCCAAATAGTTAGCGTATTTAAAACTGCACTTTGGTTTGCTTGTAGGCAGACTGTTGAAAAGCTGATTTTCCTAGACAGCTTCAGTTTGTGCCCTCTTTCCAATACTGGAGAAGAAAAATTTCTGCCTTACCTCCAGAGCTAATCGTGGATTTTTGTTGCATTGCGTATGCACTTCTTGCTCTGCCTGCTATGGTGCCGTGAATTCCCTCTTGCTCTGGAGCAGGGTTCAGAGCACTATCCAAGGGGGTGGGTGTCAGGGTCAATTAACCACTGTTATTCTCCATCCACATTAGCGAGGCCTCCTGCGTATCTCGTTTCCCAGAGCCAGATTGGAAATGTTCTAGTTGCCGATAAAAGCGTGGAGATCCTGGGATGATATTTATGAAGTGCTGACTTGGCCATCTGGACCTGTTCTGGCTTCGGTTGCAGGGCTTAATTTTTCCCTTTGAACCCAGCAGGATTGCTTTTCCGTTGAAGGGGAGGACCTGAAGCACGACTTTGAGCGCCTGCAGCTCGCCATGGAGATGGTGGGCTTCCTTCCCAAGACTCGCAGACAGTGAGTTTATTTTCCACGTTAACAGTTAGGAGATTATATTAATGAATTGTATTAATACCAAGTACATTATATATTTATGTGATAGTGATATATAACATAAAAATGATCCCTGTAATCAGTGAGATTGTGCTAACGTAACTGAATAACCTTCCAGTCTGTTGGGAAGGGTTGATGACACAATGACTGTTCGGACACTGAAGGAATAATCACGATGGCAAGATATCAGCAAAATATGCCCTTCGTTAATGTTAATGAATGACCTTCATTGAGGTCTCTATGCATATTGGCAAAAAGTTGGCATCTGGATGTGAACTGTTCAGAATAGTCGTACTCTGCATGCAGTGAATCCAGATCCTAGTTGAATCAGAAAGCCGGTCATCACATCTAATCCTTCTCCATCCAATTGCCAGTTTTTAGACTCACTTCCAACAGCCCTTCATTCACCAATACCGTGCAAATGCTGGTTGAAAACTTGGGTTGCAACAAAAACTTGGATTGCAACTCTGTCTTCTGCCAATTGCAAGGAATGACGTGCTTTATTTACATCCTTGACTAAACCACAAAGCAATTTCTTCATTGACTGATTCCATTGTTCCAAAGTCTTGAGTAGGTCTGAATGAACTTGACAAATATGTTACTAAGGTTAGAAACAGGCTCAGAAGAAAAATGTATTGATGAATGATCTTCGGGGGAGTATTGTTTTTGACATCATAAGCATTGCTGAAGGGCAGATCAGTAGCTGGAACACAGTGAGAAAGCTGGTGCTTTTCTGGGTAAAATTGTTCAAACAATGATTTAATGAACCCGGTTGCTTTTTCTGAGATCTGGGAGGTTTATGGAGGAGCAGGGAATTTTTGCTGTGTGCTAATGGCGCTTGAAACCCTATTCATCACCTACAGGAGATGGCATTTAAGCCACATCTACCATTACCTCCTGCTCTTTTAAGCGTGGATTTTCTTTCTTTTTAACAAGTTTCTGAGCCAGCAGTTAGAATTCCTTTACAGTGAAACATTATCTTGCTTTCTGCTCCAGTAAGAACTTGTTTCACCTACCTGAGAATCTTCTTCGTAAGCTCATGCCTTATCCCAAGCATTAACAAACGATGAAATCAATGCTGCTTTCTCTCTATGCTTTCCACACAGATAGATAAATCCAAGCAATCACACTTTTACTGTCACTCTGCTGTATACATCAGCATACGTCCTTATTTTTCACATCTATCTGCTTTGCATCAAGTGTACATTGACGTTCTCCTGAAAGCATCACGATGCATTACTGCTCCCTGAACTGATGCCACTGCATCCCACTCGGGACAGATGCTGCAGCAGTGAGGAGGGCAGCACAGAACTAAATTGCTTCCTGTGTTCTGCCCTGGGCGACTCATTACACAGCAGGAATCAAGTTGCAGTGACAAGGGTTTTCTAAAGCCTGTGTGCAGTGCAGGGTTGCATACAGTGAGGTAATTTAATTGGCAGAGGAAAGCAGTGGGTAAGTGTCTGGGCTGAACTGAGTAGGATATCCGTGTAAATTCAGGATTTTGATTTACTGCGTAATCATTTTTATTTGTCACTCAGAGGGTGGTGACGCACTGAACAGGTTGCCCAAGGAGGCTGTGGATGCTCCATCTCTGGAGGCATTCAAGGCCAGGCTGGATGTGGCTCTGGGCAGCCTGGTCTGGTGGTTGATGACCCTGCACATAGCAGGGGGTTGAAACTGGATGATTTTTGAGGTCCTTTTCAACCCAGGCCATTCTATGATTCTACAGTAATGAAGGACAGGCTTGGAGAGGTGATGCTGTGTTGTCCAGACAGGCTGGTGGTGTGGCAAGGAATCAAATGCAATTTCAATGATTGTTAGGTCCCCAGAAGGACAAATAAAGTACAGAGCTGAAGTCAGCTGTGATTTTTCCTGGATTTCATTCTTTTTCTTGTTATGTGGGCTGCCATTTTGCAACCATGGGTTTGATTATGTTGAACTTCAGGCTGAGAATCAGGTGACCTGAATTATCTTCTCAAGTCCAAGAAAATCACTGTGGAATTCTTTTCAAAAAGGCTGAATCAATGCAAGTTTGGTACTTGAGTAAATGGAAAAAAATAATAATGAAGTGAGTGCTTGTTTTAAGCCTCATTTTGAGAAACTCTTGGCATAAGAGAGGAGAATAGAAAACGAGAGGAATAAGTCAAATAGAAAGATGGCACTTGGATATCTGGAGGTCAAGGGGGCTGTAGAAAAGGGCAGGATATGAAGTACTGTAAGAGATGTACTGAGAACAGTATTTGAATGAGTTTTTATCACCTTTCGGTGTTCATGGTGATGGGATCCTGATGAATGACTGGCAAAGGTTTGCAGCCAGGTTTCACACCGAGCGCGTTGTTTGCTTTTTCGTTGGGTTTAAGGAGAAACGGACAAGCCAACAAAGTAAAAATGAGATCTGTCTCTTTTCTTTAGGATTTTCTCTCTCCTGTCTGCAATACTACATCTGGGTAACATCCGTTACAAAAAGAAGACCTATCGGGATGACTCCATCGATATTTGTAACCCTGAAATACTGCCCATCGTGTCAGACCTGCTGGAGGTGAGCCTTTGCTTTCTGTCACGTAGCTTTGACATCTAATGAGCTACCTTTATTTTTATTTCTAGTTTCACTGGAGGGCAGATTGTCTTATGTTAATATAGCCCGTTCGTGTTTTCCTGTAAGAAGTTATGAAGACTTTTATTTACGAGGCTTTTAATGTAAAGTTTTTTCTCCCTAACCATCAGTTCCAGTATACTTATGCATAACTGACTGAAAATGGTGTTTCTGTGATTAAAACTTGAAAGATTGCTAGCAAGTTCTGGATGGGACTGAAACCTGCCATTCCTCGTGGTATTTTCTTCAATTGCCAGCCATCAGCTCCCACACCAGAATTCCCCAATGCTCCTGAAATCTGTTGCAGTAGTAGAAAAAGAAACTACTCAGGGAATCAGAAGGCCATCAACCCACTCTGCTGTTCCAGGTAGTGGCAGTAGTGGGTTCTGGGTGAACTCGCTGTGTTTTGTTGTCTGATGTCCCTCTGTCACCATCTGCAGAGGTTGTGGTGGCTGTGCTGCAGGGTGCATTTCACTCTGCTCCCTTTGGTACTCGTTTATGGACTTGCATTTATCTAGTTCTGGTTTGGACCTGTTGATGCCATCTGTTGTTTCGCTGTGTAAGAGCCTGTACAGAAGGTGCTTTGTTCTCTCTGGATGACCACAGTGCCAGTGTCACTTGGGACAGGTGTCACTGAGTTGACACATCTCACCTGACCAGTTCCCATCGTATCCAATCTTGTTGGAACAGAGGAATGTGCTCCATGAGCCCAGCTGCCTTGGGTTTCCTACATCCCTATGAAAAGTCGCTGAATGGTGTGGAAAGTTCACTTCTCCTATTTTCCTGCCAGAAGGCAACTTGTTGTCCTTCTGTGTACACGTGGTGCTCTCTCATTCCTTCCCTTGAGCAGCTGTTGTGCTGTCTTACTCCTTGAATTCAGGGGTTGGCACGCACAGATTTTCCTAGCACTTCATTAATGCTCTGAATTTAGGGAGGGGAAAGCTTCTGTCAAATACGGGTATAAGCAGCTGGATGCTCTTTGCATCTTGGACTTGGAGACTGCAGAAATAAACAGAAGGAAGATGTGAGTTTGGACAGAATGTTGTTGATGTGACCCTGTTAAAAATGGCCGCGTTGGAGTCGCAGCAGGAATGCCAGGTCATTTAAGAAGTAATCACTTTTTTGAGAAAGCTTTGAATTAGAGAGTGACTTGGAGTTCTGAAAGAGTTCCAGGCTATGGGTCTTTGCCCTCACTTTCTTCTGCAAACAAATTCTTCTGCAACACCTGTATGCTGTAAGGCATCGGGGTGTTATTTGCACGTGCACATGTGAAATCATGCATCATTTGAGCCAGATGGATCTGATGGTGGCTTTGTGCCATGCACCGGGGCAGCACTGGCGTGGGTACCGTGTTCACTTGTAGGTATGTACAACATATAGAGGAAAAAGAATAAATGAATGAATACATGTTTAAACTTTTTGGAAAAGCACCAGAAGCTGGCATAGCTGAGCCAAACAATCTACTTTTGTCCCTCTCAATAAGTCTTTTGCGAGCTAAGTGATCATACACAGCACCAAAAGCTTCTTCATCAGGCATCAGCGGTGCAGATGTCAGGTAGGATTTGTAGGAGGTGCTGCTGTATTTGGGTAGGTGGTGTTGCTTGTTCTTAAAATTGCATTTCTTTGGTTATTTCCCCATGGAAGTGCAGACGTTGCCTACAACTTTCTGATAGACCCGCTGCCCAATCAGCTGAAACAAAGCGAGTACATTTCTGGGAGAGGTTTGGTTTCTGTTTCTGAAATGCTCACCCTCTGCAGACTTGAATAGCTCTTTTGCCATGTTGATTGAGTTCTGACCAAAGGGAGAACCGAAGGGTTCAGACAGATGAATGGTCGTTACAGGACAGCCGTTGCACTTACCTACTTAGCACTTCCCAGAGTGAGTGGAATCTTGTTATCCAGAGACCAAAAATCTCAGTTGAAGCAGTTTGACATTTTGCATTTTGTCTCACTTAGGTAATTATTTTTTTACTCTTTTGTGTGTGTGTGTGTGTGTGTGTGATCATTGAAAATGCACAGTTATTCTTTTCATGCCAGTGCTAGCTTTTCACTAAAAAGTTGCTAATTCCTTCTCTACATCTTGGCATTGCTTACCAAGACTGAAAAATCACCTCCATGAAACTAGTAGTGGCTGACAAATACTTGCATTTCTTTCCATGCAGCCATTGGCTGCTCAGCAGGGCAGTGTGGAGTGTAGAAGAGGATGCAGCTATCCCTCCTGTGATCTGATGCTTGCAGGCAGGAAACATGGGGCTGTTGTGGTTTGTTCTTTTTTTTCCTTCGATGTCTTGTTAGATTTGTTGGTTCAGGGATTTGACTCGGAGAAGAGAAGGAAAAAAATCCTCTTGGGTTTGGAAGAGGGGCAGCTGAATGGGCTGCGTCTGAGAGCTGCCGAGAAGAAGGGGTCCAGGGACCCAGATGTACAGCACCAAGGGAGTGGTTGCCTTCCTGAGGAAGGGAACAGCCAGCCTGGCTGAAGTGAAAAAACTGAGCAAAATTAGGCACGTTTTCCCCCTCCAAAGGGGCCGTCTGGCCCAAAGTATCATGAGCTTGCTGCTTCACATTGGGAAGAGTGGAGCCTTTGAGCCTCTGAGGACACATCTGGTGGAGTTTCAACAGTCAGTGTGCAAGAGCACTGAGTACTTTTTATGTCACTGGGATACTTTGCCATCGTTTGTATGGAGAGATTTCTCTCCCAGTGAAACGGAGCTGACGTGTGGATTTTTGAAGAAATCAGGGAGGAGATGATGACCTGAGATGGATTTTATTTTCCTTAAACGCTGACAGCCCCTTCTGATACTCTTTGAGTTTATTAAAACATCCAGACCGGCGTTGGTTGAAAAAGCAAACTGCAGTGTCGGATCTTGGCCAGCCTCTGTGGATCGTTGTTTCATTTACAGTAAGACCTCGATTCCTTTTCTCAGGAACAGACATAGCGTGTGGATTATGTGAGGCTTTTGGCAGGTTTTTCTCGGCCTTTGTTTAAACTCTGCTGAAATACGGCGCTGTGGCGTGATGTCAGTGCTGCCTGATGGATCGAGCAGACCTGGAAGGCTCCGCAGGCAGAGAAATTATGGCAGGCAGAGGGAGAGATCCTCCTCAGGAACCAGGGATTGTGTAAGACCCTCCTGGGGAAAAGCCTGGAAGTGCTTCTTTGTGGGCTCGTTGGTATCCATCTCTTCTCAGCAGTCCAAACTGAAAAGTCCTCCCACCCCTCCACGTGGATGTGGAACTGCAGGGTTTTGTGTCTCGACGTGGAGCTCATCCCTGAGCCCATTGCAGCTCCAGGAGCTGTTTGTTCAGAGCTCGAAGCTGAGCTGAAGCTTTGGGTGCAGCTCAGCAGGGATCTGTGCTTTTATTGAACTGCAGTGGTACATTTGTGACTTCCTAAGCATGATTAACAAAAGCGATCTCCTAGAAATGATCTGCTGCAGCTCACCATAACGGAGGCTATTTTTTCCATTAGAAGAGCAAGAATACTTTTGTGTGTGTTTACTAATGGCAGGAATTATTTCCATGGCAAGCATCCAGGAGGGAAGACAAGTTTTGTCTTTGCAGTTTTACATCCAGTTGTTAGGTGTAGGTAAGCAGCCTCAGTGCAGGCAGTGGTAAATACAAGTTATGAGCTGACCGAAGTAAGTTTTGCTGTGTCTCTTTTGCATTGACCATGTTGGCTCTTGCAGCCAGCATCCACAGGAAACTAGTGGGGGGAGCACTAGGTGGGGGGAGGAGGAGCTCCAGCCTTCCCTTCTGCATCTGCTCTCAGGTTGAAGTTTGGGTGTCAAGCTCTGAGCCAGCACTCCAGTCAGGTAACTTAGTTTGCTTTTAAGCAAAAGAAAGCCAGAATCAAAAGTTCAGCTCTTGTTCAAGAGGGAAAGCCCGTCCTGGCAGTGACTAAATTGCATTTCTCTTTCTCCATACCAAGTAGCTTTTCAATAAGCTCTAAACATCACAGTCCAGTTCTCAAGTACAGAAGCAGCTAGTCTCCTGTGGACATGGTGGGTCAAATATCTTCATGCTGTGACCTTCAGTTAAAATTTAGATAGCTCAGCTGCGCTCATCATCACGTGTTGGCTTTCAGCAGCGGTGCAGCAAGCAAACCAAGCTCTGCTGGCTGTTAGCTGTGGGCAGATCTTCAGGATTGTCTTCTGGAGCTGAGTGTGCCATCCTTGCCAAGTGTGTTTTTGTATGGAGAGACCCCTGCAGGTGTGCACACAGCAGGCATGGGGTGGAGGAAGCACATCTGCAGGTCTCATCCAGCAAGAGAGTATGGGAAGAGAGAGCTCTGGAGAGCAGTAGCAGGCAGATGGGCAGGGGGAAGGGTGCGGGTAGCTGTGCAAACCATTTAAAACTGTTTGCTGACAAATCCAGGACTTGGAAGTGTTTAGGCTGTTTAGTTTGGGCACCAAGAATATTGCATCGGCCTGTTTTGATTCATAACCATCTGATACCCTTTTGCCTACTGCTTTTTTTCAGTTTAAAAGCTTCCAGCCTGCAGGCTCAGGGTTTGCAGCAGTCCTGCCTTGCTCCTACTTCAGTGCATTTGGACGAGGCAAAAGTCATTTTTGTTCCAAGCTTTGCAATTAAGGGATGTCAGCTGATGTCAGGCAGTTGGGAGCTGCTGAAAAATTGTCCACGTGTGGCTTTTGGCTGCTTGCTTGAGCCAGCAAATGACCCCTCTGCGTTTGCTGGGAACATGAAGAGGGATTATCTTTTCCCCCACGTTATTTTGAAAAGCAGGCTGGAAGCTCGAGGGTATTACTGAAGACAAGTGAGGTTAATCTCAAGGTGCTGATGTTTGATTTCTTACGATGTGGGAGCTGTTGTCAGGTGAGGGCTGCACGCAGGTGAGATGGTGTTTGCTGCTGCTCACACTAGGGTGAGGTGTTCGTGTTGCTGGAGAATGATTTCAGAAACATGGATTTGGTGCTCCTAGCCTGCAGTAGAGATGCTGTGAACAGGTATGGGTTCCGTAGCTTTTGGGTCATTGCGAGCAGCTCATGCACCCTGTGATGTGTCTGCAAGTCAGAGCCCCAACTCCTGCCTCAAAGATGTTCACCAAGGCAAAGAATTCCTTGTTTGACATTGAAATTTCACAAAGAGGAGTAAATGTCTCCAAGTATTTAGGTCTTACTCTTGTGTGAACGCAACACCTTCTATTTTGGTAGAGAGGAAATGCTTTGGGATTTCTCCAAAGAAGATGAAAATAACAGGGACTCAAATCTTGCAGGACAAGAGGCTTTCTCCTGACGGTGGGAGGCAGGGACTCTATAATTTGTTGGCACTGTTTACCTATTTGCCCTCTTCGTGTCTGTGTTGATACAACAGCTGATCTCTGCAAAGGGCTGATGAGCAAATGGTTGTCACCTGGTTGGGACTGATTTCTTCAGGGAGTTCAGTATCAGGTGTGAATATCAGAGCAAATATCAGGTGCTTTTCTTTTCAGGTTTCCATTCTCCTTCTAAGCTCTCCTCTCAAATCTGAACAAAAAAAAAACCCACACGCACACAAAACCAACAAACCCAACCCCATCCAGATATCTCTCTTAAACCACTGACACCATTTTGGTTGTTTGTAGAGTAATTTGTGTGATAACACCAGAAATTTGAGAGGTTTTTCTTTTTTGCTAACAAAGGTGAAAAAAGTGTGAGAGGGAGGAGCTGTAGTGGGAACAAAGGTGAGCAAGGGGAACTTGCTGGAACTGAGATGGCTGAATGCAGAAAATCAGGTTCTGTTGAATGCTCTCTTGTTTTCTGATGCTGGATGTAGGGGCTGAGTTGTCTTCTCCCAATATCTAGCTCATTCTTATGCACTGAGTGTTAACTTTGTAAGGGCTGGCAATGTGAAGTGGATTTTTAAAGAAAATTAGTCTTGGAATAACTGTTAACATCAATGCTTTTTTGTTTTAGGTGAAGGAAGAGATGCTGTTTGAAGCCTTGGTTACCAGAAAGACAGTGACAGTGGGAGAGAAGCTCATCTTGCCCTACAAGCTAGCAGAGGTCTGTATGCTGTGTTTAGTTCTAAGAGAAACTCTTGGCATGGCTTTCAGTGCTTTGAAACGAGGCTGAAATGCACGCTTAACTCTGGTGGAGTTGCTTTTAGCTTTTATTTATTCTCATGAAACTAAATAAACGTAGGAGAAACTGATGCGTGTGAAGCTAGAAAACAGTTGGCTTTACCTTCTGCTGCTCTTGGAAAGCAGGTTTGCATGTTACTCTGTGATAGTGTTTGAGTATTTTAATGACTTAACAGTTGTGTAAATGTTCTGCAGAGCGGAGCTGTGCATCACTGAACGCACGTGGTGCAAGTTAAGTAGTAGTCTCCATACATCCCCACACTGTAGCACTGATTCATCCCACAACAGAGCGGTGATGTAAGACCTCCAGGAAGTTTTTGGCGTGGTTCTGCAGTGCCCGTGTTAGTCATGGTTCCTGTATGGGAGGAGCTGGGGGTCCTCTGTAGAAAACTCCTGTTTCAGTTTCTGGACCCTCACAGGATGCTTTGGAGACTGCATGGCTCTGTCAGCCTCTTTCAGCTTGTCCTGAGTGCTTTCCGTGTTGCTGCTGGCCTTGGGGATGGCACTGCAGGAATGTGCAAGTTCTTTATTATGGTCTGTCTGAGGTTACAGTGTCAGCAAACATGTGTTTGCCCCTGAACGTGTGGTTTCCAGGAATTCTGAATTACATTCTGTGGTTGTTTAATGGAAATACCTCTGATTTCTTCTCACATTTTCCCAAGTGTGTAAATTCTGCTCTGCTGAAAAATGCATTTTGGATGTTTCTGTGTGTCCTGTTGTTGTACTCCTCCATTTAAGAGCACAGAGCATGTCTGTATGAGAATGCACAGCGTCTTCAGCAACGTCCCCCAGAGCAGTCAGCTGTGTTGCAAATAGGTAAACAAAGTGCCATTGTTAGGATGGGCTGTAGATATTTTTGTTTCTTTTTTTTTTTTCTCTCCCCAGAATAAAAGGTATTTTTTTTCCACTTTTGAGTTTGTGTGCTCAAGTTCAGTAACTGGAACAGAACTTTCATCTTCAAAGCCTTTGAGCAAGACTTGAACCTCTCCCAGCAAAGGGCAGTGTGCTTCAGTCACACCTTTGTGATGAGTGTGTAGTGGAGGTGATGTCTGAGCTTTTTTCTCATGTTTTGGGCACAGGCTGAGGAAATTGCTGGAATAGTTTAAAGCATTTCTATTCCCTCCCTTTTGCTGGAGCTTTTTTCCCCAACAGCGGTGCTGATGGAACAAAATGCACTGCTGCTCTTTCAACCACCTCGCTGCCAAACCTGGCAGGTTGGATTAAACTGTTCCTTCTAATATGTTAAGCTGTCTAAACAGTCTTATCTACGTGCCCTGTTGCTACCAAGAACGGCTGAGTGTGAATTGCTGAAAAGCTTTCCAAAATGTTCCTGGTGATGTTGCTGTTCGTAGATCTCAGATGTGCTCAGTGGTAGGGATTTGTCACCAATATCTGGTAAAGGAAATGAAGAATCAGGGTGTGGTGAGGGGGAAGCCAGAGGAGCATGAGATTGTAGTGGCTCACTGTGTGATCGTGCACCCTGACGTAATCTCCATGACCTAATCATCCTGTAAGAAGCTGTGAATTGAGTCATGAAAAGTGTGCGTTTTCTGGCTGCTGTTCTTACAGCATTAGAATCATAGAATGGCCTGAAATGGGTTGAAAAGGACCACAGTGGTCATCTCGTTTCAGCCCCCCTGCTATGTGCAGGGTCGCCAACCACCAGACCAGGCTGCCCAGAGCCACATCCAGCCTGGCTTTGAATGTGACTGCCAGATTTTATTTGACAGGGATCCATTGGCAGAGCCAGTGGGTTGATTACTTTAGGTGTTTTACAAGAGGGCACTGCAGTTGGATCCAAGGAATGGAGGTTTTCAGGGTTTGCCCCACCACGACTCATAGCTGCCCTTCCTGATAAGGGAATGATGTGTGTAGCAGCTGTTTGATTTTCCAGATGCTGAAATGCTCGATGCTTTTTTCGTAGGTTATTGATAGACTGAAAGTTTCAGTGGGATTTATCTGGAAAAGGCCATGCTGCAGTGGCTCTCTAAAAAGGATTGTAAAGACGTTAGTTTGGCATAGAGTTGCTCTTTTATACCAGCAAGAAGAGCAGATTGCATCTACCAAGTGCCTTTGCAAGGCTTTGAGCAATTTTATACACACAGCCTGCGCCCAGATGTCTGGACAGTGCATCAGTTACTAAAAGAAGTGCAAAAACTGAGCTAAAGTTAGGCTAAAAAAGGGACTTTCAGGCCTACACAGCTCATTTCTTAAACATGGTTCCTAAACTGTGAGTGGGGATAGTAAAGTTTGGGGGTCTGCAGGTTGCATTGTGGATCGTCAGTGGTGAGATTGCTTAGCAGAGCAAGAGAGAGCCTGCACTATGGACAAGGCACCCGAGAGGCTTCGTGTTCTTGATGGGCTTCTGGTTGTTGGAGAGGAGTTACAAGTAGAAGCTGTAATCTGAAATAAGCACTTTTCAGACGCAGAGAGCCTTGAGATCTTAAGTTTTGAATGGGTTCCTGAGCTTTGATGAGGTTCCAACCTGCATTCCCTCCAGGTGCAGGAATTGCTTCTCTTGGAGCTCTGCTCTGGGGTGACGTTTACCGTCCTCTTTCATCAGGCAGCGTTGGAATACACATGGATGAGAACTCAGCATGGGAAATAGCTCCGGTGAAATGGCAAACGCTCTCTGTGTGATCGCAGCCTGGCTGCTACAAGGTCCATAACCTCACGGTCCTGCCGTGGTAATTTCTGCCCTTCATTTCTTTAGAGGTTTGGAAGCATCAGAGCTGAGATTGGACTTCATTGCACCAAGTGAAGTCTTTTCAGTTTTCCTGAGCTGTAGCCCCACAAGCACACAAAGAGGATGTCTTTGTTGGATTTGCAGCAGTGCTGCATTCCTCTCCATCTGCATGCTTGTTCGCTGCGCTGTTATTGTACGCTGATTAGAAACACTGTCGTGTGGTTTGGGGCTTTTTTGGGAACTGTGGTTGGAGCACTTGGCAGTTCCCTTGTTTGAAACATTCTCCTTCGTAATTGTTCTAAATTTATATCGGACTCTTCTCGTAGATTTGTACTTCAACTATTGCACTGATGAAGATACTTTATTCTGGCATCTCTCAGTGCTTGGGTGAAAGGTATTGCAAAATGTCCTTGGGCAGCAGTAGTGATGACAACTTATCCCAGCAGCCTGAAGCTCGTGGTGTTGAGGATGACAGCTGCAACTGCTTGTGTTTATTCACGTTGTCCTTCTGCATTACAGCACTTCTTGTCGGCTTCGTGCTGCTGAGTTGCGTCCCGCTTTCCAGTTGGGCAGAAATGCTGGCTTTGTCAAGCTCTGTGCTGCTTTCAGTACGATGGGTGGCTTTGGGTGGTCTCAATCAGGTTAAAATACAGCTACTGACCTCCAGTAGGAAGGTAAGGCTCAGCCAAGCAGCAGGAGCACTGCCTCCTGTGTCCCAGCAGCTGCTGGTGCTGTTGCCTTCCGCTCATCAAGTCCTTCCCAACACACAGAGATTGCATTTTATGTGTTTTACTTATTTCACCCATGCAGACAGAAGATGTGTGGTAGCAGCATGAGCTCGACCAGGGCTGCAGTCGGGAGCAGACACTTGTGAACAGAGTTCCCAGCTCAAGGTGCAGCTTGTTGTTTGGTTTGTAGTCGGTGCCTGTCCTCGGGGTATCACAGTGAAAAATCAACGCTGCTTTGTAGTTGCAGTTCTTTTTTTGATGGCAATTGTGGGCTCCGTTGCGTGCCCTGTGTGAGAGCTGCCTGTACACACTTAGTCTGCATTTCAAATGGCTGTTGAAATTCAAATGAGCGAGGACACCGCAGCCATAAATAATGCTTATATTTACCTCTGGCAGCTGCCTCTTATCTTCAGACCCACACTGGCTTGTCTGCCGTGGAGTTGCCTCCTGGAACCACTCATTTTTCCCTTTATAGCAGCTGGATGGTATTTTAATGCAGTGTTCGAAACGACTGCGTAATTTGGTGTAGCGCTGAGGTTCGGAAGCTTTGTGCTGCAGATAAGCTCAGGGAAGGCTGCGCAGACATGAAAGGCTGCAGTTCTGTTCAGAGGTCAAGATTCATTGCCCAGAATGGCCGTGAGTGTCTTTGTCAGGAGCACGCCTGTGTATTAAGGCAACCAGCAGCAGTCAATGGATTTCCAGAGGAATCACGACGTGTGTGTGCAGGGTGAGTGCTGTCTGATAACAGGGCCAGCTCCACTTCGGTGAGCAAACAACGTGCAGCAGTGGGAGCCCTTTGGAAGGAGAGGATTTGGCCACAGGAGCAGGAGGGCGGTCGGTGATTTCTCGGTTGATTGGAGTATTTTGCTTCATTTCTGCCTTGCACGTGGGCGTTCCTGCTGCCAACGTCCTCCTGCCTTGCAAGGTGAACCATGACAGGCACGTAAATGAGATAAAGAAAAATGGGGTTTTAATGGTAGAAGAATCTTCTGAGAGTTTCTGCACTCCTCAGCTCCACCTTTTATCGCTACATGCGTTTTTGCAGTCTTCCCTGAGAGGTCAGAAAGGATTCGTAGGCTGCATTTCAGGTGCCCAAACAAAACCAACCGCCGGACATGCCGAGTGCTGAGCAGTTGGCTGATGTGTGGTAGGAAACATGTGGCAGGAGCAGAGCGCTTTAATCAAAGCTTTGTGGACAACTTGAGGGCTGTTAACAACAAACAAAATCTTTCTTTTTCCTTAGATGTGTAATCCAAGCATCATCGTAAGCTTAATCTGGGCAAGGAACTGCCTTTCTGGGCCACATCTGTCTTCCTGCTTCTGTCTGAATAATGCAGAGAATTCAGACTTTTTCCATCTCAGCTTACTGCAGGGCTCTCCCCAACCATTACTGTACACCCTAAGATAACCATTACCTCTCTGAAGTCCATCTCAACTGATGCTTCTCTCTGCAGTTGACCTTTGCATTGTTCAGCCTGTTCCCCTGCGCGTGGCAGCAGAGCTGAGCCCTGGATCCAGCACATCACCCATCCCCACCTGGTTTCCATCCCATTTGTTCTGCTTATCCAGCTGCTGTCTGTCACCTGCTTTGTTTTCCACCAGAGCCTCTGTGTTTTTCCCTGGTCTTCATCAGATGAAGAAAGAAACTCATTATCCAAGTAAATACATCTGTTAGCAAATCTGCTTTCTGGAAGGATCTAAAAGAGGATTTTCTTTTTCCGTGATGCATTCCGTTCATTTAGTTCTGTTGGCATTGCTGAAGCCAATGACTTTGCAGAAAGGTTTGTTTTAACAGACCTCTATAATTTCAGCTGTTTGCAACCCAGACGTTTTATCCCTCAGGATGAGTTAATGAAGGAATTCACACTTTCTGAAGAAGTCTGGTGTGAAGACAGCCAAGAGAAGGGAAACAAAAGATGTGAGAGAATTTCTTGGGCAGTGAGTAACCTGATTGTGCCATTCCTTCAAGTCTGGAAAGTTGTTTGGAGCTGCTTGTTTGAAGAGTGTCACAGAGAACGTTGTGTAGCCAACTCAGTGCGTATCCATAGTGGAAAATCACTATCTTAAAAGCCAGAGGAGGGCTGGAGTGGTGTGTCCCAGGGCAGCCCTGCAGGCCGAGGCAGTGGAGCACATCAGAAGAAGGGCGTGCTGCTTCCTCTCTTCTTTTTGTTATCACTCCTCTATATGCTGATAGCAAAACCTGGGGTGCAAACATTCGTCAGTCCTTCTGCATGGCCCTAAGTGTCCCTACTTCTGCTAATGCTCTGTAACAAGGAGTTATTTTCAACTTTTTATTTCAAAGCTCCTATAGGATATAAAGTGCTGTCATCTCTTTGCTTCAGTGGCTACGTGCCTGCGATTTAGCCAGTGACTCCTACAATGCAGGCAGTTCCTTGGCCATGAGAGCACACTGCAACTGTCCTGTGGTGGCATGCTGAATGCCTGCATTGCAGTTATCAATCTGTGCAACGCGTTTTATTCTGTGTGAATGCATGCAGCTGTAGGTCCACGTGAAGTCAGCTGATGGTGACTTAGAAAAATCACTTCAGGTTTGCTAACAGAAATGGTCTGTTGGAAATCTGCTGTGCAGAGAAAGAAGCAGGGTGCTGAGCACTGAAGCTGCGTTCTCTGGGCGTCAAAAGGGCTATGGGGTGTGTGTCCCCTTTCTTGGCCCAGTTGGTTCAGTAAAAGTCCAGCAAGGTACCTCCAAAATGTTTATTTCAGACTGTGCTGTGTTTGTGAGCTGAGCCAGGGGAGAGCAGTTCATTTTCAGCGAGGTAACAGTTAATTGGCAGAGGCACAAGATAGCAAAGCCTTAACGAGAGGAAAAAAGTATTTCATTGCAGCAAAGAGCTGAGAGATGTTTCATTGGCTCATGTACTGGTAGTGGTACTGCCTGATGCCTTTTTCAGATCATTATAAAGAGAAAAGGAATGGAGTTTCAGGGCCAAGTTTACAAATGGCATGACATTATCTAAGATAATAAAAGAAATAGAGTTAAAAAAAAAACAAACACAAAGGAGAAGATTATAGTTGCAGCTGATGGTGAACACCTTGCAGACTGGAAATAATAGGGGAGAAGAAGTGGGTAGGAGACAAAATAATAGTGTGCAGAAAGTGGGATGAACGCTCTCAGTCTTGGAGTATTAGGACACTCAGTAGAGTAGAAAGATGCAAAACTGCTGGAAGCACTTATACCAGACCCCATTAGCTTATGAGACTCATTGTCACCACAGGTCATTAACGTTAGGAGCTTAGCAGGATTCCTTTGAAGGCTTCCTGCACTGATGAGTGTATTCAGAATTACAGAAAAGTATTACTTGAATAAGCCAGAAGTCCCACAAAGCTCCTAAGAGACCTGCAAGTGTCTCTTCTTCAGGATACGAAGGTGACTTGTCGATGCAGAGCTTCAAAAGAAATCTTTTCCTGGGACTAGATTCCTTATTTTTCCTTCAGAATGCCAGGAGCAGCAGTGCTTGCTGGCAGGACGTGCACTGGATGGGGCTCATTTTCTGGGATCGCTGGGCTGAATGTATTTCATCCTGAGTTGCAGCATCCTTTGCTAGGAAGACCGAGCAGCCTGTCAACATCAGGTCTTTGTTTTTAATCTGCCTGGGTTCTTTTACAATAGGACTGTGTGCCCTGAAGGTGTTTGTGGCAGAGGTTGCAGCAGTGGAGCTCAGGTCTGCAGGAATTACCCAGAGCTGTGGAACTTCATGGGAACCCAGAGGTCCTGCACAAAAGCTGGTACCTTCACTCTTCACTGCCCTTGCATCTTGTGTAGGCAGTGTGTGGGGAGAAAGAAGAATCTCAACTTTCAAGAATTCAGAGCAGTCATCAAAATAAGGATTTTTAGGAAGGGAAATGGCCGCTTTCTCTGCCTGACATCAACCTCTTCACTCCAGATTCACTTTTGGTCATCAAATCCCTTCCAGGCTCTTTGAAAGGTTGTTTTAATTACCTCTGGTTATTGAAAAGGCACTTTAATTTCACAGTCCTTAGTAAATTCAGTCTAAAGTCACGTGGAGAGCTTTGTAAGAATGGGAACACCCCATTTGCAAGTCAGCTTTTCTCACACAGTATGCAATTTGTTACCGTTGGTTGGAGTATGGGATTTTCTATATAACCTCAATCTGAGTAAATCTAAATTGACTTTTGACAGCTAATGACTGTCCAGCAACACCTGCTGGGAGGTGCAGAAGCTCCGTGGAGTGGGACATGCTTGCACGATCCTTGGCTCCGCGGTGGAGCAGTTTGGGGAGCGATGAGGAATCCTTTCCCACGGAGGAAGCTTGCCAAAAAAAAAAAAAAAAGCTTGCAGTGAGACGGCATAGACTGGCAAAACAAGTTTTTCTACGAGTGTTTTTGCTTGGGAAGGGCAGGATTTGGCTGTTAACAGCTCGAGTGCTATTTCTGGCCACGTGTTGTGCTTTGCAGTGGGAATGCAGGTACATTGTGCCCGTGAACTTGGGAGCACGTTTCCCCAAATGTAGCCTTCGTGCTGGGGTCAGGACACACACCCCACTCTTGTGTCACTGAGTAACCTATTGATTTATTTACGTACCAGTTCCAGTGTGAAAGCACAGACAAAGGGCCCGGTAGTCTAGATGGGATCTCAGCTGTTTGTTTCAATAGGCTTAGGGTGAATACAGGTGGAGGGAAGCTCTTCTTGTTTTCTTTTCCCTTCAAATTTGGCTGCCTGCAGCTTTCCATGATGAGAGCCCCTTCAGTAGGACATCTCTTCTCGCATCCTTTCCTCCACGAGAAGAAGTGAGAGCAGCACGCTTGTTTTCTGGGAGTTTTATTTCAGAAAGAAGGATCTTTCTGTACTACTTCTCTTTTAATCGGTTACAGGTCCCATTTTCTAACTGTACCATACGAATCTGAAGGCTGAAGACTGGCTAAAATCTTTTTGGGGGGATGACTTTACAACCACATGGCTCCAGAGAGCAGAGATTGAGGAAAACACTGGGCCATCATTGCTGATTTAGTTTGGTTCTAAGCGCATCCTGGGTGCTTTCTCTGCAAAGCACAGCCACAGAACATTACAGATATTCAGCTCCACTATGACAGCACTAAAGATGGGGGCTTGCAAAACAGCTCTAAAAATAAAGAGCGGCAGTTGGTGATGCGAATGATGGGTCTTCCATCTGTCCTCGTCCAAGCCCTGCCTACCACCTGCTGGGCTTCACTTCACACCCACAGGAGCTGCTGAGGAGCTTCAGATTTTCCACTTTGTTTTCCCTGTTTATGTACGTGCAGTGATGGGATGAGTGAGGAGGGGAGGGCCGCAGAGGAGTTCTGACGCCGTGTTATTCCTCGGAGTCGTGTTAGCACAGGAATGGCAGTTTCAGTGGGAACTTACCTGAGATAGAGGGTGGTGCAGGGCTGAACAGATTAACACGTGATGAGTGCAATGACCTTGTGGTAGTGCAGGGCGTAGGGGGCTTTTGGGGATGTGTTATTTACAGGCGTGTTCGTAGAAATGAGACATAAAAGTGAACCCTTATAGGAAAGTTTGAAGCACTTCTGATCAAGCTTTTCCTTTTTTGTACTTTGTACTCCCTCTTTTCTCCTCTCGTCCATCTAAAGACCTTTCTTATACTTAATCAATGCAAACAAATCATAAAAGATCTCTTCCAGAGTCAAGCCAGCACGATGCATTAACGATTTGAGGTCTCTTAGGAGAGGCAAGCTGGAGAACGACAGGATTTTAATATGATGCAAAGATAAAATATGGGTATGGAAAATTACATCATAGTTGCTCAGCCCCTGTATGATATAATACTCCTTGATGCCAAGATAGGGATTAAGCTAGAGTCTGATATCCTGCAAGAGTACTTTCCTCTGGGTGTTAAGCCTCTGTTTATAAAAAAAAATAAAAATAAAAGCTAAGCCTGCCTGTCTCAGCCTATGTCCTGTGGCCCAGGGGGAGCACAAAAGCTGCTTAGTCTCTCTCTCACTGTGGGATGTGGCTGTGAATGTAAACCAGGCACACGATGCTTTAGGTAATACATAGAAAGCGAGTGGAGCAGCAGGGAACCGTAATTCTCTGTGCACACATGTATGGCCCAGGACCTGCTCAATAGGCTCAAGCCCGTGTCAAAGAAGAGTTAGTCACCAAAACCTGCGTTCAGACAAGAAGAGGAACTTAGACCTTGTCTCATTCCGGCAGCTTAATGCTTTTGCATCTGTTTTTCAAATCCAGAAGAGCGATGGCATGCTGTCCATGTTTCACTGAACTGCAGAGGGCATCTGACGTGCAGCCAGGTTTGTGTGCAGTGCTGCTGCCCTCCACCACCAGCCTTGTTCTCTGCTCCATCCCCAGTTTAGCCTTACAGCTACACTGCTCACCCTGCCTCGTCTGCTGCTGCAGTTCAGAATGGGAGCAGCAGACCTGGTAATCACTGCTTCAGCAGCTCTTTGTGTCAGTACCAAAATACCAGAATTAAACAAGTGTTTAATTTCAAGCACTTGTAGAGCAGTAGCAGCATCAGAGATGAAAAGGTAATTTTAGTATTACAGTACTCCTGCAGCACTGACACCCTTTGTGCATGCACACTAGTGGTCTTATTAATTAGAGCTGGTGCCTCTGAGCCTTGTTTAAGTGAAACTAAGCTTAGTGTCTGCTTTATGTGCTCTTGTAATTCACAATGGCTGCAGATACTGTCATCACTAAGGTGCCTACGTGGGATGGATGGTCAGAGCTGTAGGGAAGGTATGCACGGCTTCTGCTCCTGTTCATTGGGCTCCTTTAGGAGATATAAAGTATGTGTACTGTGAAAGCTTGAATCACTCTTGTTTCTGTTGTTTCTAATCTCAATCATATCCATAGTCAGTCTTATCCATAGCCACTGGTTAAACACTGCTAATATTGAAATAGATACGTATGCATCTTTAAGGGCAGAAACCGATCTATTCCATCACTTGTTCAAACATGCAGCATAACTCTGAATAGGTACTTTGACACAAAGATAGGTATGTATGCTTCTGTCCTGTTCTTTTCCCACTTCTTGAAAGTGATTCACTTCTGCTATTTATGGGATAATGGAAAGATCTCACATCTGTCACAACGTGGGCCTTGTGGATTCCCCATCCCTGGAGGTGTTCAAGACCAGGTTGGATGGGGCCCTGTGCAGCCTGGTCTAATTAGATATGGAGGCTGGCAGCCCTGCCTGCAGCAGGGGGGTTGGAGCTGATGGTCGTCCTTGAGGTCCCTTCCAACCCAAGCCATTCTGTGATCATATATGGTGCTTAAGCCCACGGCAGTTGCTGAAGGAGGCATCAGCAGGAAGCATTAGTGAAAGACCAAGAGTCAAATTCAGTAGGTATTAAAGTATGTTTTATTTGTTTCCTCTTAGGCATTCCAAGAATAAAGCATTGGCGTTAGAATAAGTACGAGTGTAATTATGAAGCTGAATTTCACCTTGGAGATTAAATGGGAGAAAATGGGAATGGCTGATAAGGATTTTGAAACAGGCATTGAATTATAACAAGAAATCAAATCATGTGTATGATCTGCAGATCACGGGGGGGTTTTGTGTGCTGTCCCATGTTCCTGGGGCTTACTGCTAGCTGTAAGCAGTGAGCAGAACTAGATTGATTCTTTGGGTAATGCACAGCAAATGTATTCCACGTATTAAAAGAAAAATGAACAGAACCCCTTAAAATCACTATAAATATGTATGCAGATTGGATTTTTGAGGGATTTCCTGAAGGGGAAGAATCCTGGTGTTGTTTTTTTTTTGTGTGTGTGTGTTTTTTTTTCCCCTGAATATTTCATTGGAAGCACCTTTCATCCTTGTATAGAAATTATAGGAAGTCTATCAAAGGCCCTAAGGAAGAATGGGATATTTCCTCTCTTCCTGCGTTCATATCTTATTTCCTGAAGAGAATAAGAATCTCCATTTCTGTTGCACACAAGCAGAGGACATCAAGTGTTTTATGGAGAGTGGATTTACTAAACGAATTATCTCATGTCTTGATCATCTTATGCATAAACTCTTGCAAATGTCATGTCCGTTGCAAAGAGACGCTTCTTGTTGTCTTGGAACTGTTCTGATTGGTTTTGTATTTGATAACGTTGGTCTGAAAGGGGAGCGAGCACTGCTTGTTTTCTTCCTAGAGGGCAGGAAACACATGCACACATGTGCTTGTAACTCCATGAGCTCCGGAAGATTTATCGCTTTACTGGGAGGGGAGAGTTCATTGGGAGTGTGGGGAGCGTCTGTATTTCAACCAGTTGGTTCTTAGAGATTCTTACTGGGAAGTTCACAGCAAGATTTACTGGTACAGACATTTCAGATAGGTGATAATTTTGCATTTGTAGAACCTGTGGGCTGACTACAGTCAGGGTGAGTAAGCAACACACACAAGGAAATGCAAAAAACCAGGAGGAACCTTGACGCACCGTGCTCAATCCTAGCACATCTCTTACAGACCCAGTGGATTTTCCAGATTTTTGCTGAGAAATGGCTTTTAAACATCCTGTTTTCAAGTACTGGTGGCTTTTAGCAATTCTGCAGTGGGCGCATTGACCTTGAGCCCGTCTGCATTGTCCCCGATGAAAAATTGGGAGAGGATGTAACGTGAAGTTGACCCACAATTGCTGATTTATGAACATCGTGTTGACCAATAACATGTTAGTGGATGTTGCATAGGTTTGCTTAGTGCTGGAGAAGTGGGACAAGGGTTGCCCACTGTTAAGCTCTACGGGGTTTTATTGAGTTTCATTGAGTTTGTTGCTTACACTTACTTTCCAGTTCTGCTTTTTAATTTCACTTCTGAGAATCTGAGCCTGCACTCAGTAACTGGGATCAAAAAACACAGCATTTTTACATTAGTGACCCAAAAGCTGCAATGATAGTTTGCTGCTGACTGTGATTTTTTCCTGTGCAAAATGCTCTCTGGGTTTCTCTGCAGGAGCATGCAATGCTTCCTATGCTTGCTAGGTAGCAGTGGTGGAGTAAATCAAAGACTGCATCCCTCTAGAGCAAACTCAGAGGGTGCTGAAAGCTAATATATACGTGTAATTTTATATAGTCTATCCTTAAGATCTGTCTGTACCCAAGCTTCCATCACCCAGTGGTCGTAAGCAACAGCAAAAGCGATGAACTCTGCTCTGTTTCTGTCTCCATCTCCTAATTTTTGGAGTCTCCATGTCGAGTGATGCACCGCCCAGAAGCGGTTATTTATTTTGTGCAGGCTTTTTTAAACAAAAATGTTGGTGGAAGTGTTTATACTGATTACAAGAGGCCTTTATGCTGTGTTTTTGTTTGGGTCAAAGTGTTTCAAGTTGGACGTTGAAGGCCAGTTGCTGTTAGGGATATGGGCTGTGGCTTGTTTGGTTTGGACAGGTTGGTGAGGAGAGGATTTTGAGTTTGTCTCACTCTGGATCTCAGTGGAGTTGGTGGGGTCTGCGCTCCAGAAAACGCTCAGCTTGGCCAGGGAAGCATCTGATGAAAAACATATTGCTAGAATTGCAATCGTGCTTGCTCACACATTGGCAAACCTTGGTGTGCTGTGACCAAGGGCTCTGCCTGCCAGCACGAAGGTGTCTCTGCCATGCGTCCCAAAGCCACCCGTGCCTGCAGGGCAGCTGAAGACCCCAAAGCAGGGCATGGCTTAGAGATCTGGGAGCTCTTCCTCTTCTCATCGGGCTCTGTCGACAGCATGAAATTGAATGATGGTTGGTAAGGTTGCCTTGGGTTCACTGGGCACAAACATGCCCAGCCCTATAAATAAATAACGAGTGGAGTGAGCTCAGCTCCAGCGTGATGGGCCACTTTGCTGGCAGTCTGTGCTGGGTTCCAGGTGTACTTTGGAGTATTAGATTTCCCTGTAGATTGCATGTAGATAGATGTATCCGAAGTGCTGGTGCTGCCCCCACTGCTTGTGCCATCCTTAAATACTGCACTGGGCTCAAGGAGAGGAGCTGCAGAATTGAGCTCCAGGACCAAGTCCAGGTGGTAATTTTTTTTTTAAACAAAAGGCATGGTGGAGTGAGCAAAGAGCTGCTATTTTAGCCAGGGTTTTAGGTGGCAAAAAGGATGCTTTACACGAGGTTTAAACTGCCTGTAAACTGCTGCGGTGTCTGACCATGCAGCAAGGTGAAAGAACCCATTCTGGCATTTATTAACAGCCTTAATTCTTCTTGCACAGCTCTGCCCGTCCCGCCCGCTGTGCAGGCTTCGGCGGCTCCTAGCGGAAGGGGGTTTGCTGAAATAGCAACCTGCACGTCAGTCATCACACACAGCCTTTTTCTGGTTTTTGCTCGGAGTCATTGCATCTGAGCAGGGCTGTGGGAACGCGAGCGCCCAGCACCGGGGGAGCAGTGGTGCTGGAGGTGGCAGATATGGCATCTTGTACACATCAGGAGACTTTGTCATCTTAAGAATCAACCTGAATGTCTACCAGTGTGTTTTGCAGAGGCTTTTAATTTGAGCAAATCTGGTTTTCTGAGATTATATCTTTCTCAAAACATAGGCTGGCGCTCCCGAGACTTGACGTCTCTGCTGCAAAACACTTCAAAGAGTGATTGCAGTTTTTCATCCCGTTGCCCCTTGTTCATTTTGGCAGAAGATGCTTCCAAAAGTGCATCTGTTTCTAAGTTAGCCTGAATCTAATGGCCATCATGAAAAGTCATGGGCCAGTTACTTTGGCAGTGCAATCTTAGGAGCAAACCCAAATAGTGTAGCACATGTTGGCCAGCCCTAGCAAGTGTCATCTCTAACATCTAAGCATCGGTGCCTCTAATCAGATACTCTTCTTGCTAGTCCAAAATGCAGGAAACCTATTGATTAAAACCTTGCCTTGAGTTTATTTCCTGCATCACTGTGTTCAAATGCGTTTGATCTGTTTTGGTTTTGAATCAGTGAGCGATATTTCCGTGTGTGCACAAGATGTTGTGCTTGCTTTGATCCCGCAGAGATTTTTTTGGCATCGCATGAGCTATTTTTGTTTTGCTTTGTGAGAGAATTTTATGAGTGCCACAGTGTCAGGGATCTGCCAGAACGGTCACGTAATGAGACATGCGGGAGATGAGAAGCTGGAGATGACAACAGCTGTTTGAAAATACCGAGCTGGAGTTTCAAGATGGACCACTCCCTGGAAGGACTTTGTGAGATTACTTACCTTGCTGAATGCAAAGACCGAAGGAAGTGGTGGAGCAGCCTGCAGGGTTTCCATGTGTCACTGCGTAGCTGAGGGTTTGCTGCAAGCCTTTGCTTTTTAGGGAGTTTAAAAATCTAAGTAAAATCACAAGGCAGTGATTCTAGAGGCATTAGGTTATAAGTGAGAAGGAAAAGAAGGCTGCCTGGACACAGAACACGTGTCATACATGCCATGTATTTCAAAGGGCATCCCTGGTTAGCATAGGCATGAGCTAAGAGCTGTGTTTTGCCTTCAGCAGGTCATGTGTGTTTGTCTCCTCTTCTAATAACCCCAAGTACAAAATGTTGCAGCTGCAATGCTTCCACATCATGAGCATGCTGCCACCAGTGACATCTGAGCACCGGTGCTTGGGAAGGAAGCAAATTCCACTGCTAAGTCACCCAGGAAAATGTTAAGCAATCTGCATGGTGACAGTGCGAGATGAGGGCCTCAAATGAAGAAGGAGAGAAAAGCTGGAAGAGATGTTTCCCAAGTGGGCTAGCCCTGCCATTCTGGGGAAGGATGGACGGCATGCCCTTGAGGTTGCAACAGCTTCTTAAATTTGAGAAGAAACAATATTCCCTCACTATGCAGTTTGGTATATACTTATGATACTGGAGGACTTTATCTATAAGGCGTCATCATGCAGGGTCTGAAGAATGAATGAAGGAAGCATGAATACCTTATTGAAGTGGGGAAAAAAGTAAGAACCGGAGTCCAAAACAGCAGATAATGTCTGTGTAGGTGTCTCGTAATGACTCTCATGCAGGGTGTGAAGGTCTGCTCTCTGCTTTGCAGTGAGCCCGAAGGATGGCACAGCTGCAAGAGAAGAAATGGACTTATAAGGAGTCAGCACGTTTGCAAATGAGATCCATGTGTACATGCACATCCCTTGCCTCTCATGCTTTATGAAATTGCTTTTGCCAGCTCTTTAGCTACAGCCATAGCGTCTTAAAATAACTATTGGAAATGGGAGATCAGGGCTGTTTGTTGCACAGGGTTTCCTGGATCTGGAGCAGAACAAGGAGAGCAGCTCTCCTAGGGCTTGCTGTCATAGAAGGGGGCAAAAACCCCAAGTATTGTAAGATACGCAAGTGTATGTAACCATATGGAGGAAACAGTACCGTTCTTCATTGGCCTCATATAGAAATGGTTCTTGGTTTTAACTGCATGCATGCAATCACATTCAGAGATGTCATCCCAAAATATTCAGGGGAAGGAGGGAGCTTTTGGTGAGAGATAAATGCTGCTCTGTCAGCTTCACTCTTGCTGCGGGTTGGTGCCGTGGGACCATGCAGCTCAGGTGTGTTGGTGGAAACGTTGGTGAGGAGGCTCTGAATGTGGTATATACAAAGTCACTGGTGTGTTAGAGGTTTGAATGGCTGTTCAAGGCTTTGTTGAAATAGTTCTCCATGAACACACAGTCTGCTTCCTCGTTTTTTCTTATAAAACCAACCCACATGTAACTTGATGGTCACTGCTGATACTGTGATTTATTTGGGTTATCAGTGTGTGCAGAAGCAGTGTAATGCAGCTCAAGGTAAGAAACCAAAGAATCATGTGCAAAGGTAGCCCTGAAGTACAAATCATTCCTTTCTGGTTCGGTGTGTAACTCCCTGTGCAAAGCTGATGCGTTGTGGATAGACTTGTACTGGTTCTCCTCTTGTGTGTATATTCTTTGTCACTGTCAGTCACAAGAAATCCCAGATTTACTGCTTGCCCCAACACATGCTTCCCCATCGCTTGCTGGTTGCCACGCAGTATCCACCCTGCACTTGCCTTCCCCCTGAATAAACTCCACAGCGATCTCGGCGAAGTTAAATCCATGTAAATTTTTTCCTTGTGCTGTTGGTCATGGGATTTATTGCTTGATCTCATGCATCATCCACTTGAGTGCACCGCAGTAAGCCAAGCCAAAGTCCAGGGGCACAGCTCATGGCCCGGCCGAGCAGAGCGGTGTGGGACTGCTGTGAGCCCCTGGTGGCTCCGGGACCGGTGCCACGTGCGATGTAAACTAGAACAGCAGACAGAAGCTTTAGCAAGGGCAAAATGTGACCATTGGACGTGGCTGCTTAAGAGGTGAAGCACGTTTCAGTGCAGAGCATGAATCATTTCCAATTCCTTTTTCTTTTTTTCTTTCAGGCTGTGACCGTGCGAAACTCCATGGCGAAATCATTGTACAGTGCCCTCTTTGACTGGATAGTTTTCAGAATTAACCACGCGCTCCTGAACTCCAAGGATATGGAGGAAAGCACCAAGGTAATGCCTTGCCAGCTACTTGGGCTGCACGCTTCTGATTTAAAATGGCTAACTATGGGATAAAACATTACCTAAATTGCTTGACATAAAGTTAACTCCTCCTCGTGGAACACTGCTGTTAATATTTCAGACCAAGTACTTCGTTATTTTAAGCGGTGTGTGCTGAGCCAGGAACAGTGAAGCACCTCCAGTAACGTATCCTCCAAGTGGCTGGGGAAAAGGTTTGCTTCAGTCACAAATCCTGGTCCCACACCCCTCCAGGAGCAGTGCCAAATGCTTCTTCCTCCTCGTGTAAGACCATGGGGCAGTGCGTATTTGAGGGAAAAGCTGGAAATCCCACCGTTTGGAAATGTTTTGATGAGGTCGTTCAGTAATGTTACTCTGAGAAAGTGAAAAATGTGTTGTGGTAGGAGACGTGGGGATAGCAGAGCTCTGAGTAGCAGGGAGCAAGGCTGGAAAAGCACTGCGACGGGAAGAGTGAAGTCAGCGCGGTGCCTCAACAGCTTCCCAAAGAACCAATGGCGGGGATTACAGGACGTTTCCTGCCATAGCAGGGGCTGCACACGGTGATCCAGGACATCCTCTCTGAGCCCATGACCCAGAACCTGTGCTGTGCTCAGGGCAGGGCTGACCCCTGGCTGCTCTCCATGCATACGTGTACGTACGTGGCCACGCACGCACGTGCCTGCAGCTCGCCAGCTCTGCCGGGCTTGGAAATATTGGGTGCAGGCCAGCAGCGTTTTATTTTTTTTATTTTTTTATCATTTCTTTTCTGGATCGTGCACCCAGAGTGAAGCTGCCAAGAGGCTGATTGCACTGCTGAGCGTTGCATTTGAATTACGCTGGGGGACTGAGGGAAGTCGCAGTGGTTTGTAGCGCAGCTGCTCCTATAGTTAACTGCACAGAATTGCTCGTGGTGAGGAGAGGAGTGTGATCATAGGCTATAAATAAAGGCATTGGTGTAAAGCTGGTTCTAAATAGGCGGTGGTGGCACTACTGACAAGATGAGTTTGTTCGAGTAGGTGGCATCCAGTGGGCCTCCTGCCTGCACACACGTGGTGTCATGTCTTACAGAGCACGTTACCTGATTTCTGGCCCGTCATCAAAGTTTTGTCTGAGCTGTCAGGAAAAAAGCCAGTTGTGTTCTTGGTGAAACACAAACAATGGGCTCTGTTTCACAAGGAGATGCATCCCAAACACTGCTTATTTTTTTAATGACCCACTACAGATTTTTTTTTTTTTAAGTAGTGTGTACTCCATAATATTTACAGACTAAATCAGTGTAGGACACTGCCACTTGCTTGAGTTGTGCGTGTGACAGCAGGGCACAGCTGTAAATACCCGTGAGCTGTTAGACCTTGGGTCTCAACCTCAGGTAGGACTCAGGCTGAAAAACACTGGGTTAGGATGTAGCACTTCTTATACATACGTGTATTACATAGGATGTAGCAATTCTTATATATGTGTGTGTTAACACATACATGTTCCTGGGGTTTGGCTGCAGTAAATGAGACCTTCCAGCCCGTGGAAGGAGCTCTCAGTGAAGGCAAGATGTCAATGCTCACATGGCAGCATTGCTTTGGATGCTGGTACGTACCTGCACCCCAAAAATACACATTTAATCTCTGATTTTGGGAAGAAAACTGTAATCTCTCACCTTCCCTGAAAGGCTGCTGCCTCCTGAGTTCACAATGAGTGATGCACACCTCGCTCTGCAGCAAGTGTGCTGGCTTGATCCCAGCCTATGCTTGTCACCAGTGTTACTTTGACTTTTAAGATAAACTTTCAAACAATCCTGCAGTTTTTGAAGGTTTGGAAGGTTGTCAAGTGATGGTTTTTTGGCAGAGATCTGTCTTTTGTGACAGGTAATCTCGTGCAGAGGTAAAATAACTGAGAGTGCAGTTGAGAGGAGAGCTGTGCCTAAAGTGGGTGACAAAAGTGAAGATGCAGATATGACTGTCAGCCTAAATTCTGATTTCAGTCCTATAAAAACACCTGATTTGAGCTTGCATGGGGTTTGCAGGAGCTTGCTTAACAGTCTGCCTGGTTGTGTAGCTCAGGGCTTTGACAGTGAAGGATGGAGGTTGGAGTAGGCGAATGTGACAAAGGCACATCTGTAAATCTGGTATGTACATGAGATCGTGCTTTACTCTCTGCTCTGCGTGCTGTAAAAACCATCTCTGCATCCAGCAGAGCCTTCTTGCTGTGCAAACAGCATTGCAGTGCCACTTGGGCAGGACTTGGCCAAAACCTGGTAGATGTATCATTCCTTGGGGCACGCTGCGTTTGCTGCAGGGTTTGATTGGCTACTTAAGCCAGTCTGAATTCTGATGGACTGCTTTGTTGATAGGCTGGAAGAAGACCGAGGTCCTGATAGAGTCCATGGGGCAATGGGAATGGATTTTTCATATCCCAGTATGTGTGTTTATTTGATAGCAGCAGTGAGGAGGAGATCAAAAGATGAAGCTAGGTAAAGCAAACAGCTCCTCAGTTGCCACTCTTCCACTGTTTTTCAAGCTAGTATTTGGAAGATGTAAATCAGACCTTTGATGTCCATAAATGTGCAGTGAATTATTTTGGGAAAGCACGGTGGGATTTGGCTTATCTCGCTCACTGACAGGATTCATAGCGCGTTGTTTCTGAGCTGAGGCTGGGATGGTTGTCTGATGGGGGTTGTTTCGTGCTTCCAGCAGTGCTGCTGTGTGGGTTCTGCTGTGAGTCGCTCCGTTTCTGCTGGTCATCTCTCTTGAGCTTTTAGTTTCTGTTCTGATAATGGCTCTTCTTGTGATACCCTACAACTGTCTGAAATTTGACCTTTATTAATGAGGTCGGAGATGTTTCATCCTCGTGAGAACTTGATTACTAAACCTCAGAGAGTCCTTTATTTAATTTCCCCTCCTCAGATTAGGTTAGGGATTGTTAGAAGTCCGTCGTGCTGCTTAAGATGATGATACAGTGCAGATCGTATTTGAAGGAAAGAAATTTCTTTCAAGGGTGTTTTTAAGCTTTTCTCACTTGGTTCTTGTGAAGCATCTTCCTTTCCTGCTGAATAATCCTGTTATTTTAACAGAGGTGTTCTGTAGTGTTTGTCATGGTCAATGTGAATTTGTGGCCTCTAAATAATGTAATTCATCAACTAAGATTATTCTTGGCTATCTGACCTGAAAGAGAGGAAGAGCTGCTGAACACTTCATTGGACTTCATGCACATCTGTTCGTCATTTTCGTGTCCCAGCTTCAGAATTGTAGCAAAATCCCACCTCCCACTTTGTATCAGACATCAGCGTGGACGTTGCAGGGATACAGATTGGAATAATCCTTTTAGATTTATTGGTGATGGTGTTTTTTATATTCACAGCATTGGCTCGGTTTGGAATATCATTTCATTTTTTTTCCCCCCAGAATCTGAAACAAGCCCATTTGTGATTGCCAAAGTGTGCCTCAGTGGTGGGATGACATCACCAGCATGCATTGGGGTGTTATAAGTCAGCTCTGACAGCCGATGTTTATTGGCGATGTGGGAGTCGCAGAGCAGGCAGGCTTTGAGGCTGTCATTTGCTGAGTGCCCCGAAGACCCCTGCATGACATTTAACTCCCTGATTCATGTCTGTGGCATTTTAGGAAAGTGTGAGGCCGCTTTTTTTCCTCAAATACTCCATGATTCCTAACGTGAGGCTCAACAAACTTCAACATCTTTGTAGATAGATGCTTTTAAATACAAAGAATGGATTGCTAAAGGGCTGGAGCACCTCTCCTATGAGGAAAGGTTGAGGGAACTGGGCTTGTTTAGCTTGGAGAAGAGATGGCTCCAGGGAGACCTCATCGTGGCCTTCCAGTACTTGAAGGGAGCATTATAAACAGGAGGGGGAATGATTGTTTACGAGGGTCGACAGTGATAGGGCAAGGGGGAATGGTCTTAAACTGAGACAGGGGAGGTTTAGGTTGGATATTAGGAGGAAGTTTTTCACCCAGAGGGTGGTGACACACTGAACAGGTTGCCCAAGGAGGCTGTGGATGCCCCATCCCTGGAGGCATTCAAGGCCAGGCTGGATGTGGCTCTGGGCAGCCTGGTCTGCTGGTTGGTGACCCTGCACATAGCAGGGAGGTTGGAACAAGATGATCGCTGTGGTCCTTTTCAACTATTCTATGATTCTAAAGATGCTGCACTAATAGCTTGTTTGGTCCTGTGTCAGGCTGGCACACTTACTGGCTTGTCACTGCTGTACACTCGTCTTTAAATATTGGTTTGGGTGTAGGAACAACAGAAGACATAAGGTAGACATGGGTTCATGAAACGTAATTCGTCTTACAGCTTGTCGTCGTTTCCAGGTGGCATTAATTCAAAGCCGGAATTAAAAACCAAAGCATTGAAGATTTCTAAATGTTGATATTTGGTTACTTTCAGTACATCTTGTGCTGTAAACTTCATCCTAAAGCCAGCCAGATTGCATGCAGCTTAACAGAATAATTTCACCCATGCATAACTCAACAGACGTAACCTTTTTCCTAGTAGAAGGCTTGAGCTGCTTTACAATGCCAAAGCCAATATTACCCTTCTGTGAGAGGTGCAGTGAGATTTTTGAAGGCCAGCAGGTCGGGAGGCAGAGAAACAGCCATAAAAATCTGAGTTTCTTGTTGTAAGAGTCTGACCAACTCCTACACGTTGACCTCTTTCCTCCGCGGTGCCGCCTCCCCCAGCAGAAGGCACACGACCTCATTAACCACGGGGCGCTGCCCTTGTTGAGTGCATCCAAAAGCACACTGCAAGATTTTGCTTTCTGGAGGCGGTCCGGAATTGGGCACAATGGATGTGAGAAGGGGGAACTGCTGAAAAATGACCCGTGCAGAATTATCCCTGCTCGTCTCGCTGAAGTCCTGTGCCTCTTGCCTCTGAGCCTGGTTTTTGTGATCCATTAAAATGCATTTCAGTAGTGGTTTTGGTACAGTAGCTGCTAGTGTTAGAAATGGGGAAGTTGGTTGTACTGGGCTGTGTTGTGTTCTGTTGTGGCAGTCTGTATGTGTTTAGTTTGAAGCGTTCACTCCTGGTAGGGGCTTTGCAGTGCCAACACGGTGCTTCTGAATGGTCACTCTTTGGTATTTCTGTCACCATCTTTGTGTGTCCCATAGATAAAGCAAGTGAGCTGATAGCTAGTGAAGATATTAAAAATAAAACCACGAAACCAGGGGTTTTTACCTCTCAGTCTGGGGTTTAATGAATGGGTTTGTGAACAGATCATTGGGATGCCCAGGGGAATTTCTCTGATGGGCTCTGTCCATGCTCCAGGGGCTTCCAGTTCCATCTCCCATCCAACAGCTGTTCTTCAAGGCTTGCCAGGTGGTGCAAACTGCTGGGAAACTGCCCAAGGGCACTCAGCTGTTGTCCTTGTAGCAGGCATAGCCAGAATAGAGAGGAAAACCCAAACATCAGGCAGGAGGAGAGGAGAGGAGAAAGTGGCCAATGACCTTTTGGTAAAACAGGCTGGCGGCACTTGGTGCACCTCTTGCTGTGCTTTTTTGGTTGTACTTCTGCTTGTATGACTCACTGTAGCCAGAGTCTCTCTTGTACAAAGCTTCAGCTCGTAAGCTCACAGCAGCTGCAGCTCCTTCAGGTTTGGGTGGCTCTCTGCCTATGGGCCGAGCACAGGTGGAAGGCTTTACTGCCATGTTCCAAATGTCAAAAATGTTCCAGCTGCAGCATAGAGACCCTATGGTAATCTGGTTTGTGCTTCTGGCAGCAGAGTTGTGCTGGCCTTAGGAAGGTGGTTTGATAAAATCCTTGTAAGACCAGTGCAATTAAAACCTGGTGCCCAGCAGCTCACGGGTTCCTGTGGATGGAGCAGAGAGGTGTTTCTCCTCCTTGCCTGAGCTTTGGGTCATTTGACTAGTTCTGATGCTCTTTCCTCTCATGCTGTTGTAATTAGTCGGGATTTATGAACAGAGGCCTTTACCTATATGGGGTGTTGGTGAAATGTGGAAGCCTGAGCTGGTGGTGTGCCCTGTGCATGCATCCTGGCCAGAGACTTGCTAGATGGTCACGGGCTGAGTTTTATTTGTAGCTGATGATTCATTACTTGTTTGACAGAACAGGCCTGGTTGTTGCAGTGGGAATTATACCTACTTCAGGTCTTTTTTACCCTGTGGAAGGTGGGAGACACCATCCCACCATGGCAAAAATCAGTCAGTCTGGGCCACGCTTCTCACCATGGGATGTTTTCGTGTCCATATTTAGGTATTGATGCTATTCTATTCAACTTCTGACCTGATATATTTTCCTTCACTGTGGTACATTATTTCTGTTCAACCTCCTGCACTGCAGGTGTTGCACTGGGAGGCTTACAGCTGGACTGAGTTTGCTTTGCCTGTATCTGCTTTCCAAGAGTGTTTCAGTGCTTTGTTTTTGTGATGCTAGCTTCTTTTCCAGCCCTACCCTTGTTCTCCCCCCAGACAGCTATATTAGGCCCAATAGAATGACTTGGAGCTGGGTTCGAGTTTCTTCGAAGATGGCAATTTGTCTATAAATAATAAAAATAGCCAAAGTACTCTGAGAGGACTTTTATTTAGAAAAAGGCCATCTGTCCAGGCGTCTGAAGTTACATTTCACCCCTCTGATGTAGATGAAGCCTTCCAGATGGCGTAATATTAACAGTCCCAGTAAAAATTAAATCCTAATATTAAGTATATTTAATTCTGTTTGTTTGCTTTTGATTGTATGCAGCAAAGAAATAACCCATTGGCTTCTTATTTTTTTGCTAATGTGCACTTTTCATCACTTTTCTTGCAGACTTTATCCATTGGAGTGCTTGATATTTTTGGGTTTGAGGACTATGAAAACAACAGCTTTGAACAGTTCTGCATTAACTTTGCCAATGAGCGCTTACAGCACTACTTCAACCAACACATCTTTAAGCTGGAACAGGTGGGCCTGTGAATATTTTGTATAATCAATGAGTGTATGCATGGATTTGTGGGACTGATGGACACAGAGTGCTTCAGTCGTCTCGTTAATTCCTTTGTGTTAAAAGTTGTACCTGGAATTATTCTTACTTACTTTCTATTTATCATTGCTACTTACTTATCGTATTACTGCTGCCTCTAAGGCAAAATCCAGAGACATGCTGTTCTGAAATAACTCTTGCTTTCCAACCCCCCTGTGAATTTGAAACACAGATATCCCCAGACATCACCACGACCTTAACTGTTGTCTCCTTAATATATGCTCCGAGGATTCATCAGCATACAATTTCTGTCTTGCATTTCTCTGGACTCACTGCTGTGTCGTTTAATACCACGTATGTTATTTTTTCTGATTCTGTTGAAATTGCAACACATTTTGGAAGGTTCAGCTTGATCCTTGTGACTTGTGATAGCAGAGGCATGTTGAACTTTAAGCTTTGTTTTAGGTTTGTTAAGATTGGGTGTTGCCTTCCGGCCTCCGATTAATGTGCTGTAAGAGAGATGACAGAAGTACAGGCTATAATTTAACAGGTAACATGCTACAAAATGGCATGGTTTCTTCACAGAGTGGGAGGAGGCTTTGCCAAGCATCATTTATTATGTAATAACAAGCAGGACACAACAACTCCTGAAGTACATGTCTTACTGTGAACGCACAACACGTAATTGGGCTGTATTAAAGGCTGTCTGTCTTCCATGATGCCCCATCTATGACAGGGACTGACAGTAGATGCCTATGAAAGAATTAAAAATATCTATATATAAATATTTAAAGGTAAATTTAAATATGCTCTGGACCTTCAAAATGCCTTTTTTTTTTTTTTTTTTAATGCCAATCTGCATGCCCTCCCTCTGCGAAATCCTTCTTTGGGTGAGGTCGATGGAATCCTCCTTATCATTAGTTTCAGTAGGGCTGGTATTTGATGAGCTGCACTCTGCAGCCTGAGTCCAGCTGAGATCAGAGCATTAAACTGGCCCTGCCCAGAAACTGTGATAGCTTTGGTTTGGGCCAGAGGTAAGTACTGCGAGAGATCTGAAAGGGGGTGGGCACAAAGGAAGGGCAAAAATAAGCAACATAGCTCTGAGTGGAGCATTTGCAGGGTGTTTGCTGCACTTTGACCCTCCTCTGTTTGCTGTCCGCATCAAGGAGATGGAGCTGAGCTACTGAATGCTTTATTTCTCTTTTGTAACTGGTTCTTTGTATTCTGATGCACCCTTCGGTAGATGCTGTAGGAAGTTAGTGGGGAAAAACCTGCCTGTATTTCATAGAATCATAGTATCACCAGGGTTGGAAAAGACCCACAGGATTGTCCAGTCCAACCATCCACCCATCAACAACAGTTCTCACTAAATCTTGTCCCTCAACACAACGTCCAAACGTTCCTTGAACACCTCCAGGGTTGGTGGCTCCACCACCTCTCTGGGCAGCCCATTCCAGTGCCTGACCACCCTTTCAGAGAAGCAGTATTTCCTAACATCCAGCCTGAACCTTCCCTGGCGCAGCTTGAAGCCATTCCCTCTCGTCCTATCACTGTCACACGAGAGAAGAGGCTGACCCCCAGCTCACTCCAACCTCCCTTCAGGTAGTTATAGAGAGCAATAAGGTCTCCCCTGAGCCTCCTCTTCTCTAGACTGAACAATCCCAGCTCCTATTTCTGGGAAATAGGTTTGTTTTACGATTATTCACAATAAAAGGGCAAACTAAAAGACTACTGTGGAAGCGATATAGCTCTTTTCTTTCTCTAAAGGTAGCTGATAGACTTAGTAGAGGGGCTTTGGGGAGGGAGAATGGCACCTTGGTGAGATGTTGTCATCCCAAAGGGAATTCCTGTGCTGGCCTGAGGCTTCTCAGCAGGTCAGTGCTTGTGCTCGGGTCTGAGATGTTCTGTCAGAGCTCCCGATGGAAGCAGTTTGATGGAAGGAATGTGCTGTAATTCTCCGTGGGCCAGCTTATAACCAATGACCTAATTAGGTTGCTGCTATAAACCTGTCAAGTGCATGAAGTCATTCCAGTCTACGTTTTTGGTATGGACAAGAAGAGCAGTTTTGGAGGCATCTGATTCCAAAGCGCTCATTCCAATTCTTAATGCTTGAACACATCATCTAGGCAGAAAATACTCGTTTGCAGTCTCAGCCAGTGGGAATACACTCATCTCTTCATATTTTGTTTTCTACAAGTATAAATAAATAGCCTACAAATGCCAGCTCTTGATTGACTTGCACAGTTTAATCATTTTCTCTTGTTCTCCTTGGAGTTATGTGCTGCAAGTAGGGGAATGCATGTGATGAGAAGACAACTGGTGATGCATATGCAGATTTTGGAAATTAAGAATGTCCTTCATTCCTTGCTGGCCCAGTCTGCTTTTTAATAATCATTGCCAGTCTGCAGGTGAACACTGGGTAGTACATATTGTGTTTCGGGGCAGCAAAACAGTTGCATTACTTTGAGTGGCAAATACCTGGGATATTTGGTGCTTATGTGAGCTTGTTTGGTGTCTTCTGTGCTGAGAAACAAATGGGGTTATTGGTGATGAGCTGACATTCTTTGCTTCCAGAGATGGGCTTCTCATATCCTCAGGAAGGCAACAGACAGCATTGCTGAGCTATTTGGAAGTTTCTGCTGGAAGGAAGGACAAATTCAAGTTGGCACCAAGGATTTTCTACAAGTCATAGTGGAATTTGTGTGCAAGAATGGCATTTAGCACTGATGTAATTGTTGCTATGACATACTGCTTATGTTGTGGAAAGCAGAGTCCCTACCACAGAGTGGTCTAGCACAGACATAGGATTATTTTAACCGTATTTTCTTTTTTATCCTCCATGACTCCTTGTGATATCTAATGCACTTCAGAAAAAGACCTTTCTATCTAAAGACAGTGCTATTTCCAGCTGTTTGCAAACAGCCGTCCGAAGCACCCACGGTCTGTCTGCCTGCAGCCTGGTGCCTCCCAAAAACACAGCTGCTCTGGTGCTGCGTGCTGAGGCACATGCAAAGATCTCTGCAGCACACAGCTCCTTATCCTCAAGACAACCTCATGAATGAGGATCACACATCTCTGTGCGCTGTTTGTAGTAAAACAGGAGAAGGCAAAAAAAAAGGTAAATGTTGGAGTTCTACCTTGAATGAAGACAATTATTAATGTTTCTTTGGTATGTTTTTTTATTAACCACCCGTTCTGGATAGCTGAGGAAGGCTCAGTGATGTTTTGTGGTGCATGGGAACGTGCTTCAGCAGATGAAGGGAGAGTACAAGAGAGACCAACACTAACTGGGCGGTGAAGCCCAGCCTCATTAATCCTGGTATATTTACATAGGCAAATGCTTGAGTTCAGAAGGGTAACGATTCACGGGCACAAAGATTGTCATTGCAGCATTTAGCCAGGGTGGTTTTCTCCTTCCCATGTGTCCCACATGACAGGTAAATGGGGTCAGCCGGCACATGGGGCTGTAGCCCTGTTGCTGGTGGCTCTGGATGTGTTCCTGCAATCCTTACCGTGCATGCTCTGTGTGGCAGGGGGATGAATTCTGCTTTCCCAAGCTCCTTGCACGGTGAAGGTATGGTGAGCTCTTCCAGAAAGCCTGGTCTCATCTCTCCGGTTGGCATGACCCCAATGTAAGGCAGGGTGTGCACATAGCCCTTGGTCTTGGAGCAGTTCTCCTCTGCGTTTCAGATTTTTGGCAGTTGTCGTGATGGAAGGATAGGCAGCCTTCTGATTCTCGTTGTTTTGGCTCACTGTCACCCTCCTCTTCCTGTTTTCAGCCAATACGTTGCAAAGTTTGACAAGTCCCATAGCCTGCCATCCCGCTTCAGGTTCTGCCTCGTTTTCTACGTTGCAGCAGTCTTTGTTTATACGCCAAATTTCAATTTCAAGGACATCCTTTTATTGTTTTAAAAATTGATGGGGAACTGAGCTTGTAGTAAAAGAAGGAGACTTGGAGCACAGTCAACTGGCTTGTGCTCAGGTGTTGAGCAAAGTCTATTTTCTGGCATGGTCCCTGGTGAGTTTGATGTCCCAGCCAGCTCGCGTAGGAAAACTTAATTTCATAAAGATAACATGTTCTGCAAAATGTTTGCTCAGTCATCCAGAGCTCTGCAAATATTTCCAGAGGTAGGTAGGTTTTTACACATTGGAACAGGTTGCCCAAGGAGGCTGTGGATGCCCCATCCCTGGAGGCATTCAAGGCCAGGCTGGATGTGGCTCTGGGCAGCCTGGTCTGGTGGTTGGTGACCCTGCACATAGGAGGGGGTTGGAACTCAATGAGCTTTGTGGTCCTTTTCAACCTAGGTCATACTAAACTGCTCGTGGAGAATGAAGTCCTGGCTACATCGTGTTGTGACAGTTTGTTCATTGCAGGGGGAGTGAATTAAAAAAAAAAAAAAAACAGAAAAAAACAAGGATCATTAAATTTGATATTTGATGCAGGATGCGGTGACACATAGTTAATTTGCCCTGTGAAATGACTGTAGCCGTGCTTAGTACCTGCAGTATTTTAAAGCGTCTTGGATGTTCAGGATTTCTCCGCACTGCTCCGTATCCCAGCAGCCTTCTGTGTCACGTAGGGAAAACAGAGCAGAAGTACCTCACAAAAAAGGGACTTGCCAATACAGCATGGAGCACTCATTGGTCTCCCTTGCAGCGTTTCCTCACTCCATGTGGGCACAGACGTGGCCCCCACGTATTCCATCCTTACCATGGCCGGAGATGAGCGGTGGCCACGAGCGATGCGTCGGGCGCTGGGAGCTCGCGTCGGATTTCTGTTTTCCTTGGAGAAGGGTTGGCTGCAAAATGCTGTGCTCAGCTCTATTCCCCGTGACATGCGGAGGAATAACACGCTGCAGAAGTTACTGATTTATGATTTGGAAACGTGCCATCGTACATAACTCATACGTGGAGAGAAGAAAGAATACTTTGAGTTGCTTAAGCGTTATCTTCGGGAGAAAATGGGGCCGTGCTCACCATCAGCCCCCGGAATGTTTGCAGTGCATGATCTCCTCGGGATGAGAGAAGAGCTTTGGGGTAATGGCAGCATGAAAACAGATGGAAAAACATATTTTAATTGTATTAAATCTGCGTGGCAGCACCCTAGGTAGGCAAATTGGAAAACATTCTCAGAAAATGATCTGGAAAGCTATTCTGCTGTGATGGATAGACTTGAGGTTTTTTTGTGTTATTTCTGAGCTAGATATAGCTGTCCATGGGAAGCAGTTTGGGTTAGCTTGTGTTTTTTGATTCCCTGATTCTTGCTTAAAGCCCAGTGGGGAAGCATGGTGTCTGTAAGTCCACTAAGGATTCAGTCTTTGTGAAAACAGCACCACAATTTGCACTGATATACTGATACTATATACATTAGGTAACAGACAAAAATGCAAATTAAAAAGCAGAGGTAAAGGTGAAATAAGCAGCATTTTGTAATGGTTATTCTTTAATGGTACAGACACGTTGAATTCCCATGCCCCATTGGGTTGCCCCCTGTGGCCTGCTTTGCTGAGCACTGGTGTTGGTGCTTTGGACCAACTCTTTGAAAGGGCAGATAACAGCAGGACAAAGGGAAATGGTTTTAAGTTGAGGAAGGGAAGATTTAGGTTGGATGTCAGGTTCTTTACTGTGAGAGTGGTGAGGTACTGGAACAGGCTGCCCAGAGAGGCTGTGGATGCCCCATCCCTGGAGGTGTTCAAGGCCAGGTTGGATGGGGCCCTGGGCAGCCTTGTCTAGTACCAGATCTGGAGGTTGGCGGCCCTGCCTGCAAAAGGGGGTTGGAGCTTGGTGATCGTTGAGGTCCCTTCCAACCCAAGCCATTCTGTGATTTGGTTTCCAGTCTTTGACCAGAGCTATGGTTGTAGGGAAATTTTTGCACATTCCCAAACCTTTGGGCTGCAGTAGGCAAGAGTTTAATGAGACATTAGCAAGTATTTGTGAACACCAGCTTGTCTGAAAACAGCCAGGTACATGCTGGTGGGTTTCCCTGAGCAGCACTGGTCTGTCTGGTGTGAGCAAGATGAGGAACAAGGAATCACTGGAAGCAGAAAGCCCCTAAAATATTTCAGCTCATCTGAAACTCTGTGTGGTTGAGGCAGGAGTGGCTGGCCCAGAATGTGTGAGATTCCTGCCTGGACAGCTGGCTTGGCACCGTAGCAGGGTTCTTTGGGGGCAGTATGGGATGAGCTCTCACAAGGAGAGCTGTGAGCCTGCTGCGGGTATGGATGGATGGGAAGGGAAACAAAGGGTGTGCATTTATTGACACAAGGGTAAAGCAGCATTGAGCCAAGGTTCCCTTTATGTTGTCCGAGCCTGGTACATGTGATAAAAAGATCAAGACATAATTTCTTTCCTCTTTGATTTCAGTAGCAATTACCTGCAGATTGTGAGGCATCGTTAGACTTGTGTGGCGCTGGCTGTAGGGCCAGAGTTGGGCAAAAGGACTCGGGAGTTGTTGGTGGGGCCGTGGCTGGGTGTGTTGTGTAGCTGAATGCCACAAACCTGATTTTCCATCTTCTGAGATCAAAATGTCACCAGACCCCACTGCTACCACTGCAGTGCAGGGAGCTGATTTGGGATCGGGGTCTGCAGAGTCCATGAGCACAGAGCTGTGCTTTTGGATCAGGTAGTAATAACAGCAAACCCAGGGGCATCGACGCGTGCTTGCCGGCCACTGTCAGTACTGCTGGCTGGAAAATGGGGCGTCATCCAGTGAGAGCTGCATGCAGTCCCTTGCAATTATTTCTCCATGATTTTCTAATTGTGATTTAATGACAACTCAATGTTCATCTCACGTGTCTCGAACCAAAACAGGAATTCACTGTTTTGTTTTTTTTTATAGATAGTGTATTTATATGGCATGTGGATACATATTTATACGTGCTGTCTGTGGGCGCTCTTTAAGAAAAAGCTGTGTGTGTAAATTCCTTTTTTTAACTTAGCTTGGGAACAAACAAAAAGTATTTGGCGAGCTCCTACATGGAGCATGGGCACGATTGGCTTTGGCACGCGCCTGGAGGGGTGTCAGGAACTCGAGGCATCCCTGACATCCACGGCCTGTGGACACAGGTCTCACTCATTCAGGAACTCTTGGAATGAGGTTCTCCCATCTGGAAGGATTGTAGCATTGAGGTCCCTTCAATGAGCACGTTGTATTTGGACAATTCTACTTTGCTTGCTGTGGAGGATGGATTCAGCAGCTGTAGATACCTTGGTTAGCCCTTCATTAGGACAGCTTCTGACTCTTCTGTCTGTTTTGCTCTGTTATCTGCAGAGAAATAACTATTTATAAATGCCTGCGAAAAGTGCAGGGCTAATCAGGAGCAACAGCATTTAGAACTGTAATCCATTTCCCCTTTGAAGTGCAGCCCGCCGGTATTAGTGACAATAAATAAGACCTTTCATGGATCCTTACTCGCTTGGAGGAGAAAAAAGACTTCTTAGCTGCGAAGATCAAAGTTTCCTTTAAAAAGCATGGCATTGCCAGGGATCAGAGGGGAGTTTCTTTTACCGTGGTTTGTTTTCCCTCAGTAGCTTTTTCTGTGGCTGGTCCTTCCACGTCCTTTCTCCTCGCACATGGCCACAAAAGCAGCAGCACAAATCCGTGGAGAAATTCCAGACCAACATATCCAGAAAGCTTCGGAGAGGAGCTCTAAAAGAGCCTTTGGGAAGGTTCAGCCCGCTCAGCATATCACATGATGATGACCTCTTTTAATGCTGTTGTTAGAAAATTAACGTTATGTTCTCTCCCAGTTTTCCATACAGGACAGAAAATAAGGATTCCGTTCTGGTTTTTCAACCGCGCTCTTTCAGCTTATTTGTATGTTTCATCCCTCTGAATCTGCACGCCCGGTGGGCTGTTATTAGGACAGCAGTCAAGAGGAGCAGTTCATACACTTGGGTTTGCTGGCTGCAGGCTTGTATTTGCAAAAGCTTGTGTTTTTATGGGTGTCAAATCCACTTGTAGTGTTTAGTAAGCAAGCTGGGGCCATCGGCTAGGAGCAGAGCGAGGTGTGGAAGCGATTTGATTCCTGCATTCCCACTTGGTACGTGCTGTCTCAGAGCTCAGCAGACGGCGTTGGAGCCAAGGGGGGAGGAATTTCACACCCTTCTGCTCGGCTGTGAATTTCTGGGGAAAATGTGTTTGTGTAGAAATCCCGGAGCGATGGATGGCATGGCAGTGCGTCATGGGGTGCTGCTCACGAGCGGTTGGTGATGATGGCACTGAGAGTTCCTACACGGAGCTGCTCTGGAAGAAGGATTTTCAGGTGGTTTCCCACTCAGTTCTGGGAATAGCCATGTGGTAGTAAGGCTTTCTTGTGCCCCAGCAAGGAAGGTCATCGGATCAGCTCTGCCAGATGCACTCTGGCTGCTTATCTGCCTCCATATGGTCAGGCTTTCCTCTGCTTTTGGGGTTTATTCCAGCACTACAGGTATTCTCACGCTTCTGAGAAGCACAGCCTGTTGTGTGCACAGTTCCATGCAAATCACTAATCGTTCTGCTTTACATTTCCTTGTTAATCCATTCTGATTTTACAGTTGGACTTGCTGCAATAGCACTGCATGCTGGACAGTTTGCCCCCTGTGTTTCACCCCTCTTTTCACCTTCAGCCTTGCCCACACCAAGGAAGGAGGAGAGAGCGTCCTGCCTGGTGGTTACATGCTGCAGGGAGATGAAGCCCGAGGTCTGAGAACCTTTCACACATTTCCCTGCTTTCTGAGCCTGCTTTGATTGATTTTATATCTGGATATCAGGAAAGGCTTTGGGTCACGTAGCTCTGCAAGCTCAAGTGATGCTCACAGTGAACGTGGGCTTTCTGATTGAGCAAAACTATTTCACCTGCAGCTGAGCTGCCACCTTCTCTTCGGGCTTTATATGTTATTTTTGGGGCTGCTCCCCAGCTTTCACTGCAGCCTGTTGCAGTACTGTATGAGATGACTGCCTCCTGGTCACCGAAGTGCTGAGATATTTTGTGTCTTGCAGGCTGGGCAATGGATGCCTAACATGCCCCGCACCTCATTAGGTCATGCCAAATGTTTGACCTTTGATATCCAGCAATAAGGCAACAAATTCCATACACTGGGAGAAAAAAACTCAGTCTTTGTGTTCAGCCCTTATTTTTTGCTGCCCTTTCATTAGTTTTCTATTCCCTGTGTTTCATGCTCTAAGACAGATGGGAAACTTCTGTTTATTATGTTTTCTTCATGCTGCTTTCTGTTTTGCACTTATATCACGTCTCTCATGTTCTTCTCCAGCATACACGGTCTCACGCTGTCTCTGTGTTTTTCAGGCTCCAGATCACTCCCTCTGACCATCTCTTAGTTCTGCCGTGTGGTTTTGGGGAGCAGTGCCCTTGGGAGTGCAGTACTTTAGATGGCTGTGAGCATTATCGTTTTCTTCCTTTTTGATTCTACTTTTTAGCATCTGCTGCCCCTTGCTGCTGCCCATAGCTGGATGTGGAGCAGTTCAGAGTAGCTGAAAGACTGAGATTATAAATGTGTGCTTTTTCCCCTCAGAGGAAATGAATTTAGTTCCAGTGCTGGATGCAAAAGTGAAAATCCTAAGCATCATCTTCTTTCACTCTCATCCTGGAAATACCAGAGAGAGAGAGAGAGAGAGGATTAAAGCAGACATTAATGAAAATATTTATTTTTCCTTTTCTCCTCAGTTGTTTGTTGGATGGATCTATTCAGGATTAATATTAAATTGTTTGCTTTTAGCTTACATGTAGTCGAGGCTCAGTTTAATTTCTTATCCAGGAGGCTGCTGCGTTTCTGTGTATTTATTTCAAATGCAAGGAATGCAGAAGTGAGAGGAGCACAGGCACAGATGAAGGCACAGTCACGTGGGTGAAGGCGGTGGATTCTGTGCTCGGTGTTTCCTGCAGCTCACCTCCCTGCTCCCAGCACGTGTAGATGTGCAGAAATGCATTCCAGTGCCTCCAAAATGAATCATAGTATGGCCTGGGTTGAAAAGGACCACAATGACCGTCTAGTTCCAACCCCCTGCTATGTGCAGGGTCACCAACCACCAGACCAGGCTGCCCAGAGCCACATCCAGCCTGGCCTTGAATGCCTCCAGGGATGAGGGATCCACAGCCTCCTTGGGCAACCTGTTCAGTGCATCACCACCCTCTGGGTGAAAAACTTCCTCCTAATATCCAACCTAAACCTCCCTTGTCTCAGTTTAAAACCATTCCCCCTTGTCCTATCACTATGCACCCTCGTAAACAGCCATTCCCCCTCCTGTTTATACGTTCCCTTCAAGTCCTGGAAGGCCACGATGAGGTCTCCCCGGAGCCTTCTCTTCTCCAAGCTGAACCAGCCCAGTTCCCTCAACCTTTCCTCATCGGAGACGTGTTCCAGCCTTCTATCAGGGCAGGATGCTATCAGGCTTGTGGGTACTTTCTATCAGTCAGTATATACGGATCTTTAATCTCACTGTGGATTAGGGAATGTTCGGTTTAGCATCAAAATAAAGGCTTGATGACAGAGCTGATCATCCCTTCTGTAAGCATAACAGTGCTTGTTACTCTGCACATCAGTTATAAAGCCCCAGCTCTCTCTGGTTCCAAGCAGCAAGCTTCCCTTGAGCCATACATCCCAGCTGGGAATATTCTGCTATTCAGCACACGTGTTCCAGCACCAGCTTGTTATTCTGCATCCCTCTATGGGATGAGCAGTCCTTCCTGTGTCTGCAGTCTGTGGTCAGTAGTAGGCAGGCAGTGTCTTTCTTTTAATAGTGCTCAGCTGTCTGCTTACTACAGTTGCTCTAATTTTCACGTGTAGCAATAATTGGAAATAGTTTCACATTCTGCTAATTTGGTACCACAGATTTTATGTGCTAATGCTCCTCAAATAATGTCAGTGAAATTCAGTAGAGACGCTTGCATTCCGGGTGTGTGCACTGCAGTGCATGGACCCCCATTTTCCTTCTATGTTCGAACATCACAGATAGTTTTATGGCATGGCATTCAGATCAATCTGAGCATTTCAAGCTCTCAAAAACGCCTTGCAAGCAAGAAGAGCTCAAGGAGCAGCTCTTTGCTTAGCCACATCTTCTTAAATATTGAATGCAGTCATGAAGTGCATATGTAAATACTTTCTCCCTTAGGGAGAGGTGAGTTGAAGGCACTGACCCCCTTCACCCTCAGGCTTCGTCTTATGCAATTGCTGACCAGGCTGTTAGCAAGCAAGTGATGCTGCTATGGCAACAGAACTCTGCTCTGTCACTCCAGGCTATGTCAGCTGGGAGGTTATTGTGCTCTGCCAGCAGAACAAGTGTCTTTGTTGGTATGCGGTGTGTGTCCCTAGGGATGCCACGTCACTGTGCCAGTGTGGTCATGACAGCTGAGATGCAAGATGGGAAGGTATTCATCTCCTACGGATGCTCTAGAGGAAAGCAGGCAGTAATTTCTCACCTGATAGAGTTAAACATTGAGCTGCTAGACTCTGAAAAACCTGACTCTGTGTGCTTTTGGCTCATTGCTCAGTTCTTTTCGCCGAGTTTTATGTCTGGGAGCCAAAGCCCCATGCTCCTCTCCAGCAAACTTGCATTGCTCCTTCCAGCAGAGCAGGTCTCAGTGAGCTGGGGCTGCAGAGAGTGAGGCTGTGCATTTAAGGGAGGGTGACAAAAATAGGGATCTGTGGGCTTCACTGCACTGGCAAGCTCTGCAAATACTGGAAATGTCTGTGGTTTGATTCCTGATAACAGCAACTGACGGTCAGGGATCCATGTTGTACGTGTGAGTCCCACAGAGTTGGTGTTGCGAGGGGCATTTAACCTGCAGGACCAATACGGTCGATACTGGCAAAAGAGCTGAGACCTTCTCTTTCATCCCAGAGTGTGAAAGACAACAAGCCCTTTTCCGTGTGTGTGGTTTGTCAGGCTGCAAACCCTTCTGTAAATGCCAGGATTCACCTTTTAGTTCCAGAGCCGAGTACTGTGATGGATGATCTGCCACTCCCACTTGCTGGATTAGGTTGGAGAGTTGCAGGTGTTGTGATCCCCAGGGGTCTGAGCATACCCCATGTGTTGTCCACTTGCTTCTAATAGCACAAAAATTGGGGAATTTCCGCCCAGGAGTTAACCTCTCCCCAACCACTGGCGGGCAGGACTCTGATCCCACCATCAGGAGAGGTTTGGTGTATACATTGCAGACAGCAGGGATCTTCCTCTGAAGCTGCTGCTTTTATGTGCAGGAGTTGCATTGCATTCTGCAAGCCAGCGGTGAATTTGGTAAGTCACAGAGTCACAGTTACCCCTCTTAGGCTGCGACTCTTTCTAAAGACAGCCAGACCAAGAACTGGAAAAGTGCTGGGAAAAACTGGGCTAAGGGGGACTTCTTTCCACTGGTGCTTTGGAACAAGTGCTCTGCTGTTTGCTGTGTACGTGTCTGTCCTGAAATGAGAGCTTGCATCCGAGCTGTTGTGGAAAAGGTTATTACTTGAGGAGTTTAATCCCAAGTCGTGTTTGGCCATTGCAGCCAGAAGTTGAGTTGGGGATGGAAGAAAGGGAGCAGTGGGTGGACAGATGGGGGGAATAAATCCACGGCTTGAGAGGGATGGGGAAAAAAACTAGCCAAGGAGAACACTTGTTTTAGCCAAAATCCTGGGCCTGAGGAAACAGGCCAGGAGGGACGTGGTGTTTGGCCTTGGGTCGTGCACGTGCTGTGAGCTGAAGAGGAACCTGAATAAGTGAGTCCTAGTGTGGTAATCATTAGCTAGTTTTCCCCATCTAGTAATAGCAGTAAGCAACTTGGAAGTGCCGGTAAACTGGTAAACCAACTGAAAACAAGTTATTTTTCGAGGTCTGTTTAGGAAAACCAGCTAGCATTACTAAGTAGTTGTTTTGTACCGAATTTGGATTAGCAGAACTTTTTAGGAAGGCATTGACAGTGCCATCAGCTGTGCATCTGCTGATTCTCCCATGCAGGGCAACGTGTGTCAGCTTTGGTGGCTTTCAGGAGAATGGGCAGCCTGGTCTGGTGGTTGGCAACCCTGCACGTAGCAGAGGGTTGAAACTAGATGGACATCGTGGTCCTTTTCAGTGCAGGCCATTCTATGATTCTGTGACTGGACTGGAACGTGTGGAGTGGAGAGGTGGTGTGTTCCCAGGTTAGGTGTATAGAGACTTAAAGCTCTAGGTGATTTTTGGGGGGTGAAAAGTGTGCAGAGCTCCAGAGCAAGAGAAAGAGTAATAATGGATAATAGGGATGGTTTTGGCTGTCGGGTTGTATAGTCACAGCCAGCAGCTGCAGCCGTAACTGGTGAAACCCCACAGTTGCTCAGCTGGGTGTCTGTCTTCAATATTCGGTGGCCTGGCTTTGTGCTCAATGCCTAAATCAAGGTTGTCTTTGGGCTCAAGAAACTAAAGGGCTTTTGGGTGCTGGCGAGCATGCTGAGGGCTTGTTTTTTGCTTGGCTGATCCTGGCAGGGTTTGTTGCTGTCTGGGTGCTCAGTGCTGCAGTAAGGACCAGTCCCAAGCAGGACTAATGGCCCCTGCATGCCATTAAGCAGCTGTCAGGAGCAAGCTGCTGATGGATGATGCTGCCTCCTGTTACCATCGCATGCATCACCGGCTCTCCACTGAATGGCTCAGGAAGAGCTCATGCTTGCTCAAGAAGCAGACATTCTTCTACAGTTGGCCGGGTTTCCATCTAGAAACTTTTCTTCCTGGTTTGCTCTAAAAGTGCAACAAATCTTTGTCAAGCATGTCTGTTTTTTCAGCATCCTGGTTGCGCTGCGGAGACCTGAGATGCAAAAGCAAATAGAAAGTGAGTAATGCAGAACTGTTCCTTATTATCAGGAATTTGTTCCAGTGGGATGTGTGCTGTTCTGAGCACCGAGGGCTCTGTGCTCCATACTTCACCACGAGTGCTAAGGGAAGCTGTTCTGGTTACTCTGTCAACACAGAATGGATAGAAGGGCTCAATGGGCCGACAGCCTTCCAGAAGAGTATTTTTACTGTCCAAAGCACTGGTTGCTCAAAGTTGGGAATGATCTGTGGGAGCGCATCATCTCCTGGGTTTGAAATGAGGTTTATTTGCTTTTCCAACAAAATGGCGGTTTCCATTTCCAGCTCTGCCATTTTCAGACTTCTTGTACACACCCACAGTGGGTATTCTTGGAGTGACGCTGTATGAAGCCTCACGTGTTGAATTCAGCATCCAGCTTGGGGTGAATGCTTTGAGAATTTCGGTTACAGAGATGTTTTGGAGAAGTTATTATTGATGGCAGTGGGAAATCCACCTCCACCTGCATGTATTGGCGCAACGCTTGTGAAAAGAAGGGATTTGGGCGGTGTGTATTTTTTGGTGTGTATGTGTGTCTGAAATGAGTGCTTTAGAGCACTTTCTACTTAAAGAATTAACTGCAAAAGCTCACTCTTCTGAGGTTCGGGTAAGTAATAAAACAAAGCCAAGCCTCGCCCCAGAGCATCATTATATGACATTATATGATATTGAAAACCATTGATCGTGGTGATGTATCTTGTATCTTTTTAGCAAAAATTTCATCATGGGATGTCCCAAGGGTCTCTACTTCTTTGAAATAATATATGAAGGGTTCATGCTAATATTTTGGATAGCTGGAATAGCATTCTTATTTTTTTAAAGGTTTGCACTCAACAGTAAAAGCAGAAGGAGCAGTAAAAACGAATTGGATTGGGCTATGTGTGTATTATTGGTGCAGCTGAGGAGGTCTGTCTTATTTTTTTTCTCCAACTCTGTCATCAGAGTGTCTTACAATAGAGAAGTAAAATCACAGCTTGGAATGGTGCTGTTTCTTCCAGCATATGGAGTAACACTTCCAATATCACTCTTCTGAGAGTGAGTCACAAGTTGTTACGTAAAAGCATATGATAAAGATCAGGATTTTTATGAGCAGAGCAGCTCTACTTTCTTCCAGATGCACTATAATAATTTCTCCAGAAGACTTTTCTAGATAACACAGTTGCAGATGCATCTCAGAGGAGACAGCCCTTTCCAGAAGAGCAAGGATCGCAGCTGTCTGGTGGAAAACAAATGGCTTGCTTTGGGGACAGCAGGATGAATGTGGGGACAGATCCCCATTCCTACTCTGCTGACCCAGAAGTGGTGATGTGTGCCCCTGGGGACACCTCTGCCAGCCCTTACAGCACAGCCATAGATACTGTTGGGCACAGAAGTGGGGAAGTCGAGTGAGAAATGGGGAGTTTTACTGCTTTTTCTGTGTAATTAAATGAGTGGGTTGTACCACCGTTTTGCTTTAGTAGCTTTGTGTGTGCTTCAGTTGTGTGTGTTTCTTGAAGGCACAGTCTGCAGCATAGCCAACTTACCTCCAGGAGAAAGCAGCCAAAATTAGCATCTTTTTTTTTTTTTTTTAATTGCAGCTTAATAAAAGGTGGGGTGTGTTTGATGTTTCTTTCCCAAAGTGCTACCACTGCTGTCCGTGAAGCAGTTTTCAAGGTTGCTACGCCTGAAATTGCCAAATGCCACACAGTTCTACATAGCACAAGTCATACAGATGTTCCTGTCTTTGTTTTCTTCTTCACACATCACTGCTGTGCATTTGTTGGCACAGCAGTGGAAGAGCTGCTTGGTTTGATAAATGATGCATCAGTTTCTTTGGAACCCTTTGGCCTTTTGATTTCTTTTTGCTTACAGCCAATATCGTTGTAACCTCTAATTGTGCTTTTTCTTGTAGGAGGAATACAGGGCAGAAGGGATTAGCTGGCACAACATCGACTACATTGACAACTCCGGCTGCATAAACCTCATCAGCAAGAAGCCAACCGGCCTGCTCCATCTGCTGGATGAGGAGAGCAAGTAAGTGAGAGCCATGAGGGGTGCTGCTGAGCCTGCCCTCTGAGCCGGGGCTGCGAGCACAAAAAGATAAGTGCTTTGCCTCTGTAATTGACCGGGAACATCTGGAAGTGGTATTTCAGCTAATGATGTTTGATTTGCACTTAGGAAGCGTTCGGCCTCAAATCTGAGCTCTTCTTGTAATTTTTCTGAGTGATTTTTCCTAGAAAGATGCTCATAGCTCTCCAGGCCGATTTATCCTTAGTTTTGTTTCCAAGGTGGTAACATAAGCAGTTGGAGGACCAGCAAGCTAAGCAAAAAACCCTAACCAAACAATACCTATGGTTCTATTTCAGTAATTTCCTCTGTTAGAGGGAAGGGCAATAGTTTCATTTGCTTCGCTTCTGTCTTTGTTTTGGGCTAACAACATGAAAATGCTTGAAGTTAAGCAGGCAATGCAGATGCTGTTATCCAGCCATAAGGTGGCTTAGTCAATTTACTCCTAAAATTAAGTCCGAGTGAACCAGGGACACTTTTCCATAAGGGCTGCCCTCTGTAGGGTTTAATGGCCTCAGATGCAGCTGAGATGTGCGTGCTCAGGTATTTGCTGTGAGATATCCCCCCAAGCAGTAGGTTTCCTTGAGGCCTGAGGGTGAAGAACTGGCTTGTTGCTACCAAGAGGCTGGGCTCATGTACTCTGACTTCTTTCCTTCCTCTTTCCTATGCCAGGATCAGCTGGGGAACTCCTGTAATTTAACATTTGTAGGTGAGCTAGCTCAGGATTTCCTAGATGCACAAATACCCCGTAGATGTAAGACTGAGTGTTCAAAGCCTCAAAACCAGTCACAAAAACTTTTTGAGTTTCAGATCAGTGCCTCTATTTTGAATGATTGACATGCATTGGGAATACAGTGCAGGGCCCTTAATGAATATATGCCTTTTATAACTGGTTTCAGACCACTACTAAATCAGCAAGGAGTTCTTCAGACACCATGTATATCTTGTGATTGTTTGTAACCGTTGACAGCGTACAAAAGAGCACTTGTATATGCAATCATTGAAGTGGAAGCTCAGAATACTTCCATTTTAATGTTTGTGGTCAAACTAGAAGTGAAGTTTTTATACTCCGGTTCCATTCTTTCCAACCAGTTTTCCTCAAGCCACCAACCAGACCCTGCTGGACAAGTTCAAGCGTCAACACGAAGGGAACTCCTACATTGAATTTCCAGCAGTGATGGAGCCAGCTTTCATCATCAAACACTACGCGGGCAAAGTCAAGTACGGAGTGAAGGTCTGTCACCCAGCTGTTCCCCAGCAGTTGCTTTCACTTAAGGCATCTTTTTAGGCTCTACAAAGATGTTTGGAGAGGACTTGGCTAGAGAAAAGAAGTGAGCTTGGAGGGGGAAGTGCTTGGTGAAAAGCTTAGCTACAACATGTGAGGGGAAGGTGGTGGTGGTGGGGATGGTCTTCCTGTTCTCCCCCCCGTTTCATACTCTTGGTGTCTGGGGAAGACTTGAGGACTGAGGCTCATACTGCACCCCAGCAGTGCGTTGAAATTTGATATTTCTGAGGTTGGTTTATTGAGAGAACCTACTGTCTTTTACTGTTCCATCATTAGAGCGTACAGGCTACATGAGCACAGGTCTCAGCATCTCACTGATGCAGGTCATTTAAAATCCCACGCAAGTGATTTCTACGTTTACCCCACTTACACCCGCAAGTTATTAGCAGAAGGATTTTTGGGAAGATGAGCTCATACAAGAAACTGCACTGGTATTTACAACTGCACGTCTGTGATTGCGCTTTTAATGCAGTAATTACACACGAGAAACCTAAATACCTTCTCTGTTATGCTTCAGAGAGCAGTGCGTTGGAATAAAGCATTTGTTTTCTGGAGGTAAAGAGGTGCCTGATGTGAAAGGAGCTAAAAGGTAGAAGCATGACTTGAGTTGTTCCGTGGTGCATCTTGCAGGTGTTCCTTACTCTGCTCCTTTCTCCCCAGGATTTCCGTGAGAAGAACACAGACCACATGCGCCCGGACATCGTGGCTCTCCTGCGAAGCAGCAAAAATGCCTTTATCTGTGGGATGATGGGCATCGACCCGGTGGCAGTGTTCCGCTGGGCCGTCCTCCGGGCGTTTTTCAGGGCAATGGTTGCTTTTAGAGAGGCTGGCAAACGATACGTTGAGAAGAAAACTGGTAAGTGGGCCGGTTTCCTATCTCTGCTCTATGCTTTTCGCCAGCAGCGTGAATTTGGTATGTTACTGTGGTATTTTAAATAGCCAGCCTGGTTCATTAGGAGTTAATGGTCTATTAAAAAGCTGAGTAACAGAAATGTATAGACAGCTGATATCCCAAAGTTCCGCTTACACATATGTTTGCAGCAGGATTTTAATGCTCTAAGAGCTTCATTTTACCCCTGCTTCACTTCTTCCTTTTTGTATGGTGCGTGCATAGGAGATCCTGAGTGATTCAAACAGAAACGTAAAGATCAGGCAGTGAATTCTTTTTAGCCAGGGTTCCTTTAGCAGTTAGGGTTACATCTGCGAAAAAAAGGGGAATGATTCTTCCTTAGAGTTCTTCAAGCTGTTCACCCTTCAAGCTGAACGAGAGCGTGCCTCTGGTCTAGCAAAATTCATTGCTTCACAGTCATGCAGAACCACCGAGCCATCCTCATGCAGAACACAGGGGCATTAAATTAAATGAGAGTAATGGTGCATCATCATGCTGTGGCAGGCAATACTCGGCTGTGCTTTTAGAACATTTCTCTGCATTAGAGCAATTTTGGGAAGACGGGTACAAACGATTGCTATTAATTTCCAGGCACAAGAGGGCTTGAAATTCATGATGAAATCAGAGCATCAGCAGGGAAAATGTCAGCTGAGTTAAAATTAAGCACGGAGCTGCCCCATTTGTTTTCAGTTGGAAACGTGGTGAGGTGTGCACCAGGGGAGCCAGGGGACAAGGCGCATCGATAGGGAAGCCGTGCAAGCAGAAAGAATGATTGTCTTGTTTGGGGAGAATAATACCAGCCTTTGGTCAGATCCCAGGAAGTGCAGGAGACAAAACCAGCTTTCAGCTATTGAGGTTCTGCCCCGAGCTGCTCCAAAGGGACTGAGAGAAAGGGCATTGCTCAGGAACCTGTGTCTGCCTGGCACATCAGGGCAGCACATAGACGTCGGTGCTTTGCAGTGCCAAACGGAGGATGGGGGAACGTTCCACATGTGCAGCCTCCCTGCATTGCAGTAGCCTTCCTGAAACTTAACTCTTTGGCACTGGGAGAAATGTCACCCCAAATACCCGACTTTGAAAAATCTCAATTTGCGTTTTCCTATCATCACCTCTTCACCTTTCATAGATCCCACAAAGCTGAGCTGCAGCAAGCTGTTCAAGGGAAGGAAAAATAAGCTCAGGCTCTCTCTGAAAGTAAGAGCTGCTGCCCGGCTGGTTTCAAGCCCTGCTTTGCTTCCTCTGCCTTTTGGGAGCAATCTTGACCTCTGTGCTCATCTCTGTAGCCAGCTTTCTGCCTTCCCAGCCTTCAGTTTGTGCTGTGCCTTGCTTATATCTATGTAGAGCTTTGCATAGATATAAAACGGTCAGGAGGTTTTCAGGCAGTTTTGGAAGACTCAGTTCTTGAACCACCTTCTCCTTCTGTGGCAAAGCCAGCTAATATCCAGCATGGGCTGAGACAGTTTCCAAACCTTCTCTGGCACACAATATACCGCAATACAATATAAACACAATATACCACAGTACAATACAGTATACCACTTTCAGTGCCCACTTTTTTCTTCAAAACCTCTTTCTTTTTTTTTCTAAGGAAAGAGAAAAACCAGGCACCCTCGATATACAGGATAGTTAAAGTTTGTCCTAAACCTCCCAGTGTTCCCCCGTGAGTTTATACCCTGAATTTCTGCCTACCTGCATCTTCGTAATGTTACCAAATAATTAATCAAACTGGGAAAAAGTCTTGAAAATCGGCCATTCTAAAGGCAGAACTAAGGGTGTAGTTCACCTGAAGTTAACTCCTGTAATGAGGTAAACGTTTTCTGCTGGAGAGCATTCCTGGCTTCCCCTCCAAGCGAGGGCTGCACAGGGGCACTGACACTGCACAGAACCCAGCAGAAGACATGGCTGGTGCAAAATCCCATGTCTTGCAAAATATCCCAAAGCAAAGGGCTTTGGAGGACGTGTAGCTGAGCAGGAGGCTCAGATGGTCTCAAGAGCATCCAGTATTGACCCTCCTGCTGCCCAAAATAGTGCTGAAAAGCCACAGCTTTGCGCAGTGCCTGTATGGCAGAAGGCATTTGTGAATTATTGAAGAGCCACTTGGCACTAGAATTACCTGGTAATTGTTCTGGAAAGCACAGACTGCTGAAGGCAGCATATGTTTTGGGTTTATTTTGTTTTTTACCAAACCTTGCTGGCTTTAATTAGCGTCATTTGAATGCCTCAGTGCATGTGGATGTGGAGCTTTTGATGACATTACAGTGGATTAGCAGAGGAAAACCTCACACAAAGGAGAGCCGTGTACATTCACACGAGTGCTGCACGTGTCATCATTTAATGTCATCTTTAAGAAGTGGTGCTGTCCAGCTCTCTGCTGCTGCTGCAGCCTGGCAGCAGGTGTAACCAATGAGCAGTGACATGTCTGAGGCATGATGCTTTTTTCAAGCCTCTTTGTATTCTTTTGCCTTCAACCCAAATTGATCTGAACTGCTTCTACCTGGCTGCAGGCCTGGCTGAGTCCTGCTTGCAACGCCCAGCAGGGATTTCTTGAGAAAACCTGCAGCCTGTGCATATAAGCAGCTTTGCAAAGCGTGCTCTGCTTTCTTTGTCTGCCAGCCTTTCAGTTATCTCCTCTGTGCCAGCAGTGCCACGCAGTGCTGTGAGCTCCACGCTCTGCTTTAGAAGTGCTGCAGTGGCGTTGCCCTTTCTTCCTGCAGTGTTTTGGGGCATTCCCTTTTCCTCTGTTGTGCTCCTGCTATTCTCACAGCACAGCTCTTAGCGACTGTTGTTCCCGTGAACTTGGAGGCCCATGGCAGCAAAGCAGCACAGCTGCAAACTTCTGCCCAAGAGGTGCTGCCGACCCTCCTCAAATGGGGCACTAATTAGCTGAAGGGTGGACTCTTTCAGTAATTTGGTTTAATTGTTACTATTATTGAATGTATCAGGGAGAATTAAGGTAGTTTGGAAGAACTACACGTTAGAACTAGATTTGGTTTTAATGACCTTTGAGGAAAGGAACATTGTCAAGCTTTTTAAGAAGGAAATTTGGCTGATTGACACTTCCTGCAGTCTGCTGTATCAGTGGTATGAATGTGTTATGCAAGAAAGCCCGAGTATTTTGCTAGTGAAGGCTTAGAAGGGTTGGTGCTGGTCTTACAGATCAGGCTGTTGGGACTCTGAGCTTTCTCATCTGCTTTTTGCTGGATGTGAAGCAAAGTTCTTGCTCTGAGACAGGGGTGGTGTGGCTCTGCGTTCCCATTCAGCCAGCAAGGGCTGCTCCCAAATGAAATGGGACGTACCCCTCCCTCACACACATGGGCAGAGCTAAACCCTGCTGGGTTCTGCTGAGTTCTTCCCGAAGCCAGGCACTAGGTTAAATTAATAAAAATAAAAAAAGAAATACTATTTGCCAGTAACTGGCAGGAATGATCCCGGAGGTGCCACTGAGCAGTGTGAAGTGGTGCCGATGGGGAGTGATGACCCTTGACAGCGTTGCTCTGCAGAGTTCAGTGCTTTCTGATGATGTAACGCGTTGGTTCAAATGCTTCTGTATGTGCTGACACAAGGTAACCCCTCAGTGACCCCACCGCACAGGAGCGTGATTTATCTCAGGCTTCCCATTGCCTCGATCCATTCAGTGGCCACAGAGGGGTGCTGCCTGCTTGCAGAGTGCCACCTGTGTCACCTCTCCCCATGGCTGGAGCTGGACCACGAAGTCCTCCCAGGGATGGCTTCTTCCACCTCGACCCATTCCCAGTTCTGTTCCTTGCTTACAGACAATCCCGTCTCACTGCAATCTCAGTCCTCTGCCCTCGAGGAGGACAAAATCCGTGTCCATACGAGTGACTTCTGCTTTTGTTGAGCGGTCACTGCCTGAGCAAGGTGCAGCACTGGGATGAGCTGGGGGTTCGAGGTGGCCATGCCTGGGAGTGCCTCTCCAGGAAGCTGCAGCCAGCAGCTGGCCGAGGCACGGAAGGGGTTTTGAATAGATGGTAATACAAGACTCGTGTAATCATCTACTATGTGTCCAAATAATCTTGGAGCAATCACGGCACTTCTGTGCCCTGGCCAATAAGGTGGTGCAGCTGGGATGCCAGCCAGCCCCACCGTCCCCCTGCCGTGTCCGCTGCCTGCTTGTGGGGTGGCTGAGGTCCCGCTGTGTCCCTGCTGCTTGTGGGCAGAACCGCTGCGATGTAGGCGAGCTCTGAGCCGAGCAGCAGAGCTCTGGCATCCTTCAGGCAGCTGGCAGCCTTGTTCTTCACTCTTTCCTGATCTCTGCTTATGTAATCTTTCTCTTCTCTCCATTTTTTTGTTTTGTTTTGTTTTTATTTTTACTTCCCAAGGGCATGATGATGCAGTGCCATGTGCGGTTTTGAAAAGTGTGGATAGTTTTAGCTTTCTCCATCACCCAGTTCACCAGAGGAGCTTAGAGATCCTGCAGAGATGCAAGGAGGAGAAGTACAGTAAGGCTCCAATCCCGCCCTTCTCTCTGATGCCGCACTCACACGGAGGAAATGGAGATCAGGTGCATTCGGCGTAGGAAGGGTGGAAGTGCTCAGCAGCCCTTCAGGCCATCCTGCTGGCTGCCAAAAGGTGTTTGGATCCCATCCAAAATCAGTGGGAGAGGAAAATCGAAGGCAGATCCACGTCTCTCGAGACGTTGGGTGGTTCTGCTCGGTCCTTCCCTAAGGTTTGCATTGTCTCCACGGGCTGTACTCGCAAAGCATTTGGCAATATTTTAACAGAGTGAGCAGGTAAAGATGCACTTGGTCTCCGTTTCTCCCCCCTCACTCCTTTGTCACGTGATAAACTGGTTCTGCATGACAACACGGGTACTCCTGCCCGCGCTACTAATTCCCAGGGCTGTGCTGTGTGGTGGGAGGAGAAGGGAGGCGGCAGGGAGCGTGCCCTCCTGCTGCAGGGCTGCCAGCAGCGCCGCATGCAGCATCACCTGAGGGGCCACTTCCAGCCTCACACCCGGTGGTGGTCGGACAGAGCCTTAGGAGTGGCCTCACTGCTTTCAGGGAGCGATGCAAAGCCTGCAGGTGAACCTTCAGAACGGTCTGCATACGTGTGTATATTTCATGCTCGCAGCTTGAGATGTGTCATTTCATGCCATTGTTCTCTTCCTTCATTTTGCATAACAAAGCTTACAGAAATAGAGCATGACTCTATGCAGCCAAGGGGACATTTGCTGCCCCAGCTGCTAACATTGCCCTCATGCAACTTAGGCACGAGTGCAAAATGCTGGGATTTGTTTCTGCAGAAACGGGCATGGTAAGTACAGCACTTGCATGATAACTCCACAAATATGCGTTTCCTGCTAGGAACCTCAGATCAGATTTCTCTGCTTCCTGCAGCATAGCATTGGGAGGGCAGAGGAAGTGCTTTAATTCTTATTTTAGACTTCTGTCTACCTACATTATTTTTCCTGCAGCTTCCCACTGTTACTTTTATTACTGCAACGAAACACAAAGCAGTGACACGAACACAGAAGTAGATTTTCTGAAGTGTTAAGTGACCTTTCTGAAGACAATTCTAATTGCAGGTAAAGATGTGTAGGTTAGCTCAGCAGTGTGGGAAGTTTGGGGGGTTTTAATTTGCGGTTTGCTTAGGAATGAGGACAGAATTCATAGAGCTGCTTTGAAACACAGCCTTAATTCAGTGTCAGGAAGGGATGTTCCGTGTATAAGGCTGCTGAGCTCAGTGCTTTGAAGCCTGGCTTATTATGGCCTGATCTCTTCCCGTGGGGCATGCTCCCCTTAAGCCGTTCCCCAGGCTTCATGTCTTTGACAGATGAGCTAGGATTGAAGCACATACAACATTTTGATGTTGAATTGACCTCATCTGTGGGCAGTGCAGGTGAAGGTGCTCGGCCTGGGGTTGGTGTTCCTCTGTGGTGGTCTTTAAGACCAAAGTACGGGGGTGAACTTCTCAGCTCAACCCCACGTCTGTGCTGGCTGATGTTCATGGGCAAAGCGGGCGCTGTCTGAAGTTCTTTGCAATGAAAACACGTGGTAGGCAAAATCAGTCTTTGTGAAACCAGCTGAAGCTGAAGAAGAGGAAGTAGATTTGAGAAGTGGGAGTGAAATTATTCCCAAAAGATAAAGTTCATCAGCCTGCATCCGAGCTGGTCGCAGGGAACAAGTGCCTGCTTCTTGCACCGCTGTGTTTTGGCATGCAGTGTATCAGTGCTTACAGTTTCTTAACCCATATTCCTTATACAAAATTCTGTAGCCTGTACACAGAATGATTAAAACTTTTTGCCATTTATTCATAAAAAAGCCCTCTCTGTTCCTCAGAAAAGGGACTACATCAGTAGGGCTCCTTTTATTTGGCTTTGGCATGTATAAATGTCTCCCTTTAAGAGACAAGTGATGGCACGATGCGGTCTTTTTGGTATGCCTGAAGCAATCCTCCTTAATGCAGCTTTTATCCTTGTGCACCGTAACTTACATTAATCAAAAAGTCACTCGAGATGTGAAAGTGGCGGAGTTACAGTGCAGTTGTAATACAGCTATTATCTGGGAGCCTGAAATAGACATTTCCTTTTTCCCGATCGAAGCAAGGTGTGGTTGCAGCGGTCATTTTGAACAACCTTGACTTCACAATTTCACTCTGTCCCGTTCCATTGGACAGAGCTATGGGAGGCGTGGGCAGAAGGAAAATCTGTGCAATACCAGTGAAAGTCTTTCGTTCATTGTCATCTGTTTCCATGGCTTGTCAGGGATAGGACAAGGGGGAATGGTTTTCAACTGAGACAGGGGAGGTTTAGGTTGGATATTAGGAGGAAGTTTTTCCCCCAGAGGGTGGTGACGCACTGAACAGGTTGCCCAAGGAGGCTGTGGATGCCCCATCCCTGCAGGCATTCAAGGCCAGGCTGGATGTGGCTCTGGGCAGCCTGGGCTGCTGGTTGGCGACCCTGCACATAGCAGGGGGTTGGAACTGGATGAGCATTGTGGTCCTTTTCAACCCAGGCCATTCTGTGATTCTCTGACTGGAACTGGTCACCAGACACTCCAAGCAGAGTGCTGTAGGTTAGAGAAGCCTTCTGTGTGTGAACATGCAAGCATCCAAGCACGGGTGCTATGTAAAAAAAAAAAAAAAAAATTACAAAAAATAAAGAAAGAGCGAAGAGAATGCTTCTCTGATGAGAAATGCAACCCCAAAAATGGCTTTGATGGCAACCACAGAGATTTTAAAGAGAGTTTTAAACTCTAGGCATAGCTAAGCACTAAAATAGATTATTTGGCTCGCTATTGAAACATGGTCAGAGGTAGAGATTGCAAAACCTCCTGAGCAGGAATTGTTTCATCTTGATCAAAAATGACAAACGTGTGCAGGGAATCTGCTATTGCTTCTTCCTATTCCGTTACAAGCTGTCTCTTAGGCTTCTTCCTTTTCATTTTTTTCCCAATTTTATTCTGCTGCAGTAATGTCAGAGTGAGGGGGTATACAGTTCTCATGTTTAAGTGAGCGCTGTGATGTTTCCTGTCTCACAGCAGACATTTCAAGACAGTTAAAAATTGCATGACTGTGTTTTCTTGTCAAATTCAAGCTTACTGGGTCTAAGTAGCTGTATTTTAGAGGCTTGAAAGCTATTTTGTTTCCTACAAAAATTGCCTTCTGTCTTCATAAATGCTTGGTTACAAAACATTTCCACTTTATGGAAGATAACAGATGATACATTTGCTTCTGTAACTACGTGTGATGACTTCCTTGAGTGTCTGTTATCCATGATCCTCTAGATCTGCCCCTCGCAAAGGATGCAGCTTCAGTAACACCTCCCTGTGCAGTGCATATCTACATCCATTTATCTGCAAGAAGGGAAGCAGCGTGGAAGGCATACCCTGTTTCCAAGCACCTTATTCAAACCCAGGTGTTGTGGCTGCCCCATGAGGTGCAGAGCATATCTTATGGCTTAGGAATATTTTGGACATGCAGGGAGCAGTCTCCAGTGTCACAGCAGTTCTTCCCTTACCGCTTTTGCTTACAAGCTGGGACGCCGTGTCCCTAACACAGCGTGCGTGGGAGGGAGAGCAGCATGTTGAGCAAACAGTGTTACTCACAGGGGTATGACTCGAGGGCAGAGAGGCGCAACGTAGACGACGATGGGTACGTTGGCATCCTTGGCACCCTTGTTTGTATGGGCAGCATGTGCCGTGACATGTACATCCTCCTCCTCGCCGTAGTCAACACTAAGCTATGGCTTTGCTAATTGCCTGCTGGTGAGGAGCCAGGTAGAAACTCCCCTCTCCATGTGCTGCTGTAGGTATTACTCGGAAAAGCCCGCGGACGCCGCTCTCGGATCTCCAGGGAGTCAATACCATCAACGAGAGGAGCCAGCGGTAAGTCTCCTGCCTTCACATTGTCACGGCAAGGAAGTGTTGGGTGGGAGAAAGCTGTCTGCTGCTGTTACTGACAGCGTTAATGGTTTTCCCAGTCTGCTTATTAATTTTGTCTTCTCTTTGTTCCTTTGCTGCCATGTGGTTATATCTTAATAACTTACAGTAGGCACAGAAAGCAGCTTTGCTCAGCCCCAAGGCAGTAGTTGTAGGTGGTCTGATGTGCGGAGCGGTCAGAAGCATGCAAAAAAAGGGGATGAATGTACCAATATCATGGGAAAAAAGAAAAACACAGACGTTTTTCTGAGGCAAAAGTAGAGATGGTGTGTTTGTGTGCAGGCAGTGTGATTGATGGCTGCGGGTGCTGCTGGCTGTGCAGGACCAGAGGAGGTCTGAGATTGTAACTGGGTAAATGTTTGCTGCTTGTTAGGGGAAAATCATGGGACATCTGATGACTGGAATGTCTCTTAAAGCACAGGAGATCTTCTGCTTCCAACGTTGTTACAGCGTGTGAACTTTGAAGGAGATTCAACTCACATGGTCATAGATACGGTTCTATTTTTTATCCTTCCTTGAAGATCGTGGGCATTCAAGCACCTCATTCGATTTTGCTGATGGAGAGTTGGTTCTGCGCTTTCTGGCACAGATCCGTGCCTCTTTGGCCAAAGTTTCTCCAGATCTGCATCGGAATTAAGCTTCTGGTGAAGCAAAATGTCTTCATTTCAGAGGGAACTCTGGGTGCAGAGACCCACCTTTTCTCTAGCTACTCTTGTTCTGTCCTTCTGCAGATGCCAGAAATTCTGATTATTCAGATAGCATCTCTAAGGAGGTATGGTGCCTCCCTGCTTCCCTCTAAGGTTGTATGTTTGGGCATTGGGAAATACACGATCAGTGTACCTTTAGCTCCCGAAGTTATTGCTTGGAGCTGCAGATATCCAGCTGTAACTTCATGGCTGCTCTGAGTTTCGTGAGAAGCAAAGAAGAAGTTGAGGGGATGCTCACCAAATACCATGATGCCTGCATCTCACTGTTGGGTTTTTTTGTGTGTGTGGTGCAAAATGTTCTCTAAGTACATTATTAAATCTCTGATTTAGTGGTCTTAAGTCAAATGTGCAAGATGGAAATGAGATTTTAAAACAAGGAGCAATACGTAGGGGAAGAAAAATCCACAGATGTCATCCATGCCCCTTTCTTTCCAAAAGAGGCAGACAAGGTTGGTGCCTCCAGAGGTGACTCTTCCTCACTTCTCTGGTTGCGCAGGTTTTCCTAAAAGTGACGTAACATGAAACTTTGTCCCTGCGAAGATCTTGATGGGTAGATAAGAGGTGTTGTGCAGTTTCTCCAGCTGCCACCTCTCAGCAGTCCGAAGGAGGATGCTCACTGAAGGAAAACCTTGAGATGGGGTGGTGGCGCTTGGAGAACATCAGTTAAGTTTCTGGTTGTATAGCTCTGACTTTGGGGCATGTCAGTAGGGCAGGCTGGGCTGCCAGTGTTCTCATAGCCCAGAACATTTTAATTATCTGGAGTCGTTGATAGTACATCTTGTATAGGCAGGGAAACTCCTACTGTCTGATGGAACAAGGAAGATGAATGTGTTAATTCCTTACTGTGGGGGTTCAGTCTGTGGTCAGCTGTATTTATTTGGCTTGAAACAAGTCAGGACATCACACAAATTCCCATAAACAGCCAGCATCAAGGGTAGTGTCTGCTGTGCCTTCCTTCCTTCATCCTCAGCAGTTGTATCCTAAAAATACTCAGGACAGACCTCTATTCCTGCTGCACCTCTGCTGTAACTGGCAGAAATGTGGTTTTGAGAGTGCTTTTCCTGTGTTTCTCTTGGTGTGGTGGCTCAGTTGCATGGTCCCTAATCTTGGCATCGTTGGGCAATGCAACCTTGGGCATCACAAGGGACTGCTCCCCACATGTCCTCTGTGCCCCTGCCTTCTGAAAGCCCAAACCGCAGCGTGATCTCTCATAACTTTAAATTCCAGAAGGCACTTTTGGAGTAGGCGTGTGATTTTAATACCTTTCACTGTGAATAATTTTGATCTGAAGAGTCATTAATTATGCTTTCTAAATGCGGGTTTTGCTTTTAAGTTGCACTTGTCAAAAAAAAAAAAAAGAAGGGGGAACTGCAGAGATAAGGATAACACCTATAGGAAAGAGATTTGCTTTAACAGCCCTGTGGTTGGATTATCCCTCAGTTCAGAAGTGTCGAGCCAACAGATAGGCTGGTGAGTGATTTACGGAGCTAAATGAATCGGAGGAATTCTCTTTTAAAGCCATCTCATCATCATGTGGTGGCTGATAAGTCTGTGTTGTACAACTCCCAGGATAGCCCGGGGCGCTCTTCAAAAAGGAAATTTCAGGCATGACATCATGCAGGAAGGCATGGGGAGGGCTCAGTGAGCTTCTGATCTCAGAAGAAAGTGACCGTGTGGTTCCCACATGCTGGGATGGCAGCTGGAGGAAACCGGGCTTCAGCAGAGCGTCGGGAAGCCAGCACGCCTCGGAACTGCCTTCAGCAGCCACTGAGTAATGAAAGCCATGCCACTGCTAACCAGAACCGCTTGGGCTGTCTGCTTTCATGCAGCAGAAACTGTTTTGTGCTCCTTGATGTTGGCGCAGCGTGCAGGGAAGCAGGTGTTGATCAGTCTGTCTTGGAGCAGTTGGTTTTGCATGGTGAGATGATTGACTTCCACGTACCGCAACAGCTGTGTCCATCACTGTGTGTGCATATTCATCCTGAAGTGTCTGCAATAAGCAGAGACGGTTGGTCTTTTTAAATCTGCATGAGAATGTATAGGGTTTTCTTTAGTCTCATTCAGAGCCCGTATCACCGCATTCTTCTTCAATTCTGAGTGAGTTACCGTTGGCTGAATTAATGATGGGTTGTGGGTCCTGAAGGTGGCCATTGAGGTTTAGTGGGGCTGGTTCAGCCAGTGTTTTATTTCCCCTGCTAGCAGGAGGCTTTGGGACCTTAGCTGTGAAGGTGGCCTGCAGGCATCGCTGAAATTCAAGCTTCTCTGTGGCCTTCCTTGAATCGAATGGGATGCTTAAAAAAACTGAGATCCGGAGGCACTCATCAAGGGTTTGCTTTGCTGTGATTCATCCTTTCTTTTAATAGCAGTACACGTCAAAATACAGATTTAATGGAACTAGGAATGAATTTTAAAAGCACTGCAGCAAGGCAGTGAGGGGACTTGAATCCTTATGCTGTTTTACTCCAGAGATTTGGCTGTGAGCTTTGAACTGGCTGCATTAACATCTCTGTTTGCTTAGTGTTTCATTTCCATTGTGGCACTTGATCTTTCCCTTCTTCCAACGCATAAACCACTGTTCTTCACGGTCGTCTTCGTGACCAGAAGACTGATGCTGCCGTACTGGTGCCCTCCGTGAGCTGGGTCTCTTCCTATTCTTTTCCCATCTGCCTGAAATATCTGAGGGGTTTTGCAGATCCCACATCCCTCCTTAGACCACCTCACAGTGTTATTTCATATGACAGTTTCTGCAAGGCTGGCTGAACCATACAGAAGTATTGCAGCCCAGGGAGCAGCTTTGCATGACCCCAGGCACTGGAAGGGGGCTCCTCTTAGCCTCCCCAGCCCTGGAGGTGATTTTGCCTTGATGTGAAGCTTTGTGGAAGCTTTTCCTTCCTGTAAGGGAGGACTTTGGTTCCTCTCTTCGTCCTCCTGCAAGCCAGGGCTGCAGGGGAGCTGCATTCCTGGGTACCAGCACAGCTGTGCTCCGTGGCAGAAGGGAGCAAACTTGGGAAGTGATTCTGGTCTTCCACCTTAGAAGACAGTAGTGGTTATTAAGTAAATAATCTCAACACTTCATTCTGTCATTGAACCATCTTTTGTGTATATTCCATCTGTCCTTAAACGTGTCTGACTGCCCTGTTTGGGTTTCAGGGATGCCTTTGCTGTTGGCTGGAATGGCCGGATGGGGATGCGGCACAGCAGGCTCGCCAGCCCCAGCTCCTTCCTGGACAAGGATGGGATATTTGTGAACACGACTAACAGCAAGCTGCTGGAAAGGGCCCACGGCATCCTCATGTTAGTACAAAAGGAGGGGATTTGGGCTTCGTTCCTGGCGTATAATGAGCAATACGGGTAATAAGAGGAATGTAAATAGCCAAAAGAGGCAAAAAAAAAAAGATCAGTTTCAAATGGGCTTTGGACACAGTTGGGTCAAAACGACCCTGGTATGTTTTATATATCTGAGTTATTCATCCCTTATCATACATTTGTAATGACAGACACAGTAAAGTGGTACGGGGAAGTGAGAGAAGGAATGCATCTCCCGGTCAAACCAGTCTAAAGAGATGACAGTGATGTTATGCAGTAACATTTTTTAACGTGATATCAAAGTTTCCATTACAAATTAGATGTGGAAATGAGGCGGGTGAATCACGTTGCAGCCTGTCCAGGAGTTTCAGAGAACATCACCCAGGTGGCATGAGAAAGCAGGATGGTCCCCGTGCTGCCCAAATGAGCCCTTCATTTCTGATGTAACGATGCACTGTGATTGAGTACCTTCCTCTCACAGCCGTGGAGCTGAATCTGTACGAGTTGTGAGCGTGCAGGGGAGCCTCATTTCAGGTCAGGTTGTGGGAAGGAGTTGCTAAAGGGAATTTTGTAGGGCTTGGTTCATAACGTCCACTGGTAAGGTTTTTGAACCTTAATGTCTGTGCTGTGTCTCAGTAAAGGAGAAAGAATTGTGTTTCTTAATGGCAGAAGGAGAACTGTCCTGTTGTAATATAACGCACAAACTGTTCTGCAGTTACACACGTGGATTAATCTGAGCCATTTATTGTCTCCCCAGGCGAAATAAGAACTTCAAAGCCAAACCCAATCTCCCAAAGGTGAGAGAGAAGCAGCGTTTTGACCTTGCTGGTCCCGGGTTAAGGCTGCGGGTGCAGTGCTGAAATGCTGATGTGTGTGTAAGGAAGATGGCTGGAGTTGCTCTGGGACTGCTGTTATCTCTGCTCTGTTTAAGGCTCATTAGTGTCTGTAAAACTAAAGGATTTCAGCCCTGGTTTGTGCTGGGGGAGGTCTTTGTGAGCACTTGCATCCTCCATTTCAGACCTGCTTGGGCTCCTTCCTTCTTCCTCCTGGGGAGGGGTGTGTGTACGTGCTAGGGAAATATGATAACTAAATCTCTAAAAAGAGCAAGTAGGTTATGCAGAATGGCTGTCACCTGATCAGCAACGTGATTTTCATGACGCCTGCACAGTTTGGTCTTAAAAACAATCTTAGCAATTGGTCATTTCTACCATACCTACAGCATGGCCACATTCCATGTGTGTCCTGCAGTCCCTGTAGTCTCCTAATAGCAACAAACGAACTCTTCATTAATAGTGGATTCTCTACTGGCTTTTGCACAATGTGTGTGTCAGTGTGCCAGTCCTCCCTGGGACTTTCTCATACCCCCCATCCTTATTCAAAGAGGAGATTCTGAGTTCCTGCTGGAAAGCACATGGTTTCCATCTATAGTTCAGAGGAATGAAGCCCCTAGGCTTGCTAATTATGGCTGATGGCTCATTTTCTGTATGCATGTGATGAATTATTTGCAGCACTCGCAATTCAAGATTGTTGTTAAAATGCCATGAAAAATAATAGACAAATGGTCGACTTTCCAGGGATATTTATGTGTGTCTGCAACCCCACTTTAGTGGGTCAGAGAGACAAACTTCTCATGGTCAAAGAAGCCCTTGGCAAGAACTAGGAGGCCAAGCAGATCATATGTTTCAAGCCATTCCGTGTTGTTTTCCATGGAGATGAAACAGGGTGGTTACTGTAAGGAATCCCTGCAGAGCATGTAAAGGGTTATAGCATGGCAGTAAGTTCTAGTTATGTTTATAGAGAATGAAGTCTGTCTTTTCCACAGCACATGCTGGATGTGAAGTCCCTCAAGCACCTGACCAACCTGACGCTTCACGACCACATTACAAAATCCCTTCTCCATCTCCATAAGAAGAAGAAACCACCCAGCATCAGTGCCCAGTTCCAGGTAATGCAGCACCCTGTTTGCCTTGGTATGGATTGGTGATAAGCCTGTACTGAATGAAAAGCAAATACGTGCTCCAGCTCCCCTCAGGAGCACAGAGGGCACAGTGCTGTCCCAGCTTCACCGCTGTTTGTTCAGGATGTGGGCTCAGCTCAAGATGATGCTCCAAGACAGCAGAAGTAGGACGCGAGGATGAGCTGCAGGACAGAGATCTTCACCTGCTGCAGAAAGGGATGGGAAAAAAGGCAGTTATGTCAGTGTAAAACCAGTGGGCAAAGCATCAGGGAAGGCCTTGTGCTGGGGGGATTGATGCTGGTTTGTTTCATACCTGTGATTTTTTTAAGTGCCCTCATAGTGAGGCACTTCATCAAACATTTACGTAGCGTGCAGCTGTGTGTGCGTGCACGTCCTGTTTTCTGGCTCCTTGCTTTCAAGGCAATCACATCATCTTGTTTTCTCTGCTGAATCCAGAAAGCTAGTCAAATTCTGCTATAGGACTTTAAAGTGGTTTTTTGCTTACATTCAACATTTAAAATTCAGTCTGTTTTCAAGTCAGGTGGAATATGAATTTTAATAGGTGAAGAAAGGTCAAAATATTGCTGCATTATCTCAAGGCACGCAGAGGAATTCAGAGGAGGATCAATACAGCATTTGTTGCAATGACAGTGCTGTGAGCCAGCCAACCTTCCCTGGGAATAGCCACAGCTAAAGAAATGCTCAGATGTGTGCACCAGGGCTTGGAAATCAGTGCCAGTCACATGCACAGGCGTGTGGTGGTACTAGAATGCAGCATTTCTCTTAAAAAAAATGCTTTTCTGGGAAAGTCGTGACTTGTTTTTTACTTGCAATTTTTGAGATGTTGGTCATTCTTAGAGAGTCTTCATGCTTGGGTGTGGATATGATTAAGTAATTATGTATATATATATATATGTATATACATATATATATATACACATATGTATATGTATATGCATATATAGACCACTGTGTATATATAAAATGAAGAATGCACGTCTATATATGTATATATTTAAAGTTCAGTCTGGATTAATTGTACACTGTTTAAAATAAATGTCTGCTGAGTTTAATTCATACATAATTAATACATCTGGGGGGGCTGAATTGAGGATGTCTTCCTAGCACCCATTTGCCCTTCAGACGTAATGTGGAGGAGTGCAGGGCTGCAGTTCCTGTACAACTCCCAGCACAGAGGAGCAGCAAATGTCCCTATGTCCCCATGCAGCAAAGCAGAACCTTCACACAGCTCCTGTGCTTTCTGACACTGCAGCACTGACCTGGCAGCATCAGAGCAGTGCTTACAGCTCATCCTCTTTTATTTGAATGAATGGAAGCATATTGCAGTGTGCTGGCTCCTGGTGCTCCTGCTTGCTCCTCCTTTGGAAGAATGCTGGGCACTCCAGCCCTGCTTTCATTTAGCACTCGTAAGGGAGAAGTGTTTTCTCCAGGGAGCAGCATGGTGCTGGCTGCAAGATGGCTTTTTATCAAGAGCAAGCTAATAAAATTGCAGAGCATGGAACTGGGTCAGCGACAGGAAATACAAATGTTTCCCATCACAGGGTTTGTGCATTGCTGTGTTTTTCAGATAAATGCTGCCTTGTGGCCGGAGCCTGCACAGGGAGCTTGCAGCTGCTGTGTCTCGTATTGATTTTAGCCGTGCCTGAAGTTATGCTGCAAAATAGCTCTGAGTCATCGCTGCCTGGATTAGGGATGCTGTGAGAGCGGCGATGGCTCTTGCTTCAAAACTCAGGGCAGATTTAGACCAGCTCCCCTCCCAGCCAGCGCTCCGTGCTGGGATGTTGGGTCGCACCCTGCAGGGCTGGCCCTGGGGGAAAGGCATATGAGCTGGGGGTGGGCAGCAGAGCGGAGCAGGGAGTTAATCCAGGGGCCTCGCAGTGCTCGGGGCAGGCCAGATGGCAGCAGGAGGCACATGGAAGGGGACCATCTGCTGTGAAGAGCAGAGATCTGAGCTAAAAATCCCCTGTCCCTTTGCCTTCCCGTGCTATGCAATTGACTGTGCCCACTAGCTGGGCTCTGCCCCGTCGCAGCCCCCCAGCACCATGGCTGCTCCGTGTCCAGCTGTACCACACGTGGGTGTCTCATCAGCTCCTCTTCCCCAGGTCCTGCGTGTAGACAGACATTGATTAACATAAAAGCCTTCCCCTAAGGATGGCTTCAGAAGGATCGGAAGGTGTTCTGCAAGCCAATCTTCAGATGAATTACATCGTTCTAATATTATGCACTTGTACACACAGGTTTATGGGCATGTATATTCATAAATCCAAAGCTGCATGTAGTAAATATGCAACAGAATCTTTTAAATAACGGAGTTCTAGGCGCTGTTAAAATCAGGTCGTTGCCACGAGTAATCGGCTCTGGAGCACGTTATTAATACCACGTCAGTCATGTGCTCTGCAATCAGAGACATCACAGCTTTCACAGGGCACATAAAATAAATAAATACAATGCAGAGTGTAGCAAAGGAGTCAGTTCAGCTGCAGTGACTCAGGGACTGTGTGTGCTCTGCTCTAAAGCAGTCGGTGTGTTATTTCCCAGAGCTTGTGCTTCATTGCAGGATTTGCAGGTTGGAGGCATGAATTGGGATGACATCCCATCAGAGTGGTTGGATGCGGCGGTGATGCCAACACCAAGTCACTTCTGTAGTCTACGCTTGTCATAGTAGCACAGAAATGAAGGGAAATGGAAATGCAGTGAAATCTCTGTGTCAGAATTGCGGCAGAACCTTGATTCTCAGTGACCACAATTGTGCCTTTCAGCAGACAAGTATGACCAGAGATATGCCATCTTTGGGATGACCTTCATCCATTGCGGTTGGACTTGATGATCTTTAAGGTCTTTCCCAACTTGAGCAATTCTATGATTCAAAGCAGCATGTGAAATGTTTAGGCTTTAAAAATCCGTAAATTCAGTGGTTTGACATAATGGGAGTTCACTCAGCAAGAGAGGCAGGCAAGCTATGGAAAGCAGTTATGGGAGAAAGCTGTCAGGTCTTCCTGTTGCAAAACCATCATCAAGAATTCACTTCTGTGTCAGTAACAGTGATCTGAGACTTAAGAAGTGGAACGATTTCTGACAGAGGAAAACGTTTGTGTTTTAGAAACATTGGCAGTCGTGGGGTGAACAGGGGGCAGGTCGTCGTCTCCTGCGCTGTGTCTGTGCGTGGCTCATGGGAGTGCAGCAGGGGTGGCTTTGGGATCTGCTGGTTGATTTGGGAAGGCCAAGGCGGGGGTCTCAAGGAACAGTGTGAGCGTTGTTGTGGTTTCTGTAGAAGCCTTGAACAATCAGGCTTGCTTTCCTCTGTAGCCATTTAGTTGGGTGTGAAGACAGAAGCAGCCAAGTTGTATCAATCCGAGATGCTCATTTCGGGGAACTGTTTCCCATCTGCCTGGTTTACTCACCATTTGTTCAAACTTTTGTTTTGTGGCCTCGGTGCATGTTTTCTCATTGTTCTTCATGCTGTTTCCCAACTGGAGATGTATTCCCTGTTGCAGGCATCACTCAACAAGCTGATGGAGACTCTTGGCCAGGCAGAACCTTACTTTGTCAAGTGCATTCGATCCAACGCCGAAAAGGTAAACCCTGTCCTGTGAGATTAGTGCTGCTAATGGTGTGATTGCAAAACACACATTCACTCGTGCAGAACTCATCCTTTCTCTCTCTGAAGATCAGTCAGCCCACTGGAAGCCTTTTGAGCGTTGAGGTTTTGGAAGCAGACCTTTCTAGGGCACAGCCACGAGGTGGGGAAGGAAGTAGTGAGGTGGACTAGAGTTGGGTTTTAGTTCCTGATCTTCTGCTTAAAATCATATTGGAAATATCTTGTAAATATGTGATTTATTTATTTATTTATTTTAAAGAGAAACCCAAAGCCAAGTTGGGGTTATAAGATATTTGTACCTTCTTCCAGAATAAGCCATGTCAATCGGACTGATTCAGTGAGAAAGCCAAATTCGAGAAATACGATGTAAAGATTTGTTTGTCTCCTGGGCTAAAGGTCTTCAGTTTAAAAAGAAGGCTGTAGGTGTATTTTTTTCATATATTGATCCTTCGCAGTCTTACCCAGATGGTTACAAATACAAAGTGAGGCGCCATTGCTCCATCTCACCCTGCTCATTGGCTGTGCCACTGATGGGGCTTTCTTAGCTCAGAGGATCCAAAAAAACCCTTCTCTGTCGCTTTCTGTCTAGTTAGATGTATGAAACTCTCCATCTGATGGCTCTGTGGGAGCTAGCAGGATTCAACCCTGCTGCCATGAGTGCGGTTCCTGGGGACCCACGTTCCCCCTCATCATCGTTGCCATTGCGCATGTCCTGCTGATGTGCTACACGTGCTGAACCCATTGACCTACCCACATGCTTAGAAGTCTCCTCAGGTGCTCGGAGCTCAAGGAGATATTTGCTCATGGTTGGCCTCCTTTTCCTTTCCAGCTGCCCCTGCGGTTCAGTGACAACCTGGTGCTCCGGCAGCTGCGGTACACAGGCATGCTGGAGACTGTTCGCATCCGCCAGTCGGGATACAGCTGCAAATACTCTTTCCAGGTTGGCTCAAACATTATCAGTCTTTCAGCACTTTCCTCATCATTATCACAGTTGTCAGGAGCGTTGCTGGCTTGTAAGTGTAGTTGTGTTTTTACTAAACAATGAATTTACGGCTTTGGACGACATTGGAAAGGGAGTACTGATGGGCGGATTTGCTAAGCTGGACCAGACCGAAGACTACAAGTCCCTCTGCAGTCATCATTATGGTTTTGGGGAAAAAAAGCTTTATTTTTTCACAGTACACACAGTGCATTTTCATAACACGTGCAAAATCACTTCCACAAATCTATATCCCTTCACAGTGATAATGAGAAGTTCAGGCTGATGATGGCTGATCCCTGTCAGAGCTTTAACAGACTGAGTCAGCAAGATGTGACAGTTAAGGTTTGGGTTCACTTAGCTCCCTATTAAAGGCATTATAAATATATTTTGGAGATTCCTCCTTGGTGTGACCCACCCAAATGACAAAGACCCTTCTCTTATGTCTAATACCATAGGGCACTGAGCAGCTTTTTGGTGCCTGTTGGTTTTGTTTCCTCAGGAGCAGCATTTTCCCCATTGTTTTGGCTCTGGCCGTGTCCCATCATAAGGCTGACTGGGATGCTTTAGGTCACTCAGGAGTTATCCAGCTTCTCGTATTTTCTGCTTTCCCATATTTTTGCCAGCTTTAGTGCACATGTCAGTTGTTTCATGATTTGCTGTTGCCAGTTTGTTTCCTGCTGGCAGCTGCTTTTGGCCAGATGTCCTGTCCTGTGCAGCAGCTGTTCGGAAAGGAGGACTGCTCAGGGTCTTTTTGCCATGAGGATGAATCCTGGCATTACTTAGGAGGGTCATTCCTGATACCTCTTCTCTGAGTCTTCACAGCAACAACCCTTGGAGCAGCCTCTTCCCTGTGATGCTTTGCAGATTCTGGTCACTCCCTTTTGTAGTGAGTGGCCATTTCTGAAGGTTTGCAGCATTTTTACTTGAAGTGACCTCGCAGATTGTGCAGAGTCTCTCCTCCCACACTGAGAGATGTTTGAATGTCTGTGGGCCACTGCTTTGATGTGCTTCCCATGCAGTATACATAAATGGTGGAGGAAACTTGGTACTTTCCAGTCCGTGACATGCCATCTATCCTTCTGCACCTGGACAGGTCCCCTTTTGTGTGGCCAGCAGAGCAAATCCCAGTTACTTATGCAAAAAGATGACACAGCAGTACCCACTTAAGCCAGTCTTGATGGGTTTGGTTTTTTATGCCTTCTCAGGACTTTGTGAACCATTTCCACGTCCTTCTGCCACAAGGAATCAGCCCATCTAAGCACAATGTCCATGATTTCCTCAGGAAAATAAAACTCAATCCAGACAATTACCAAGTTGGAAGAACCATGGTAAGCGTTTATCTACTTAAGATAAAGACACGCCTGCATTTGTGCACAGTTATGTTAGCATCTTTGTATATGCTTTTAACTAATGAAACTACTTTCCTTCTGTTCATCAGAAGCTAATGGTTTAAAGGATGCTTTTAGTGTCGTTAGCATGAAATAGACAGGAATGTTGGTGTTTTCTTTTGACCAGGTCACAGTGGTCAGATTATAGGAAGGTAACCTTCAGAACCCGCGTGTGTGCAGGCCACTCACTGTTATGACTCTGTCTCCCCAGAAGGGAAGGCAAAGGCTCTGTGATTCATGCCTGGTGCTTTTATTTCCCAGGTTTTTGTGAAGGAGCGCGAGCGGCAGCTTCTGCAGGACCTGCTCCATCAGGAGGTGCTGCGCAGGATCGTGCTGCTGCAGCGCTGGTTCCGCAGTATGCTCTGCAGAAGGCAGTTCCTGAACATGAGGCAGGCAGCAGTGATCATACAGGTAGGTGACAGTGCCTGGCTTCATCACAGATACTTCCATGAGTCCTACAGATACAGCTCTGGCTGCAGCTGGAGCATCTGATGCATAAAGTCAGTTCCCGTCTCCTAGGAAGGAACTTATGATCAGAAGAGCAGTAGTTCGGGTGTGGGAGAGATGGAAAGCTGGCGTAAAGGCAGGTGCTATCCAGTTCCCCAACCATTCCCATTTCAAGAAGCTGTTTTTGCTCTGCTTGCTGTGTTTGCAGAGATTCTGGCGTAGCTACCAGAGCCGAAAGCAAGGCAAGCCATCACCAGACCCACTCGTGCTCAGCAAAGCTGCAGTTGTGCTCCAGACCCACTGGCGAGGCTTCGTGGAGAGGAGGAGGTTTCTGCAGATGCAGTTTGCGGCCCAGCTCATCCAGAGCTGCTGGAGGGAGCACCTGAAGCGGAGGCATGAGGCGGCCACCAGCATCCAGGCAGCCTGGCGGGGGCACCGCGCTCAGCGGCGGTACAGAGCCGGCAGGCGCGGGGTGGTCTGTTTGCAAGCAGCGTGCAGAGGATATTTAGCACGACAGAGGTAATGTTGGTCTTTGAATAAATGAGAAAAGAAAGAAATGCTTTCTGATAGCACCCAGTAGAGGATGAGATGGCCGATGTGAATTCTTGCACTGCCTAGACCAAAGCGGCATACACATGATAGTGTCCCTTCATAGCATTGCTGATGTTTCTCCACCCTGCCCTGATCCTTCCTTTGTCTGCACTTTCTAACAGGAGTTCAGTTAGCTGCCCATCTTACTCCTAGACTAAGCAGAGCCTATTTCAGGTTAGAGCACGTAGGCAGTGGAAAGCTGAGGACATAAGTACTTGCAAGGGGGTTTTTCTTGGCAGCAGCACCACTCTAAGTAGCCTATTTTTAACTCAGATTGGCTGGCCGATCTGCTTGCTGCACCGTCTCACAGTGGATCAGTCAGCAAGTCAGGAACAGGGGCAGCAGTTACTCACGCCAGCTGCTGCAAGGAGAAAAGCATTCACGACCATGCCTCGGCTCGCTGGCTGCAGGGCAGGTCTTGATTTGTGCTTGGGAGACACTGCCTGCAAGGTGTGGAGTGACTGACAGAGAGCTGGGAGCTGGAAATAGCTCTTAGCGTGGGGGATGAGTGCCTGTTCTTTGTGCCAGAGGCATCCCAGGCAGGATGGGGAAGATGACAAAGCCAAGGTGATGCAATGTGTTACGGTTTTCTGGCTTATAAGCAAGCTACACCAGGGATGAAGGCTGGAGCTGCTGTCATCAGCACAGGAGAAGCTTACAGGTGCATGCATCAGTGCAACTCCTGAGTAGGTGAGATGGCAGAAGAGAAGACTGGAAATGCAGTTTGTGCATAGAACATGAACATGCATCGGGTTGTACCTGCTTTGCAAGGAGAGTTGCTCAAAGTGCCGACAGCGGTGAGATGATGGGGACATCTGTGGTGATGAGATGCCACCAGTGCAGTGGGCACAGCGTTACAATTTGCTGCTTTTCTGCTTTCTTGCAGGTTTAGAGCTTTGAAAGAGCAGAGGTTAAAAGAGATGCAGCTGGAGAATGGCCTGTCAAGTAGAGAAGAGGATGGGCTGGAGGCAGATGGGGCTTTGGAAATCAAGGGCTCTGACCCATCCAAGTGGGAGGATGGCTCATTTGAAGAAAGAGTGAGAGCCGTGGAGGAGCACAAGTCGCTGATGGAGAATAATCGGGTGAATCACTTGGACCTCCTGGACACTTCTGCGACGTCGTTGTACAAAAGGCACGAGAGAGCCAGCAGCCAGAGCGGGATGGACACCGAAGAGGAAGTCATTGTACGAGAGAGACCCAAGTCACTGGAGGATCTGAATCAGAAGAAAGTCGTTCGTGCAAAAAGAGAAAGCCGGAGAATGCGTGAGCTGGAACAGGCGAAATTCAGCTTGGAGCTGCTTAAGGTCCGGTCCACTGGTGGGCTGTCGCCCTCGGAGGAGCGACAGTGGTCTACCGAGCTGGTATCTGAGGCACTTCATTCCCCTCAGGGAACCCCAGAGAGCGAAAGCTCTCAAGGGAGCTTGGAGATGTTAAGCTGTGAAGATACCCCGAGTAAACCCGTTCCCCCAGTTTTAGATGTTCAGCTGCTTCCCACTGAGACCCGGGACTCTTTGCCTAGCAGTCCTCAGCCTCACCTGCAGGACAAGTCTTTCTGCGCAGCGGATGTGAACAGCAATTTGTCCATTTGCAGAAGGATGCTTTCAGACTCTGAGCTGCCCGATAACCGCACTGCAAAGGAGCACGTGGTGTGTGACCCCCAGAATATCTACAAGATGCATCCAAGAGAAACATTCCTTTCTAGTAATCTACCTACTTTCTACGTTCCACCACAGGATATGAAGGTAAAGCAGTCACTGGTGGAGAACAACTTGAAGAACAAGGCGATGGAAAGAGAGGAGAAAACAGCTATGTTCTCTGAGATGAGGAAGGACTCGGAGCAAGACCAGGGCAAAGTTGTGGGAGGGGAGGAAGGGGAGAGGTCTCCTGCCAAGAGAGAGGAACGTGGGACAGCCACCGCAACACATTCCCATTCTCCAGACTCTGTCATCAAGAGACTGGAGAAACTCAACGTGGAGAAGGAAGAACGACAAAAGCAGCTCCAGCTGCAGAATGAGAGGGAGATGATGGAGCAGATCCGACAGCAGAAGGAAATTTTAGAGAGGCAGCGCAAAGCCTTCGAGCAGCTGGAGAAGCAAGGCAGGGTGGAGGCTTTACAGCGGGCTGAGCTGAGCAGAATGAAGGACCCTACTCTGAAACCATCCAAAAAACCCGACAGCCGGCCTCAGTCTGTCCTCATCCTGCACCCCCAGAGCAGAGCGGAGCACGGCGTGGCCCCGGGTGGAACTCCAGCCTCATCAGTGGACATCAAAGGTCTCACCGTCGGGAGCAGGGGGGGCTCTCCGGCCCATGCTGCCCCTAAGGACAGACCGGTCAGCATGTTCATGGAGCGAAGGGAAGGCCCGTCAGGAGCACTGCTGGAATCACGGGGCAACCCCCGGCTGGCTGCGGACCCCAGGGATGCCCCGGGCAGCCCCTTCTCTAGGAGTGAGCGCCTCCGGCAGCCTCGGGTGCCCAGCCAGCCCAGCGAGGAGATGCGGGCAAGCGCCATGTTCTTCACACCCAGAGACAATCCCTTCGGGCTCCAGTGAGTACAAAGATGGTGTGCTTGCTTTGTAGGCTTTAGAATCATAGAATGGCCTGGGTTGAAAAGGACCACAACCGTCATCTCATTTCAACCTCCCTGCTACGTGCAGGGTCGCCAACCACCAGACCAGACTGCCCAGAGCCACATCCAGCCTGGCCTTGAATGCCTCCAGGGATGGGGCATCCACAGCCTCCTTGGGCAACCTGTTCCAGTGCATCACTACACTCCTGAGTGAAAATCTTCCTCCTAATATCCAACCTAAACCTCCCCTGTCTCAGTTGAAAACCATTCCCCCTTGTCCTATCACTATCACTTTGCTTGGGTACAGTGGTCATGGGCAGAACGTTGGCTTTGGAGGTTGTACAAAGTACTTATTGAAACCAAGAGTGGTGTCAGGTTTTGGGTACTTAACAGTGAGTGGGCATGAATTGGGAAAAAGTAAAAGAACTGGAAATACTAATGTTCATTTTCTTATGCAACACACATTACATAAGCTAGGGGAGATAATCATAGATATTAGCAGGAGAATGGTGTTCATAGCAAGAGAGAATTGACACTGGCTTCATTTACATTTTTATAAACAATGCTGTTCGTTTATGTGCAGTGATACAGGTTTATTTTGAAAGATCTTAAAACAAGGGGAAAAAAGATGCTTAGGATTTTTGGGTAGACAGAGTAGAAATGATGAGACAGTCAGGAGGCTCCAAGATTTTTCTTGTTAATTGTAGAATTACAATAACCAGCAAAAGCCATCAGGCAATATCCCATTGACCCCCAACAGAGCCAGCAGCGTGCCAAGGATGGGAGGGCAGTGGTGGGCTTTTCGGATGCCTCGCCCCAGGGCATGGTAGGGTTTTGTGCAGAATTGGTGTCAGAAGGAGTGAGCTGAGCAGAGGGCGAATTAAATGGGAGTACGGTTGAATGCTGTGTTGGATGCAAAGCGAGGATGCTCTCCTTTGTAGCCTGCTCACCTGAGTATCTGCAGGAGGTCCCAGAGAACTGGTTTGGAAGTGAATATTTGAGAACAGTCTTTGTAGAATCATAGAATGGCCTGGGTTGAGCTGGGTTGAGAAGGACCACAGTGGTCATCTCATTTCAACCCTGCTATGTGCAGGGTTGCCAACCACCAGACCAGGCTGCCCGGAGCCACATCCAGCCTGGATCTTCCCCACATACTTCCTTCAGTTTCTTTTCCTAGTTGGCTAATGCACCGAGCAAGCAACAGGAAATGGAAAATTACATTTAAAAATGCCTACTTTTTGTCTGCCTGGAACTTAAACGTCTTTATGCAACGACAAAGCAATGGCATTTCAAAATACAGGACTGGGAAGATACCATCTGTAACCACTGAGCAGGGCAGGGAACAGCTTGGCGGGCAGAAATTCACACCTTCTTGTCCTTCAGCATTAAGTCAGACCCTAAAGAGTTCTGAAAACCTGTGACCTCCAGCTGCGATTTCTCATTGATTGCTTGGGCTGCGTCCTTCTGCGTTGCTGAGAGCTGGGCTGGCACAGGGGGAAGGCTTTTAGGAGAGAATGAAACGTCTCTGTTTTGTTGCCTTTCAGCAGGGAAGCAAGCCATCAATGCCTTCCCAAGGGTGAGCTGGCTCGGAAGCCATTTAAGATGCCTGGGTCTGGCCGAGGAGAGGTGAGCTGCCACTTTCTTATTTTCTCTTACGATTGAAAAGGGGAAGAAAACTCCCAAACCCTTATTTTGCCAGTTTTCCCTCAAATGTAAAGCACAAGGACTGCTGTTCTTGGGGATGGGGATGTCACACGAAGGCAATTTTCACACTTTCTCATGGCAAAAAAGCCCCCGTAGCATTAAGTGCAGCAGCTCTGAATTGCTCTGGAAGACAAGGATCTCGCAGTCCTGATGGCAAACACTGTAGCACGTAGTCTTGTCTTGTTTGGTTTAATGTCCATTTAAGTAACATCCATTATTGTCCCACTTTCTCCGTGCTGTCTTGGCTTTTGTTTTTGCTGGTCGTCTCTGCACTACGTGTAATAATGTGTGTCCTCTGTGGAGTGCAGTGTTCCCCAGACCATACTTGAGCTGCGCTGTGTTGCCAAGCTTCAGTAGAATCTCCTTTTTATTTTTACATTTTCGTTTTACAAACTTTTCTTTCTGTTGTTATGTTTTATCATTTGGTCAAGCAGGTTCCCAGACCGACCCATAAAAAGAAAGCCCGCATGGCGCGGACGCGCTCCGATTTCTTGACTAGAGGTACTTTTGCTGATGGGGAGGGGGATACGGAGGAAGATGATTACGATGGCAATTTTGAGTTCCTCCTCTCCTCTGACCTACCTCCTCACCCCGAGGCAGGGCCTGCGGCCCGGCTCGGCCAGGCCTGTTACAGTGACTCCGAAATGGTAATTTTCCAACTTGTTGGGGAAGGAGAAAAGAGGGAGCAAGATCTGCGGGAGTGTTTCTTTGCTAACCTTGGCTGCACGGATCCTACACTGCTGCTTCTCCCACTTACGTGGACGTTGTAGATGGGTAGACTCAGAGAACACAGCAGAAATGCATACAGAACTGAAAGGGATATTATTTCATTCTCTCTCAACCATGGTGGTGTTTGCTGGCTTGATTGGAGAGCAGCTTCCATGGTTTCTTTAGGTTGCACAACTACCTTTTGTTTGTTCATTGCTTAACCAGGATTCCCTCCATTAGACAGTCCCACCGGGATCCTTTGGCTCTAGCAAAGTGATAGGTGCGTATGCATAGAACAGATCAAGGCAAACGTTGGCCAGAATAGCAGCAGACAACAAGGAAAACTGCATAAACATTGCACTTTTGATTTGGTATCCTTAGTTAGGTTATTCAGAGATTGTCCAGTCCTCAATTATTGGGAAGATGTCGGCTAAGAGTATCTTAGAGAAAGTAAAAACCTGTAAATTGGGCAATAAAAACATGTGTTTAAAAAAAGATAGAGAAAAACACCATAGTGGCTCTGGCCAGGAGGGGTGGCAGTGACTGAGAGGCCTGGGGGGTACAAGGGGACGGCCCCTTGCTACTCTTGCCCGCTTTCTCTGTGGCTTGAGGCAGCCCACATAGACGTGGATGAGCACAAAGCGATGACCATCTCATGCTTAAGCGCTCACATGGCTTCACTCCTATACTCCAACTGCAGGGGTGGGTGTGGATAGAGCACAAAAGCAAACAAATGTACTAACAGGACTGGCTTTTTACTTTGTGCTCATTCTGTGGTGTTGCCACAGCAAATATCTCGTGTGATCTTAAAATCTGCCTCTGTAAGGAAGGCCGAGGAGGGCTTTCCGTGACTTCTCTGTTAGCAGCTTTTATGATACAATTTTTTTTTTTTCCCAGGATGATTTCCTAACCAGGAAGGGTGGAGATTTTCAAATTCTCCTGATAAAATTTCTCAGCTTTTGAGCCAGGAATGCCCCTAGTGCTGTCTGGCAGGAACATGGTTGAAAGACACAGCTCTTCAAACCGAACTCACTCAGCTGCCCTTCAGTCCCATCTCCCTGCTTTCGTAACAGGAAAGGGAGAATTTTACATGGGACTTGTGTCAGAACCAGTTTTTTCGCCCTCATTTGGTGAGAAGTCAGCTTAAGAAAGCATGCCCATGCAGACGCAGTGCCTCCATCCTGCCCTCTTGCTTTCACTCAAACCACGGATTTGAAGACACGATGAGAAAGGAGGGATGAGAAGTTACTAATTTAAAAGAATCAAAGATCCTTCATTAAAGACCTACATTAAAATGGGGAAAAAACAGGAACAAGAAGCCAAATTGGGAGGTGCAGGTCTGAAACCATCTGAGGAGCCCAGGAAAGCTACGTTGCCTGAAGGCTGTCCCTCTGTAAACGCTCAGTACATGTTCATGTGCTTTTGTCCAAGGGAGTCTTGATGAAGGCAACAAAATTCTCCAAGATGATGTTAGAAGCCAGCATTTCCCTCTGGATTTCCTTCTGCCACAGTCTTCTTGGCTGCTCAGATGGCAGTGGACCAGCTCCTTGGAAATGCTGGAAGCAGCTGCTCAAAGCGTGGCAAGGGCCTGGGACAAGGGGCTGTGCCCTGCTGTGTTCCTGGAGGCTACCCTGTTACAAAGCCTTCGTTTTTTAGCTGTAGAAGTCTTCCCCACTGGCAATCTCTGCTGAGCAAGGTGCTTGGAAAACTCCATCTCTGGGAGGGAGCTGGCTCACGTAGAGATGCTGCTGGGACTCTGCTCACCTGGGTTAACAGCTCTCACGGCATGCAAGTAGCAGTAGTGCCAGCTGTGTCTCATCTCTCCTCCTGTATCTCTTTTCTCTGTGCTCCATCCCTGGCTCTAACCGTGGGACAGACAGCAGTTCCACATTGCACGGTTGAGTTCTGCTTTCTAGCAAACCCTACTCGTAAAGCTGTGTGTGCAGTGGTATCCTGTGTCTGTATGTCCTGGCCCCACGTACGGTGTTTCCACCTGTGTTCTGTATTGCAGGTTTGGGACCAGCTCTTTGGATTGTAGCTTCTCTGTGTCAGGATCACCACACCATTAAGGGAGAGCTCTTGAAAGCAGCAAAATTTAGGGACTGCTTATTCGTGTTTATTAGCAGAGCCTGTCTGGGTGTTGGAGATGATGAAGCAGCCTAAAACAGAGCAGACTGGTGCACCTTAGGTTCAAGCAGGGGATATGCATGTGACCGTATCTGCTGTGCCTTGTGATACTCACATGAAGACACATCCAGCAGTCTCCATATGCAGTCTGGTTGTTGTTCTGGTAAACAGCTTATTCATACAGCTCCTGCCTCTGGCTGCAGCTTTCCCAAAAGCCTCTTTTGATGTGCTGCTCGGTGGCTGAGGGCTGCTGGATACACAGCAGAGGGATCGCGGGTAACCCTGTGCAGCTGAGCACAGGGTGACTCTGCACTGGCACTGTGTTACCCCTTGTTTTCCTGGCTGTGGTGGCCCACCAGGCACTGATGCTCCAGGCCTAAATCCAGGGCAGCAAAGGCCACGAGCATCATCAGCCAGGGCCACAGCCCAAGGTGCACCAGTGTATTAGGTGGCTGCTTAAGGTACTGCTGACTGCAGAGAGCCCAAGTGCCTCTTAGGGTTGAAGCAGTGATATATTTTGCTCCAACTTCCATCCTAAAGCCACAAATCATCAAACAGCAGCCTGACACCCACTGATTCTGAAGAGCCACCTGTGACAGAAGAGCTCTTGTCCCAAGCTTTAGGAAGCCCTTCAGTGCAGCACTGCTGCCTGCTGGGACAAGTCATCTCATTTGCAAAACGGCCAGCAAAATAGAGGTTGTGCTTTTAGAGGAATAAACGGGCTTCCCTCTTCCACCTCGGGATGATTGCAGACTCCTGGCTATGTGCTTTGTGGTGCGCCCGGGGCCGAGGAATGTTTCCCAGCCAAGGACCTGGCCTTTCTGCTGGAGGAGTCTCTCAAACAGAAGGATTGGTGTCAAAAATGCCTTCAGTCCTCCTCTCAGAGCCTTGCAGTGGCAGCAGAGGAAACGCGTAGCTGAAATAGATCAAAAATAGAGGCAGAGCAGGGAGATAGCAGTGGTACTGGTGAGATTACAGGTAGGGACCATCTCCCTATGAAACCTTTGCAGGGCGGCGTGCGGTCCCAGAGGTGCCTATATGTGACAAAAGTAAGCCACAAAGTCATTGTGAGCCTTAGCAGTGAGACTGTGTGCCTCTTCCACCCCTGCCCTCATAGGCACTGATGCCAGGGAGCGTTTCTTCCCCACGGTTTTGTTCCATGCTGATGAAGGTGAGGACCATTTCCAGACCCATCCATTAACATCCAGCAGGCAGTGATGACCCTGCTGCGTTCTGCATCATAGAAAGACCTTTTTAGCAGAATTTAACAGAATTTTCTCTTTGTCCTGACGTGTCTAATCCATTCCGTGGATTATGAGGTCTTATTTTGCCTATTACCTCTCCACCATTTACATGGGATCATCACTGGGAAGTAAGGGCAACAGGAACGAGAAGCCCTCGGATGGTTTCAGCACCTTCCATGGTATCCAGTGGCAGTTTTGCCTTGTGTGCTGCCACCTCCTGGCTGGCAGGGAGGTTCGCCCAGGGTGAGAAATGGAGATTGGTGAGGCCCATACATTGCAGAATTTTATAGGAAGTGTTTTTAATAGGAAAAAAAGGGAATGCTTTAAAAAAGACAGTGGATTCAGCTGAGACGCCTAGTTAAGGGGAAGCTAAAGGAGATAACTCCAAATCAGGTCGTGCAGCCTGATTCCCTGCTTACCTCATGTCAAAAGTCCCCCCTCCAATCATAGCTGTAATGGAAAATAAGAGCAAAAGTTGCTGTTTTTATAAATATGGCCAGAACGTTTCTGGGCCACGCTGCCTTTTTGGGTGGCTTCCTCCTCTGTGCTGGGCAAACCAAAGGCAGGTCTGAGGAATGCTTCCCAAGATAAATGGTGTGGCTCAGGCAACAGTGGTGGAGGCTTTGTGGGCACATGAAAAGAGAGATATGAAGGTAACATCTCTGTTTCTGCTGCCTCTTGGGACACGCTTTTTGGATAGCAGCTGCAGGTCATTAAACGTGTCAGCTGAGGCCTCTCAAGACTCCAGGGAGAGGAGGAAGTGCACCATCTCTTGCCTTGTCTCTTCCCAAGCAGCAGATAATAGAAATAGTGCAAAATGTATTATTGTACAGCATGAAATAATAATTTATTATTTATTATTAGTGGAATTCCATTAATTACTGCAAATTCACCTTGCCCTTGGGAAATTATCCCATGACTTTTAAAGTGGTGATGAAAGCAGAGGTCTTTTGTATCAAAGCTGCTTAATCTCTTAGTTCTGAAGGGCCAATTTTAACGTGTCCTTGGCACATTAAAGGAGTCCAAAGACTCCTATTTTTGTTCCCTTCTGCAAAGTCTTCTGTGGGAGCTGAAGGCAGGCTCTGCTGGGATGGATCCATGCGGTAGATGAGGGAACACCACAAATCACCTCGGCTTGACTAACAACTGTGCTAATGGGCTCTTCTTGAACGAAGAGCTGCCCAGCCCAGGGTGGCTGAGCACTTCTGTGGTGGTGACAAACCTGTGGCCTGGTGCACACCGGCTTTCTGCATTTGTCACTAAAGGAGAAGGAAGACCTCAAAGCAGGAATGAAGAACTGTCGTTCTGCTTTAGGCGCCATTAAAACACTTCTGTAGTTGCAGTTGTAACTAGGACCGTAGCAGGTAACAATAAAGGTGTGGTTTTCAGTCATCACAGATAAAATCTTTAACTTTTGCTTTAAGAAAAAGTGTCACCTGGCATTCCAAGAACGGTGCCATTTTTTAATAATTCACCCTTGAATCGTTACAGACAGCTCAGCGATTCTCCTCGGGGGATGGCCAACCAAAGCTTCACAAAACCATGTCTCAGGGGGAGATCGGGAAGCTGGCGGCCACGCAGAAGCCCCTTGCCCCAGATGGGAGGTAAGAAACGTGGGACAAGCCTGTCCCCTGCCCTTCTGCATCCCTGAACCCTGCTGGTCCCCAGCTCAGTGGCTTTGATTCAGCCAGGCATAATCACCGATTGCATGTTTTGTACATGACTGTGAGCTTGCCCAATTAGAAGAGGCAATCACATGGATTTAACTCCTAAAGAGCTGTGAAGGTCTGGGAGGCTTTGGGTAGTTCTGAGCTGAAGGACATTTCCCTATTAAGGCAATTCCTCTTCCCACAACTTGTTTCCAGGTCTCAACGAGCCAAGATGAGATTTTGGGTGAAGGGAAAGCAGGGGGACAAGAAGACCCCTCGGGAGAAGCTTGCCACACAGTCTGAGCTGCTGGAGCTGTATCCTGAGCAGGAGGTGCCCAGCAGAGAGGTGGCTGCTGGCCTGCAGCTCGGTGAAGGTGAGTGGTGGGTGAGCAGGCAGCAGTGTGTTGTAGTGGCACAGAAACTGCTTTTGCTGTCAGCACAGATGAAAGCTGTAGCTTTTGGGAGTCCAGATTTACATAGCCATTAAGGGTAACCCAGTTCATGGTGACGTGGGTAAAGACGTAGAAGTGAAGGACGTGGAGCTCTTGGAGTGGGTGCACAGGAGGGCCACTGAGATGGTCAGAGGGCTGGAGCACCTCTCCTATGAGGAAAGGTTGAAAGACCTGGGCTTGTTTAGCTTGAAGAAGAGAAGGCTCTGGGGAGACCTCATTGTGGCCTTCCAGTACTTGAAGGGAGCATATAAACAGGAGGGGGGGACAACTGTTTACAAGGGTGGACAGTGATAGGACAAGGGGGAATGGTCTTAAACTGAGACAGGGGAGGTTTAGGTTGGATATTAGGAGGAAGTTTTTCCCCCAGAGGGTGGTGACGCACTGAACAGGTTGCCCAAGGAGGCTGTGGATGCCCCATCCCTGGAGGCATTCAAGGCCAGGCTGGATGTGGCTCTGGGCAGCCTGGTCTGCTGATTGGTGACCCTGCACATAGCAGAGGGTTGGAACTGGGTGAGCACTGTGGTCCTTTTCAACTCAGGCCATTCTATGTTCTATGATAAATGTGTTTATCTGTAGGGTTGAAGTATCTGTAAATTGGGGTTTCAGACATGGTTGTGTAGTCTGTGTGAAGCTGCTGTAGGAAAATGAGTTGGGAAATGGCACGTATGAGAAGGATGTGCTGCTTTGCTTCTGTTGACTTCATGAGTGACATCAGCCCCGTGGTAGGAAAGGTAGAGACTGGGATCCAGAACAGATCTGGAGGAATTCAGAAAGCACTCAGAAAAGATACTGTGCAATACGATCCAAAGCAGATACCATTTCTTTCACAATTTCTGTGTAGTTTTAGAAGTAGGAATTGTTGCTTCGCTCTGGGAGGCAGAGGACAAGGACAGAGGACAAACCCCCTCTCCCCAAGCCCCAAAGCCAGCTGTGTGCCATCACCAGCACCTCCATCTCCTGCCCTGGAGCTAATCCTCCCGGCAGCCGTCTGGACAGCGACAGATGTTTCCCCTCTTGACAGAGGAAGCAACCAATGGAGAAGTGACATTTAATCTTCCTACAAGCACCTCACAGCACTTTTCTCCTCCTGTCTCCTTATTTTGGTGACAGAGCTGTTTTTCCCTTTGTGTTACCTTGGCTGTTGGTACAGCTCAGGGAAACGATGCATCATTTTTCACTTGCTGAGAGTTCATCAGCTGCCACAGGTTTTTATTACTGCCTGAGAACGAGCCCTGCTTTCAGGTCCTACATAAAACACGGAAAGCAGCATTTTTATTGCTTAATGCTTCATCTCACCTAATTCAGGAGATGCAGAAAAACAAAACGCACTGCAGAACTCCAGTGGAGTCGAATACCAAACTAATATTGCTGCAGCATTTCGGGTCAGGCAGAGAGCATGTCAGCTAACCTGTGCTTTTTTCTCTCTCTCCTTTTGTAATTATTACCCCTAGAGTTGGGTCCTCACCATCTGACGCCGCCACGGAGCCCTGAGCTGTCAGGAATCTACCGGAGGGAATTTAAGGAGAACAAAGAGCCTTCTCCCAAAGTGAAACGCAAACGTAGTGTCAAAATCAGCAACGTGGCTCTGGAGCCCGTGCAGTGGCAGAACGACTCACTGCAGATCATAACCAGCGCGAGCGACCTGAAGAGCATGGATGAGTTTCTCCTGAAAAAGGTAACACCTGCTGTTGGTGCTCCAGCTAAATCATCAGAGAGCTCTGAGAGCAGATGGAGGCGGCAGAGCGATGCTATCCTGGAGGCAGCAGTAGCAATGCTAATAATCCATGTAGGAGAAAACTTTAGTTGCATTCCCAAAGCTGCTGAGAGTGCACAGCATGCACCAGGGCTGGCCTGGGACAAAGGACGGGCACAGTGTGCACATACGACACGAGCACAGCAGCTCTGGCACTTCCACTGCTTTGAGCTGCCCCCAATGGCATCAGAAATGGGAGACCCCGGAGGGCAGGAGTTGAAGGCCCCCGGGAAGCACTCATGTGTCCACATTCTGAGTTTGTGTGCAGGAGAAACTGCCTTGCAGCCACATGTTGTCATCATCTGCCCAAGGTGGAGCAGCTTCTTGTTAGTGGGGCCTCATTTTATGTAGTGCCACAGCAAAAGTCATGTTGGTGCATAACAGCCTTTGGTTTCCCAGATGAATGAGCTGGATAATGAGGACAGCAAGAAGGACACGCTGGTGGATGTTGTGTTCAAGAAAGCACTGAAGGAATTCCGGCAAAACATCTTCAGCTTTTACTCCTCAGCATTAGCGGTGAGTGACCGGACAGCACGTGGGAGTTTGCACCTCCAGGAGATGCTTTGAGTTCTGCTGGTAGGGATGTCACCAGGCCTTCAATTCCTGATCTGCTCATCCTGAAGGGAAGATGCTCTTCATTTACATTCAGTCCCATGAAGCTGTAAATTTGGAATTGCTCTTCCTCGTTAGCTCAGCATACTTCAGGTGGAGATTTCGGGTCCACTGGAAGTAGAATGGGTTTCAGCTGAATGCCAAATGACAATAAGTCAGTAAATGCCTCTCTGCCACCCAAGTGGTCTGCAAACCTGTGTATTAAAGTTGTGAGTTGTGGACGTCTGAGAAACGTAGTGAGCTGGAAGCCGTTTGTGCTGAAATAATTGCCTGCAGCAGAAGAGGCAGCTTAATGTGAATAAAAATTTCTTTTTTTTTTCCACTTCTGTTTCTGTAACAGGTGGATGATGGGAAGAGCATCCGCTATAAGGACCTGTATGCCTTATTCGAGCAGATTCTTGAGAAGACCATGAGGCTTGAGCAGAGGGACTGGAGCGAGTCTCCAGTTAAAGTCTGGGTCAATACGTTCAAAGTCTTCCTGGATGAATATATGATAGAGTACAAACCCCTGGACTACACTGCAGTGAAGGTACTCAGCATTTTCTTGAGCTCTTGGAAGATTTGTGAGCTATCTTTCTGAAGAGTTGTGCTAAGACACCTGGTCTGTTGTCTTCTCTTGTGCTGTGAGCTGAGGTGGGCAACATAGGCAGGCACACAAGGTGTATTTCACTGGTATTGTTTCATTGGGCCCAGCAAACCCAGGTTCTTATCTGGGATGAGCTAGGCCTTCACCACTGCCAACACGTGGACCTTGTCTCCAGGGCAAATCTGCAGCCATCTGTGGATGGGTGGGAAGGCAGCTCAGATCTTTGAGAGATGAGTAAAAGCAATGTGCTATTTTCTGTTGGGCTTTCCTAGGCTCTTGAGCACCAGTGACCGCGTGCGTCACTCTTGGTCTGGCTGTGGGAGCAGTGTATGTGGATAGTGACCTCAGGGGCTGAGTTCGGGCAGTCAGTGTTCCTCCACAAACCTGGGCTCCTCGCTTTCTACTCCCTTTTGTCTGTGAGGACCATCCCTGGCTCTTGGAAGATGGTGTTTCTCGTGCACCAGTAGAGCAAATGTCCCATCTTTGGTCTTCTGCTGTGAGTCCTCCCCAGGCTCTCCACGTAGGATTTCTTCCAGGGCTCCGGCTGCAGTGCTTTGCCCTTGGGTGTCTTACTTGGATCGAAAGCTTTATGTCAGAGGTGCTGGACATGAAGCCAGAGTAGCAGCTAATCCCAGCTCTGAGATGAAGACGGTGACAGTTGGCCAGGGGATTTCTGAAAACAGGGTGGTCCCTTGCAGTAGGAGTGCTCCTTGGAGTGCGTGGCAGTATAGGGCTGAAAAGAGATAGAAAAAGTCACATATGAGACCTCTGCATGCTTTACTTGTGTGGATTGCCCATAAACATGCTCAAATCTCTTTTAATACCAGGTGCCAAAAACGGAACGGAAAAAGAGAAGGAAAAAAGAAGCGGATGTGGTGAGTTGAGCACCCTGGGCCTGTGTGTTAAAGAACTGACCCTTGTGGCCAGAATTACACCTGATAAGAGACCTGCTAATGACATGTCCTGTGGTGAGATCTCAACGTCTCACCTAGTGAGCGTGCAGCCTTGAAAAGGTGCTAGGAAGATGGACTAGGTGAATTTGGTTTGCCTGTGAACGACCGTAGGTTGAAACAACAGGCTGTAAAGCAGCACTTCTGTTCAGAACAAGGACTGCTGTAGGTTGTTCTATGAAAACATGTCCCACCGTAGTCAAGACGGGATGTGTATCTGACAGAGCTTTTGTCTTAAAGGATGTAATAGCACTGGGAAAGATGTAAAGCAAAAAGGGCCGTGGAAGCATAGGAGAGCTCTTCAAAATGGAGAGCTTGACCAGTCAAACACAGCTGGTTTTAAACTGTTTGTGTGAAGGGTTGGTTCCATACCGGCCGGATTTCTGAGCTGCTGCAGGGCTATTGGTCCAAAAACAAAAATAGCAAAATGGTTCTTTGTAAGAGCCCATGTTGGAGAGCTGGCCCCGTTGGGCACCCCATTCTGAAGTCTCCAGTTCTTTTTTTCACTACCAAGTCTTTCTCGTCGCAGGTGGAAGAACACAATGGGCATATTTTTAAAGCAACTCAGTACAGCATCCCCACCTACTGTGAATATTGTTCATCCTTGATCTGGATAATGGACAGAGCTTCTGTTTGTAAATGTAAGTGTGCTCCATTTGACTTTCTTTATTTATTTACTTTTAATGCTTATATTACAGTCACGGGGTTTGGGGCTCTGAAAGGTATTTTCTACTGTTTCGGACAATCCCACTGTCAAATGTTTGGGGTTTTTCACATTAGAATAGCTTATGAGACAAACCTTAAGGATTTCTGAAGTTACCTGGTGAGTTCATACTGCCGTTCCTACCAAAATGTACAGCATTGTTGTGCTTGGGAGCTTTATATAACAAATCGTAACTCATGGTTTCAAACCATTCAAACCACCGTTAAGTTGTACTTCAGAAAGGGTTGGTAAGGTGTCTGTGACAGGTATGGCACACGTGCCCTACAGCTGCAGCCTTTGGGATGGATGCCTGTGAGTCTTGTGGCCATCATTGGGCTTGGTCATTTGACCAGCAGGCACTTGGACTTTGGAGTAGATCAGGAGAGTGGAGATGAAGAAACAGGCAAGGTTGAGATCTTATTTTGTTTTTTTCCATTGATTCTTCAATTAGGTTAGAAATAGCCACCCTGTGGTGCTTCAGGCTGGTATCCAGTGCAGGAAGAATACAAATTAGGTGCTATTTCCAACCTCTGAGTATATCCATGTCTGATAGCTCAGAGTGACTCACGGATTATTTTCTGAGTTGATCTGTCAGGTTTTTTTAGCGCTTCGGGGACTTAAATATAGAACCTTTAAAATGAAAGGCTTAATTTTTTTAGCATTTGAGTGAATCTAATATAGAATTGACCCCTGAAAAATGCAAATTTGCCATGCCTTTGACCTCCTTGCCCTAAGAAGAAGGACTTAATTCACATTTCTGCAGAGGTCTGAAGTTTTGGATTACTGAGTGCTATTTTTTCTTTGCTGCAGTATGTAAATATGCTTGTCACAAGAAGTGCTGTCTTAAAACCACGACCAAGTGCTCCAAAAAGGTAAGCTTCTCTTGTTCCTTTTTTCTCACTGAATACCTTTCCACTTGTGATCCCAGTCTGATACAGCCTTTTTTAAACAAACACTTACGGGCACGGAACTGAATACAGAGCTGGCAATAACCCTTTGTTGAGCTGGAGGTTGGGCTGGAGCTCCCTGGAGGTCACTCCATTCACTGCTGCTGCGGCTGCACATATTTCAGTAGTAATACAGTGATGCATCAATATATATCTGCTCAGTCATGCAGCACCTCTTCCAGTGATGTTCCCTGGCTTGTAGCCACGCTGAATAATAGAAACCTGCCTCATTTTATAGCTTTCAAGGGCTTCAAAATGTGGCTGCTATCAGTAGATAACATTTTTAATAGAGTCAGTGTTACAAAGAGAACTTGCAAAACACAGTGCCTGTCATAGTGGTACTTCGGTTTTGGCTTCCATGGCTTTATGTTTGTCTTCAGAAGGTCAGAATGCTTCCAGTGGCCACTGGGGTTCTTGCAGGCCACAGCCAGAAGCAGGACCCACTGCGGCACCTCCAGCCTTGGCTTCTCAAGGCCGATGCCTTTGTTCCCAATACAAAAGGCAAAAATACAGGTTGTTCTTCACCCCGCTGCTCTGATAGGGCTCACAGCACAGTCCCCAAACAGCTGCAGCACTACAGCTGAGCTGTGGCACAAGGATGGGGACAGCGAGAGGTGAAGGGTGGGCGGATGGTGCTAAAGCATTTACTGTGCTCATTAGAGGTGAATTAAATACTGTTGGTTGTGTTAGAGTATGTGATTGACAGTGAATGAATGCAGCAGGTCACACCAGTGAACAATGAGTCATCAGGCTTTCTTCTTTGGTTGTTGGTTTGGTAGTTTATTTCGTGCTGCTTATGCCCCGAGAAAATGATAATGCAGCCAGGATAATAATGTGTGCAAAGCTTTACGAGCCCCCAGGGAGGCTTTGCAGGTGTACAGCCTCCACAAAGAGTTGTAATTACATTTTTCCCAAGAAATAATCTGAATATATATATACTTGAATGTACTTGCTTTGATATGGCATTTCTTCTGCACTTTCTTCCTTTCTGGCAGTCCATCTTTGCAAGTTGGGAATGGGTTCTATGAGGCTCAGCTGTACAAATCTGGGGAGCCTCATGAAAATACTGATTTCTTTCAAAGAATATGGCAGTGCCTTCCATACTTGCGGACCTTTTGCATCTGTGATGTGAGATCTGAGCAACAGAGCCTCCTCTTTGCAGGGAGGAGACCTTCAGGCTTTGCTAGGTGCCACTGTTCTATGGGGCAGAACAAGAAGCTGCTCCTCATGCCAGTGCTTCAGTGACACCCACCAGGAATGCAGCAAACAGGAAGAGTTGGGGCCATTAACATTTTGCAGGACAATAGGAGAACTACCTGAAGTGGGTTCATTAGTTAAATGTCACAGAGGAGGTACTGATGTGCTTGCCTCAGTTGATCTTTTAGTCCTTTTTTGTTCCTTTCTATGAAAAACGAAACTCAAAAATAAATACAGCTCTGAATGGTTGCTGAGAGGTGCTTGGAGTCTTCTCGTTCCGTGGTGTTTCTCTGCATCAGTTTTTATGTGCTGTCAGTGAAATTACAGTGTCTCCACTTGGATGGTTCCGGGTCTTCCTGTAGGAAGGCTCTGGCTTGCCTGTGCTTGGTGGATTCATGTTTTTGGGGTTGCTTTCAGCAGCAAGCTGTGTATTACTGGTGGAAGGATGACGGGAATAGGGAAAGTAAAGGCGTAGGAGTTGCAAGAGGAGCCATGACCTGTTTCAGGGCCTGCACTGCATCGTGTGCTGTCTTGCATTCCCTTTGCTGGGAATGGGCACTTGTGTCAAGATTTTGTTAGGTCTTTGGACTTCACCCACTGAGGTTCTCTTGTGCAGGGTGACTTGGATCACATGTGAATTTGCCAAACATCAAACCTGTAGAGGGCATTTGAAGCCAGCAAAAGGGGATTTCCTGATGATTTTATCTTGTCTTTAGTTTGGTGTCATGGATATTGTATAATTGCTAATGCTGCAAGTTGATCTAGTCAACCAAGACTCCAGTTTCCCTATCCTGCTTTGTGCCATCTCCGAGTACTTAAATCATTCTTGGAGATGGGGCAGGAGGTAGAGGAGGACCAATGCCTAGCTGTATTTGACCAGGAATGCCATAACCATGTTGTTAAACAAAGAAAGCCCAAATGCTTACGACTCTGGGTCACATTATGGCACATTGCTTTCTGCAGTTTGTTTCAGCCCTTTTCCATTTTTCTCTTCCCCATCAGTATGATCCTGAGCTCTCATCCCGGCAGTTCGGAGTGGAGCTCTCCCGGCTGACCAGCGAGGATCGAGCTGTGCCGGTGCTGGTGGAGAAGCTGATCAACTACATAGAAATGCATGGGCTGTACACAGAGGGCATCTACAGAAAATCAGGGTCCACCAACAAGATCAAGGAGCTGCGGCAAGGGCTCGATACAGGTAAAAGGGAAAACAAAGCACGGGAAGAAAAATCTCTGCATCAGCAAGGGTTGGTGTAAGCAAGCGCTGCTTCCATATATCCAACCAAAAGCTCAATCCAAAATCTGGTTTCACTTACAGCTTAATATTGATCGTTATCTCTTGTTTTTATGCCTTCTTCTCAATGCGCTGCTGGACCTCACCGAGCAGACATAGATAATGTGAATTTAGATGACTACAACATCCACGTCATTGCCAGCGTCTTCAAGCAGTGGCTCCGAGATTTGCCCAACCCTCTCATGACTTTTGAGCTGTACGAGGAGTTTCTGCGGGCAATGGGTAAGGGACATCCTTTCCCACTGCTACAGGATGGGTTGAGACTGGATATAAGGAAGAAAGTTTATAATCTGAGGGTGGTGAGGCCAAGGAGCAGGTTGCCTAGAGAAGCTGTGGATGCCCCATCATTGGAAGTGTTGAAAGTCAGGCTGGATTGGACTCTGTGCAGCTTCGTCTAGTGAAAGGTGTCCATGTCCATGGCAGGGGAGTTGAAATTGGATATTCTTTAGGATCCTTTCCAACCCAAACCATTCTGTGATTGCAGTTCCCAGGCTGAGGGAAATGACAGCCACTTGCAGTGCCGAATTCTTTATTTACTCCTGGGGCCCAAATCATCTTATTTTACCCAGTCTTATTTGCCCAGAGTCTGACGTTCTGCTGTAAGTTTGTTTACACAAAGCCACAGGCAGGCCAGCATTGTGCTCGGTAGCGTGACTTTTCATCGCTGTTCAGCAGATTTAAGCCCAACCTGTTCACCAGCTATGTCTTTTAAGTAGTGGAAATAGGCATGAAGAAATGCATCGCTTTAAATAGGAAACGGAGGTAGAATCCAGCAGTGCCCCTAACAGGACTGGTGTGTTCTTTGCAGGCCTGCAGGAGAGGAGGGAGACGGTGCGAGGAGTTTACTCGGTCATCGACCAGCTCTCGCGCACCCATCTCAGCACCTTGGAGCGCCTCATCTTCCACCTGGTCAGGTACATAGGGCTGGGCAGTGGAAGAGGTGAGGGAGCCGCCTTCACCCCTGGCTTCTGTAGTAATCTTTTTTTTCTTCAGGATCGCTCTCCAAGAAGAGACCAACCGAATGTCAGCTAACGCCTTGGCCATCGTCTTTGCTCCCTGTATCCTCCGCTGCCCCGACACGACGGACCCGCTGCAGAGCGTTCAGGACATCAGTAAAACAACCACGTAAGAAAAGCTTTAGCATGGAAATGATAAAAACTCTACAGCTGTGCCTATTAACTGCATCTTAATGAAATATTTCATGTTCTCTCAGTAGCCAGTCGGGTTAAGATTATTAAGAAAGGGAGGATCTGCCAAAGCAGACCAGGGACTAAAAACAAGTTGTCTTCACTCTTAATGACCAGCAGATCGTAGTGGAAACAAGTGGAGCTTGTGCTGACGTGGTTAATCCCATTCACGACAGCCAGATCTTTATTCTGTTATTGCAGACCCACCTGCTAGGACCCATACTAGCAGTGCCCATTTGTGTGTGACAGTCAGGTGGAACGTTTCTGTGCTTCCTAAGGTTTGGGTTAAGCTTGGCCATAATATTATAGAATCATTAAAGTTGGAAAAGATCTCTTTAGATCATCTAGTCCAACTGTTAACCCATCCCCACTATGCCCACTAACCATGTCTCTCAGATCTACCCTTTAACACCTCCAGGGATGGTGACTCTGCCACCTCCATGGGCAGCCTCTTCCAACACGCTGCCATTGTTGCTGAGAATAATTTTTTCCTGATTATTCCACACTGCTGGCTCATATTCAGCTGTCTGTCAGCTTATACCCCTTTTCCTCAGCACACCTTCCAGACACTGCCCCAAGCCTGTAGCAATGCCTAGGGTTGCTATGACCAAACACAGGACCCAGCCCTTGGTCTTGTTGAAGCTCATCCCATTGGCCTCAGCCCATTGATGCAGCCTGTCTGGATTCCTCAGTAGGGCCTTCCTGCCCCCAGGCAGATCTGCATTTCCTCCCAACTTGGTGTCATCAGCAAACTTATTGAGGGTGCATTCAGTCCCCTCACCCAGATTACTGATAAAGACATCAAATAGGGCCAGCCACAATACTGACCCAGGGAAATTTGTTTCCATGGAAACATATAGGAGACATTACTTTTGGAGCTACATATTCTGCCGCTGTTCTTAGGGAATTTCCTTGGCCTTTTTCTTTGCATCCTTGCATGCTGAAGCTCTCAAGCAGAGCAGATCTTTGCACCAGGCAGAAACAGCTCCAATAAAAGCCTTTCTGATTCCAGTTTTGTCTTTTCTTTGCCTCCCAGCTGTGTAGAACTCATTGTCATCGAGCAGATGAACAAATACAAGGCTCGCCTCAAGGACATCAACAGCCTGGAGTTTGCTGAGAACAAAGCCAAGAGCCGCCTGTCCTTGATCCGCAGGTCAATGGTGAGATGCTGCACCAGCCCCTGCTGCTCACAGACTCATGTCCCCTTTCCTTCTACTAGGGAATTTGCACCAAGGCAGATATCAGGTGTTCCCGTGGTGCACCCATCATAGCTACAGAGAACATCTGTCTTGCTGCAGGGAAAGTCAGACCACTTCCTGGCTCTGACACAGTCACCTCTCTTCTCTCCTGTCCTCTCCTTTCACTTGAAGCAATCCTGCCTTACCTCTCCTTGCTTATCCCAGCCTCCCCACCCCCTTGCACTTCCCAAACCATCCCACCCCAGGCAGCACGTCTCCTAGCCCCATGGCAGCTCCCCATGTTTTCAGGGAATTACACAAAAACAAGAATCCAGCAAAGGCGATGGGAAAGAAGCCTGAGAGAGGGCTCCGTGGAAATGTAGTCACTCGAGCTCAGAGGCTCCTGCTTATGTTTCAGGCTTTATCTTGCACATTTGAGCAATTTGGGTTGAATCCAGCCGCTGCTTACCTTGCTGTCACCCCATGCACAAACACAAGGGAGACCTGGACTGAAGCAGCCCATGACCACTGGCCTTGTCCTCTTTGTGCTGCTGATGAGCTCAATAACATGACCTAAACCCAAACTGAGCTCCGCAACCATCTCATTGAGCTTCCATGCTTTGGGGTGAGCAATGGCTTGCTCTGGGTCCTGCTCGCCCCAGCACACCGGTGGGCTGCTAATGCTACGTGTGGCTTTTTGGCTGTGGGATCAGGAGATACCTGATCCAGACCCATGCTGTGGGTCTGAGCTGCCCGCAGTGGCCCTCAGGGCAGGTCTGACCCAACTCTGGGGGTTGTTTTGCCAAGCTTGGGGCTCGGCCGTGCGCTGGCACCGATACCGCAGAGAGCCGCCTCGCTCGTCCTGGTTTAAAAAAAGACAAAAAAATGAACAAAAAACGGTTCTTTTGGAGGGACGATGGCATGTGCACTCTAACCTTCTGCTTTCCTTTTCATGTCCTCTCTAATCCAGAAACCCGTACTAATTGCAGTTAGATTTATGAGCATAACCCGCAGTTCAATCCCGGTATGTATTCACTGCACGGCGCTCTGTGCCAGCTGCGTCCCTCCGTTCTGTGTGACCGCCGCTCATTCCAGCCCCGTGCCACCGGCCATTGTCTGTGACATTGCCCGTCTTGTCCCCCTGCAGGTGGCTCTCTGGGACCCCCAGGAGCAGCAGCAGCCAAATCTGCCGGGCTTGTGCCTTCGCCCCTGCATGCAGCTCTGTGAGAAGTGGCTTTCACCATCACTTCTTAATTTTCTTTTTCCGCTCTGTGCCCTCCTAACTTTTGCTTTCCTCGACTCATTGCTCCCATCCACGATTCCTGCTGGGGATGCGTTCAGGCACTGTGAAACCATTGCTTTGGCTGCGGTGGGTAAATCCCAGAGTGATCATATGGCATCTACTAAAATGCTCTGGACGGCCAGGCTGCTGTACCCTGATGTTCAGGGCAGCCCAGGATGGATTTGGGGACCCAGCAGCCCTGCCCCTCACCGCTCTGTCATGGCTCACCACAGCAGCACGCTCCCCAGTGAGACCAAATGTAGGACCATGAAAGCTCCTTCTTTTAGAGCAAACCCTACTCTTACCATCAAAAAAGTGTTGTTGCCTTCCTCATTCCAGCCAACATTGGACACGCCAGCACTGTGAGCAAACCCACATCCGACCCACCAGGGAATTTTCCGCTTGCAGCAGCTGGGAGAGGAGAGGGCTTTGCTGAAAGCCCACGTGGATGTCGTCACTGCGGCATCCGCTCGCTGCTGAGCGTCCCATAGGCAGGGAGAGCGGTACACGAGGCACAGGGGATCTTTGGGAGCTCAGGGCTTTTTGCTAATAGGATTCAGGTGGCTGTGCCTCAGCTCAGCAGCCCACGTGATGGGGTTGCCATCAGAGGAACGTTGCTGTGGTGCGCGGAAGCTCCTTTGTGAAAGATCTCCCAGGTGCAACAGCAGGAGATGAAAGGGTAAAATGGAGCAAATCTCACGTCTTAGTGCTGAGCAGCAGCGTTTGTCCGGGCTGGAGGATTTAACAAACCTTGCAGGGGAAAGCAGTGCTCAGCATTGCCTCCCACTTGAGCCATGTCCCATTGATGTCAGCGTAGGTTTGCTTTGCCACTCAAGGAAAGACCCCTGCTTGCATTCCTGATAGCTTTTTGCTTTCAAAGTGAAAAAGGGAGGCTTTTCTCCCATGTTCTGGGCATGTGGGTAATGAGAAAGACTAAGAAAGACCTCAGCTGCAGTGCTGGAATAGCCCTATGGGAAGAAAAGCTGCCTGTGAGCTGATGAATGAGGCAGAGTGCAGCAAGAAGGGGGATTCAGTTTCACCAAGAAACACAATGGTTGTTTGAAGGAAGAGGGCAGCCTGTAGGTGGAGCAGAGGCAGGTGCTGGGTTTTCCGTGTTGCGCTCGTGCTGCACTCGTCTTTCACACTCTGACCAGTTCAGGATCCTGACTTCAGGAGATGAGCTGTGTTCAGTTACAGCAACAGTTAGGATAAAATCTTTTTAATGGCCACGGTGTGCCCACCAAGCACACTACTCCTCAGCATCCTTTGTGTCCAAAAATCAGTACTTCTCTTTCACCTCATGGAGCAGCTCCTCTGAAGGTAAAGCAGAGGCCGTTTGCACTTGCAGTATTTCTCCACCTATGATACTCCCATCTAAGACCTTTTCCATAATCAGACGTTTTAATACTACTAAAAATGCAGGACTCTTCTATTTGACTGTTAGTTTATTTCCTGTTTCCCAGCTATTCCTCACCTGTTTTTTTTCCATGCAGTGCTTTCTCCCACCCGCTTAGCAGACCCTCCTCCTCTCCAAGCTGCCGTTGTGCCGCATCATCCCATTCCATCTTGTAGCTCCCTTTGTGCCAGGGAGGAGGAGCTCCCCAAAAACGGGCTGTGCAAAATAATCCTCGCTTGACGCTGATGTTTATCTTCAGGGCAAAGGCCGCGTGCGGCGCGGCACCTACCCCAGCCCTACGTCCCCTGTGGCCATGCGCCTGCCCTCCGTGTCTGACGTCCCCGAGGAGACCGTGAGCAGCGAGGAGGCCATGGAGCTGGATGTGACAGAGCAGCAGCAAGCAGCCATGCAGCAGGAGGAGAGGGTGCTGACGGAGCAGATCGAAAGCCTGCAGAAGGAGAAGTGAGTCTGCCCTTGAGTTCAAGCTTTGCTCAGTTCCACAGCTTCTACCTAGAGGTTCAACTTGGGGATGACGTGATGGCGGTTGGTTCTGGGGTGGATGTGCTGCTCTTGGGTTCAGCTGGAGGACTCTTTGCATCCCTCTTGCTTTCCTCCCCCCTTTTTTGGTCCTGTTGAGTCACAGGGTTGGGTTTTGTAGGGAGGAGCTGACCTTCGAGATGCTGACGCTGGAGCCTCGCGCCTCTGATGATGAAACGCTCGAGTCGGAAGCCTCCATCGGCACTGCCGACAGCTCAGAAAACCTGAACTTTGACTCCGAAGGAGCCATCTCCGATCGGTCGGGTGAGTCAGTAGAACCTGTAATCAGAGAGGTTTCAATGCGGTTGTTCCGCAGCAAAGCTCTGCATAGAGCAACGTAGTTGGGTTAATAAGATTGGTGTTACTTAATGATTAAGACGCCCATGGTCTGTAGATCATGCTGCCCCTTGAGTGGGTGGGGAGATGAGTGCTTCTCTAGACATCGTGTCCCATGTGCTCGGGTTGTTGTTCCCAGTGCCAGGACACCAGGATGTCTTTGTGAACGATGCAGTGGAGGTGGGAACATCTCACCTGTGTTGGGTTGGGTTCTCTCCCTGCTTTGAGTCCCATGTGTCCCTGCTGAGCCGGGGAGCCCGGGTATCCCCGAGGACCACACCGCTAACCCTGCTGCACTCCCTGTCCCGCAGAGCGAAGCGTAGCACTTAGCTCCCTGCGCCCCGTCAAGGCGGAGGGGCCGGGCCGGCTGCGGCGGCACCCCAGGACGCGGCCGGACGTTGCGGACACGCCGAACCCATCCCTTGTCTCCTCCTCCTCCTCCTCCTCCTCCTCACAGTCGTCCACCTCCTGCCTGCCCCACCTGCCTCGCAAGCGCTTCCAGATGTACTCCAAGTCACCCTTCTACCGAGCGGGGGCCCTGGGTGAGCCCCCCGAACCCCACTGCGACGAGCGGCCCCAGTTCACCACGCGCGGGACCTTCAACCCCGAGAAGGGCAAGCAGAAACTCAAGAGCGTGAAGAACTCCCCCCCGAAAACCAAAGAGCCACCAGAAGGGGGGCCGGGCCGCAAAAGGAACCCCGACACTGACCGCAGCGCCGGCCAGCAGCTCGTCCTGCTGGGGAGCAACGAGTTCATGGTGTGAGACGCCAGGGTGACAACGTCCCCATTGCCATCATCATCACTGTCATCCCCCGACCGCTCGGGCTCCGAGACGAGCGCTCCATGCGGAAGCTGCTGGGGACGGGTTCAGCGGTGGCCTCAATGATGTGGGGTTGGGGCGGCCGGCGCGGGGACAGAGGGACAGACAGAGGGACGTCAGGGAAGGAGCTGCTGTGCCGGGTCCTCTGTGCTGGAGGAGGAGGAGGCAGTGGGAAGCAGAACGCCGAAAAGCACCGCGGTGTGCATGAGCTGCAGGGCGCATGGAGCGGTGAGAAGGAGGTCTGCCAAAAGGACTCAGCTCTGGTTGTTCTTTCTTATTTCCAATGTGCCCCCACCGCCCTCCTCTCGTGGTTGTTTATTTTTATTTTATTTTATTTTTCAGACCATCAGTATTAAAATAATAATAATCAAGGACTTACTTGAAGCTCTGTTTATATTCTGGTTTACTGGAGTTTATTGTAAATACTTTTTTTTTATTGGTTGTGTTTTGTTGGTTTCTTTTTAATATTTTGCCCCAAAGAGGACTTTGTGCCAGGGCGAGGGGGTCGGTGGGCAGCACAGGTCCCGGCCATCACCGCGTCTTCCACCACTGCTCCATCGGGCTGTAATTAGCAGGGCTCAGAAGCACTGCCTGCAGTAGCACTAATGAGCGGCGCTCGCTAACTATGGGGCCTGCTGGCTCCCGCTACAGCCGGGGGGGGGCTGCCTGTCTGTAGGATAGGAGAGGTTGGGAGCCTGGGGACGCTGATGGGATCCATAGGTGCTGGGTCTGCCCCTTTCTGCTCAGCGTTCTGGGCAGGCTGGGCTCTGAGCCTTTCCCTGGACACCTACAAAAAGATGGAAAACACCAATAACTTGAGTCTTCCTGCGTGTTTTCTGTTGGTTTCACTGGGGCTGGGGATGCCCTCAGCCTTCGCGTCAGACCCAGCGACGCAGCCCCCTGTTCCCAGCCCCAGTGCCAGTGATTTCAAGGGGTGTTTTATTTATTTGCCTTTCTGTTATTTTAATTTTTGTTGGTGGTGGTTGTTTTTGTTTTCTCTTTGGGTTTAAGCCACCCGGTGGTGTGGGGAGCACATCATCCCCACGCAACCCCCCCACGTTGGGATGAGCCACATCTCCCCCTCGCTCAGCGGAAGGGCCTTGTTATTTAAAGAAATCCCACCAAAACTATCCTTCAAAACTCAATTTTTAGGGTGAGGTCTCCTCCAATAGAGCGCCGTCCCATCCCACACCGAGCTCACCACGGCCCCGCAAGTGCAGCAGGGACGGCGCATCCGGCTGACGCATCACCTCCCTCTATGTATGTAATAATATATATATATGATATATATATTATTTTGTAGATATCCCTCTCACTGGCAGGATCTGAACTAGCAATGAGCGATGAGCCCCCAGAAGTCGGGGTGGTTTTAGCACGTCCCCACCCAGCACAGAGCCAGCACCCTGCTGCTCCCCGTGCCCATAAGCAGCTGTTTTGGGGCACCATGTTGGTTTTGGAAGACGATCCGCTCCTCGTACCAAGTGAATGTACTTACTACTGGAAAGGACGTGGGCTGCGTGTTGTTAATTATTATTTTTAATGGAAATTTTTTAAAGTAATTTATAAGTATGCCGAGTGTAAGTTAAAAAGGAAAAAACAAAAACAAAAAAAAAAACCCAAACCCACAGAAGTATGTATGGAAGAGGATATATTATCCTGTGTCACGCTCTCTATAAATTTTACCTGTTTAAAAGAAAAAAAAAAAAGTTTAAAAAAAAAGAATGAAAGTGTAATTATATAAAGGAGAATGATTTATCTCTGCCCAGCGCCGGGGGCAGCCGGCAAGCTGTCGCGTCGCGTCCGCGCGTTCTCATTAATTTGTTAATTAATGTTGTTCCCTTCCCTCCTGCAACGAGGCCGTTGTTCTGTATAAAGTGCAATTCTGTGTAATATTTCTCCGGCGTGTTCCGTGTGGCTGTACAAAGCGGACGAGTGAAGCCCTCGCTTATTAAAGAGCTGTAACGAGGAGCGCTGGGTGATGTCTTTGGGGGCACATAGGGGGTGGCATCTCAGGGACGCGCCACCAAGGGCGATACCACCTCTGGTTTCTGGGTCTGCAGGTGGGTGTTGCTTCTTGGCTTTCTTTTTGGAGCTAGAGATCTGGTTTTCAGCTGGCTGCCCTGGCCCCACGTTCCCAGTGTCCCCAGTGCCAGACCTTGAGAGAAGGGCGCGAGGAGGCTGTCTGCAAAAGCCCTCTTTATTTGGAGTACAAAATAGGGGGGCTGGCTGCAAGCCCCCTGGGATGGGAGAACACAGCTCTGTCCCCACAGGTCCCCCCCCAGTGCCACCCCCAGGCTGGTGTCGTGTCCCTGCGTTGGGGCGCTGCTGGCACCGTGTGCAGGGGATGCTCAGGGTTTGGTTGGGGACAGTGGCACCCATTGAGGTGCCCACCCTGGTCCTCTCGGTGCCACCCTGGAGATGTCCCCCTGCCACCCACCCTCCTGCACCACTTGGGAGCACCCCAAGGACTTGGCTGCTGGCCTGGGGACATCCACGCCCCAAGGAGAGCAGGGGGTGACAGAGTGCCAGCACAGGGGGACAAACAGTGCAGGGTATCCCAAAAGCCACCGAGCAGCAGCCAGGTGACAGCGGGGAGGGGGTCAGTTCTTGAACATGTCGCAGAGCAGCTTCTCCATGGGGGTGTTGCCAATGGTACGGCGGAAGAAGAGCAGCTCGACGCGCTCGGAGGAGAGGAAGCGCAGGGCTGGCAGAAGCAGCAGCAGCTTCCCAAACCTGGGGGATGGAGCGGTGTCACCAACCCCGCTGTCACCGGCAGCTCCGGGGCTGGGGCTGGCTGTACCTGACGGGCTGCCCGGGGTAGTGGGAGCGGTTGTGCTGGCCCAGCATCACCTGCGACTGGTCCTGCAGGTTCTCCACCTGCTCGGGGTCCTTCAGGCCGCGAGTCTCTGCCAGGACAGCGGGTGTTGGGGTGACACGGGGACAGGCAATGGAGGACCTGGGTGTGCGCTCTCACCTGGCTTGAAGAGCACCACAGCCTTCATGCAGGCAAATTCGGTGGGATCGACAGCCAATGCCTTGAAGCGCCCCAGGGTCTCCTGCAGCGCCCGCACGTCCACGGCGGCTGGCAGCAGCTTGCCAGGGGATGGCTCGGGGACGGCCAGCAGCGGGCAGCTCTCCAGGGGCATGGACCACTGGATGGCACAGAGCAGGAACAGCTCGCTCCACGCCTCCTCCAGCAGGATCACCTGGGGGCAGCCAGAACCCATCAGCCCACCTGGGTGGGCAGAGGAACATTGCCCACGGTTCACCCCATGGCCAGAAAGTGGCATCCTGGGGACACCTCAAGGTTCACCCTATGGTCATGCAGAGGCTCCAAGTGTCCTCATCCCAACCTAGAGCTTTTGGGGTCCCTACCTGGTCCCGGAAGGGCAGATTGGAGAAGACAGGCAGGTTCTTTGCCCACTTGACAGCCATGAAGAGAAGGCGTGCTGAGGTCTCGTAGACGTTTTCAGGACCAGCTGCTGGGTACGGGGCCACCTGGTACTCACCGCCCGCCCGCTCGGGCTCACCACCCGTCACATCCACTGTCTCATCAACTGCAGGGATGGGGACACAACGTTACCCCATTACTCCTCGTCCCTCCCCACCACCAGCGGTCACCCACCGTCTTCGGGCTCCAGCTTGGCGCAGGTCTCGGCCGTCATCAGGCTGGCCATGAAGCGGTGGTTGGTGGGTGGTGTGGGCGTGCGGGGGACGGCAGCGGTGGCAGCAGTAGCCCCATGGCCACGGGGGGCCGGGCAGGGAACCGGGGGGACATCACGCGTGGCAGCCACGTGCTCAGGGGGCAGCTCGGCGTCCAGCTCAATGCTGTCTAGCCGGACCTGGGCTGTGCTCCGGGGCTGGCGCTCGTTCTGCACAGCTGTGGGGACAAAGTGACATCAACAGCAGCCAACGCACACTGCCACCTCCCTCCCCAGCACATCCCCCCTGCTCACCATCCTTGTTCATGCCGGCTTGCAGGCACTTCTTGAGCCGGCATGCCTGGCACTGGTTGCGGTGTGCCTTGTCCACTGGGCACAGCCCCGTCCCTGCCTGGCACCTGTGGGGAGAGGTGGTACCTGGCTGCACCCACAGGGATGGCCCTGTTCCCCCGGGGTGTCCCACGGCCCATGGATGCCCTGTGCCGGGGAGGCTTTGTCCCTGCTGGGTGGCCTTCACCCAGTGGGTGCCCTGCCCAAGTGAATATCCTGCCCCTATGGATGCCTTGTCCCTATGGGTCAGTTGTCACCATGAGTGTCCTGCCCCAACAAATGCCTTGTTTGTCCCAGGGATGTTTTGTCCCCTGCAGATGCACATCCCCTCTGGGTGCCCTCATCCCCTATAGGTGCCTTGTCCCATACAGGTGCTGTGTCCCAGTGAACACCCTCCCTTGATGGGTGTCCTGCCCCAATGAATGCCATGTCCCTCCCTGTATCCACCACCTTTGTCCCACCCGGTGTCCATCCCCTGGGTCCCCACCAGCTGGCTGTCCCCCATCCCCACCTGTAGATGAGCTTCCTGCGGACGCTGCGCTTGAAGAAGCCACTGCAGCCATTGCAGGCATAGATGCCGTAGTGCTTCCCACTGCTGGTGTCCCCGCACACCTTGCACAGCAGTACAGGGCTCAGTGCCTTGCCAGGGGCTGGGCTCAGTCCTGCAGGAGCGGAGCCAAAACACTCAGGGTGAGCAGGGGCACCCAAGTATCCCTCATCCCCCTTCATCAGTCCCCTCACTCAGATGATGGGGCACTGCCACTTCCATGGGTCCAGCCCAGGGGACCTCAGATATCCCAGAGGACATGGATGAGGAGTCCAAGAAGTGCACACAGGGCTCAGCATCAGCCCACACCCCAGGGGTGCCATGGAATGAGCTCTCACGGGACTTTTAAATGGGATTAAATGATGTCCCTGGGGCTGGGGACACTGGGTGTCCCAGTGAGGGGACAGCATGCATCCTGACAAGGAGCCACAAGTGGGGACCACAGGTGTCCTGGAGAAGGGCCATGGCGGGGGACACATTACCCCAGATGGGGGCTGTGATTGTGATCACGGCCCCACAGAAGAGACTCAGCAGGGGACCACGCGGTCCCTGGGGGAAGAGCAGAGACCATAGACATCCAGAAGAGAGTCTGCAGGCATCGTGGAGAAAGAGCAGAGCTGGGGACCCCAAGCAGCCAGGAGAAGGATAACGATGGGGGACCCCAGTCATTGTGGAGAAGGTTCACAATGAGGACCATGGGCACCACGGAGAGGGGTCATGGCTGGGGAGCCCATGTGTCTTGGATGAGGACAACCACAGGGGACCCTAAGCATGCTGAAGAAGGAAGGTAGTGGTGGATGCCAAGCATCCTGGAGAAGTTGTCCTGGGAAAGAAGATAATGATGGAGAAGCCAAACATCCTGGAGAACAACCACAATGAGAATCCCCAAGGATCTCAGGGAAGGACTGTGACTGAGAGCATCCTAGAGAAGGACTGTAATAGGGACCCCAGATATCCTGGAGAAAGGCCATGATGGGGACTCCGAATATTCTAGAGGAGAACCGTGATGGGGGACCCCAAACATACTAGGAAAGAACTGTGATAGGGATCCAAATATCCTGGAGACAGCTCACGATAGGGGACCCTGAGAATTCCTGAGAAAGACCACGATGGAGGACCCCGAGCATCCCAAAGAAGGACCATGTTTGGACTCCCAGGGATTCCTGAAAAAGGACACCGATGGGGACCCGAGCATCCCGCAGAAGGACCCGCTGGGGACAGACCTGTGCAGCAGGATGTGGCTCTTACCCGAGGGGCTGTCCTCTAGCCCGGCGCTCACCACCGACCCCGCCGGCGACGCAGCCATGCTGGGCTGTCCCCGTCCCCGCTCTGCAGGATGGGGCTGTGGCTGTGCTCTCTTCAAGGCAGATTAGCGCGGGCGCTGTGTAAGCAGCCGCCTGTTTGTCACCGTCTTAATCTTTAGTGTCTGTGCGGGGGGGGATCAATCAGCCACGCGATGAAGAATTAAAAAGGTGCTGAGCCCCGGCACGGCTGCCTCCCTGTAACCCTAAACCCCACGACACCAAAGCCACCAAAGCCACCTGCGGTGGGGATACGGGGGTCAGGGCGATGCCGGCCCCAGGAAGTGGAGGGCTGAGATTGCGGAGGAGTGCTGGGGTGCAGGGGTGACCCCCATGTCCCCCCGTGCTGCGCCCACTGGGCTCTGTAAGCGCATAAGCCCCTTGTTAAGGAGTTTAGAGAGGAATAACGAAAAGTGGTAATTACGGAGTGGGGGACGACACACAGCCCCCCTTCCCTGTCCCCACGCAATTAATTACAAGCCCCGATCGAGGGGGATGATTGATGGGGGCCCCCCAAAGAGGATTAGTGCTGGGACAGGGGTATCATGTGTCCCCCCCCAGGGCCAGCAGCCTCGGTGTCCCTTTGGGGGCTTTGGGCCATGGCTGCTGACGCAGCAGCGTGGGGCCAGGTGGCCCCAGGGTTACGCAACGAAGGCTAAACCCTCGCTGTGACAGGGCAGCACAATTTGAGATTTGAGGGCTTTAGGCGCTAAACCCCCACCGCAGCCATCCGGGGTGGGCTGTGGGGCCGGTGGAGACAGTGACGGGGATGGGGATGGAGTCTTGAGGCTGAGGTTGGGGTGGATCCGTCACAAGGCACCAGTCGTGGTGACACGAGGAGATATGGCGGATGAGGCTCCATTCATCTCCATCTTCACCTGCAGATTCACTCCATCACCTCTACATGCAGCATTGACCCCATCCCAACCGCGGCATCCTCCACCCCACTGCCACCACCACCCCATCCCAAATGCAGCATCCTTCCACCCCATCAGCAGCATTCTCCATCCCAACACCTCATTCCCATGTCCCAGTGCCATGGCTGCATCTTGTCCCTACCATAAGCAACACCACAACAATGGTGCTGGGCTGATGCAGTGGGAACCGGGCACCCTGCATAGCCATGGGTCTCCTTGGCCACTGCCCACGGGACAGACACTGGGTACACGTTGGTAGTGGGACGTGGTGGCTTTCAGCCCCCAGGGACTGTGATGAGCGCTGACTCGGCTAATTTGCCACCCAGCCATGCTCCCCTCCACACCGCCGGTAAAAAGCCAGCTCTGGAGCTGGGATTTGGGGAGGGGATTAGCTCCAGCAGCCATCTGCTGCCAGCCAATAATCATCGCGCCGAGGAAATCCAATAATTACAAAAATATTGTTCCCACCCCGTTTTGCTCTTGCACCCGGCCAGGCGGGCCCAGTGGCGCGTCCAGAGGTGTCCCCAACACTGTGTCTCTGCCAGCAGCCCAAAGGGGCACCCGAGCACACTGGGGTCCAGACAGTGCCCAATGCCACCTCTGAGGGGCTCAGCGGTGAGGTCCCCATATGAAGGAGCAAACGTTAAAGCCCGTGACCCAGCTCTGTGACAGATGCCTTGGGATTACCCAGCCTAAAACCTTGGGATCGGCTACCTCCCTCCTCCCCAGCATTTAATTACTAATTTACTAATTACCCCAAGATGCTGCCGGCGGTCTTGAGACCCATAGCTGGGCTCTGGCTGCACTAATCCCACCAGCCATGGGGAGCAAATGGATGTGCTGCCGTCAGGGAACAGCGTGGCTGGGGACAAGGAGAAGGTGGTAGGGAGCAGGAGGGGACCAGATGGGGAGGGTGGGGTCTGGGAACTGGTCAGGGCAACTAGGAGGTGACAACAAGGATCAGGAGATGGTAATGGGGACAGCAAGGAGATGGTGGAGCCCAGGAGGGAACACTGGGGACCAGAAGACACTGGGGACCAGGAGGAGATGGCTGAGACCAAGAGGTGACAAGCATCAGGAGGGAGTGATGGGGACCAGAAAGGTTTGTTGGGGACTGGAATGGGACCATAGGGTAGGGAGGTGATCTGATGGTGACCAGGAGAAGATGACAGAGCCCAAAAGAGATTGGTGGGGACAAGGAGGTAACAGCAGGGAGCAGGAGGACGCAACGGGAAATAAGAAGGTAACAAGGATCAGGAGGGAGCAGCAACATGTAATAGAGGTTGGTAGGGATGATGAGAGGATGGTGGGGACTGCAGTAGGATGATGGGGACCAGGAGTTGGTGAATTCAATCAGGAGTGGACAAAAGCAACCAGGAGATACAAAGCTCTGGAAGGAGACAAGAGCAATGTGGGCCTCCAGGCAGCCCCTGCTGGCACCAGTGGTGACTGTGAGGGGTTAACACTACCACTGGCGCTCAGCCACGTCAGGGCCAGGCTCTGGTTTCACCCATCATCAGCTGTCCCTTACCAGAGCTCCTTTTCCCTTTGTGTGCCCACTGTGACAAATGACGCCGAGTTGCTGCGGGCAGCGGGTGGTGACAGCTCCCAGGTCACCCGTGCTGATCCCAGATGAAACTTTAATGGGGCTCCGGGGCTGACCTGGCCATGAAACCCATCCCCAAGGGCAAGCATCTCCCTGGGGACATCCCAGTGGCCATTCCATAGGCACAGCCCTATGACGGCAGAGGTGGCACCATCCTGGTGGTCACAGGCTCAGGACCATTGTAGAGGGCACTCTGTGACAACCTTTTGGTCACCCAAGGGGTTTGGGGATGAAATGTCCAAGCCAAAATGTCCAACCAAGCAGGTTGAGACTGTCCCCCCTGGGAGGTCCCCACGTCACTGGGACAGGGCGGGCTCAGTGGCAGCGGTGGGGCCGGTCGGGACAGTCTGGGCACATTCCTTGGTGCAGGCACTGCCAGCGACTTGGGGTCCTGCAGCCTGGGGACAGCAGAACAGCAAGGGAATATCAAAGGCGTCTCTAAGGTGAGGGTGGGGAGGAGGTCTCAGGCATGTCCTCAGGGATAGTGTGGTGAATGAGGCCATAGCTTTGTGTTTGGTGATGTGATACTGCCAAGGACTTGGGGACACCGAGATCCCCAAACCAGGGTGGCACAGCTCTGTGAACACCGTGTCTTTCCTTCCAGATGGACCTCCTGGAGCAGGTAGCTGGGAGCCACCAGGAAGGCCTTCGTACCCCATTTCCTGTTTTCCCACCCTGGGGTCATGGCACCTGCACTGTTTGTGCTGAGTGTGAGGGAAAGGGAACGTGGGTGAACGGAGAGGGTGTTGGAGGTGGGGTGGTGCCACCAGGGTGGGTGACAGCAGGTGTGGGTGCCACCAGGCTGGTTCTGGCCTCGCTGACCCCCAGGTGAGTTCCTTGCTGCGGACCCTGCAGGACAAGGTCCCGACATTCCTCCAGCCCCAGTACTGGCTGCGCTCCTGGATGTGGCAGGTCTGGATGGAACTGATCAAGGCAGCACAGGTGACACCAAGGGACACACCTTGGTGATGCTGCCCTAAAATTGTCCGCAGCTGGGATTGGGGTGAGGTGGGTCCCCGTTCCACCAGCGTGACCATGGGTATTTGTCCTTCCAGGTGAGCAGCTCCAAGCAGGTAAGTGCCAGCATCCCCAGCTGCACCCCGCACTACCCATCCTACCACCTATAGGGCAAACCTGCTTTTACTCAGTGCCCACGGGTGCTCTGGACCCAACCTGTCCACCCGAGTTGGCTGGAGATGACCTCCCAGATCTCTTACCTGGTCCATGGAGGCCCAAACCTCTGAGGGGCAGGGACAAACCCGTGGGGTGGCACCTGGCTGGAGGTGACATGTGGTGGTGTCCCCAGGCAGTGGCAGGAGCGGCAAGCACAGCGGCGTTCTTCCTCTGTGAGGGGCTGCTGGGTCAGCACTTTGATGTGGTGCCCAACGGGGTGGCTGAGCCCCAGCCTGGGGACCTCTTCCTCTTCCCACTGGCCTCAGGGGGACCCGGCTGGTGGGGTGCCCACGCTGGTGTCTATTGCGGTGATGGGGAGATCATCCATCTGGAAGGTGAGCAGTGGGAGGAAACTCCACACAGGGAACATGAGGCAAAGCAGCTCATGCTTGGGGACCACAACCCTCCTTGGGCACCCTGACCCTATTTGGGGGTCCAACACCTCAGGTCACCCCCAAACCTCCTTGGTAACCTCAATCTTCCTTGGGGATCTCAACTCTATTTGGGAAACACATACCCCAGGTTACTCTGAACCCTCCTTGATGACCCCAACTCTTTTTGGGCACCTCAACTCTATTTGGGGACCCAACCCTTCTTGGGAAATTCAACCCTATTTGGGAACCCAACACTTCCAGGGATTCCAACTCCCCAACCTTCTCAATGACCCCAACACTCCTTGAGCACTTCAAACCTATTTGGACACCTCTATCCTATTTGGGGACCTAGCTTCTCCTTGTGACCATCAACCCTCCTTGAAGGCCATCCCCTCCACAACACAGGCACCTCAGGAACATCCCCAACAGGGATTGTGGCCAAGCATGGTAAGAGCCACCTCGTGAGGACACGGGGCCCTGCCAAGGTGCTGCGGATGAAGGGGGGACTGGATGCGGCTGCCCTGCAGTGGCGGATCCAGGCAGCCATGGACATGGTGCTGGAGTACGATGCTGTCACCTGTAACTGCATCCACTTCGCCCTTGCCCTGTTGGGGCTGGGCCAGCTCAATGGGGACATGGTGAGTGTCTTTGCCCTCAGGCGTGGGGGAACTGTGATACACACCTCGGATGAGTGTCACCAGAGCTGTCTTCTCTCCTAGATGTTCCCAGCGCTGCAGTGAAGGAGGTGGTGATGTGACCTGGGGAGCACGTAGGTCTGGAGCACCTTTCCTGGGCTACCAGTGGGATGAAGGATACGAGACAAAGGATCTGGGAATAAGAACGTGGGACTGTCACCACCCAAATGGATGAGGATCGTTGAGGTTTTGAAGTTTCCTCAGGTTAAATTAAGGTGAAATGACACCAAACAATTGGCTGAATGTTTGGGTTTTTTTTTGTATCACGCTAAGTTATTTAGCACAAGATGTGGAGTATATATCTATACCTTATTGGCAATAAGGGTTACATACAAGGTAAATATTTTCTCTAATATCATTGATGTTTTCATCTCCCACATATATGCCATACCAATTTCAAAATCCATGTACATTACATAAAGCATTTAGCGGACTTATTAAAATTTAGCAAAAATTGTGCCTTGTCATTTCTGTCCTTACTGTACACCACCACAACCAGTTCTCTCTATACAGTCTCTTCACCAAAAGAGAGCAGATGTTGTGTGTTAAATAACATCTGCAAGACAATGACAGAAAGAATAGTTCAAATGTAAGGAATCTGTTCTCATTTCTGTTAAGGGCATACTCCTTACATTCCAAAGATGTACACTTTCAGAAACTAACTTCATGCATGTGTAAGAAAATCTAACAGATCCTGGTACAAAGAACCGAATGGGATGCATCAGCTGCAAATGGCATCAGCCCTGAGCATCAACTACAGGAAGCAGAACTGACCCATCCCAGCTCCCTCAGCCTCTCCCCATAACACCTGTGCTCCAGACCCTCACTGCTCTGTTGCCCTTCTCTGGATGTGCTGCAGGGCCTCAATGTCTTTCTTGCAGTGAGGCACCCAACAATGAATACAGCACTGGAGTACAGCCTTACCAGTGCTGAGTACAGAGGAACGATCACCTCCTGACACAAACCAGGATGCCATTTGCCTTCTTGGCCACCTGAGCACTCTGCTGGCTCATGTTCACGTGGCTGGCTGTTGACTAACACCCCTAAATCATCTTCCTCTGCACACCTTCCAGCCACTCTGCCCCAAGTCTGACGCATGGGGTTGTTGTAACCAAAGTGGCCCGGCCCTTGGTCTTGTTGAAGCTCATCCTATTGGCCTCAGCCCATCGATGCAGCCTGCCCAGATCCCTCTGTAGGGCCTTCCTGCCCTCAGGCGCATCAACACTTCCTCCCAGCTTGGTGACTTTGGGCACTATTTGTTCTTTGCTCTTACTTCAGGCCTTACAATGCCTCCCAGCTCTAGGAGGGTGGGGGGCTGTTTCCCTTCCTTGATGGACCTTGATGGAGAGTGCAGTGTTAAGATACTCTCCTTTCCCTCACTGTTCTCCTGTTTCTGGATGTTGGGGTAATTCATAGAACCACAGAATCATTGAGGCTGGAAAAGACCACTCAGATGATCACAGAATCATAGAACTGAGTGTCCCACTCCATTCTCTGGTCTGCCATCTCTGTCACAGGATGGGATCTGAGGGATGAGGGTCTTGTAAGCCGTGGTGTCTCAGGCCAGCAGATGGGAGCTACAAAAGCTGTCCACCTGCATCTTGAATTTTATACTCCTTCTACATGCAGCTTCCCATGATAAGCAATGGGGGCTGAACTATTACAAGGTACGCAGACTAAGATATAAGTAGGGGTATGAAAAACACGCGACTTAGCAGAAAAACAGAGAAACTTCCACTGGGTCTTTGAGATCTCGTATTCAGCTCTGAAAAGCATGGGGGATTGTTTATATGGCACACAGTTCTACGGTCTCCATGTTTTTGCCAAAGGTGGCCCTGTCTCTTTTCCCTGACAACTTCCAGTCACAGCTCAGGCCCCTAGAGTTCTAGGCCACACACTGTTAGGCATAGACAAGGTGAGGAGAGTGACAGAGCCACAGCTACAGCCTCATTCTGCACAGCTTGGGGCAGTTCTCTTTATCAAACAGAGGATGGCTACTGGACCTACATCCTGTCCCATTCTCCAGTCATGCGTGACTTCTCCCCTTCTTTATCAGGCTATGCTTGGGCCATACTCTACAGAAGGGACCCTTAAAGACCATCAGTCCAACCCCTCTGCAACAAACAGCGACACCTACAGCTCCATTAGGAGCTCAGAGCCCCCCAGCCTGACCTTGAGTGTCTCCAGGGACAGGGCACCCAATGCCTCACTGGGCAACCTGGGCCAGTGCCTCACTGCCCTTAGTGTACAAAACTTCTTCCTTACATCCAATCTCAATCTCCCCTCTAATCTAGTCCAACAGTCAGACTGCACACCGTCCAAAATATGAAGCCTAAGTCATACCAAGGGACAAGGTCAGGCATTGTAGCCCTCTGGTATCTCCAGGAAAAAAGTACAATGTGTAATGGGGCCCGGGGAAGCCATAACAGTCCTACAGATACAAAGATCAGTCCTCAGAGGGCTGTCACCCAAATCCTGTATCTGCAGTCATGCCTCCTCTTGGCTATGACTCCTCTCAGAGAGTACCACAGAAACAGTGTGGGCTCAGCAATCACTTCAGCACCGATGAGGGAACTCTGCTCACTGTGCCAATTTAAGGATGTCACCATTCTATCGGACTCCTTGAGCATCTGAAATTCCACTCAGGCTAACTTAAGGTGAAATGACAGGGAAATGGGACTAGATGTCCTGAAAGGTCCCTTCCGACTCAAACGATTCCACGATTCTATGATTCTGTGTCACCAAAAAATTGGTTGAGTGTTTACTTCTATCCCACCACAATACTCCACGCAAGATGTGCAGTATCTATCCATCTATCCATCTTTCTATGCATCTATCTATCCATCCATCCATCCATCTATCCAAAATCTATCCATCTATCCATGTATCTATCCATCCATTCATCTACATATTCATCCATTCTTCTCTCTGTATGTCTATCTATATCTTCTAGGTGATAAGGGAATAGGACTTATCATCTTTCAATGTAAACCACACTCTCTTCCACAATCACTTTTGGTTTGTGATTCCATCTGCAAACTGCGCATGTGATTTCCTTCAATTGTTTACAGCTAAGAATGTCTCAGTGTAAGCAGGCAGGGACCCCACAACTGTCCCCAGAGAGGAAGTGCCTTGGCAGTACCACCACTGGGCAGAGTGTCCTGTACCAGGCTGGGGACATGAAGAGTACTCTCCCCTCCTCGAGCCTGCTGGTTCTTGGTTCTCAGCACCAAAGGGATGGTGATCAGAGGGTGGCACAAGGTCTGGCTGGAAGCACACATCACTGGGATCCGAGGGGTCGGTATCTGCTCCAGTCCCACTTGACACAGATCTGCAGAATATCCTGAGTTGGAAGGGGTCCGCAGGGATCTCCAAATCCAACACTTAGCTCCATGCAGGAACACACAAAATCAAACCTTACAGTTGAGAGTATTGTTCAAACCCCTTCTTGAACTCCAGTCTTGGTGCCGTGCCCACTGCAGCGTGTTCCATGGCCACCACCCTCCAGTGCAGAACATTTCCCTAACCTCCACCAGACCCACCCATGGAGTTAGTTCATGTGTGGACTGCCTGTTTGCACTGCTTTGTATCCTGATTGGTTGTTTGAAATCACTGCCTGGCCAAAAAAACATTCCGTTATCTGCAAAAGATGATAATATCCTGAATTTCCTGCAGAAAAAAAAAAGCTGCTTGTTAGCACCAATGCTAATCTGAAAAAATTGATGCTAACACTCTGTGAAGTAGAAAAAAGAAAGAACTTGGGGATTTTCCTATCTCCTTTTACTTTTGGTTTCACAGGAAGCACCGTCCCACTCACCACTCGTGTCTGCACAGAGCAGAGCACTGTGTGTGCTGTCCCCAGGACCACGCTGCCTGCCAAGACCTCTGCCCACTGCCACCAGCACTGTAAGGATGCTGCCAGCCCCACACCAGGGATGGGACCACCATCATTTGGAGAGGAGAGGGGACAAGGAGATTTAAAATGAGGTAAGATGGCTGTGTTTTTGCTGACAGTTCCTTTCTCTCCTTGCAGATGTCAAGCTCAAGCAGCAGTTCGGTGAGTAGAAGGGCTTTGAATCACCTTTCTCCCCAGCTCTCCATGTGCTGCCCCAGAGTTTTGGGGTGGTGTGGCTTCTTCTGTGTTGAAGCTGCTTCTCACCCTTCTCTCCAAGGAGAAAACAATTGAGATGAAAAATTTCCTTCTACACGATGTCCTGCCTGATCATGAACGTATTTTTATGGAGGTACCAGAGAACAGCATAAAGATTGGGGACATAGTGCTTTTCAACATGGAGTCCAGCAGCAGTACTTCAACCATCTTCAAGCACGCAACTGTCTATTGTGGGGAGGGGGAGGTCATCCACTTCCAGAGTAAGTCCATGTGCCCTGTCCTCATGTCATGGCAGCCCACAGAGCGACATGGTGATGGCCAACTCTTCACTTTTCAGATATCGAAAAATCAAGTAAAGGGCGAATAAGCAAAGAAGGATTCCTGATTATGAGACATCAGAGGGGGAAATGCAAGGTTCTCAGGAAAAGGGAGGGGTTCAACCATGAGACGTTCAAGAAGAAAGTCAAGGAGCTGATGAACAGCACAGCCAATTACAACTTAGTGAACAACAACTGCATCAACTTTGCTCTCTATCTGCTGGATGTGGGGGATTTCAGCTTTCAGTCCGTGAGTATGGAGCCAGGATGGGGCACTTGCAGTGGGGCCAGACAGGTCTCAGGACAAAAGATATTCTTTTCCTGCAGCCAAATAGTCATGGAGAGGAACCTGTCCTCGCAAGATTGACTGTGAGTATATTTGGTGTCACTGCTCCCCGTGTGGCTGAGTCCCCAGAAGGGTTAGGTCCCCAAAAGATCTGGGTTCCCAAAAGAGGTTTGGGTCACTGGGAGAGTTGGATGCCCAAGGAGGGTTGAGTTCCCCAGTGAGGGGGAAGACTTGGTTCAGTCTCCAAGAGGTTTGGGTTCTATAAGGTAAACAGGATCCTCAGAAGAGTTGGGTTCCCAAAAGAGGGTTGGTTTCCCCACTGACAGATCAGACCCCAAGAACAGTTGGGCTCCCCAGTGCGGGTTCATTTCCCAGGAGGTTTGGAGTTCCAAGGAGGGCTGCATCCTCAGGAGTTGTTCAGGTCCCCCAGAAGGATTGTGTTCACCAAGAAGGTTTGGAGGCTTTGGGTGCTATCTCCCAACTTTCCCTGCACAGCACAACGAGATCGTCTGAGAGGTGCCCAGAGGCTCGTACCCCAGCACACACGCCCAGAGGAGCTTTGTCCCCACAATTCATCTTTCCACACGTCTGCTTCCTTCAAAAGATGACCTTTCTGTAGGCGTTCCTTTCCATCTTTTTGCACTGGATCATTTAATAGTCGGCTCTCAGCACCCCCTGCACAGGGGTACAAATACTAACCAGCTGCTGTATTGACTATTTCCACTTGAAGACTGCCTGTTTTCACTGCCTTACTCTGTGTTGTTCAAATAATCATAACATTCAGAGTAATTTGCAAATAAGAACTGCCTATCAATAATAGTGCTTATCTGTGTATAACAATTCTTATCAGTGACTTCTTGTACTACTAATATCTATAGCCAAATAATAGTATCCAAGGTAATGGTATCTCAAGTAATTACAATAAACAATTGCTATTCTTCTTATACTACTAATAGCTATATGCAAATAATAGTATCCCAGATAATAGCATCTCAAAAAATTATAATAAAAAATAATAACCCAAAGAGTACCTAGAGATTCCCTTGTCTTTATGGGTGACTGCAACTTCCCAGATGTCATCTGGGACCATCACACAGGAGTTCAGGAAATTCCTGAAGCTTCCTGAAAATTACATTTTGGTTCAGGACTCAGGTCTTTGGTTATCCTCTACAGAACCAGGAGCTGATCCCAGAGGGCCCCTTCCAACCTGTGGCATTGACTTGCAGAATCAAACTCTATAACCACAAAGTAGTTATAAAATCAGGTATGTTTAATCAACTCTGCATAGAGCCAGGTGCAAGGGGGATAGCTCCCCCTGACTTGCACCCTGTAGGACAAAAGCTTGGTACAGATATAGGCAGAACTAATACGTAATCAATGATTTTCCTGGAATTCTTATACATATTCATTACATTTCCAAAAACCCACTAGCATACGGTACCTCCCCCTCGCGCATGCGTCATGAGCAGTGGGGGTCTCCTCCTGGTGGTCATTGGATGAAGGCTCATCGTCTTCCTCGCGAAGGCTCATAGTCTTCCTTGCTGTAAACTTCTGACCCTGAGGGAGGGGTAGCCCCCAAACAAGTTCAACTTGCCCTGTGGACACCTTATCACCTCCTCGCCTGGTGTCCTTGAGCTGTTTTCACACCCTCATCTTTATTTCTTCTACCCCCCGCATTGTCCTAATCCCATCTTGTTACTGTACCATTCTTCTAGGCCTCTGCATATTTGCTTCTGTAAACTATTTCTAATCCTCTTTTACCCTTAGTTTCTGCAGACACTTTCTTACTGAACCCTTCCTTACTCTTCAATTCCCCCCTTTTCTTTAATCTAGCAGGACCTCTACCTGCTAGATTATTTCATTCTTCTTTAGCATGTCCCAAAATAAGCCTCACTCTTCACCTTTGCAGTTAACAAATCCAGCGCCATTCTGTTTTGTAATACGATTTTGGATAGAGGATACTTTCTCTCAGACTGTGTGTAGGGCGTCTGCCATTGCATTCTCAATTATTTCTAAAGTGGCAGAGATATTTACTATAGCTCTTTCCAGCCACACTACTCCTAAGATTGGGATAAGGGCCCTCACGAAGCTATGTTATCCTGTATTATACCCCACTAATGAGAGTGTTATCACTTTCCTTAATAGCAGCCACTATTAAGTATGGAAATATAAAATTGATCCAAATAGAAGGGAGAAAAGTGACCATACATTTAAACAAATAGAGGTACAACATTACCACCCACAACACCACAAACCACAGTACTATTACAACCAAAACACAAGATGTAACAGTGAATTAGTAAATGACTCATCCTTTCTTTACGAGTTTATCCTTCGACGGTGCACTTTCCTTGACAGTTCAAGTAGTTCCTCAACATCTTGGAATAACCTCCTGTAACAATACTTTAGTTACCCCACGTGCCTTATTAGTTCTACAGGGGAATGCCTCTAGCCACTCTAAGAGGTGTCAGTACCAACACACAGCGATACCCCCCTTCTCTTGGGAGTTCCGAGAAATCAATTTGTCACTGTTGCCCTGGAAGGTTCCCTTTCCCAATAGGCCCACTTCCACTCTGTTCCTGGTACTGGGATCATACTTCGCAATGCCTGTTTGCCTATACATTTTCTTATCTTCCCTTAGAACCAATTTCCATACAATACTAAAGGACACAACAATGTGTCCATCCAGGCGTGTACCCATCTGTCAGCTTGCTCTCTTCCCTTCTAAATCATTAATTCCTATCTTCTTTAGAATATTTTACAGGTTCTGACTCAGGTTCAGAAATTTTAAGTTTACCAACTGGAATTAAAGCCTTCTTCAACTGCCTGTTCTGCCACCTGATCCACCATCTTATCTCCAGTTTCCTGTACCTTTCTGATGTCCTTTACAATGTATGATAGCCACGCTCTTTAGTAGATCTACATCATGCTGTTTTTCCTTGTGTGTGAACAATCTTTGCTCTTTTCAGATGGTACTATGAGCGTGTAGCATCCCAAATACATAATTAGCATCTGTCCATATATATCAGGCTCTTGTCAAGGCAGCTCTTTCAGCCTTCTGAGGGAAAGTCCCCACAGGTAATGGTTGTGCTTCGATTACCTTGTCAGTAGCAGTTACTGCATATCCTGCCTTACGGTTTCCTTGTCTCACCAAACTGCTTCCATCAGTAACCCAGGTGTCTTCTGCATCTTCTAAGGGTTCATCTTTCAGGTCCGATGGGCAACAGTCCATTGCTTCAGTTATTTCAAAGCAGTAATGAAATACTGGTTCTCCAGGAGCTCTGCTAAGGAAAGATGCTGGGTTGACAGTATTAGTTACAATTATTTCTGTGTCATCCTGCTCTACCAGGATGGCCTGGTATTTCAGGAACCTTTTGGGGTTAAAACCCATCTCCCCCTTTTACCTCCAATACAGTAGACACTGTATGAGATACAAAAGCTGTTATTCTTTGGCCTAGCATAGATTTACTGACTTCTTGAATATTGAGCACTGGTGCAGCCACCGCCCTCAACCACTCTGGCCATCTCTTCCTCACTTCACAAAGGGACTTTACCAACAGTTCATAGCTGTGTATCCACAGTTGGCACCCTGCTGTCATTCCTGAGAATGTATGGAGTTCCTCGGCACTTTGTGGCTCAGGGGTTTGGCAGATGGCTTCTTTCCTGGCAGTCCTTAAGGTTCACTTGTTGTTATTTGTGCCTTCTGTTGATAAACTTGATAATCATTTAAACCAAGAAATACAGCAAATTCACAGCCCACTGTACACAGTCCTCTTTTGTTTTCGTGGCATCCACGTACTGCAGTGAAGTTCCACCGTGGGATGGAGGAACCCAAATCTCAGGCTCACGAGCTGCTCAAAAATCATTGGGCTGTTCTCACAACCCTGGGTAACACTGTCCAGGTTAACTGAGTCTTTTTGTCCCCATATTAGGGTTTTCCTATTCAAAGGCAAATAACCTTAGGCTTCCTTTGGCCAAACCAGGCAGAAAAGGCATCCTTCAAATCCAGAAGGTAAACTCCACCTACTCATTCCTTAACTAGGTTAATAAAGTGTATGGATTTGCCACCACAGAGTGTATGCATCCAACAATTCCATTACTTGCTCTCAAATCTTGTACCAAATTATAGCACTTGCTATCCAACTTTGCATCAGCAAGATTGGATTACTGCATTTGGATTCACATTCAATTAGTAATCCAAACTCCAAAAGTTATCTATTATTTCTTTTATCTTTCTACAGTCGCATATCCTCAAAGGGCACTGCTTTACTCTGACTGGGCTAGCTCTTGCTTTTAACTTCACTTCTATTTAGGGTTGCATTTTGGCTCTGCCAGGTATTCCTGATACCCACACTCCTAAGCATACTTGATTTAAGATTTCTGTAACTTCTGGGCCTACAACATTGTTTTTCCCAGTCTGTGTTAAAGCCAGACTTACAATTTTCAACCAGTTAATATTGTTTGACCCCTAGCTCCGGTTTTATTGAATTTAATCTTTGCATCCATCTAATAAGTCTTGCCAGAGTAACGGTTTTGGAGAACGTGGCATGTACAGGAATTTATGTATTCCTACTTGTTTTCTCAGCCTATATTTAATTGATCCCCAAAGGTAAACTCTTTCTTGTTGGGCAGTAGTTCCTACTACTGCTGCAAAATCATCTACGGGTGGTAAGAGGTACCTGCACCTACCACAAAATAAACCTCTTTATCCTGCTCTCCTAGCTGCAATTTAACCAACGGATCTGCTAGGGTAAACTTCCCAGGCTCCCATCATTCAGCTTGGTAGGATTTCTCGCCCAGTGTCCCATTTCCCTGCAGTTTGCACACTGCTTTCAGACCAGCAGGGGTGGAACCCTCGCTGAGCTCTTCCAGGGCCCTCCCACTCCCCCCACCTCTTTCTGAGGAGACCTCTGGGTCCCACGGCTCTACTCTAGTGCCGTAACAGCAACAGCTGTTGCTATTCCCAACTATCTCTGTTTCTCAATCTGTTTTTTTTTTCTTTTTCTTTTTTTTTTTAATATTGCTCACCTCTCTTCTGGTTCTGACATCCCTGTCACACCTCGCCCTCCTCAGCCTGTGCCCTTCCCAAACCTTTCACTTTCCAAACTCTCATCATTACATAAACAACTAACATTACATTTCAGTTTCACCTCCTCCTCTCCGAAGGCTTCCAGTGCTAACACTGCAATTTTGGGTTTCCTAGATCTCTGCTGATGAGGGCTATTCTCACTTTCAGTACCCCATCCTCTCCACCTCTCCCCTTTGCAAATAACACTGTTTACAACAGCAGTCTCTGACCCCGGCTCTCTCTCACTCTGAGAGTTCTCGCAGGGGAACCACAACAGGCACATTGCTGTGCTCTTCTCATGCTCCAGCAGGGAAAGGTGCGGGCCCAGACTTCTTTCCGCTGCGAGTGACAGTGCTGGAGGGGGCAGGGAATGTAATGGTGGACTGTGAGTATCCCTGCTGTCACTTCTCCCCACAGGATAGAGTCTCCAAGGAGCATTGGGTCCCCAAGAAGGGCTGTGTCTGCAAGGAGGGTTGGGTCCCCAAAGTGGGTCCTCCAGAGAAGCCACCTCCCTTCATCTTCATGCTTCACATTTTCAAAGACACATTTCCGGCACAAAATAAAGACTTTAGTTGTGGTTTTTTTCTACTTTCTTGGGCTGCATCACTTCACAAGAAGTCAGTCTGGGGAAGATGGCAGCGCCAAGGGGGAGAGGGCAGAAATGAGCCGAGAGACATGAAGTCGGTTGCAGAAATAGGATGCTCAGCCACACCACTAACAGCAGAGTCCAAAGCAGGACAGTGACCAAGCCATTCTCAGTGATATTTGAGAAGTTGTGGTGGTCAGGTGAAGTCACTGGTGAATGGAAAAAAGGCAATGCTGCACCATTTGTAAGAAGGGTAAGGAGCTTACAAGCAGGAGGGGGACTCACTTTTTGCACACGTAGGCAGTCCCAGGATAAGGGGGAATGGATTTAAACTGAAAGAGGGCAAGTTTAGGTTAATTGTTAGGAACAAGCTAAGGAGGCACTGGAACTGGAACAAGCTGCCCAGAGAGGTTGTGGATGTCCCATCCCTAGAGGTGTTCAAAGCCAGGTTGGACAGGTTCCTGGGCAGTCTGATTTAGTGGACGGGGGGTTGGAACTAGATGATCTTTGAGGTCCTTTCCAACCCAAGCCACTCTACGATTCCATGATTCTACAATTCTATGATTCTATGGTTATCTGAAGGGGAAAATGGATGACCCAGGGAACTACTAACCTGACAGCCTCACCTCTGTGTTGGGGAAGATAATGGAGCAAAGCCTCTCAGAAGCCATGCTAAGGCATGTACATGGAAGAGAAGGAAGTGATATGGGAAAACCAGCATGGCTTCACTAAGGGCAGGTGCTACTTGACCAAATTTGTTGTGCTTTATGATGATGTGACTGCATCAGCGGACAAGGGAAGAGCCACTGATGTCATCTATCTGGTCCTCTATAACATCCATCTCTCCAAACTGGACAGATATGGATTTGATGAGTGGACTGTCTGATGGACGAGGAATTGTATGTGAGATCAGTGGCAAGTGGTGTCCTTCAAGGATCAGTCCTGGGATCGATGCTATTTAATATCCTAATCAGTGACATCAGCAGTGGGATGGAATGCACCCTCAGCAAGTTTGCAGTCGACATGCCCAAGAGATGGAATGCCATCCAGAGAGACCCAGACAGGCTGAACAGTGGGCCCAGGAGAACCTCATGGGGTTCAACAAAACTAAGTGCAAGGTCTGCAACAGCATCAAGGAAATCCTCACTATGAATACACATTGGGGATGTAAGGATAGAGGCATGCAGAAAAGGACTTGAGCCAGCAGTGTACCCTCACAGCCCAGAAAGCCAACCGTTCCCCGGGCTGCATCCAAAGCAGCATAGCCTGCAGAGTGAGGGAGGTGATCCTGCCCCTCTGCTCTGTGCTGTGAGACCTCACCTGGAGTACTCTCACTGTCCCCATGAGCCCCAGGTGCCACCCATCACACCGCTGGGACACTGACAGCTGTCCCATCCCCTCAGAGGAGACTGTGCCACTCAAAGTCCCCAGTGGAGCACCTCCATGCCACGTTCCCACGCCCTTGCTGTAGGGTGAGCGGCACTGAGGACCTCAAGGCACCTTGGTGGCCTGTTGGGCTGTCACTGGCCCTGCTCCTGCTGCAGGGCAGCATGTAACCTCCAGTTGGGAATTGCTTTGGAGGGGTTGGGTGAGATGGTCCCCAGAGATCCCTTTCTCTATGGTTATGTGACTCTGTGCTTCTGGGAATATTGGTCTTCACTCCCAACACGGGGTTGGGCAACACTGATCTTTGTTAATTATTTTCACCTGAAGTCTGCACGTATGTGGTGGTTCATATCCTGAGCAATGGGGTGAAATTGCTGCCTGCCTGAAAAACAGCATTTTTGTGCTCCAAATGTGGAGAGGGAAAAAAAAAGTTTAAAAAGTTAAAATTTAGGGGAAAAGAAAAGCATTTCTGAATCGTCTACAAAGATTGATAATGTCCTGAACTAGCTGTAAATATTATTTGTTAATGATAAGGATCATCCACAAACAGAGATAGTTCCTGTGAATTATAATAACAATTGAATTAATAATAGTAATAAAATTACTACTATTAGCAAAGGTAGTAATAGTAAATGATGGTGATAGTAATAGTAGGTGATAATACAACAGTAAATAATAGTAATAATAGTGATAGTGATAATGAAAAAAAAAACAAAAACAACAACAGAATCCTGTATAATAGTACTCCAAATAATAATATTCCAAATAATATAATAAACACACCGAAGAATTATATCCCAATGACACTCCAAAATCATAATAGCTGCAAACATACCAAATTATAATTACACGTTTCTGAACTTTTGGGAGTCATTTTTTTGTCCTGTACAGGTTTGGCCCTCCAGCTGGATTTACCCAGCGAAGTGTATGCCTACCCTAGCCATGGGCTGCAGCTTGTGCGGGACAATCGTAGAATGGCCTGGACTGAAAAGGACCACATTCAGGGATGGTGACTCAACCACCTCCCTGGGGAGCCTACTCCAGTGCTTAACAACCCTTTCTGTAAAGAAGTTCTTCCTGATATCCAACCTAGACCTCCCCTGGTGAAAGATGGTGGAAAGCAGCTTAATGAGCACTTCTGACTCATGCTCAACTTGCTGATGACCAAGACCCCTAAATCTTTTTCAGCAGGGCTGCTCTGCAGCATCTCAACGCCCAGGCTGTATGTATATCCATGGTTGTTCCTGCCCAGGTGCAGAATCTCACGCTGTTGGTGATTGCTCTCTAATTTATCTAGATTTCTCTGCAAGGCCTATACACCCTCCACAGAGGCAACGGTTCCTCCCAATTCTGTACTGCCAGCAAACTTGCTCAGAGCACCTTCTAGTCCTAAATTCAAGCCATTGATGAAAACATTAAAGAGAAATGGCCCTAAAATGGGGAACCCTACTTAGTGACTGGCCACCAGCTTATGTAACCCCATTTACTACAATCCTTTGGGCCCAACCTATCACTTTCTCACCCGTCACATTGTGTTTTTGTCTAGCTGTACACTGGACATTGTGTCCAGGAGGATATTGTGGGGAGCAGTACCAAAAGCCTTACTTAACCCCACACCCCCAAAATAACATCAACTGGCTTCCCTTGGTCAACTGGATGGGAGACCTTTTCATAAAAGGAAATTAAATTCATTAAACAGAATCTTCCTCTCGTGAACCCGTGTTGGCTGTGACCGATGACCACATCGTACTTCAAGTGTTTTTCAATAACTCCCAGCATAATTTCTCCACAATTTTACCAGGCACTGAACCGAGGCTGACAGGCCTATAATTACCAGGGTCTTCTTTCTCACCCTTCTTGAAAATTGGAACAGCATTTGCCAGCTTTCAGTCAACTGGGATCTCTCCAAATTTCCAAGACTGTTGAAAAATAGTTGAGAGAGGTCTCACAATGATATTAGCCAGCTCTCTGGGTACCCCGAGATGAATTCCACATTTCTTATGGACTTACATGCATCCAGGTGGAGCAACAATCCCAAACAAGTTCAGGGTTGGCTGGGAATTGATTGTTACTGCACTCACTGTCCTTCAACTCGAGGCATCTGAGGTACCAGAGCTCATGATCAGTGTGGAAGACAGAGGCAAAGAAGGCATCAGATATCTCTGCTTTGTCCATGACCAACATGTCCCTGTTGGTAAGGTGGCCGTTCTCATCAGGTAAAAAACAAATGTTCTCTCTGGTCCTCCTTTTGTTGTTAACATATTAAAACAATGTTTTTATTGTTTCCCACAGTATTGGCCAGCTTCAACTCTAACTGAGCTATGACTACGTTTCTTCCTGCAGAGGTGAGCAGTAGTCTTCCCGTGTCTCCTAATCTTGCTTCTAGCAGCCACACACTTTCTTTTTCAGCCTAAGCTCTGGAAGAAGATCCCTGTTCAGCCAGGCTGGCCTTCTGCCCTGCCTGCTTGACTTCCAGCATTTTGGAATTGCCTTTTCCTATGCTCTGAGATGTTTCCTAAAAAGTGACCAACACTGATGGACACCAATGCCTTTAAAAGCAGTTTCCCAGGGGACCTTACTAACTAGTTCTCTGAGTAGCCCAGAATCTGCTCTCCCCATCTCGAGGGTAGAGGATTTGGTGGCAGTTTTCCTCCTATCACCAAAGATTTTAAATGTGACTACCTCATGGTCTCTAAGGCCAACATGGCCAACAATCGCCACATCACCCACATGACCTTCTGTATTCAAAAGCAACAGAACCAGAAGGGCTCCTTTCTTCATCACCTTCCTTCAGGTTGTCACAGATTATCTCCTCTCTTACGGTGGAGTGATTTTGGTCCCCCAGTCCCTATCTGGAGGTTCAGGGACATGACAGGTATAGGAAGCCTGACTGAGGCAAAGAACCCATTGAGTACCTGTCTTAGTTTTGGCTGTGGGAGACATATTTGTTCTGGCTACATAAGGGTGAATTATTTCTAGCTCAGTGGGCCCATGACACTCCAGGCCATCAAGGAAGAGATGCAACGTACAGATGTGCTTTGCGATTGAGGAGTGGGTGTGATCATGGATGCTATTTCACAGGTTATCCATGAATGTGAAACATGTGCTGTAATTAATCAAAACAAGCAATTAAAGCCCCTTTGTATGTAGGACGATGGCTGAAATATAAATATGGGGTGGCCTGGCAGGTGGATTATATCACACTCCCACATAATTTGCCATGGCAAAAGCCATGTAAGTACAGTGGTGGAAGCAACCACCGGACGGCTGGAAACGTATCCTCTGCACCATGTTACTGCCCAAAATACTATCCTGGGTCTAGAAAAGCAAGTCCAGTGGCAACATGGAGCCCCAGAAAGAACTGAGTCAGACAATGGGACTCATTTCCAAAACAACCTTACCTGGGCCAAGGAGCATGGCACTGAGTGGGTATATAGCATCCCCTGTCATGCACAGCCTCTGGGAAAACCAAAGGATACAGTGGACTGTTAAAGACTACACTGAGAGCAGTGAGTGCTGGGACATGCAAACGCTGAGACACACGTCTAGCAAAAGCCACCTGATTAGTCCACACTCAGGGGTCTGCCAATGGAGCTAGTCCTGCCCAGTCCAAGCTCCTTGTACCGTAAAAGGGGATAAAGTCCTGGTGGTGCACATAAAGAACACACAAAGGCAGGTTGGGTTACTCCTGCCTTAAGCAAAGGCAAACCTATTCATGGGATTAGTTTTTCTCAGGGACCTGGGTGCACATGGTGGGTAATGAGGAAGGATGGGGATGCCTGTTGTGTACCTCAAGGTGATCCGATGCTGGGTGAGAACAGCCAAGAACTTGAATAGTATGATGTTGAATCGCTACATAATACTGCATGTCACCACTGTTATGGCGGCTGCATGTCTTGCTAACAGTATTACAGTAAGAAGTACCCGGGTTAAAGAAGATCAAACTCTGATGGAACCAGAACTAGCTTCTGCATGCAGTAACCCAACTGTGAATCATTCCTCCTGTGCTGAAGGACTGTTATGACAGATAGATCTCAAGGTTATGGACTAAATGAACTCCATGGACAATTTACACTCTATCCCAGCCCACAGTGACCATTGCACATGGCTATAATATGTACTGTTATTATTAAATAATTATAACCATTTTGGACGGTTGGACAAGATGTTCTCAGAGGTCTTTTCCAAACTTAATGATTCCCTTATTCTGTGATAAGGCTCATCCACAAATAGTGGTACCTATCTGTGAATAATAACAGCAATGGAAGTAATATTAGTGATAATAATGCTGCTATTAGTAATGGCAGTAATAGTAAATGACAGTGATAGTAATAGTAGAGGATAGCAATAGTAAATTATAATAATAGTAAATAATAACAGTGATAGTGATGATGATAAAAATAATAATAATAAAAGCAATAACAGCATCCTGAGTAACAGCATCCCAAATAATCACATCCCAAATGCCGATATCCCAAACAATGGCATCCCTAATTAAATAATAACGGCACACACCCCGCGTAACAAGACCCCCAGGCGATGCTTTACCCCTAAGCTCCTAAACTCCCTCTGCAGGATTGCGGACCCTAATGTTTCGGGGGAGGAAATCCTCCTCCCCCATCCTTTCTTTATGGGAGGAGGAGGGGTGGGTGGGAGGTGAGCCACGTGGGTGCATCGCCCTGAAACCCGGCGGCCGAGCATCCCCGAGGCCGTGCTGTTCCGCGGGCGCCGCGCTCCCCGGTGCCTTTAAGCGGTGGCGGTGGCCGTCCTCGCACGACGCTGACATCAGTGCGGCGTCCCCAGGCTGCGCATCCCGGCCTGCGCCAGCAGCGCCATGGCGGCCAGCCCGGCCTACGGCGAGGAGAAGGGGGGGTCCTCCAGCCTGGGGGAGCCCGAGTACGGCCACGACCCCGCCAGCGGCGGCATCTTCGCCTCCGACTACAAGAGGTGGGGACGCGGGGACGCGGGTGGCACATGCGCGCGCACACACACCCCACGGAGACAATGGCTGCGGGCTGGCGGTGACCCCACCTCGGGATGGGGACACGGATGGAGATGCGGCATCTTTTGCAAAAGGATGCGACGCCTTTTTGAGGGGAAAGCTGCGTTTTGAAGCAGGGGGGTGCGGGGAGGGGTGAGGATGGGAAGCAGCCTCCTCGCTGTCCCCGGGGGGGGACATGGCCCCCAGATGCAGACCTGGCTCCCTCGGCTGGGATCCGCTGCGGCACCGGGGGGGGGGGCTGCAGGGTCCCTATACCCCCGTGCTGAGCATGCAGTGCCCAATTGCACAGGGGTGGCAGGTGTCACCTGCGGCCAGCAGGCTTTAGGGGGCACGGGGATATGGGGCAGTGGGGGGGGGGGGTGGTATTAGGAAGAGGGGGAAGCAGGGTTCCCCCCACCCTCACTCCCTGGCAACGTTCCCCAGTCTGGCATGGTACCCAGTCCCTTACCCACTGGCAGTACTCTCCTTGCTAGCAATGTCCCCTTTCACTGATCCTCACAAAATGTCCCCCACTTTGTCACTGTCCCCCTTCAACTCAGCAGTGTCCCTCAGGCTGGCAGTGTGCCCCTCCCCCAAACCCCTGCTTGTGTCCCCCATGCTGGCACTGTCCCCTCACCCCCTGGCAATGGTCCCCATTCTGTCACTATCCCCCCCGCCCCATGCTGTGTCTCCCACTCTGTCAGTGTCCCCCATCTCACCCCTCCCAGCAATTTCCCCAATTCCTGACCCCCTGGCAGTGTTCACCTGTTTGGCAGTGTCACCCATCCCTGATCCCCTGACAGTGTCCGCCACTCTGACCTTCTGCCAGTGTCCCCTCACCTGCAGGCAATGTACCCCACTCTGTCACTGTCTCCTACCTTTGCTCTATGCAGTGTCCCCTACTCTGTTGCAGTCCCCCATCTCTGACCTCCTGGCAGTTTCACCAATTCCTGACCCCCTAGCAATGTTCCCCAGCCTAGCAATGTCCCCCATCCCTGACCCCTGGCAGTGGCTCCATCATCCACGTGCTCCTTTGTGGCCACACTGGATCTGTTGTTGTCTCCATGAGCCCCAAGTGCCACCCTTCACTCTACTGGAACACCCACAGCTGTCCCATCCCTTTGGGGATGTCCCCAGAAAAGACTGAGCCACTCAAAGTCCCCTGAGGAGCATCTCCGTGCCACGTTCCCACATCCTGGCTGCAGGATGGGTGGCACTTGGGACCTCGAAGCGCCTTGGTGGCCTTGTTGGGTTGTCACTGCAACCCAACCCGAAGCCCAGCATCAGGTTTCAGGAGGAGGAGCGGGGCTACAGCCCTGCCACCATCCCTGCTGTCCCCAGGACCACCCCCAGCCGCAGCAATGCTCTCACTGCCACCTGTGCAGAAGCTGCTGCGGCCAAAATCGGTGGTAGGCAGTGATGTGGCCAAGGAGGTGACTAGCCCAGTGCTGGCCACCGAGGCCGGGCCACCTACCTGCTACAGCGCGCTGCGTGCCGACGAGCTGCGGCCACTGGCAGCCCCCAAGGATGAGGGGGCTGCCAGCACCGGGCAGCCACCGCGGTAAGACCTCCCCAGGGAGCCCCCAGGGATAGTGACAGTGGTGGCCGGGGATGAGCATTGTTCTAGGAGGTCTTGGGATGTAGTGTGCCCCAGAAGACTGTCAGCAAATAGTGGAGTTGTTTTGGTGCAGATCTGTCCTGGTTTGGGAGAATTGCCATTTTGTGGTGAAGATGGGGCTGTTGTGGGTAGATGCAGACTTGCAAGTCCCCTTTGGTTTGGTGGGGACAGATGTGTCTTATAAACGGGGACATTGTTAGCAATCGGCCTGATAAGGGGTGACAGTGGTGACAGGTGCTGGATGTACCCACACCAAGAAAGACACGGGGGAAAAGCTCTTTGCTGGGGTGCATCCACACCAGCATGCCCAGGAGGGGACCAGAGACGTCCAGCTGATGACCAGGAGGGGGGCAGAGTTGGTGGCCAGCGCCATGCCAGTCACTCCAGCTCCTTTTGCATGTAGCTGTAACCCAACTCCTGCCCTATCAATATTGCACAGCCCCAGGGGGTCAGGTTGCAGGCATCTCTCACCATGGGAAAGGGCTGAAAAGGGGGCTAAAAAGGGCTAAAAGTGGCCAACAGCACTTTCCACCCTGACGTGGTGCAGGCACGATGACCTCAAGGAGATGCTGGACAGCAACAAGGACTCACTCAAGCTGGAGGCTATGAAGAGGATCGTGGCGGTGGGTTGCACTGTGTGCAGTGTTGTTCTGTGCCATGCCGGGCTGTGCTGTGGCCATGATGTACCACACCAGCCACCACAAGTCACACCACTCCTTCCTTCCCTAGATGATCGCCTGGGGCAAAAATGCCTCTGACCTCTTTCCAGCTGTGGTGAAGAATGTTGCCTGCAAGAACATCGAGGTGAGGTTGTTCCCGGGGTTTGGGGTGCTCCCTGTCTGGGAGGGATTTGGGAGTGTTTGGTGGTCCCTACAATCTTGGTCTCCATCCCGCAGGTGAAGAAGCTGGTGTATGTGTACCTGGTGCGCTACGCAGAGGAGCAGCAGGATCTAGCCCTGCTCTCCATCTCCACCTTCCAGCGGGGACTCAAGGTGGGAATCGTTCCTGCCCCTTTCTGGGGCCAACAGGAAGGCCCTGAGGCTGTCCTGGCTTGTTGCAGCAATGCATATATCCCAGTAGGACCCCAACCAGCTGATTCGTGCCAGTGCTCTGCGTGTCCTCTCCAGCATCCGTGTGCCCATCATTGTGCCCATCATGATGCTGGCCATCAAAGAAGCTGCGTCAGACATGTCCCCGTATGTGCGGAAGACAGCTGCCCATGCCATCCCAAAGCTCTACAGGTAATAGGATGGCTGCTGAGAATGAGGGAGACTCACCAAAAGCTCTGCACATCTTCTTGTTGCTAAATTTTGGGGGCGCAGATCTTGGTGGTGGGTTCTCAGCTGCTTAGCGCCAAGAGGGATGGAGGATTTGGGGGGCTGGATACACTCCCACCCACGCTGAGCCCACTCTTCCCTTGCAGTCTTGACTCGGACCAGAAGGACCAGCTCATCGAAGTCATTGAGAAACTGCTGGCGGACAAGACCACGGTGAGCTCTGCTTCTCCCCCATCCCCAGATGTGAAGATGCTGTTGTCCCTGCTGAGCCTGCATCCTCCTGGGGGTGCCACCATCTCTGCAGTGCCAGCATCCTCACAAGGATGTCACCATCCCACTGATCTAGCATCCTCACAGGGATGCAGCCATACCCACAGAGATGGCATCCTCATAGGTTGCCACCATCCCCATCAAACCATCATCCTCATGGGGAAGTCCCCTTTCACACAAAACCAGCATCCTCTTGGAGATGCCGTGACCCGGTGAAGCACCCCAACTTTCCCTCCGCAGCTGGTGGCTGGCAGTGTGGTGATGGCATTCGAGGAGGTCTGCCCAGAGCGCATCGACCTCATTCACAAGAACTACCGAAAGCTCTGCAACCTGCTCATTGATGTGGAGGAATGGGGCCAGGTGGTGATCATCAACATGCTGACCCGCTATGCACGCACCCAGTTCCTCAGCCCCAACCAGAATGTGAGTTTGGGAACCTCAGGGTGTCCTGTCCATCTTGGAGTGTCCCCAGCCACCTTGACACCAAGGACGCTCCAGTGTCCTACTGCTGTGGTTAGGGTTGTAGAGTGAAAGTGGGCGTTGCTGGCAGGAATCCCTACTAGAGGAGAGTGCAGAGAAGGCTTTCTATGGCTCTGAGGAAGAGGATACCAAGGATGCCAAGGCGGAGGCAGCCTCACTGGCCAAGCGCAAACCCTATGTCATGGACCCCGACCACCGCCTGCTGCTGCGCAACACCAAACCCCTACTGCAGAGCCGCAATGCTGCAGTAAGCCCAATTCTAGCCCTTCTTGTCCCCAACGCCATCAGCAGTGTCCCTCAGCCTTGGGCTCATGATATGCCCACTGGGCAAGAACCCACCAGGGTGCTGGAATGTCTTGAGAGATCTCCATGGGTGGCATTCTCCAGGGTTCAGCTTCCTCTGTGTGCTGCTGGGAGGGACACTAGGGGACACAGCAATTTCCTAGCATGTCTCCATGAACCACTGGGGACAGGCAAGTGTCTCTCTGCAGGTGGTGATGGCTGTGGCACAGCTCTACTTCCACCTGGCACCCAAGGCAGAGGTTGGCGTCATTGCCAAGGCACTGGTGCGGCTCCTGCGGAGTCACAGGTATGTGGCACGTGGGTTTCGGTGCTCCCTCACCCTAGAAGACATGACCAGTGAGACCCATGGAGAGCCTCAGACATCCCAGATAAGGGGTGGAGGCACTGTGGTAGCACTACCTTGATGGTGAGTCTTGCCCCGTCTTCATGGGGACATACTGAGACAGGGGTCTGGTCTGCCCCCTGATGGTAGTCCCCTCTCTGTCCCCACAGCGAGGTGCAGTATGTTGTGCTGCAGAACGTGGCCACCATGTCCATTAAACGGCGGGTGAGTCTGGGTGCTGGTGCTGGAGGAGTCAGCCTTGTTAACTCTGGAGTGGAATGAGGACTGTCTGGCAGCCAATCACCAGGGCCACCTGCCCATGGGTGAGCATGGTAGAGACAATGATGGTACTAACATCACTGGCTCTCTGTGCAGGGAATGTTTGAGCCCTATCTCAAGAGCTTCTACATCCGCTCCACGGACCCCACGCAGATCAAGATCCTCAAGGTGAGCTGGAAACACCTGGTGGGGCCCAGGACTGGGGACTCTGGGGCTCCTTGGAGCTCTCCAACATGGAGCAGCCATCCTCCATGCTGGAGGGACAGGTGGGCACCAAGAACTCAGTGTCCTCAGGTCATGTCCCCAAGCTGACTATCCTTCCCTCCTTCCTGCAGCTGGAGGTGCTCACTAACCTGGCCAATGAGACCAACATCTCCACCATCCTGAGGGAATTTCAGGTATGTCATGGCCACAGGCAGATTTAGGCACCAGGTTGCCATTGTGGCATGGCTCTAGGTGCCAAAATGCCACTGTGGGGGGACAGAGGAGAGCCTCTGTGGGAGGAGAGAACTGAGGCTGTGCCAACCCCATGGATGGCTCCAGAAAACCCCAGTACAAGGCCACCACGTGGTGGGGACACCCAGTGCTGGCACGCAAGTGACAGACTCTGCCTGTGCAGACCTATATCCGCAGCATGGACAAGGACTTCGTGGCAGCCACCATCCAAGCCATTGGGCGCTGTGCCACTAACATCGGCAAGGTGCGGGACACCTGCCTCAATGGTCTGGTCCAGCTCCTCTCCAACCGGGATGGTGAGCACACATGGTGGGGATGAAATATGGGCTCTTTTGTCCCTCAGGGAGGATCCCCCTGAGGCTGAGTCTCTACCCACAGAGCTGGTGGTGGCTGAGTCTGTGGTTGTCATCAAGAAGCTGCTGCAGATGCAGCCAGCTCAGCACAGTGAGATCATCAAGCACATGGCCAAGCTCACCGATAACATCCAGGTGGGTCAAGGCATGTGTGTCCTTCTCTGGAGCAGAGAGGGTGGCAGCAATGCCACATGCCTGGGGTTCTTTTGCAGGTGCCAATGGCGCGGGCAAGCATCCTGTGGCTGATCGGCGAGTACTGTGAGCACGTGCCCAAGATTGCACCCGATGTGCTGCGCAAGATGGCTAAGTCTTTCACTAACGAGGAAGACATCGTTAAGCTGCAGGTCATCAACCTTGCGGCCAAGCTCTATCTGACTAACTCCAAGCAGGTACCCTGGGGACATGGCCCCATGGCCTGCCTCAGTCTCCTTAGCCCAAAGACTGGCCCTAAGCATGTCCCTTGGTGCAGAGCAAGCTGCTGACTCAGTACGTGCTCAACTTGGCCAAGTACGACCAAAATTACGACATCCGTGACCGTGCTCGCTTCATCCGCCAGCTCATTGTGCCCACCGAGAAGAGTGGGGCCCTCAACAAATATGCCAAGAAGCTCTTCCTGGCTCAAAAACCTGCTCCCATTTTGGAGTCCTCTTTCAAAGGTACCCACTCTGCTTGCAGGGTGTGGGGACACGGGGTGAGATGTCACCCCAGTGCTGTTCCTGAGCTGCAATCACTTCTCATTCTGCCATAGACCGGGACCATTTCCAGCTGGGATCCCTGTCCCATCTGCTCAATGCCAAGGCTGTTGGGTACCAGGAGCTGCCAGACTGGCCAGATGAGGCTCCAGACCCCTCTGTGAGGAATGTGGAGGTGCGTAGGGCACCCCGGTGTACATGGGATATACTAAGGTCAGGACATCTTGCTGGGGTCTTGGGGGAACTCCAGAAAGTGCCACACATCTCCTCCCTGGTGACCGCACAGCCACTTTGGGTAAGAACCCTAATAAGCCTTGTGTCAGCAGGTTCCCGAGTGGACCAAGTGCACCAGCCGGGAGAAGAGGAAGGATAAGGTGGAGAAACCTTTCTACTCTGACTCAGAGGGGGAGTCGGGGCCCACGGAATCAGCAGACAGCGGTGAGGTCCTGGTGGAGCCATCATGGTGGGGCATCAAGCACAGGACACCATGGTGGGGTATGGGGCTGGGGTCCCCATTCTGGGGACATCCCATCACACTGGGGAGGCTGGGATGTGGTGAGAGATGTGGGGGTGCTGTAGGATGCCACGAGCAGCTCTGGGTACGTGGGATGCAGTAGGACACCGTGGGATATGGTGGAGATGTAGGGACAGAGCAGTGGGACTGAACCACGTCCTCTGCAGAACCCGAGTCCGACAGTGAGGAAAGTGGCAGCAGCAGCAGCTCCGGCACCTCCAGCTCCAGCAGCGAGGAAGAGGATGAGGAGGAGGAAGAGGGAGGCAGCGAGGAGCAGTCAGAGGACAAGGAGGGGGAGGAGGAGGAGGAGGAGAAGAGGAAGAAGAAGAAGGAGAAGGGAGGCCCCCGGAAGGCATCCCCAAGGAGCGTGGGCAGGTAACCTGGGGAGGCTGAATCCCCCCAGCCAAGCTGGTGGCATGGCCTCCCCTAAAGCCTCCCTCCCTGCTGCACCAGTGAGGAGGAGGAGGAGGCTGAGGGCAAAAAGGTGAAAAAGGCTGCGGGGCCACAGGGAAAGAAGGGTCACGCTGAGACCTCATCAGAGGAGGCCAGTGCCTCTGAGAGCAGCTCCTCAGGATCGGACTCTGGCACTGAGGCACCAACTGTGGTGGAGGCCAAGCGGAGGAAGGTGGTGAGGACTGGGCCAGGAGGAGGTTGGGGGGATCTCTGCCCTCTGCTCATCCCATGTCTCTGACACCTTGTAGATCCCTAGCAGCAAGGCCGGCCCCAAGGAGATCTCCCTGCTCGACCTGGATGATTGTGAGTGGCTGAGTAGGATGGCCATGGTGGTGGTTCTGGGGAAAATGAGGCATGAGTGCCTGTAGAGGGATGCAGGGATGTGTGGGGTCTTTGGAATGGGGACAGAGATTATGGGGGTGGACAACTCCTGTCTCCTGAGGCTGGTTATGGGGGAGGTGACTGTGCCACTAGGATATCCCATGCTGCAGTCCCCCTCGGGTGGTGCCTGAGGGACTTCCCCCTTGTGACTATGCCACCAGGGCTGTCTGCATTTGGCTGTCCCCATGTGGCTGTCCCCAGGTGGTTGGTGTCCCTCTGCTGTTTCCTCATGGGACTACACCACTGAGGCTGTCCCCAAGCAGTGTCCCTCTGCTGTTGTCCCCATGGGGATACATCACTGAGGCTGTCCTCATGCTGTCGTCTCCATGTAGTTGTCCCCACATGCCTGTGCCACTGATACTGTCCCCATGTGGTATCCCCGTAGGGCTATCCCCATAGGACTGTGGCTGATTGAAGCTTTGTTAACCTTTTCCTCCCCCCAGTCACCCCCCCACCTCCCCAGCCTGTCCCCTCCAGCAGCATCATCTCCACCAGCCTGGTAACTGATCTAGAGGGCCTCACGCTTACCGACACCTCCCTGGCACCTGCCGTAAGTGTCCTCCATGTTCCTCCTGTGGGCTACCCAAACCCCTGTCACCCATGGGGTGGGCTTGGTGGCCCATATTGTCCTGTGGTCTCTGTCAGCTGCTGAGCCCAGCGTTTGGAGCGGTGAGGACATATGAGCTGCTGCACCGCATGGCGGGCGAGGGGCTCTCAGTCGAGTACTGCTTCAGCCGCCGTCCCTTCCCGGGAGACCCGCACATGGTGGCTGTCCAGATCCAAATCTCCAATAACACCGACGCCGAGGTGAAGAGCCTGCGGGTCAGCGAGCCCAAGCTGCTCGCAGGCATGCGGATCCAGGAGTTCCCCGAGATCGGTATGGCGCAGCACAGCACCAATGCTTTGGGGGTGCAAGGGGACAGTGGTGGAGGGGAGGTGGGACACGGTGGCAGCCCTGTGCTTTCAGAGAGCCTGGCGCCCGGGGACACAGCCAGCGTGGTGATGGGCATCGACTTCTGTGACTCCACCCAGGCAGCCAACTTCCAGCTGTGGTGAGTGACTGGGCAGGAGGGGACAGGAGGGGTGTCCCAGGGGATGGGGACGGTGGTATGGGTATCAACATCCCTCTGAGGGACGCAGGGCTGCAGGGGACAACAGATAGCAGGACAAGACTTTGGCTACCCCAGGGATTGGGAGACAGCAGGACAGGGTACAAGGGAGCCCAAGGGACAAGGAATAGCAAGACAGGGCTTCAGGGACAGCTAGATGGGCACTGGGGAACAAGGGATATCAGCACAGAGCACTGGAGTACCCCAGAGACAACAGGACAGGGTATGGTGAACTCCAGCGGACAGTGGGGCAGGCACAGTCTCTCCAGGGGATGGGGACACGGGGATGGGCCCCAGGGTCCTTCCAGGGGAGGAGAAACACTGGCATGGACATGGGGTGCTCCAGAGGACAGTGGGACAGGCACTAGGATACAAGGACGTGGAAGCAGTCCCAGGTCCAGTCTGATGGAATCTCCTATTCCCCAGCCATTTTGTGCCTCAGTTTCCCTCCAGTCATCCTCCTGCATGAGATGGCTTAGGGCTAGGGTCAGGGCAGGAGGAAGTAGACTCCTCTCATGCATCCCCTCTCACCCGCCTGTGTCCCCAGCACCCACACGCGCCACTTCTACGTCTCCATCCAACCACCAGTTGGGGAGCTGATGGCCCCTGTCTTCATGAGCGAGAACGAATTCAGGAAGGAGCAGGGTGAGTGGCGACCAGGGGCAGACGGGGGGTCACCCACCATCCCCACGGTGGCACTCACTGCATGCTTTGTCCCCCTGCCACTTGCGCCGTGGCCCAGAGCACCTTGCGCGGCGGGGTGAGGGTAAGTGGCTCTAGAGTAGCTCCCTTTGTTCCCCTCTGGCACCAGGGTAGCCCTGTGGGGTAGTGGGACATCGGGTCTTCACAGGGTCCCCAGACCCCTTCCCGCTTGGCACAGGAACATTATGTCACTTCATGGTGGATGATGGGAACGCCCTGGCCCTGTGCCACCACACTCCCAAGAGATGACATGTCTGTAGTGAGCTGGAGATGCCAGGATGCGGTGGCTGCTCAGTGCCTGTGGAACCTGGCTCCATCACCTCACACTGCTGGTGCCTGGAGGAGCCCATCCCTAGAGACATGGGACATGGCCACAGGCTGCTGCCACCAGGCAGGGTGACAGGGACAAGCCTGGAAAGGGTCACAGAGGAAAGGTTTTCCCAAATCCACCTCTGCCAAGCTAGAGAGGAGCAAGCGGGACAGGGAGTCATGACCTCACTGAGGATCCAGAGGAGTCCTGGGACAGAGCTGAGCTGGGGCGGGAGGGGACAGGACTGAGTGCTTGGCTTGAGAACAGCAAAATGGGCGCTGGTGGGGATGTGGCCGCTACCAGTGGTGGCCAGCGACGGGCAGGGCATCTGCTGCCTGCTCCAGGGAAGCTGACGGGCATGAGTGAGATCACGGAGAAGCTGACACTGCCTGAGAAGTGCCGGAGCGACCATGCCATCGTCCAGCAAGTGACCTCGGCTGCCAACGTGGGACGTGTGCCCTGTGGAGCTGACAATGAGTACAGGTAGACAGACGCCTTGTAGCATCTCAGCTTCCCAGGGACCGAGACCCACTGCAGGGACAAGGTTGGGGTCTGGACACACACAGTTCTCTCTGCAGCCCTACCCAAATGAAATCATCTCCCTTATGGGGATTCTTGGGGCTTCCTTTAGGACAAGAAGCCTGTGTGATCCCTCACACGAACCCTCCATGGCAGTGGCTGTGGGTGGCAAACACCTCCCCGCTCCCCATCCCAGGGGCAGGGACAGGGTGACGGTACAGGACTCAGCTCACCCTGACGCCTCATGTTTGCTGCCGGACAGGTTTGCAGCCAAGACGGTGACCAGCGGGAGCCTGGTGCTCATCACCCTGGAGTGGCGGGAGGGAGCGGCGGCCCAGCTGACCGTCAACAGCGAGAAGATGGTCATCGGCACCATGCTGGTGAAGGACATCATCCAGGCCCTGGCACAGTGACGGCCGGGCCCCTCCACACTCCTCCACCCCTTTGCCCCGTGTCACTCTCCCAAAATCCTCCTGCCCCTATTACAGGGTTACTGCCTGCCGCAGCCTCCATGGAGCGGGGCAGGATGATGTCCCTCAGTGGGGACGCAGTGGCTCCAACCACCCACCTCTCACCGGTTGCCCCGTGTAACCCTATTTATTATGGCCAATAAAGCTCTCCTCCAACCCGCACCCTTCTCCTCCGCTGCGTGCGTGCGATGGTTGGGGCACTCCCAACGCGTCCCCTCTGCGTCAGGGACAGAGCCCTCATGGGGAGACCTCACCGCAGCCTTGCATATGCAGGGCATATGCAGAAGGGGAAGGACTTTTTACACTGTCTGATGGCAACAGAAATGGGAGGATGGCTTTAAATTAACAGAGGGGACGTGGAGGTGAGGTGTGAGGAGGACGCTGTTGACCCAGAGGCGGTGAGGCGCTGGCACTGCTGCCCAGAGCTGTGGGTGCCCCATCCCCGGAGGTGACAAGGACACGGGTGGGCGCTGGGCAGCCCGCGGCAGGGCTGGAGCTCCACGATCCTTACGGTCTCTTCCAACCCGAGCCTCAGTTGCTCAGTGTGGGGAGGGAGCCCTGGGAGGCCACCAGGTGTTACTGCACGCCAGGCTGACGAGCACAGCTGCGCGCGGCCGCGGAGAGCACGGCGCACCTCGCCAGCGGGCGCGGGGCAACCGCCCCAGGGGGCGCGAGGCGGCGCTGCGCGCATGCGCGCCGGCCCATAAAAGCCCGGCGGGGCGGAGGGGGCGCCGCCTGTAGCCGCTCCCTCGAGATTCGCCCCCCTTCGGCAGCGCTCATGGCGTTCCCGCCGGTGAGGGAAAGAGCGAGCATGCGCGGTGCCGGGGGTGAAGGGGATGGGGGGGGGAAGGAAGGGGGAGAGCTCGCCGTCGTCACGTGACTTCGCACGTGGGCAGTGGGGTGAGCGCTGGGCGGGAGCGGGGCGCTGAGGAGATTGGGCGGGAAAGCGGTTGCTGAGGAGAGTTTCGGGGTGGCCCCGCGGGCGGGGAGGTTCGCTGCTGCGCCAGCACCCCTGTCCGTGTGATTGCCCACGGATAATGGGAAACTTGTTCCTAAACCAGGACAGTGAAGTGACCTAAAGCTAATAGGGGTTTTAAAAGCAGGCTACTACTCGCTACCCTGCTTGCCACTGATGCTCCTTCTCTCTTTCCAGAAGGAAGACAGAGGGAGGAGCATAAAGGACTGCTGGGACAGCCCAGATGCCCCTGCCCTTTCCACTTGCAGCAATGCAGATATATTCCGCAGGATAAATGCCATGCTGGACAACTCTTTGGACTTCAGTGGTGTCTGCACCACTCCCATCACAAAAAGCAAGCGTGACGTCTTGCCAGGTGACGTAGCTGTGGAAGTAGTGCAGCAGGCCCTGCTTCCTGCAGGCTGGGGGCAGTGGGAATGCTCTGCTTTGCATTCGATTTGCCTCAGAGCAGGAGGCTGTGTGCTAAAGTGAGGAGTGTTGGGCCCAGACTGACTTTAGGTGTGCTCTTGTCCCTTTAGAGTGGGGGAGGTCTGCCACAAAATGTACGTGCTCCCAGCCTGGTGTTGCTGGTGCTTCTGCGCAGCAGTGCTTGTGCCAAGGGTTTGGGTGCTGGATAGAGATGGCTATTTTTGCTTCTGAGTTATGGGGTCAGTAAGTGCTCTGGCCATTACTGGAAGGAAAGTGGTGCTCTAGGTGTGTCCCGAAACAGAGTGGGAAGGAAAAACCTCACCAACTGGTAACCTTGTAGGCAGGCAGAATTCATTTGCAGCTGCCCTTCGTGGCAGGTTTTCTTAACTAACTGAGTGCAGGAAGCTGCAAACTGGTGTCTAGTGGATCTGGTGGCTGCTTGCGTAGTGCAGTTTTGTTCTGAACTAGCACAGTGACTGCTACCAGGTAACTTCCAGTGCAGCTTAATCTCCTGAGTATTGAAAGGGTTTAGCTCTGCACCAAGGGCTGATCCGGCCATGTGATCTGCGCTGGCACCGCAGAAATGCCAGAGGAAGCGTGGATTGTTCCTTTCTGGGTAGGGATCTATACCTGGCATGGCTAGTGAAACAGCTCTGAAGATATGCTGTCAGCTTCTGAGTGGTTGCATAGTGATTAACTCATTCAGGTCAGTGGTATGGTTATTAATGCTTTTGTAGAGGCTGCTGTTGAACTGGTTAGACTCTTCTGTCCCTTAAAAGAGTAGCTGTCAGCATTGCGTCTGGCCTTGATGCCCTAGAAGGGTAAGGGAGTAATAATAAAATAAACCTATGATGCTGCTGGGATGCGGTGCCTCTGTTGGGATCTGCATAAAGTTTCTTGGAAGAGATGTGCTCCAGCAGGGGAAATCCTTGTACTTCAAATCTATTTGTCGTCCTCAAGCTTCTCAGTTGTTTCCTCAGGTCAAACTAAATTTATCCTGGATTGGATGTGTGTTTAAGCAATGCCATTCAGCAGTAAGAGGATTATATGCAGTGAAGGAGGGACTGCAGGAGTTCATGGCCTTTTGCTAATATGGAGTCAAGGTGTGCTGGTCAGAATGACATTGGACTGAGTAACATGGCAAAAGCCTCATTCATGCTTTTATTTCTGATACATTTGGGAAGTTATTCTGCTCTGGGCAGAGCTGTATGGCAAAGGGACTGCTGCTGGAGGCTTACTTGGGCATACCTAATGTTAAAGATAACTTTGCAGTTCACGATATTCCTTGGTGAACTTAATTGCCTTGTCAAAATGATCAGAGTTGTCAGGCCCTGACTGCTGTGTGGTTTTTATGGGTGATTGCTCCTGGAGCATCCCAAACATAAGACTCAGGTCAGCCTGGTGCTGTAGGGCGCAGTGAAACTGTGGAACTTGTCTGATGGCTTTGGAGGCAGGATTACTTCCAAATACCTGCTTTTCTTCAGAGAACTAGCCTGAAAGGCAGAGCTTCCTCAGTGTGGTGGCTCAGCCCAGTCTGGGTGAGGAGGTGAGCAAAGCCAATCTTCAAGTAGCTTTTGTTGCACGGCTTTTTCAGGTGGATTTGTTTGCCAGACTTGAAAGCCAGGCATTGCTGGGTGGAAAGTGCTGCTGCCAGGTTTAGTTAAGAAAGCTAAACCAGCTTTGGAAATTGCCATCATGTTCTGTAGGCACAGTGTCCAGCTTAATTAAGTAGAACAGCGAGTAAAGCTCCTTCTCTTTAGCCTTTGTTTGCTCACCTGGCTAAACTGACTGGAGTTTCAACTAAAGCAGGCAGGCTTAAGATGGCTAACAAGTACTCCAAATATAGCCATTGTTTTGTTGTAAATCGACCATCCATTGTGCAGGGGATTGAGAGATGCTTAAACTATTTTCCATGGGTGGGAGTGGCTTGAGGTGCCAAGGTGTGTGTAAAGCTGCTGGTGTGGCCCATCAGCCCTTAATGATTCCAAGTATCTGCTTTACCTATGAAAAACTAAAGGATAAATGCAAACCAAGACTAAATTTGCTTCCTGCCCACTCTCAATTGCAGTTAGCTAATGGCATCTCTTGCTGAGCCACCCACACAAGCACTCCATGGTACTACAATGTGAGTGCCTGTGTTCTTCACAGCCTTGTGGCTACCAGCATACGTGCCAGGAGCACTGGATGTGAGGCACCTGGGATGAGGGGACAACATGCTGTAAATGGTCATCTGGAATGTGGCCCTGCTTACTTGGGGTTAGCAGGGTAGCTAGAGCAAAGCTGCTACCAGGTTGCACTGAGGGCTGTTCTGCTTTGCCCAAGTAAATGCTGTACACCTGGCATGCAGAGCTGGGATAGCTAAATTTGGTACCTGTGTGTCCTTAAAAGATGCAGTGTCTACTGCCTTTGACATATATATATTCCATATGCTGGAGATCCAGCAGGCTTCCTGTGGGTTTCCTGACCTGCTGTGCTGGTGAGGTGCTCAGTCATTCAGGTTTTGATGCAGTAGTCCTACATCAGTCCCTTGCTTGTTGAGGTAGGTGAAGCAGCAGATCAGCTGTGGCCCCATGTAGCTTCCTAAATGGTTGCTGTCAGCTCAGGTGCTTGTGGTTACCAAAATAAGGCAAATGCCTTCAAAGAGATAGTTCATGTGGCACCAAATTTATCTACTTAAAAGTCTTCCAGATTACAGGGAAGATGCTTAGTTGTGCAACTAGTAGGTTTATGCCTAACAAGAGCTTTCCTAAGCCCCCAGTGATCCCTGGTTGTACCTGAGAAGTACCATTGGCTCATCCTCTAAAGGCTTTCGCTGAAGATTTGTTTCAGTCTTGTGCGCAAATCATATTTGAGAAGCTTAATTTTCATGGATGCAACTCCTAGTAGCCTTTGAAATTAGAAGGATAAAAGATGTGAAAGGCAAAAGGGTGCCTCTGCTGTGACCCATTGGGCTTAGAAATGCTCACTTTACCTCCTACTTTACTGGATTAGATTTAAAAGGTCAGCCTCAGGCAATGCTGTTGCACACCAAGATGTCTCAGTGTCAGTGAGCCTTCCTTTCTGCTTTGCAGCCTGGTTGTGTATGTATGCCCTACTCTTGAGGGCCTTGTTTGTGGAACCCTCTATCAGTGCTCTGCTAGAAATAAGTGGGAGGGCAGGGAGACCTCCATGTGGCTGCAGCCTATGCTGAATGCAGGTGTGCTTAATCATTCTACTTCCACCTCTTTCTCATGTTTCAAGCTCAGTGTCTTGTTTTCTCCATGCAGGCTTAGGTTGTAATTTCCTAAGTACTTTCCTATTTCAAATGCCTGCTGGTGCAGCCACACTGCATACCAGACTGGGGAAAGGAGCCAGGCTAAAACTAACTCTTGGTAGTGTGGCTTTAACTGCATGGCTTTCCTAGCCCAGCTGGGGAACTGTCTAGGCTGGTTTCAGTGGGGAGTGCAGGGCTGGGGGGACAGGTGGCTGCAGCTTGTGTAAGCCAGCTGGTGGGGTTGAACCTAAGGGCTGACCTGTGCTGAGATGCAACTTGTTAAGAAGTCTTGTGCTAAGGACCTCAGAATGCTGCTGAAACAAAACCCAGCTGGCTTGGGCACAAGACCAGTGCAGCTCTGCAGCTCCCTCTGCCAGCATTGTTGGGTTCTAGTGGCAGTTCCAGGGAAAAGTCCAGGTTGCAACAATTGAGGATGGCTATGTGGGCTTGGAAAAGGCTGCAGCAAAGCATTGGGCTGGGCTGCATTGGGTTGCAACGTGAAACTAATATTTGGTAGTCATGTACTTGCAACTGATTTGAGGTTATGATTATTCGGGCTGGATTCCTGTAGGAAATTAATCCCTTCTGCCCCATGTCCTGCTTGCCAGAATATTGTGTGATGGGGGCTGATCTTGAAGATGGTAGAGAACCTGGTGATGAGATCCTGCTCTTGCCAGGGCTGTGGGCTTGAGCAAAGCACTTGTGCATTGCCATAATCAGAGGAATGCTGCATATTCATATGGGCAAGTTGTGGTTGCTGTGGGAACTGAGTTGTCTGAGCAATGTGCTTTTGTCCTCTTCTCCATACAGCTGGGTTGCTAATGCTTTTAGGGCCCGTCCAAAAACAAAAACTATACTGGAGGAACTAATGCAACAAAACACCCAGCTGAAGATGCAGTGTGATACTGTCAGAAAAATACTCAGTGCTGTTACAGGTGCTTGGTTGAAATGTGACTGAGTTGGTGCTGCAGCTTGCCCTGGTAATAATAGGGGAGCAGGAGAATGAATGGATGCTATCCCAGTTAAGTCCTGTACTGTTCTACCCTGTCACATCCTGACCATGGAGCTTGTGCTCCTGAAACCACTGTAGGATGAAAGCAAGGGCCTCACCTTGGTGCTGGCTGAGTGGAAGAGGACTCTGGGGTGTCTGGGATGGCACGTGAGGGATAACGTGATGGGCTTGAGCTGCGAGTGGCATGCACAGGGTGCACATATGATGGCACAGTGGGAGGGAAGGGGGCAGGGGGAGGAGGAGACAGCTGCCACCACCAAGGAGCCAGCTTATAAATACCCTCTGACTCAGATTTTTGGAGCATCGTGTGGTTTCATCAGCCCCCAGATCCCACACTAAGCTGGAATTTGCAGGCTATGAACCTGCTGTGTTTCCTTAGGCTGTTGGCACAGGCTTAAACCGAGGCAGGAGCCTGCTGTCTCCAGTACTGTGGGCTTGTGCAGGGAGGGGAGGGATGGGGGAGACCAGCGGGTGGAAGGGAAATAGGCCGTGGAAAATCCCAATGGGAAGTGGGATTGGTGTGCTGCACTCATACAGACTGGAGCAGGATAATATGCTTCCCTCTCAGTAGTTTGGGGGGTGGGAGGGTGTGAAGGTTATCCTTGTTACTCAGTGGTAAACAATGCAGAGTCAGGGTGACAGAGTGGCTGAGCTGAGCCGAACAGATGATGCTAGCAGAATTGTGAAGCTTTGCGTTGGGCTCTGAATTGGAGCCAGCAGCTGGAGGCTGTCCAGGACTAAAGTGTTTTTTGGGTTTTGTGGGTGGAAGGGAGGCGGGGACAGGAGAGCTGGGTAGCACTCAAACTAACTGTCTGCTTTGTCGTTGCTGGGGGGGATTGCTGTCTGCTGTGCTGTGGAGCTCTGCTTTGTGCTGCCTGGCTTACCAGAGCTGTGCCCCTTCCCTCCTCCTACCTGCTGCCTTCTCTTTCCGGGGAATCCATCCTTTCTTCTTACCTCTATCTTCTAAGAGCTGATGCGGTTCTGTTGCATGGCTGAGTGACGTCACTGTCAGCACAGTAAGCATCAGCAGCCTGGTCACATGCTGACCCAGTCAGTAATGCAGGCGGGATAGGAAGGTGGAGGGGCTGAGGGGGGTGGGGGGGCTAGATTCTGGACATATGGTGGCCCTCCCTTTTGGGGTGCGACTGCTGGCTGTGGTGGCAGCAGCTTCAGAGCAGCACGAGACCTGCCGTGGGGCTTAACGCTTTGGAAAACTCCTTTTGAAAGAAAAAAGCAGCCCTGAACTCTCCAGCTTCTGTTTGTTCTCCATCTGAGCAGACTTCCAGGACTCTGACGAAGCAGTGGCGAGCAGGATGCTTTTCCCCACATCCACCCAAGAGTCTTCCCGTGGCCTCCCTGATACCAACGACCTGTGCCTTGGCCTGCAGTCCCTCAACCTTACGGGGTGGGACAGACCTTGGAGCACCCAGGACACTGATGCTGCAGCACAAACTAGCCCACAATCCGGTGAGTCTGCTGATACATGCTGCAACAGTTGTTGGATTAATTTGTATTATTTTTTTGCCCTTTTTAAGCTAATGCTGAGTGTAATAGGGTGCTAGTAGCTACTGGTGGGGGTTTATCAACCTCTAGTGCTTTTGTAATGTGGTGAGGGCAGGGTTGAGTTGGGAAGCTGTGCCACAGCCCCTTTTGCTCTGCTGCCTTTTCACTGCATGCAGAAGTGCCTGGGCTGGCAGAGGAATAATGCAACAGAGCAGGAACGTGCTCCCTGGGTGGGTTGGGGGTGTGGTGCCTTAGAGCTGAGCATGCCAGCTGTGAGCAGAGCTCAACTTTGCAGCCGGCAAAAATCCCTGGTGATTGGCAGGATGTGTGCTTGCAGAGGGACCCCCTTGCTGTAACAGCACCTGGCTCTGTGTCTGGGGCCCAGCTGCCTGCAGTACTTGGAGAGACCCTTTCCTGCTTCTACTACATGACTGCTCTGAGGAGACACAGCAGAATGGCTTTTTGTTTTAACTCCTGTGGTCCTGTGCAAACCTTTGTGATCAGCTGCCTGTGAGATAGTGGCCTTGCTGTTGCCTTGCCCTTTCCTCAGTCCTGCCCAGTCTGCTCCCTCATTTCTGGTGGGGTAGGGAGCTCTTGGGAGTACCCAGCACCATGCAGGAGTCAGAACTCTTGCAGAAGCACCAGCCCTCTGTGAAGCTGCGTGTGTGCAGGAGGAGGAAGGGGTGTTGTGTGCATGAACTTGGTGCATCTGCCTGGCTGTGGGGTGCTGGCTGTGATAGAGAGGGACTAATTTATTTTCCAGCCCCACAGGGCTGTAAAGAGCAGCTCTGCAAGCACTGCTGTGCTCTTTCAAGTATCAGTCCGTGGAAAGATCTAGTGCTTTGGCAGAGTTTGTACAAGTTCAGCCTGGTTGCTACAGAAACTCATCCCTTTATAGCAGTGTGCTGCTGCTTTGTTAAAAGGGCAGTGCATCTCTGCACAGACTGGGGTGACACGGGAGGCTCCAGGCATGAAGTTGCTGCTGTTAGGAATGTAGATAGCTCCAGGGCTACCCACATCCAGCTTCTATAAGGCAGGGCATGCAAGCTGAAGTGTGAGCCCTAGCACGGGTGCTCAAGTTTGTTACAGTCAGGCTGCAGCAGCTCTAGTCTTGCTCTGGTGTAGCACATGGTCCTCAGGGTTTCCCCTAATGAGCAAGGGAATATCATGCTCTTGCTACGTGTCCTTCAGTCATTGCCTGCTGAAACATCATGGGATGATGGGGATATAAAGAGCTCTGTGCACAGCCTGTCCTAAGGCACCTACACCAATAACTTCAATTTCCATCATTTGTTACTTCTGGTATTCACTTAGAACAGGAGGTGGGGATGACTGGCGTGTAAACCAGCTCAAATGCAACTGTTCTCCTTCACCCAGAGGAATCTCAGGCTGTGTGGCAAAAGCTGTCATGCTCCTGAGATGGCATTTGCCCCTCTCCATCCCTCCCTGCCTTCAGGATGTGCAGTAGTGAGGCAGGCCAATGAGCACTTCTAGCCTATTCACTTCCTGCTTCAAGAACTACAGAAAAGTGAAATGCTGGTATCTGTGCATGGCTGTTATGTTGCTCAAGCCTGCCCGCACCTCCCACGTCTGCAGAGCCAGAGCTTCTGCTCTCTGATGGCCCTGGAGTAGCAGCGCAGAGCTCCTTGGGAGGTTGTGTAGCTCAGGAGCTTCCCCAGAAAGGCTGCAGAGCTCCTTTCTGTGTGGCTGAAAGCTGTACAGGTCCCAGCAGCTGATGTTTACAGGTGGCCTAGATGTGCCATGGCTACAAGAGGGAGGATGTAAGCAGGATGCTGCTGTGTGTGGGTGCTCCTGATGCCTGGCCTTGCAGCCTGGGCTTCTCCATGGGGGGTGTCCTGCATGCAAGTGAGGATGTCAACAGTGGACTGTGTCTAGGGACTGGGGAAGGATGGTGTTGCTGTGCTGCTGGCACCCAACCATTGGAAGGTTCCAGCAGTGACTCAGCTGCACAGACCCACAGGGAGGTGGCTAGAAGTGTGGAAGTGTTTTGTTTTTTTCAAAAAAAAAAAGTAAAAACCTAACAATCAGGCTAAAAATACTGCTAATGTGATCCCCTGCAGTGCCTGTACTTGAGTACTGATGAGCTGGTACCTCCTCTGCTGTGAGTGCAGAGCTCTGAGCCAAAGGGAAGGACCTGCTGGCTGCAGACCTTCTGGGTGTCACCTTGTGCACCTTGAGCAATGCTGTGGTGCAGGACTGGGTGACATGCTGAGGTGTAGCAAGGATGGTTTGGATGCTCTTGTCCCCCTTGCCAGGATGCTGAAATGCCTGTGTGCAGACCAGGCTATTTGCAGTGTGCCTTCCTTTTGGGTGCAGTGCCGTAATGCGCTGAGGATGTGTCCTTAGCCCTTGAGAGCGTGCCAGCTGCACTGCCAGGCCCTGAAGCTGGTGTCTGAGAGAGCCTCTTTGGGAGGCGGCAGCTGCTGCAGGCTGGAGCTGTTTGCATTTATTGGCTGTAGGAGTGAACTGCTGTCTCATAGCGGAGAAGGCACATCAAGCCCACTGCTGCCACTAGATCTGTCAGGCTGGAGGTACTTCTTTCAGTCACAGATGGCTGCTCTGTGGCCTAGGGAGGGGCTTTTGCAGGAAACTGACCTCAAGTGCTTCCAGTTCTGGAATCCCAGCTGTGTTTCTTGAGGCAGCATTTCCCCTTCTTTCAAGTATCCCACATCAGGCAGCAGCTTGCATCAAATTCTGTCTTTACAGAGGCTGGTGAGGTGGGACAGCCCTTGGTGGTACCCTTTATTTTCCCTGCTCCTACAGCAGCACAAGCAAGTGCAGTGTCATTCCAATTCTTGCCCCAAGAACTGGTGACAGCAGCACCTGAGCAGATCCGCATATGAATTTCATGTCTCCCTGGACAGCTTTTGCTGGCAGCTTGGGATGGCTTGTCTGATCTGTCCTGCGTAGGGTTAGTTTCAGCTTATGTGGGACAGGCAGGCTTACCTACTGGGAAAGTATTCTCAAACCAGTCTGTTAAAGTGGGATTTAGCAGTTAGCAAGTGCTCTATAAGAGTTTTCTGTGCTGTTCCCCTGAGCTTGGTCTGGGGCTCTGTCCTGTGTTGCATCTGGTTACTGACTGACAGATTCTGGCCCAGATGCAGGCAGTGGTTGGGGGCAGTTTTAGCATTCTGCTTTGTTCCCATCATTGTAAACAGAAGGAGCTTGTTCCTTTAGCCTCCCATAGGAGATCACCAGCCTCTGAGACTGCACTGTAGGTTGCTTCCAGTGCTTTTGGAAATTGCTGGTGATGGCTTTGCCTACTGAAGGCCTGAACACCCTCTTTGCTTAAGGACGGTCTGAACAGATAGGCAGTTCCTAAATGTCACCAAATTCCTAAGCATCACCCTGGTGGAGCAGTGAATTCCACCTTGTCTTAAATCTGCTCTGGAAGCTGCAGCTCCAACTGCACAGATACCCTCTACTGCCATCTCATCCTGCGAGGTTACAGCTCCAGTGCTGGGAAATGAGCTGAGGTAGTTCTTCTCAATCCTCAATTTTCCTGCTTCCTACAGCGCAGCAACTTTTTTTCTTAAACATGAATGTACTGATTATCTGTGACTGCTTAAAATCTTCTGGGCTGGAGCTGCAGGCAAGCTGTTGTGCATTGCCTGGATGAGAGCTGAAGCCTCTGTTCAGGGTCTGCCAGGCAAAACCCCATCTCCTGAAGGAGGATGTCTCTTGAAAGATAAGCTGTTGCACAGGAAGAAGCACAGCTATTTCCATGGACTCCTGGCCTAATCTCTTGTGAGCAGTGAGGGGGACTTGTGAGCTGCTCCCCCAGGACAGGACTGGCTGCTTTCAAACTGTTCCTAGAATACCATATACATGGCAGCAGGTGACTGAGTAATCCCATTCTCCACATCTGATTAGCTTTGGCAGAAGGAAGCAGGAAGCACCTAGCTTTCTGTGGGGTAGCACTAACTGTAGCTGTGGCACAGACCACGATTGAGATTGGTGTGTTGCTAATGAGTCTAGGGTGGCTGTTGCTAATGAGCATGCAGCAATCACTGTCCTTCTTAGTGGGCTGGAGATGCTTGCTCTGAGTGCTCAGCTCAGCCCCTGGAGGGGCAGGATCTGGGTGAGGAAGTCCCCAGGTTGTCTATTCTGTTTATTCTCTTTTGCTAAAGGAGGCTAAAGATCATCTAGTTTCATCCCCCTGCTATGGGTGGGATTGCCAACCACCAGACCAGGCTGCCCAGAGCCACATCCAGCCTGGCCTTGAATGCCTCCAGGGATGGAGCATCCACAGCCTCCTTGGGCAACCTGTTCCAGGGCGTCACCACCCTCTGGGTGAAAAACTTCCTCCTAATATCCAACCTAAACCTCCCCTGTCTCAGTTGAAAACCATTCCCGCTTGTCCTGTCATTGTCCACCCTCATAAACAGCCATTTCCCCTCCTGTTTATATGCTCCCTTTAAGTACTAGAAGGCCATGATGAGGTCTCTCCGGAGCCTTCTTTTCTCCTAAACAAGCCCAGTTCCTTCAACCTTTCCTCATAGGAGAGGTGCTCCAGTCCTCTTAGTGACCCTCTTAGTGGCCCTCCTCTGGACCCACTCCAAGAGCTCCACGTCCTTCCTGTACTGGGGTCCTCAGGCCTGGACGCAGTACTCCGGATGGGGCCTCACAAGAGCTGAGTAGAGGGGCACGATCACCTCCCTCTCCCTGCTGGCCACCCCTTTTTTTTTTAATGCAGCCCAGAACACAGTTGGCCTTCTGGGCTGCAAGCGCACACTGCTGGCTCATGTCCAGCTTCTTGTTTCTCAGGATGCCTGAGTCCTTCTCCACAGGGCTGCTCTCAAGAGGTTTTCCCCCAATCTGTATAAACACCTGGGATTGCCCTGGCCCAAGTGCATCACTGGTCTTGCTGAACCTCATTAGGTACTCATGGACCCACTTCTCCAGCCTGTCCAGGTCCTTCTGGATGGCTTTCCTTCCCTCTGGTGTAGACTGCATGGCTCAGCTTGGTGTCATCTGCAAACTTGCGGAGTGGAGTACAAACAGCTGCATTATTTTATATTGGGAGATTAATTATGATTAAATGTGGTAAGGGAGGATATGTAGTGCTCAAAGCTGGGAGCTGGCTTGGCTTGTGTGGTCTCCTGTTTGGCAGTTGCACTTGAGCAGTACCTACACAATGCCCTTACAGAAAGCTTGCCCCACACCCTCATAGCTTTTGTAGGGCTTTTTGGAGAATGCACTCAGTGAGGATGCTCAGTGTGCACTTGTCTTGAGAATATTTCAGCAACTTCGTGGGCTGATTTCCCAGCTGCTGGCCATGCTGTGAAATAGAAAGCCCGGTGCACTTGACAAATGTAGGTTGTTCATGTAGCAGCAGTATTTGATCCTTAGCAGAATAAAGTATGTATCGAATAAGTAAAACAAGTATCAAAATGTTGAGTTTGCAATTGGATTCTAGTGGAAGTTACTCTTAATCTAGCTCTTAGAGCTTCCATTTGAGCAGCTTTTCCCAAACGGGCTTATTTTTTACTTGCACTGATGCTGTAAAAGAGAAGATGCAAGTAGATGAGCATCTTAAACAGAAACCTAACCAGCATCTCTGCTTAGATCCAGCAAGAGTTGGAGTGGATCAGAGTAGGCTTTTGTCTTGTGCTGGAGGCAGCATGCAGGAGTAGGGATGCACCAACAAGAGTCCCTTTCCTTCTGTGGAGGGAAGGATGTCATGGTGCATCCCAAGGGGCTGTTGCTGCTGTCTGACCGTTGGAGGTAACAGATAAGTGCAAGGTTAATATTCATCCCCAAAATTATGCGAAATAAGGCAGATAAGTCTTTTTCCAGCCTGTGTGCCTCTGGATGCCTGAGCGGTGGGAGAGATGTTTGGGCAGAGCAGCTGTGAGAGGCTTGGTCTGCTGCCACCTTTGGCTCAAGTTTGTGGATGACTTTTGTTTGCTGCTGCTGAGTCAATGGGGACACAGGTGAGCCAGCAGGGGAGTCTTCTGGTCAGTTTGTGGCAGCTGAAATCCCTCCAAGCAGACTTTTTGTGCTGCTGCTGTAAGATGGGGCCTATTGGTCTCTCTGCAGTGCTCTTGGCTAGTTGTCTCCAGGTTTTGGGGGGTAAGTCAAGTTGGAGGGGACTTCTGGAAGTTCTCATCCATGCTGCATCTGCCCAGAGCAGAGAGAAAGCTACTGGAGCCTGCCTGGCCACAGGCTTGAGACAAATCACCAGTGTCTCACTGAGCTGGCTTGGAAATATCTGCTCCCAAAAAGCGCAGTGGATCTGGAGCTGTGACCATATGGGCTATATGGGACTCAGTAAACAGGATGGGGACAGTGCCCTACTGCTGCTCAGGGTCCCTGCAGCCAGTGCTGTCTCTGCACCTGGTGTCTGCCTCTCAGAGCTCCTCTGTTGGATTGTTCCCTTAGATGCTGGCAAAACCGCTGAATCACAGGTGATGGCTGTGCTGCTGCCAGCTCAGGCTTGTGATTGGGACCGCAGCCTGTCTTTAGTTGCTCTTCCTTTGCTGCAGCCTGCTGCCTCACCCAGACATCCTCTGAAGAACTTTTCTGGAGACTGGTATCCCGATTGACTTGACACCCCCACAAACTGTGATGCAGCTGAGCAATGAAAATGAGTCAGCCTCAGCCTTGTTATCACGGAAGCTAACACATGCTGCAGAATTTGCACCCTGGATGCTGCAGCAGATAATGGAGAGGAGTTTAGTACTTAAATATAGAAGTGTTTGTTCTTGAGTCTTGCAGATGTGAGACTTATGTGGAATTTGACCTGAATATGTTAGCTTTTAAATTTATCTGGGATTGATACAGGTTAGACCTTGCTGTATTTCAGTGTTCTGATCTCTTTAAAGACACAGTTGTGGCAGCCTACTTAATGAGTTTTGCCTGCATGCCTGTAAAATCCTGAGTTGTGTTTAGCTGTCCTCACTGATTTTTAAATCTACCCTAGGCATCTGTTTTCCTCTCCCAGAAATATCATACTAAATTCCCTGTGTGAAGAAGCAGTCAAGTCTGTTGTCAGCAGGTCCTGCTTGCTAGGAGCAGGAGGAGGACCTGTGCTCACAGACATTAATAAGCAATAGGCAGTAAGCCTATGTTCCTGCTTCTGCTGCTGTTTCCATTTCTTAGGGCATGCTGGGGAAGTGACTTAGCATGTTGGTGCCAGAACCAAGAATAGACCTCAGGTGTCCTTTCTCTAATTCTGTGGTTCAGCTGTGGGATCATGCTGCATTTTTTTTATTCCCCTGCCTCATTTGTCGCAAACCAGAAATAGCTGCCTGAATATCCTCAGTTCTTCTTTGTCCCAAATGAAGAATCTGTCAGAGCAGAGGTTCCTCTTCTGTAGTTCAGAAACAAAAAGGGCTGTGTGATAGTTACTATTTAGTTGCTGTTTGCTGCAGGTACATCACATCTGTGGATCTGAACACTGCTTTCCTTGGATGTTAGCATTTGGTATGAGATGGCTGAGACTTTTTTTGTGATGTTACCATCTGACTTCAGGTGACTCTTCTTGCAATGGCAGTGATTTTTCTCGATTTGGAATTGTAGGAGCATAGTGAAATGAAGAGGATTTGAGCCAGTCCTCAGGAGGCATCCAAGCTCAGATTAGTGGTACTGGGTCTGGCTCCGGTGAGCTCTGAGCATGTAAGGCTCCAAAATCTCCTACCTCCATGTCCTGTGGCTGCTGTGCTTAGGAAGAAGAGTTTTTTGTCGTTACCACTTGTCTGCTGCAGATCTTGCCCATTTCTGTTTTCTGTGGCTGCAGGTGTTCTGGCTCCCCCAGGCATTGTGCGACTCAGTGGATGCAGGCAAGAAGTGCCAAAACTTGGCTTTGGGTTAGTCTGCAGTGTGGATTGCTCTATCCCTGTGGTGAGCAGGCTAGTGTGGTGGAAGGGGGAGAACTGGCTCTGGCAGCCTGTTTGGCTGCATCGCTGCTGTGACTACAGAGGCGTTAGCTGTAGCTGTAGGAGGTGGTTAAGGTGCCCGTTTGCCTTTCAGACATGCAAATGTTTCTCATGCCATGAAGCTGCTTAGTGTCTGTAGGAGGTGCTGCTTTTTGGCTGACTAAAACATTCAGCCTTTTCCCACCCTACCAGGGTAGAGTCTGGCTGGGCAGTAGAAACTGCAGACGAGCTGTTTTTCTGGAACTGCAGCAGGCTATTGTTTGGGACATCAGCTTTTTTTTCCCCTCTACAGGCTTATTTGACAAATGACAAAGAAACTGCACTGTGTTCAGTCTCCAAGGCCTTGATCACGCTGCTTTCCTCCTCTGCCACTGTGCCTCAAATGTGTGTGTGGCTCTGCAGCCTCTGGGTGCAGCAGGTGTCAGCAAGTAGAAGCAGAAGCATGGTGGCTCTGAAAGCCACCTCCTCTGCCCTGCTTGTCCTGTTATGTGTTCCTATTCATCTCTTTACCCTCACATCCTCAAGGAGGTGAGGACAGCAGGGCAGGCTTGCAGTATAAGTAGTATCTGGAGAGAAAGGGACATTTTGGTCTAACCTTGCTGGTGCTGTCAGCCTGCAGAAGCAACCATCTATTGGGCTTGGTGTTGCTGACCTGCTCATGCAAGTCCTGGTCCCTTCTAAATAGGCTTTCTCTAGCCCTGCAGCGAGCTTTCAAAGGCTGCAATATGTATTCAGAGCACGACTCCAAAAAGTGGGTGCCTGTGCTCATCTAGTGCTTGGTGCCATTGCCAAAAGCAGTGTCTCACACACACACACACACACACACACACACACGTCAAGAAATGTCTGGCACCTGCATGCTTGTAATGCAGAGATCCAGGGCCTGGCATACTGCTGGGCTCAGCAGGAGTGTCTTGTATGTGCCCATGGTTACCTGTGCTTGTGGGGGGACTGAAAGCAGTGTTTCTGTCAGGAAGATCTTGAGCAAAAGGACACAGAAGTGTGATGTGAGTGTTATTGCACTGGGCAGGGCTCATTTTCTAGATGACCTGTCTGGAACTGATGCACCATGCAGCAGAGGTGCTGCTGTGCTTGCAGCTGTGCTGAACATGCTTGTTCTGCTGTGTGGTCTCTTGCAGCCTGAAGCTGAGGCAGGAGTCATCAGTGGGAGTACAGCTCAACAGTGGCAGAGCTTTTTATTGCCAGGAATAAGAATTCAGTCACCAGTGCTTATCTTAAGGTCTTACTCAATGCAGTAAAGTGTTGTTTGTTATCAGCATAGTGGTAACATGTTTTTATTTGCCCAGAGTCCTTCCCTAAACTGCTAGCAGTAGTAAGCCTGTCTATGCGAGGCTCATCTTTATATTTGCTTCTTGTAAAATATACTTGGTCTAAACTACCAGGAAGGTCTAATCCTTAAGTGGCTGTAAATCATAGTATGCAGGGAAGAAAGCCATATTTCTTTAATGCCAAGTGCATTACATTGCAAATCTAGCTGGAGCACGGAAGAATAAAAAGTGGGATGGGCTGTGTTGGGTATTGGATGCCTTGTTGTTGGGGTGCCTTTCCCAGGGTATGTGCCACCAACCGCAGCCTGCTCTGATGGAGCTTGGGGCAGGATAAGTTCAGATTAAATGTGGCCGCTCAATGGTTGGTGAGTGGAGTTAAGGGCTGAATTGGGGTCTACAGGACAGAATTAGCTGGAAAAAAAGCTGAGCCTGTGGCTGTATGCTCCTGCTGTGAAACATGTGGCTTGGACATCTTGGGTGTGATGGATTCAAGATGTTTGTGTCTCAGAGCCCCAAGATGATGCAGGAGCGCAGAGGGCACATCACACCAGTGCTGCTCTGATGGCATTTACAAAGGAGAAGCTCCAGCAAGGGATAGGACTAGATCCTCCAATGGTCATTCTCTAGAGAGTGACCTGAGCACCTGCTGTATGGAATAGTGCCACGCTGGTGTCAAGACTGCTTTTAAATCTGTCAGTGTTTGGCTGACATGCTCAGAGATGGAGCATGCTGGCTCCAAATTCAGTTGTTAGAGCTGCAGCAGTGAGTCAAAAGTCAGAGCGGAGTTTCTATTAAAAGCTATTGGTTTTGCTGTCCCCTGCAAAGGAGAGTTGGCATGTGCCTCTCTTGCAGCTCTGAGCAGAGGCCTGAAAATTTCCAGAAGATTTCTGTGACCTGCTGTTCTCCAGACACTGGTGCTGCTGTGGACAGGAATCATGTTGACCCCTCAGACTGAAATTTCCAGCATAAGTGTGAAAAATACTTAATTGCTTGCACTTCACTGCTCAGACAATGTTGGGGGGGGGGGGGGGGAGGGGGAAGTATTATCTGTCTGCTGTTCCACTTCAGGATCTCCAGGGATGCTCTTGATACCAGAAATTGCTGATACATCTTGCCTATGCACTAAAGATGGTTCAAGTCTCCTCTTCTGCGGGAGGGAGGGAGGGACAGGGCAATGTCCCGGAAGGAATGGTGTTTTTATTGAGTGGCCCAAATTATCTGAGCACAGGGAGCTAGAGCTGGCTGCATTTGGGTACTCTGGGGCAGTGGAGATGTGCAGAGGGAAACAAGATCTGGTCTCCAGTGCCAATGTTTCCTAGGCTACCTGCAGCGGCTGGCTCCAGGGGATGCAACCTGATTGCCTGACAAATGCAGAGGAGCAAGCACTGAGCCTGGTTTGCAGCTCTTCCTCCTCATGTTCCTGAGGGTTGCTGTGTTCTGCCAAGCCTGTGGACCATCTAGGGTCTTGTGGGGTCTCCCAGAATCTCAGCACTCAGAGCTGTTAGGAAGCTTCCGGAGTAAATAAAATCTGTCTGTATTAACAGCAGGATGCCAGTGCTTTCTGAACCAGAGATTGATTGTAGCCAACTTGGTGGTAGGTGCTGCAACTCAGCTGCCCTAGGCTTCTCGGATGCCTGAGCACTTGACCCCTTAAAAGACCAGCAGTCCTGCTGCTCTCAGGCACTCCTGCTGGTCTTATTGTTTTCCGAGCTGCAGTGACATCCCAGCAGTCCTGGGAGCAAATGCATAAGTGGTGGCTTTAGCAAGTCAGTGTTGTGGCATGGATGAGGGTGAAACTACTGAGCTCCCCAGAACAATTTGGAGCTTCTGCTGTGCCCTTGAACCCTTGCTGCTGCAACCTAGTTGAGGTTCTGGTCCTGCGACTTCAAAGGTAGTGCTGTAACCAGGAGTGGAGTTGCAGGGCTGTGCTGCCTGCTAGGAGGAGGGCATCAACTAGGAGGAGGACTTCAACACTGGAGTGTTTGCCAGCTGTGAGGCTTGGGCCTTGGGATCGGCTGCTGTGCTCTGACTCTTGTAGTGTTTAGTGACTAATCAGATTTTTGAGCCTGCTTAACAAATTCAGCTGTCTCCCTTGAACAATATGCTGGCTGTATTTTTAAATGCAATCACGTGGCTTCAGAGAAGTCGGCGAACCAGCGTAGCGCGGCTTGCCTGGGCTGGGAGATGCTCAGCCCTGCTCTGTGCTGTGACAAGGAGGGAGCAGCCTCCTCCCAGCTGTAGGCTGCCTGCAGCAGCTCTCCCTCAGTTTGCTGCTGCTCCACTTGTGCTCTGCTGACTGTAAGTACTGCTGAGGCTTTCTGTGGCTGTGGGCTTGATCTGACTGTTGCTGGTTTGGGTGTGAGCTCTGCTGCGGGGGGAGTTGAGCAGATATTCAAAAAGCTCCCTGTTACTTTACCATGCAGACAGTCTGTTTCCGAGTACCTTTTTGGCACAGTGCTTAGTCCAGCCCTGTGCTGTGTAACTGTAAGTGTGCTGGTAACTTTCAGGGGTAAAGCTCTACAAATGTATGGGGGAATGCTGTGGATCCAGCAGTGAGTTCCTGTGGATCAGTTCTGCCTTGAGTAGTTTCCTCAAAATCTGCTTGTGCCAGACTGGGTTTTCTGTTGATGTTTTGAGATTCCTTACTGTGTAGCATGAGAGTAGAGATGACAGCTTCCAGAAGGTGTGGAGACTGGGGCAGGTGTGTCCCCACTTCTTGCTTCGGGCAACTTTCCCTGACTCTGGAGCAATGCTGGTGTCTACTGACTGTAGTGTACCTCAGTATGATAGCATGTTTTTGTTACTCACCTGGTTTGGGGATGGTGTTAAACTGTTACTCCTTCTGCACAAGAGCTCCTGGAAACCTGCGTTAAGACCTTCTGAGATCAGGTAGTTCAGAGGCTATCAAATGGATCCCAAACTCTCCTCCCTGAGAACTGAAAGCTTCAGGGCAGGCTGCCTTGTTTTGCAGCCTCTGAATAATTAAAACCATTTCTGAATGCTTTGCTCTTTTTGTTGGGCTTGGGGACATGCTCAGCTTGCTGAGACTTGCTCCTCTTGAATAGAGCTGGCTTGGGCCATGCCCCGGTGGGATACTGTGTGGCCAAGTGCACGCTGCCTTCCCTCTCATGCTGGCCTGCAAAGCAGGGTGCTGGGAGCTGAGCACCCCTGAATGTTCCAGCACTCTGCTGGCTTCATTGCAAGGCATTTTCTTACCTTTTTTTGCCACAGCAGGAGGGAAAACCTACTGTGTGGGGAGGTAGTCTGTTGCATACTTGTCTATTGGCTCTTGTACGCAAGTCTGACTTCAAAAACACAGGCTGTTTCTCTCTTGCAGTTCTCAGCATGCTGAGTAGCCCTCTGGGGAATGTCCTGGGGAAGCCCCCACTGGGTTTCCTGCCCCTAGACCCTATTGGCTCAGACATATCAGAAAAGTTTTCTGCGCCGGCACTGAGGAATTCCCGCCTGGATTCCCGCTCCCTCCTGGACTCACGTTCCAGCAGCCCTTCTGACTCAGACACCAGTGGGTTCAGCTCGGGCTCTGACCACCTCTCGGACTTGATTGTAAGTTTGGGTCCTGTGTCTGCTCTCTGCAGCCTGGCTCTCTGGCTTGTGGCATCTCTCCACGCTTCTGGAGAGTACAGGTGTGCAGGACTACAGTGTCAGTGGGTGCAGCTGTCTCCAGCCTGGACTCATTTTGAGCTCCATTCTGTGCCTTTTATTGCCCTTCTGTTTTGACTGTGCCCCTCTGTAGGCCCACTTTTTCTAGAGTAAACTGGGTCTAGCCTGCTCAAGCTCCCTGAAGCACAGCTAAATTTGGAAGCTAGCAAGTAAGGCGAGCGTCTATCTTGCTGACCCAGTCTGTGCTTCTGTGTCCTGCTTGGAAGACTGGTTCTTATGTGGGCTTTCTCTTGCAGTCGAGCCTTCGTATCTCCCCACCTCTGCCCTTCCTGCCCCTCAGTGGAGTGTCAAGAGACCCCCTCAAGATGGGAGTGGGATCACGGATGGATCAAGATCAAGCTGCTTTGGCTGCAGTCACTTCCCCCCCAGCCAGTGCATCGAAAAGATGGCCTGGAGCTTCTGCGTGGCCTTCCTGGGATCTCCTGGACTCTCCAGAAGATCCCTTCAGTATTGAAAGAGAAGCCAGGCTGCACAGGCAAGCAGCAGGTAATTCAAATAGTGGGTCTTAGCTGGCTTCATTAGCTGTGGGTATTTGCTTGGAGTCTTACAGGGGAGTGCTTATGGGGGAGCTCCTGTTCTGAGCTCTGCTTGTGTCTGTCCAAGCTGTGAATGAAGCGACCTGCACCTGGAGTGGGCAGCTGCCCCCGAGAAACTACAAGAACCCTGTCTACTCCTGCAAAGTGTTCCTAGGAGGAGTCCCATGGGACATCACAGAAGGTGAGCAACCTGCATCCATGTGCTCTTGCTTTGGCTGGGCACCAGGTGGGCTTCCCTTCTCCCTGGGGTGCTGCTGCCAGCCCCTACAGCTCATGGGGGAGGCAGGGGGCTGAAGTGATATGGGGGTGTAGCTATTTGTAAGGACGCTGACTTCTCTTCTCCCATATGCAGTTGGACTGATCAACACCTTCCGTGCGTTTGGCTCACTGAGTGTGCAGTGGCCTGGTAAGGATGGCAAACACCCACGCTGCCCTCCCAAAGGTAATATGCCTAAAGGTAATAGCGACACGGTAGGGTTACTTTTTTCCCATGCTATGTTACAGCACAGATGCTGGGATGGTATGGCTGCATGCTGGTGACTGGATGGTACAGAGCACCCTAGGGTAAATGTTTCACTCTCACTTGAGTCAGCATCTGGCCTGTCCCTAGCAGGGATGGGTTGAAGCACTGGGGTGCAAAACACCTGTTGGTGCTTCTGGAGCCCACTGTGGGACCATTCTGCTCTGGTGGTGGCTGCTGTTCTCCTCTGCCAGTGCAAGCACCCAAGACACACGCACCTTGGCATAAAGTGTGTGGTGAATGCAAAAGTTTGCAGAAAGCTGTGGGTACCAGTGAGTGGAACAGCCTTGTGGCTAAACCCTGCAGTTGTTGGGTTAATGTGTAAGCAGTAATGAGCTACAGCGTCACAAATGTGATGACTGGTTTATAGGCTGGCAGTGTCTAATAGCCTTGCTTGATCACCAAAGTGATGTGAGATGCAGAGTGCTGGCACTGACAGTGATGCAAAGCTCTGCATCAAAGTTTTTGGGCTCAGACATCTGATGTGCAAAGCCAAACCTACTCTCCTGCAGCCTGTGCTGTGGCAAGGCCCCTGTCACATCTAAATGTGGCTGTGTGCAAGGAGGGTGTGACATAGATGACCCTGAACACAGGTATCTTCTGATGGAGAGGTGGGCTTTTCTCCAGCTCTGTATATCACTAGTACATCTTGCCCCTAGTACTTGAGCAGGAACCTCCTGCAAGAAGGGGTTGGGCAGAGCAACAGAGATGCAGTGCAGATGCTGAAAGTACTGAGAGTGATTCTGAAGGAATTTGCAAACTGAGGTGATCCCCTTTCTTTCACCACAGTCCTAATGCTGTTTTTCTACCTTTACCTCCAAAGGATATGTGTACCTGGTGTTTGAATCGGAGAAGTCTGTGCGTGCTCTGCTGCAGGCGTGCTCGCAGGACCTGCTGAGCCCTGACGGGCTCAGTGAGTACTATTTCAAGATGTCCAGCCGCAGGATGCGCTGCAAAGAGGTGAGCAGGCCCATCGCTTCTGCATACCCTCATCTTGAAGAGATACTTACCATGTTCTGATCTTTATTAAACCCTGCCTGCTTCCAGAAGGGATGAGTTTGGTGCTTACTGCAGGCAGATACTTTAGATCCTGCAGCTGCTGCCCTGCGCAGGAGCGAGGCCTTAAATGTAGATCAGGTACTGCTCACAAGTTTGTAGAGTTAAAGAATCGAGATTCAACTCTCACCTAGATAGGTGCAAACTAATTTCACTCCAGACAACTCTTCTGTTTGGCTATTGGCAGCACTTCTGCGCCTGGTGACTTAGCTCTGGCAGAGCCACTCCTCTTCAGAGCCCTGTATCAGCTGTCTAGCAGATGGAAGCTCCTGTTGGAGTTGGCGGTGGGTGGTTTTGTCAGTCCCTTTCAGCAGTAGGCTTCTGGGTTAGGAACACAGGGGCAGGCGGTAGGTAAAATTGGTCATGCATGGATTGTTCCCTGGCTGCCAGCTCCAGTGGACTGATGTTTTGGATTCTGCTTTGTCTGAAAGCAAAACAGGGTGGTGTGTGTTCTCCTTGCATCTGGAGCTCCAGAGCTGCTGTGCCCTGGATGTGGACCCTGAACAGCAATAATTAAAGAGGCATTTACAAACAGGGGGTGAAGTCTTGAGGACCTGGGTTTGTTCCTGCTGGCTGACTGACTTGCTTGTGCATCATTTCAGGTGCAGGTGATCCCGTGGGTGCTGGCAGACAGTAACTTTGTGCGCAGCCCCTCCCAGCGGCTGGATCCCAGCAAGACGGTGTTTGTCGGGGCTCTGCATGGGATGCTGAATGCAGAGGCCCTGGCAGCTGTCATGTGTGACCTGTTTGGAGGAGTGATCTATGCTGGCATCGACACGGACAAGCACAAGTACCCCATTGGTGAGTGCTCACCCCACTGTGGTGCACTTGGAGATGCCCAGGCTGCAGCAGTGCCTGCTGCTTGGTCCCTTGGTGAGCTCTAGGGAGCAAGCAGCCGGTGGGACAGGCAGCCATCCCTAGGAGTGGATGTCCCACAAGGATGTAGGGATGCAAGTCAAGCCTTGGGTGTGCTGACAGAGCCTGGCAACTGGAAGGTTCTGGGTTATTCTGCAGCAGCTCGATGTTTTTGACACCTCTTCAGGCACTTCTGAAGGGCTTTCTGCTCTGGTTTGTTGCTGTGCACAGCCAGTCAACTGCTAATGATCCTGATATGCTGTTCAGTACTGTCCTTACACAGCTTTCAGACTTCTGGTCAAGGTTTGTGCTCAAGGCCTGGATTTAGGATATGCTTGTGGTACTAGATGCTGAGGTGGCTTTTGGGGGATAGTCTTGAGAAGTGGGGAATGGAGGTAGGAGACTTTAAGCAAGCTCTGAGTTCCCATAAGACTGTGGATGAAGTCTTGAAGCCTTGCCCAACAAGCTGTTCTGTGCTGGCAGCGTGAGGGCCTAGAGCACAACCTTGAAGCCTCCTTGTGCTGAGCTCAGGTCGCTCCCTCCACTGAGAGAGATCTCTGGCTCTGAACAGCAGATTTGCACTTTCGCCGTGCAGAATTAGAGCTGTAGCAATGTGAGCTCAGCTCAGTAAATGGACTGTGCTTTCACTTGGCTTAAGGCTGGCTGAAGTCTCCTGTGCTGAGACACTGCCCCAGACTCCCCTGACTGTTTCTGGATTGGCAGAAGGCTCATTAGGGCAGCAACCTGCCTCATGCTGAGTGCTCTCAGGCAGAGGATGATCCCTCTGGAGGCAGGTTGTGTGATAAATCAGTGCCTGACTGTGGTCATGAGGAGTTTCAGAAGGGGCTGTGTGCCCTCTGAGTCAGAAGAGAGCCCCTGCCCAGGTGGCTTTTAGGGTCCCACTAGATGTACACGACCTTCTTAGAGAGAAGAATTCCCTGAGCCCAGCTGTGATTATTAAGTACAGACTAATGCCCAGAGCAACCTCTGGCATCCACCCAGCACTGCAGGACAGGCTGGGTGGCCTGGACAAGGCATAAACATATTCTGAGTGATGCCTTCAGCTCCAGCTGCCAGCACATGGGAGCACTGTGTCAGTCATAGCTCCTGTTAGGCTAACAAAGAGAACTTGTAGGTAAGCATAGGTGTTTTTTTCTGCAGCATAATAAAACTTGGCTGGAAACAAGTGGTGCAGCAGTACTGCTGACTGCCAGTGAGGATGCAAAATGCAAGACTCCGGGATGAGTGGGAGGCTTAAAATAAAAGCTGCTGAGCTGTCTCAGCACCAGCTTATTTCAGGTGCAGGCGTGGAGCTTGCTGCTGTTGCTCCTGGGAGCACTGCCACATCCTAACCAGCCACTCAGAGTGCTTCCTACCCTCTGCTTCCTGCCCCTGGGTTGGACTAACACTTGTGCTCTGGCTTCTCCTAGGGTCTGGCCGCGTCACCTTCAACAACCAGCGCAGCTACCTGAAGGCAGTGACTGCTGCGTTTGTAGAAATCAAAACAACCAAGTTTACTAAAAAGGTGAGAGGAGCAGGGGCGGCTGGAGAGCTGATTGTGTAGGTGATGGGTGGCGCTGCTGGGGGCACCCTGACCGGCATGGCCCTGTATCCCTCTGAGGCTGCTCTGGGTGGTCCTGCTGGGCCTGCCCTGTCTCTGTTTTGTGCTGATTGCATGCTTTTGGTGCAGGTTCAGATCGACCCGTACCTGGAAGACTCCATGTGCCAAGTGTGCAGTGCTCAGCCTGGCCCTTTCTTCTGCAGGGACCAGGTAATGCTTCCTCCTGGCGATGCTGTGTGGGGATGAGCAGGCTCTGCTCTTCACAGCTGGGGTACTTGGGGTTGCGCGTTGTCCTCGCTGAGCGCTGCTCAGAGGACAGGGTGCTGAAGCGGGAGCCGCAGGCTCCACATGGCCTTTGGAGATCCGCAGTGCTGGCTGCGGGAGCGCAGAGGGGGCTGCGAGCCCCTCCTGACTGGTGTTGTTTCCCCTCTGCTCTCCCTTCAGATCTGCTTCAAGTACTTCTGCCGCTCCTGCTGGCACTGGCAGCACTCCATGGAGGTCCTGCGTCACCACCGCCCGCTGATGCGCAACCAGAAGAACGGGGACTCCAGCTAAAGCGGCTGTTGGGGTGCGGGCGCGGGGGAAAGTCCTTTTGTTAACCTGCCAAGTGGAGAGCGCACGAGCGTGCCTGCTGGTGCCAGACCCAGGCTGGGAACGCGCTTCCTGAGGACTAATGGGAAAATCTTACATTCACGTTTGCACTTGCTGGTCTTTTTGTTTCTGCACTAATGCACAGTGAATTTTGTCGGGTTTTGTTTGGGGTTTTTGAGGGGGGGAGTGCCCCCTCAAGTGATTCTGCAGTTCCCAGACTTTGGTTCCTAGTTTGACGAGAAACAAAAAGGGCCGCGTGTTGAGAAGGTGTTTATGCAGATGCCTTCACCTAGGTTTTTTATTTATTAAAGGCGCTTTTTTACATTCCTTGCAATACTGATGGTAATAATGCAGGTCTCATTGGCTCCATTTTTTTGCAGTTGCCATACAGTGCCTTTCCATTCATTTAACCCCCATCTGAACGGCATAAACTGAATGTTCAGCTGGCGTTTTTTACTGTAACAACAAGGAGACTTTGCTCTTCATTTAAACCAAATCATATTTCATATTTTACGCTCAAGGGTTTTTACCAGTTCCTTTTTACACTCTTAAACAGTTTTTAAGTCGTTTGAAATGAGAGATTTTTCTTTCCTGGCAGCTTTTAACATTATTGCAATTTGTGTCTGGGGGCTGCTGGTGGGAAGTTGTAAATCGAGGTGTTTGCAACAGAAACAGGACAGGATTTCTGGATTTGAAACTGGACCGGATAAATGATCTCTGAGCTGCTGTATATAGTTTTAAATAGTTTGTTGCACTTAAGGGGGGTTGATAGAGGTTTTTAATCACAAAGTCACAGGACTTACTTTCCTTTTGTAACTAGCTAAAAAAGGGCTGCGTTTCAGTGGACGGATGGAGGTTCATAGGAGCCCTTTCTCTTAGAGGGGACAAGTACTCTTCCTTTTGTTTCAGACATGTATGAAGTAATGGTGCAGTCGACTGAAATGCTGCTGGGATTTGAGAATTTTTTTTTTACTTTCCCCTCTATCAGAAGCTGTGTGCCAAAGAACCAGTGTCATAATTTCTCCCTCTCCTGCTGAGCTGATGTTGCATTGTTGCATATCCCAGCTGCTCTTTGTGGGGTTTTCGTGAAGCTGTGTGTGAAGTCTCTACCTCATTGTAGTATATGCAGGCAAGACTGCACTCTCCTACAGACGCGTGGAGTAAGCTGTGGTGTAGTTTTTGGCACATAATAAACACGTTGCAGCAAAAAGCCCTCTGTGCTCCCTTCTTTCAGCCTGCACACACCTTGTGCATGGGCTCTCTGCCCCTGGGTTAGAGCTGTTCTCATCTCTTATAGGGGAAGATGAGATAACTGGTATGGTGGGTGATGTGGGTACTGGAGCAGGGCCTGGGACATGCTGTTTCAGGGTTCCAGCTGGAGCTTGCTTCTCAATGCGGCTCATGGGATGCTGAAGGCATGCTCTGTAGGGGCTCCCAGGTTCCTGATATGAGGGCGGCCAGTGCCCCTAGAGGGGAGGTGGGCCTGTGTTCCTTACGTGTGTTTCTCCTCATGGTTGAATGTAGGGGGCTGATGCACGTTAGCTCCGTAGTTTTCCCCCCGGCTCTGCCTCTGGGCTGCAGAGCGGGATGGGAGCCCTGTGGCTGCTCGAGGGCTGGGCCGTGTCGCACCCTTTAGTGCCCCGAGGAGGCTTGCAGCGCTGAAACGGGGCCTTGGGGCCGCAAGGCTCAGCGACAAGGCCGTGCCGGCTGTCTTCACGCGGCACGGCCTCCGGGGGCCGCTGTCACTGCTCGACGAGGACACGGGAGTGGGTGCTGGGCGCCAGGCCACGCCCCCTCCGAGCCTTTACGGCCCCCCGCGTCCTCCTGCCCGCCAGGGGGCGCTGTGCGCGCCGCGCGCTTCCGGCGTCCCCTCGCGCTTCCGGCCCTCCTCTGCGCTCTCTTTCTCCGCGGCCGCCGCAGCCATGGTGAGTCCCGGCCTCCGCCATCCGCCGCCATCGGCCGCCGGGGCCGCTCCCCGCGGGGCTCCGGGGCGCGGGGCGGGTTGCTGGGGGGCGGTGGGCCCGTAGGGGCGGAGGGCGGCCGGCGACCAGCGGTGCGTGTCCCCGCAGGGACGCGTGAGGACGAAGACGGTGAAGAAGGCGGCGCGGGTGATCATCGAGAAGTACTACACCCGTCTGGGCAACGACTTCCACACCAACAAGCGCGTGTGCGAGGAGATCGCCATCATCCCCAGCAAGAAGCTGCGCAACAAGATCGCGGGGTGAGGCCCGGGGGGGCGGGACCCTCCCCTGCTCGGCCCCGGCGCTCCCGCAGCGCCCCCGGGGGTCACCCCCTCCTGTGTGTGTGTGTGTGTGTGACCCCCCGTCACGCCGCCTGTCCCGCAGGTATGTCACCCACCTGATGAAGCGCATCCAGCGGGGCCCCGTCCGGGGTATCTCCATTAAGCTGCAGGAGGAGGAGAGGGAGCGCCGGGACAACTACGTGCCCGAGGTGCGGCCGGCCGCGCTCACGTGGGGTCGGGGCTCGGGGCTCGGCCGGTGGCACGGGGCTGTTTCATGGGGAGCGGTGCTTTCCGGGCGCCGGGCTGCGGAGCGCGTCCCCGAGGAGGGGCTGCGGAGGGGCCGGGTGTGGGGCACGCGTGGGACGCACCGTAGCCCAGCGCGGCGTTCCCACGGGCGCTGCCGGTTCCGTGTAGTCGGCACTGTTGCCGGCCGGGGGGCTCCGTCCTCCTCCTTCCTCGCTAAAAATGAGCTCGGTGATAACTCCTCGGCACACAGCGCGGCCCGAAGCCGCCGTGCAGCAGATGTCGCTGAAGGGCAGCCGTGGTGCGGTCCCGCGGCACACCCACCCCGCGGGGACCCCCGCGCTCCCTGAACCTGCATTCGAAAGTGATCGTGGTCTGCTGCGTGGCCCGGTCATTGATAGTGCAGGGAGAGGAACACGAAGGCGTTTCCCGTGTTTGGTTGGGTCTGTGCTATCCCTCCCAAACCCTGTAGCGTTCGGACATCGGCCTTGCACCCCTCCTCTCGATCTCCTGTAACGCTGTTAGCTGCTGTGCCGCACAAAAACAGCGTTGGGGGTGTGATTATTTGTGCTTCTCAGCTCTCCCAGTTGGCTGGTGCTTGGGTTGCTTATTTTAAATCTGGGAAAGCAGACAGTTCTGTAGGCCGGGACGGGGTGATGAGCCCGGTGCCTGGGCTTGGTGCGATTCCTCACTCGTGGTGTGTGGAAAGGAGCAGCTCTGCAGGTGCTCTCAGAGCCCTGGGGTGTCAGCTGTGACCGCTGCAGGGGGCTGTGCTCAGCTGCAGGTCACCGTGGAAGCTCAGAGCTCCTGAGCAGGGAAGGAGCTGCAGGCTGAACCTACTTGTTTCTTGCTGGTGCAGTGTAGCCTATAGTGGAAGGGAGCGCACAGAGATCGAGGTCTGGGTCTGGGAAGGGGAGTTGTGAGGTGTTCTGACAGGGTTCCTCCTGGCTTGCTCCGGTGGGGGCACTGGATCAGCTCCCCCCACGGCACAGCCAAACCTCTGCTGTCTCGCTTCTGTCCCCAGGTCTCTGCTCTCGATCAGGAGATCATTGAAGTGGACCCGGACACCAAGGAAATGCTGAAGCTCCTGGTGAGTAGCTCAGGCCACCCTGCTGCCTGGTGGAACCCAGCCCGGGTGGCGACCGTATCCCCAGCAGTGCTCCCGGGGCTACTGACGGCCTGGAACGCTCTGTCCCCGTGGCTGGGAGGGCTCTGCCTCCTCCCTTGGTGGGGTCTGGGCACACCGCTGACCCCGAGCTCTTTTCCAGGACTTCGGCAGCCTGTCCAACCTGCAGGTCACGCAGCCCACCGTGGGGATGAACTTCAAAACGCCGCGAGGCGCTCTCTGAGCCGCTCGTTATGTTGCTTTTACAATAAACGTGGGAAACCAACTCGGCCTGCTTGTTCTTTCAAAGCCCACGGCGGGGAGGAGCGGAGGGCTGCATCTCCCTGGGTTCTGCGTCTGAGGTGTCACTGTGAGGAGGACTTAACACCTTCCTGGTTGTTCGGGATGTGAGGTGCAGAGCTGTTGCTTGGCAGTGTCCTTAATGATGTTAGGGTGGTGGCGCACTGCTCTGAGAGGGCAAACATGGAGTGCCCTCGGAGCCTCCCAGCTTTGAGTGGGAAGCTCACAAGGTCGTGCGGTGCCAGAATAAAAGCTGTCTTTCTGACCAGATCTCTCAGTGCTTAGATGGAAGAGGAAAAGTCTCTCTGTGTTTATTTCTACAAGGGGAATGAACAGCTGAGCAACCTGCTGTCTGAGGGTGGAAGCCCATACAGGAGACAGGCCTTGAAGCCTCCAGGTGGACCCCCCATCTCCTACCATTGTCCCCGGGGAGAGCTGCATTCACCCCGCGACTCCCATCCTGCTGTACAGAGGACCTACCAGTCCCTGCTGTGCTCTTGGGTTCCTCCAGCAGAAAAGGGTTCTTAATCCATTTCCTTCCCTATTTTTTGCATGATCAGTGTCAGCACTTGTGCTCAGGACTGCGGTTTATGTGGGTTTTGCTAAGGAGAAGACTGGGGCCCATGCTCAGAACCCATTCAAACCCACAGGGCTCCTTGGAGGCCCTGAGCCAAAGGCTCTCCTGACTGTTGGCAGCCATGGGACACGTGTTAACTACCCCATACAAATAAAAAGGCAGAGGATTTGCTCTTTGGGGGGTACACTTGTATTTATGCTTGCTGTGGAATTTGCTTTCAGTAGTAAGGAGAAAAATGTTTGCAACAAATTCAGGCAGGTATGTAAAGTGTACTGAGCTGTCACCAGGATAAACCAAACACGAGTGGCTGAGAGCCCTCAAACACTGCAGGGATTTAACTCAGAATTTGCAGCTCAGTACCACCGATCTCCACTATGTAACTAAAATGCAGTGAGAACAAAGGCTGCCCGCTGGAATAACGATCAATCTGCCAGAAGGCAGGGAAGGCAGCCTTACTTGGGGGCAACCACAGGATGCTGGTTAACAGAACTGAACTGCCATACCTGGCTGATGGTGTTTGGCAGCGCTCCGTTAAGGTTTTGCTGAGAACAGCTGCCTGTTACTTAGAATTTTGTTAGTTTTCACATCAGGGTGAAGGCTGATTTCATTACGAACCCAGTAGGCGGTGTAACCTGCGGTGCCAGGAATGAAGTCGTGTAGCTCTCCGATGTATTTCCTCATGTGACGGGCAGAGGTGTAGCCTAGGGATGGAAAGTGCTGCTCTAAAGCCCAGCATTACTCTGTTGGGTGAAATGGGAACTATGGAACGTGGGAAGTGTTCAGGTGCAATCCCAGCTGTGCCCTCAGTTACACAAAGGCTGGCTGTGCTCTCAGGAGTTTGTAAGAACTGAGAACACAGAATCACAGAATCACAGAATGGCCTGGGTTGGCAGGGACCTCAAGGATCACGAATCTCCAACCCCCCTGCCGGGCAGGGCCACCAACCTCCCCATTTACTAGACCAGGTTGCCCAGGGCCCCATCCAACCTGGCCTTGAACACCTCCAGGGACGGGGCATCCACAACCTCTCTGGGCAGACCGTTCCAGCACCTCACCACTCTCCTGGTAAAGAACTTCCTCCTAACATCCAACCTAAATCTTCTCTCTTTCAACTTAAAACTGTTCCCCCTTGTCCTGCTGTTAACACGCACCAGCATCGAGGGGCAACCTAGGAAGATGGACCTCCATACCTGCGCAGTTCTGCACCAGGGACTGACACAACATGCAGATCAAAGCGATGAGCAACGAGCAGTGCTGAGCCATCAGAAACAGCAGTGTCAATAAAACCCAAGGTAATCTTTTGGGTGAATTTTAGCAGGTTTGGGGTCTGGCAGGTAGGTAGAAAGCAATCCCTGGGGGTGGTCCTGGCTCCACCAGCATCCGCAGCCATTTCCAAGCTATCTTCCACTCCTTAAAGGCCTACCCAAGCAGCACATTACCTGTCACCATGTTATTTATTGGATATTCCTGAAGTGCGTGGCATGGAGCTTCCCCCTGGCTGGATGCTCTTGAGCCCCTTATTCCTTCACTGCTGTGTTGGGAGGAATTGTGTTACTCTCTGCACTGGGTATCTTCTGACAGGAGAGGACTCCTCCAAGTCCCCCTGCCGTGGCCAGAAATACCTTTCGGATACGTTCTGTGCATCCTCCCCAGCTCCTTGCTCACACTCCTTGCTCACTGTCTCTGGTTCATCAGACAGCTTTTCTTCAGGCTGTGAGTATCAGCGCAGAGTTCATTTAAAATGGTGCACCACTCACAAGGAAGTTTTACATCCAGTAATACTTTTTGCTTCAAATGTACCGAGAAATGACCTCAAGAAGACAGCATGCAGTGGGAGCAAAGTGATTTGGAAAGAAAGCCGGAGTCCCGGGATCATAGAATTGGAAGAGCCCCCCCAGCCCCACCCCTGCATTAGGCTGCCTGCCCCCAGCCCAGGCTGCCCAGGGCCCACCCATGGCCTCGTCACCTCTGGGGATGGGGCACCCACAGCTCTGGGCAGCAGCTCTAGAAGCTCACACAAGTTGTTACAGCACCTACACCTGTGGGGTGTTTCTCACATACCTGTTCCACAAGGGAATCATCCATCTGCTCCCAAAGAAATCTACCAATTTTTTTCCTGATTTCTGCCATGAGCAAAAAAATGAGTGTAAAAGCAGCCCAGCAGCTCACTGAGCAGCACTGCACCCTGAGCAGTGAGGCACCGATTCCTCAGCCCCGGGGAGGAGGCATCGCTCCCAGCAGAAGGAAATCCCCCCCTTGGAGCAGGGGGACGGGGCACTGCCCCTCACCTTCCTGCAGGCAGGCGGGGGGCAGCACAAAGTGCCCCAGAGCCACGGGCTGCTGCTTGGCAGTGCTGCAGTTCACCCACGCCGAGAGATAACAGGAATGGAACACTGTAGCTCTGCCATCCAGGTACTCCAGGCTCTCATGTATGCTGGGAAAGAAAAGGGGCAGTTTCTAAAGGTAAGCACGACTACAAGCCAAACGGAAGGAGCTTTGGCTCCGATGAGTCTGGAATCAGCACTTGTGTTCTGCTATCCCCTGCGTTTCAGTTTTTTTTTGTTTGTTTTTTTGTTTGTTTTTTTTTTTTCCTGTGGTTACTTCCCCGTTTGCCCCATAGCCCTGGGATGGTGCCAACTTTACTTCAGACCCCAGGCTTTTGTATCAGGTCGGTCCCATTGCCTCCATTCACCCAGCTACAGGTGTCCTTTATCAGCTGGTTCTGCGCAGAGGTCTTGCACAGCACTAAGTTGAGGTGGGCTTTATTTCTGCTGGTGTGAATGCGGATGGATCAGCTCCTGCCTTGGTCTGCTCTCCCACAAAAAGCTGTGGCAGCAGCCACACAACACCATCCCCGCCACTGGGGAACATCAGCATTAACGCAAGCATTGACTTCCACTGCCTTTTGCTCCCTGCAAACCAGCAGAGCCCCTCCAGCACACCATCAGTGAGCAATGGAGATGGCGAACCCCGAGTGGGACGTTTCCCAGGCATGTGCTGGCCACTGGGGGTGGCACTAAGGGGGGTCAGAGCCAACCTGCGGGTATCGGGGTGAGCGGCATCGCTGCTGAAGAGATAATCAGCGTCCTGCCAGCGGGTGAGCAGCCCTCCGCCAGCCACTGCAGGAGGAAGAGTGGGGTGAGGACGAAGGGGAACCCCAGTGTGCACCTACACGTCCCCACAGACCCCACGTCTCCGTGCTGCAGCACACGGGCACAAACCCGTCGTATCCTCATCCCTTAACACATCCCCCACCCCAATGTGTCCCAGTGTGAGCCCAACACAACACACCCTCGTGCCCCACTGTGTCAGTGCACCCCGGCTCACTCCCACACGCACCCCAACGCATCCCCACACATCCCCCACGCTCCGCTGTGAATACCCCACCCCGTTCCACGTCCCCCCCACCCCAGCGTGTCTCCACACACCCCAAAACAGCCCCATGAACCCCCCTGCACCGCCAGGGCTCACCCCACAGCTGCCGGGGGCCGGGCTGGACGCTGTGGGAGAACCAGGCCTGGCAGCCCTTAAACATGGCGGCGGGGAAGGCCTGAGCAGCGCGAGGCGGCGGGAAGGTGAGGAAAAGGCAGCGGCGGGAAATGCTGAGGGGTGGTGGGGAAGAGGGGGGGATGGGGCAGAGGGACCCAAGGATGGGAGCGCAGCTTTCCTGCCAGGAATGTTCAGACCAGAGCCTGCTTTCAGGTATTTTAATCTGAGGTGAGGAGCGGCGGCCGCTCGTCAGCAAATGCTGTGTCTTTGAGTAAAGCGTGGCTTCCAGCAAAGCTGAAAGACAGAGGTTTGCATACATCTCATTGCTCAGCACAGACAGTGCAAATATAACAGAGCAGTCTACAAAGCAAGCCAGAACTGCATCAACCTCGAGCAGGCCAATCTTCATCCATGAAAGCACTGCAATAAATCCCCCCCGCCCAGACCCGAGATCCGCACCCCCCAGGTACAGCTGGACCCAGCAGGACAACGTGACCACAGCAGCCCCCCACAGAGCCACAGCAGCGGCCCCACTGTGCAGCACTGCCGCCTCCGTTCGGTAACGCCTCCCAAGGCAGCTCATGGAAGGAACAAAACACGTGGAGGTGAAAGCAGCTGACGCCCCACACCTCCCCTCGGCCCAGCTCTGAGCCTGTGTGCCCTGAAAACCAGCATTTAATCTTTTCTGGTTTTATTTAGGTAAAACTCATGTACAATTCACACCAGCAAAGAGCTCCAACAGATCTAATTGGCAGTGCAGATACTGAGAGCTACGTGCTCAAATAAGCCGAGGTGGGATTACTGCTTCAAGTCAAAGATATTTTAACACAAGCTCCAGCAATTGTTTATGGAGGACAGCTGTTACAGAGTAGGGTTTACTGATTTATCACTATTAATTACGTACCTTTCCTGGGGGATAGTTATGCACAACTTTCGAAGGCACGAATTTGCATTACAGATTTTCACAATTCCAATCCCAATCAACTTGCTTTGCATCTCCCTGCATCCCTGCAGGGGATCTTCAACAGCATCTCTGTATTTGCAAAACATCTGCCACACTCCTAAAGGCTGCAAGCCCCTTCCTCCCCCCCCCCCCCCCCCCCAGCAAGCTTTTCCTCATATCTTAATCCCTCAGAGCTTTAATTCCACACTGAAGAAAGTCAGGAACACAAAGTTCAGAGCACTGCTGCTAACCCTAGGGGAGAGCATCCTAAAAGAAGGAATTTCATGATGAAGATGCTTGCTCTTTGCCGTCATACCCAGAAGTGCGATGCAAAGAAAGGACAGAAGCTCAAGCTCATTTCAACTTGGAATGCAGAATTCTTCAGACCTGCATGGAAGAGAAGAGTGACATCAGTCGCTCTGTGCACTGCTTCAACTCTAAGTATTTTTTTAAGAACCTATTCTTCCAGTGCAATCATTTTCTAGCTTTCGAGCCTTTCCCACCCCTCAGTATTACGGGCTTTTGTGCTGCTAATTAAGAGTACCCTTTTCCTCCTCTGCTCACCTCACCCCTATTTTCTCCCGTCCCTGAATACCAACACCCCTCCCAGCCTTTGCAGGAAGAGCTTGAAAGTATTTTGGAAAACAGTAGCAGATAAAGCACTCTGATCCTTCTACATCTCAAGAAGGAAAGCCCAAGGGCTCCCCTCCTGCCCCATCTATAACGTTCACGTGACTCATGGCTCCATGACTCAGCCTAAAAGCGTTTGTTTCCTGAGCCAGCAGGGAGGGCACTTCCCATAAGGCCTGGAAAGGCTCAGCTCCCACCGTCAATATTTAACCAGCCTCAAGCAGAGTTCTCAGCAAAGGAGTTTCAGTTTCAAGTTGCGCTGCAATTCTTTCGACTATTCCACATCTCTGCAGTTTCCTCCATGGGGGCTGGGCTCGCTATTCACGCCGAGCCCACCCCCATCTCCTGCCATGCCCACCGCAGGCTAACCATCCTGCCTCCCCTGAGGCGCAGGGGATTTCCTAGCACGGGAACTTCCAGACCCCGTGTTCCATTCTCCTGGCTGGCAGGGAGGAAAAGCAGTGGGATGGGCAGTGACAACTCATATCGGCGTCTGGCAGATGTGCCAAAGAGCTTTGCTCCGAGGGCCTTTTTGCTTCTGGGAGAAAAAGCAGGGCTCTCGTAGGCTGGGTGCGGGTGAGCACTGGCTGTAACACTAAGCAGAAAGAGCTTCGGAACAGCCCTGCTAGCTGTTAGTGGGAACACAAGGGGTCTTTTAGCCGTTCATCTTGCTTGTTGGCTCTACGAGCTACTGAGGGTCCCCCCTTACCCGCAGGTCGCCAGGCACTGCGCCACTCACCGTGCTCATCCCGGGCACAGCTCAGAACTCGGGATCTGCGGAGAGAAAGAAGCAACGTCAGTGCCCGGAAGGCGGCGGCTCAGGGCCGCGGGCGCTCAGCAGCGCAGGAAGGGCAGCGCCGCGGGGAGGAGGGGGCGGCCGTACCCCACTTGTAGACCTGCGGCTCCTTCAGGGTCTCGTGCTCCACCTTGCACGCGTAGGTGGAACCGCTGCTGGGCGTGAAGTCGGCGTGCACCAGGCGCTGGAACGTCCAGTCGTCGTTGAAGGACATGTCGGAGTACTGCGCACCCTCCATGGGCACGCCGTCCTTCATCAGCGTGATGGAGATCTTGGGTGGGTGGAAGCCGGCCGCGAAGCAGTTGAGGACGTTCTTGGTGCCCGCAGAGGCGGGGAAGCGGGAGTACACCTGCACCTTGGGCGTCACTGCGGGGACGGAGGGGTGCTGAGCGGGGGGAGGCCCACGCGGGGAGAGACCCCAAAGGACGGCTCAGCACCCCGCGCCCCCGCCCGGCCCCAGTACTCACGGTCGGCCTGCGCCAGCCCGAGCAGCGCCACCAGGGTCACCAGCACCACCGCCGCCGCCTTCCCCATGGCTCCGCTGTCCGCTCCGCTCCGCTCCGCTCCGCTCCGCGCTCCTCGGGGAGTGGCCCCGGCCGCCCGCACGCAGCTCGCTTACACCCGCCTGGAGCGCGGCCAATGGCGGCGCGGTAAGCCCGCCGCGTCACCAGTCTCCGGGCAGAGCGGCAGTGTAGAGGTTACAGAGCCGGAACGAGGTGGCCCACAGCGCCTGCGAACTGCTGGAGCACCGCTTTCGCTTTCTCTTTCTGTTTCCCAAAAGAAGGTGGGCGTGGCCTAGCGTGTTGGGGGGGGGGGGGGGCGGGATGCGCAGGCGCACTGCGTCGGCGGGCGGTGCCGTGCGGCACAGCGCGTGCGCGGCAGCCGCAGCGCGGGAAACCGTAAAAGGCGGCGGGCGGGGCAGCGCGGCCCCGTAGAGGGCGGCGGGGCGGTGGGGCCGCGTCATGGCGGAGGGCGGTGAGCCCGTGGTGAGTGCCCGCCCTGCCCTGCCTCGCCCTGCCTCGCCTCGGCGCTGTCCGTGCTGCGTTCGCTCTGAAGCCTAGCGGTGCCTCCGCTGCCGCCTCTTTCTCCCCTTAGATCCTTGAGGACTACCTGCTGGTGGAGGATGCTCCTCTGCTGGAGGAGATGGCCGAGGAAGATGAGGAGCTCGACCTGTACAACGAGATGACGTTTGGGCTGGGTAAGGTCAGAAGGAGGCCGGACTGGGGGTGACCACCGGCACTTGGGGGGTGAGGAGGGAGAGGGTGGTGAGGAAGGTGGTCCCTAGCAGGAGCCGAGCTGGGGGGAGGGAGGGGTTGGCATCTGTATGCCCTCAGTGTGCTTTGCTTCTTCCTTCAAGACCGTGACTCTACTGAGGAGGACGCCGCCAAAACCCCGGTGCCTCCAGAGAGGAGCCCTGAGCTGTTGGAGCCCAAGGAACAGCCCCAAGTGGTGGAGGGGCAGCCACCAACAGAGGAGCAGGGAGAGCCCCAGGGTGAAGGTGGGACGGAGCCAGAGGCTGAGCAGGTGGGCTCTGAGGAGGAGGAAGAAGATGAAGAGCAGGGAGTTGAGGAACAGGAGGATGAGGAGGAACCCAACGACCTAGGAGACCCAGCAGTGATGAGAGCTGTACAGAGCAAGCCCACGCTGGAGGTGATGCCTGGTTGGGGTGGGAGGGGACCCTGAGTGAAATCCCTGGGGGTTCCCCAGTGCCCAAGCAGAGATGGTGGTGTGGTTCTACTGCTCCTTTCTCCATCTTCACTCTATGGACTGTGACCCCGTGGGGGGGCAAGGGGTGGTTCCGAGAGGGAACAAGGTCAAGCCCATGGTGCTTTTGCAAAATGCACGTCACTAACTGTCCTCTTTGCTCTCAGAGCCAGGACTCAGCAGTGTTGGACAGCAGAATTGGCTCTGACTGGGCAGATTTTGTCCAAGAGGACATGGTAAAAACATCCCCTCCTCGTTAGTAGCAGGGGCTTGAGTGCCTCCTGCCCCTCCTCTCCCTGTGCTGATCTCTGTTTGTCTTCTAGCTGGCTATGGACCCTATGGCCTGGGGCTCCTGCCCCAGCAGCATCCCACCCCACCACATGCTAGAGGTGCGTCCTTGGGCTGCCCCTGTGTGTCCCTTATGGTGGTGAGCAGTCAAGGCTCCATTCTGCCACCTCCTTTCACAGGACAAAGCCATCCTGCAGGTCCTGGAGAGGCCGCCTACTGCCACCAACATGGCCCTCGACTTTCTTGGCTCCCCTGTGCAGAGAGGGTATGTGGGTTCCCCACGGCAGAAGCGCCCTGACTTCAGAGGGATGTCCCCCAAGTCTTTCCCCCAGCGCTTCCTCCAGCAGGTACAGGTTTTCAGAGACTCTTGTTTTGCCCTTCCTCTACCTTCCCTGCTCCAGAAGCTGTCCCCAGCTCTGAGATGCTTCTACATTCTATGGGACCTACTACCAGGCTGGGATTTGTGGCTATGGCCACATCACCGGTGCCTGGCTGGTCCCAGTAACATCTTCTTCCTGCAGCAACCTCTGATACCACGCTCCACATCCTCCCCTCGGCCTTTCCCACCACCCCGCAGAGCCTCTCCTTTCTTTACTTCCAACCAGGTAACGGAGTGGGCTGTTGGCAGCCACTAACCCCACAAATGGTGCTATGTCCTGGAAGACACTTCCGAGCACATCTCAGCATCTCTCCCGAGTGGCAGCCTCTGCAGCTCAGTCTCATCCTTGGCACTCTTCTCTATCTTTGATGGGGATGGTTGTAGCTGTTGCTTCTTAAATACATGTATCCTGATGTTCCTGCACTGGGCCTGTTTGGTAGCACGTTGGAGCAACTTTGATGGACCTGGGCTGCACCAGGCAGCAGCGTGACTCTAGGGTACCCTTGTCTTGCCCAGATATGGGAACACAGAATGTGGCTTTGGTAGAGCCCAGCCATCCCTCCAGGTGCCCTTGGAGGTGACAGCAGGGTGTCCTGCCACCTGACCACTTTTCCCTTCCTTTCTAGTCCGCAGGGTATGTGTCTCCAGGCCCTTTCAGTCCCCTGTCGCCCAACATTGGCACCCCGCCACGGCCTCTCACCATGCACTTTGGCCCAATGTCTCATTCTCTGGATCCCTCTGTTTTCTTCAGCCCCTCCACCAGCGGCCATCTCAACCTCAGGTAGCAGGGGTGGCGAGTGGGGTGCCTGCCTGGGGACAAGGGAGCGGTGTCGCAGCTCTCATAGAAGCTGGTAGCTCTGTGGGGATGGCTCAAGTGTGGGTGCTGAGCTGTGGTTGTGATGATGAGGAGACGTCTGGTCCGGGTGAGGACCAGGTGGACCAGATGGACAGCATGCCATGGGCATGTCACTATTCATTGTCTGAAGGCCAAGGGAGCTGGTGGCCCTTGTGGCACTAAGCAAAGACCTGTCCAAGTGATGTCCCAGAGTTCTGGCAGAGATGCGTTGGAGCTCGTGTATTGTCTTCAGTCCTCATTGTCCTTTTGCAGTGTGCCCAGCCACCTCACCCAGCTGCACCCACAGCACCAGCGCATCCTGACCCAGCGGCAGCAGCAGGGTGGGACATTGCAGAGGTATGGGGTTTACAGGGGGAACTTGGGGGTGCCTCAGGGGGGCTCCAAGTGCTCACAATAGGCTGTGGTCTTCCCTGTGACAGTGTCTCCCCCAAGAAGCTGTGGTCCCCTAAAGCTGACCCTTGTGCTGGGCTGATGACCTGCAAGGAGAAGGACTGGGTTGTCAAGGTGGAGATGATCCAGCTGCAGAGTGAGAACTTGGATGATGATTATTACTACCAGGTGAGCTGCTTCTGTGGGGATCCTGTGGTCACCCAGCTTCCTGGAGCTACATATTCACACCTTAGGGAGCTAGCAGGTGCGGGGACTTGGGGTGCTGAGCCCTGTACAGGAATGGGGCAGAGGAACTCGGATGGTGCCATGTTATCCTTCTGGCTGCCTGCAGACCTACTACCACCGGCTGGAGCGCAAGCAGGCAGAGGAAGAGCTGCTGGGTGGGCGCAACAAGCAGGAGCCCCCCAAGCTGGTGACACCATTCATCCAGAAAGTGGAGACCTACAATTCTGGTGAGGGGCTGTTGCTGGGGTTGGGGTATGGGATGTGGGACGTGCTCTCACCACACTCCTGCTCTCTTCCAGTGGTGCGCATCGCTGGCTCACTGGGCCAGGTCGCTGTATCCACCTGCTACAGCCCCCGGCGGGCCATTGATGCTGTACACCATGCCCTGGTGGAGGAGGTAGGTGAAGGGGACAGCAGGCTCCAAGCTTCCTTCTAGGTCTTGGAGAAGTTTAGGAGGAGTGAAAGGAACTACCCTGGCTCTGGGTGTTGGATGGGGCATGTAGTGGGGCTGGATGTCACTTTTGTGGCATCAACAGGGTGGGATGGGACAGCCGGTGGTGGCTGTGGCCGCTGTGCAGGGTTGGTCTTTGTCCTGAAGCCACTTTGATCCCCAGGGAGCAGCTGGCCCAGAGCTGTGCCGGCAGCGGTGTCTGGTGCTGGCTGTAACTGTGCCTTCCTTTCTCCCCTCCTGAAGGCTGCGGGGAGCCACCGGCTTCGAGCGCTGCACAGGATTGAGAGGGTGAGTGGCTGTGGCCCTGCTTTGTAGTATGCTTTGCAGAGCAGAGGCTTGTCCTGGGAGGTCTGCCTTGGTGTGGGGGTCTTGAACATCCAGAAGGTGCTCCAAGCTGGCTGCTTAACCCTTGGCATTTCTTTAGCTGTTCCTGCAACTGCTGGAGGTGGAGGAGATGCAGCGGAAGATGTCCTTAGCCACAGAAGAACAGGAGCACAAGACCCAGGAAGTGGGACGGATCTATCAGGCCCTGAATATCAGAGCCTGCAGCAGTGAGGAGTAAGATTCTGCGGTGTGAAGTAGGGGTGGGCAGCATGTCCTCGTCCTAGCTGTGTTCCCTGTAGTCATGAGTAATGGGATTCTGTCCTCTGTATGTCACCCTAGTTTGTGGTGCCCCTATCTATAAGCCTTGTCCACTGGAGGTGTATGGGAGTGAGGGAGATGTCAGTTCATCTCCTAGATAGGCAGAAGGGCTTCAGGTCTCTCAGGGTTTGTGCCAATGGAAGCCTTCTTTCCCCAGGGAGGCAGAGGATGAGTTCCTGCAGGTTCTGTGCGTGCGGAAAGGCAAGAAGCTCACAGCACGACTGCTGCCCCACCTGGCCCCAGAGCAAGCAGAGAAGATCCTGCTGACCATCACCCACCACCTGCCCTTCCTCATGAAGAAGGATGCACCAGATGAGGCGAGCACTTCCAGTCTGGGGCAGGGGGGTGCTGGGTTGCTTTCTTCTATCTCTTTTCCTGGAGCTGGCTGTCTTGCTGGGTATCAACAAGGCTGGGTGGATGGTTGGGTTGACATGGGAAGAGGCCTATGAAGGGCAGGCTCAGAGCTTTGCTTCCCCCGTTGAAGTGGAGGAGGAAGGTTGCTAGGAAGTGTTAAGGTAGTTCTGAGGGCCATGTATCCCTAGGATGTGCATTGTGGCCCCTGCATCACCTCTAACCCCCTGAAGGTAGAGATTTGGGATAGGACTCAAGGATGGGGATGGGACAGCTGTGGGTCAAGCAGTCTCAGATCCCTGCTCTCTCCCCTCTGCCCTGCCCAGTCTCTCCCCCTGCTCTACAGCCCTTTGAATGAGGTGGTGGGCAGGATGACCTTCAGCAGGCTCATTGAGGTCCTGCAGGAGATGACCAGGACCCTGCCTGAGTCTGCTGAGCTCCCACTCACTATGGCCTTGAAGAACCAGGTATGTTGGTATCCCCACTATGCAAAAGGCACCACAGATGGACGGGCAGCCCATGATTCAATTCCTGATGCATCCCTACAGTTTGGCATCTCCTTGCTCTACTCCCTGCTGAGCCGTGGCGAAGGACTGTTGTCCTCTGAGATACCACTGGAGCCACACATTGGGGACTTCGAGACGTGGTGAGGAGATGGGGCTACATAAGCATGGCTGGGGTTGGCTGACCAACAATGGCACTCACTTGTCCCCTTGGTGTCCCCAGGACAGACACAGTATTCCTGGTTGCTCGGGAGCTGTCACAAGTGCCCAAGGCTTTGCTGGTGGAACCACTCTTTTTGCCCAGCAATCTCCTCTCACTCTTCTGCCGCTACCTGGACAAGCAGACTGTCCACCACCTGGAGGCCAAGATGGAGTGAGTACTGCCTGGTGCTGCCCTGTAGAGAGAGGGGATCTGTTGGGACCAGATTCCTGGGAGAGGAGTGGTAGAAGTGCGAGACTGCAGACCCCTGCTGTGCTGGAGGACACAAGTCCATATAGAGCAGTTTGCCCATGATGGTCCCTAGTGCCATCAAACTTGCAGTGCTTACTTTGACTTGAGCAGATCTGATGTGCTCTTGGTGCATCCCTCTGGGATGAATGAATGTGGGGGTAGAAAGCTGGGGAATCCCTTCTGCAGTCTGGCTAGGCAAGCTCTGGGGCACAGCACAAGGTGGTGGCTGGGCAGGTAGGCTCCTGGTGGCTGTCACCAGTGTGGTGTGACAAACCTGATGCTTCAACCTTGCTCCTTCCCCACAGGTGCTCCCCACTGCCGTCGGAGGCTCCCATGCCATGCTAGGCCCTGAGAGCAGGGCAGGGCCTGATGGAAGGACTTTGAGTTTTGAAGCAACCACAACCCGGGTGCTGGGCACTTTGGGTGAGCCGTGTGCTGGCTGGGGATGTGGGTAACTTATTTTGGCCTCACACCCTGCAGCAGCGCTTGGCAGGTGCTGAGGTCACTCTGCACTGGGGCGCTGGGAGCACCTGCAGGGGGTGAGTTTATGTATAGCACTTGAAATAAAAAAGGTGATTAACAAGCGCTTGCATCTCCTGTGGGCTGCCTCTGCTGTGTGTGGGTGACCTGGATCCAATAGAGGCATTGCTGGAGCACGGGCCTGGAGACCCAGGATGGGGATAAAGAGGATCCAAGAGTGCAGGAAAAGCAGGGAAAACCCAGAAGGAAGATAAAGAGGATTGAAGGAAAAGGCAATGATGAAAACGGCTGTGGAAGTGTTGGAGGCTCAGAGCTTGCATGGATGTCAGTGGCAGGGAGAAAATGAGTGGAGAATGGGGAAAGGTGTGTGCATGCAGAAGGGGACACGGTGAGGTATGTGTGTGTGCACAGGAAGAGCAGTCCGAACACATGGCTGAGGACAAAGCCCCTCTTTCTGCTGAGGGCTTGGAGGTGTCACGATGGAACACCTTGAAGTTACAGCATCATCTTTCCCTTTTTTTAAGGTGACCATGGCTGTCACCAGCTTACCCCCAGGTCTGCCTCTAGGACCGAGGGGTGCCTAGATATAACGTCCCAGGGTTTAGATATCTTGGTGGTGGCTGCCTGACTTCTAGCTGTACAGTGGGATTTCTCATCCTAGGCGGGGGGAGATCATAGAGTTGCAGACTTCCTGGTCTGCGAGGGTGCACTGCTGGCTCATTGCCTGCTGCCCTCCCCAGCACCCCGGGCCCTTTTTGGCAGGGCTGTGCTCCATCCTTACACCCCCAGCTTGTGCTGACTGCAGGGCTTCCACGACCCAGCTGCACACCTTGCACTGGGCTTTGTTGAACCCATTGGGGTTCTCCTGGGCCCATTGCTCAGCCTGTCTGGGTCCCTCTCGAGGCCATCTGTTTGCACGTGGATGACTGGCATGTCAAAAGTAGTTCAGGATTTAAGCAACTGACTGTAGCACGCTGAGGGGTCAAATCTGGAGACCTAAAAGCAGCTTCAGAGTTCTGAAGCCTGCCTTGTGGCAGAAAGCAGAACAGCAGCAAGGCCTTGGAGATGAGGATGAGCAGTATGTTGTTTTCTGTTCCCAGCAGAGTGCAGCCCGAGTGGGGGTGGGGGAGGTAAGGAGGCGCAGGGGCAGCTTGCAGCCACGTATGGCACTGCTCCCACGAAGACCGCGCTCGAGGCAGGGCTGTTTTTGCCCTTCGGCTGTGATTTTCAGTATCGCAGCGGAGGTGCCGCGCTGCCCCGGGCTGCAGGACGGCGGAGAACGGCGCGCACGTTGGTATGCCCGCCGAGCCTCCTGGAGCCGCTCATTGGCTCCCCCTGCTGGCCGGCAGCCGGCTGTGCCCAATCGCGAGGCTCCGCCCGCCCTCAAGCTCCGCCCTCATGCTTTAAGTAGTGGTGGGGACTTCCGGTCTCGTCTGTCGCGGGCGGAAGCGGCGGCGCGGAGATGGCGTCGGGAGGCGCTGGCGGCTCCCGCTCCCCGTCCCCGGGGCCGCATTTGCCCCCGCCCTTCCCACCGTCCTGCGGCGACGGCGACGCCGCCGACAGCGACACGGAGGGGGAGGACATCTTCGCCGGCACCGTGAGTGGGGAGGGGGACGCACCAGGGCGCCATGGGGCTTCCCGGGCCCGCTTTGCTCCGCGCCGAGGGGTGTTTGGGGCCCGCTAACCCGGGGAGGCCCGCAAGGCCTTGGTGCGAATCGTGCCTCCCCGAGCAGAAAACAGCGCTGCTCGGCTAAAGCAGCTTAACAGGAGCTTAATGTGGTTGTCAGAGCAGCTGTCATAACTAACGCTTGGTGCTCTGCCCTTGAGCGTTAGCAAAACACTCCTCGTGCAGCTGTGGGGATAGAGCTGTCAGCTCGGCGTCCGTCCCTGTGCTGAGTGCCGGGCTGGGGGCCTGGGGAGTGACCCCGATGGTTACTGTGCCAGAGGTGCTGGGCACTGTTACGGGCTGCTCTGAAGGAGGCTGCAGTTCTCTTATAGCAAGAAGTGGAGAGCAGGGCGTGGTACTTCTGTGTTCTTAGAAATCAAGGCAGACCGAGAACCCAAGGGCAGATAGCTCTCTTCAGCATTTGAGGCTCATTCAGTACCCACCTTACCTTGTCTGCAAAGACCTTCTTACCGGCTTGGGAAGCTTACCCACAGCTCCTGTGCAGGAGCAGAGGGTATGAGTGACCCCACACACAGTGCTCGTTTGCTGGGCTGTGAGATGGAGGACTGAGTGTCACTTGAAAAGCAAATTGCCACAGGTCTGCACCACAAGCAGCAAAAACCTGGCTTTTACAAGGGGTCTTGTGTTGGCATGCTCACCTGAGGCTCCCTGGTGCTGCTTGCTTGGCCTGAGTGGTGCTGCTACTGCCAGTGTGCAAACAGAAGGGCTGAGTCTCCTAGGGCTGTTGAGAGCTGTTGCAATCTGTTTACTCAACCAGGATTGCTAAGGGTGCCGGAAGAGAAGCAGCCTCTGGTCACTGTGCATGCTGGGTTCACAGTGGTGACCCTACATGGCAGCATCTGGACCCCCTCAGCATTAATGACTGTGTTTGTGTCCTTTTAATTGTTTTACAGAGCAAACCCCCGGCACCAAAAAGGGAATTGCTTCTTCCTGTAAACAACAGCTCCAAAGAGAACGGGGTTCGTGTAGAGCAAGATGATCAGGACCTATTTGCAGGTGAGTCCGCATCTCTGAGCACTTACTGGTGCTTTCTGAACTCTGAGCTTGGAGTCATCTTTGTTCTAGCCATGATTTGCCTGTGGTTAGGCTGCTTGTTCTGGACTCTCACAGCTCCTTATCTCTCAAACTTGTGTTGTGCTCTGGGAGCGCTTAGTACTTGTGGTGTGTTTGGGAAGGTCCTGTAGCCTCCTCCAGGTTTCTCACTTAATCATGCAGCAGGATTAACTGCCTGGAAGCTGAAGAGGCCTAAAAATGGGTTTTTATTAAACTACAAGGCAGTGTGTCCTTCCGCACTTGAAAGGCCTTTGTTCTCTAACTTTTCCTCCCTCTGTGCAGGTAGAGGAAGCATGTCTAGCTGAGATGTGTCTGTTCCCCAGGAGCAGGGAACGTAACACCCCTCTGTGGGGGAAAGCAAGGAGGGTTAGGCTTTACCCAGCTGTCCTGTTCCTTGGCTGAGTGTAAGACCATTGGTAGAGGCATCTGAAAGTCAGTTCTGGAGATATCTGGTAACAGGTGGAAGGTTTGACTTCCTCTGGTGGATGAGTGTCCTGGGAAGGAGCCAGTCTATGTACAGTGCTAAAATCCAATTTGTCTGCAGCTGCTACTAGCACACAGCAAGGAACTCCTGTCTGCCTCTCTAGAATAAGTTTTGATTAACAAAATGTTCAGCTGAGTTGATCAAATGCCCTTAGTGCAGCGAAGCTATATGAAGTTGTGCTCTTCCCAGTGCATACAGATGTCCTCCCTGTGTTTCCTTAATAGTGATTAAGATTGTTGTTGCTGCCTAGGTCCCGTGAGCCTCTCTGAAAATGCTGATGTTTTTAGAAACCCAAAGTAGAGAGGCTGACCCTTGCCAACTTCTCTTGACAGATGCTACTGTAGAGCTGTCTCTAGACAGCACGCAAAACAACCAGAAGAAGGAACTGGCCAAAGCATCCAATCCTGCCCCCTCATTAGAAGTAGCTGCAAGCTCTTCTTCTAGAAACCCTCCAAAGAGCTATGAGGAGGTGAGAACTGCTCTCAGCTTTCCAACTTGCCCTGCTGGTTTGGGACTGTAATTGGCAGGAACCTGTCTGTTTACTCAGATTCGAACCTGCATCTAATGATGTAATTAATGTAATTGGCACATTGGATGGCCTGGTTTTATCTCAGGCTGTCAGTCTGGGGCTTGAAGTGGTGCTCAGGTGAGCCTTGCTCTTGTGGAAGCGTGATGGTGCAGGCTGCTTCCAGTGCTAAGAGCAAGCGGCTGACCTGAGGGTCTGAGCTCTGATTGAGAGTTCTGGCTCCCTCTGTTGCCACAGATGGAAGTAGGTGGTAGAACTACTCTCGTGTGAATTTTAAATAAGTCTCCTGGGTGACTTGGGAGCACAGATTTCTTAAGTGGAACTTGTGGTCTGGTTGCCAAGCCCAGTTAGGCGGTGCTCGGCATAATTCTGTCTCCTTTTCCTGTTGAGAAATTAATACTATTTTGGTGACAAGCAAAGAGCTCCTGTTCTGCCCCAAGCACCCTGAGATCACGAGGACTCTGCAGTACTGTCATTGTCTCAGACTGGCTTCAAGCTGGCTCAAGCAAAGCAGTGCAGAACCTGGGCAGGATGCTGAGCTGATTGGTGAACTGAGAAGCTCTCACCTTCAGGTTCTTAAACTTTAAGAGGCTGTGTGGGGCAGAGTGCTTTACCTTCACCTTACTAATGAGGAACTGTAATGCTTTCCAAGCAAGCCTGAAGCCTTATTGGCCTGGCAGTGGCAGTACTGTTGCTTTTGCTGCCTCTGATCTTCAGTAAAGCAGGGTTCAGGCCAGTTGCTGTCACAGTTCTCCATCCCTGTGTGCCTGCATAGTGTAACTTGCCTCCTGTATAGGTTCAGTATCTTCACCTGTTTCAGGTGAGAATTGAAATTACGATGTAAAAGAGCCCAGAGGAAACTATTTTGCACGGAGCTGGGCTGAAGTTGGCCTTGGTAGAGTTTTGCCTTAGTGATGAGCAGTCTGTGCATTAGTCTGTGCAGATAGCATTGCTGTAGAGACAAATCTGATCCAGGATGCTTGGAACGTGCAGCCTCAACACAAGTGTGGAGCCCAAGGGCTTCGTAGCATTGCCTTGACCAGACTGAAATACCAAAGATGCCTTGGCAGTGTGACAAGTGCTCTGTAGCATATGGGACTTTGTCTATGGAAGCCTGGATTTCTAGTTCTAATTTGCTGTCCTTACATGCTTACTTCAAACAGCTGGAAGAAGAGGAACAGGAGGACAAATTTGAGCTGACTGTAGGAGTGAGTGACCCGGAGAAAGTCGGTGAGTTGTGTGTGACTGGCAGGAAAGAAGTGAAACTGCCCTTAACCTGAAATCAAATATGCTGTCCCACGCTTTGGCACCTTCACTGGCAGCTGTGGAGCAATGAGAAGCAAGAAGCTTTTTCTTTGTTGGAAGTAGGGATCAGAGCAACTTAGCCAGCCACAGGGCAGTCCATGGAGAACCCATCTGATCCCAGCCAGTTCATGGCTTCTGGAGCTGGGGGGGCGCACTGACTTCTAATCAGAGGTGCACTGGGGCATTGTCTGACTTGTGAGAATGCCCTTTGCTTGAGGTATGAAGTAGACCTTCCTCTCCCCAGACAAGCGGTTTCTGTATTAGCTGGAGAAAAGGCTGGCTGTGATGTCCCAGAATCAAACCACAGGCAGCCAGGGGCTGTCTGACTTGCATCCTCTGAATAGACTGCTTCATGTGCCGCACAGCCGCTGAATTGTGACATGGCGAGCAGATGCATGGAGTTAGCCCCAGTGCTGTCAGGGTAACAAGCGTCTGATTGTCAGCGTTGGCTGCCTTGGGGAGGAAAAGGAGGGCTGAGCAGCCAGGTTGGGGAAATGCCTGGTGGGCAGGGCTCCAGGATTCTGCAGAAGGATGCTGCCTGAGATTCTGTGTGCAGGCTGGGGGCTCAGATCAGAATCACTGAGGCGTGCAAAGGTCAGGGGATTGCTGGAGCCTGGTGCTTTGCAGTCACCAAAGCCTCCAGGTGATGGTGCAAAAGGCTAATCTTGTGCTAACGCTTTGGTTTTGCTTTCCACAGGGGATGGCATGAATGCATATGTAGCCTACAAAGTATCAACACAGGTATGTCAAACTCATCGTTTTTTTCCTCGCTCTAAGGCAGCTGGACTGGCCTTTCCCTTTCATGTCGAGCCAGTGGTGACCTAAATAGATGGGAGGCCTGAGTCTACATGGCTTCATGAGTTATAATCCAGCCTTACAGATCAGAGGATGAGCCTAGCTCTGAAATAGGTTTGCATCTATTTGGAAGAAGACCTTTTCAGCTGCTATCTCTTCTCAGCACTGGAATGAGCATCAGGAATGTCACCTGCTAGGGAAAGCCCCAGGTGCTGGGTCTGTTGCTAATGGTTCTGTGCTGATAGTTGTTTCAGATTAAGCTCGCCTGCATGCAACTCTTCCCAACAAGTCTCTAGTCAGGACCTGTTCTCTGGGGCTAGTCACAAGACATCAAGCTCTCTGCAGCTGCTGCCCTGCTTCGAGGCCCATCTCCGTGCTCTCTGAAAAGCCTTTCTTAGCTGTCTGTCCAGCAGCTGTTGGGCTGCAGGCACTGCATCTTGCGGTGCAAAGCTGTGGGTGTGTGGCAGGGACTGGGAGATTTGTTAGCTGCCAGCTTTGCTCTGCAGATACAGTCAAAAGCTGCTGATGGCCCCTGCAGCCTAATGTGTAACCTGACAGCGGTCCCTGTTCCTGTGGGGAGCAGGGATGGTGGGATTAGGCAGTGGGCAGGGCTTAGCAGGCAGCCCACAGGCACAGTAACAGCTGTTCTGTTATTTACTGGTATTAACGCTGCTGTTCAGCCCAAGGAGAGCTGTTGGGAGCAGATTTGCTGTAAACCTGGGCCAAGGCTTGCTCAGTTCGGCCTGGTGCGTTCCTCAAATCCCACAGAGCTCAGGATGTCCTCTTTCCATCCCCAGAAGTGAGAGTGCACATAGTGCTTGCATGAGCAAGCTTCCCTGGGTGAGTTTGACCTGAGCCTCATCTCTTCCCCCAGACGAGCATGCCAATGTTCAGGAGCAAGCAGTTCTCAGTGAAAAGGAGGTTCAGTGACTTTCTGGGTCTCTATGAGAAGTTGTCGGAGAAGCATGCCCAAAATGGGTTCATCGTGCCTCCACCGCCTGAGAAGAGTCTCATAGGTGAGTGGTGGAGGTGCAGAGCACTGCTCTAGATCTGGTCCTTCTGACTTGAGCCCTGGGCCCCAAAGATGGGCCTGCCTGCAACCTCCAAGCTGAGAGGGAAGCTGCAGAGCAGTAAGAGAAAGTAGGTGCATAAAATAATCTGAATTCTGTGACACAATTGAACTCTGCTGGCTCCCTGTTTGGAGCTCTGGGCTTTAAGCCTTGTTAGAGTGGATGAGTGGCTCTGCATCCTCTTGGAGAAGAGTGAAATTGCTGCACTGTCACTGAATTGCTCTGTTCACTTGGGCCCAGACCTGTAACCGTTCCAGTCTCGCTTGGCATTGCATTGCCTTGTTTCTGGATGTAGATTTTTGCTAGATGTAGGTATAAGCAGATGTTGATTTTGCAAGTAGTTCTTCTGATGCAAGGTCACATTTCTCTCTCGTCACCCTGATAGTCTGTATGCTTTGTGACAGACCTTGCTACCTTGTGCATTCAGTTTGAGGCCACTCATTAATTGCACCTACCTTCTGTGCTAGGAATGACCAAAGTGAAAGTTGGGAAAGAAGACTCCTCCTCTGCAGAGTTCCTAGAAAAGAGACGGGCTGCTCTAGAGAGGTACAGATCCCAACAGCTATCCCCTCGTGCCTGAACCAAGCAAGGGACCTCAGAAAGGTCAGACTGGCTGCAGTCTTCTCCCTACGTGAGAAAAGCAGTCTGCTTCTAGGCTTAGAGGGAAGCTGGAGGCCACTGAAGAGTTGCAGCTGCAAGAGTTGACTAAAACTATCTTCTCCTTCAAAAACTCTTGCTGGCTCTTGTGCAAATCTGGCTGAACTCTGACAAGGCAGGGAGAAAACTGATCTGTCTCAGGAGCCCAAAAATCTGGATAGTAGTGGTACAAACCATGCAGATCAGATGAGAAACAATTTGCTCTCTATGTAACTGGCACCTTTAACTATACAGCCACAAGTGGCCTTCGCTCTGCCACCCCTGTTGACTGCTGTAGTTAGCACTAGGATGCCAATAACCTCCAGCTTCAGCCTCTGAAGTGTCATCATGAGAATGAAAGACTGAATCTTCATGAGTTACTGGATCAAGTAGCCTTGATATAGTGAATATTGGTGCACGTGCAGACTTGTCTCACTGGAGTCCCCAGGGAGGGAGGACTCTTGGTGAGAGGATGAAAACATCTTGCTGGGTCTGGCTTCAGCTCCAGAATTGCTGTTTCTGAGCAAACAAGTGTGTCACAGCTGACCTGTGTGTGCTGCAGCTCACCAAGGTGGCTTGAAGCGAGGCTTTGGCGGAGGTAACTAGTAGTGTGTGTTCTTCTCCTCAGGTACCTACAGAGAGTTGTCAGCCATCCAACCATGTTGCAGGACCCGGATGTCAGGGAGTTCTTGGAAAAGGAGGAGGTCAGTAGGGTGGACTGAGGTGGCTGCGAGTACCTGGGGGTGCAGAGGGAAGCAGTGTACAAGAAGTTAAGAGGGCATGGTGCTTCAGAGCTCAGTGAGAAGCAGCAGGGTCCTCTAAGAGCTCTTAACCAGTGATGAGGAGAACAGGACCTCTTCTGTTCATCAATGCATACCTAAGCACTGTATGCTGATAACAAACTGTGGCCAAGCTTGCCCCCACCACAGTGGGGACACACACTGAAAGCAGGGGTTGCCTTTATTATGAAATCCATGATGAGAGTGTAGCCTGATGTCTGGAGGTAAGGGGGGGACTGGAGCCTGATGCCCAGATGATATGGAAGTGCTGACTCCCTGCCAAGCTGTAGCTACTGTGGTCCCTGCACCTGCGAGAAGAATGTGATGGTGCAAATCTTAGCATCTGCCTAATGCTGTGCCAGAAGGCTTTGGTATAGGAACAGACTTCATGGAAGCACCTCAGGACACCGGTATTGTTAATACCGCTCTCACAGCAACTCTTATCTCCTGGCAAAGCAAACTTTTCTGTTTCTCTGTAGCTGCCGAGAGCAATAGGCACCCAGGCCCTGAGTGGAGCAGGAATACTGAAGATGTTCAACAAAGCAACCGATGCTGTCAGTAAAATGACCATTAAGATGAATGAATCAGACATAGTAAGTATCTGGATGTCCCTGGGCTGTCCTTGTCCTTGCTGTGTGTTCCCACCGGCTCACATTTTTGGGGAGGGCTGCATGGGCAGCTCTGCAGACAATGTAGGAAGCAACTCTGGGTCTGTCCCTTTCAGTGGTTCGAGGAGAAGCTTCAGGAGGTGGAGTGTGAGGAGCAGCGGCTACGGAAGCTGCATGCTGTTGTAGAAACGCTAGTGAACCACAGGAAAGGTAACGAGCTTGGTTTTGCTTGCTCTGTAGCTTGGACTGTAAGAGTTAAGCCTTGTGAAAAGACATGGCAGTGTTTCTTGCTATAAGACTCTTGGCCTCTTTGTCCTGGGAAACAGAAGTAAAAATGGTAATGCCACAACTTCTGTCCGGTGGTACAGACTTAGGATGTGAGCCTGGTGGGTGAAAGCTGCTGTAGCAAAGCAGACCAGAGCTGATCTTGTTACTAAGGCCATGCCGTCCTCTGCCTGGGAGCAGGAATGTTTCCCTTTGCATGTTTTGGCTGACATCTGCAAACTCGTGCCTGTCCTCCCACTGCTGTTTCCCTCTTCCTGGCTGGGGTTCCCCATGTCCCACAGAAGCCACCAGCTCTCAGGCTCTGCTAGCTAATGTCTCCTGCGGCTACAGAGAAGCAGCTCCCAGGGCTGAACTGTAGGCTAGGGCTTTCTTTGTGGAGCACCCGGTGAAGCAGAGCCCACAGCTGACTCTTTTATTCCATTCACTAGAGCTAGCATTGAATACAGCACAGTTTGCAAAGAGTCTGGCCATGCTGGGGAGCTCCGAGGACAACACGGCCCTGTCCCGAGCGCTGTCCCAGCTGGCTGAGGTGGAAGAGAAGATTGAACAGCTGCACCAGGAACAGGCTAACAATGACTTCTTCGTCCTGGCCGAGCTCCTGGGAGACTACATCCGCCTCCTCTCAGTTGTAAGGGTAAGCATTCCTCTAGGGCAATCCTCAGAGCCAACTTCTAGGGCAGAACGACTGGTCCTAGTATAGATCTTAGGCTTAGGTGTGCCAGGAGGTGGCTGGTCCTGCGAGTGCAAGCAGAGAGCATGGCATCTCTGGTCTTTCCAGGCAGAAAGCAAACTTGCTGCTGGATCAGGAACTTAGGGTAGGTGAGACCTGGCTGTGCTCTTGTTCTCCAGAGGGGATATGGGGCAAGTTCATGGCTTGTAGGTGGCCTCAGCCCTTTCAGGGGAGAAGGCTGCAGCTGCTGCAAAGGTTGTAAGCTGGTAACCTGTGATCTGTGTTGTAAGTAGAGCGGACTGGGTCTTGAAGTCTGCCTGCCTGATATGCAGGCTTCTGTGCTGGAGGCTGAACAAAACAAGTTCCAGGTGACCTCCCAGTTTGGCAGGCGGACTTGTTCCTGCCCTAGTTGGAGACTGCAGAGGCCAAAATGCAGCCTGTTTGGTATGGGGAGATATAATGGGTGCTTCAGAGGACTAAGACCACTGATAGTGCTGGAGGTAGGCATGTTCTTGGAAGAAGCTATAATGTTGCCTCAGCCTTTGCCTGCCTCTTGGCTGCTCTGTTCTTCTGGCCAGGCTGCCACATGCTGCTTTCTGCTCTTCTAGCTCTTCCTGACTATCTGGCTGGATGCATTCAGTATTCTGACAGCTCTTCCTTGCCTGGGCTGGTGGCTCACGAAAATACTGTCTGGCAGGTGCTGGAGTGCTTTGCTGTGACTTGTGGTCACTGCTCTGCAGAAGAGGCAGTGTGGGGCTAGCAAAGGTGTTTCCTTGCACTGGCTGTTCTTGATGAAAGGAATAAACTGAGCCCTGTACTGAGGGAGGCCTCAGAGCTGCCCTAACCCTGGTAGAGTAGCAAGGAAGACACTCCATATTCTGGCCTGTGCTGTCACTGTGGCTACCCTCAGGTAACCTCAGGTGCGGCCATCAGTGAGGTGGCAGAGGGCACAGCCCCATGCTTGTCTGGGAATGTGCCAGCCCAGCCTCTCCTTCTTCCTTTCAGGGAGCTTTTGACCAGCGTATGAAGACCTGGCAGCGGTGGCAGGATGCCCAGACTATGTTGCAGAAGAAGAGGGAGATGGAGGCCAGGCTGCTGTGGGCCAACAAACCCGACAAGCTGCAGCAGGCCAAGGAGGAGATCTCAGAGGTGAGGCGTGCTGTGGTCCCTTGAGTTTGAGCAGTCAGGATTGCAAAACCACGCAGACAGTGAGCAAAAAGCTCTCCTGCCCTGGAAACTGCACACTTCCTCTCTCTGCAGTGGGAGTCTCGTGTGACGCAGTATGAAAGGGACTTTGAACGGATTTCTGCTGTGATCCGCAAGGAAGTGATACGGTTTGAGGTAGGTTAGCCCCAGCCCTCAGCATATGCAGTTCTCCCAGCAGTTGGTGATATTTACAAATGCAGAAGTGTTTGAATGGGGCATCAGTGCTGCAGAGCAGCTGGTTTTGGCTGAAGAAGTTTTCTGCTCAAAGCGTGTGGGTCTGCAGAGATCCTCCAAACCATCATCAGGATCTACCCCATGTTTTGTCCTCCCCACAAAGACATGAGGGTTTTAGTGGTTGCTGCAGCTTTGTGCTCACTTCTGAAACCATCTCTTGCAGAAAGAGAAATCCAAGGACTTCAGAAACCATGTGACAAAGTACCTGGAGACGTTACTGAACTCTCAGCAGCAGGTGAGTGCCCACTGCCAGCCCTCCTACACATCCTGGAGCTCAGCCTGAGCCCGCAGTGGGGGAATCCTGCTAATGAGAGAGCTGCTCGTTAAGTGTTGTACCCCTGGGGATGCCTCTGCAGAGCTCTGTGTGCTGGAAGGGGCAGAAGCTCCTCCTCACTCCCTAGAAGCCCTCTCAAGTCTGCTGAAAGCTCATTCACAATGCAGTTGAGCTGTGCTGGCTCCTGACTCTGTCCTCCTCCTCTCCACAGCTGGTGAAGTACTGGGAAGCATTCTTACCTGAAGCCAAGGCCATTTCTTAACTGGACCAAGCCAACGAGCATACCTGAACTTTGCCTTTTTATACACTATACCTCTTTTACACATGAATGAACCCTAGTTAAACACTTGAGCGCTGGTAGAGGTTTAACTCCCAAATGAGCAGCTTACAAGCCAGTAACTCTTCTAACTGTATATTTTTCATTTAGCAACATATATTTTCTTACTGAAGAGAAACAAGTTTCCTGCTTTCCAGCCAGCCCTGAGTTAGGTGAAGAGTGAAGGGGGTTAACGACACTATAAATGTATATTTTTCAGGCTGGGTTTTAAGGCTCTTATGACTGACTATCTTACTCCTGCAGTGCCATTACAACTATGTAATAAAACTTGTATCAGGGCAGCCAGGCGTGTGGTGTTGTGGGAGAGGGCAGGGAGGGGCCGGGGGTGCTGGGAAGAGGCTGCAGGGATGTGAGGGAGGTGGTGTTGCCTCCAGCTTTGTTGTGACCATGGAGCCCGTGACCTTGGCACAGCCCAGCCACCTGTCCCAGCTCTTGATTAAGCTCTGACTCTCTCACCAGGGCCCAGCTTCTGTTTTTAGGCTCTGAGCTCAGCCCGGGGCTGGAGCTGCTCTGCAGGAGGCTGCGATGCTCCCATCTCTGTGATAACAGGGGCCGCCTCTCAGCCCTGGCTCTGGGGCTGCAGCAGTGCTGATCAAAACTGATACTGAGTCTTACAGGCGACAGAAAAAAAGGGAAAAGCACGCTTGTGCTGACTTCCCACTTTCCTTTCCTCTTATCCCTGTGCTACCTTCGGGCTGCAGAGCACCAAGGCTCTCCCGGCCCCCAGCAGCCGGGGTGGGACGGGGTGGCCCTCCGGTGCTGGCAGCGGTGGTGGGCGATGATCGTAGTCTCCATCCCTGCGGCGGAGCCAGAGGTGACAGCACGCAGCCCTGAGAAGGCACACACGGTGAGGGGCGTGGGGGGTGGGGGTTTCCCTGCTTGCCCTGGGGTGGTGGTGGAGGTCCCTGCCTGTCCCCGAGGGTCCCCACCTATTTCTGGGGACAGTGATCCCTTTCTGCCCTGTGTGGTGGTCGTGGTGGTCCCACATTCCCCTGATGAAGGGGCCAGGGGAGGAGGGAGGGAAGGGCTGTTGGTCCCTGCAACCTCCTGTGTCCTGTCCTGCCCTGGGGGGTCCTACGTGCCCCATGGGGCAGTCTGGGGCTCCTGCCTCGAGAGAATGAGGGTGAGGATGAGGAGGTGCAGGTGTTCCTGGTGGAGGTGCTGTGCAATGGCCGGCGGCACACGGTGGCGAAGCGCTACAGCGAGTTCCAGGCGCTGCACAAGCGGGTGAGGACCTGGGGCCGGTGGGGACAAGGGGTCTGCAGCCAGGGACCTTCCCTGGGGACCCACAGTGGTGATCAAGGCGCCCACACCCCTCGCTATGCCCCAGATCAAGAAGAGCTGCAAGGTGCCCGACTTCCCCCCACGGCGTGTCCCCAACTGGGTGCCCAAAGTGCTGGAGCAGCGCCGGCAGGGCCTGGAGCTCTACATCCAGGTGAGACACGGGGGGCTGGTGGTGGCACCTGCTCCTCAGGGGTGCCCACACCCCCCCGTCCCCACCCCAGGGCGTCCTGTGCCACAATGAGGAGCTACCCCAGGATGTGCTGGACTTCCTGAAAGTGCGACGCTGCCAGCAGGAGCTCAAGGACCGCAGCCCTGCGTGAGTCTGTGGGGCTCCCCAGTGGTCGGGAGCAGAGCAGGGGCCGCTGTGTGCTGACATCACTCTCCTGCCCTAGTGTCAGCCACCCGCCCTCCCAGCAGCCTGTCCTTGGCTTCCACAGCGACCCCTACACACGGCCACCAGCAATGGGTAAGGAGTGGGATGTGAGTGGCCCCACAGTCCTGCTGTGCGGGGTGCTGAGCCGTGTCTTGCCCTCCGTGCTGCTAGGCTTCACAAAGCTGCGCTTGCGCCTCTCCCTGCAGACGCACTTCCCAACGCCGTGCTGAGCGGGGTGCTGCAGGGCCTCTACGCCCCATGGCACTGCCCCTCCTGCACAGCTGTGCCCCGGGGGCAGCTGGACTCCTGAGCACCCCCCACCACCTACAGCAGTGGTGTCACACCAAGGATCCTGACTGTAAAACCTTCCACGGGAGGTGGGCAAAGCCCTGCTGGGAGTTGCAGCGGCATTCTCCAATACCACGTGCCTTGGTTTGGAAAGCCAATGGAGTTGCTGTAGGAGTCCCTGGAGGCTGAACCCTCACTGGAAAAACCCCTCAGTGTTTGGGCTTTGGAGCAATAAACCACTGTGGCTGTGCTGCCTGAAGCTGGCTCTGTGTTTCTGCCAAGTAAATGTACAGCTAGCGTGGGGGGCTGATCTGAGACAGGAGAGGGGGGAGGAGGGTTGATCCCTCGAGAGAGCAGAACAGAGGCAAGTCTATAAAAAACACATTGGTCACATTTATTGGTGCATGTGCTTCTTACAAAAGAAGTATTGGACAGCGGAGCAGGGCCCCGTCTTGCCCCTGGGGAGGTGGCAGGGGCTGGGAATGGGGCCTCAGCGGTTGCCCACGCCCCGGGATGCCACTGGGGACACTGGGGAATGCACGTGGGGCAGAAGGGCAGCCTGCAGAGGCCGGTCTCCACAGCGCAGGGCTCCGCCGCAGCTCCAGCCTGCTGTGATGGGTCACTCCTTGGCGATGGCGAAGGGCTTCTCCACCTCGATGGTGCCGCAGTCAGCAATGGTGACGTCCTTCAGGGGTTTGTCCCGGCTGTCTGTCTTGGTGTTCTCCACCTTCCTCACCACGTCCTGGGGAAAGCGGCGGTGTGAGAGGGACGACAGCGGCCGCACGCAGCTCCCCGCCTCACCTCCCACCCCCTTACCATGCCCTCCAGCACTTTGCCGAACACCACGTGCTTGCCATCCAGCCACGGCGTCTTCACCGTGGTGATGAAGAACTGGGAGCCGTTGGTGTCCTTGCCGGCGTTGGCCATGCTCACCCAGCCGGGGCCGTAGTGCTTCAGCTTGAAGTTCTCGTCAGGGAAGCGGTCTCCGTAGATGCTCTTCCCTGAGGAGAAAAGGACGGAGGAGGGAAAAGGGCTGCGCGGCGCTCGTGGCAATACATCGGGGCCGGCGCTGGGGGGGAGCGGAGCCCACGCGAGCACCGCAGGGCGGCGGCGGCCGCGAGGGACCCGGGCTGCGCGCTGTGAGCCCCGGCCCCGCGTGCTGCCGTACCTCCGGTGCCGTCCCCCGCGGGTGAAGTCCCCTCCCTGGATCATGAAGTCCTTGATGACGCGGTGGAACTTGCTGCCCTTGAAGCCGAACCCTTTCTGCACAGAACCGGGCAGTCACCCGCAAGGAGAGCTGCGGGCCCGCGCGGCGGCCCGGCCCGGCCCGGCCCTCACCTCCCCGGTGGCCAAAGCCACGAAGTTCTCCACCGTTTTGGGCACCGTTTTGCCGAAGAGCCCGATGACGACGCGGCCCGCATCCTCCTCGCCCACGCGGAGGTCGAAGAACACCTTGGGGGGGGGGGCGGGCGGAGGCCGTCAGCCGGGGCCCACCCGCTCGCACGGGCCCCGTCTCGCCCGGCCCGCGGTCACCGAGGCCCCGGCTCGGCCCGGCCCGACCCCCGGCCGCCCCCACCGACCTTGGCCGTGACCTTGGGGCCCTTCTTGCGCTCGTCGGCCCTCGAGGCGGCGGGCAGCAGCAGTAGGAGCGCCGCGCCCAGCGCCGTCGCCGCCACCAAAGCCTTCATCCTCCGCCGATCGCAGCCCGGCCGCAGCGCCCGCCGCGCCGCCTGCATCCGGCCCCTCCCCGCCGCCCCCCCCCCGGCAGAGGTGGTGCGCTCCCGGCCCCTCCGCGCGTAACGCCCGGGCGCGACCAACGGCGGCGGGAGGCGGGGGGCGCTGCGGAGCCGTAGGGCGGCCGCCACGTCGCCCGGCGGAGGCGCAGCCAATCGGCAAAGGGCACGGGGCGCGGCGGCCGCGAGGCAGGGGGGCGGGCTCGGGGCGGGCACGGCCAATGGGAGCGGGCAGAAGCGGGGCGGGGGGCGGGCTTAGGGCCCGCACGGCCAATGGGAGCGGGCGGAAGCGGGGCGGGATGCCCCGGTGGTCGGCGGCCGTTCCGCTGCCGGCTGCGCTCAGCGTTCAGTGCGCGCAGCCGCGCCAGGGCCCGGCGCGTCCTTCCGGAGCGGCAGCGCCCCGTGTGCCGCGAGCCGTGCGTTTGTCACCAGGAGCGACTGCTGAAGGAAATGGCTGGTGGAGCGCCATGCTGCACGGGCCAGGGAAGGAAGCGTTACAGTGCCAGCACGGAGGGATGGAAGGGCCCTCACGGCCGCACAGCCCCAGCCCTGCCGCGGGCTGCCCAGCGCCCACCCGTGTCCTTGTCAGCTCCAGGGATGGGGCACCCACAGCTCTGGGCAGCAGTGCCAGCGCCTCACCGCCTTCTGAAGAAAGAATTCCTTCATAACATCTCTCCTCTTTTAGTTTAAAAGCATTTCTGCGTGTATCACTTATTACACTGTGCACAAAGTCGCTCTCCCTCCTGTTTGTAAGCTCCCCTCAAGTCCTGGAAGGGCGCAGTGAGGTCTCCTCACAGCCTTTTCTCCAGGCTGAACACCCCCAGCTCCTCAGCCCGTCTCCATAGCAGAGGTGTGCAGCCCTGGGAGCATCTCCGTGCCCTGCTCTGGCCCCGCTCCAGCAGCTCCGCACCCTTCCTGTGCTGGGGGCCCCAGGCCTGGACGCAGTCCTGCAGGTGGGGCCTCACGAGGGCAGAGCAGAGGGGACAGTCCCCTCCCTGCCCGCTGCCACCCCTCTGTTGGTGCAGCCCAGGATGCCGTTGGCTTTCCAGACCCCAAATGGACACTGCTGCCTCGTGTGCGGCTTTTCATCCACCAGAACCACCAAGTCCTTCTCCGCATTGTTGCTCTCAAGGAGCTGTCCTCCTGTCTGTGCTCACATCTGGGTTTGCTCCAACCCAAGTGCAGCACGCTGCGTTTGGCTTTGTTGAACCTCATTGGGTTCACGTGGTCCCACTCTGTGAGCCCGCCCAGGTCCCTCTGGATGGCGTCCCTTCCTCCTGTTGTATCCACTGCAGCACTCGGCTCAGTGCCATCAGCAAACTGATGAGGGTGCACTCAATGCCATCATCCGTGTTGTTGATGAAGATGTTGAACAGCAGCAGCCCTGAGACGGACCCCTGGCTGTGTGGGCGCAGAGAGAAAAGAAATGGGTGCCACCATTCCCGTGGGGCTGAGCTGTCCGTGGCTGTGAAGCACAAAGCATTGGGGAGGTCCCGTGAGAGGGGAGGGTTACCAAGAGAGCCCAAGAGAAGCTGAGGAAAAGGAAATATCCTCTAAGCAAGCAGTGTTTTTGTGGAGGGGGAAAATAAACACATCTATTCATGGAGAACAATGCAGCAGTGCAATGTTTTATTGAAAAAAAAAAAAAAAAAAGTCTCACTTGACACCTCAGAAGACTGCATCGCACTGCTGGAAGGGCACTGCATCGCACTGCTGGCAGGGCACTGCCCGGCACCCCCGCCCGGCCACGGCTCTCCCAGCAGGACAGGAGCTCCCCTGCTGGGTGCACTGCTGCTTCCCGGCACACAGCAGCCGGCTCGGCTCTCATCACCTCCCATCCTGGGATGGCGGATCCTCATGTGCAGGACTTGCTGTTAACCTGCTTTATTTCCTTTTTTTTTTTTTTAAAAAAAAAACCCACCATCTTTGCCCTGTCGAAGAGTCCAACGTACGATTATAGTGCAAGAGGGCTTGGTACAAGTGAGCATTACCAGCATGCCGTGGGGGGAACAGTCCTCCCCTACAAACACATCATCATAGGATTAAAAGAACATCGTATCTCCAGAGATAAGCAGAGCGGGCCGTGGTGAAACAGCTTTCCAACCAACCCATTTAAAAACAAGGTCAGGAAAGTTCCTAAACAATCAAATACATTCACTTAAAAAAAAAAAAATCAAAAAACAAAACAAAAAGTAATAACGACAACAACAACAACAAAAAAAAAAACATTTAAGAACAGAAACTGTTGAGATGGCCCCTTCTCCCCCCGCCCTCCCTCACCCTGCAAACACTTACATATGCTGCAACTACAAGCTGCTCCTGGGGCAGACGCAGCAAGGAATGACCAAACACGGCAGGAGATGCAGAAGGAATCGAGTTCTGGTGACAGGCACTTAGTGGGGCTTGGGAGGGCAGCAACAGAAGTGTCTCGAGGCCCGGCTCCATCTGCAGTGCGCACGGCCGCTCCCGGGGAGCGCCTGTGCCCCTTTCCCCCCGCAAGACGCCAAACCATGGTTTCCTACAGCAGAGAGGGCAATGCCTGCGCCAGAGACACGGGACTGCAGAGGCAGCAGAGGTCAGAAAGGGGAGGGTGGAACGTGGCTGGTCCCTGTCCTCCCTCCAGCGGGAGGGGAAGAGAGGACAAAGTGCCCCGGCTCTTGCACGCAAGTGATGGAAGGCCCATTCCTGTCCCAGCCTGTGGTGCGCCCCGAGGAAAGCACTTTGCAGAGCAAGAATGAGGGTGTGTGCAGCTCCTGGAGGACGTGCAAGCAAGGAGTGAGCCAGGCTGCAGCGCGAGGGGCCGCTGGGGACGGGAGGTGCGGCCACGCTCAGAGCTGCACTCCGGCAGGTAAGGCATCAAGAGGCAAATGGCTAAGGACGGCCCGGAGGGATCCCGGAACAGAAGCAATGCCTTCCTGTGCTGACCTCACACCCGCTTCGAGGAAGCACGAGGAGCGATGCCCTGCCCCACGTGCAGAGGAAGGGAGCCGCAGCTCCCGGGGGTGCCACGCCACGAGCCCCAGCCCACAGCTCAGCGCTTACAACAGGCTGCGAGGTCTCGTCTCTCTCTCTCCTCCCTCCATACTCCCCAGGGAGCACAGGCCCATGTTTACGGCTAGTTAAGTCCCTCAAGCAAACAGTCCTGGTGCAGTCAGGTGGCACACGTGGAAACACAAAGCACGAGCATCTATTTATTCACAAGCTCCCCCAAAACTGCCCGAGCTCGCCCACAGCCCCGCCACGTCCAGGAGCAGCCTCAACCTCCTCCAGGTTGGGAAGCACGGCAGCAGGACACAAGCCATCACGCCCCAGGTGCCCTGCCAGCTATGCGTTTGGCCCACATGCAAACCTTGTCTTCCCTGTGGGGCGGGAGCTCACAGGGAGGACGTCAAGGCTATTCCAGTCAAACCCATCTGACCGCCTGGAGATGGAATCAGTATTAAGGCAGTGAAGGATCGCCACTCTGCCCGGGAAGCTTTGCTCCTCGCACTTCTCCGCGGAAGGTGTGTGTTCACAACCACCCTACGGGAGGGCTGGGGAAGGCTGTGTGCTCGCCCGGCCCCGCGCTGAGAGATGCCTGCGGACTGGGAAGCATCAGTTCCCAGTTACGTTAACCCCGATCTGCCTCTCCCTGCTGCCAACAGCCGGTGCCGCATGTCTGTGGGCCGCCTGGGTCAGGCACGGTGTAGGAAACCATGGTGGGGACATTCACTGGCAGATGGAAAGGGCGACTGAAAATTCAAGTATGCTTTCCTCAGCGCACGGCCCAAGGCGGGCTCTGGGAACCCCAAACTGGCACAAGGGTTGTGCGGATGTCGTCAACATCCCCACTCGAGGGCACTCTCTGCACCCCAATGCGTTCCCAGCTGAATGTCTGTCTGCGCTGGCACCACTGGTCCACGCAGAAATCCACAGATACAATGTGCATCTGTAATGCTAAAAATAATAAAAAGTGCAACGACGTCAGTTTCTTTAAAACAATCCACATTGCTCTGTTACTGTCAGAGGAGGGAGGTGTCAAGGGGAGCCAGGAAACCTAACTGGAACAGTAGATTGCAAATTTCTCACAGCTTGCACATTACAGTGTAACTGTTCCCAAGGAGCCTAAAAGGGAACCTGTGTCGTACTGCTGCAGCAGTCAGGCCCTTCTCCCACGCAACTCTCTCGCCCCAACCGCATCCTCCTGCCCTCTCGAGAGCCAATCGAGCCTACGGTGTTTCTTTTCTTAATTAAGGAGGGAGGAGGGCGGAGGAGCAGAGAGCGCAGGGGAGGGAGGGGGGTAAAGTGAGCAGGAACTAAGCACAGTCCTCAGGTTTGCATGAACGATGCCTTCGCCGTAAACAACGGGAAGGAGGGTCAGCCAGCCAGCCCCCCTCCCGGGGCGACCAAGACCTGAGCCAGCCACAGTCCTGGTCCCAAAAGGAGCGTCAGGCTTGGAGCGAACGAGGGAGACCATTCAGCAGATCCACCCAAGAGTGGTTTGTTTTGGAACGTTTTCTTCTCTTTTTGGTTTAAAATGTCACTTGTTTGTTTTTGTTTTTTTTTTTTTTTCTCTTCCTCCTATGCCTCCTCCTCCCCCTAAAGAGAAGCCCCTTCCAGTTAGCCAGGGCAGGAGCCGCAGGTGCACGTGGTGTTCCTGCAAGGCCCAGGAGGCACCGGTCACTTGTGACGCTGAGCCGTCTTCTTCCGTTTCCTCTTAAAGAAGCAGCAGCACCTGGAGCACAAAGAACAAGGCCGGTCAGCCCCGCGCAGCCCCACTGCGGTCCCCCCGCATGCACCGGCCGCTCCGCGTGCCCGGCCCCAGCCCGGGGACCTGCCCGCAAGGTCGGCAGCGGCTGGCGCACGGATGGCCGTCGTGCCCAGACCGGTGGGCCGGGGGTTGAGCGCTGCCGGAGGGACAGCAGGGCACGGCCCTTGCCTCCTATAGGGGCTCAACCAGCACGGGAACACCGGGAGCCACGTGGGGAGCAATGGGACAAGGAGCCAGATGGCCAGACCTTGGGGGAAGCCCGGAGGGCATGAGGACAGCGAGCCCTGGCTGCGCTCCCCAGCTACAAGACACACGGGTTCAACACCGCTCACTAAAAAGACAGGTGCCAAAGAGATCTTGGATGAGGGACCAGGTTCCTTTACTGAACCTTTCACAATAACCAGAGCTTCCACCTTTGAGAAAGCATTACTCGGTGCAGAACACCTGCTTCTCCCCTCTGCTAAGGCGAGGGAGATGCGCAGCGCCCAGGGATTAGGAGAAGCAAAAGGATGGAGAGTGGAGGCTGAGGTGGAGAGAAAAAAGCTCAGTGCAGCTGAACCTCCAGCAGAGGTGGTTTCACTGGTGGCACCGCACCAAACCCAGGCTTCCTAGCCCTGCTGCCTTCCTACACAGGGACTGGGCATTTGAGGTGCATCTGCCTTCCCACCCTCAGCCTGCCGCCAGGAACCCTCTGCACAGAAGAAATATGATAGTTCTGTGTAAGTTCTGCTCCTGAGCTAGGGATCTTTCTGCCATTACAGCCATCTCCGGAGAGATGTGGAAAGCCCACCTCTCCAGGCTGCAGAACAGACATGAAGCTAAGCAACGTAAGTATGCAAACACCATTTTTTTCCTACAAGCTTCTTTAACCAACGGCCAGGCCCAAATTCTTCGAAAGCACCTTCCCATTGCTTTCAGTGGGGTCCACCACAGCTCCGAGATGTCAGCACTGTGCTCCTCAGAGCTGGGGGAACAGATTCACGCTCTCCTTCACCCTGGGAGGAGCCTATCCCAGAGGCATGAGCCTTACCCCGGGGAGCAGAAGCCACAGTGGCCAGCACCACCACGTGAGCCAACTGTGCCAGCACTGTCTGCTGGGAGCCTGCAGCCCTACGACACATGGAGCTCAAAGCCACAGCATTGGGAGGGCAACTGCCCATCGCATGCTCCTGCAGGGACACATTGCCAGGGGAAGTGTAACGTCACCATCTGGCTTTGGGTTCCTCTCAGGCACTCCTAGCAGGCTCACTTCGGAGGTGAGCCGAGAAAAACCACGACATGCCCGTCCTTCCAGGACCGGAGGCCTGGAGCGACCTGTCAGCTGGGAGCACTCCATCCCCAGGACCTCCTCTGACACTCACATGCTCTGAAGCTTTCTGCACCCAGTGCAGGCTCCTGCACGCTACCGGCACTCTCACCCCCTGCTCCAGGACTGGTGGTGCATTTTATTGCCCCAGTCCTCCTGCTGCCCTCTCTGGGTTTAACCCACAGCAGTATTTCTCTCCCATGGCAGCCACTTTCCTTCATGACGTGGGCGAAGGTAAGTAAGGGTGGGGACGGTTATGGGGAGAGATGATGACAATGCACGAGTTATGATTTCACATGCAGATGGTAAGGAGAGAAGAGGGCCGAGAAGCGCTCGTTTCCTTGGGCACTGTACAGAGGGAGCTGGCTGACTTTTGGCTGCGGTCCCTTGAGACTCATGTCTTTTTAGGGTGTTACTCAGAGGTCCAGGGAAGGGTTCAGGAAAGGAAGTCCTGGCAGGTCAGACAGGCAGAGGCAGAACACCAAAACGAAAGGATAAGGCAGGCCGACAACTACAGAATGTGATCTCTGTGCATGCAGACAATGCCCAAGAGAACAGCCCCAGACTACGACATACAGAGAAGCCAGAGATGCCAGAGGTATCGGAGGCAATGCCTATGGAGAGCAGGGCAGAGGCGGGTCAGTCTCTCATCAAGCAAGGACATTCCTGACCCACAGCAGCATCACCACCTCACTCTGCAAGCTTCCTACCTACCCCAGGGTGCTGCCTGGGCCTCAAGGACATGCTGGAGGCTCAGCTCAACCCTCTGCAGCACCGAGTGCATCGCGGCCCTGGCCACAGAGGGGACAGGGAGGGAGGGAGCGCCTCACAGCCTCCTCAGGGTCAGGACTGCAGCTTCGAGAGCCTGACGAATGGTGCGTACACCAGAGCGGGGCCCGGAGCGATGCCGATCCCAAACCAGAGGGTTGGATGGGATCTCCCAGAGAACCATCTCAGCTGCAGTGCTCCGCCAGTCCTCAGCCTGTTGCTGGGAAAGCAGCCATCTCCCACCCGCCCTGCAGGCCGTGGCTCAAGCTGGGTGCCTGTCACTAATGTCACTAATTAATGCCACTGCTTTATGCCCCCACTAACGGTGCAGGCTCTGGCTGTGCCTCTCTGTAGGAACTCTCCCAGGAAGCGACTGCTCCCTCCCCTCCACACCAGCGCATGGTTTTCCCTTCACATCGTCTGTGCGAGGAAGTCCTGCAAGATGTTAGGCAAGCCTGCTCCCGAGTCTGCCCAGCTCCATTAGACATCATCTGCTCACGGACATTACAGTTCGGGGGAGATGGTAAGCCAAATAGAAAAGGATTAGAATTTGTCTTTTGCACAGGTTGGTTCAGCCATCCGTCTGATCGCTGGGCCTCACGCGGCCCCTCAGACACGGCCTGCACCCTCCCCAAGAAGCGCTCAGCAGGGTCCTAAACCAAAACAGCCCTGGGTTGGCATTGAGCTTGTGCCTGTTTATGGTTTGGTTGGTTGGATTTTGCCAACCCCAGTCTAGTCTGGTCCGCTCCCCCTTGCATGTGGACTGGAGAGAGGGACTCACCACAAGTTGAGCATTTTCAGGCAGCTACAGAGAGTGTAGAGAAAAAACACAGAAAGGAAGAAAGAGCAATTAGTTCACAGAGGTGGGATGAAAGCATGTCACTGCAGCCATGCAAACATGCAGTGCAGACTGGCAGACACACACCATGCCTGCCCCCACCCACCCCAGCCCTCATACCACCTCTGCCCTTGCCACGGTGCTGCTGAGAATCGCCACGTGTTCCAGTGCCGTGACACCTCAGACAAACACTGCACCTTCTCCCCACGGTCACAGGCCCTTGGAGGTTCTTTCTGGGGCCTGGGATCACACAGGAGCTCCAACCCACCACACAGGAGACTGCTCTATCCCCTGCAGCTCCAGCAGCAGAAGGACCAGCTCATGGACCTCTGTCTGTGAGCTGCTGTTCAGCGTGTCCTCAGGGTACCCCAAAGCAGAAGCATGTGCACAGCTCCTCTGCTGACCAGGAGCACCAGGGAAAGACCTTTCCAGCGTTGCATCTCGTCTCAAAACACAGAGCCCCAAACCCAGCTGGTTCTAACCCTTTCTGGACTGCTACACAGCAAATCAATCTTCTGAGCCTAAAAATCCTTTGCTCTCCTCATAACTGAGGGGATTTATGATCACAGATGCAAGGAAAGATGAAGGCAGCCCTCCTTGAGGCAAGAGGAATGAAGCGAGCAACTAGGGAACCACAGCAAGAGTCCCCAAACCTGTTGGTGCAGAGCAGCCTGTGCTCTGCTTCGCAGCGACCGCTGAAACCCTCCAAAACCAATTCTGAAGCACACAAACAGAGCCTGGGAGGGACAGAACAAATGACCAGGCACAGCGTGGGCAGCACGGCTCAAACATGCTTCTCTTCACCTGTCTTGACACTCCCTTGTACAAGAGCTGCTGGGGTAGTCATCTGCCCCAAGGCACGTGCCTGGGAAGCCCCACTTCAGTCATCCTGACCAAGACACAGACCGTGACACCGAACCTGCGGCCTCTGCAGGCCCCACCACCCAAATTTAAGAGGAATACTGCCCACTCTCCAAGCAGCACCTCAAGACCTGCCCTCCCCACCATGCTCTAGGAGAAGCCTGTGCCAAAACCATGGCTCACTCCTTTGGCTGGGAGGAGAAAGCACATCCACCGCTTGCTCAAATAGCTGCCAGGATTACAGGATTATGCCCAGCTCCCAGCAAGGAAGATCACAGAAGTGCTTTCTGAAGGACAGTCAGCCAAAGATCTTCAGCACAACAGTGACAAGGTGGAACAGAAGGCTCCAGCCTGATTGGCCCCTTCAGGGCCATTTCCATCCTTTCTTACACCTCCCCGTTCTCCTTCTTACCCTTCCACGAATCATTCCTAGCAGAGGGCTGAGCCAAACCACACCAGAGTCACCAGGTCTGCCCACAGCCAGGCACTGAGTCTGGGGGCAGCTCCTGGCCCACTTCCCCCTTGTATGAGGAAGTCGGGATTACCTGCTGGGGTCCTGCTCTAGTTCAGGGGCAGCAAGAAGGTCCCGTGCTGAGGATCATGCAAAAGGTGACATGATGGTGCCAGATGCAGCACGTGTGCAATGGAGGCCAAAATGGTCAAAGCAGCAACTATGCATGTCGCTTCTCACTCTTTGCCATAAGCTATAGAGGAGAGGTCCGCTCAAAGCGAGCACACGGTTCCCCATGAGCAGAAGGGCTGTTACTGGTTTCTCTCTCAGCTTCCATTGACCTGGACCGAGAGAATTCAAAGAGAAAACCCCAAGTCCCGGAAAGGATTACTGTCATACCACTGTGGATACCTGGCATTACTTACTGCAGCCACAGATGAAGTGTTAACTCAGACCAACAATTTCTTCACCGAGTTGTGCTCAAGCTACTCCTACACTCTCAGCGTGAGCGTACAGAGTGTTCTCCTTTCGGAGATTCCTGCAATCTATTCACGTTACTTTGGTACTTGTGCTACCATCTATTTTGCAACACATGCTCTGAGTAAGAGTTACGTTCTCCAGCCACAACAAGTGTAAAAAGCAGCAGCAGCACTGAAGGCACCATGCACAAAAGCAGCAGTATGCAGGAAAAGAGCATGGGACACGAGCATCGAGTACTTCCCCATGGGTAGATACCCCCACTCGTTTCACAGGAGGAGGATTAATGACCACACCAGAGGAAAGCCTGTTTGTAAAGCCAACGTACTTAGCTTCCTCCACCACTTCCACCTCTGCCTGTGCTGTGATAGGTGCGTTGGAGTGTGCCCCCGTCGGGTCGTCCACGTTCAGCTCTCCGTTGGTCGAGCTAACCACCTAAAACACAAGACACGTTCCCCATTAACAAAGCTCCCCCCACAGCACGGTTCCACGTGATGCATCTCCACCCATCTCAACAAGGCATACTGGAGGAATGGGAAGCCTGTGAAATAATTTCTGCCTGTTCCTGTCTCCTGTGGGGTTCCTGGGAAGCCTTCACATCACGTTTCCTGCTTACAGCAGCCACCTGGCTTTTCCCAAGCATTTGGCCTCATAGTGGCAGGTATAACTGCAATTCAGTGACACACAGATTCTGACGTGGAGGGGTGGGTACCTGCACTGATCCTCCGTGCCGATCTGCAGCCAGATGAGATGTCAGGTACGAGGTATTGGTCTGCCGGCTGGGCTGGATCTCCCACTCTCCTCGGCGATCAGATGATGCCTGTTTGAAGTCCAAAAACAGGAGAGAAGGAGAAGAGAGGGCAAAAGGTGAATGAGGCGAAGAAATGAGAGGGTGGCTGTTAGTCAGTTAGTCTGTTTTGTTTCTCTGTATGTTTTTCTTGCAAAACATCAAGGCATTTAGACATTCAGCTAGCCTACAGTTTAACTTTACCAAGTATTGACCATACATTCCTTCAACTTTACTCGCTGCAGGAGTAAACAAGAAAGCTCACATCTATCCAGGAAGTTATTTCTACGCACAGCTTTGCCTACATGTGTTTCAGCACAGCAGCAACCATGCTGGCAGTGTGTTTCACCCTGTCTGCCAGGTCCCAAACCAGAGTCCTGGACATGGCAGCAAGTTTGGTTACCCAAGCCTGACCTCCCTAAAATACTCATTTTTTAACTCAAAAGTGCAATAAACAAGAAACTCCCACTGACTGTGTAAGTACATCCCCAGTAGATGCAAACTGTATACAAGGAAATCATTAGAATTTGATTGGTTTTATTGGAAGGACTACTTTGTACTTGCACGTGAGGCTGCTTACAGGTCATCCAGCACTGATGACAACACACCCAGCGTTCACCTGAGGGCAAGGAGCACCTCTGTGCAGCCAAACCCAACTATCAGCCAAATGAACTTATTGCCAAGGCTGGGAAGCACAGGACAGGCAGGCAGATGTGTGTCAGATCTCACGCCAACGGCACAGAATGGAGTCCTGTGTGATGTTACTGAGGGCATGGCCGTGTTGCTGGATGCAGTGATTCCCTGCAGCCACGTGGATGAGCCTGAGCTCTGGTCAGAGCCAGAGAGGAGCCACTGTGCTGCTGTGTGGCCAGGAAAAGAGGGAGGGACTGCCAGCAATTCCACACAGAATGACTCCAGAAACCTTCCTGTGCACTTGTACAACGCTAACAGGTCACCAAACTGGAAGGAGAGCGTTTGCAAAAGGAAGCAGAACAGAAGAGCAGTCTGCTTGCATGCCATAAAACAAGCACTATCACTTCCTCCGTGAGTGACCTCCGGGTCTGTCCCTGAGTGACCCCCACAGTGCAGCTCCTCCTGAGCCGCCAACAAACCCCCTTCATAGGGAGCGTTTCCCTGGAGGTGCCTTCATGCAGGCCTGTAAATCTTCTTGTTAAATGTTTGTTCCATCGGCCCGAGACACTGCTTATCCTTTTGTACTTGGTAACATTCAAAGGAGTTACTGGAGATGCGCTTCCCTTGAAATTCTTCTTCAGTTGCTGCAGGTCACAAGGTTAAGAACAACTGGAGAATTTAAATGGAGTTTTAGAAGTTGGTGAAGGACATATCTTGAGTGCTGCTTTCTACAAAACGCTGTACTGCCAGTTTTCTTGGCCAGGTCAGCTGATGAGGCTGCACGTGTATCAACACAGAGAGCACGGCCTGGGAGCCTGGAGGCACTCTGCAGGAAAGGCGTGAGAAGACAAAAGAACCCGATTTTTGTCTTTTGGTTCTACACCCAAGTACCTGATAAAACATCTCTGGTGTGGGAGAGAGAAGGAGGTATCCATACCTTCCATAGCAGCTTGGTGCTGGAAAGGGGTGATCACACTGAAAAGGTCCAACCGAGGACCTGAGCCATAACTGGTGCTACTAAGTGAAGGCGAAGGATCTTAGTAATTGGAGGCTCTGTGCTGAGAGGCACTGAGACACCCGTCTGCCACGCAGATAGGCTCTCTAGAGAGGTTTGCTGCCTGCTGTGTACGCGCATCTGGGACATCAGGAAGAGGATGCTGGATAGGATAAAGCTGGAGGACTACTATTCCCTCCTGGTCTTTCAAGCTGGGTCACACGAGGTTGCGACCAGGAAAGGAAAAAAATGTCAAAAAAAGTCTTTATGTCCCTTGGGAAGATGCTGAAGGGATGGGGAGTGCAGGTGGTGCTCTCCTCAGTCCTCCTGGTTGGAGACTGAGGACTGGGCAGGAAGAGAACAGACCAGCTGGATGACCGGCTGCATGGGTGGTGTCACACTCAGGTCTTTGGCTTCTATGATCTACGACACACCTTCAATAAACCACGGGATGGGACACGGCTGACCAGGAGGGGCAGCAAGCTGGCCGGGCACTCTGAGAGGGCTTTAAACAGAAGATGCTGGGGGAAAGGGATGTAGTGCTGAGGAACAGAGAAGAGCCAGGGAATGCTGTCAGCTCAGATTTGTCCCCGAGGTTTGTGGGAAGGCTCCTCTAGGAAGGCAGTGTGTCTGAAAGCCCAGCTGAAGTGCCTCTATACCAACGCAAGCAGTGTGGGGAATAAGCGGGAGGAGTTGGAGACCGTGGTGCACTTGGAAAACTTGGATCTTATTGCCCTCACAGAAATACAGTGGGATGATTTGCATAACTGGAATACCATGATGAAGGGCTATGAGCTTTTTAGAAGGGGCAGGCAAGGTAGGAGGGGTGGGGGAGATGGCCTCTGTGTTAAGAAGTGGATGGACTGCGAGGAGCTGCCTCTGAGGAACAGCCAGGAGCAGGAGGAGGGCTGGGGGGTTAAGGCTGGGGGTGGGACCAGGCTGTGCATGCCCCATCCATGAGGTGTTTAAGGCCAGGGTGGACGGCACCCTGGGCAATCAGATCTAGTACTCGATCTAGCGGCTGGCAGCCTTGCCTGCAGCAGGGGGGCTGGAACTACATGATCCTTGAGGTCCCTACCAACCCAAGCCATTCTGTGATCGACTCTATTCAATAACTGAACATCCTAAATAACGTTTAGGAGAAAAAGAAGACAAAAATGCCCTGCAATTGCGCCAGGGGGATTGAGGTTGGATGCTAGGAGAGAGTGGTCAGGCACTTGGAATGGGCTGCCTAGGTGGTGTCACTGTCCCTGGAGGTGTTCAAAAACGTTAGATGTTGTACAGGGGGATATGGTTTAGTGGGATATATTGGTGGTTGGTGGACGATTGGACCGGATGATCTTAGAGGTCCTTTCCAATCTTGGTGATTCTATGATTAAGACTGAAAGGCTTAGAAGAACAAAGACTGAATGCTGTCCAAATAGTATTTTGGGAATAAGACAGCTGTCTTTGTGCTATGTACTAAAATTTGTGAACTAATATGCTTGAAAATGAAGCCAGGCGTCATTGTCCATCAAAGAGAACAAGATGCCTTGATTGTACATAGCATGAAGATCTGTTGTCAAAGAAGACAACTACAAACTGCCACCCAAAAGGGAGTTAATGCATTAATCAGGCAACATATTAAAGCAGATTATTTTACTGTCAACCCAGTCCACACTAATAAGCATGCATAAATACAGTACCGCACACATGCTTCAAACAATGCAGCCTCCTACAAGCAACACTTCTAATAAGGAATAGTCATCCTGATTGTAGCTGAAGGCTTTAGATGTAGTCTATATTAGGTGTTCTATCATTCCAAGCACAGCTGCATGGAATAAGGAGAGTTGAGCCCAGACAGGTTATTACATCTCACACTCAATTCTGTGCCCACAAAGCCCAGCTCACGTGAGCTGTGTGGGTGCAGGAATCGCAGACACAGAGCCAGAACAGCACGCAGCAGTTAGAGGAGCAGAACGAGCCTAGAACCACTCACTGGGAAGTAAGAGCACCAACAGCTCCAGCTAGGAACCGACAGCTGGAGATCTACTCAACTTCCGAGCACCTCCGCTAATACAGAAAATCCAGACTCTCAACACCAATATTACCACTAGAAAGAAGAAATGGGGAAATTCATAAACTTGCAGCTTATCTGGACCACAGTGCCCAGCCTCCCCAAAGGACCCTGTGCTGGCAGTCCTTTCTGCTGTGCAACACTGGTGCCACGGACAGGGCATCCTGAGGTGGATGCTGTGCATGTCCACGGGACACACACATCTTACTCCACTCCATTTGTTCACAGTCTGGAGGAATTCCACCACTCTTTCAGCCATTTGTTGCTTCGAGAAAGGTTTGCTCAGACCAAAGTCTTCCTAAATTAAGCAAGAAATGTGCTTGCCACAAAGGCAAGAATCAGCCCCAGCTACCCCTACTGGCACAGGGTTTCTGTTCTCCAGACCAAGGGGAATTCAGAAGGATGCCAAGCGAGGCAGCGCTGCCAACACACCTGATTGCGCAGGGCCTGCTGTGATGGTCGGTCCCGATGGACGTGGCTGTCTCTTGTTATTGCAGACGTCCCGGAATCTACGTGAACAGATCCCACTGGAGTAGGCTGGAAAACAAAGTGTTTGTTAGGACACTTGTCAGGTTGGCTGCTATCATGCTCGAACAGCGCAAGAAGACATCAAAAGGTTGCCCAAAGGTACTGGCAGCAACCAAGGATAATTACAGCAAGGGCTATGGGATCTGTGTCATCTGACTGCTTGCTAGGTACCAGCATCAAACACCTTGTAGAAAAGTGAACTAAAAAGATACATCTGAATCTCTGCCAGTGTCAGATTGCACCGCACTTGTCGCAAATAAGATTACTGCAACTGCAAAATATACAGGCTTGTTTTCCTCAGCTCATTGTCTTGTTGCTTTTAGAAACCACGCTTGCATAGAAACAGGACGTGTTAAAATTAAAGCTTCATCTGCTCTATTCTCACCAAAGTCACAATCCTTGGCTCACAACATCAAAATCTCCATAGCAACCACTGCAGTTGTCAGCAATAGCAAGCTTGTCTTACAAGGTGCTTTTTATCAATTGCCTTTGTAATTAAACAAAAATGAGAGAAAAATCATGATTCACAAAGGGAATGATTTCTTACTAAAATGAACTGCTCTGCACACAGAAAACACTGGTAATGCTAAATATAGTTGGATGGGAAGTCACTGGCAGCGGTACCAGGTTCAGCACTGAAGGCATTTGATCCGGCACCGGTGACAATTAATTTACAGCTGCCTTTGCCACTGGTGGTGCACAGTGACTGGCTGTTAGCAAGAAGGCTATCAGCGGAACGACACAAAGCGATGGGCTGCAGCGCAGGCACAGATCAGATGGGCAGCCAACGGAAGAGCTGTAGATGTTTTATCAGATTTCCCAGTGACATATCTTTTAGCCAAGGTCTTCCTGAATACAAACTGCTTTTGACAATAGGAGTGATGGATTGAGATCACAGTTATGTTCCATCTGGTGCTAAGTGGAGCTTGGATACTCCCACATTGCCCTGCCATATTTAGAGCTGGCTCAGCCTCTGGAGCAGGGTAAGCCTGGGGATCTTTAGAGATCACAATGGGTTTGCCTTTTATTGTTTTCTGAGCACCTGTCAGAGCCCTGCCCACATCTCCTGTACTTCTCTGTGACAGCTCAACTGCTATGCTGGGTGCTGAGGAAGCAAATATGCGCTCCAGCTGTAAGATGGATACCTTCAGATCCTGATTACCAAAGGTCTTAAATCATGTGCTAGGATAGAGGAAATTAAGTCTAGTCCTGCTCCTGGCTGCAAAGGAGAAAGTCAGCACTGAACATGCCACACCAGGGCAAACCCAAAGAGGTGGCAGGGGGCCAACTTAGGGTAACTCGTGGCACCACGAGAACCCCCCTAACACAGCACCAGGACTTCTCACTGCACTGAGCCTGTGCTCGCTGGCTGCAGAAAAGAAGGAAGCAGTTTGATCCCGACTCACTGGCACTAACTGGCACCAGTGGAACAAACCGAGAGCCAGGTGGGGAAGCAGCAAGGCCCTGCATTCTGCAGGAGGGACTTACGATTGGCCTGCCGACCCAGTCATAGGCGTAGTCAAAGGTGTAGCCTTTCTTCTCAAACAGCTCCGTGAAGATGGTTCGTAAGTAGTCATAGTCAGGTCTCTCGAAGAAATCTAACCGCCGAACGTAACGGAGGTATGTGGCCATCTCCTCTGTTGGAGAAGGGGAAAAGAGAAGCAGTGTCAGCTCTGCCCACACACTGCTCCATCATTTACAAGCCTCTCAGCACACGGCACGCGATACACACACACTGGAAAGGTGCTTTTCAATTAACTCCAACACGGCCTTTCCATGGCACAAAGCACAGCAGTGCTCCAAGCTGGACCAGGGGCAGATCCCAGAACTGCCCAGGCTCTGCCACGTTCAGCCAGGCAGATCGATGGGAGCTGAGGATAGCCAGCAGGCCGTCACCCCCCATGACCTACCCAGCCTCCTGCTGCTTGATGAACCTCACTCAGATCTCTAGAGCCCTCTGGCCCTGCCCAAAGCCTAATAATAGCTTGCTTTCATTCTGAATCTTCTGAATGAGCTGCTATAAAGCAAGGCCTGTGTTGCTGCACTGAGCACCATGCAGAGAGAACTGTCTGGGCTGCTGCTGCTAACTTTGGCTTTCCTTTAAAAATTACTGGTTTAGCAGCAGCCCACAATGCAAATCGATTCAAATGCTTCTCTAACAATGCTGGAGTCCCACAGCTGCTGCAGAGGGATGCTGCTCTACCTCCAGCAAGGTTCCACAGCAAGTTTCACTCTATACCTTTGTAGAAAAACAAAGACTAAAACACACTCTGCAACACAGGACAATTCTCTGAGCCTGCCTACAGGATGCTCACACATATGTCAGCTCATAGACATTTAAAATAGACACAGTGATTTCTATACCAGGACAGGACTGCTGTTCTGAGCAGAGCTCGACAGGAGGAATGAGTCTGGGTGCTGCAGGAATAACGATATACCAGCTCAGTTTTTGCCTTTAGCTGACAAAAATAAAACCAGCTCTGCTTGGTGATGGTTAGCTACGCCTATGGTTGGCAGTTTGTCTGTCACACTAAGGCAAAAGGAGTAGAAAGTCATTTCCTCCTCCTGCTGTTATCTTTGAAAGATGGAGGATCAACAGGTTTCAGGCAAGCATGGGAAAGAAGTTGTCTCATCTCCCTTCAGCCCAGACCTGCACGTGTGACAGAGCTCTGAGGAAAGAGTGCTGGGAAGGGAAGAAAAAGAGCAAAAATGACAACAGCCAACCTGATGCCTTTCTGCCTGGAACCAGGTGATTTGGGATGGAAACGTGTCTGGGAAATAAGCATGACTAGAGCGAACAACAACTCCTTCTAGACTTGCTGCTCCTTGTGCTCGTAAAGAGCCATGGACATGGATTAGTGGGCATGGTGAGATGGGTTGATGGTTGGACTAGATGATCTTAGAGGTCTTTTCCAACCTTAATGATTCTGTGAATCTATGAGAATGGCTCCAACAGGAACAGGGCTGACTGTGAGGACCTGGGTGCTCTCCCTGTTATTGAGTTTCTCACCTTGTAGACAAATACTGAAACCACTGCATGGAGGCTACACCGTACCCCGGGAGGACTTACACTCCATACTCTGCTCTCCCAGCCCTGCGATGAAGTTCTGCTAACCAGAGAAAAGCTGCCAAGCTTTGCTGGAAGCACACCCTTAATAAAGCTCTCCTTAAAGCCGTTGTTAGAAGGTGGAATTCAATGACATCACCCCGTCTTCTAAGCTGGCCACCAAAAATTTTAGCACCCGTAAATCTTTTCATTTGGAAATGAATCAACTGAGTAGAGCCAACACAGTCAGTTGAGAGAGGAAAAACAACCAGGTCCTCTGCTGGAAGGAAGAAAAGCAGGGACGTGGGGCACTCGGGCACTGCCCAGCTTGCACAGTGGGAAGAGTTATGCTTGTACCAAGCCACAGTCACAAGCTCTCAGTACTGCTAATTCCTAGCAGCAACCCCAGTTGTTCTCCTGCTTGAGGAACAATGTAAACACGTGTACATTACTGAAATACTCTCTGCCAGGGCTGCTCAGAACTATCATATTGAACAAGGTACGTCTGTCTCCAACTGCATTCCAGTGATCCCATCAGCTCTTTACCTGGAAAGTTCTCACAGAGAACTTCAACCGGAGTGTTTCTCTTCGTGTCCCCGATCTTCTGATACCTCTCTTTTAAGGTGTCAGCCTGTAGCACACAAAGACAAAACAGTTGTGGGGAAAGAGTTCAACTGTGCGAGGAACAACATACTGTATGGGAAGACGAGGTTTTAATACTGATTCTGGGTGGTAGCAGGTGATGTTACTTGCAGCTGAACTGCATCCGAGATTACAGTGTATTATCCTGCTGTTATCTTCACTGTGTACTTCACATGCAATCAGCACAGAACATCCAGTAAGGCATTCAGAATGCCTTCAGTACTTGAAAGAAAGCACACTGGTTGTGCTCACGGGGCTCATTTCTTACCAGCCCAGTCCTGGTATAGGGAAGCTTTCCTGGAGCAAAAAAATATAAAGCTGCATATACTTTGATTGCACGTCAGTATCCTGACACTCCAGCAAAGAGCAGTTCTAGGCTGAGTGCCATCTGCAACCATGACAGCTTCATAAGCAACTGTAAAGCAGTTAAACTGTGACAGCAATTTTGACATGTCATGTTTTTACTGTGCATAATAGAATGCCACCACAGAGTCAAGCGACCAGATTATATCAGTCACACCTCTCCCCAATCCTGTGCTACTTCTTTCACCCCCAAAGTGTCTGTCACTTAGCACTGATTAAGCAGCTGGTCATCCAGAAAAATGACATACTTTTCAGTTTGTTTTCCCACCTGAATCACTCCTGAAACAGAGCACTCTGCTCCAGTTGGCACCCTATGAACAGGTTTTGCTGCCTCCATTTCAGAATATGCCAATTAGAGCTGCCAGCAATACAATTAGCATTGTAAGATGTCCTCTTAAGACCTTAAAATTGACAGTAGGGACCAGAAGTGTAGGCTGAGGAAACCTACAAGAGTGAAGATGCCACGTTTTCAAGCTGAAGAGTTTGGGTGCTCTGAAGCTAAAGAAATGCGGGACTTCAAGGAGCACACAACTAATTCTCACTAAGCTCAGCACTGATCCAAGGAAAACTGTGCAGTCTTGTCTAAACCTGGAATTATTTTAGAGTAATGTATAAGATTAATTTAAAGCACGTAAGTTAACTAAAGCAGAAATAAAATATGTAGTAACACATTCATAGGTTTACCATAGGAAGTGCACCTAATGCCAGAGAAGTTCTGAGCCCTTTCAGGACGACTTCTATGCTTGAAAATCCCTTCTGTGCTTTCCGAGTTGCTGCCGACACTTCTGACACGTGTTGGTAAGGCAAAGCTGAGGCTAACTCTGGATAGATGGTGACAAAGCAGCTTAGCAAGTTCTATCATGCCATCGGCCACAGCAGCACTCTGCTGTGAGTGCAGTGAGCCCAGGAGCTCATCTGTTTCTTCACAGCATACCAACAGGCCTAACAGGAGTTACTGTCTTCACTAAAAACCTCCTAAGCTGTTCACCCTCACTCCCTTCACTCAGTGCAGCTCCAGAGGTGAACATGCACAGTCAGGAAGGTGGTGGAGAAGTGAAGATGAAGCAAGCAGCAGCCTTGGAGCCAGCACATGGCATTCTGCTGATGGATGTCAGCTGCGGCTGTTGTAACTCAATTGCTCGCAGCCCTCGGCGCTGTACATGACATTTCATAAACTTACAATCCAGAACTGAGCACTGAGTGTCCAGTGTCCCTGGAGGGAAGCCAAGCTCCATACTTCTGCCAGAAAAAACAGCTTTTCAGGCTAAACTCTCTCTGCAAGTCTAAAACCATCAGACTGCTCCTGTTACAAACACGATCCTAGATGCAGCTGGGGCACTGTGTGCCATAACTGGAATTTCATAAACAACCATTGTGTTCTGGGCAGGTTCACATTACAGCTAAGCTGCTCCAACTGCTCAGCAGCCCCACTGCTGCCCTCCCTGTCCCAGCTGCTCCTTTGTTTGCATCCTCCCTGCAGAGCTGCACCGACTCAGTGATGCTCACACTAACCTGCACTGACAGGTAACGTACTTCTGGCCTGGAATCTTCTCTGCAGGTAAATCTAACACCTTAGTACTCAAATTCACAGACATACAGGACTGCTCTGCCCAGATTTTCCATACGTCCCACTGCCAGATTCACATCTGGGCAGAAACATGAGTGTCAGAGGGCTAAGACTCAAACCTACCTTCAGTCCTTGCCAGGGCAGACTGCCTCGGAGGAAATACATAAACATGTGGCCAAGGGCTTCCAAGTCATCTCGACGACTTTGCTCTGCAACAGAAGAGATGGTAAATTACTGCTGTGGCTGCAGAAATGGATCTGGCCGGCAAGGAAAGGGATTTCAGGCAGAAAGCTATCGCAGGAATGCTGACTTGAATCATAGAATCATTAAGGTTGGAAAAGACCATCTAGTCCAACCGTCCACCTACCACCAGTACTGCCCACTAAACCATGTCCGTCAGTGCCACATCTACATATTTCTTAAGCGTGCAATCTGTAGCTCAGAGCTTGTGCAAAAGAACCTGGAACTCGTTACAAGGAACATAAAACACACGGATCGGCTACCAGACAGGAGCTGGGAGCCAGTGTGCCCAGAACTGTGTGCAAAGGATGTGCTGGATTACTTCCTTTGAGCCCTGCAGGAGCGGGCAGGGGACACTCGCGGCCAGCTGTGGGAACTGCTGTGCACACAGTGCCAGCCATCTCCTGCTGCTCCTGGAGCTCAGTGCATCACAGAGGGTTAAAAATAGCTCCTTTTAGCGCTGCTTTTGCTCGTGAAACGCTTGCTGCTGTTGCCATGCAGATGTTATGATTATAGATGAGGAAAAAAGATATAAAAAGGAGGCCCTGAGCCAAGGGAAAAGCATCCTTTAAAATAATCTACCGAAAGGGAGCCCACGCTGCCAACAAGCCATAGGACACAATGGAGAACAAAGGCAACCTGAGCAGCAGGAGGTTGTCCCGTTGGCACCACTGCTTGCTGGACAAATGGTTCCAGAGCTCCCCAGCAGCGCAGGGCCCCCAGCACGGCTCACCAACAGTCTCTGCCTCCCAGGGGCAGCGATCTGCTCTCCCCCGAGCACCCCCCGTGCAGAACAGGAGCACACGGAGCCTCGAGGCCAGCTGGCCGGTAGGTGGTGGCAGTGCAGTGCCCTGCGGTGCTCCCATCAGCAGAGGCTCTCTTCCTCCATCCCTTCCCCTGTCTCTGCAGAAACAGAAACTGCGCCCGTCTCTTCTCGCTCCCCAAAACGAGAGGCTCTCTGACCTCTCTCTGTGCCACCACCCTACCACTCTTACGAGTTTAAGTGAATATAAACATTTAATAAGGGCTTCTGCCTTTCAGCCACAAAGATGTAATTTTCTAAGAAGGATACAAAGCAGCGAGTGAGGAGACAGAAGATGGGTTTAAAATTAGTTCTATCATTAAGGAAAGCCATTATTCATTTTCTCCAACCAGTTATTAGGTCAGGGAACGGCAAAGTGTAACATCTGAAACTGAAAGGCGCTGGTGTGGGGCTGCGCTATAAAGACCTCCTTGGTCACCACTAAGTGTGGCAATTACTGCCTGCCCACTTGCTTTTATCAGTGCAGGACTGCTACCTTTATTGTTTAGATCCTAACAAAACCATAATTACAAGGCTTCCAGTTCCAACACTTCTAGCTGTCTCAACTGCTCAAAAAAAAAAAAAAAACAACCAACAAACACCCCAAAGCCTCACAGCACCGCCACGCTGAGTGGTTTGCAAAGGTATGAAGGGCACGGGAGCCATAAGCTGAGCTACCACCAGAGCTCTCCAGCACCCAGCACAGCGCGCCCGTGCCGAATGCACAGACCTTTGCCAAGATGCGTGTTGATGGACATGTATCTCGCCGTTCCAGTTAAGCTCTTGTGTTCCCTGTAAGGTATGTGTTTTTTGGTTTCTGGGTCAATGTACTCCTTCGCCAGTCCAAAGTCTATGATGTGAATGACGTGGTCTTTCTTATTGCCTTGCCGGCCGATAAGGAAGTTTTCTGGCTTGACATCTCGGTAGATGAGGTTCTTCGAATGCACGTATTCCATTCGAGAGATCTGCAAAAGGACGAGGCAAACGTTACTCCCAGGCAGCCTGGCTGCTCTCCTGCAAACAGAACAGCCAGGTTTTGCAGCCCACCACAAAGCCTCCTCAGGCTGCCCGCTGCCACCTGCACACGCAGGCACTGCACAAGTGGCACCCACAGAGCAGACTGAGGCACCGGTTACTGCCTGAGCTGGGTGGCATTCTCCATTGCACAGCTGGAAGAGGAGTTTGCCATCCCCACCTTTCTCCCTGTGCTCCCTGACTTCATCTGAAAAGGAACGGGACTCTTTCTTCTGTGTAGCTACCACCAGCACAGCGTTCTTGGAAGGATTCCATGGAGAACTGCAGCAGCCTTTTTGTATTGATTTTAAACACACTAGGCCAGCTACCAGGAGCTCTTTCCTTACCCACAGCCCTCCCTTGTTGCTCTGTGCCTCACCACCTCCCTCCCTCAACCCATATGCTGTCTTAGACATGCCAAATTCTCCCCGGAGGGGGGTTCTGGGCAGGCAGAAGCCTTACGCTCCTCAATGCCGACTAAGAAGAATAATTAATCTCACCAGTCGTCAAGCAGAATTGGTTGGAGTATTTTTCAGCTTTTGACTATCTGTGCTCTGCCACCGAGGAGCAAGCAAAGGGGCAGGTGCCCGGCTCCAAGGGGAGAAGGGCCACCTCGGCTCTCGCAACACACCTCGTTCAGTGCACAGCCTTAATTCTGCTTCAGAAAACGCGTAAATGATGCGTAACGATGTTCGAGCAGGTCTGCAAGCAGCTCTCCTTTGTGTCACTAACTCTGTGTTACCACTCCTCTCCCCTCTCATTTTAAGCAGTGATTTATTTCAACGCGCTGAGAAAACGGATCGCAGGGCTCCCAGCCATTACTGCTCATCATTTCCAGGACGGTGCAGACGCTCCGCACTTCAGCCATTCTTCAGTCACCTCCGTGACACAGCAGCAGGTTTGGAGACAAAAAGGTATGTCGGGAGGCAGCTCAAATGAAACGGCAACCCTTAGAATGGGGACAAAGGGTTTCCTGGCCCCTCGGTGCAGAACAGGTTTTCAAGCAGAGCCTGGCTGGCTCATTTCATACGTCTCTGCCACCGAAGAAGCCCAGTTGTTGCAACAGCCAATGGCAATGACAGCAATTTGGACAAAAACCTGGACAGCGGGGATGCTGGATGGAACAAGGCACTCCAGCAGCACTCCGAGCTATCAGTGTACCTGCGCTTTGTGCTTCCACCGCAGACACACGCAGGCAGGTTTCCTTCCACCTGCCTGCACATCTCCTGCTGTGCGGATGGGGATGGCTGGAAGAGGCTCTTCCCCGTCAGAAAGATGTCCCTGCAGCAGCAGCGTGCTTTATGCCCTGTGACAGGACGCTTGCCCCGCTTCTGTCTGCAGGAGCAGGGAGCTGATGGCTGTCAGCCCCGTGCAGCCGTGGGACGACTTCTGATTTCTGTGCAGGAAGGACAGGCCTTAGTGAACGTGTGCTTAATTTCCACGCGTTGCGCAGCTCAGGACATCGGCCACTCCATCTGTTCAGCTGCGTGCAGAGGATGGAGGAAGCGGTTCCAACGCGATGCTCCCAACCGAGCAATGTGAGGCATCAGAAATGCACACACTGTGGGAGTAACAGTGCCCAAAAGCTCCCATCACCCAGAGGAGTCCTCCTGCAGCACATGGGCAAAAACATCCACAGAGAACCTCTCCTTCCCCCCTCCAGCAGGGACCCAAGGCACCAAGGTGCTCCTCCATGCTCTCGGGGTGGCAGCAGGCTGCTTACATGGTGGAAAGTCTCCCTGCATGTTGGGCATTGTTACCAGGCATCTCAAACACCAGAGGAGAGCTGCATTGCTTGTGCCATGTGCTGCATTCTGGCAGTGAAGTTTTATGTCTCCTCGCGACCGAGATTAGAATTACAGCAGCTTAAGCAGCCTTGGTTGCTCAAAAACAACAGCAAAATTTATGGAGGCAAAACCACTGAACGTGACAGCTCAGCTCCTCTTCTTTTATGCCTCTCTCACATTGGAGTGTGTCACAGCGATGGTAATGATTTAGCATAGGAACTGGGAGAAATCCAAGACAATATTCCCCTGAGCCCTGTCACTGGAGCAAAGGGCTTCTGTTCCAGTGGAGCAGCAAGTGCCAACCCCTTCTGAAAGCACTTTGGAGACAGCCAAGCCCTCCTCCCAGAAACCCTTCTGGGGAAGGAGATGGAGCACCTGTGAAGATGCTACATCTGTCTCCTTAAATGCATGTGTCCATGCTGGTATCTCACAACATCTTCCTGAAAAGACTGGAAAGGTGCTCAAATATCTCCCGAAGGAGAAAGGAGAAGCGCTGCCTATAGAGAACAACACCTTCACATGGGATTGCTTTTCCTGTCCCCATGCTTCACACTGAGCACCCTTTTTCCAGGCAGACCTTGGTGTCTTGGTGAGCAGGCAGGCCAGGCAAGGTCACAGGATAGGCAGCTGGTGCCAAAGGAGATCCTCCCAGTACAGAACTGATCTGCAACCCCAGTGCCTGGCACAAGGCAGGACCCTGCCGTGTTAGGCTTCATTTCCCCAGCAGTCTCATGGCAATAAAATTACTCCTGTAAGTACTAGGAAATGTCTCTCACACTACTGTGAGAGAGGTAAGTCTGTCAAATTCAACTTGATGCAGGTTGTCCCAACCCAAATTTTGCCCTATGTTACACGCACATACTGAAAAACATATCCAACGGTGCTACTCCGTTCTCACTGCTTATGAGACCAACCATGAGTTTTTTGAACACTGAAGAGTTGCCCAAAATGGTAATACTGTTTCTGGAGTGCAATGAAAAGGGATATAAACTGTATCCAAGGCTTTGCCATCTGATTTAATCAAAAAGACTATAAATTGGTTTTACAGTGATGAAGGAGCACTCAAATAGAACAAAACCGGGCTGCTTGGCCACAGGAGCACAATGTTGCGTACCCAATACCAGGTCAGCGTGGATCAACGCTGTGCATCTGTGACCTCAGTTTTCCTCTTGAGGCTCTGTTGTGGCAAAGCCAAGCGTATTTAGAACGTTAAGAGAGCTGACACAAACACTTTACTCACCAGCTGGATGGCTATCATTAATACCGTTTTCAGAGTGAACGTCCTGTCGCAGAGGTCGAACAAGTCTTCCAAGCTAGGACCAAGCAGCTCCAGCACCATGGCGTTGTACTTTCCGCACGGTCCAAAGTAATAAACCTGTGGAAGCCCTTCAGCTGGAAGAATATGAAAAGGATTGGAATTAGTCATTGGGAAAACATGGATACCCCTCGTCCTGGGTGCACATCTTTTGCTGTGCAAAGCCTTTGTTTTCACCTCTCGAGCGTCCTTTCTGATCTTACACGGCAAGCAAATTAGTTTCAGCATGTACTGTGAATGAACCAAAGGCCAAATGAGTGCAAGCTTTGCTCGGCTACACCCTTGAATAGACAAATGGATTTCAAAGCAATAACGTGACCACATGAAAGCGCCTTGGCTCTGGAAGCACAAAGGCTTGGCTAACCCGGCGCTCCCCGCGTTGCTCTGAGCAGCAGGCAGAGCCACGGGCTGGCGCTCATCTGAGCAGCCAGGATCACAAAGCCCCTGCAGAAAACGAGGTATGTTTGAAAAAGGGCTGCAGTTAAACCAAGTGAGTCCATAGTTGGCGTTACACAGCATGACTTCGCACAAAGTTTGCCTGCACTATATTCACAAGAAAGAGCAGAGAGGGATGTTTTCATCCATCACCACAAAGAAACAATCAGGGTACATCCAGGGCAGAATGCAGTGCAGAGCTAACTGCTACTCTCGCTAATCATCAGCCACCAGAACTGGACTGCTGGTGCAGCTGCATGGCTTTGGCTGTGTATCTGCCCCACGACGTGCCCAGGCAGCCAGCCCAGCACAGGTAAAGGCAGAGAATGCCAATTCCGGAGTGTGTCAGAAGCAGAGCAGCTTTACCTACAGGTTCAGGAAAGCTTGTTAATCTGCCCAACGGCACTAATCAACTTGCCAGCAATACAATAAATGAGGCACCAAGATTACTAGAGCTTAAATATTACAGATTTTATACTCCTGTGAATTACACAAAAAGAACAAAATACAGCTCGACAGAGATTACTGAGGGATGGCTTTAATCTCGTTAAATCACATGCTTGGGGGATCATGTTAGGCATCAGTCGTCAGGACGCATTAGTGAGATATTATGGAGTACTGCAGGCACTCCCAGCCCACCCCGAGTTCACATCCCACATCCAACATCTGCCCAGCACTGGCAACATGAGCCCAGGAGGCTATTGCCCTTTGCAGAGCTTTATGCTGTAGTGAGCATTAACAGCAACAGCATCCTCTGAGAAAGCAGGGCTGTCTGACATGGAAGCAATTCCAAAAGCAATGGTGGGATCTGACCCAGGCAGCCCCAAACATTTCCCAATATCCCCAAATAAACACAAACGGCAATTGAATGCCCTGTGCTGAAGGCTTGACAAGCTTAAAACAGAGACTTCTAAATTCAAGCTCTCTGCACAGTATTTGCATTGCAATTTCTACGTCATGATAACAGTCTTGGAAAGTGCAAACCAGGAAGGAAACCACTCAGGCTAGGAGTGTGCTAATTATGGAGTACTGGAAAACAAATTTGCCGAAAGGCTCTTAAAGAAGGCTAAGAATCCCATTCCCAGAGCAAGGGAAAAGGGATAGATTTACATCCTTACTTGGTAAAGGGAGTCAGCTGCAATTAAAGTTAAATTCCTACTGGACACGAGAACCAGGAAGATAAATGGCAGCCAGGCTCCAAAGACAGGGGTTTCACGTGGGAAAGGAAGCACGGCAAGCCTGAGCGCTCCCTGGGGCCCAGCCCCTCCAGTTAGCTCTGCCATCAGCTCCCAGTGCTCTGAGCCAAGAGCTTGGAGTGCCCTTCTCACTTTCACAGTGGGATTAAGCCTCGGGAAGGCTCTGCTCTAGGCAGGAGCTCCCGCAAGGTGAAGCTGTAGCTAAGAACATTAAAAAAAGCATCCTAAGTGGCAGCCTACAGAGGACGTTATTAGTTTCAGGCATATTTTTAGGGTTCGATTTTCTCCGAGGGTTTTCAGCAATGCTGCTGCCAGCTCTGCCTGCGGTCAAGAACTTACATATCGGCTTTGTTAGAATAAAAACGCTGTCAAACATCTCATTTTCAGAGGGCATTTGGAAGAATCTGACCCAGGCTGCAGGGCTGAACAGCCTTTCGGAGCCTCCCAGCCCCACACCATCAGCGCAGCAAAGCTGGAGGAACGCACTCTCAACTCACTAAAATTCAAGCCCGTACTCAGTATTTCTTTGGGAAAGGACAAAGCTGGAAACAGAAGCTTTAATGCTAACAGTACCTGCTTCCTACAGGATCCAAGCAGGCAGGTTAGGCTAGATAATTCCAGGGTGCGTATCTGAGATGTAGGCTTCCCTGAGCCAGTGCTCCCTACAAACCTAGGAAAATCTACATAATAACTTGTTCAGAGCCCGGCTGCGTCATTCAGAATACAGCTCGACTATTTCAGCAACAAGCAATGTGTCCTGGTCCCACCAAGTCCACTTCCACAGCGAGCCACAGGAGCTTCAAAAATATCACCCTAAATACTTAAGGATATTTCCAACAAAAGAGATCGATTGCTGATGAAGGAAAAGGTATCTTTTGCCTAGGCAGTCAAATTTGAGGTTTTTAATGCAAAGCCGTTGTGTTGGCCGAGGGTTGGAAAGGTCAAAGGAAGACACTGCTGTGAAGCTGTCCTAGAGAAGGTCTGCAGTTAAAGATGGAAAACCACAAAAGAGCAGAGGGCTCATCCCAAGGATTGAATGATACAACTCAACACTTCAAATACAAACCATGACCAGTTAATCCCAATTTACATGTGAAATAACATCCAAACAAGGATCATCTCCATGGCACAAAACACATTAATGCAAGAAAATCCACGTATGACACATGCAGGCTCTTCTTTGGAGAAAAAAGCAGCACATTGCAGTGCACTTTGCTTAACGGCTTCAATTGTGCTGCTGAGTGATTTGGCTTGACTCTATGTAAGAGGTCCTGCTCCACCCCTGCTCTTGTGGAAAGTTTATCAACCCAATAAACAGAGACTGATCACTGCACTGGAATCCATGGACAAATTCTGCTATTTCAGCAGTGCGGTGTCTTGGAAGAAATTCAAGCTGAGCACAGCGAAAACCCAGCACAGCGCTTCAGAGATTAAAGCATCACTGCCAGAATGAGAGCAAATGCAGACATCAAAGCCGAAACCCAGACTGCTACCACCAGGCCCCAACGACTCCAACCCTGGGATTCCCACAGCGCTGAAACTGGGCAGCTCCTGGGGCTGGCACCGAAGGGCTGGTCCCAGCCTCACACCGCCCTTCTGGCCTCACGTGGCCGGCAGGATATCTGATCAGGTGGGTGACCCAAAGAAGCTTGGTGTTTGCTTGAGCTTGAATACGTGGAGGGGAACAGCAACAAACAGCAACCCTCTTGGAGAGAGCTTCAGCTGAACTGGATGAACACCACAAAACTACACCTCCTAGCAAGTTTCAGTCCAAGAGTGTGCATCTTGGTCAATTCAGGTTGTGCTGTCTTGCTGCCACATGCTTTGTGGCATGACTAACAGCTCTAATAACCCATTGGATGTTCTGCGTGCTCTAACCAGCCATGCAGTCCAGGCATCAGCTGTGCGACCTGCACAGCTCATCCAAAACCACTTCCAGGACCAATTACCAAACAGCAAGCGGCAGAGAGATACCAATCAAAGGGTATGCCCAAGGGAAACATTCTGTAGCAACTGCCCGATGTGGCAGGAACAAATTGGAAACCGTCTGCAGGGGCAAATATGCACTGATGCTCTCAGAGCCTAAGAATGAACCTAGTACAACAGCACAACCCAAAATACACCCAAAGAAGAGGTGAGGGAGCAAGTACAGAAAGCTAGGTGTGACATCTATGTCAGGTGCAGGAGCAGAGTCCTTGTACATCAGTTCAACAAGAAACAACCACACGTTGTAAAAGGAGAACCGTTAGCTTCCAAATAGCCATTTCTTTGCTCCCATTGGAAGCTGGTTTATGCAGCCCTTAGAGGTCATGTGGGCAAATAAGGAGGAGCTGAGGCCTTCAATTCCAAGGACAGTTACAGTTTGTTTTGTTAAGACTCATGCAGGTTTCAAAGCTGGGAACTATTGCAGAGGGAGACACGTCTAAGAAAGCCCAAATGAGATGCCCAAAGACAGAGGGAAGGGGAGCAATCTGACATTGAGGAAATGGCTGATGCTGGATGCAGGCATGCACGCTACACGAGCAGCACAAACAAGTCCTCTTAAAAACTCATCCAGAGCCACAGCAGTCCCCCTGGAGCATTAATGCACAAAAAGGTCTGTGAGATATTAAAGCAGCACTGATGAATAGGATATAGGCTGTCACAAGATTCTCTTCCAGAGCGAAAAGGTTTATTTTTACAAATCACTGAACACAAAATTACATGATAAACAGCACAAATAGCAACTGTGAGAGAGCTGAACATTTATAGCTAAAATTGAACATGTTTCAAACAAATTAAACAAATTGCTTTAGAGTAGTCAACCCATTTAAGCTGATTACACTAATGAGGATCTATCCTTCTCTTAATTTTCAAATCAGAATAAAATCCTAGCTGAAACAGAAGCTTTGCCATCAATATCGACGGGGCCAACAACTCATCTGCTAACCTCTTCAAACACACCCCATGGCAGCAGGTTTCTCTCCACCTCTGTTGGTTAACAGGTTACCTCCCCAAGCCACGTTCTGTAGGCTGAAATTACAAAGGCTCATTCTGACCTTCAGGTTTCTGAAGTATCTACTTGAAAAACAGAAATAGAGGAGAACAATTTAGATCTGTTACTTGGAGTAAAGTAATCTTAAAGGTCTTTCAAATATTTGATTGCGTATGTTTCAGCTTCGGGACTGACATAAAACTTTAAGCAAAACAATTAGCACACGTTGCTTCTCCTTAGCATGTTTGAGTGCCATCGGAGCAACCCCTACCAAGAGTGGATGAAATTAAGCTGAATGCTCTCATTCCCTGAAGTCAGCAGCAGGTACTTTGCTGTGCCCATGACAACAAGCTGATGAAAATTTTGGAGTACTCTCAAAGCTGGCTGCACAACACTCAGTGAGGCTGCACTGATTTCATGCTCGATTCCCATGCACAGGTTCTGGGATGCACGTGACTGCAGATCAGGTTGACCTTGGAGATGCAGCTGAAAACCAGTCCTTAGAACAGGCTCTCATGTGGACAACCCCTAACTGGATCCATAGTCATAGCTCTGAGTAATGTGACATGGTAGAGTGAAGCACACATCGTGTATGTACACAGCTTTCTGCTAAGACCACTTTGGACTGCTGATATTTAAGAGAAAAAGGTCCAAACTCATCCAGTGTCCGTCCTCTCTCTTCTGCCAGCCTCTGAAATCCCTCTACCAGAGAAAAACAGGGAACTTCTTTGCTGTGCAAGTTTTAAAGCCCAGGAATACAGCTAAAAGCCATAAACTAGCTAACCAGCAAGACTAAGGCATGGCTTTCAGATGAAAACAACTTGAACCTTCCAGGCTTTCAGTAATGAACAGGCTGCACTGAAAGCTCCTTACAACCTAACGCCCTTCAAGCCTTCATTTCATTTCATTTTCTCTCAAAATCACTTCTTTCCAGTACGGTTATTTAGAAAAATCAGCTGTGTGTTTGTTGTGGTTCACTCTGGGTTCACATGATTAAGAATAAATCTGTAACTGAACAGGCAGCCTTTTAATCCAAACCACTGCAGCGGAGAGTCATTAACAGTAAGGGCTGAAAGACACCCAGGTCCTGGGAGCCCAGGGAAAGGAAGTCAACATACTGTTCTATAAATACCCCATTTTTTAGCCTGGTCATACCCAATTCAGCTGAAAGACGGCAGCCAGGGAAGCCTGCAGCGGTCCGGGCTTAGCCCAGGAGCCCAGCACTGCACAAGTCTTCCAGAAGGACACAGCTCTATGGGTCTTCTTACATAGACGTTACTGCATTCCCTAAAGCTGCTGATGATTGTGTAATGCCATTTCTTTGCTGGAAGGTCCAGATCCAGGGTTGTGTGGCACTGCATTAAGAACCAGTTTGTAGAACTAGTGAAACCTTCCACTGACAAGTAAAATGGAACTGTTCCAACCAAAGAGACCGTGTGATGAGGACAACCCAGTCACCTCCAAGACCCCACCAGTCCAATCCAGATGTGAAGAGCATCTTCCACTCAAGACGAGTCCTTAGAAGAAGTAACGAGGAGCTTGATTCACCACCAGTTGTCAGCAGGCACTCAACACAAGCTCAACCAAGTGCTCTTCCCCTCTTCAGGAAATTTAAAATGCCGTGTTTCAATTAAGCTTTTCATTTTGCCAACATCCTTCATGCTCCTGAGGTACATTCTTATGGAGGAGAGTTTGGACACGGAGAGCACTCCCCTCCCGCTGCCCTGATGGAGATCACAGAGGTGACCATCCTTGCTGGGCAACCACAGTCTTGTGTGCCTCCTCACAGCTCGGCTGGCCTTGGTGCCGGCATTCTCTGCTCTCAGCCCCATTGAATCCAGACATCTCTGTACCGCAGAGCTCCAGCCACTCGTCCTGCTCCAGACAGCAGCCCCTTCACAGCATCATTACAAGCTCCTCTTATCCTTGCTGCTCCCAACATCCTTGTGTGCCATTTGCTCTGACCGCTGCCAGACACTCAGCTCTCTGCCACCAGCTTTTTACAACATCTTTTTCCTGCTTCAGTTGCGCTGTGAATCACCTCTCTTCTAGCAAATGCTAAGTGCTTTCATGTTACTGCCCAGCAGGACTCACTGCTTCATTGCAGCAAGTAGCCCATCAACATCCCTGGAGTCTCCAGGGGAAAAAGCAAGAGGAAGCATCCCAAATTTGTACAATGACCAATTCCCTCCCCCTGATGCTTCCCCAGCAGCTGAACTTTGAAGGGGAGGGAATGCCACCCTGTGCACAGCTGTGTGCCAGCAGACAGGACTGCTTCATCTCTAACATGCGTCCACACACAGACTTCAAGACTCCAAATTCATTCCAGAAAGTGAGCAGATTTTGTGCCTTCTCTCGGGCCATACAGGATGTATCAAACCCCTGCTGTGTTTTGAGTAGCTCGTGTCTGCATCTACCAAAAAAAAAAGGCATGGGAGAAGGAACAGAAGAAAAACAGACGTGGTAAGGACAGAAGGAAGAACATATTTGTTCTTGCTGCTGGTAAAAATCCAAATGATTTTACTTCACTTACAGAAAAACAATTTTCCCAATTGTTTTGTTATCGAAAGGGGAGGCATTTCATTCTCTTGGAGCGTACAAGCTGGTTTCCTGATAACGTGGCTGGACTCCATTAGACAACTCTTCACACAGATGAAGAAAGAAGCAATTGCAGGGTGCCCAGAGGATGCTCATATTGGTATTCACAAAAACCAAATACAGCTGTGCAGGTTTTGGGAAACTGACTTCTGTATTTCATCTCTTTCACTCTGCATGACTGTTGCATTTGAGGCTGGTAAAGCCTGTGCACGTTCTGCTGCTCCAGTGCTGGGTGCAGCTGGCACACATGGCACCAGCTTAGCAGGAAGATCAAAACACTGCAGAATGTTAGAATAGTTATTTTAAACCACCCCCCAAAAGTTCCAGCTGAAGTTAACGATCTGCCTTTTCCCATGTACCTGTGACACAGGTACATGGATGGGAGAATAAATCAAAAGGCTTAACGCAGCATAATTATTCCTCTAACCTCATGGTCCTGTCTGCTTTGCTTTTGGGCTTTGTGTACTCGACGGAGCCTGTGCCTCTGCTGCAAGGCGTGGGAAGCTGCAGTGCTGCAGCTTTTGAACTCTGGGCAGGTTAAGTGCTGGGTCACAGCAGCCTGCTGACGGCAGTGGGATTCTCACAGAGAGCTCTTGTGCAATTAAAACACAGCCACGGCGTGAGGCAGCTTCATGGGCTGCTCTGAAGCTCCCGTAGAGCCAGGAACAGGTCACAACCACCAAAACGAGCAGCTCTAGCCCCTGAAAGGGAATTAAGCAGCAGGTTTGGGGTCCTTCATTTTTAAGAGGAGTTGGGATGACCAAGGGTATTTCGTGTGAATATGTTTTATTATGTCATATGTATAACCTACAGGATACTTAAGGAAAATTAACAGCGCTTCTAGGCTGCAAGAGAATATCCAGCTGCACACAGACCTGACTTCAGAGGCACTGGCAGAAGACTCTGCTTGACCCCAGGGAGATTAAAACTGCTAAGAAAACAGCAATAATGAAAGCCACGTGCTGAACCACTCCTCTGCCATGCAGAGGAACACTCTGATTCGATCGCACCAACATCCACAGGTAGCCGCTGCCCCTCATCAGTTCATCTCCGTTGCTGACTCCTGCCAGCACCCATCCATGTGCCAATGATCTACAGTGGGAGTCCAGTAGCACTTGAAGCTTACGGTGTTCTGGCCAGCTGCAAAACGAAGTGACAGCACTGCTGCCTCACAGTGGGAACGCAGGAGAAATTTGACAGCTGACATTACAGCTCAGCTATGGCCCACATCTCTGTGCAGGGACCAGGATGTGCCCCAGCCCCATTGCTACAGCAACACACTGCCCCGTGCAAGGAGTGGCAGCAGCTGATCCAACTGCATTTGCTTCTTGGATGACAGATCAGAGTGGTCCAACTTATTTGGATAAAGCCTATAAGGCACACAGCTCCAGCTTCAAGCGACCAGGAGATAAACCAGACCTGAGCCACACAAACCTGCCCACGCTGGTGCTGCATCAGAGCTGCTTTATCACAGAGCCCACCACAATGGCTGCTAAAAGCCCATGAGATTGCCATTGGCTCCTGTGGCAGCGTCAAACTAGTAGGTGATGGATGCTGAGTCAAACACACGTGTGCTGTCCACAGCAACTCAGGAGGCTGGCATTCATCAGCCCTACTACACAAACCGTCAGAGCGCCTGAAGGATTTGCCAGCTCTGTAGGTAACTGTTACCCACACAGTCCTTACAGCCTGATGGAAACCTCCCATCCTCTTCTATTACAAAAGAATCTCCTGGAAAATAAAGTTCAGATGCTTTACAAGACCATCAGCCTCCCCCAGGGACAGCCTATACTGAGCAGCACTGTTCCATCCCACACAGTCAGTGGCTCACCTCCTCAAGACAGGAGGAAGAGGAGGATGCTTTGAACAACAGGCAGGGCAGAGCTTGGGGAATGCAAACCACACCTATCAACTAGCTGTTGTGAGAGGCAGGCAGCCCCCCACCCTCTGCACCTTAATGCTCACCTGCATGCAACCTCCCTGGCACAGATCTCTCTTTCAGAGGGGCTCTGGCTGCCCTGCCATGCAGAGGGTGCTCCTGGGGCTTTGTGACTGCTGCCACACACACCAGAAGAGCAGGAGACAGAAGAGGACTTCTCGAAATATAAAAAGGAAACTGCCCTCAGCTCATATTCAAATATTAATGGGTCTTGCTTTAATAGCATCTGATAGCTTCCAATTGACAAAGCCTAAATTTATCCCAAGGAAGTCAGACCTACCTTCTGATGTTAAAAGAGCTGTTGAAGTGTGCATGTTCAGTAAGCCGTTCTGAGCAAGGGAACCGCTATACTTCCAGATAGTGAAACATTGTCCCACACTGCTCAACAGCAAAGCCTGCTTTCAAAGCAGGCAGGCTGGAGCTGGGGGGCTGCAACTCTCCACTGCGCTTCATTTTGTAAAGCACCAGCTCTGAACTCACAGACCCCATAAGCTCCACATCTCATCAGCAGACGCCAGCTTTGTTAAAGCGAACACACACAAACTCTTGGAGCTGTTGATCACCATTCTCCAAGGGCACAGCTAACTACTAGGGCCTCCCATGCATTGCAATTTTGTTCCAAAAAATCATTTTTTTTTAATTGAATGAAACCTTACCTGTCACCATTCCTTGCTGAGGCACCTCAGACCTATCTTCAGTGGCAAGTTTCTTCACAACACCTTGCAAGATTTGAGAATGAAGGTAAAGAGTTTTTGCTTGCTCTTAGAAAACGAACCGACAGCTTAAAGGGGATGCGAGCACCTGCGCCAGGGATTGAAGCGGGGAACTGTTGAAACGTGGGGTTGGGATCCAAAGAAGCAAGTTGCTTTCAGTGCAAGTGGATGTCAGTTCGGTATTACCAGGCATTCTTGCATTAGGCCTCACTTATGCAGCCCCGCATTGCTGCAGCTCACGTGAGGAAAAGCATTGCAGGCAGGGAGTTCCCCACGAAGCAGCAGGCACAGCAGCACGCTCCTCCACAGGGCCTTGTTTACTCCCATCTGCACAACAAGCCTCACTGTAATGACCCCTGCCTAATTGCTGCTGAATGGCAGCGTTGTGCAACCGGCACGGAAAGAATTTCTCTCCCGAGACGGGTACATACCAAGCGTGCAGCAGGTCATGGGCAAAGCAAGAGCAACACGGGAGGAGAGAAATGCGCTCAATGTAGGCAGTCCTGAAGAGCAACTCAGGACGCAGAACGGAGCAGCAGACAGCTACATTGAAAAATGTACATGCAAATATTGACTGGAATACGTAAAAGGCTCAGTTATTTATACCACCTTCATTTTTCTTGATCCCGCTTCCTGACAAGTAAACAGACTGCTTCACTCCTGCAAGTTGTGCGACAGAGAGAGGTCCAAAAGTAAACACACAGACTCGGTATTTCATTAGAGGTGAACTTGTTTACAGAGCAAGAACTACAACAAAACTACAGAACCCTTCCTCGTTCTATATGTACCAGCACTTCCCTCCCTGCCTCAGTATATTCTGCTGTGACTCACGCACTGCGTGGGCTGGGAACACAGCAGAGATGTTCTCTGTTTCCTGGGATTCTCCTGTGGATGACTCCTCTCCAACGCAGCGCTGCAGAGCCGATCGTGCGCGATCCCCCCGGCCAGCGGCACCCACCGCCGGGAGCAGCGCGGCTGTTGTGTGAGAGCAGGAGCGCGTGCTGCGCTGAATCACGAGTGCCAAGGTGGGACTGCGAGGGCGCGGGGACGGCGTGACTCATCCGCCAGCTGAGAGGGAGCGCAGCTACTGCTGAAGCCCAGCACCGGGCCTCCCTTCGCACCACACACACAGGCAGAAGCTGTCACTACGCAGGAACCCGGCGGCAGAAGGAAGCACCCCAACGTGGGGCTCATGGGGCAGGCACAGCTCATGTCCCTGACCACCACATGGTGCCACAGATGCTCTGAAACCACAGTGAGGAGAGCTCAGCCCTGTACCTCTGCTGGTCACTGCTGGCAGGCAGTACTTCCTGGCCTCGGTGAATTATTCAGTTGCGTTGAAGCAAGAGATCAAAAAGCGGTTTCCTGAGTGCTTGGAGATGTTTTTCAGCCACAATCACATCCTCGGAGAGAGGAATGGCGCTAAGAGCAATACTGGAATGTCACGCAGCAGCAGGCTCCCCACCCCCAAGGAGAGCTGCACAAACAGACCAGGCTTTGGGGAAACAGTAGCTCAGGCTTTGCAATGATACATCCATGCACATATCCTCAATAATGTTTGCCCCAACTACTCAGCACAGCAAGGTTTACGGGAGGAGACAAATCTTGTTCCCCTCTAACCAGCAGAGCTGAACAGCAACAAAGCTTTTGGACAATGTTTGCCTCAAGGGCTGAGCCTTCGGCTTCCATTTCAGGTGAGCTGCACTGCAAACAGTGGCAGCAGGACCAGCAGAGGCCTCAGCTCCATGGCTGCACAGGAACACAGCAGAGCTCCAGACACCTCTGCAGCAATGTGCAATGGCTTCAGGCTGCGCCTCCAGGAGAAATACAGAAGTTCCAGACTCCCTTCAGTCTTTAATTCCATCTGAAGTAACGGCTGGTGTATAAAAGGTGTCCTAAGACATCTCTACATCCACTGTATTAGCCCATCAGCTTCCAGCAACTTAACTACAGCAGGAAACATAGCAGTGTTTTAACTTTTCAAATTCAAAGCACATTTAAAGTGTTTTCTAGCAGCGCTGAGATCAGGAGGATCCACCTTCCAACACGACAGGCTTGAGCAGTGCCACACCCCCCCCCACCCCATCACCATCCGAGATCATGATCAGAACAGTCAGTAAACAGCAGAGTCCAGCACCTCCACGCCTAGATGACTAGGCCTGCCAGCAGATGCAAATGAGGAGCTGCTGCAGATTGCTGCCGAAATCCAAGCGATGGGACAGGCAGAGATAAAAACATGGCCACATTCTCCTGCTGTAACACTTGCACTAAAGAGCAGCTCAATCAAAAGGCTGCAGACTGAGGAAGACTGGGAAATACAGGCACTATTTTGTTGATAAGAAAGGAGTTTCCAGTAAAAAAAAAAAATGTGGAGAAGTTAGTCTCCGTGGTAAGTCTGTAGGAGTTTAACCTGAAGGAAGGGTGAGAATATGGAATTCGCCTGAAATAAGAAGACTGAAAAGAACCCTGGGATGCTGCTGTGTGAGCAGGGGGCAGCTGGAGCAAAGCAAATGCTTTGTTCAGAGAGCTGTGGGTGCCCCATCCCCGGAGGTGCCCAAGGCCACAGGAGGGGCTCTGTGTAGCCTGAGCTGGTGGGGGGCAGCCAGCCCAGGGCAGTGCTGGGGGGGGCTTTAAGATCCCTTCCAACCCAACTCATTCTGGGATTCTATAATATGATTCTTTTATGCCTCCTGGTAAACGGCCCAGGAAATGCAACCATCCTAAGGATTTCAGAGCTGGGTCAATGTGACCACGGTGAAAGTAGCCCCATTTTGCTCTGCCAACACCAGCTTTCTCCACCCCAGTACTTACAGGAAATCAGACACTACGCAGACATCAGCTTACAAGGAGATGATGCTCCTCCATGCATCATCTTACAAGGAGAAGGGCCTGATGATTCTAATTTTCTGTGAATTATAAGAAAGCAGGCCTTTACTCCATAAATTTAGGGACAAAATTTACAAGTGCCTGATCCCTACACACATACCAGAGGCCACAGGAGATACAGCAGCACCCTGTCAGATCAGAGGGTGAGCTCACCTTGTCCCCAAGGTATGGAAGCAGCAGATACCATTGGCTGTACCAGAGCTGAGTTTTGGGAATTCCCATCATGCTTGGATGTATGTGGACAGCCATGCCATTCACATTAATTTACAGGTAGCTGCTATCCAGCAAGAAAAAGAAATAAAATCAGGGCTGACATAGGCATCCTTGGCACCAGCAGAAGGAGACGTGCAGCAGGTGGCCCCAGCCAGATGCTAGGCAGCAGGATGCCCATGCACATTCATCTGCACTGCACAACAAAGAACCACCCTGAAAGAGTTCAGTGTAGGACACCAGCTTCTTGCAGGACTGATGACAGAGTAACTAAGTTTGCACAGAAACCGTTACAACTGCTCCAAGACAGATCAGCAAACAGATCATATCCTAGACTACCAAAAACATAAATGAATTCCCGTCTTCTCCTGAGCCACCATATGGACTGACCATCCGGACCTGGACTCCATGCCTGTAGGTTTTTTGTTGGCTTGTTTATTGTTTTTTCCCTTGTTTCACTGCCTACATTAAGGTATAGCAGTCATATACTATTTTAGGCTATTAAATCATTAATTCCACAGTAAGAAAGAAGAAACCAGCAGATGGTCTCTGTGCAGCAGGCCTCTGCCTCTTCATTCAGGGGCAGAAAAGTTAACAGAATAACCAAGAAGAACACATCTTTATTTCCAACAGCTGCCACATAAACCCCAGTGCTGCGCCACAGGGTAGAAAAAGAGCTGAGGTCAAACAGAGCAGCTCTCGGGCCCTGGCTACCTCTGCATCCACACTGGTAAATCAGCTTCTTGTGAACACATCTAAGCATGTACGGGAGATGAACTATATCATCACAGACACTCCACAAGAATGTTCTGATCTGATCCGTGGTAAGCTGGTCCCTCCCAACCTAACATCTATGATTTAACAGTAATACACTTCAGAAGAGTTGAAGTTTTTGAAGCAAGGACCTTTACAGGGAACGTGGCATTAAAAGCATCACTGAGATCAATCCCAGCTATTTCTCCAAAGTCAGCACATATGCAGCACCAGCTTGTTTTTTGCAGATGATCTTCCCCTCATTCTCAGCCTGGTGTGCAGACATTAAGTGAAGACTCTGTGATCCTGGCAGTCTGGCTCCACTAAAATTTGTTTTGTTAAGCTTCCAGGTTTTGTGGAGACAGAGATACGGCTCACATCCTCCACCCTAAACTCCTGGCCTATTTGCACTTGTTTCAGCAAAACACAAGAGCTTCTAATGGCATCCAACAGGTTACCGGAGCAGAGTCTGTGATGCTGTGGGACCACACAGAGGTAAAAATGGAAGTCGTGGCCTTCAGGAGCCCTCCTAACAGACTCTTGACGATAATAAAGACCTTGAGATGGCAGTTATGCCCCCGTGGAATGACAGGAAGGAGAGATCTTAAAGGCAAGATTTCCACATCTGACGGCAGCATACTCCAAAGTACTTCCACCAGCATGCAAAGGATCAGGCAAGGCAGAAATCTGGGTGAGTGTTGTGGGATGACAGGTTTAAACTGATGTCAAAGAGGAGAAAACAATGGTAAAAAAAACACCATCTAGCCACAGTAAAACCCCAACATTCCATCAATTTATAAATTTCTCAGTAATATCTTTAAAGAGAGGTAGAAAGCTGGCAAGTGTAGAAAAAGCATACTGGAATTTGAGCCTGTGTCAAGAGAGACATTCTTGCACAGAGAGTATAAGCATCAACCAAACTCAACCAGGGAAGGAAAGGTGGAGTTAAGTGTCTCACCGTGTGAACCTATGCTTGACGTATTCACTTACAAAGGCCACAGCAGAAATGCGCTAAGTCTCAAAAGCACAAGGAACTGGAAGTTAAGTGGTGATGGCATTAACTTATCAGCTTTGTGTGCAATAGGATACAAATACCAGAATACAAAGTACACAGATAAGAGCACCGTATTTCAGTGGATAAGTTCTGTTAAAAAAAAAACAAAACACAACACCACCACTTCAGTATTTCCAACAGTGTTAGCTCACGTTGCTCCTAATACCAGAATTTGCATGCTATAAGGAGAAAAAAAGCCATTAAAAAGTGCAATAGCACCCCAGCCACCAGAGGACAAAATTCAGGAAACTAATTAGAAGAATTAAAAGCAACAAGCAAAATAAAGCTGCATGATGACATAATTTGCCCCAATCCCACAGAACGACAGGGGTTGGAAGGGCCCTCGAGAGATCACTGAGTCCAACCCTCTGCTAAAGCAGTACCCTACAATAGGTCACACAGGTCGGTGTCCAGATGGATCCTGAATATCTCCGTAGGAGACTCCACCACCTCTCTGGGCAGTCTGTTCCAGTGCTCTGCCACCCTTACCACAAAGAAGTTCTTCTGCATGTTAGCATGCAACTTCCTGTGCTCAAGCTTTAGGCCATTGCTCCTTGTCCTGTTGCTACGCACCACTGAGAGGAGCCATTTGCCTCCTACCTCCCTTCAGATATCTGTAAACATTTATCAGATCCCCTCTTGGCAGTCTTTCCCCCATGCTGAACAGACCCAGATCACTGTGCCTTTCCTCGTTAGGGAGATGCTCCAGGCCCTTCATCATCAGGACATCAGGAAATTCTTGTCAGAGATGCACAACACACACGACGGTAATGTTTGACTGCATAAAGAAATCACAAACCTTCCACACACTTAAGGCAGGTTTACTTACCCGCACTTCCAAGCTGTTTGTAAAATCTGTATTCTAAATGGAGTTGTGGTGCACGTGATTTTATTGGTTCCTGGAAGAGAAGAAAAAATGCCACCTGAAATATTCTGACTGAGAAAATTACGTAAAGTTCTGTGACCATAAAGGCCGCTTCACATTTCAAGATAAGACACCTCAGAAGTCTAACAATAGACTTCATCATTAGACATCATTTAAATAAATAGAGAACAGAAAGTAAAACAGGAAGACTTGCAGTATGCACTCTGGAGGAACTTTGCTGGAAGGGAAGTAACTTCCTCGTTAAAGAGAAACTAAAAACAGAGCTTACTCATAGAAGTGAAATTCAAGACTTGCACAAGGAAGCTGCTGATCCCTGCAGGATGATACCGACCAGGCAGCACAGAGGGAGGGAAGTCGTGACTTAACCTTTCTCAGCCATAAGTTGAGCCTGTGGACTTGTGTTTGCCCACAGGCCAGTGACCAACACAACTCTGTATTTCTGTGAAACACTGAGTCATATGCCACACTTGGAGTCAGACTGCAGCTGGCTAAGTGTATAACACAGCAGCGAGCTCAGCAGAGGCCTGATAGAAACACAGGAGCAAGGCTCCTCCTTCACTAGCAGGTGCCATTCAAACATTTTAAAGTGCTCAAGAATGTTCTATTTTTACACACAGGATAAAAAATGGATAAGCCTGCAATGCACCCAAACCAGTACATTTCTCAACTGCCACTTCACGTACAAAACTTAATGCCTACGATCTATAATGCATTAACATGCGCAATTACAGAGCTTCCAAAAATATGAGCTTAACACGGGGAGGATTAAGAGGCTGGAGTAATTACATTTTCCATAAAACTTCACCTGGGGTAGCCAATAATGCAGACCGTCTCCTGCCCAGACAATGAAGTTAACACCAGCCTCAGCTTATGCTGTTGTTGTCTTCTGTATGAGAAGATAAATGTTGCATGCACAAACCATGTAAAATTCATCTAATGGCACCAGAGCTGGTCCGAATTTCAAACACTTGCTGAAAAGCCCTGAAGTGCTCCAGTGAATTAGAGCAAGAGCATCCAGAGGATGTTCAACGCAATCAAGAGCTTGTGCTGGCACCTTCAGCACGCTCCATCAGCTCTTCAGCCTGCGCAGCAGACTTGAAGCTTCAGCAGATCCCTGTCTTGTTTCGTTATAAGATTAATGCCCACATTTGTTCTGAATTACACCCTTAAGACTTCTTCTCAAGTCAAAGAACCATTTTTGTACAGGAATTCAGGCAAGAGGCCTTCCAGCCAAGGTGTTCAGTACTTGTTCAAGTTATCCCCTCTGTAGCCAGCAAGGGGAACATCGCTCCTGGCTGCTTCTCAACTTTGCCATTTACAGGGTTCAGCAGTGCAATACGGCTAACTATTTAAAAAACACTCCAAAAACCTTCACTGAAGGCAAATACAAAGGAACACAAAGCCCATTTGCTATACAAGCCACAAGTAAATGAAGGTAACTGCCAACGCCGGTTTAAGGGAGAGACTTCAGAGATCTCCAGAGCAAAGGGATTTAGGGCGACAGGAACTCAAGTCTATTCAGTGAACAGTTCATTTGTTCCAACGGGCAGAGGGATTGATTCATGAGGACGTGAGGCTGCTTGTGACAAGCAGGGCAAGACATGCCTGAGCCTCTCCGCATCGGGAGCAGCTCTGGACACTCGCCCACCGTGGCAGCTTCCGCGCAGATCGCAGCAGAGCAGATGGTTGTCCTGCAGGCCAAGGGCTTAGGGGTGCTGGCAGATGCTGCATTTGTGCTGAAAAGCAGGGAATTGCTGCTGCCTGGCGTATAAAACCCACAGCTCAAACTGACAGGCAGCAGCAGCAGCTTGGTAGAAACTCCTGCCACATGCAAGTCAGCACTAAAAGCCCTCAGTAGTTTAAGCCAACACACACAGCTAATGCATGGCATGTCAGCTCCAAAAGACCTCCAGCTGAGCAGGAGCTGTGTGGGGACCCCATGGCGTCAGAGGACAGGCAGTGTTCCCCACTCCCTGAGATGCAGCACACCTCAGAAATCCACACCCCAAAGACAAACCCAGAGAGGTTAACACAATGTCCCGGCATTTTCTGATCAACCTTTGGCATCTGCAGCGTAATTCTCTAATTTGCCCTCCATTCATCTTCAACGAGAGGAACAAAGTGCTGAGACAGCAGGGCTGCAGTGCAGGAGAATCTCAAACAGCTAAAAGGATTTGGAGTTTTGAGTTGGCCCAGTGATGCAGACGAAGTAGGAAATGTTGCCTTTAAGCACAGCAAACACAGACACTAGTCTGCAGATTACTTGAAGGATAAAGAATATCTTTGGAAAAGTAGGAAGTTGTTACAAAAAAGTTAAAAATAAGAAGAAAAATGCAGGTACTCCCTAGGGAAGAAAGCAAAACTATTCACAACAGCTCTTAGTCTCAAGCTTCCCTGGCTTTTTTGCCCCCCATGAAAATTACGTGATTTAATCTGTCTTGGCAAACGCTATATAATTTAGAAAAATGTTTGAAAAGCTGGAAGATTTCTTTTGTTCAAGTCTCAGAAAGGCACACAGACAACAGCACTAAGTCAATTTGTTCATTAATTCCTCGCATCGCATTATCTGGAGCTGAAGTAGGGCTGCCTCAAAGCTCTGTCTGTCGAAAGAAGCACTTCTTCCCTTTCTATCTTTGAAAGCAAAATCAAATTAGAAGCATTATTGATTCAATGACACAGCCAGTCTGCTCACACAAGTGCATTTTCTGTTGTCAAATCTGCCCACAAAGAAAGCTACACAACAAGCGCCGGCCCTTCCTCCTGGTGTGGATCCATCTCCGAACACATCCCGCAGATTTTATTTAGTTATTTTAGGGAATATCTTCTGATATTTGCCAGCGTGCTTCAAAACAAGTCCCTCCTGCAAAGTGCTAATTATTTTTCCATCTACTCTGCACCATACAAAGAGAACACCAGAGATGTAAGATCTGTGGCATCTGAACATGAATCGGAATTAATGCACCAAGTTCATTCTCGATCTACTGTAATGTGAATGACTCCTGTCACTTTGCCAGACATGGGTTGGGAAAACAGGCACGCTTGCTGCTCATGTCAAATCAGCCTTACAACTTTAACTTCAAACTCTAGGGTTTGGATCTGTGATTAAAGAGCATAGAGATGAGAAAAGAGCACTGGGTATTTTCAGCAAAACCCCAAAGAAACCAATGAAAGTTTTAGTTTACAGACAGAAAAAGTTAAGGCACGATGTTAGAAATCTGGCAGAGAGTTAGAGAGCTTCCCCGTCCCCAGGACTCCTGCTGCAGAGGTTGTGGCTGCTTATCCTTGGATGTCTGAGTCCGTGAGGGGAAGGCCTGACCTTGGCTGGATTGGAGCTCGCTTTGCTTGTTGCATCCACATGGTCACAACCTGGAGAATCAGTGGGAGACCTGAGCAGAACAGCTCAGCCCTGGGGACTTGGAAGGGGTGACAGACCTCCCCCAGTGCTGCCCCCTCGGGAAGGAGGTGCTCACAGCTTCTGACAGACCAGAAACACACAGCAGGAGAAGGGCTGGGAGCTCTCCTTGTTCAGAGCTCTACAAGAACTTATCTCTGCTTACAGCTGTTCACCTGGCTGAGACTGAGGGCGCTAAGTGGGGAAGCTGCTTTTTCCTCTCAGTTTCTAGCACTAGGTACAATGCATGTCAGAACACCCAAAGCTTCCACTTACCAGTTTGATTGCTACGTATTCATTGGTGTAGAGATTTTTGCCTGTGAAGAAAGAAAGAAGTCTTTTAGTTGCACAACAGAGACAACAGTGAGGAGTGCCATTGGCTGCAGAGATCTGGCTTGTCTCAACTACCCTCCCAAATTCAAATTCATGCCTCCAACACAGCACAAGTCTCAAAACCAGGGCAGGTGCTACCTTTTATTCAGCATAAGGTAGCCGTGTTTTATGGCAGCACTTCTGTTCGGTGCATTTGAGGAGATATCCCAAGCACATTTATTCTCTGCATTATCATTAAAAAAAACAGGGAAAAAAAAAAAGGAGAGTTGATTTTGCTGGACAATGAGCAACTTCATGCTGTGATCTATAGGGAGTTTCACCAGCATAATTGCGCAACGTATAAAAGAGACTGCTACAAGGAGGCAAAGAAAACAACTTGTGTACCAGCAGAGCTTTCATTTCTTCCTCTACAAACAGGCAGGCAGTGTATGCAAAACGCCTTCTTCGGGGCAGCAGCACAAAGGCAGTCTTCCTAATGGAATAATGCCCTCAGCTGCAGCGCAGGAGCAGCGAAGCACACGACTGCTCCCAGGGGGTAACACAGCACTAGGAGAACAAAAGTCATTCCTGAGACCCCCAGCACACAGCAGTGCTTAGTCTGACACCAGCCCTGGCGAGGAGGAACACCAAGCGCTAGGATGGCTCTAACCAGGCAAGCACACCGCCTTACCCTCACCCTTGCAATGCAGTTTTTTGTTTGAAGGAGAGCCCACCATTTCTTTAGGTCTGTCATTGAAAGCTGTTACGTGCAGGCTGGTTAAAGTCAGCTTTGCAGTTGCATGGGAAATGTGCAAACACTGGGAAGTGGCACAGCCTGGAGGAGGCTGGGGACAGAACCAGCAGACAAGCAGGTGGCAGGATAAAGGGCAGCACCTTCCCAGATGATAAGGGCTCTGGCCTGATGCTACCCAAGGGCTAGCAGGGGGAAATCTGCTAAGGCATTAAGAGAAGGTAGCCTAAATGCACTTGGTGATCTGCTCCCTGCTAGCAACCAGAAATGAGTCACATCAGCAGCTCCAGCTGTAGCTCGCCCACAGACACTTCTCCCTCCCCCCCTCCCAGGGGATTGAACTCACACTGAGAAGCACCGTTTGAGGATGCTGGGCCAGAACAGGGGAAGCTCCAGCCCAAGTCAATGAGAAAGTTATGTGCTTTAAACTGCAAGACAGTTTTGATAACACAATTCCCAGCTAATGCAATCGAGATGATCCAACTAACTTTTGTGGCCTTCCAGTTCAGGCCAAGCTTTTGATGGGGCAGCGATCAAATCCATGCCTCAATTTTGAGCAGTTCCACAGCCAATGAAGATCTATACATCCTAATTCGTTAAGTCACCAGTGCTCACACAGGAAGCCTTGCAGTGCACGTTTCCCAAGCAAAAAAAAAATGGCTCAGAGCATAGATCCTACCTCTAAGCTACTCTTACCTACTCTCACTGCTGAGATGCTGGATCCCAGGCTGGATGTGGCTCTGGGCAGCCTGGTCTGGTGGTTGGCAACCCTGCACATAGCAGGGGGTTGAAATGAGATGATCATTGTGGTCTTTTTCAACCCAGGCCATTCTATGATTCTGTGATCTTTGGCCAACCCATGCACATCTCAGACCAATCCCTGACTTCAGAACACTATGCAACTTCTCCAGGTATGACCCTTCTCTTTGGTGCAGTAGCTTATTGAGAGGATAGAACCAACAGATAGGGTCCACTCTCCAAACATTGTTTTAGTCTTCCCTCAAACCAGGAAAAAAGCTGCTTTCACTCATTTTTAATGTAGAGTTTTGGAAGGGCCAGACTATGTTTGCACTGGAGCCAAAAGATCTGGGCTCTACTTTTTCCATGGGTCATATGTCAAGTAAATACACACGTGATAGCCTATGCACTGAACCTGCCTATGGGCTGTAAAGCCTCAGAGGTTTTTCCAGTGAAGACACGGCAAAAACCCGTTTGGTTACTCCGTGAGTCAGCCTGAGGAGGTCAGTCCCAGAGCCCGTGCAGCCTGTCCAAGGAACAGCCATAGGATAACCTCATTTCAGCTCACTTTGGGCCAGGTGCTGATGTTTGTGCACATCTCCTTCTCATCGCAGCCTGCCATCCCGCTGCTCTGCTCCCACGTGACAAACAGCTTCAAAAAAGTAATATCCCTGGGGCCATCTGTATTTGCAGCAAGAGATCAACCCTGAGCAGCTAACCTGACACTCACAGAACAGCTTCCCTCCCTGGAACCAAGCAAAAAGCAGAGGGCACGTCATTCATCTTTGCAGGACAAAGCTGTTATCAGAGACTTGTTTGCTCATATTGCAGAAAAGCTGCTTCTCCTTTCCCACAGCACAACCCAGCGATAATTAGCATCACATCTGTGCGATAGGAAGATCCAATAATTAACCAAAGAGAAGTTCTTAAAGCTATAGTGGCTGCAAAAAGTAGTAAGTTTTATAAAATGCAGAGCTTCTACAATAGATAGACTTCATGCCTAATTGCCATTATCTGCATCTATTTGTGTCTGTTACCCAAACACAGCTGCTACAGCAAACTTGGTTAATGCGTATCAGCAAAACAGTGCACCAAAAATACCCCTACCCCCAATGAAAAACAACAAAACAAGGGCCACTTGACTAACAGGTGTTGCTTTTTCCCGGATTGAAACTGAATTTCTCTGTAAACTGATCTTTTCAGAAGTGAAATCTCTCATATGAAGTCCTTTGTTTTCAAACAGTCAGAAATCCAACGCCTCTTGGAAAAAATATGGCAAAAAAGAACTGCGAAGATGAAAAAAAATCAGAATTTGGGCTCCAGCTGAACAAAAGCAGGAAGCATTTACCTGGGGGATCCAATAAAGCTGCTGAGCACCCAGTGCTGTTTCGATTACAAAGCAATTCTACAGCTCTTCCCATAGGGACATTTGCTATTGAGAGTTTGTCGGAAATGCAACGCAGCTATGCAAGCTGTGTTACTATAAGGATCCAGACTGCACTACCGTCTGCTGACTGTACTACCTTCTGCTGCCAGCAACGCTCATTCACATTCAGGAAGTTGGGAAGTTCTGTCCCTCCTACCATTTCTTTCTGCCTTTGGAGCACCATCTCTGCTCTTGAAAAAAAATCAATAAAACTCTGATGCAGCACTGAAACCAGGACTACCCATTTACCAAGACAGATCATAAATAAGTTAATCTTCATCCTGGGAGAAGTGGCATGTCTTACAGATGCCATCACCAAACCACGCAATGAAAGATGAATCATACACAGATTCAGAACAGGAATCTACAAAAATCCTCTCAGCAGTTAAGCATTATAACTCTTTGCTCACCTGAAGCAACCACCTCAGTTTGTCTATCATCCCTCATACCTCATGCACAGACTATTTCAATTTTAAGCACATACCAAGTTTTGGGCAAAATGGCATTTATGTCAGACAACCTGCTTTCAGCACCCTTAAGTTTATTAGCACTGCAAACCACCTCGTTCAGCAAAAATAAGGGAAATGCAGCTGTTCTAAGTAAAGACCACTGCAAGCTGCTGCTTCTGATCTGAAAAAGCTACCCTAAAACCACACACTGGGAGCTCAGAAGCATGTAATTAAAAACACCGTCTGCTTCCCCCACCTCATTTCAGACCCAACCAAATGCATCTTTTGTCTGGGATGACTTACGAGCCCAACGCACGGCACTCCGCAAAGCCATCTGTCTGGGTGACCAGCTGCAAGGCACGCGGTTAGCAGACCAGCGGACCAAGGGGAAAAAAAAACAACCAAGGGCTGTTGGGTTGGTTCAGCTGCCACAATGCAGCAGCCATATGGCCGCTCCGCTCCTCACCAGGGAGTCAAACGCACTGGGACAGATCAGGGAGCGGGAGAAGGGACAGAAACTGGGGCACTGTGGCTACTGAGGGTCACGGAGCAGGGAGGACACAGCTGAGTGCTGGGAAGGAGGGCACACTCATTACTTGGCAGGGCGTCCTAGCTTAAGGAGAAGAGACTGAGAGCAAGATTTAGCAGCCCAGACAGTTAGGAAGATTTTTCACCTTAGGCAAGACATTCAGTGTTGAGAACGGTCTTCGTTGTGAGGATTGTTCAGAATTTGCATCTTTGGCCTCTCCAATGTATTCCCTTTGACTTTATGCAAATAAAATAATGCTAAGCGTTACATCTTCTGAGTCAGAAGCTCCAGGTAAGGTACCTCGGCACTTGGGAAACAAGGACAAGCGCTTGCTTTTTTCAAACCAGAGTGAGCTTTTACATATTTATATTCCAGCGGTGAAACGCTAATCTGAGTAATGCAGGCCACTAAAACTGTTACTCCTTACCTAGTCTGAGCTCGCCAAAGTTCCCACACCCAATCTTCTTGCCCACTCTGAAGTTGGGTCCCACCATAAGAACACCAGAAGATGCAGACGAGCTTGGCCGAGAGCCGTGACCGCTCCTCCCGGGCATCCCTTTCGTCGTCCGCTGCCTTTCATCCTTTTCCCTATTGGGATGGTCCATGATCTTAGTACAGCACCTCTGCCAGCAAGCTGGCAGAAAGAGATCTGAGCGCGCACTCTTCTCCTTAGAACAGAAATATATATAATCCAAAAGTATCTCAGTCAGGATCCAAGAGTATCATGGAAATGCATGGAGTTCTTTTGGCACCGTATCCAGTTTCCTAACGCATCATTGTGAAGTACCAACCAGTTGACTGTGATCTTGAGGACTCAGTAAAGGCAAACTGCTTTTGGTTTCTCACCTGGGGAAAAAAGATACATAACATAAAAATCATTAGTTTAAAACAGCGAGCAAGAAGTGCACAACATGGCAGACCTCCAGTACCTTCTAGAGCTCTTGAGGAAATTAACAGCTCCATAGGAATTTTATCATTTCTTAACAATTTCTGATTAAAAAACCCCAACATCGCGGTAAGAACTGCTGTCCATCCACAGCTTGTTATTGGAGTTAGCAGGACTGACACCACGTACTTTAAGTAATTCCCAGGTGGAAGCTGCAAGGTGATCGTGCCTCATCTTTCAAGCCACTAGGAAGTGTAAAGTTTGATTTCTCTTGCTTCATACATTTGTAAAGTATCACACAAGCCAGACAAAGAATAGAAAGCAGCGAAGGTGCCAAGAGAAAAACACCCGTAAGTGCTTAAAGCTACACGCATCTACCACACTAAAGAGTCAAATTCTACTCTATAACTTTTAGAGATAACCCCCATATACTTGCTGATTGAAATTAGCACATTTGAGAGATGACCAAATGAGTAATCAAGGTAAGGTTATCCAAAAAAAAACCAAACCCTATGAATTTGCCAAGAGCTGTCTGAGCATACAGTCCTCCATGCTAACATATCCATGGAAAGAAGAGTTCTCTTCTGAGGTCAGATGACACTTCTGCCACTCGAAAGGGAAACCCTGAAGTCTCTGCAGCACAGCACCAGCAGTGGTGGGCAACCCCAAACGCGCAGCAGGACGAGCAGAAGCGTAGGAGCATGCTGGGGGGTTGTGGCACAGTTCTTAAACAAGAAATTGCTACTACAGTGAGCACACCTGGAAATATCCCCCACCTCACAGGACCTACACACATTGTCTGAGTTCCTTTACAAGACACTGGTGAACTGAAAGCTTTCCAGATATGACACCTGAATGATTTTGGAAACAAGGCTTGTGCCCTACTTCCTACTTGAATGGACATAAGGAAACACCACCAAGGTCAGCAGAGACATGCTACATGAAACCAGCCAGCAAGAGCCATAGTGGAAGGACATCAGCAGTAGAACGCTGCCAGGCACACCCAGTAATCCAGCAGTATTTATGAGGGTTCAAAAGTTACTAAGGCAACAGGCTCAGCCTTCCTGCAGTAATACCTTGGTTGTTCTGAAAGTAATGCCTTCTATTTATATCAATGGCCTGGGCTGAAAAGGACCACAATGACCATCTCGTTCCAACCCCCTGCTATGTGCAGGATCGCCAACCAGCAGACCAGGCTGCCCAGAGCCACATCCAGCCTGGCCTTGAATGCCTCCAGGGATGGGGCATCCACAGCCTCCTTGGGCAACCTGTGCAGGTGTGTAGTTCCAGGAACTACAGCAGATATAAAGAGCACAATAACGCTGTTTTTCAACAGTCACAAACTTTAGCTATCCATTTTTGGCAGCAGTGAATGAGAACCTGCATGCCCTACTTGTAAAAACCTGCACCAGCAGAGGCAGCCCACTGTTTCACAGCTGCTATGACAGTGTCATCACTAGGAAAATGCTGCCCACACAGTCCATTTTTTGTCATTCCGAACAGATGGAAGTCAGAATGCACCAAGTCCAGACCATACAGTGGGTGTGGTAGAACAGTCCAGCCAAGATCAGCAATACGCTTCACAGTCTTTAAACTGGTATGGGGCCTGGTGACATCGTGTTGCAAGAGAAAGCTTGACTTCTCCTCTGCCTCCTCCAGCAAGTTTGAGCCTTCAGCTCAGTCAGTACCATGACACAGAGATCAGAGTTGATACGTTGTCCAGGTTGCATGAAATCCAGAGGGGTCACCCCTTTTCCATTGCACTTCCATGTCAGACACCATTCTGTCACAGTGCCCCTCTGCTGCCGTCTGTCACACAGCAACCACACGTAATGGAAAAATGGTGGGAAGGCTCAGTCTCTACTGCCATACCACTAACATCCGCCTCTGACATCATGGGCCAGCATCATCAAATAAGAGGCACGACTTTCAGAGCAGCCCTCATACATAAAAGGCTATTTTTCAGAGAATTTAGCAGTGTTTTTCTTGGCTGTTTCATGAGATGAAGCCAACCCACCTACTTCCAGCCCTCCAAAAATAAAAGACAGGAATTATTACCCATTCACAGACCAGCAGCATGGAACAAAAGCATTAACTCCTTTGAAATATGAGTACGTTCTCCCCAACCTCCAATTGTGGTATGCATTTGTTTCTCGAAACTCTTGTTTTGATTTCAGGCATCTGTACACAAGGCCGAAGTCACTCACGAGAGATGCAGAGCACGTGGGCAGCAAGCTAACAGCTGGAAATCCCAGCTTCTGAACACTGAACTAGTCTTTAGCACAACCCCAACCTTCCCTGTTGCCATTAACAGTTTCACAGAATGGCAGAAAAGAGGGCACAGCTCTCCAGAGCGTGAGCTCCATCCCTAGATCAGAAAAGTTTCTGCAAAAGAGCAAAGATTAAATAAGGTTGACACGCAACTTTAACAGCACTTTGTAATTATTACTCACTGCTTTTGTCCGTGTGTCACTGGGGGGTTTCTGTACCAGACTGGAGGTTTGCAGGACCCTTAGTAAGACAAGTCTTCCTAAGATGCTGGTCCCTCCACAGTGCATTTGAAGGCCTCCAAGATTGACGAGGAGCTAGTAAGAGCAAACATCCATCCACACAGATCTGCTTCATGCAGGATGAGTCTCACAAATACACCCATCTTTAACTGTGATTTTGCTAACTCTAAGAGCCTTGTTCAGGTTGCACAGGTTACAACCCACAGGACGTCGTAGCTAGCCATGACTAAGCAGCCTCTTTTACAGAATGAAAACAGGATGAACTCTCACCATCTCCCTGCACAAAAGTGCACTGCTGCAAAGAGCACCAAACAGCACGTTCGCAGCAAGCACAGCAGGCCCAAAAATCATCCGGACATCCAAGAACAACAGCACTGTGGCCATTCTACACAGCAGCAGCACCTAGGAGGACCCCATGAAGCATGGGGCATGAACCATTAAGCATGGTTCAAACAGCCCATCACCATCAGGCACCACTGGATCATTAAGAGAGAAGACTGAAAATGTTCACCTACAAGAAATGCAATGCTCAGCTTTACCAGGCCTTACCTCTACCTCCAACACATGTAACTCAAGCTTTAATACTTAAAACCAAACATGGATTACCAGGAAGCATTTGACAGAGGCAAGCAGGATGAGACCCTTCTTCATCACATATCCCCAACACACTCTCAAGCAGCAGCATTTATTTTGACGAGGTGAGTTATCACCATTTCTCAAATCCACCTGCATAGGCACGAGGAGTTTTATTTGCTTTGTGACATCAGCTTACAGAAGCAATGATGACGCTCTCTCAGATACCAGCAGAGCACAGCAATCAGACACCACCCCAGGGTGTCCTGGGAAAAGACTGGCTCCAAAAAGCAGCCCACAAAGCAATGGATGGCCAGGAAGTTTACTTCTGAACAGAACTCAAGTGTGCGAGGATGAAAGTGTGCTTTGAAGGCTAAACCAGAGATCAGAAAGATGAGTAAAACAGAAATCCCATGAATGAAAAGGGGAAAATGCAGTGGATGCTATCAAACCCAGAAAGCACTGCTTTCCCTGCAGGCAGAACCCATAACTCTCACCGAGGCTAGAAAATGCATGGACAACAGCTGCAGATTTCACAAAAGGGTGTCAAAAAGAAGTCTCCGAGCAAAAGCTACATCCCTTCCTACTTTACAGCTAGAAAAGAAGCAAAAGCAATGCCTGGCATTTTGTGAGACATGAAAGGCAGCACCGATTTGTAGACTGTGGAGATATTACTAAGAAGTTGGGTAAAAGACTTGGAAAGGAAAAGGCAAAATCCACAGGGTGGGAGAATGTTACAGTGAAGGAAAGAGAAATTTTGGTAACATCACAGGTTAATCTTCTTTAGAGACTTCCATATTCAGGTAAGGGTTACATAGACAGTAAAAAGAGTATAGTAAGTCAGTATAAGCTTGAAGTCAGCTGAAAGGACTTCACAACTGCAGCAAACATCAGATGGCCTGGGCTGCCCAACAGCATTCCAGGTCATCATGTTTTGCTGCTGGATAGAGAAAGTATTTAAGCTTCATTCTGCCCACCCCAGCACAGAGCATCACCGACCACCTACCCACAGAGCTCTGCATCCCAGTACTGGGGCAGCTCTGCAGCAGAACCTGATGCCTTGGCACAGATCTTTTCCAAGTGCTTGGCTACCTGCTGGCAAAAACAGCAACACCGCAAAACAGCATTTCACCAGTAAAGTGGAACTGAAAGCCACCAAAAGGCAAAGAGACACAGGTCAACACGTTTCAACCAGCTGAGATTTGAGTTGGCTTCCACCTCCAGTGGCTGCTCGGTCACTGCTCTGGGACACAGGGCCACGGTTCCTGTCAGGGCCACTCTGTGAGCCCTCCTGCCTTGCCCCATGACCTTCCCCCTCTTGCAGACTGAAGCCTGGACTCATTCACATTCTGCATGCAAGTTTTTGGATCCAACCAGAGGTACGTGCTGCTGTTTGAAGCTCACACAGCTTCAGTAGGACAAGCAGCTGTGCTCCTCTCAGGCAGCAGAAGCACACAGCCCCACCATGCACTTCCTGGCTTCTGAAATGAGATTTTAACCGTTACAAAAGCTCCTATGCCCCCATCCTCCCCCACTCATTTGTATAAGGTCTCCCCAAGGGGAAGGATGGAAAGGTCATGGCTGGCAGGCTGCAAACACCGAACATCCTCCTTCTCAGCCCAAAGCCTCCTGCAAACAGAAATCCAGAGCCACTGAGTAAGAAAAGGGGCTGATAACCTCTTTATTATGGCTCACCTGATCCCAGCTGTCAGTACACCCAACTGCGCAGAGATCTTTCACTACTGCTACTACATACTGAAAGTGACTGTTGTAAATCTGGCCTCAAACGTGGCTTTTGAGGACTAGCAAGTGAAAGCACTTGGTTTTGGAGGCGGAGTGGCAGAAGAATGAAGGCTAGACCGTAATCTGAAGTCGGCAGCATTAAAATTTAAAGACTACTCGGAACACCAGGACGATTTCCTGCCACGATTCAAACTTTTTCATAATGATTTTCCTTCCTACCTTTCCACCCACTCAGCAAGATTGCTCCTGAAAGTTACTTGCATTTAAACAAATGCTGCATGAACATATTTGCCTAATGGTGACTCAGTTCAATTCCAGTATTCATTTCACTACAATGTACTTGGAGACAAGGGAACAGTTATTTAATAAAAGATACAGGGTTGAAAGGAAATTACTTAAAGCAGTTAGCTAAATAAAGAAGCCAGCTTAGTAACCTACACACTTCCAAATGCTTAGGACTTGAAATCCCAATCTGTGCACCAATAAAACCACAGGGTTAGAGCTACAAACCAGCTTCTAGCTAGTGATGAAGGCTGCTGCCATTCACACTCCGATCAGTCCCAGCACAAAGAAAGGCTCATTGAGCACATCACAGCTCTGCGTTGGTCCTTTGGTCATTGGGGGTGGCAATCCTGTTCCCACAATGAAGTTCTTAAGTTTAAAAGCAGCAGTAGCAGCAATGGACAGTGCAAAAAAAGACACCGTGCAAACAAGTCAGAGCAGCATTTACTTCTACCCTCCAAAAGCACAACTTGCTTGCCATGCATTGGAAATTTCCCTGACCTACTTGAGGAACTCTGAGATAAGAACAAGGGCTGTTGATCTGCTTTGTGGCACAAATTCAGAAAATATCTGTCCAAACTGATACTTCAAGCGGATTCCCCTTTCCTCAAATTGAATCAAGCAGGCTTGATGCAGGTCTGTGGGTATTTCTGATTCACAAAGGATACAAAAATGCACGAGTCTGCAAACACTAGCTGGGCTGGAAATCTGTTCACCAAGTGGAAGCTGTTCACTCCGATCCTTTTTCCTCTCATTAAGCCCAGACTCTGAAGAAAGCTCCATATTCTGTTGGAGTTCCTGTATTCATACAGAGTGGGATGAGATCAGCCATCCCATTTCTCAAAGCAACTCCACAACTCGTACTTTAGGACAAGCCACACGTGCTTTCTCGCTGCATTTTCCAACGTCCACCCTATGCACACATGCAGTACTTTTGGTAGATCTCTTGATCTGGAGAATGTTTTCCAGACAAGATCTGCTTTTCCTACATGACTTCAAAGACTACAAAATCCTCCAGGGCTCTCAACTGACATGCTATAAACAGATGATATATGAGGTCACCAGCTTCCAGGCTCATTCTGTGCAAAATCTAAAACCTTCAGCAACTGGCCCAAGAATAACTTCTTTCTCCAAAGCCACCTTACGACTCATTTAGAATCATAGAATGGCTTGGGTTGGAAGGGACCCTGAAGATCATCTAGGTTCCAGCCCCCTGCCATGGGCACAGAGTCTCTGTGGTACTGACAAGCAAAAAAAACAAAAAAGAGACAGTAATTTGCCCCGTTCCTAAGGGTAAAATTAACAGACAACCTAAAGGAGGATCCTGCTGTGGTGCTTGGCTGTTGGCACAAGCAAGTAGGAAAGGAAGGTGCAGAAGGTGAACCACAGAATCACAGCATCATAGAAAGACTTGGGTTGGAAGGGACCTCAAGGTCCATGTAGTTCCAACCCCCCTGCTGCAGGCAGGGCTGACAGCCACTAGATCGAGTACTAGATCGGGCTGCCCAGTGCCCATCCACTCTGGCCTTAATGCTCAGTCTTCATTCCCTACAGTCATGAAAAATATGCCCTTTTTTTGATCGTCTGCTTCCTCCCCTCCAGAGCTTTCTGGTTTTCCTACACCTGCTAGGAGATGCTGATTCCCCAGCAAGGTTCCTACCATGGGAATGTATTTCAAGTACCCAGCTGCATCCAAACTCCCATCACAGAAGAGATCGGCATCCCCAAACAGCATTAGAGTGACCCGGTTTAGCATCATCAACGCTGTGAAAAACAACAGAAAAAATTGAAAAAGTAGGTCAAAATTCTCAGCTGCAGTTTAAAGTTGGTAGCAGCATCAAAGCTGGTAAGTGCACGTTGTGCCCCATGTCCCATACCTGGGAAGTTCTGTCCAACCTGAAGGTTGCAGATGCCTTTTAAACACCACAAGAAGTCATTTCTGTTCAATCGTTTGGCCAAATGACTTCATGTTCAGCTTATGCAGTTTTGCTCAAAACTTCACAGACCAGAAAAAAAGGTGAGGTGTATAAATAGTATTTAAGTCTAAATTGTTGGGAAGGGAGAAGGACAGACAACTGCAGATCACTATCTCCACTCCTTACTCTCGAATGCACAGGACTGTCAATCTGACACACTACAATTCCAGTTTTCACAAATGGATGAACCCAAATGAACTCTCAACACTTGGGAAGTGAACTCACTTGAAGTCCTTTCCATAAAGTCTTCTCCTTGAAGATCCTTGCTAAAATATATTGATCACATCATCCTCAAACAAACGTGCTGGCAAGTTGTTTCTGCATGCAAGTCTTGGGCTGGTTGTTTATCATCTCACCAAGAGCAGCCCTGGCATCCTCTACATTCACTAAGTCCCAAATTTTGTTCTCAGAAGCCCTTATACAAGTTAAACATGAAAGCCAGGAATGTTATGCTGGGAAAATAAGTAATTTAGTTATTCCACATGCAGAGTCTTGTTTCAAGAACCAGACCATTCTCAGAGAAGTGGTTTGTGTGATGCAAGCTGGATGCATCAGCTCCCCTTCCCCACTCAAGGTGAAGCCATGCAGCAGCCATGTATGCATATTCATACACGAAGTGCTACAAACCAGGATCTGCCAGAAAGTGAGATAATGTACTTCACAAAGAGTTGCACAATGCTGGAACTGTTGAATTATTAAAATAAAGAAAAAAATCCCCATATGAAATGAGGCTCTTTTTGTTGTTACTTCAGCTGGGAAGAGGGAGAAAAGAGCAAAGACAAGCCCACAGCTACCTTCTGAGGCTGGCTGCGGGAGCCAGACATGCAGCCCTCTGCACAAAGGCCTGACAGACTGCCAGATCCCCACTTGTAAGCAACAAGCACCTCTGAACAGCGCAGGTGTTCAGCCCACACGCAGCTGCACACTGCAGCCCTACCAGGGATCCTGCACACACATAGCTTCAGAGAGCTGCACCTTGAGATGACAGTAGCCAGCCCGTCTTTGTACGGCTCTCAAAGCCAGCAAAAGCCCAACGTCTGAGATATCGTGTGCTTGCAAAAACAGATCGGGCAAGATCAGGTTCCAGGAAACGTAATTACGAGGATGCTATAGAGGAAATGAGAAAAAACCGGCAGAGGTGAAAAGTCTACAGCAGAGCCAGTGCAGGATGAGAACTCAGCAGACATTCTCTTCTCTGATATCTAAACACCACATATATCCCTACTTTTTTTTCAGGTTACCTAAGAGCAAAACGAAAGCTCCAGGTACATCTACACCACTTGCTTCCCTTCAAGTAACAGTTCTGGAGAAGAAACAGTCAAGTCTACCAAGGCCACTTCTTGACATTCACTTGCATCTTCAAGAAATAGCCCACGTCAGGCAAATTTAGGTGTTCCGATGGTGAATAGCAGCTGATGGGTGTAACAGAGTAATTTGCACTTACTGATACCAGCAAGGAAATACAAAGCAAAGTCCTTGATGAAACCACTAAGCAGCTTCAGCTCTGGAGCAGGCTGGGATCACTGGGAGCAGCGCTGCTTTTGCAGCCTGACAGCTGAACTTAACACAGATGCACCTTGATAGCCTGTGACTGTTTCATCTGCCTGGCAAGGAGAAGCAGTCTGGAGGATGAATTGCAGACATGCTGGGGAAGCTTGAGAAGACTGGTGATTTGGCAGCTACATGCAAAAAACAACAACAACAACAAAAAAAACAGCCCTCCTTTGCACCATTCAAACCATTAAGTGATTTTCTTCTGCTCAGAAAAAAATGCAGGTGTTAAACTCAGAGCCAACACAGCTTTCATGGTGTGTATGCGCAGGGGGAAGTGCCTCTTAGCAGAAGGAAAGTCCTCATGAACTTGAACAGAGAGGATCATGGAAAAGCAACAGTCCCTTAATAATGAGGGGCAAGTAGGAGTCATGCTAGCTAAACACAGCTCGAGCTGAAAGACAGCCCTGACTAATTCAAAGAGTGCTGAGAAGCACATTTTGACCTGGCTGTGCACCAGGATTAAGGGCTAGCATTCATCAGGTACACACATCTTCTCTGAAAGAATAAATTCAAACACCACTCAGTATATAAACATTATTAAATAGTGAGGAGGTGGGATACAGCTGTAGGCTGTTCCCCCAGGTAAGAGAAAAGTCTCCCAGCTCCAGAGGCCTCTGGCTGCCCCATAGAAGCTGGTTGCCTTTCCTCTGACCCACCAAAGCTCACAGCACCTCAAAAAGATGAGTACAAATGAGCAGAACAATCTTCTCTTGGTTGCTTTGGATTAGAAGGATACAAACCTCTGCCAAGGCTCATGTCTCTCAAGAAGACTTTCAGATGCTGCTGGTCAGGCTGAGGATCTCAGCCTCTGCAATCAAGCAAATCAGAGACCTGGGATGATGCTCGCCAGCACTCTGAAGCAGCATCGTGCCCCAATGGATAGTACCATGTCCAGAACACAGCTGCAAACATCAACAGGCTTCCAGCTGGGGAAAACATCACTGATATTGCACCTGGTAGCTCCACAGATGTGGGAAGCCAGTCTGGAATTGAAACCTAAATATATGGGGGTGTAATGGTGTGCCATCACCATGGTGTGTGCAGCACTCTCACCAACGATCTCACCAGAGGCTCTCTCCACCACCACACAAAGCAGCAAAACCTTCCAGAAGAAATCACCTCCACGCACAAGGCATGAAATTAGCAAGGTGCATCAAAAGGAGGCCCCTTTAGAGGGAACTTCATGCTAGTATCCAACTGTGTGATGATTTAGGTCCTGAGAAAACACACACCAATAAGCCAGGCAGATTAATCCCTGCCTAGGTGTGCCCTACAGGGATGAATACCAGAAATCAGTCCAAGTAAACGTGGCTGTAAGAGGGACCGTGTGCCTTCATTGCTGCTGTGGGGTACTCTTTGGCCAAGGACTCCCAGAGCTGCTCCTCAGCACCCTGCAGCCCATGTGCTGAGGGGACACTGCCTGCCTGTCACCTGAAACGCCTCATAAGAGCTGGTAACAGAAGGGCAACACAGGGAAGTAAGGGATGGTTAGCTCTTCAGAAATGCAAGAGTGATGCCAATAGGGGACACAAATAGTGTAGTAAAAGGCAACATAAGGGAACTCAATATTGAGTGATTTAGCATGGATCACCTTTTCATTTTCAAGCACAAACCTCCACCCTCTCCTCCCTTGCAGGCGCTGCCTTTTCCAGCAGTCGCAGGGCTGTGCTGCTGCTTCGTATCATTACATCAGACATCTGGCAGGAATCCAACCAACGTTTCCTACATTATTTGGTTTGCAGCTAAGCTGCTTTTCAAAAAGGAAACCATGTACCTGAGAGCAGGCAGAGGGAGAGCTCCCTTGGCCTGCAGCACACCCCTGGAGGCAAGCAGGGGACAAGCCCCACGCGCTGGTTAGAGCACCAGGCAGCTGAGGAAGAAAAGAACCAGTGCTCCCAGTTATGAAACTGCTCACTTAGGGCTGAAGAATATGCTGCTAGAGCATAAGCAAACAGACCTGAGAGCTGCATTCAGGCAAGGGCAGCAGCTCCTGCACCTCATCCTCCCCTACTCCTCCCCTCTATCTTTGTAGGGTCACATGCAGCTCACTTGGGTCAAAAAGATTTTGTAGAACTAAGCAAGCAAGCAAAATTGTTGAGTAAAAGTGTCTGTAGCGCCTTCCTCAAGCCTTGCTAACCCCAGGAACAGTCTGTAAGACAGAGCTCCATATGGAAGGCACTGCTGCAGCAGGCATCGGGCTTCAAGTCTAACAATTTGCCCTCCCTTAACATTCTGCAATTACAAAAACTCCATGAAGTCTTCACTGCAGCTGTGCTACAGTCCCAGAACAAGCTCTCAAACCCAAGCGCACCCATCCAACAGGGCAGCACCCTTGCGGCCCATCAAAAATAACCTCCTCCTTTCTCACTGAAAGATCTCCTTTTTTTCAGGCTCCCAACCGTGTATGCTTATGAAGCAGTTTAGCTGTCGGAAGAGATTGATTTTGATAGTCTATGCAATTGAGAAGCTGCCAAGAACGACACACAGACAAAGCAAAATACCTGCTGGAGACGCGCAGCCCCTTGCAGGGGGGTTGAGAGATGCCTGGCAGCTCTGTGACAGCTCTGAGGAACAGCCCAGCCTCCTGCTTCACACAAAGCAAAGGTCACTTCTGCAGCACGGCTCTGAGCTGCCTCCTCCCAGTGCAAGGTACAGGCCTGGTTACAGTTTTCCTTCTGTGCCTGCCAATGATGAGATGGGCTGCACCTACATGAGCTCCGTAACGCCCTGCGCTTCCTCAGCAGAGCAATCAGTCTCATGATACACAGTCAGGCTGGTGCATATGTTCCCAGAGTAACATCTGTACCCTGTTACTCCTCAGGAGGGCTAGGAGGCAGCCAGGACCATAGGGAACAACTGCTGACCGGGGGTAGAAAGCTTTCAGGTGCTGGAAGGGTGCTATGGCTCTTCAGGATGCATCAGCAAGCCCCATACCATGCCTGTCGCTCTTCTACCTGTGCCACTTCTCCATGATATCACTCACAGATGCCTGTGTGGGGCCAGGTAACATTGGGGAGGCACACTGCAGGCTGGCAGGCCCAGCATTATGCTGCTCACACAGTGTGTCTGGGTGGCACAGAGAAAGCACGTCATAGCAGCAAGTAATCTGCAGTTTCTCACAGAGAGCCTTGGGATAAGTTCTGCGGGTTGTTTTTTCTTTTGGCTCTACCCATCTGGCTGACACTGTTTGCATTCACACGCTATCAAGCTCCTTGAGTTTCCTCCTTTTCTTAAGTACACATAATTGGATAAATTTAAATCTGCAAAGGAGCAGCCCAGCTACAAGACACTCTACCTTCCTGAATGCGGGTTCATAAAGAAGGGTTGCCAGACATCACACTGCCCTGCTGCTGATAAAAGGGGAGTGTGCCCACTGGAAGTTAATTTCCAAGAGATGCAGCACAAGGTGTTAGTGTGGGCAAGGACAGCTGGCAGAACCCTGCACAGCAAGGCAAAGCATCCCTGCCACGCACATACCCATGGTGAGAGGCACAGGCAGGGAACGGCACTGCTACCCACCCCCCAGCACCATGCAACGCTTGTTTCCAGGATCAACAAACACTGTTTTAACAGCACGAGAAACCTCAGCCACTGTAACACATAGGTCTGAGAGGTTCAGATACTTCTACCAGGAGTTACACTCCCCTGGGCCCGAGGAGGATCACCACAGAGGTTATGGGATGTAGCAAACAAGCCTTTACCATTGGGTACCTCCCATTCCCTCTGTCCCAAAGGAGCACTCCCACGTGTTGCATCAGAACTGACAGGACTGGATGCCCACCTACAGCACACTCAGTTTCGAGCAACGACTGTGAGCAGCAGGAACAAGCAGCACTGACACAAGCTTTCAGGCTTGCATGCATTTGATGTAGCAACATCAGCTTAAGGAAACAGCATGTAGGTGAGCAGGGGGCAGGAGTGGAAGAGATTTCTCAGTTTCGGAGAGGTGATTTACAAGCCAGCTTCTAGTTCTCTTCTTTCCCTGATGCTAAGGTCTTTGCACAGCTTGCAGTCTGGATCCTCTGTCTGCTGTAAACCTGACACATGCCCATGTAAAGCAAATATTATGCCACAACAAACAAATCTACCCACTTATAGTCCGGCAACCCGTTCGGAAGGAAAGGCAAGGCAAGTACCTATAAAGGCCAACTAGGATGAATAAGAGCGAAGTCAAGGCTCACTGTCAGCAAGAAACATTTTGCTAAAGCAATTAGATTTATGTGTTGGCCTTAGATGTGTCAGTATTCCTGTTTTGCAAGCTTCTGAACCCATTCATGCATTGACATCTTTGTTAAATGGGATTGAAAAACTCTTCCATTTCTGCAGCTGTTCTGACAAAGCTGAGGAGAGAAATCCACACGCTCCCTCACCCAAGGAAATAACAAAGCATGAGCCCAGTGATGTGGTGAAGCACAAAGGAGAGGAGCTGTTCACAGCCACAGTAAAAGCTTCACAACTTGGGCCTTACCAGATACTGCGTTATCCAAGAACTGACACACTTCCTAAGCTGCTGTTTCCAGTCATTCAGTAACTCTGTTACGCGATCAACATGCGGAGGGCATGGGAATAAGCTGCTGATGGATGCTCCCTGCCCTATTCTTCTGGGAAGTCACAAGGTGAAAGCCAGAGGAATAAGATTTTAGGGCAAGAGGCCAAACAACAACAGAATTTAAGGACTGAGACTGCATGAACAGAACATTTGAGCAGCCAACTCCAGAGCCATTCCTTAGGACCAGGACTGCCAAGGAACGAGTGAGCAGGGCTGGACCTTCAAGGAAAGCTGAGAAGTATTTTGATGGTCACATTGAAGCAGTACAGTCTTGTGCTAAGAAAGGTCGTACAATACTTTGATATCCAAAGTGGATTACAAGGAAATTTTAAGCACAGTAAGAGCAGCTCCATGATTCTGTATTTCCCCTCCTGGGATGGCTTAAAAAATTAGCAACGCTGTCGAGAGAAACTTCAGGGTTTCTCAAGGACCAAAACAAGTCCCTGTGATAAGATTAAGGCCTGAGTTTGGTATAAAGAGATGTAACCCTACGGCTTCCCTTGGATTAGAGATGGGGAGAAACCAAAGCCAACGCCCAAAGAAATAAACAACACACAAGGAACAACAAGCAGAAGTCACTCGTTTCTGATACACTTGGAGAAAATATGAAACACACCTGAACTTCAGACTGACTTTTAAACTGGAAACTAGAGTAGATGAACACGCTTGCCTTCCCATGTCACCCACCTACAGCATTAACCTCAAGGAATTCCTCCCAGTTTGATATTTTGCTGCTCCAAGTTCCAGAACAGCCTTGTGACAACCTGCAGCTTGCCTTGCTTTCCTATCCATAGCAGCATAAAGGCTCTGGAAGCCTTCTATTCTGCCCTTTGAAACTTAACTTAAGTCTAGATGGGTGTACCTTTTAGAATTAAGAGATGCAAAATGTGTGCTTGTGGAGATTTGTAACCATGGAACACATATCCTGACAAGCATATCTTGCTTTGCCTTTGACTAGTTGCAGATAGAAGCTTTATTCACATGGACCTTTAGCATTCATTTAACAAGCATCAATCTCATGGAGCACAGACAACTTATTCCACCCTATTAATTTTAATATCATGCTCTAAGACAGACTTATCGTCCGCTCCCAAAGCCACTACTTTCCTAAGTAGTGAAGTGACCCTTCAGGCTGCCAAAGAAAGGGAAAAATAGCAAAGTTGGGAACATTAAGCTACTTAATGCTTGAGAGCAACTCCTAAGGCCATTGCTTTGAGTGTTTCAATATCTGGAGGCTAAAGTCTTCCACAGGGAGCCCAATGCTTTCTTGGACAGTTGTGAATAACAAGAGCACATAAGGTTAAAACAAGAAGTGGTTTGTTTTTTCTTTTTCCCCTTGTCTCATGCAGACTTACCACCAAGCCAACAAGAAAAATCAAACTGCTTGGTCTACCAAGGGTCTCTGTTCCCTGAATGGCACAAAGCTCTCATCCAAACTCTTTCCCACCACCAAACCTTCAGGGAAATAAAGGAACAGTTGAGCCTGAAAAGCTTGCCTCCCACAACTACAGATCACCATAATACAAGGCATCATCTTTAAACTGTATTTCCAAGATGAATTACTTCATTACAGCGTCTGCTCCATTCCACGCAAACACTATAACCTTGAGAAAGCTACACAAACAAGACCAATTCTTCAGGCTGCAAAGCATTTCTTCTGCATGGGAAGAAGTAAAAATAGAGCATATTTCTGAGGAGAAGGGCAGCATCTCCTGATAGCGTCTAAACAACATGCCCAGTGTTTGGCTGTACATCACTCACGTGTCAGAAGTCAACTTCTGTGCTTTGAATCCTGGAAATGATTTCATATTCAGCTAGAAATATCCCTGTGAATCACTCAATGTACATGAAAGAAAAGAAAAACCAAGTCATTGCCAGCAATCAGAGCATGAGAAAACACACCAAGGGTCTACCTGGTGTCACCTTAAGATGGACAGCAGCATGTCTGACCAACGCTGCAGGAGCATAGAAAAACACAGCAATACTCTGTATCGGAGCTAAAGACTTGAAGACTGTTGCATGACCCAAAGCAACAGCATTACAACAAGGCTGGACTTATTCTCTCTCTTTGAGTAAACTTGTTCCACTTCCTTCTGGATTTATGTAGCTTTTTGGGACCTGCAGCTCGCAGTGTCATGCTCTACAGCTTAGGTCAAGCAAGCTATCTATCCCTTTTCCTCTTTCCCAAAGCAGAGAAAGCCTACCTACCCGTATTCAAACCCCTTCAGGGATGGATCCTTGCCTGACTGTGCCTAAGGAGCCCTGTTCAGATGTCAAACACTCAGCACAAGCTACAGAAGCTTCCCAACCTGCACTTGTAACAGTGATAAACTACAAGGCTGTAAGCTTCTGCCGCTGCTGGATAAAAAGCAGACAACAGCAACTGTATGTGCCTTTAGAAATTGCTTAGCGTTTCTAGGAAGAAGGTAAGATTTTCCCTATCTGTCCCATCCCTTGCTGTTTTTCCACAGCACACACATTCAGATGCAGCAGAGGACAGCTCAGGACCTTTGTGCCAAAGGGTGCCAGTTCCAAGAGCAGCTAGCAAATCCTTGCTCGTTAGTGGGACTGTTCATCACTGACTTGACTGCAAGGACCTGGCTTGACTGCTGCAAGGGCTCCTCTGATTTCCCTCAAAACGGTACCAAACATAGGCAACATGATGCCTGCATCTCTTCCGACCTCCCTTATACTCTTGAATGTTGAGAAAACTATAGGATTACAATTTTACAACCTCTGAAGGGAATTATTTCCTGGATTACTGTGGTAGCTGCATGTTAGTGCTAGGTTTTGTGTTGTTTTTAGGAAAAGATCAGTTACTGCATGACAATTTTTTCAGTTCAAGTGTTTGTAAGAAAGCAGCTTATACCTAATCCATCTGGTGAGCAGATACATATTGTATCAGTTAATTAGCTTCACTTTTCCTGGTGGTTTTTCCCCCTCCCCAACATAAGCAAAATCAGCAAGACCAAGTATCCCTGCACTGTCTGAAAACAGCTTTCACGGATCTATTTATGCCAGCACAACTACAGAGTTTGGGTGCGAGTCAAAGCTCCATATGCACTGTTTCTGGTTTTGTTCTTATCATAGCTCAGATACACGGTGACATGTTTAATATTCAGCAAGCTGCGAGTGCTGAAGCACAGTGAGAAGGTTCAAGGTGATGAGAAAAACTTCTGAAGCCTTCCAAGTGAAATAATTAAGCATTTACCTCCAGGTTTTTCACGACCCGAGGGAAGTGCATGAACCACTCTCAGACAGACATCGGTTTATCTCCATAACATTCTCTATCTGTTTCATGCTGTTCCTAGTGGCTAACTGAAGGTGAATTCCCAAGCAGCTCCCCAAAACCTCTTAAGTCTGAAATGCTGCTCCAAATCACTGCACCTCTAGAATGCTCCACCACATCCCCAAGCATGCAGCAGCCCACAGTCAGCCCAGAGTGCAGCAACCTTAGCAATTTAGCAGCAAAGTGAGAAGCTGGAATTAAGCAGAAGGCAGCAAGTCCAGCCCTGAGCAGACACAGGTTGGGGTCAGGACTCTTCAATCAGAAGCTGAGCTGCAACACAGTGCCCACGAGCAGGACAGACAGACAGCTTCCCCAGCAATGGGAAGCACAGAGGGCCAACATTCCCAAGTTTGGCAGCGGCTTTCCATCAGGTTCCTGGCTGAACCCCACTGAGAGGATAAAAACGAACAAGAAAAGGAGAGTTGCAGGGGGATGCTATCATCCTTTCCAGCAAGCTGTCAGACTGCTGTTCCACTAAATGAACGGTTGGGAAGCTTGCAGACAATTGGACATTATGATTCTTCGAACGACTCAAAATAAATGCATGTTCTCGAGGAGGTTTGCTTCCCCTGTTTGGTAATTTTCAGTAGCTCTCTTTGTATCCTGCATAATAGCAGCATGCCAAGAACATAAAGGCTTTCATTTGTGTTAACTGCAGCAGCAACAGCTCTCACTAAAACTGCAGCCACATCTCCCACCCTCACGTTTTTGAAACGCCGGGATGTAGCACAGCCTCCCTCCCCTTCCCACCAGGATAGGAAATGCTCAACTTCAATTATTTAGTTGATATTTCAATTCAACGTAGTATTTCAATTATGAAAGCTTCAGTTAGTAAGCAAAATAATTCAATAACACTTCAAAAAGGAGCTATCTAGGATAGAGCTAAAGGAGAAACAAACGCAGCTCACTGTGCCAAGATGACAACAGCAGGTGACCGCAGTAAAACCCAGCAAGGAGCCCAAAAGCACGTCACTCACAAGCTCACTTTAGCAAAGCCTTACTGTATCATCATGCACTAGCTCTGGAAATGATTGAAAACAAACCTGATGCAAGCAGTACAGGAGCTAAGAGTTCAAGGTATTACTGCAAGCGCCAGCCTCGTATCCTACTAGGAGAAATGGAGATTCACGTCACCTCCTCCTGACATTGTGCGACAGTTCTGTGGGGGGCATCCAGGATTCTTGAATAAGCACCAAAATGAAGGCTGGAATTCCTAAATGAACGAGTGGAGTACCTGCACTGTGCCCTGAAGAATCACTGGGACTAAATCATTCTCACTGCCAGCAGAGGCACCTCTAACTAACTCAGCTGACACCAGGTGCGCTGAACGCCTGCAGGGACGGGGCAGCACAGCCCTGGGCAGCACTGCCAGGGCCTCACCATCCTCTTAATTATTTCTTCTTTACACCTAATCTAAGCACACCCTATCAAGTCATCACCCCTTGTCCTACCTTTATTGCTCATGAAACACTGGGACGTTCTCTTCACCCACTAAAGAAAGCGAGGCAGGATTTAGTTCCCCATACAGCTGGATCTGCCTCCTGACAGGTTGACCACAGGTACATACAAAGTCCAGCTGACAACCAGCATTCGCAGCAGGATCGGCAGAGCAGCAGATCAACCAGACTCAGCCCACGCGGTGCTAATTGCCCAAGTGATGTTAGTCTTCATTAGATAGCTTGATTCCCTTCCCCCAGCCTTAAAACAGCACATTTATGGGAGCATTAACAAGCATGGCCTTGCAGCATAGCACAAAAAATAAGGATCCATCCTTGCTCAAATGAAACGGCAAGGCTCGCACCGGGTTCTTAGTGTGTAAATGGAAACCATGCTGACATACAATTGTTCCACCCCCACGTTCGCCTTCACACATTTCTTACAGGTCAATTTTAAAGAATTAAGTCTTGTTCGGCTAAACATCTGGTGGCTGTTGCTAGAGGAAACAGACTATCTGCAACACTTGAGCAAAAATAATGAGTTACATAAAACACAGACTGCACAAGCAAGAACAAGTGTTTTGCCAGCCTATGAATTTCAAATGTTACACAAAACAGTGCTTAATTTTTGGGTTAGAATACAATGAAGTTAGCTGGTATGCAGTACAGCATAAAAATTCAAAAGCAACAAGCATTCAAGTTTTTACTAAGTTGATGGAAATACAATTGTGCTGCAATTAACCTTCCAGCTAGCAGCTGTCCCAAAAATGTTCCATAAACACCTCTGCTAGGGTCAGGTGAACTGCAGTTCAGGAGAGGACCAGTTCAGCTCCAGGCATTTCAAGACTCAGATCATGTCTAATCAAGACTCTGATCAACTCAGAAGACCCCGAGAAGAGTTAAATAAATAAAAAAAACTGGTTTGGGACATTAAGATTGGCCGCCTCCACATGTAGCAGAATGATACTTTACCTGCACCACTCCAAGCATCTTTTTGGCCACTGTTCCTTTTTCCTCTGGGTTTGTCAGATCCTGCACCCAGCACCAAACAGACCAACTGCATACTGCTCAACTGCTGGCTCGGAGCTGAGAAGGAACCCTAATGGCAGCACTATTGGTGTGCCCAAGACCAACCTGAAGCCTTCTATGATTACAGACCTCTGGTACGGACCTCACAGATCACAAAGTCCCACAACAGAAGATGCAGCATTCCTGAGAACATCTCAAGCAGCGTAACTCTAATATACTGGAATTGCACTTCACACGATGTACCTTTCTACAAATAGATACTGCTGTTCTTTGAGGAAAGTTTCAGCACTTAAATAATCCAGAAGCTTGATGGATGACTAATACAACTAGAAAGCTTCCCGTACAGAAGGATATTTTAGCTACCACACATCATCAGGACCACTCCGTGCGCAGCCACAGAACAGCAGAGGCACTCACAGCTTTCACTGCCCTCTCCCCACCTTGACATCAACAGTAAAATTTTGGATCCAGATGGATTTTTACATGGAGATGTGTGCTCTGCAATCCACTCCAAATGCTCAGACAGCACAGCGTGTCCAGCACCGCTCCATCACATACTAGCACGTGCTGGATCTACTGCTATGCAGAAAAGCACTCACGGAATAGAACAAAGATTAAACATTAACAACCCTTTAATCCAGGAACTTCACCATTAAATCAGCTTCTGCTGCTCTTGTTCATCCATGCCATCCAGGAAAGATGTCTTTCTGAAGCCAGACTTCCCAGACGGGACATGGCAGGTTTGCTGAGCACAATGGGGGGAAGCACAGCAGATTCAGTGGCCACTCGCTTGTATGGACTCATAAGCCTGTTTTCATAGCATAGATGAGCAAGCAGAAGAGCCTAGCACAGGTTTCACAGGGACTGGGAAGAAGTCAGGCTGCTTTGGGATCTCGAGACAGAGGTCTTACAGATGAAGACACAAGTATGGTGCTGACTTGCAGAGGATCATGGGGGAATGGAGTTGTGAAATGGGAAAACCAGAGCTAGTTTAAAAGTTAAAGTACACAAAAAGATAAGACAGGATGCAGGAAAGGGACACAAGTGTAGGCAGCTTGGGAGCAAGATCGTGGCTGAGGCAAACAGCGCTTCTCAATGTCTTGGAATTGATAAGGCATCAGTTGGACCTGAGGGGGCTGAGCTTGATGATGCTTGAGGTCCCTTCCACCCAAGCCATTCTGTAATTCTATGATAAGGAATTTCAGTAATGCACCATCAACAACTAAAAAAACATGCACTTGGATGACTGATTTAGTGTTCCCATTGCCTAACAGTCTGTGCCAGAAATCTACATCTTTTTGCCAGTGGTGAAACAGAAAGCAAGCAAGGGAGGAAGAAGGTAAGCACTGTGAGTCGGGCAGAAGCTTCTCCCAAGTGGAAAAGCACACTATGATCCCAAACCAAAAAGAAACAGTTTCATCTGATAGAAACCTTCCCAAGATCCCAGACTTCATACAGGCAGAGAAGACGAAAAACAAGGCAGTGACTTGTCACGGCAGCACCTTCCACAGCACCAACCAACAAAGCGGGCTGCTTCAGACTTCAGGGGCTTATCTTTAAGACAAAACAATACAAAAAGAGTGAAGCAGAGTCAGATGCCTACAGTCTCTGCTGCATTTATATTAAGTTGTTAAAAGCATCAGCCTGAACTGCTCCAACTAAACACTTTTCACACTGTTAACAGCATTCCTGCCACTGGCACACAAAAAAAGATAGATTACTTTCAGGGAGCAAAACTGCAAAATTATTGGACATACCATATCAAGCAAAATTGAAAACCAATTTCTCCTCCACTCTGGAAGCTACCGACAGTTGCAAACTGCCGTCCTTCCATTTGTCTCCCCCACTCTCCCACTGAAATTACTAAAAGTCAAAGGCTCATAAGGCTGCGTACAAAATTTAAAATGCAAATTACAATTTAGAGCATTTGTTTTCTGAATTCATTCTGTCCAGAAGTAGAAACAGCACTCCAAAAGGATGAGACAATTAAAACTCTAAACAGAAGCAAGTCTTGTGCCACCCCTGCAGTACTCCTTACCAACACCCCCAGGAAACAAGTGCCAAGCAGAGAGACATGCACTGCTCTCTTTAAGTCATCACCTTCATCCACCTAATGCACGTGCTTTTTTTGTTTGGTTTATTTTGGTCACTAGTACATGGTTAATGAAATTGTACACTAGTACATGGTTAATGAAAGCCAAACATACTTCTGCTTTCTCTTCTCTCTTCAGAAGAGGAAAATCCTCAACACCTTCAGTTTTGAGTTTTCTGCTTGTCCCAGAGGCGAGCACTAACAAAACAGGCAACCCAGCCCATATTCTACTTGTCACACTGGAGCAAATTTATAGAGCACACCAGCCTGGTACCTCGTTACCAAAGTTAAAGCATGTTTTGAGAAGCTTCATCTCCTCACAAAAGCTTTGGGACTTATCCTGCCTGGTTTCCCTGCTGAAGACACTCATAGTTGGCAGGCAGCATGGCAATTACCCAGTTTTTCAGCTCAACACTCACACTTCTAAAAATGAAGCTAGGAAAAGTAGACCAGAGATGTAAGCTCACACATACTTCAGGTAAAAAAAAAATGCTGGCAAAACTGAGAGAAAAATACACTAAAACAGAAATAAGAACGGAACAACTTGCATTTGGTCTCCTGGCACCTCTCCATAGACTCACCAGATACTTCTTAGGAGCAAAGATAAGGATAGCATGCTAAGACCCCCCAGAATACAAAGCCCCATGGTACTCACCAGTTGTTTTGTGAATCACTTCTTGTGTTTGTTATCTGAAATCACAGGGCAGTGAGTGCTGGGGCATAGGAGCAGCACAGCAGCTAGCCAGTCATATCTGTAGCGAAACTGGAAGGCAAGAGAAAACATTTTAGAAAGTTGAAAGGTAACGCTAAAACTAAATGTAACAGCTAAAACTAGAACACCAAGCTCCAAGCATACTGGCAGACAAAATTGAGCCAACATCACTTGCAGAAAAATTCTAGTATTTCTTCTTACTCAGCAAACGAACAGCTTTCTGTGCTACAGTTTGTACTTTAGCAACAGGGCTTTCTTCAACTACAGATGTTTTTTGTCTCTCTGGGAAACAGCATTCCCCCACCTTGGGAAACAGGTTCCCAAATCACGAGGCAGCATCCCTGGGCTGGCTGCGTGTCCTGCCACGCTCCAGGTGCTGTGGTCAGAAGGAAGCACATGTTTTTTTTTGTTGCTGTTGTTTGTGCCTTTTTCCTCAAGCAACACCCTTCAGAGCACACAGCCTCTGTGACAGGGATGTGAAGGATGAACTAAAATGAAACTGTTTGGAAAGCTCTGCTGTGAATGAGCAGATACAGGCTGTTCTGTCCTGCACACAGAACAGAGGCAACTAGCTTCCCTTGCAGAGAAGGCATAGATTGTTCTGACAAAAGTCATTGAAAAAAAATAACTTCAAGTTGTGAAAAAATTGTCAGCCACGTACAAGAGGGGTTCCCAGACATGCTGCTTTGCAATGGGCTATGAGCAACCGGCTCCCAAAACACAGGAGTGTGCAGAGCTTGCTCTTCTATTTGTGTTTTCACAACTACGAAAGCAGGGGTAGAAGATTAAGGGTCCATACTGCCCTCTCCAACTGCCTGTTCTGTAACTGCTGACCCCTCTATCCCAGCCACAGCAGAAGATGCCTATCACTTGCTCCAGCACATCAGCCAGGAGAGTATTTTTGCTGTCTCCAATGTGAAGAACAAATACACCAGAGTCATCACTGAGTGTCCTAGAGGCACTGCTTTGATTCAAGCACACAGGATTTTGCTCTACCTCTGCCTGTACTCTTATAAACTTCTTGTCAGTCCAGCCCAAGTCATACACACGTTCTTCCAGTGTCATTCCTCAATTCTATACAAGAAGCTGTGAGGATTGCTCAATGGCATTGCACGAGACTTCAGAAGTCTCACAGCAGGCACCATTATTAATCCTCACCTACAATTACCAATACTAAGTGTGAATGAAGCCAGGCACCTGCTCTACAGCTTCAGCACTCAGCCATTCCATTCTCCTAATATGAAAAGGCATTGGGTTGAGTATGCCTCCTAATACTATGCTTATTAGAAAGCACTTAAGGTAAACTTCAGTTCTACCCTGTGCTCATGTTTTAAGTGTTTTGACTGGGTCAAACGTTAAAGCAAGTAAGAACTGGACAAACTTGTCCCAAACCAAGCCTAAAAGAACTAGAAAATTGTCAGGTTCTCTGTGTGCAGTGAGAAGGGATTGCAACTGCATTGGGCTACTTGGGCAAAGGGTAGGAGCATCCCATTCATGAGGCAGTTCCTGTATTTCAATGCTGAGCACATGGGGAAGCTTGCTCTTCTGCCACCTTGAACATGCTCTGGTTAAACTTCAGAGGAAGACAGAAATACACATACAAATTCCTATCAGGGATCCCTGACCAAAGACTGACTTGGCATCCTCACCTTAATACCAATTTTCATTAAGAATCGGCACCTCCCAACAAGGAAGCTGGACTATTGCTAGAGTAAATAGATCATTTCACACTCTGCTAAGCTAGAGGTTAGTTATTATTCATGCTCTGCTGGAAGAACAACAATGTTGGCACAGTATGGAGGAGTCAAAGTGTAACACAAGAAAATCCCCAGAGTATCTCTGCAACTTCCTGCTGGCAAGGGCCAATCCCAAAAACCCATCCCCACCTCGTGCAAGACATTTGCTGCCAGACCTTTCAACTCTCAGCACAGCAACCACCACTCCTCCCAGCCTCATGTAGCAGTGCCTCACCACAGGCGCTCCAGCCTCACAAGAGCATTCCAAGCTCAAAAGGTAGAGCCCATTGTCCAACCTGGCAGCGTGCTGATGATGCTGGGCTGCTCACCCAGAAATCCCACCTGGCAGCAAGATCGCTTCAGCAAAGCACAGAGAAACTCAAAGTAAGGGGAGGACCCAATACATGATTGCAGCATGTGGCAGATCTGGACTAGAAACCAGGAATCATGTTTGACATGGCACGAAATGCCACCTCTTGTGGTACAAATAGCAATGGTTACAAGTGAGAATATGTGGTCAGCCCGGTTGGAGCACAAGTTTATCGTGGTAGCCACGTTCAGAAAGCCTCAAATTATGCAGAACACAGCGCAGCGCATCTCTTCTGCTACAGAAAGAAGGATGAAAGAGGCTTTCCTAAACCACAAGACAGACCCCTTCCAGCTTCTGACAGGTAATTAAGCTTCTGTGTGTTTAATTAGTACCTCCCGACACTTGGTGAGTTTCCTGTGACATCTCCTCGATGGCACTCACCGGGCCTGGAGATGTACATGTTGAACTCCAAACCTTGAGCTTACGGGAGCACGAAGGGGGAAACAGTCCATGAGGATGCCCCAGTTCCCACCGTGCCACCCTCCTCAGGAATATCTCTATTTTAAAGTGCCAAAAATGGAAGGACGGGAATATAGAAGCTTTCACCCTTGCAAGGTATTCTTCCCCATTACTTTCCAAGAGAAGTGCAGCTGAGAAGCCAGCTTTCCTGTTTTAGGCTCCCAGGCAGGACCAACATCCCCGAAGGCACCTCAACAATGGATATTTGTACCTTAACACACACAGCCAGATCCTTCCTGTCCTCAGTGGGTCCTGGGGACCTGTGGCAGTGGGAGCCAAGAGAGACGATTTCAAAAGCCTAGCACTAGAAAATTCAGGGTACTCCACAGATGCTGCTCAGCTCCCAGAGGACACTGCTTCCATCACAGCATGAAAGTGATGCTACAGAACCCTTCTTTACAGGGCTCACAGGTGGTATGCACACAGTTTTGGGATCTTTGTACTTCACCTCATTATTACTTTATTGCCAGTTAGCAGCACAAACCTCTGGATAATACTGGAGAAAAAAAGAACTTAAGGTTTGAGTTGTATGAATTTAATGCACAGGAGCAATACTAAAATTCCAACCTAATGGATGCTATCCCACTTTGAAGTCTTTGTGCCATCCAGCACTGAAAGAGGGGTCAGAAATTTCCCACTGGTATTAGATGATGGAACAAACCTTAAGAGCAAGAACAACACTCACATCAAGCTTCCATGGCGAGAAATTGGGCTGGTGGCATACATAGCCTTACTTGAAAAGTCACCCATCAGACCTGGACCAATGCACATTTGGGTCAGCACATTCTCATTCAATGTGCTCCACACCCACATGGAAAAATGAGGTCTCTGCAGATCATTTCTGGTGTGCAGGGAGGTCTCTTCAGGAGACATCAACACGAGTGAGCAGCTTTGGCACAGAAACCTGCAACACTTCTATTCCAAGTCCAACACGTCAGTGATCACAAGTTTTGTCTGGAGAAAGGCTCGCCTTCCCTCCTAGGAGGCATCACGTTTCTACCAACTGAAACACATGAGCAATCTTGAGGTACACACCGTGTTCTGGTTGGATTTTTTGTCTATTTGTTTTTAAATCACCGCTCAGTATTTCATTCTCTTCCACTGCAGACCTTTAGCCGAAGCTATTGAAACAATTAGAACAATGAAGACAAACTCTCTGAACACCAAGCGTTTCAAAACTCACGTGCCTAAAGACTCCACCTTCAGCAACCAGAGGAGAGCTAGCAGAAGCAGATGCCCAGGAAAGGGAAAGAAGAGGGAAAGCACACATAGCTCCTGTGGTTTTTATTCCTGGGTCTTCCCAAGCTAGCGTGGGCTTTAGGCCATTCAGCAGTGCTCAGCATGGCCTTCTCAGCTCCTCTGACCTTGCAGAAGCCTTTGGTGGCCTCAGCAGCCCTAAGCTACCTCAACAGCTCTGCATCCTGCCTGCAGTTAGCTCCAGCTGAAGCTCCCACCTCCAGGCAGGCAGCAGAGCTTCAGCCCTGAGCACCTCACCAACACAACCTGACCTAACCCAACGCTGCCCTTTAAGCTTAGTAAAGATAACCACTTCTTGTTGGAAGGGAAACCAAAGGACTCAGTTTGATTGCAGAGAATAAATAAGCAGCAATCAGGGAATAAACATGCAGTGCTGTTTGCTAATTACCAATAGATAATAAAACCATGCCCAATAGCTGTAACAGCAGAAGAGACCCAAACTACACATTGAGGCCACCTGCCCTTGCAACACAGAAAATAGCTGTATCAGAAAGAAAAGCCTTACCTTGCCAGGTAATTTGCAAGTTTTTCACCAGGAATAAATACTTACAAGCAATACCTGGAGGAGAGCTGGGCACACAGCTCAGTGCCTTAACAACAGCGCTTACAGCAGAGCTCCTCTGCGCATTCAGTAATCTGCAAATTCCTCTCTGAATACACCCCAAAGCTGACATCTACATTTATTCTGCTCAACTGGAGAATAAAAACTCAGCTTTTATTCTGGTGCTGTACTCGGGCAGCACTTAGAACAGTATTTATTGTCTGACACCTATGTAAAAATAAGTAAAAAAAAAACCCACTGCTGCTTGCAAAGCTTTGTAAATACCATTTAACATCTTTCAATTCCCTTAACTCACATGAGTAGCCCACACACTGCAAATGTGGCAGAGCACAGCAAGTGGGTCTCCATTGCAGTCTTCCCTTTATAAAAGCAGAAGAGCAACCAGAACTTTGTGCTCTACCCCAGCATGCCACAGTGGGACTTCTGCACACAGAGCCTGCAGAAAGCTAAGCCTGCACACACTCCTACTGGCCCGTGCAAAAGGAAGCTGATGTTTTGTTAGCAGCAAAGCACTGAAGACTCCAAAACCAATGCCAACAGTCTTTGCAGTGAAAGGTAACATAATGATGCCTCGAATGAGACAAGATCCAAAAAGCTAGAGTAAACACGTGGTCACATTCAGATAGTCCTGCTCACAGGATGTGAATATAACAAAATAAAATTCTTCAAACCCTGAATCATCCAGAACAGAGTCCTGCTTCTCCTAAGTTTCTTTCATTAGGCAAGGTTTTTACTGCCTGTGCCCATGGGGTGTTCCCAAAAGGAGCCAGGCTGCATATTTTTAATGGTAATGAATCACCTGGTGTTTCACAGTTCAATGACACGCCAGCCTGAGTGGACAATTACAGCCTCACTGAGGATGCTCAAACATAATTGTGTTTTATCCTTGGCAAAACTTAACCTGCTCAATACAACCTCCAAAGCAGGAAGATCAAAGTGGGAAAGCTCACCCCAGCAATAGCTGACTTCTCACTTCCAGACCATTTAGCCTTTTTCCCCACACAGCTGCAGACACCTAGCAAGTAACAGGAGCCTGGAAGACACTGCATGGGTTAGGGAGAAATAGGCACACATCCTAATGCAAAATATCTGCTTTTTAGCTGGTCCAGGGGCTGCTGCAGAGACAGCTAGCTTGACAGCCCTGTTCTGATAACAGAAATACTAGAGCAACAGGTGAGAAGGTAGAACAGGGCCACTCTCATAATGTAAGAATGTAAAACAAACACAAGAAGGGCTGGAACACAGCACACATCTTGATTAAACTAACTGTATCTATGTTGGGTTATATTCGTGAGTGGGATTTTAAATTTGAGTTATCTTATCAAAGCAGGCATTCAGGAACACTGCAGTCATAGTCTCAGATGCCTCTATTCACTCCACATCCTCACCTGAAACACCCAGTACGTAGATCACTTTCTATACTGCACCATCATCACGATGCACTTTGCTCGTCTTTTGGATTTCTTCCTCTCCAAAGGGTCCCCTTATGGTTTACACAGCTGAGACTTAAAGAGTTGATAGCATTTGCACAAGGAACATTTCCACTCCTAGTCTCTTATGGAAGAGGCAAACCCCTCTGAAGCCTGAAAGAAGTTATCCCAAAAGGGATTTGAAGCACACTTTAAAAAAATTATAAATATCCATCTCATCCAAGGAATTTCCTCGCAAGATGCCTTTAATAGGCACCTGACAATGAGTTTCTTTAGTTCATGCATTCTGTAAGAGAAATGTAACCACCCATTAGAGAACTTACTGCTGTGCTGATTTGCTCAGCAGTCTCACACTTGATACACTAGTTCACCGACTCCTTAATACTCCAGATGCTCATCAGCATAGCAATGCCTTGAGCCTGAGCACCAGTCAGTAACCCACACACAGCTATTTGGGGTCTGCTCTGCTCATCTGATAAGTCCGGGCTGTGAACTCTGCAGAGCAGAAAGCCCGTCACACACATCTGATGCAGATGGCCCTCTGCAGAGAAGGGGTGATGCTTTCTAGGAGAAGCTTCCATCCATCAGCACTTCTGCTGCTCTTCAAGAGCTCCCTTTCAGCAGACTTTAGGTGCTCTGCAGCTTCTCTTTATCCCTCCTGGTTCTCTTCCTCCACGTGTCACAACCTTTTAGAAGATGCTAACAAGCTGGTTAACAATAACTAGCCAGAAAGGTTTTATTATTCACACACACAAACACACGTTAAACCCAGTTATCTCCTGCAATAGTTGTGGTAGTTTAAAGAAAACTGACTGAGAACATTAAGAGTCCAGGAAAATCAATACATATGCACTCTGGAAGTTGGGAGACGCTTGCAGACTGACCTTGCAAAAGGATGAAACGAGATCTTCCCAGAAAACCCAGAGCTCATTGTCCATGAAACGCAGCAATCCCAAGCAGGAACTCCTGCTGGTTTCCCTTATCAGCCTCATTTGTGAGAAAGTCTACCTCATTATAGCAACAGGAGAAAACTGCCTCGACAATACCGGGAGAGCTTAGCGCCGGGTCAGAGGCAGCGCAGCTCACAAACAGGTTTGACAGGCGGCAGGAGCAGTGCACGGAATGGCAGGACCCAGACCTCCCCTTCTGGGCACGGCACTTCCAACCACAGCCTTCCAAGCGTTTAACAAACACTTCGCTGTGGGATATCACTACCAATAAAGAATCAAGCTCTTAGCATTTGTGTTTAGGCGCAAAGCTTCATCAACAGCTGCTCACACGTGCTAAAAAGTCCCCTGCATGTTTTCACAGGGAAATGCGTGGCTTGACAGACCAATCTCTGATTAAATCCGATTAAGATTTTTAGCAGGCATGGTTCAGCAAGCTAAGAACCTACGAAAGCAATCCTCAGTTTCTCAGCCGTGCCACAAACACACGCAAAACCAGCACTGCTGATGCTCTGCTGGCTGGACCTCAAGTAATTAGCATGACAGAGCAGGACATAAATAGGTGCATGCCTTACTCGTTATTGCCACGGCCCAGCTCTGGGCTATTAGCAGATCAGCGCCTGCAAGAGGAACTGCTGCTCACCATCCCACACAAGGAGAGCTGAAGGGAAGCATTATGATCACCTCCTCCCACTTCCTACATAGAAAGGGGGAATCCAAACAATTTTCCCCTTTAAAGTGACTGAACTTCCTGTTCAACTACCTTATTTGTCCCCTATTTCTATTTTCTTCCTATTATTTGTTTTAATTTGCCTGGTTTCAGTTTCTACCCACCCCATCTTGAAACATCTTTACACATTAATCACAGCGTTGTGTGACAAATCTCCTCTGACTGCACGTGGAACGGCAGAGCTGGAGGTACGTGCAGCATGCTGAGCCCTCCCCTCCACGTATCCGCAACCCCAGCTCTATTTAGGAAATCCCATCTCCCCAATATTTCCAAAAGAAGGGGCTTCTTCCAGAAGAAGATGGAACAGATGAATACCCACACCATGAAATCCTCAGCTGCTATCTTGCCACCATTCACAACCATCACAGATGCCATAGGGCCAGCTCCAGCATCTGGAACCAATGGCTTAAGGATGTTAGCACGGACACGCCTGCCGCATCCTAAGAGCATTTGTCATGTAGACCTGCTGACCACAGCTTTCTCTAATCTCTTACTGAAACTCACTCAGCATTACTCAGAGACTCTAGCACTTCATCAGATTGATGCTTCTGCCCCCAGAGAACAACCACGTGTGTTACCAGTAGCAAGCAAGAGACCACCTGCAATGACCAAGTTACTGGGAGTACAGGTCAATTCTGCAACCCCAACCAGCAAGCCATGCCCATGCCATACAGTAAGGGGTTTGCCCACTCACCAACAAAGAGTTTATTCCACAAGCTAAAAAGCCACCCCACTCACTGCACTCCTAAACACAAGGAAGCACAGCAGATAACCGAAAGTCCCGTTCTAATTCCCAGCTTCTCCCATTCAGCTGCCAGTGTACTGCCAGCTGCAGGAGAGTTTGGCATTTCTGGGGGATGGCAGACAAACTTCAAAAGCTTGATTACACATTAAAGGTGTAAATAAAAGGCTCTAGGATCCAATAAAGGTTCCTTATTACACTCACAGGATGAATTGTGTCTTTAATTAGACAAAAAGCAAGTGACCATGTAGGATAAGGCAAACAGCGCACAGAGCTGGACAGCTCTAGCACATGTTTTGTTGCATGGATTTACCTCCTTGTGCACCCTGATAGCTTCTGTACAAAGCAGAGTTCTTCTCCAGTTCTAGGAGATGAATTTAACTTCCCCTTGAAGAGGACTATTGCCATTCACACAGTTAAGAAATTACACCTGCATGAAGAAGCTTTGCTTCAGCTTCCACTTTCAACCCGCAGTCTTCAGCATAGCTGTCACCAAGCCACGCTCACCATCAAACAATCCCCGCCACGTAGCAGGTCAGCTCCTGCCGAAGCCCCAGTGCCAAGGATCGCGGCGTGCCAGCAGATCACTGGTAGGCCTGCTGAGCTGTAGCCAGGCCAGGAATTACTGCCAGCACAGCACTGAAAGCGTCAGCCGATTATCCAACACAGAAAGCCTTTCAGCGTCACTGATCCCCCAAAGCTCTGCCCATCCCAGAAATGCAGCCTTTACACTCTGATTTAGATACCTAGAGATGAGCAGCAGAAGCCCTTGTAACACAAGGTCATACCTAGCTTGCCGGAAGACTAAATTTAGCCCTCCGTGCCTCAGGCGATTCTATTAGTTATGGAAAGAAAGGATAGTGGTGTTGAGCATTGGTCCAAGGGTAAATCCCTTGGAAGAGTTGACTCCATTTAATTGCAAATGATCTCAAAGCTATTAGCAGGGTGCCCCAACTCATATCATCAGAAGAGGGACAGTTAAATACTACACAAAATCAGCACCAGGGCACCGCTGCTCTGTTTAAGGTAGGTTTGCTCAAGTGGTGTAAACTATTACTACATTCAGTTTTAGACTATAAGACAGGAGATCAAGAAGGTTTAACAGATGGGCTTTCAGCACAAATGTATTTTAGAACACCTCCTTAGCAAGCATATTTCCTACTCTAACGCTACAACTACAACGCGCCATGGAAGAGCTGATCTGCCAGAACACAGGGATTACTCAAACTTTTGTCAGTGTTACCAGAGACTGACTGAACGGTTTGCAAAGACAGGCTCCAGTTTACCCAAAGGTGTCACAGCGAACAGCTTTGTGACAGTTACTAATTCCCAAAGCCATAAAGATGGGATGACTCGGATTCTCCAGCACGAGGTGCGTTGGGTCTCGGGATCAGAATCAGTATTGCAGCACACAGCTGAGGTTCGAAGCCCAGGACTGCTACAAGCATTCAAGAGAATCTACGTGTGAAAAAGAGAAAATGGTTTGGGGGGAAAACATCTACACTATCTGCGTCAGCCCTGCCAGCTTCACAAACCCTGCAGGACATCCAAGTAGGTTCTAAGAGCCATTAGCTCAATGGCTCTTAACAACAAAAGCAGGATGACTGAGATCACAACAGAATGCACGCAGGGCTTCTTGCAGTAGATGTGGAGGATCCACAGTCCAACTAGGCACCTACAAGTTATCCTCAGTCCCCTTGAGGCTCTGAAAGCAGATGGCAGCACAGGGGGCTGCCCAAGCACCCAGCCCTCCTCCTGGCACCGCTCCTCACACCTGAGCCAGTCCCTGCAGCATCCTGGCCAGCAGGGATCCCCACAACCAGCCCAAGCTCACATTGTTCCTTTCCTGTCAAAGCCCTGTATCTACACAGACCAGAAGGAACAGAACAAGTGCTTCCAGAACAACACGCCCCAAGTCATAGATCTTGACGAGTGAAGGCACTCTGGCACATGTAGCAACTGCTAGCATTGAGAAATGATTAAGAAAAACAACCAACAGAGCACCAGGGCTGTATCCAGTAAGTCTAGACAAAGGACTGCGTGTTGGTTTGGAGCCTAAAACCAGTTTTGGATCGCAACCACTGAATAATATAAATCTCAGCACAGATACTCCTGCTGCAGCAGCAGAACGCAGCCTAACTATGATTTACCATCACTGGTGTTGCATCTATCATGGGTAAAACCGAAGCCTTAGTGCCGCCAACACTGCACAGAGCTTTTTCAGAATTAGAAACCTGTCAAAACCTTTCCAAACAAAGGATGGATGGGAAGCAGTATCAGATGCCTGAGTGGCTGCAGGCCTGATCTCAGCTGCAGGATGATCACCTGAGGAAACCGAGGACCTCGAAACCATCCAACCTACTGCCGATGCCCTGCCAGCAGCTACGCCAGCCAAGGTAATCCAAAATGAAACTGCAAACAGGCAGCTCTTGGCATGGCGAAGAACCTGGTGGAAGCACACAGTGCATTTTGGAAGGCACTTCGAAAGCATCCAGACTGCTTAGGGCAAGAGCTGCCACAACCCCTCCCTCCCAACACACATGGGCCCGGTGTTACCTGCAGCTTCAGCCCTGCCAAGAGCACTCTGCTGAAAAGCAACAGCAGGAACAAGCCTCCATCAGCATCCTGTAGGTGAGACCTTTGAAGTCTAACAGCCTTGAAAAGAGACAGCTACAAAGTGTGCGGTCTCTGCCTCATTAAAATAAGATGTTACAGGTTAATAAGTTTTCATTTGTTCACTCAAGCTTGTTCTTTCAAGACCTAGGAAATAAAACAAACCTGTAGAAGCTAGCCTTGTGCATCACAAGGACAGTTAGAAGGTACCTGAGGACGGCCAGAGCCGCTCCACCAGGGCTGCTGCAGCACTTGGGATGAAGCACCTGGAAACATTCAGCTCAGTTGGTTCAGTTTATTTGCCAGAACTGTCTCTTGCAGTGGAACAACTGTATAAGCCATACTGCACAGGACTTCCTCTCATTTGTTGTTTTTAACAGACCTAAATAAGCAGAAGTCAAGCCTATACAAGGAATTTTGACTCACAAGGAACCAAACTTGAAGACCCAGCAAGCCGAGACCCCACGATTGCTACACTCTAGAAACTCATCCAAAAAAACCTGTCACAGGAAAACAGCTCCATTCCTATCCCCCTCCTTGCCATGAGCAAGACTACACAGATGCAAACAGATTTCCCTTTCCCCCCCTTCCTGCAGTATGCTCTCTACTAACATGAAAGAAAAAAAAGACTGGAAATGAATCAACCCTCTGATTTATACTCAGAAATGAATGTGCAGCAGCTAGCAAACAAGCAGAGCTCAGGTTGTTATTTCTGCAAACAAGATGTTACCCTAATTACAGGTGTAACAAAGATTAGTGCTTAAGTGGAAACTCACACAGTTTTCAGCCTCATAAGCTGGGAAGATTTACTGCTACCTAAGATGATTTAAAACATGAATTGAGCTCCACAGCAAGTTGCTAAGATGGAGGCTATTGTGTTTTGTAAAATGAATAGTTTTAAGAAGCATGCTTCAGGCTTGTTGGCTTCACAGAGCTCAAAAGCAGGTTTCTCCTACTACTTCCTTAGCCTAGCTTTGGCACTAGAAATTACAATTCCTTGTACTGGGGGAGGGGGGGAAAGGAGTGCTCTACAGAAAGCTGCTATTCCAGAGTTTACTGCAAGCCTCAAACTCATCAAGCTTTGTCAATATACATTAAAAGACGTATATGGGACAGCAACTACTTAAGATAGTTAACAAGCTGCAGGCTCCTCTCTAACATAGCATGAGCTATGTGGCCAGCTCACCACGAGAGACGACAGAAACGTGACAGCCTCAGAGAAAGGACTGCGGGTTCAGGACTGCAAAGACAAGTTTGCTTCTCTGTAAACAGCTGCAGTTGTCCCACTCTAAAGGAATGTCATAATATAATCATAAGAGGGAAAAAAAAAAAGAGCAGCAGGATAGCAGAGGCAGACAGAAAACAGTTTCTCTATCTCACAACCGAATATCCCCAGTCCCTGCGTTAGGAACAAAACCACGCCGTTCAGTTGTCTTCCACAAAGCACAAACTGTCAGGCTAATCTTCTGGGTAGGATGGCTGTCAGCTCTTAGGCTATTAAGTTATTATCCAGAAGAGATTTGCTCACAGACTTGCAAACCAAAACAGAAGACTCAGACAGGTAAGAGACACCTATCCATTTGGGAAAGTGAGCTGTTCTATATGGGTTTTAAAGGAATAACATAGGAAACAGCAAGAGAAAAATGGAGGTGACCTCACACTGATTTGTGCTTCTGTGCCAGTTGTGCCACCTGCTTTATTTCCATGAGAGGTCTGCTTTTCTGAACCAGAAATTTAAAAGACATCTAGCACACACTTAGAATACCTCGCTCATCTTTGAAAGATAGGGATTTAATGTGGAGCATGATTAAGGAAGCACAAGTCTGAGATTTTTACCTTTCCATAGCCTACCCTGCAGCCTGTGCTTTCTGCACCCCAAAGCTCTCAGTCTTCTCAGCTCTCTGCAGCTCAAGCTGCCTGCTGCCATCACTTCCGCACTGCCACCAACCTCGCCTGGCTCCAGAGGCTTTCTGCTCAGCCATCCCCTTCTTCTGCAGGGACACACTCCTAAATAACATCGGGAAGGAGCTGTTGGCTGTGATCCATGCGAGTGCTGCTGGCAGATGAGGAGGGGAAGTTTCTGGGGGCCGAGAATGAGAAGCTGATGACCAACAGCTCTGTGACAGCGTTTCAAAGAACTGCTCCCACACTTGGGCTCCGACTCATTAGGAACTGAGATTTCTGAGCAACTAGAAACCTATGCAAGAATGAGGGGTCTGATTCAATGAAAACAGCACTCAGAACGGGGACTTGAAATAGAGATTAAAGACTCCTCTGACACTTCAGCATGAGAGCAGAGAGGAACATGTGTCCCAGGATCATGTGGCTTTCGGGGGAAGAGAAGCTGATTCATAAAATCTCATCTCCTCAAGAATATCTTATAGGGAGGGCAAGGGGTAGAAATATGGAAATCAAAGCCAGAAAAAAGAAAATTAGTATGAGTGAAATAGGATGGAAAGCCAAAACCGAGGCGTGTGTGTGTTCCTACATAAACGTTGGAAATCGAAATGATGGAGAAACTCTTTAAATGTCTGTTTTCTAAGTGATGATGTGGGCGGAGCACACACATTCAAACCACAGGGAAGGACAGAGGGGTCAATGAGACACCCAGTGTTCAAACACTGAACCTCTGGAAGTTCCAAGCCCCTAAAAGTTATCACGTGGCACCATGTGAGCAACCCAAGCTCAATGTGTCATGAAGGGAACCAGAACTCCAGGCTCAAACCAGAACAGCATGGCCTCAGCCACACCAGCAGCAACAGCAGCTGACCTGTGCTCACCAGGGGGTTGGACAAGCAGGAAGCGTGGCATTAAACTGAGCTTCCACACAAACCACTCAGTGTTGTGTCAACATGCAACACCAGGACCAGTTCTTAAACACCATAAAGCAACTCCTCCCCAGCAGCACAAAGGAGAGGTGGCAGTGCCTCATTTTACCTCCAACAGCAAAAATTGAGTACAAGCCACTACAATGGGATCTAACCATGCTGTAGGACAGAAGAATCCAAGGCACCACATCATGCCAGAGCAGGATGGCAACGTTCCCTGCGTAGCTTCTTGCTCGAAACTCTGCTGGGTACCTGAAAGGTGCTTGCAGAAGTTTTTAAAGAGCGATTTGGAGGTACCTGAGCCAGGCGGCCACACCAGGCAAGTCCTAAGGCACAGACTAAGTGAATACTGGGCTAATTCTATTTTATAAAATGAAGTCAAGTCTCAGGAGTAGTTGGAGGTTGGTTTTATTTAATTTTGTCCTTTTGAAGGAGCACATGAACGAGAGGCAGCTGATATACTTCATTGAAAACAAAAAACCAACAAGTACACTAAATAATGAGATCCTTCACCAAAAGTCTGCAGGGAACAAAGCTGTCACAAGATAAAAGGAAAAATCCTTCACACGCTTAAGTTACCAGTTAAAAAAAAAATACATGTAAGAACCAGGGAAGAAGAGCATCACCAGTCATCTCCATAGCAGAGGGACTCACCACTGCGTTCTGCTCTGCTCCACTCTATGTGCATGGAAGGCAATACTGGGATGACAACATTTGCTACCCTGAATAATTTAACATTATCAGTAAATAAGGGCAGTGACTCTAAGGAATTGCAGCAAAACCTCAAGACACAAGTAGGTGATACAACACAGCACATCAGAAATGACGAACTCCAAAGAAAAACACCAGAAAGAGCTCAAGCCAACTCCCAGGAACAGGGCTTCAGCAGCGTATTCCCCCAGAAAGGAGTTTCCCAAAATTATCAATATATGGTGATACTGAAGTGAAAAAGCAAAGAAGCAATTTGTTCCAAATCTACTCCTTGCTACTTTTTTTTTTATTTATTTTTTTCCTTTTGACATCCCTGTTGTTTTCTGTCCCTTCCTTGTATGTGGGCTACGCAAGAAGTAGCCTCCGGGCTTAGTGTCCTCTGAGCACCACCATGATTCAAGTGAGTGGGCAGATCCCTGGAAGGGCAGGAGATTTAAGTGTTGTTACACCCAGCTCAGGAAGGTCATAAAATGTTGGAACGAGAAAAACAGAGCAATATTTCCTCAAAACTGCCCATATGTGCACGTTCGTATCCCAGGCACCTGCTGCTGCTTACCAGTAAGCAGGATTCTGGGCTGGATGGATGACTTGTGTCACCTGGAGGCCCTTTTTATGGCATTACATAGGAGCTCATATGTAACCTGAAAACACACGGCAGCTGGTTGCTTCCGAAGAGGTGGGAATTTAAGAGACATCCACCAAAAAAAGGGCAATGAGTCTAAAACAGCCACATGTTAGGCTGCCCTCAGCCTCACCCGGCTAATAGCTCCCCTTGTAATGCTCTTCCCTGAACGTGTCATCTGGTTCAGCTTACCAGAACATTTTCCAGCAGCGACTTCAGCTTGAAAAGTTGAATTGGTGGCAATACAGAGAATTGGAACAGCATAGAGACTCCCACGGAAGAGAAATACAGATGGAATGGAGCAATGCAAGGCCATGCACTTCAGGCTTCACAAAAAGCTGTCTGAGGAACTGGAAGCTTTTAATGCAATGGAACAAGAGATTGGATATTAGCTTTCTGCTGCAACCTGCAAGCCACCAACCTGATGGACAACGGCACAAAGGAAGTCTCCGTGACACCGCGCGGCATCCCCAGGAGATCTGCTTGGGTCAGTCACGTTCAGGGGTTACTTTAAGCAAACATGTGCATGGCAGAGGTGGGCAAATAACCTGGAAAACAGCAACCATGGGCCTTGGAAAGAAGAAGCCAAGAGCAAAGCACACCCTGAAAGCACCAGAGAAGAGGTGGTGCTGGCACAAAAACAGACGGTCACACAAAAACATGCTGACTGCAAGTAAGGTTGCAGTAAGAACCTGAAGCAAGTTCTCACCCATCAGTCTAACAGTAGCTTTCCACACAGAGCAGCACAGCAAGCAACCCCAAACAGTCTAAAGCAACACGGACTCCAGGCAAACAGCTGGAAATACATTTCTAGGGATTCCTATCGAGCTCCTGCAGGCCTTCACAACCCAGCAGCTCCTCCCCCCAGAAAAAAGAGCAACAAAAAAAGGCACTAAAGGGTGCTTCACTGAGTCCAGAAAATGGAATTTCAAGGCAGACAGCACCGGAAGAAACATTTGTGTCTAAACAGAGAGTAGCTACTTATGCAAGGCACAAGTGGAAGGCAGCGATTTTATCGAGCCCACAGTCTAGTATTTCACTGGAGTCAGCAGGATTTTTGCCAAAAGGTTCCTGTATCACCCATGCCAGGGTACCACTACACTGCTAGCAGCAACTTCAACACCAAGAACAGACCTTCCTGGCTATTTCTCACTAGCCAAGCTTTCTAAGTACGCTTTGCTTTTATGAGCCTCACTAAGACAGAATTACCTTTTCTAAGTACTGTGACGCTTACACCTGAGACCTTTTGCCATCAGGTTGTGCCTTTCCTGGGGGCACCCCTCCTGCACAACATCTCTTGACGATATTTATAGTCAGTGGTGTTTCTGGAGGACCCCCAGCTGTTCGCATGGAGGACACCACAGCAAATCCACCTACAACAACCAGACCTGCAGAACAACATCGGCGTTCTGCTTCCAGGAGAGCCTCGCCGCCAAAGCACCACGTCCAGCAGGGAACCCTCTGCATGAAGGCGAAGGCGATCTCTCCCTGCTCATCACTCAAAGGAGCTCTTTGTATTTTTGGAATGTGTCTGTGAGAAAATGCTGCTAATATTTGATAAGAGCTTCTACACGGGAACAAAGCTCCCTCTTCTCCGCTCGCCCACCAGCCTCGGCAGGCAGCTGGAGGTACCGAGGGGGGATTACAATAAAAAAAGCAACTTCGGCCGCTCCAGAGATAGGAGATTGATGCAAATCGAAGGTAGCAGCTGGGACACCGAGCGCTGAAGGACTCGGGGAGTGGCAGCTGGCTGCCCATATGCGTTAGGTCACCGATAACAAAATAAATCAGGCCTGAGCGCACACCCGCGGCACGGCGGGGCCGGTGAGAAGCCGAGGGCGCGGATGGTGCCCCCGGAGCGGGGCGTAGCGCTACGGCTGGGCGCCGGGCCGCGCGTCCACTTAGCCCACCGCCCCACGGAGAGAAGGAGGTCGGAGCTCGGCGCTGCTGGGCCAGGGTGGGAGCCAGTCCCCCGCCCAGCCCCGCGCCCACAGCGCGCCGAGCACGGCCAATTCCCCAGGCACCGGGGGACACAAAGGAGCCGGAGCCCCGCACGCAGCCCGGGCACGGCTCGGGACGCCGCTCCGCCGCGAAACGCGGCACGGCCCCGCCCGCGACAAGCCCTCCTCACGGGGACAACGGAGCCCCGGGGGCAGCTGCCCACGGGCCCCGCACCCGGTGAGGCGGCTCCGGACACGGACGCTCGCTCCCACCCACGCTCAGGGCGGCTCCGCGACGAACCCCCGGCCCCAGAGAGGCCGGGCACAGCACGGCCGAGACCCCCGGCCCCGAACCCCGCCGGCCCCGGGCCCTACCTGGCTGCGCCGGCGCTGGGCTGAGCTGGGCTGGGCCGGGCAGGCCCCGCCGCTGCTCCTCCCTCCGCCGCGCTCGACGGGGAGGGCGCCGACCCGGAAGCGCTCGGGGAAGCCCCGCCCCCCTCTGGGCACCGCCCTATAGCGAGGAAGCGGCGACGTCTCCCGGCAGCGCTTCCGGGTGGCGGCGGCGGCGGGCTCGCCCTAGCAACCGCGTTCGGTTGCTATGCGGAAGCCGGGCCGGTGGCGGTGCGGGGTGTGGGAGGAGAGGACGAAACGGCTACAGAACGGAACGAGCTAACCGTACAGTAAAACCGACAGCGCGCTTTCACCACGTTAACGTTCAGCGTTTGCTTTCTTAAAGTACGAGGCCCCCAGGGCCGCCGGTGCCGGGGCCTCACCGCCCTCACAACAAAGAACGTCCCAGCGTTCCTCCCTTTTCGATTTACAGCCGCTCTCCCCTCCTGCCCCTACCTGTCCGTGTCACGGCCCTCCCCGGCCTCCCGCAGCCGCACAGGGCTGCTGTAAGGCCCCGTTCTGGGGCACGTGTCACAACGTGGCTGCTGCTGTGGGGGCACGGCGGCCACGCCGGCCCCATTCCACGCACCGGGTGTGACAATGCGGCTTTGTGCAGGCGCAGAACACACAATCGGGCCGCTGTTGGGCGCCGCTCAGCGCCGCGCCAGGAGGCACCACCCGAAGGGCCTCACGGGACGCCAGCCCGACGTCAGCATGGGGCAACTGGGCAACAACGAGGACTGGAGGGGCTGTCCCGAAAACCGCCAGCTCCTCACACACTAGTGGCACTGGGACCAGGCTGCATCTCGTCCTCCTTTCTCCTGGTGGAAGCAGCCTCAGCAATGGCCCAGCGCTCAGCAGCAACATGCGTTCCCACCAGCTTCAGAGGGACAGAACAGTTAGTTACTCAGAAATGTGTTTGTTTTTTGAAGGAAAGCAGAAAAACACCAGGAAAGGGGGTCTGCAGAGAGCCTGGCCACAACAGTCCTTGCCCAAGGGCCCAGAACCATCAAATCACCCCCACTATTACATATTCCCCCCCCATCACGCCTATGAACGCTGCTTTCCTACATGCCCAAAGCCTCTTCACAGCACTAACGCCTTTTTGATGTAAAAAAGGGCAAAACGTGCACTGCCCGGGTCACTGGCACAGCCCAGCCCTTGGTAGCTGGAAGTGCTGCTGACATCTATTGTCAGTGCGGGGTATTTCTTCTTTTGGTCTTTGTGGGAGCTTGCAAGTGCTTTAATGAGCTGAGACTAATAAATTAGGCAATGCTGCCACAGTAATCGGTTTAACTTCTGTTGGCAGCTCTCTGCTTGCTCTTATTTTATTAAAACATTTTAAAATCTACTTATAGGGAGCACTCAAAACCACTGGGTTTTGGGTTTCCTTCTTCACCCCCCACAAGTAAAAAAGCTGCAGTGTTCATATGGCCCTAACCAAGGGTATTATGATCAAATGATCAGACTTACAGGAAATGACAAGGGGCCTCAGGAACCTGAAACGCCAAAGCAGAATGCTATGTTATCGTTGCAGTAGCGATAATAACAGAGGTGAAGTTCTCCAGAACACACTGCTTGCTCTCAGTGCCCACAAGTCCCAGGCACGGGGAACTCCGTGACACGGCGTGCTATCACCGTGCTCTGTCTTAGTTTCACCCCAATTTTACCACAGTTTTCCCCACAGCCTCTCAAACATCTACTTTTAGTTCTGCTCCAAAGCTGAACATAAGCCCAATTTTTTTAAGTTTAGCAACAAACGCCAACAGCAAATCTTAAAAAGAACAGCACCTTTATAGATACATAAAAAAGACCATCTCAGGACACAGAAGGGCTGGAAGGGCCATGGAGCTCCCAGCCCCGCCGTGGGCTCTCTGTCCCACCAGCTCAGGCTGACCAGCACCCCATCCACAGCCCCAGGCACCTCCAGCGCCGGGACACCCACACGACCCGTTGCAGCTCAGATCACTCCTGCTGTTCTTCACACGACGAGTCGTCTTCCGCAGGGTCCGGGGGCAGCGGGCGAGTTCTGCGTCAGCAATTAGAAAGGGATCAGCGAGGCTGTGACAGAGAACAGAGACCTCCTGCAGGAAAGCGATCTGAAGGACTTCAACCAGCCCCGTACCGCCTCTTCTTGCCCTGCCCGCTGCTCCCTGCCGCTTCGCCGTCGGGATCGCAGTCCTCCTTCGGCTGCGGCCGCAGAAAGTCGCCGATGCCCTTCTGCCAGGCGGGGACGGGCCTCACGCACAGCGAGTTCCTCCCGATGCGCCGGACGGGCCGCGGCGGCAAGCGGGCCGCATTGAGCCTGCCGGAGCCCTGCACCTTCCGCGGAGCGCGGCCGGCCAGCACTGCAGTGAGCGAGAGGCGGTGAGCGAGCGGCCCTGCCCCCGGGTCCCCACCGCGACCCTCCCCTCACCTTTACGGTACGCGCCGCCACCACCGCTTGCTTTAGTGCGCGCCATCCCGCGCGAGCAGCACTACTGACCCACGTCCGCCAATGGGAGCGTGAATTACCTCTGCGCCGATCCGCCAATCCGCCAATGGGAACGCGAGTTACCTCAGCGCTCGCTCCGCCCCTCACCGAGTTTCTCTTCAGCCCCGCGCTCTGGGGCCGCTCAGCCGCAGCGGGTTCTGTCTGGGCAGCGCTTGTAGCTGAGGGCCGCTCTCCTGCCCACCTCCGCGTCCCTCTCCTCGGATTCTCGGGCAGTTTCCCGCCTCGTTTCGCAGCTTCCCGCGGCCAGTTGCTCTACCCCCTGGCCCTCTGTGGTGGCCGGGGTCACGCAGCCCTCATCCCGCTGCTGCTCGGCTCCTCGCTGTCCTCGTAGCCCGGCTGTGTCCGGGGGCGGCACCAGGCTTTCCTGTTCTGCTGGCTTCTTTTCCGTCACTTAGTACAAAAAAAAAAAAAAAAATGATGTGTATATACGATGTTTGTGTATAGGATAGATGCATACCAGCTGCGCTTTTTGGAACAAAGCGTGGAGAGAGTGACCTGTACCAGAGCCGGGGAGGGGCAAAGCGTGAGAAGCTCTGAGAGCAGCTCTGCAGGGAAGGAGCTGGGGGTCCTGATGGGTGACAAACTTAACATGAGCCAGCAGTGTGCTCTTGCAGCTCGGAAAGCAAATGGCATCCTGGGTTCCATCATGAGAGGGGTGGCCACCAGGGACAGGGAGGTGGTTGTCCCTCTCCACTCTGCTCTTGTGAGGCCCCATCTGGAGTACTGTGTCCAGGTATGGAGCCCCCAGTACAAGAAAGACAGAGAGCTGTTGGAGAGGGTCCAGAGAAGGGCCACAAAGATGGGCAGGGGGCTGGAGCACCTCCCCTATGAGGACAGGCTGAGGGAGCTGGGCTTATTCAGCCTGGAGAAGAGAAGGCTGTAGGGTGACCTCTTTGCAGCCTTTCAGTACCTGAAGGGAGCCTATAAACAGGAAGGGAGTAAACTCTTTGAAAGGATAGATAACAGCAGAACAAGGGGGAACGGTTTTAAGTTGAAAGAGGGAAGATTTAGGTTGGATGTTAGGGGGAAGTTCTTTACCAGGAGAGTGGTGAGGTGCTGGAACGGGCTGCCCAGAGAGGTTGTGGATGCCCCATCCCTGGAGGTGTTCAAGGCCAGGTTGGATGGGGCCCTGGGCAACCTGGTCTAGCAAATGGGGAGGTTGGTGGCCCTGCCTGGCAGGGGGGTTGGAGATTCATGATCCTTGAGGTCCCTGCCAACCCAGGCCATTCTGTGATTCTGTGATGCTACTCTGCTCTTCAACCCCCGGAACGGGAGCGCCCGGGCCGCGTTTCCGGGGGACAGCGGTGCGCCGCCATTTCCCGTCCCCGCACGAAGATGGCGGCGCCCGGCGCCCTGCTGGACTGGTGCGTGCGGCGCCTGCGCGGCGACTTCGGGCTGGACGTGGGCGAGGAGGTCGTGCGGTGAGCCTGCCCGCCGCTACGGGCTGCCCTGTATCCCGCCGCTGCTGTGCTCCCCCGTTCTGCTTCCGTTTCCCCGACCCGTTCCCTTGGTCCTCCTTAGGTCCTCCCCGTCCCTTGTACCTCCTGAGGGTCCCCCTTCCCCTCACGGCCCTCCTCAGGTCCCCCACCTGTCCTTTGGTTCTCCTCGACTCCTGGTTCGCATCCTCTGTGTGAGCAAGTGGGAAATCCTGCTTTCAGAGCTGTCTGTGACCCAGCACAACAGCTGCCGTTAGGAAGCTGTTTACGGAACCCAACATCTGTCTCCTTTCTCTGTGTTTGGCGGACTTGCTGATGGCTTTGTGGCACCTCTGTGCCTTGGATCGCCCTTGATTTTGGCATTGAGCGGGGTGTGCGTTAAGGGTGGCTGAAGAAGAGCTTACTGTGGGCTCTGTGTGGTTAAGCAGGAGCTTCTCATTGGCTTAGGGTGGTTTTTTTTTTACGTTATGTGAACACAAACAGCATCCTACTGATTATTTTTTATTATTACTATGGGGCAATGGGAATGTCACTTAGCCAAGAATGGAGGAAGAAAAGCAGTTTGTCTTCCTTTATTATTAATTTAACTGAAACAGCCACAAGGGTTTTCCCAATGCATCTGTTTAAGAACTTATCTTAGAAAACCTTTCCCTTACTATAAACTCCACAAAAACTTGGTATGAAGAGGGGAGATAAGTTCTGCTAGTTCCTTGTGTGTGTGATCAGGCCATTGGAGTCCTGACAACAAAAGCCCCTGTACCCACTTCTCTCCATCCCACCCTCCTGCAGCTACATCCTGTCGATAACAAGCGAGGACGAGATCCGTGAGTACGTGGTCGATCTCCTCCAGGGCACCGAGGGGAGGAAGGGGAGGTTTGTGGAAGAGCTGCTGTCCCGCTGGCAGCAGTCCTCACAGTCACCTGCTGAGCCCTTACCGGCCTATCGGAAAAAGGATGGTGAGTGGTATGGGGAGGGAGGAGTTGAAGTGTTAAGTAAGCTCATCTTGATTATTCTACTTGTAGAAAATCATTTATCATTAATGCCTATGGGTGGTCCTATTTCTGTACGTTGTCTCTCCATATAGCCAATTTCAATTCTCTAAGTGAATGCAGGAGTTCAGGGACATCCCATTGCTGCTTGTTCTGAGCCTTTCTTTGTGCTTACATGCTCTTGCAGAGACTTCAGAGTCACCTCGGGCTGGAGACCAAGCAAAAAAGGGGAAACGCAAAGGAAGGAATAAACAGGAAACACCTGCATATGTGGAGCCCAGCACACATGTGGAGGAAGTAAAAACCCCCCTCGACCTGGCCAAGGTGCGTGTATCTGGTACACGAGTACTGACTGCATGGCTGTGCGTCGTGGTGGCTGTTTCTGTGTTGCCACTCCATTTGAAGTTGAATGCAGGTTTGAGCAGGCAGTACTCACTGTCTGTATACAGGGCTCTTTTCCTGCCAATAATATTCTTGGGGATGGTGAGAGTGAAGTTTTGAAGTTTGTGGCATTAAGGAATGTGGGCAAAACATTGCTTCTTGCTCTATTTGAAACTTGCCAATCACACTGAATAAAGCTTTAATGGACAACTGAAATATTCAGGCTCATGTTGCTCCATTGAGGAGGCCTCGAATGTTAGAGCTCTACTGAAAGAAGCTGCAGAATATGAGAACAGAAACACTAAAAACCAAGGTATTCTGTCTCAAAGTAGCGTAAGGCCAGCAAACATTCATTGCCTTTTTTTCTGATAGCTAATTAATACATTTTGTAGCAGACTTGTTTTCCATTCAACAGAACTGTTTCTCAAATTAAGCACATCAAATATGATGACCTTTGCTATCAAACATTGTTGTAATTACCCAGGCTCAATTTCTGAATTTTACTTCTGCTGAGCATGCTACACAGAATAAGTGTGTGGAAGTGAGCTGCACTTAATTGGCATTGTTAGATTTGCAATGGATTCCTTTGTGCTACAAACACTGAGCATGGTGCACATCCCAGGGCTAATTTCTGTGATTTATCCAGGTGTCACCTTGTCACGAAGCTGTGAAGCATCATACAAATCTTAAAAGTTAGGGCTGCGCCTGAATAAATGGTGGAACTTAATTATGTTTTTAAACTGAGGGTTCTGTAGTAGGGAAAGTGCAAATGCTTAAAATATTTATAAAGATTTACAAAACAAGCATTTTTGGAACTGTGGGGGTTCCAAATGGACAGATGATGTTCCATTTCTTTCTAGTTCTCTCTCAGCCTATTGGAAATACCAAGAAACTTCTGCCAAGGTGTTGAGGTCACTGTATCTGTTTTCGTTTCTGCTGAACAGTGGAGTTTGAATCTGATAGTGGCAGCAAAGCCAATTGGACAGAACTGAGAGGACTAGAAATGCTTTATCTCCTCATTGTGAAACCAGTAGATTGGTTTAGAGCAGAGCACAGAGTAAGCTAGTGAAAGCAGCCAAGCAAGAGGTGTGCTGCAGTGTGTCACTGCTGCTGGGAAAACCAGTGTGTGAGCTACAAGTTCATCCTTGAGCATGCAGCAGCTGGAGAGTGCAAATTGTTGTTCAGTGGTGAATTAAAACAGGCTTTCTGGGGAATGGTTTCATCTTTTCTACCAGTGAGGGAACCTATGCAGAGGAGTGGCAAAGAGATGCTGTGCTTGAGCTGCAAGAGGAGTTTTAAGTGTCACAATTATGGCAAGCCCAGAGTGCATTTGTATGTGAATGATGCTTGCTGAAATAGATCAGGATATTAAGTCCTACCTTTTCTTGGTCATGACTAGTGTGCAATTCTTACTTGAAGCCAGTCTTACCCAGTGTCATGAGATGGGTTTGTGTCTGGAGTCTGTTGTGCTTACTTTCAAAGCATCTGGTTTTGAGTATTGTCAGAGAAATGTTAACAGCAAAAAACTTGAATGTGCGGAACATGGAAGACCTCTGCATGTGTGCAGGACTGACAGCGCACCTGCCATCTAGACCCAAGTGATTTCAGCTTGCAGAGGCAGCAAAGAGATCAAATGGACCTGCAGCATCCTCATGTCCTTGCTCTGTTGAGGTGCCTTGGATTGTTTCTGGCAGGTCTAAGCTTCTCCTTCAGTTGTCTTGGTTTAGACCTGGGGAAATTTCATTCTGATTAGGCAGAACAGAGATTATCTGAGTCTTCTCAGCCTGGTCAAGCGTCAATGTTTTCCCTTTGCTGCTAGTATTATAGTGTTTCTTTATTTTTCTTCTCAGGCGCAGGAGAGCAGCACTGCAAGCAGCAGCAATGCCTATAAGAAAAAGACCAAATATGTCAGCCTGTACACCAAAGAAGGGCAAGACAGGCTGGCTGTCCTGATCCCAGGCCGTCATGCCTGCGAGTGCCTGGGCCAGAAACACAAGCTCATCAACAACTGCTTGGTCTGTGGGCGCATTGTGTGTGAGCAGGAAGGCTCTGGACCCTGCTTGTTTTGTGGTTCACTGGTTAGTAATGAGGTGTTTTTTTTTATTTGCCATTCTTACATAGAATCATGTTTTGCCTGGGGCTTTAAATGTGCTGAATTAGCTTCTTGTCTTGGATCAAAGCTCCCTAAGCGAAGTGCCCCAAGAGCTGTGCAGGAAAGAACCTGTGGCATCTGCTGCCAGGGGAAGAACTCTTGTGGCTTCAAGTCACTTTTGCATTTTTACGAAGAGAGCAGAGAAGTTTCCCTTGTAATTTGCATCGCTTTGGAGCTTACCTGATTTATGACCAACTCTTAGGGCTGTCCCTGCATTGCACCACTGTCCAAAATGCATGCCAGGCTTCAGCCTCGTCCTGGGTACAGCCCATTTTGGCCTGTAAGGGGGAGGAGAAAGGCCAGGGCCAGCATCATTTGGAATCTCCTTTATGTTCTGCATTTGGTTGAAAGGGCACCTTTTGGAGAAAGGGGCAAGCTAATGACTATAGATTCAGTAAGTTAACCTCAGCAGGGAGAAGATATGGGTTGGATGTAGAAATGAAATCAGGTTGGCTGCAGTTTTCAAAGATATCTCCATCTCCATATGATCAGTCCAGAAAAGGACTGTGAGTTAAGCATTGTTCATCTGCTCAGGAAACTTCTGAGTGCGTCTTGTCCTCTGAGAGGACTCAGCGGTGTCTGCCCACAGAACCAGGCTGTACAACTCGCACAGATTGCTGTTAGTTAAGAAAAGCTGTCAGGGTTCTCCCCATGTAGATAACACAGAAGGAATAAAGGTATGGGCTATCCTGGCCATTTTAAGCAGCTCATCTTGAGCTGTTGTCCCAGGCTGTGAAGCTGGTTGACCACACAGTGTCCTTCTTAGCCTTTGTTTCCACTTAGGTGTGCACTAAAGAAGAGCAGGACATTCTTCAGCGGGACTCAAACAAGAGCCAGAAGCTGCTGAAGAAGCTCATGGCAGGTTAGTATTATATCTTAAAGTAACAAATCCAACGCATTTTGCTTTGCCTCGCTCTGTTGCTCATTGTGCTTGCTTTGACATTGTGTAGAAGCAAGTGCATGCATATCTTGCTGTATATGTTGTTTAAATCATAACTAAAGGTTGGCAAAGTCAAAGGGAAATTGTTTCTTATGAGCTGGTGCCTGCATGTTTCTCTGAGATGCAAATTGCCAGGGCAGTTTATGAGTTGCTTTTGCTTCACATTTCCCTGTGACACTTGTCCTCATTGCTGCATGGTGTCTGTGGTGGGCATTACAAAGGTGGCTGGGAAGCCAGCATGCTGTATGCCCTCAGCAAGCACTTGGTGGCATTTCTGGACATCAGTGGTGGTGATAAGTGCGAGTGTCAAATGGCAGCATATAACGTCCTTACCCAGAGGCCCTAGGACTGCTTGTCAGGCATTCCTGAATCAATCATCTGAACTGGATCACCACAGCAGTCCTTGAAAATTAGGATAAGTCCTGGGTGGAATGTGTGCTGTGGAAGATGAAGTGCTGCTATCTGATTTACTGGGGCTAGAGAGGTGTTGGTTAAAATTTTCTAATGGCTTCTCTCATCTAACACTTATCTTGGGAGCTAAAAATAAGAACGGAGACAAGGAAAGCACAAGGAAATAATACCCAGTCTCCCAGTGAAGACCTGTGCATTATGGGGATGTTTGTCTGAGTTGAGTTGAAACATAGCCAAGGTCACAGTGTTCTTGGTTGAAAAATAAACTTTGCTGAGGAACTGGGGAAGTATTTACTCAGGGTCTTGGTGTCAACATCTGATTAGAGCTGCTGATGTGCAGGAGATCCTCTTAAGTCCTCAGGAACAATAGCTGGTCAGAGTCAGTCTGTTTATAATCTTTCTGTAGAGATCCTGTTGTACCTCAGGATCCCGTTTTCTTGCCTGTTTTATTGGGCTCCACTTCTGTCTCTGTTGCGTCTCGCTTTGTGCATTGTCTGTGTAGGTGAAGGCTGAAATGTGGATGGCTGTTTGTCTCAGGAGGGGAAAAATGTGGATTGGCTGCTACAGGGAAATAAAGGCTTTTTTGTTTCCCTGAAATAAAGGCATTATGCTGCATGTTGTCCTCTGTGAAATACATTGGCTCGTTCCATTGTTGCTGTGAGGCAAACATTTTCTCCTTTTGTTTGGTTGGTTGGGTTTTGGCCTCTAGCCAGAAATAGTAAGAAATAAGAGATTATTGCTGGGAATATATTTCTCTTTCTCTTTCTCTAACAACAGCTGGTCTCACAAACCTGCTGAGGTGTGTTGTGGGGAGGTTTCATTTGTGAGAAGCTTGTGCAGCAGCGGGCACAAGGCTTGCTCTGTGCATAACTAGCAATTGTCATCCATGTATTGTGACTAGAGGCTTTTTGTAGTGGTAACGACGCTTAGGAGATAATTTGGCTTTTAGGAGGACCCTCAAGGCCTGCACTGACAATGGGCAGAGTTCGGACTGCTCAATTGTTTGCAAAAGGCTAAAGGAAAATCAAAGTCCGAGACTTTGTCTCTTAACCACTGCCTAGACATTGTCACTCAAGTTTTAAATGCTTTCTCCTCTTGCGAGGAGGATCTTAGCGAAAGAGGCTGGAGGAAAGGTCAGAAGTTGGTTTAGACAGATGGTGATGTTGATGGAAGGTATTTCTTTTCACTCCTTGAATGGCATTTTTTTTAGCGGCATGTCTGCAGCCAGTCCCACCAAGACTGGGCTTTAAACAACCAGGCGTTCCCTGAAGCTATGATTTATTTTCTGTCTCAGGTGCTGAAAGTTCAGGGAATTTGGATGCCATAAGCAAAGACCTACTGCCTCGGCAAGAAGCTAGACTGAAAGCAGGCCTGGAGATGGCTGTGAAACACAAAGACAAGTTGTTGGAGTTTGACAGGACAAGGTAAGGTACCAGCTGTGAGCGCTGAAGTTTGGTGTTCTCATTCACTATTACAAGAATGAACTCCTCCAGTGTGTCCTGTTGGGATGTCATTGCTTTGTGTCCCTGAGAGCAGAAGGGAGCAGGAGGAAAAAGAGATTTGGGGCACATGGTGCTGTTCAGGGCTGGTCTTTTACCACTGTGTTTTTTTTCTCACCAGCGTGCGTCGAACCCAGGTCATTGACGATGAATCAGATTATTTTGCAACAGACTCCAACCAGTGGCTCTCCAAGCAAGAGAGGGAGGCCCTACAGAAGAGAGAGCAGGAACTGCAGGAGCTGCGCCACGCCTCCCGCCTTGCCAAAAAAATCACCATCGACTTTGCTGGAAGACAGATCCTGGAGGAGGACAGTGGGATGGCTGAATACCACAGCAAGTAAGTGAGAGCAGGGAGGTGAGAACTGCTACGGGTGAATCTGGAAGAGTAAGTGTAAGGAAAGCTGTGCAAGCCATTCTCTTGAAGGGCACCTCTGTAGGATGCAGTCCCACATCCTTTTCTTCCTTCAGGGCCTTTTTGGCTTGTGGCACATAATCTTTCAGCACAGACCTGCTGAGATCCCTGCCTAAGCCTGACTGCATGAGACTTGCAAAGCTAACGCATCTCTTAGACATAAATCTTCCCTGTAAAATTGTTGCAGAAGGACTGTCTCACCAGAATCAATTAATCTCAGCTTCCAACCTGGAAGAGTTTCTGTGGTAGATAAGAATAACCATTGAAATTAAAGCAAAGAAATCATCTAGTTTAGGGAAAGTGGTTAAAAAAACAGAAAGCCTCAAGTTAGAGGTGTTTGTGCAGGGATGTTGCCAGAGGGAAGGAGGGAATTCTCATGCCTCTCATTTTTCCTTGCAGACTGGATGAAACTGTTGAAGCCATTAACTGTGGCACACTGAGCCAGCCAGCTGCCAGTCCAGAAGCAAAGATGACTCTGAGTTCTGGTGTTTTAGTGAATCCCCATCTTCTTCAGCCTGCTCCTTTGGTCAGTATGAGTTGAATTTTGTTGAATGAGTTGAACTGTTTTTGAGCAGAATTCTGACTAACTCTGGGAGAGCTGTGCTTAAGAATTGTGAATTCTAGTGTCCCTGTAGTAGTGCCTCATTCCTCCCCTGTCTCAGAGATCCTCGTTTGCCATCTGAGTTGGAGATAGAGAAGGTTTGCCAGTTCCCTGCTCTTGGCCCTGCTCTCAGGAGGTTTGGTTTATTTGGGTTGTAGTCTCCTGCCACCTCTTCAGGAATCTGGAAGAATTTCTGAGAGTCAGCCTAAGGCTGCGTTGCTTTTCAGCTCTATTAATGAAGCTTTTTCTGCCAGCTTTCCTGATCTCAATGGGCATAATCTCCAGCGTCTAATTCTACTTTAATCATGATACGATTGGTATGTGCTAAGCATTTTGGAAGCAGGATGATTACCAGTTTTGAGTGTTGACAGCTGTGAATATGCTTTGAAAATTGTATTTCCCTATGAATACTTTAAAACATCAGCATGCAGTTTTATTCTTTAAATCTGTAGTTTAGCTGTGCTGCACAGAAAGGAAGAGCTACACAAAATGGATTCACTCTGCCTTTCCTACTACTGAAGTACAGTGTGCAAGTGCAGCATTCTCTTTGCAGGGAAGGATGAATGATCCCAGTAAGAGTAATATAACACTACCTTTAAGTGAAGGAAATCTGCAAAGGATTTACATTTGATATATATTGCTACTAGAGAGGTGCTAACTTTTTTTCTTGTTTCTTTTGAACACTGAAGTGGGTGGACCAAACTGGTTCGCTCCCACTCAGGAGAGCCACCCATTCCATGGGTGCTGGAGAAGAGTTTGGCTCAGAGCGGAACAGGCTGCGGATTCAGGACCGAGAGTTGCAGGAGATCTCAGATGATGGTTGGTGCCTCAGCATGCACCAGCCTTGGGCTTCCTTACTGATAAGAGGAATCAAAAGGTAAAGAGTAAAATGTTGGAGAAGCTCAGTGAATCCATTTCTCATGAAAACAGCTAAACTGGAAGGTTCAAGCTATGGAGAGGTGCTGACATTTCTGCGGTATAGTCAGGGCATACCTTTCTGGAATATGAAAGGTAAATAGGCTGAAAATGTTCTTCTGGCCTTTTTGTCTGTGATAAAGAAGCCAGTAGCGGTAACATACCGTGCACGCACCTTTTCCCTCTGGCCTAGGAATCAGGTTCCAAAGAGAAGCTCCTTCAGCCCAGCATCCCTGGTGTGTTAATTCATCTTTCCTGCCACCCTTATAGAACAAGGAATCATCTTTAGCCTTTATTCTTGCCTTCAAAGAATGTTTCATGTTAGAGAGCCAAAGCTTTCTCTCTTCCAGGCTGAAGATGCCGTAAATCTCAGTGTGCCCTGATTCTGCATTGAGGTGGTCTGGGCTGCTTTAGTACAGGTGCAGCATTGGTGCTTGGTGCCCATGCTGAGACCCCTGAGATCCTCAGCTATGACTGCCCCGTGCAGGTGTTTGGTCATCTGTTATTCCCTAGATTGCATGCTCAGTGTCCCAACTTTAGAGCTTATAAGTGAATTGTTCAAGCAGATTGTCCTGCACACTTCCAATGTACTGTCATATTTACCAGAGATTGATGTCCTTTTTTGCTGTTACTCTGTAGGAGTGAGGACGTGCTTTGCTTGTGGCGTTATTTCTTGCCCTTCTCAGCTTTTCTCTGATGCATTGCTTGAGATATAAACTATGTAAATAGTCAGGGCAAAGTTTAGCAACAGGAATTACCTAGCGAAACATTAGATTGAAAGTCTGTCTGTGTGGGAATTCTCTTGAAATCTAAGTCCTAAATTCTTCTTTGTTCTCCTAGGGTGGAGGGCAGAACCTGGTACACATCTCACAGAGGGCGGTTGTGGATTGCAGCTACTGCCAAAAGACCTTCCCCTCAGGAGATCTCTGAACTGGAGACCACCTATAGGATGCTGCTCCGGAAAGGTGAACTTCTCTCCTTGGATCTTTGTACACTGAGCCACGTAATGAGCAGTGTCAGAAAACCCTCTCTGCTGAGCAGTTATTACTGCTTCACTTTTTTACTTTCTGTTCTTGAAATTCTCTTAATCCTTTGTGCATTTCATCAGCTGAATGGGTATGGTGGCAGCCTTTCAGCTCCGTCCGTAGGCTGCTCAGATACTCCAAGCACAAACACTGGTGAATTGTGCTGACTTCCCTGATCAGTTTTGACAGTGAAGGACTTCATTTTATTCTGGGCTCAAGCAACAAGATATTGAGAGTAGGTGTGGGTGTGGGTGTGGTTGCTTGTGCTGCTGTCTGTTCGCAGGGACGCTAAAGACTTTTCATGTATTCTGACCTTGTGGGAATCAGGATGGAAAAAGTGCAGGTTGCCACAAAAATATTGTTCTCTCATGTGGGTAGGTGAATACTGGTGGCTGCGCTGCACACGTTTGTGCAGTGTTTCTGCATGTTGCCCAACTGAAATGTCATGTGCAGGAATGTCATACAGGCTGAGGATGTGTGGAGAGAGCAATGTACAACCTTTACCATTATCAACACACATGCAGCTTATGCCACTGTGCTCTTCCCTTTCCAGAAATGGAAAAAAAGAACTTCAGAATGTTGAAGTCGCTTTATGTTTTCTTCTGCCTTAAAAAGTGCAGGTGTGTTGAGAGAGGAAGGGATACCTGGGGATTGAGATCCCAGCAGTGTGTGTGGAGATGTGGGCCCCTTAAAATATATTTCTTTTGATGCAGATGTGGAATTTCCAAATGAATATCCCTCAGGGTGCCTCCTGGGCTGTGTGGATGTAACTGATTGTTTATCGCAAGAGCAATTTAATGAGCAGGTGAGTGCAGTAAAACCTTTACAAACCTCATTTTCTGGAAAACTTTTTCGAGTGGTGTAACTCACTTTTCTGAGATGCTTTAGAGAAGATGGTGAATGAAAAATTTCAAGTGTGATGAGAGGAGACACTTCTACCATGCAGTTCTGTATGGCTAAGCAAGATAATATGTTCCATCAGTGGTGGACTATAAGGATTCAATCTACAGTCAGCCTCTCTGGCACTGTTGAAACTAGTTTCTCACATACCATGAAACTCTTTTCAATAAGGACTCATAGCTGTTTAATTAAACTAACTCAGGCTTGAGAGATCATGCTGCAAAAGCTCCTGACAGCTGTTGCTTCCCTTGTGTGGACAAATGTGCAACAGAAGACTGTGGATGTTGTACTTCTGGTTTTTATCCTCATCTGGCAAACTCAGGGACTTAATCTCACCTGAATATGACTTATTCTAAAGCACTGATTGTTTCTCTTAAACACGAGATGCTGACAGAATTGCTCAATGTTTTGCCCAGCCAGACAGTATACCTACATTGGTCTTTCCATCTCAGAGAGGACTTTACCTAGAGTAAAGCGTTCTTGACTAATCTGATAACCCTCTATGATCAGATGGTTAGAGCATTTCCATTCAGCAAGGCTGTCACCGGAGTCTCCTACAGCGTGCATATATCCAAAACATGTCTGGATAGAACTGCTAGGGTTAAAAACAGGTTGGACTATTGCAGTCAAAATGTGGTGACGGTTGGCTCATAATCTCTCTGGAGACTGAATACAGGTGTTGGCGTTCAGGATTTTTTCCTCAAACTTCTCCTATTTAATGAGGTTGGACCAGAAACCTCCTGAAGTCTGATTCTGTTCAGCGATGCTGTGTCAGACTCCATGCCCCAGACCTGGAGCAGCTGCTTTCCTCAGGGTGTGTTTTATTAATCTGCCAAGTCTGCACACTGCGCTAAGCACAGTAGGCTTGTTCTCAGTGCTGTCTGTTCATTCCACTGCCCCATGTACAGCCAGGTTTGATCTAATGGGAGCTGCCAGACCCCAGCACGTTCACTTGATAGTGAACAAGACAGACTTTTGAGACAGAGAAGAATGCACCAGACTGATAAGTGCCTTCTACCCACAAAGAGTTGGAGAGGCATCAGTGGCTGATGGCAGTTTCTCATAAAGTGTTTTTCTGGCCTTCCTACACCCCTGAGGTTTTTAGCAAGCAGAAGTTATGAGAGAGATGCCTGGAAACCACAGATGAAGAGAGTGCTTCTGCTTATTTTCAGCCAGGGTCAGTTCTCTCAGGAAGGGGAAAAGGTTAGAGTACGAGCAGCAGAGGGAGCTTTGGGACAGGAATACAGCAGTCTGCAGGAGCTTTTGGCCTTTGTGTAGGAGCAAACCTTGGCAAAGAGAAGAGGAAGAAATTCTGGGGTCAGTGTAGGATTTTTTTTTTTTTTCTATATCATGCATCATCATCCACAATTCCTCCTCTTCCACTGTGGGCATGTTCTTTAGGTGTTGGTAAAATGGCTGCAACAGCTTCTTAAAATCTTGAATTCAAGATATTGGTAACTAGTTTTTAATCTTCCCACAGAGAAACTTCGCAGTGAAGAATAGTCTCTGTAAATTCCTCTCAGTTTGCTGACACTACTTGTTCTGCAGAGACACCAGGAAAAGAGTAGCATATTCCAGGAATGCTGTTATCACACCGATAGGCAAGAGATTTTCTTCTCTCCTCGGTACCACGAAGCCATAGCAGATGTGGGTTTATATCTCTCTGGCCTTTGCTGCTCCCACATCACAAAATTTTTATAATTCTTAATTTGTTACCTTTTTACAGTGTTTTTGTCAGTCTTTTTACCCAGGCTCAGTGTATGCAGTGTTCATTTCTCTAGCTTGTAAGATTGAATTCAGAGATCTGAGCATCCTTCTGAAGTTGGTTGATGAGAAAACATGTATGATTTTGGACTAGCACGAGCCGCAAGTGCATCTGGAAGAAGCTGAGATTAATTTAATTGCAAATGCTAGCAAGACAAAAATGTGTGTAGCGCCAGCTCAGAAATCCAAGTTGGATCTCAATGGGAGCAGGAAATCCCTGTTGATTGCACTGGTGATTCAGCCCAGGTTTATCAGCAAGCAGCCCCAAAGCCACTTGTCAGCAGTGTAATCCAGCGATTACTTGGTGTACAAGGTCTCCTCCTAGCTTCAGGGGGAGCAGGAAGGACCAATGTTATTATCTCCCTACTTAGGGCACACAAAAAACGCTGGCAATTTTCTAAAGAGCTGCAGTGAGTTAGCAGGTAAGGAACACGATGCTGCCACAGAGATCTCTCGAAGACAAAGCCACTCCAGAGTTCCTCTCAAGCACTGTGCTCAGGCTCACACCTCTCCTCTTCCCCAGCTTTTATTGGAAGCTTCTGTGTTTTCCAGAAGAAATAATTTCACAAGCACAGAGCAAGCTGTGTTTGTGAGTTGTACCCACCAGCTGAAGATGAAATAGTTACCCGTGGTGCTCACTGCTGTTTGATGCTGACCCTGCCTTTTCCAGCAGCCACAGGAGTTGGGTTTGACTCTTGTGACCATCCCTTCCACTAGACAAGGGAGGCTCTTGCTGATCCATCCCTCCTGGGACTTTTCTGATACTTCTCTGTTTTTTTTTGATGGTATCATCCACTCCCTGTTCAGTACAGATCTAATTTCCTAGCTGTTTGCATCCTGTGTTAGGTTGTTAATGAAGGTGTTAGTGGCACCCTGCTGGTATTTTTCTGCCCTTATCATCATTTAATATATATATTTTTTTACGCTTGTGGTCAAAAAACAAAATCAAACTGTGGTGCTTTAACCAACAAAGTCAGAGCAAATTCCTGCCCCAAGCGCTTGTCTTATTGCTAGGGACTGGTTACTTATCCATGTTATTACTGGGCACACAGGTCTGGCCTTGCATATAAACCCTTCGTGGGGGTCAGCCCTACAGCATGCAGTGTTTGAAGGCAGCTTGGTTTGCTGAAGTGGTTTGCAGTTCTGCAGGGCTGTGCAAGAAGTGATGACAGGACAAGATCTTGCATGCAGTAGCTGGCAGAGAGCAGAGGAGGATGTTTGCTGAGGAGAGATGTCCTTGTGATTAAAGTCAGCATCACGTCAGATGACATTGCCCTAATCCCAGCTATGCTGCTTACGGTATGGACTAGTTCAATACGTTCCTCTGGGTCTCTTTCCCATGTGAGAAATAAGGCAGCGCTTGCCTCTCGGAGATGACGTATACCTAATTTCATTCCTCTGATCTTTCAATAGAAGCTGCTCTAGGAGCTGAATTACTATCGGGTAGGAAAGTCCACCCAAGGCACTTGGTATAGCTCGCTTTGCTGACAGGGGAGTGAAGCAAAAGCTGCATTCTGAATTCAGCCCGCTGCCTAGGGCTGGTGCCAGCAGATCCCTCTGTGTGGCTCTTAAATCTCAGTATTTCTAGCGGTGCTTCAGGCATCCTCCACCTCCTTGGAGTGCCTTCTGGACTCATTTCCTCCTGCTGATGGCAGCCACCCAAAAAGCGCTGGTTCAGATCAGAATGATCCCTTTGTTATGTTTTTCGGTGCTAGAGGTGACCTGGAAACTTTTCCCCTGTCAAGATCTGAGCGTCGATGACTGCTTTTCCTTGCTGTGGGCTGACGTCACCGACACCTTGAGCAGAGCAAGGAGCTGCCTTTCTTTTCCTGCATTAGGTGTTGGTGACTTCAGCACTGGTAACTGAGGAAACATGGAATGGTGCAGGCAGGGCTTGGCAGGAGCCTAAAGCAAGCAGAGAACTATTTACATTTACGCTGTTTTAATGCGTTCTGAAGTCCATGTTCATTTTGCTAATGACTTTGATCAGAGAGACTGTTACTTTAACTGGAAAAAGAACATTTCCGCTGCTGCTATTTTAGTAGTTGATAGGTGTGTTTGGACTTATTTTAAATGCAAGCACACACAGGTACTGATACCTAGCAGTAGCTATAATCTTGGATTGAAATATCAGGTAATTATGTTTGACGGGAGTAAAGTGTTTATTTTTCATTTCTAGGTGATCGCTTAGTGTCCTAAATCTGCACAAGGGAACGTGTCTGAGCTATTTCTGTGCCACGAGATTGCAGCTATCATTTAAATAGGTTTCTTTTTTCCCCCTCAGGAAATTTGCGTTTAATCTCTTGTCCTCCTCTTTGCCCCCCAGTGGAAATAACAGCAAAAAAAAAAAAAAGAGAGAATTGGGCGCTAAGCATGCAGGACGTGATTTAATTTGTCCTGTAGGAATGAAAGAGGGAGGTAGAAAATTTCTGTGTTTAGAATCCAGAGAGTGCCTTTTCAGATAATCTGCAAATAAAGGAACAATAACATGCTAGTAGTATTTTCCCAAGAAATAAGTTAATGAGAGGGAGGGACCTAAACACATATGTTGAAATGTACTTTGAAGAACATTATGAATATATAGAGATTTAAGTATGACTTTCCATGAGGACCTCCATAAAGGTCTCCTGGCACAAGCTGCGCGTTGAGACAAAGGCTCTTCTTTGCAGTGGTGTAGCTGTCCGGTGCACGTAGCCAGGAGACTCCTTTACTCACTCCCACCAAAGAGATGCTTCTGGTTCCCAAGGCTTGGTTATTGCACCTCTACAAATGAATGAATTTAACAAGGTTTCAGGTTTTGGGGACTAGATCAGGTTAGTGCAAAAGGAAAGATGTCTAGGTGGCTGTTAGTGACTGCAACCAACCAGGAAGGCCTTTGAACTTTACAGGTCCCTGAGTTCTCCTAAGCTGAATTTGTCATTCACATGGAGCATGATGCAAGATCCAATTAGCATTGGGTGTTAGTCTGGTTTGCAGAGACCTCCAGGTGATGCGTGTCTTTATTCAGTTCCTCGCTGTACTTCCTCTAGACACAAAGCACCTCTGGTTCTTGGTTGTAGAAGCGGAGTAGGCACGCAGCTGGTTTGGATTATCGACGGTAAGAGATGGGGGAGTTTTTCCGTATGTGAAGTGCTTTGGTTTTCATCAGAAGCTGTTCTAATGCTCCAGCTGCCTTGCATAAGCCAGCAGGTTTACTGAGGCCACTGCTCACTCTGTTAAGATGAAGGAGAGATTGTCACTTGATGATGATTAATTTAGGAATGCATTAACTTGCCAAAGAAATCGAATGATAGAGGCTAGCTTGCCCTCTCTTCTGGTTTCATAGACCCTAGGGAAAAAAACGAAGCCAAGGCTGAAGCATATGACTTAATTAATGATGACTGTGGACTTAGCCTCTGCTACCATTTCAACAAACTAGTCAGCAATCTGGGAATTTGTTTCTTTCAGATGCAGTCACTGATACTTGCCTTCTTCTTGGTGCTTGGGTTTTATTAATCCTGAAACTGAGGGTTAGATAACACTGACCTCAAGCCAGGTGCCCTGTGCCCTGGCTTCCCAGCTGTGGCTCAGCTGGGTTGAGCCATGACCATGCTTTAGGTGGTGATCCTGAACAGTGAGGGCGCCGGCAGCTACAAAATACAGCTGAGGGCCCAAAGACTTGACTTGCTTCAGCTTTCACCGTCACGGCATCAATTTCACATCCTCAAACATACTGGTCACTCAGCTGCAAATCCTGGTTCGGCTGTGAGAAATAGCCTGATGCTTCAATGACCAGATCAATAGCACCAGCAGCCCGCCTGCGGCATTGTGCCTCTTGGGGGAGCAGCAGCGAGAGTCGCAGTGGGGAGCGGCGGCTGCTGGAAGAAAGCAGGGCAGGGATGGCAGGGATGCAGATGTCTGATCTGCACTGAGCTGCATTCACCAAAGTTAGGTTTAATCTTCCTCACATGCTGAGCTCAGCTGCACCAGTCTTTAAATCAGAGTTTCAAAGCAAGAAGTAAGGACTTTATGGAACTGATTGAAAATGCCTGGCTGCATCTAGCAGGGTGCAGGTGCTCTGAGCAGAAGCAGGTGTCCTGTTTTCTCCTCATCCCCAACATTGCCTCTCTCTTCCCCACTGCCATGCTTTTGCCTGTCAGCTCAAGCGGTGGGGCTGCATTGCAGCTGAGGTTAGCCCTGCCTCCACGCTCCCTTGGCACTGGAATATGAAATGGTTCTTTCGGCTGAGCCTATTACACTACTGAATATTTTCCCAAGTCCACCCAGTTTCCCCTGATGCTTGTCAGGCATTCTGTAAACATCTTGGGTCCTTCTCATGCCGCTTATAGGTTTACCATGGACAGGATCGGAGCCACAGAAGGGTGCTGGTGGCTGTGGGTCCTGTGTCACAGTCCGATTTTGGGAGGAGAGAGGGGTGATGTGCCCTGCCTCTACTGCTGCGGCTCAGTGATTCAAAATCAAGTGCACTAGAGTGAACTTAAGTATTACATCTGTGTTTCAAAGTCCTGTTGTTGCTTACTACGTTTTAATTGCTTCCCCTGCCCCTTGAATCAAAGTGCAGCTCATGGTGCAGAACCACAGCTTGAGGCATGGAACACCCACTGGAGGATTCAGACCGTCTGGGGAAGGATCCTGTGGTGATACCAGCCCTCTGCCTGCATGTCTGCTTGTCTACTGGCCGAGCATGCGAGGGGCAGAACAGGCAACAACTGGCAGGCATGGTTGTGGGAAGAGGGGGAAAGGAAGGCAGGCGGGCTAGCAGAATTCCTTGTGCATTCTCACAGAGTGAGCCAATGCCAGCACATTATCTGCCAGCAGCAGATGTAAGCTCTCAAAAACAGCAGGGAGGATGTTGACTGCAACAATGCATCAAGGCTGCGGTTTGTAACCTCAATAGTAAGGCAGTTAACTTTTTTTTTTTAACAAAGACGTTTTGATTGCCAAATCCATAACCATTAGCAGCTGTGGTTTTGAGCTGTTCCTTCCTCACACGTTGCAGTCTAGACCTGACAGGCTTTCAAACAAAAGTTTGGCTGCTGGCTTTTGTTTTTGTTTTTTGCCAAACTGCTTTTTTCTTTGGCTTCTTGTGTCAGTTCGCATTGAGCGTGGCTGCAGATCTCTTTTCTAAGCCAGCCTTCCTGGAGCAGCTCCTCTGTGCCGACGTGGTGGTCTTTGACCAAGAGCTGCAGGTAGAGGTCCTTGGTTGCCTGTTCACTGCAGCACTGGATGTTTCTGCCTCAGGCTAGAAAATTTGGCATTTCTAAAAATTTGGACCTGCTTTGGGATTTCTGTTTAGGAAAATGTTTGTCATGGGCCAGAAGCCTGTTTGGCCTGTACTGAGGCACAGGGAATGGGTCCTTAAAAGAAGAGGGCTGAACACTTGCTCAAAGTTGGAAGCATGATGCAAGACCGTGTTGGGAGGGAGATAAAGACTCAGTGTGAAGCACTTGGTGTTCTGCGAGCACTTTGTGAGGCCAGCAGCCAGGAAGAGATCGCACAGAGCAGCCCAAACCTGCGTTGCCTGGCTCGGGCGATGGCTCCTGTTGGCAGTCGGTGCCGTCTTTACTGTGCAAACGTGCCCTGGAGCACTTCAGAATGAAGGCTGGGCTGGGAAGATTGGCTTGATAATTCCCAAAAGCAAACGTCCGTGTAACGAGGCAGTGGAGACTACTTCTGTCAGAACGACAGATGGGGAAAAGATGCTTCAGCATGCCCGTCCTTGGAAAAGCGATGAGGAAGGAAGGACACCGCTTGGGCATGGAGGCTGTCTGACTGAAGCCTGGTCCTGCACGCTGTGAGAAAGAAGGGATTTTTCTTCTTGCTGTTAACTAACTCCTACCTGCTGGACCATCACAGGACCATTAGTCGGTCCTTTTTGTCTGCACTTGTACCTGAGCCTCTCTTTTGCAGGAGCAGGAACCTGGGTTATTGCCAGAGGTGTGCAGACTGCATTCGGTGGACTGGCAGTGGCACAGCCAGCTCTATGTCTTCGCCCTCATTTTTGAGAGCTCCATTTCTCCTGAATCCCACGTGCACTTGGGACTGGTGTCCACGCTGCAAGTGCTGCCATAAACGTCCTCGTTTGGCTGCCATAGCCCTGTTGCTTGCCAGAAACTACTGACTTTCTTTTCTCTTTTTGCAAACCGCTAAAGAAACATTTTCTAGCTGGATGGTGAGCAATTTCCCTCAGGAGAGGAGGAGAAAATGGCTGTTTAGTAGTTAATTACCTGTTATGTTAGTCTGACAGCTATGAAGCTTATGAGGCATGAAAGAAGAGCGGATCTGCCTTTCCCACAAATCACAAGGAAAACCGAGGGAAGTAAGTTGTGTGGAGGCCAGCAGCGCTCACGAGCCGCCCCACGCCTTCCCCTCTCCCAGGCACACTGTCCTGGGGAGCGCTTCGCCTCCTTCGCCTCCCGCTTCCTTCGCTCGCCTGCAGCCAGGCTGCTGCTCCCAGCTCTTGGAGCCCGGTGCGTGTTTCTGCCTGCTGGGGACGGCTGATTTATGGGCCTGCTTACAGCAGCTCTGCTCTTTCAGAGGGACACCATCTCTGCCAAGATTTTTTTTTTTTTTTTCCTGAATGTGTTTTACGGTGAGGAATAACTGAGCGCTCTTGCCAACACATGGGCTCTGCTTGCTTTTATTCTTTCCAGACAGCTTTGCTTTCCAGCGCTGCCTCTTTTATTTTGAAGCTCTTCGAGAGCAGCGGGGAGGCGAAGGCCAGGCTGTGAGCCGGTGTCCTGGACCAGCGCTGGGCTCCGAGGAAGCATGCTAAGAAAATGATCCGACCCTTTCCATCGCTGACCCCACGCAACGCCTCCACCCCCTCAGCACGACCTCCGCGCAGAGCTCTGTCCGGATTCCCCACCCCATGGCCCCCGGCAGCCCTAAGATGGAGCGGACGGCGGCCGCCCTGGCGGGACTACAGGTTCCAGCGTGCAATTCTGCGCCAAAGCCGGGCTGCCTGCAGGGATGAGTGGAGGAGAGTGGGCTGCATTGCAGGGCTCTGGGTTTCAGGCAGGCAGGGGAAAAAAGGAAAACAAACGCTGGGGCAATTTCCATTTGTTATTTTTAGCCTTCGATCTCTTGTTTATTTCCTTCAGCTTCTGTGTCTGGAGGCCTTAATAAGACTGCAAGAGGAGCTTGAAAGGTCACCAGCAAAGCTGCTGGGAAATGGTTTTGCTCTGTGCTTTGTGCTGCACAGAACCTCTGCTCCATCGCACACGGTGCCTTTGTTCCTCCACTGGGTCCTCCAGAGCAGAGCTCATCTACTTAGCAGTGGTTTTGCACATTTTCCTTTGGTAGTTTCCGTCCCCTTTGGTTCGAGCAGATGCATCTCGTCGCAGAGGGGTGAAGGGCTGGCCCAAGGGCAGCGCTGGTGGGTTCCCAAGGAAACAGTGCCTGTCCCTCATTGTTTGCCGTGGGAGCCCTGGGAGGAACGGGAATGAGGAGAAAGCAGAGATATCACCTGCGAGGAAAACCAGCCAGCAATGCCTGAGCAAGCCTGCGTGGCCCCTGCATCCAGCCCCAGGCTTTACCTCAATTAAGGAAAAAATAGTTCCCTTGGCAGATTGGCGGGGGAAAAACACTGCAGAGGGTGTTCTTAATGTCGGAGAGGATGGGATTGTTTCCGTGCTGACTCTGAGCTCCTGCTTTGCTCTTGGCTGTGGGCTGTGGAGCGGAGAGGCTCGGCAGGCCTGCTGCTATTTCTGGCCGTGACAAGCTGGTGATGGGAGATGAGGGACGGTGAAAGCAAAGTGTAGGGAACATTCATTAGCAATTATCCCTGCCTGCAGCCTGATTGGGGTGGCTGCTGGGGACATCTGATAGCCACTTAATGTGTGTTCAAAGCACCAGCTTCAGAGAGAGGGCGGGTGCTGGTGAATTGGTGGCTGGCTTTCGCAGGAGCCCAGCGCGGCTCCCTCTTCCAGCTTGTGCTCAGATGCTCCATTTAACCTCGAGCTCTCTGTGCGTTAAGCTGCCTGGAGACCTGCTTTTTTTTTTTTTTTCCCTCCCTTCTCCCTGCTAATCTCTTCACAGCTAGGCTCTTACAAACCTGTTAGCAGCAAATTGAAGCCTGGCCAGCATGCTTGCAGGGACGATGGGAGCTTACATCTGCTTGCGGCTGGGGTGAGCAAGGAGGGGAGGGCGGTAGTTGTGCTGACGCAGCCATGCGCAGAGCAGACGTGGGGTTTTGAAGCAGCAGTTGGCGAACTGTTTGCAGCCCACGGTGCCCACTGCCTTCCGAACAGCCATCTTGCAAGCCTGGTACAAAGTGGCAGAAGGGCTGGAAGGAGACCAAATTGTTTTTTTGCACTTCAGTTATATTGTGCAACCCCTTTCTTCAGCGCTTTCTGGCTCATCTGTGGACTTGGAGGATGGGTTTTTCCCTTCTCAAGGGACAACCTGGCTTCCAGACTTTCTTGGCTAGAATGAGCTCCACCTTCTCTTAAATGCTGAATTGATTCCCAAGAGAAGCCCAAAGCCCTGGAATACTAACACCCATCTTTACACCCATATTTACACCCCCAAGATTAAAATGGTGAGTGCAGTTGGAACTGGGACGGAACATTCCCCCATCATGCTCCCAGTTGGGTTGGATTCTTGGTCTCCTGCATCGAAGGAGTGTGGTTTGCCCTCTCTCTTTGCCTTGGAGATTTATTTAAAGGAAAAAAAAAAAAACAGCTGTTGCAGGCCCTCTTTACTGGTCTCTCTCCTCCTTCTGGCACAGTAGACCTGGTCTTTGGCCTTTTCCTACACTCTTGCATTTGCTGAAGTGCTGAAGGGCAGTGGTTGCAGTCTGCGGGGTATAGAAGTTGGGAGCAAATTTTTTCTCAGCCTCATCAACTTATTGATTGTAGAGTGACTCGGCTGACCTCTTGCAGTCCAAAGCAGAAGCACTGACCCCTCAGCTGCTGGTTTGGAAAAGCTGCAGACAGTCGATAAAAACAGTAGGATGGAAATGCCATTGCCTTGGGGAAGTGTTTTAGGGAGAGGTTATTGTTTGAGGAGGAAATTGGGTGGGAAGAATTGCATACAACTGAACAGAAGGAGAACTTTCTCAGAGCGGCCAAGGATCGTAAATGTCATTAGAAGCTTTCCAAAGTGCCAATGGCACTTTGAGAAATGAGTTTTTTACTCATTAGGCACTTGGGCAACTGTGGAAAATTGAACAGAGACAAATCTAAGTGTTTCACGTCTTGATGCCTGTGTCTGTGATCAGAACGTAAGTCAAACAGGTCATTGCTGATAGGAGAGGCATCTTTGGAGTGTGGCAGGTAGGAACTGGGTTCCTAGCGCTGAGCTAAGCTGTGGGAAGAGCTGTGTTGTTTTCCCACAATGTTTTTCTCAGTCCTGTTGATGACCAGACAAGGTAGCACGTCGTTGCCCGCTGGTATGGTAGGTGGGTATCTGCAGTTCTGGTACGTTGCCCATCCCCAGCGTGGTGATGGCATGCGATGTTACGAGAGGATGCTGGTAAGGGAACTAAATAGCAACAGCAGCTAGGAAATGCTAACTGCTCTGGTGATCTCTGGGAATGAAGTCTGCTGAGGTAGTTCATAAACACTGCTTACAAGTGCACCAGGGAGCGGCTGTGCGCTTGGTCCTGGTGATGTGTCTTCCAGCGAAGGATTATTTGACTGTAGCAGCCAGGATGCCTTTGTTGCTCACCAGGATGGTGTGGGTGAATTTGGGGGTAGGTACAATAGGAAACCCAAAATAGTGTCTTGGTCGGGAGCTCCTTCTCTGCTTCCTGGGCTGAGATGCCAGAGGAAGGACTGAGGCTTTTAAAATGCAGGGCACAGGCACTGCACAGATTTGGCACGTGTACAGAAACGTACCCTGGGAGAGGAGATGAAAGGCTGTGGTGTGGAAACGTAAACCCAAGCCACAGCTGTGGCCTCCATCTCGGCCTTGGGATTGGGTTAAGCTTTTCGAGCTGAAAATTTGATCCTGGCTTTGGGTGAGATCTGTCAGTGGAGACACAAGCTTGGCTGCTGTTGATGCCTGGATGCCTGTTAGGGGATATTTCCCATTTTGGAGGACTGTGAGATGTGTGAGAGGAGCACTGTGGCATTCAGATCCACCTAGGAGAGGTTTGGGAAGACTTCTATGGTCTTGGACACACAACCTGAATGGTAGGGAGTAGTACTGCTAGTGGCAGCAGCAGAGACGCATCGCTTCTGTCACCAGACAGTTAGGATGGTGGCTTAGGCCCCGCAGCTTTATGGTGTGGTCTTCAGAGGCCCCGCTAATGTGAGAGCCGCTGGAAAGTCCAGTCCCTGGCTGTGGAAAGCCGAGCAGTCACCCGTACAATAGCGAGAGCAATAAAGCCGGGCTAGCATTTCGCACTCACCAGGTGTTGGCTCAGGATATTTGTATTGGTGTTTTGTAACCTTCCAAGATCCTCCCTCCCTGCAGATGGGAAATGAAAATCCTTGGCATCAGCACAAAGTGGTGGAAAAAAAAAAATGGAAGGAACTTGTCCAGCGCCAGATCAGTGCAGCAGGGCATCTGTGGGCCTCGCAGATGAGCGTGGCTCCTTCCCTCCCAGCACAGGTGTTGCACAGAGCAGCTAAGTGCACATACATCTCTTGCTCAGCAAACGTGGCCCACTCTGTTGTAAAATGAGGGGGCTGGAAATGCTTTCCAGTTGATCCACTCCTGGTGTCAGGCTTCTGTAAATCTCCCCTAACTGCCGGCAGCGCTGCCAAACCCCGCTGCGACGCAGGAAAAGTGGGCTGCTCCCTGCTCCGCTCTCCGTGCCCAGCTGTTCAGGACACATCCAAACCCATCTTGGCAGATCGGCAGGAGAGGGAGAGCTTTTCAAACATTCCGCCTAGAAGTCATTTGTTAGGAACAAATGGGGGATTTGCCAGGACACACTGCTCCATCTGGTCTGGCATCCTGTCCCATGCATACAGCAGCCTCGATGGATCTGCTTGAGGAAAGCAAGGGGGAAAAAAAAAGGCATTTTTCCCGTGGAAGGGAAACCGCTTCCGCTGTGTGTTTGGACAGGCTTATCCTGGGCTGGAGCTCCTGTGCTGCCCTGTTCCTCCACTCCACACACACCTGCCAGCACTAGGCCTGCAGCGGAGGATCTGAAGGGAGAGTTGGTATTTACGTTTTTTTATTGTAGTTCTGCATTTCACGTTTGCACAGCAGTGAGGTTGAGCTGCATCCAGACAGCGTTTCCATGTGCTTCCCACACTGAGCAGCATTTCTTTCCTTTTCACCATGGTTAATGAGAGAAGCACTCTGTTTACACTCCACCTGTAAAATTCCCTGGTTCTTTCATCACAGTGAAATCTCTCAGTAGACTTTGAGTTCCTGTCCCAAGGTGCCTGGCCCAGAGGAGCAGCCAGCTTCTCCAACCCATCAACCTCACTTGTCGCAAGCTGCATAAGGGCATCGGGGCAGAGCTGTTTCTGTACCAGTAAAACCCTGTTTTACACCTCTTCAGTAATGGTTTGCCTGGAAGCATTTCCTTTTGTGCTGCTCCTCACTGTTGAGATCTTTTCACACCCACTGCAGTTTGTCTGACTGTTTTGTGCATGTGTCTGTGTTTCACAGTATCCGGATTTGAGCCAGGAATCTGGGTCTCCATTTGTCTTTATCTGCACTAATCCCCAGGAGATGGTTGTGAAGTTTCCCATCAAAGGAAAGCCCAAAATCTGTAAGTAGTAAAGTTTCCACAGATGCCCTCCATGGCCTTTCTTGCCTGCTCTCCTCACCACCCCTGCTTGCCTTTGCCATATGAGTTCACAACCTTTGCCCTGTGCTCTTTGATCTATAGGTGTTTGTTTAATGATTCAAATACATCTGTAATATTTTTGTCTTTGGTTCCCCTTTCCCCAGATGTTGCTTCCTTCCAAATACATGCCTCTTCCTGCCTCTGCAAACACTTGGGAATCATGGTGCTCATGTGCTCTGAGGAAGCACGTCTGCAGCTGATCTGCTTCTTGCACAAGTGCTTGCAGGCTGGGATGGGACGTGAGGCAGGAATCACAGAATCGCAGAATGGCTTGGCTTGGAAGGGACCCTAAAGCCCACCCAGTTATAACCCTCTGCTGTGAGCTGGCTGCCCCCCACCAGATCAGGCTGCCCAGGGCCCCAACCAGCCTGTTCTTGAGCACCTCCAGGGATGGGATCTCTTGGCAGCAGTGCTGGCGCGTCACTGCCCTCTGAGTAAAAAATTTCCTCCTAGCATCTAACCTAAATCTCCCCTCTTTTACTTTAAAGCCATTCTCCTTTTCTGTCATGATCTGCCTGTGTAAAATGTCGCTCTCCCTCCTCTTTGTAAGCTCCCCTCAAGTCCTGGAAGGCCGCAATAAGGTCTCCCCACAGCCTTCTCTTCTCCAGGCTGAACACCCCCAGCTCCTCAGCCCGTCTCCATAGCAGAGGTGTGCAGCCCTGGGAGCATCTCCGTGCCCTCCTCTGGCCCCGCTCCAGCAGCTCCGCACCCTTCCTGTGCTGTGGGGGCCCCAGGCCTGGACGCAGTCCTGCAGGTGGGCCCTCACGAGGGCAGAGCAGAGGGGACGGTCCCCTCCCTGCCCGCTGCCACCCCTCTGTTGGTGCAGCCCAGGATGCCGTTGGCTTTCCAGACCCCAAATGGACACTGCTGCCTCGTGTGCGGCTTTTCATCCACCAGAACCACCAAGTCCTTCTCTGCATTGTTGCTCTCAAGGAGTTGTCCTCCTGTCTGTGCTCACATCTGGGTTTGCTCCAACCCAAGTGCAGCACCCTGCGTTTGGCTTTGTTGAACCTCATTGGGTTCACGTGGTCCCACTCTGTGAGCCCGCCCAGGTCCCTCTGGATGGCATCCCTTCCTCCTGTTGTATCCACTGCAGCACTCGGCCCAGTGCCATCAGCAAACTGATGAGGGTGCACTCAGTCCCACTGTCAAAGTTTGTCCTCACAAGAGGAGCAGGTTGTGATGATGCTCAGGATGGCCCGTGCTGGGTGCTTGCTTTCCTTTTGGCAGGAGTGGCCTGAAGCAGCCAGGGCTGTAGGTCCAGATGGACGCGTGACTGCAGGCCAGTGGGGATGGGATGTCCTGGCAGAGCTGGCAGTGAAGTGCTGCAGCATCTGTCTGCACTCCGCTTGCCAGTGTTGTTTGTCCCTTTTATGAGCCACCAGCCCTCCGCAGGCTGCCAGTTATTCCTGCCCACTGCTGTAAAAAGAATGGAGGATGGATGCAGCAGCTGGGGAGTCTGCAGTCAGCTCTGTCCTTATTAGCAACCTCCTCACCACACAGCCTGGGGAAGGCACCGAACATGCTTTCAGGGGATGTGAAAAATTAATTTGACAGGCTAAAAGCAGCATAAGCAGAAATAGTCTTGGCTGTTTGTTTAGCAGAGCTGATGGCTGGCTTTCCTTTCTCATTTGCAGCGTGCTTCTCTGGGAGTAGTTATCTAGCGGCACAGGAGCGGCAGGGTTTCTCAGGACCGGTTAATAAGGCCTTTTGAAGCCCAGCGTGGGTTTTTGTGTTGTTTTTGAGTGTTTTCTCCCCCCTTCTCCGCTCAGGTTCTCCCACGGCTGTGCTCTCTCCCCAGGCATTTGGCAAATACCCGTAGTGTGCTGAGCAGGTAGAGGGGCAAAGCGATGTGGTTTATCATCCAGCTTTTATAGCAGCATCCTGGAGGAGTGTTCAGCCAATGGCAGCAAACGGTACTTGCTGATCTGCAGCTGCAGAGCTCATGCGAGGTCTTGGATCTTGCTGGTGGCTCTGTCCTTCCATCAGGGATGGGTCTTTTCCAGCGTGCTGGTGAGCACTCAGGGCCATGTCCTCCTTTTTGTACATTTTTTTTTTTAGCCTCTCTCTGCTCTTGTTCAGCCTCCCTAGTGCCACCGTGTCCCGTCTCTGTCACATCTGCCTTCACTGAGCCTCGGTCAGGGCACCGCCTGCCCCCCCCTCTGTCACATAGTCTCCTTTGTGTTGTGACAGTTTCCTGCTTGGAGCAGGATCAGCGTAACAGCCTGGAAGGAAGCTGGCTGCGCTGGCTGCTGCTTGCCCCTGCTGCTGGCCTTGCCTTCCCTGCCCTCCTCCCCACCCGTTCTGCCACGAGAGCACAGGAGCTGCAGCAGCAGGGATCATGGAGCTTCATGTCCCCTCCAGGGTGTGTGCCGGCATGCTGGGTCGGTCATATGAGGCTTGTGATGGATGGGGAAGGAGCAGGGAAGTCATCGCCCTCTTGTCATGGTGGCACACTATTTTGGGAGGAGCTGGCTCTGCATCCAGTGCAGTCTGAAGTGTGGCTCACATCCCCACCTGAGCTCGTCTTGAAGCCCGGGTCGACTGTGACAAACTGCCAGTTTGTCTTGTTGGGAAGCCAAGCCGGAGCAGCTTTTCTTGCCAGATAACAGCATGGACCTCACCACAGTGACATCTGAATGATTCTCCATTGCAAATGAGTCGTTTCTAGCAGCTCGGGGAAGGAAAAAAAGAAACAGAGCTCCATTTACTGCCAGGGTTATTGTTTGCATGGAAAGGATGGGCATAGTGTTTGTGTCACATTTGTGACCATGGCTTTCCCCAAACATGTCCCTGCTTAGTGTCAGCGTGCGAGGACAAAGCTCAGCTGTGGCTCTTGTGGGAGAGCTCCTCGCGCCTGGGCACAGCTTCCCAAAGCTGCCATTGAGCAGCACGGAGGTGTGGGGAAGCGAGGAGGGGGAAGAGGGGACGCATCGCTGTGCCGCCGGTGAGATGAGAGTCCTTAAATCATTGAGCGTAAAGGGAAGGAGACCCTGGGGCCGTTGCCTTATTTTTAGCCTTTTCTTAAAGGTTACCCATGTGACGTTTTATCTTTGCCAGCTGATAGAGCAGAGGAGCCTGCTGATGACTTCTGGGGCCTGGGAGGAGCAGGCAGTCACGCTAAGGATAAAGCTGACAGCCCCGGACGTGACAGAGCTTTGGCAGTGGGAGACCAGAGCACGGAGCGAGTGTGAAATCAGCGCTTTTTTCCTGCCAAATCCCCGCGGTTTGGTGGCTCGGAGGGCTGGCGCGTCGCTTCCGGCCGGTCTGGCTCGGCCCGCGGGGTGCCCGGTCTGCTGCTGTGCGGTTGTGGCAGAGGAGCTGTGCCGATGCCCTGGGTCCTGGGAGTTGCTCTGAGACGTCTGCCAGCCTCTTGTCCCTGCTCCCCATTTCAGCCCCATACACGAACCTTTGCTCATGTGCTTTTTTTTTTTTTTTTTTTTTTTTGCACGTTTTGGTTTCTGTACCCAGCCCAGAGCAAGGCTGATGTGAAAGCTGAAGGAGGGGGACAGTTTCAGGGAAGTTGTTGTGATGGAACAAACAGTTCTATAATCCGCTTCTTTTGGAAGAAGCGCTGTTGGAGTCATCTCTGAGCTCGGTTTGGTGCAGGGTGACAGCAGGGACAGCTCGGAGCCTGGTGCAGCGCATCCCCACGAGTGCCCCTGACCACCCTGCAGCTGGGCTTGGCTGTGGGCAGGGAGACTGGGTTAGGGTGTGGAAGCACGCTGCCCTCACAACAGCCGCCTCTTGGCTTTTCCCGCAGGAATTGCCCCCGATGTGCAGTCTGTCTGAGCTCTGTGTGCCGTGTTGCTGCGCACCCCGGGGCGGGCAGCGATCGCTCCCCAGCAGCGGTGCTGGATGCTAATTTGCTCTCCTCTGCGCGGGAGCCCCCGCACCCCCCAGCTCGGTGTGGTGCCCGCACAGGGAAGCCATGGCGGCTGGGAACGCCTGGCTCCTCAAGCACGATAATTGAATGTGACAGCAACACACTAACGAGGAGACCTCGCTGCCTCCAGCTGATTTGCATTGCAAATAGCATTTAAAAATAAAGAGTGATGAGGGTTGTTTTTTTTTTTTCTTTCCCTCTCTTTACAGGGAAGCTGGATTCAAAGATCCATCAGGGAGCGAAGAAGGGGTTAATGAAGCAGAAAGCTGTGGCGTGACTGGGCCCGGCGGAGCGAGCGGGCAGCGGCGGGCACAAGGCGGGCAGCACCCGGTGCGGCGCGGACACGGCCTCGTCGCGCGGTGCTGCGTCCGTCCTCGGGCGGCATTAAAAGGAGCGATGTTCCCAGCCTGCATCTCTGCCGTGTGTGGCCAAAGAGCGGTCCCCAGTCACGCGCCCTCTCTGCCTATGGAGAAGATGGATCTTCCCATCTTTGCCCCCAGCCGCTCCCCGCGGCCGCGCGCGGGCCCTGCGCGCCTCCCCGGCCGGCTGCCCGCAGTGCCGGGGCCCCGCCGCGCTCAGCGCGAGGAACTTCGGCCCGACGTCCGATTCCGTTCCCCCCTCGTAGTCCGGAGCCGTTCCCGCGCTCCGGCCCCGCGTTTTCCCCTCCGCCGCCGCCGCTCCCCGCTCCGCTCCGGGCTCCGCGCTCCGCCTTTTGCCTGGCGCCGGCTCCGGGCTGCCGCGTCCCCGCGGAGCCGAGCGCGGCCGAGCGGAGCCGAGCGGAGCCGAGTGGCCGTGCCCCGCGCCGCCCGCCCCGCCCCGCCCCGCCAGGCGGACACCGGCGCGGCCTGCGCGAGCGGCCCAGGCGGCATGGCGGGCCCGGCGGGCGGGCCCTAGCTGCCCGCGGCCCACCCGGCCCCATGGAGGAGACCTAGGGCCGCCGGGGCGCGAGAGAGCGGGTGAGTGCGGGGGGAAGCACCGAGCGGCGTGGCGCGGCGCGGCGAGCACGGAGGTGGGGGGGGGGCGAGCTTCGGGGCCCCCTGTGCGGGTACCGGGTCGGGGCCCTCGTTCCTCCCAGCGGAGCGGTTGGGGCCGCCCCCCCTTTCCGCCCCCCGCGGTGCCCGCCGGGCCGCTCCCCCCCCCTCCCCTCCCTCCCCCCTCTCGAACGTTAAAGCCGGGACCCCCGCGCCCCCCGCGGCCGTTGTGGCTCCGAACCGCCCCTCGGCGGCCGTTGGTGCCGGGACCCCTCCGCCGCCCCCCGCTCCCAACCCCGTCCCCAACGGTTCCCACCCCCCCCCCCCCCCGCCACCCCCCGCGTGACCCCGCGTTCCCCACGGCCGCCGTTCGGCCTCCGGCGCGGGGGGTTCTGCCCGGGGCGGGGGTTGCTGCCCGGTTCGGCCCCGCGTTTCCCCGCCGGCCGGAGCGCCGCATTGGGCCGCTCCCGCGGCGCTGCCCGCTCCCTCCATTGTGTACACGGGAAGGTCACCGGTTCAGGCCCCGTCTGTCACGCCGCCCCCCCGCGCCTCTCCCCGCGGGGCCGTGTCGCGGCGGGCGGTGCTCGCGGCCTTCCCTCCACCCCCCCCCCTCACTCCCCCGTTCCCCCCGGGGTTCGGGGCCTGCGGGGCCGCTCCGCGCTTTGTGCGTGGCTCCGCCGTAGGACTGCGCCGCACATTTCTGCTCTTTGTTGGCAGCGCACGGCCGCGCGCGGCGCTGGGAGAGCCGCTCGGCTCCCATTGATCTGCGCCGGGAGTTCGGCGCGGGGGGCCGCAGACGGAGCCCCGTTTCCTTCGCGCCCCGCTCCCAGAGGGGCTCCTTCGGCTCCATCCGCCCGCGGCGCGATGCGGCGCTTCGGCAGAAGCGGCCCCGCGTCAGGGCCGGCCGGGAGGAGGTCGCCGGTGGAGCGCGGTGCCGTGACCTGTAATGGAGCGTGGCCGGGGCTTTTGGGCTCGGCCTCTGCCCCCGGAACCCTCAGCTCTCTGAAACGCGTTTAGTCGTGAAGAAACAGCTCTCTGAGCAGAAGAGCGGCCAAGGGACGCGCGCTGCGTTGGAGCCGGTAGCGTCCCGGGGCTTAGCAGTGGCACCGGCAGCTCCTTCCTTTTGCCTGGGGACCTTTCCCCGGAGCGGGGCCTGTCCCCTGAGCGGGACCTTCCTCTGCTTTCCCATGGCGGTGGTAGGAAGATCCGCTCTGCATCTCGTTGCTCTCGGCCTCGGGCAGGCGTTCCCACGCGCGGCCGCACTCTGATTCGGATTAAGGCGCTGCTGATGCAACGCGGGTGCCAGATGTAAGGCGGTAAGCCTCTTTGTCCCCTTTATCCAGAGCCTTATGTAAAGAGGATGGTATTTATGGTCCCAGGTACATCGTTTCGGGGATGCGTGACGGCACGTGCTCGGATGCTCTTATGCGGTGCATAAGGGAAACGTGGGCCTTGGGGGCTGCGAGGCCTGGGGCAGTTCCCCACTGGGCTCCAGGTGAGGTCGGTGCTCGGTTGCACGACAAAGCCATCTCTTTGGGCTGGGAGGGCGATGGGGCTGCCCGCAGCCCTGCCCTGCTGGCTGCCGGTGGGATGGCTTGGAGCTGTTTGGGTGCGTGCCTTCCCAAAGCCCAGGGAGGTGGCCCCTGTGAGTTGGTTGTCCCGTGGCTCTCTTATTGTGATGCCCCACGGGCACTCTGTGCAGTGGTCCATCTCCCTGCAGCGTTGTGCTTCCATGAGGCGGCCACAGCGGTGGGCTCTGCTGGTCCCGTGGTTAGGATGGGATGGGATGGAAACTCACCCCGTGACTTCAGTTCTCCTGGGGTGTTTTTGTGTTGAACGTAGCATTTCTTTGAAGGAAATGCCCATCTCGTTCTGGCTTCTGGTGAAAAATCTGTTTGCTAATTGCAGCCAAGATGTTGTTTTCCTTTTGCTGCAGCTGAGCATCCCTCATGTGCTAAGAAATGTCGGCCTCACCCGAGCGCCAGGTGTGCGGGCAGGCAGGAGGGCTGTGGGTCAGTGCAGGAAAATCTTACAGAGCATTGAGCTCCTGACTTCTGCCGTTTGTTTCCTTCTTTCTGGAATAAGAAACAAAAAGGAGAGGAGAGAGAACGTTGTGCCTTTATGCAGTGGGCACGGGCAGGCTTTGCAGCGTGGGATTTCCCATTGAGCTGCTGTGGGTCGCTTGGCCTCGTGACAGCCCGAGGATGACGTCTGCGTGCCGCGCTCCATCGGGTGTGACATCACTGCGCCGGGACGGTGATGTGTCGGTACAATACAAGGCGATCTGGGGACCGTTTCCATAAACGTGCTGTCCCCTTCCTCGGGTCTGACGGAACAGAACCTCTCTGGAAGGAGCCGGCGCGCTGCAGGCACAGTGGTGGGAGCCAGGGCTCCGTGGTGGGCCGGGGGCTCTCCAGCTTGCTGCAGAACGGTGCCTCTTTGGGCAGGCTCGGCGGCTGCGGTGGGGCTCCTCGTCCTGGAGATTTCCTCTGTATTTTTCTGGCTTATACATTCCTTCTCTTTGTGCCCATTGCCACAAGTAATTAAAACTGGACTACAGCTCGAAAATAGGCCAAGTACACTTTGATGCATGATTCTTGCTTTTTTTTATTGTGTTCCATTACATGCTGGCTAATTCACAAAACTCGGTCATTTGCAATGGGCCATTAGCGTGAATTAGCAACTTTCTGATGTATATCATAGCATCTCAAATGGGCTTTATTAATCTGTGAAACACACCTATTTATTATCCCTCCCATAAGAAAGGAAAAAGGGGGGGAGGGGGGGGGTGGGAGGTAGAAAAAAAGTGCTGTTGGGATTTCTTGTTCCGATCCTCAGCGTGCCACGTTTGTCACTGCTTGTGTGTGCCTCCTCCTGTGCTTTGCAGCCTGGCTGGCTTTTCCCAAAGCGTTCCCAGGCTGGTGCCTTGACAGCAAGAGGGATTGCAGCTGCACCTCCAGTCTTCTGCTGCAAACGAAGCCTCCGCTTGTCTCGCCAAGGTGCCCTAATTGCTTATTGAGTGAGGGGAATTAAAGGCGTTAATAGGAGAAGTGGTGGCTCCTTCATTTTTTGGAGCGGCAGAGAGGTGTTCTTTGTCCTCTGAAGGCTGAAATAGGTGAGCCCTGGGGTAGCTCCGAGCGCTCTCCGCTGGGTGAGGACAGGCTGCCCATTCTACGTGGAGCTTTGCAAGGGTGCAGCCAGACCGGTTTGCAATCCACACGGCGGTCTTGGTTCCAGTCTCCTAATGGAGAAGGAGGACCAACCCCCAGATTTGTCCCATATGTCCCTGTGGGAAGCATCACGATGCGCTGCTCAGTGCCGGCTTTGCTCAGATGTCCCTTCTCCAGTGTCTGATGGTATTTTTGGCAGCAGTGTGGCCGCCTGGGTTTGGTGGGAGCGAGCTGTGGGGCACTAGGATATATGAGCGAGCTGTGGGGCGCTAGGAGAGCGCCTGTGCTGCGTCCGAAGCGTTCCCAGGCTCATCCTGGCTAGATGTTGCTTGCAGGGATGAAGATTTTGGGTGAGGACGATGTTGTGATTCTTACTGGTTTTGAGCCACCGCGTTCAGGCTGCCCAGAGCTGTGGGTGCCCCATCCCCAGAGGTAACAGGGCTGTGGATGGGCCCTGGGCAACCTGAGCTGCGGGTGAGCAGCTTGTGGCAGGGCTGGGAGCTGAGCTCACTGATCTCCGTGGTCCCTTCCAACCTGAGCCATTCTGTGTTTCTATCCCTGGTTCTGGACAGATGTGAGAGCTGAGCTCACAGGGAGGGAGCTGGCTCCCTTGTTCCCCCTGCTTGCTCCTCATGGCAAGGTTTCTCAGCTCCTCTTTCCCAGTACAGCCACGTGTTGGGAACACTGGGTGCTGCGTGGACGTGGAGCTGTGGATCTGGGTCCTGCTGGTGAAGCTCTTGGCTGTGTTCAGCTCTCAGATTTTGAGTTCTGTGAGTTGTAGTTGTGGCAGGACCTCGGGACAGTGATTTTGGCTACAGGGCTGCATCCATCCCCACACTGGGGGGAGGGAGGGCCAAAAAGAAGAACATTAATTTGTTGTCTTATGTGGGAAGGAGAGGAAGTGATGCTCGGTGCCTTCACGTGGCTCTGCAGGCATCGATGTGCCTTCTGTCGACAGTGTCGTGTCCCGGGCACAGGTTTGTGCTCTTCAAGTAGGAAGCTCTTGGATTTCCCTGCGTGTTGGTAGAGGAAACGTGAGCGGTGTTTGATTCGGTACGGGGTGGGCAGCTGGGAAACAACGCGATGGCTGCGGAGCTCCAGAACGAAGTAATTGTGAATCTGAAGGTGTGTGTGCTCGGGGCAAACAAAAAATGGTGACTTGGGTGCTGACGCTTCCAAAAGCCACTTGAGGGTGAGAGAAGAGTTGTTCCAGATTTTCCCATCTCAAGACACGAGGGAAGGCCTGAGACGTCTCCTCCCTTTCCTTTCCCCCTCTCTGTGTGCCTCACACCGGTGACGTCGCTGCTGGTGACGCCGGGCTGTTGGGGCTGAGGGGCACTCGGTGCTCACGGCTCTGGCTTTGCTTGGTGCCTCCTCTGGGAGCGTTGGGCTTTGTCAGCCACCCACCCACCAGGCTCCTCCCGAGCTCTGCTGCACGCTGGAGCGGAATAAGCATCAGAGGGGAGAAGCGTTGAGTTTTGGCTAACGCAGCAAAACCTGCTCTGCAGATCCCATGCCGTGTGCCCGCATCTCGTCATATCCACGGATTCTTTGTAGTAATTTAAGTTCCACCTTGCTGGAGGGTTGTGTTTTAGGGGTTACGAGCAGGTGGGGGGCCTGGGTGTGAGCGTGAGTTCTGGTCTGGACCACAGCTTTTGCTTGATGGTGTGTATCACATCGGTGTGCGCTGTGTGTTTGGAAGCGGGTGGGTGTCGCGGTGGATAGGTCTGCTAAACTCTGCTCTGCAGTCCCCGTGCCCCCCCGCACCGAGCGCCTCTCGCAGCGCCCTGCTTTCGCACTGCCCACACTCGGCTTTCCCCAGGAACGCCAGCACATGACTCAGCCGCTGGCGCTGCCCCGTGTCAGGTTCATCCCTGGTGTCACAGCTCCGCCGGCGGAAACTTGGAGTCCCGGCGTAAGTTTCTGGAGCGCTCGCCGGGCTGCAGTGCATGCTGGAAGATGTAGTCTCGCCGGGGTGCACCTCCATATTAAACGAGGAGGGTTTGGCTCCATTTTATTCAAATGGGGCTCAGCCTGCTGGCTCCTGGCAGCATGCCTGCGCCATCCTGCTCCAGCCGGGAGCCGCCGGAGTTGTGCCGGTGCCCGGTGGGAGCGCGGCTCTTCCGCGTCGCTGGGCGCTCCTTGCGACGGCACGGGGTGAGCGCGGAGCCCTGCCTGCCCTGGGTGGCACTTCGGAGGGTGTTGTGGCCAGGCGCCTTTGTCTGCTGCGCCTCGAGTGATGCACAGGGGAGAGCAAGCCCTCCTCCCTGCCGGATTTCTGGAGCTGAAAGCAGCAAGTGAGTGAGGAAGCTCCTTTGTGCAGATTTCTCCGTCTCCTCTTGTGTGTGCCAGCTGGCTCTCATTCAACACTTCTCTTTTTTTTTTTTTCCCTTTTTTTTTTTTTCCTCTTTTTCCCTCCCCCATCTCTAGAGAGAGGAGGCGGGGAGAAAGGGAACATCTTAAAAAGAAATCTGCAGAAAAAGACACAGGAGTTACTTTGCAAAAATCCAACCCAAACAAGCCTAGCCAGGGGATTAGAAGCACAGCGGCCCTGGGAAGGGGAGCGCGTCCCCTCGGAGCTTGCTTTGCTCGTAAAAGGAAACAAAAAGGGATCTGGTGCTGGGGCTGTGTGCAGGGAGAAGGGGCTGGGGGCATGCCTCGTGGCCAAGCCCCTTTGGTCCCCGTGGCTTTCTGTCCCCTTCGCTTCTTCTCGCTTCCTGAAAGTTATGCAGAGTGAAAGTAGCAGTCAGTCGTGTCTGGGAGCCACGGGAGGCTGCTCCTGAAGCGCACGGGGATGAGCCAGCCCTTCTCCATTGGGGCAGGAGCTGCGCTTCCTCTGGCATCCTGCTGCCCCTCCCCAGGTTCCAGTACAGGGTGCAGGGCTCGGCCAGGCCCGGCGTGCTGGAGCACAAAGGGCGGCTGGGGCTCGTGCGGCTTCCCGGCTCTCTGCTGGGTGCTTTTTGAAGTGCTCTGTTTGAATAGTTTCCTCTAGGTGTGTTTGCAGTTGGCTGCTTGCTCCCAAAGTGAACTTTCAGGTTTGTCTCTAATACGCTGGCTCCTTCCCAGCACGGAGATGTGGATTGTAGAGGTGGATTGGAGAGGTCTCGGCACCTAATGGAGCTGAATTATTCATGTCTGGTGCTGCGTGTGCGCAGCATTCCCAAGCAGAAAGCTGTCTCCTTGTCGGATCTGTGCACCAGGACTGCTCTTAAAATGCTGTGCTGGCAGGGCTCCAGCCAACAAGTGAGCACATGCTGCTCATGTTGCACGGGGATCCATCCGGCGATGGCGGGAGGTGTGTGGCAGTGTCAGGAGGAGGGCGGGGGGACCTGGACAACATTTAGGGCTGTGGGAACCGCTTTACCCCCTTGTGTCTGGGTTGGCTCTCAGGGAACCGCCCCACGTTCCCTGTGCACGTTTTGGGGTCGTGAGCTGGGACGTGCCGCTCCTTCCCCGTTCCTCTTTGCGGTGCTTTCCGCACCCAGCCCGTTCCAGTTGGTCCTGTTTGAGCTCTTCCCTGCCTGGCAGGGTCTGGGCTGCCTCCTCCATTGCGTGCTTCTGTTCTCCCTGTGTTTGCTGAACCTGTTTGCTCCTGGCTCTCTGAGGAGCCGGCGGACTTGTGGGCTTCTTCTGCCTTTTGTTGTGGGAGGTATCAGCAGCCGTTGTTGCCCGCTGCTGCCGTTTGCGTAGCTTCAGACCTAAGACCTTGTCTGCTGCCTGTATTTTCAATGTTTCGCCATGGGACGGAGCATTGGGGCGCTGCGGGGTCGGGTGTGCTGCCGTGCCCCCCTGTCTGCACAGGGCACGGGACCACGGCTCCAGCGTGGGCTGCATGTCGCCTTTGCCAAAGGAAGGGCCTGGCTGCAGGGTGCAGAGCGGGATGCTCCAGCCGTGTGCGCAGGAAGGTGGGCAGGAGGAGGAGGAAGGTGAGAGCAGTGCGCGGGGAGGCTTGGGGCGGTCGTCAGCACGCACAGAGCTCCTGATTCGGCACTTTCTGCTGCTGAAATGAGAGGTCAGTGCTTTCCATTTCCAGCCTGCATGCTCGCCCCCGGCTCCTGGGGTTCAAGCTCTCCGTAATGACCTGTCAGAGAGTGGATTATTGGCTGCGCGGAGCCAGGGATGCTGTGGGGAGCAGATGGAAAATGGTCTGGCTGCAGCAGCCTGTCTGATGAAAGAATCCTTGGCATTTTTACAGTGTTTGCATCTCTGGAAACGCACCATGAAGCTGCTTTCCAGGCTCCTGCTTGCTGGGGTTTGAAGAAATTTGTGTGTGCGTGCGTGGTTGTTTTTTTTATTGTTTTTTTTTCCCCCCTTGTTTCTCTTGAAGTCACCTGTTTTTGAAGTGCTGCTTGTCAATAGCAGCCGGCCTCGGGCACAGCAGAGCTGGAGAGGGGCCTCATCCCGACGGGTCTCAGGGCTTCCTCCCAGCTCTGCAGCTGCACAGCCCGGCTACGGAGCTGCGGCCCCGCACGGCGGTACCGCTCGGTGCCATCCCGCGTGGCCGTGTGCCTCGGAGCTGGGATTTATTTCCCAGGGAGGCACTGAGCCCCGCGCCTGGCAGCGGAGCAGCCCCCCCAGGCAGCCCCCAGCCGTGGGTGGCATCAGCAGGAGAGGAATCAATCCTCCATCCCAGGGCTGCGCTCAATAATTCAGAGGGAAATGGCGAGCGGGGAATGTGTGAGTAATGTCTTGTTGGAGCCGGGAGCTGTGACCTGCCAGGGCCTCGCATCGATCGAGGGACCGCTGCCAGATGGCTCCTGCTGCTGCAGGGATGTGAGGACAGGCGAGGGGACTCGCACCCTGCCACAGGAGTGGGCACGTGGTGGCGGTGGGGCGAGAGCTGGGTGCGGCTGCCCCCCTGTGCCATCCCTCCGCGTGTAACTCCTCTCTCTGCTCTCCCTTCCAGCAGCGATGCCGTCACCTGGGCAGACCCCGAGCGCCGGCAGCCCGAGGACGTAGCGCTGCGGACCCCAGGCAGGAGGCAGGGAAGAGCCTTGAACCGTGAGGGGCCGTTAACTCTAAGATGTCCTTGAGCAGCGGAGCTTCCGGAGGGAAAGGAATCGATGCGAACCCGGTAGAGACGTACGACAGCGGGGATGAATGGGACATTGGCGTAGGGAATCTCATCATTGATCTGGACGCTGATTTGGAGAAGGATCAGCAGAAATTGGAAATGTCGGGCTCCAAGGAGGTGGGGCTCCCGGCGCCCAACGCGGTGGCGACCCTACCCGACAACATCAAGTTTGTGAGCCCGGTGCCGGGCCCGCAAGGCAAGGAGGGCAAATCCAAGTCGAAAAGGAGCAAGAGCGGCAAGGACAGTGGCAAACCGGCCCCGGGCAGCTCCTTGTTCGCGGCCGGTGAGGGAGCTGGGGGCAAGAAGGAGGCTCAAGGACGCTCTGGGGACGGCGCGAACTCGGGGGGTTTGGGACCTGCCGTCACCCCCAAGGGCTCGGAGAAGTCGGCCAAGGTGTCTCGCAGCGTGGCTGGCTCTAAGAAGGACAAGGAGGGCGGTTCGTCCAAAAGCAAGAAGGAAAGGAGTGAGGGTGCAGGGGCTCCAACGGAGAAGGAGCCTGGTGTGCTGCAGCCCCTGGCCCTGGCTGTGAGGGTGGGACAGTACGATGGTGGCCAGGGGACGGAGCCTGCTGCTGCCACCGAGCAGCTTGGGAGTATAGCTATTGACACAGGAGCTGCGCTCAACCCCTTGGGAGTTAAGTCAGAGCTGGAGGATGGGGAAGGAGAGTGCCGGCAGCTGAAAAAGGTCAAATCGGAGAAGGTAAGGAAGGGTTCAGGCTGCGGGTGGTGGGGCGGTGGTGCCAGAGGTTGCTCTGCTCTGCCGCATGCCACTTTGTGTGGTGAAGGAGCAGGACTGGCGCCCGTGAACTTCCCTGGTCCCCATGGCCCCGCAGGAGGAGCCCGGAGGGTGATGCATAGCTCTGTCTCTCCTCCGGCTCCTGGCACTGTGGGCTTCCAGCCTGTTGTCAGCCATGGCGGCCTTGCTGTGTGTGTCAGAGCTCCCTGTGGTTCCCCAAGGACTTCTTTTCCCTTGCATCATTTGCTGAGGAGGAGACCTTCATGTGCTGGTAAACATGGGATCTGCACGGGTGCGTGGGGCTGACAGGAGCCTCCTCGCGTGGCCTTTGGATGTGGGCTTTGTCCAGCTTGTAACAACAGTCGGCCCACGGCCTCCGTCCTGCTGTGGGTGGTTCTCGTGCATTTCTCCTCTGCTGCTGTGCGACGCTGGTGCTGCGGCTGGGCAGGAGCAGCATATGGATGCACCCTGCAATTCAATTCCAAGAGCCCCGTGGGCTGCGCTGGCAGAGTGTGCCTGGTCTGTCTGAGAGCCCGAGCAGTGGTTTGGGCATCCTCAAGTGCACAGCTCTGTGTGCTCGTGCTTACCAAAGCCCCTTTGTGCTGGTGGCACCGTGCTCCTGGGCTGGGGAGATGCGCGGGATTGGATTTCTGGTTGACGATGCGGAAGCTGATGCATTTCCTCTCTGGTTCTGACTTGGGGATTTTGGACACCGGGAGGGGGCAGGTGGGAGGGAGGATGGGGAGAGCTGCTGATGTCAGCAGGAATGGGGAAATGTCTGCAGAAGAAGAGTGTACAGCTACAAAAATACAGTCAGAAGGCTGTGGAAGAGAGCAGGGAATGGAGCGAGTGGCTCCAGGGTAGGTCAGGAAAGAGGCATGTGGGGCCATCAGCTGAAGCTTGTGAAATTAAGGAGTGTCATGGAGAAGGTGTGTTGTTTCCATGTCTTTTCCAGCACCAGAATCCAGGTGAATGATGCTGGGAAGAGGAGCAGATGCTCTTTTGTCTGATGGATTCAAATGGCTGTGAAAAGCTGTGGATGTTGCAAGTTGGACTTGTGGAGAAGAAGCCTGTTGGGTGCTTGTGTGGGGCAACCTCTTCAGCTTGAGGAGACCCTGAGGCTGGTTTCCATCTGGGGAGGGAGAGAGGGAAAGAATGAGGGGTAGGGATCCCCCTGCATGCAGCCACCTCTTGTCGAGCTCCCCTACCCTCCTTTAGCTCGATCTGTGAGTCCCTGCTGCATCTTCAACAGAGATGTAGGGGGCATGAAGGGGGCTCAGTTCCTGCAGGGAGCCTTGTGCTGGGCCTTGCATGTGGCCCAGCTGCTGAGGTGCAGCATTCGGGGGGAGCAGCGGTGCTGGCCGGCCAGGGGATGTTAAGCATTAAACAAAAGAGCCTCCCAGCTCTTGGCTGCTGCTTCGGCTTTGTTTTGATTGAGAGCTTGTTCAGCAGGAGGAGGGCGGTTTTTTTCTTTTTTTTTTTTTTTTTTCCCTGATGATTGTCCAGATGTGACGCTGCTGCAAACAAGGAAAAGGCAAACAGAAGCTGCTGGAGGCTCGGTTCTGCACAAAACCCTCCGTGCATCACGTGCGCTGCAGTTCCGGGCATCAAGGGCTTGTTTGTTCCCCTGCAGATGCCATCGCTGCGTTTTCATCCCATGTTCTCTCTCCTGAAGTCAGTGTAGCTTTGCTCTGAGCGTACTAGTGCTGATCTGAGGGTGAGGGGATGTGTTAAGGGGATCCAAACTGTGCCACTGCTGTGCTTCATCTCTGCCCTGGCACTCATCTTCTTGTTTGTCCTCTTTGCTAGCGGATGGCAAAGCAAGTTCACAGTGCTTGGAGCTTCCAGCTCCGTGCACCATTTTAGCTTTTGATATTTCCTCCTCTGTGGGCAGCTCTTTTGCTGTGATGCAAAATTATTTGGGCAGCTTCTCTGCCTGAAGCTTGGAGGAGCCCTTGGAGCCATTACGCCCACCTGTACCCCGCTGAGGTCTTGGTGCATGTCCCGCTGGAGGTCGGAGCTGGAGTCCCACCGCTTCCTTTTGGGAAGGTGCTGGTGCTCGATGCCCGTCTCCAGCAGAGGTTTGGTTTCATTGCTACCTCTCTGACAGCACTTAGCAGTGGCAGTACTGTGGCATTTTCACAGGCGTCTTCCACGCTTGCAAAAAAAGCCCAGAGCGGCCTTCTTACCCCAAAGATTATTGTTTTTCTTGGCTCATTGCTGCACCATGCAGGGGTTCAGCGTAGCCCGGGCTGCTCTGTGCAGCCAGCCCCATTGTGGTGAGGATGAATGGTGGATTTGCAAGCAGATGTGGCCAAGCAGGGATGAGGCATTGCGCGCCTGCCCCAGCCTTGTGCCTCAGCATCAGATTCTGACCTCTGCCTGCTGTGGATGGTGGTGATGGGCAGTGCCCATTGTGGCTTTGCTCTTCTCAGGGCTGAAGCAAAGAACACCCCTACAAGGAAATGGCCAGGTGCTTTACAGGCACTGTGCAGTGGTCTGTGTCCATCCGCTGTAGTTCCTCCTTTTTCACCCGGGTTTTACAGCATGCAGGGCATCCAAACCCAACGCTGTGAGCTGCGTGAGGCTGAGGCTTCCCACCCTTGCTCCAGCCCTTTCCAGGGATCGGCAGCTTTGGCAGCCCCGGCCGGGGCTGAGCCAAGGGCAGCCAGGGAGCGCGCAGCGGCAGCTGCCGGCTCTTCTCGCCGCGGTTTCCTTTCTCCAGCCATGCTCGAGTAAGCTGCCTCCGGAGCTGCTGACAGGGCTGCCTTTGGAGGCCTTGGAAATTACACTGCTCATTTCCTTATCGTCCCCTGACCCGCAGTGCAGAGCCTTCTGCTGCAGGAACAAGGCGAGGAGGGGGCACGCAGCCAACATGTGTCAAGAGCTACAAAGGAGGAAATTGGACTTGTTCACTTAAAACCATGGGGTTAGGCTCTGAGTTTTGGCTCCTGCTGAGAGGTTATTTATATGTGTGTGCTTTTTGGTTTTTTTTTTTTTCTTTCTGAAGGCTGCTAGCAGTCTGGGAGCTTCGGCTGATCCCACCTCACAAGGCATTGTAGCGGAGCAGGGGAAATCGTGTCTCCTCCTGCTGGGTTTCCCGCGGGGCACAGCTGAAGGACTAGTTAGGGGCTGCGTTTGCTTCCGTGCACAGCTCGTTTGCATCACTAGGTCCAATTTAAGAGCTGATTTGCAGTGCAGCCCCATCTCCATCGCACGGTGCAATTCCCCGGTGCTCTGGAAGCAAAGGCCGGCGGCTCCCTGTCAAGGACACGGCAGCACGAGCACCGCCGAGCAACCCGCTCCTGTTTGCCAAGCACGAGAGTGGAATGACAATGCAGGAACGAGGAAGATGCGGGAGGGGGAACTGCTCCTCGTTGAGGGACTTTGCACCGGGCGCACGCCGCTTCCTTGGCTGGGAGAAGCCATAAATGCGTGGTGGTGTGCGCTCTGTGGCTCCCCAGCCTCGCTGTGATCGGAGATGTGGCCGCCACGTGCCCCAGCACGCTCACCCCCCTGCCCGGCCTCTCCTCCAAAGGAGACTCCTCAGCAGATGGTGGCTGCTTTAGATGGGTCAGATTGTGAGGCTAACTGGCTTTGGTGGATTCTCTTGTGTCTGTTGCCTTGCTTCCAGGCTGACGGTGGCTGCTTATTAGCCTAATGACCCCTGCTGCACAGCACCATTTATCTGGCTGAGCAAGATTTCTTTAAAGGAAGATTCACCGGCTTCTACAGTGCCGTGCAGCCCCGAAGGCTTCAAAACCGCGAGCTGCTCTCACAGCCCTTCTGGGGAGCTGATGCACAGGGAGTGTGCCAGGAATAATCCACTAATGAGCAAATCTGCCGCTCCACCTGGCAGCCCGCCGCGCCCAGCGCTCTGCTGGCCCTCCCTGTGCCTTTCCAGGCTGCCTTGGTGGGCACCGCTACCTTTCCCAGATTGCTCGTCCTCTTTGTGGTCACCGTGCTCTGCTACGGGCGCTTTGGGCTGGAGCCCATCCATAAGTGCAGCTTCAGAGCATCCCCATAACTCCACGGCCCATGGGCATGCAGCAGCCAGCTGACCAGGCTCTGAAAGGACGGGAAGGTGTCGGCAGCCCGCTGATGTGCTGCTTCTGATTACAATGTCTGCTGGACATATTGCTGTCCGTGTTACTCAGCCCTGCCCAGGGGCTGTGCGGGGAGCTGAGGGATGACGATAAACACCTGGGGCTTTTGAGGGCGAGACCAGGTTGTGTGTGGGCACACTGTGATGGGAGAGGAACCAGCACGGAATCCGGCAGAACGCACGCCTGGTGCCGGCAGGTGCTGCAGGTGGAGTTGCAGCTACAAATGGTGGTTAGGCTTTTTGTGTCTGTCTGTGTGTGTTTCTCCTTTTTTTTTTTTTTTTTTTTTCCCTTCCCTGAGCCAGAAAGCAATCTTGTTCCAGGAAGCTCGCTCCCCCAATTAGCGATGTAAATGCCGTGCTGTGATTTTTCCCAGGTGCTATGCAAACGAGCGCCGTTCCCAGAGTCCCCTCTTGCCTCCATCCCCGCTTCCAGCTGGGAGCAGCCCTGCTCATCCCCCTCACCCCAGCGAGCTGAGCCCGGAGGGGGGCTTGGCAGAAGGGGATAGGAGTAGGGCCAAGGCTCGAGGCTGGGCAGGTCGCTTCTGAAGGCTGAAAAGAATCCAGTGAGGGGAGCTGGCGTTGTGCCACCCGGCTCTTTGAGGTGGTAACGAAGTGATCAGCGAGAGCTGGTGGATCGGATGCCGTCCTGGTGCGGGGAGACCTGCACATCTGTAGGATGCCTTGTAGGGAGAGTGGCGTTGCTGAGCTTTGAGTGCTGTTTGCTGTTCTGTGGCTTGGAAGGGAGGAAAGCAAGCGTGTATATATATATATCACAGCCGTTCGCTAACAGGAAGGCTGTTTTCTTTTTTTTTTTTTTTTTTTTAACTTAGCATTAACATTTCAAGGCACAGGAACTCTTTAGATATTTGGTGTTTTATGGTCTTTCAGGCTGGCTATTAATACTGCACTTTGTGTACAAGGGTGAAGGGAGCTGGTAGGGCTGGGCCTTTGCAAGAAGGCCTTTGAGTGTCCTTTTGGAGGAATAAGCCCTGCAGCCACGAGCAGAGTGTTTTGTAGCTGCTGGGAGATGAGCCACAGTCCTGGCATTCAGGAAAGCAGAGGCTGCATGTGGAGCAGCCCTCCGGTGTGCCCATGTGTGCCCGATGGTCTGCGTGGGGTTGGTGGATCCCAGCACAGAGGGACTCACGGCCTCCGCTCTTCTTGGCTCTGTCCTGCAACCAGAAAAGGGAGGTCTTCCCATGATGGAGAACCTGGCGGGTGTGGGCTCAGGTCCACATGTGGGTGAGCCTTCCTACAGGTGGATTTGGTTTTCTCCAAGGGTGTTCGTGGAATTAAAAGTGGGGATTTGGGGATTGATGGCAGTAGCGCCTCTCCCCATGGAGCCCTTCACATGTGGAGGATGGAGTGGGGAGGGCAGGCGCTGGATTTTCTGGTTTGAATGAAGGGTCTTTTGGGGTTCCCATTTCACTGCTTCCATAGCCAGCCTTCAGGAGCCCTTGGGCTGAAGAAGGAGAAGAGGACAGAGAAAGGTGTTATACCGTCGACATTTCAAACGCAGCACCGAAACAGTGCCCATAGTGATGGAGCAGTGTGAAATGTACCCACACCGACAGTGATCCGAGCATCATACGAACAGGGCTATTAAAACCCAACCTCCTCTGGGAGCTGATGGTCTGATAGGGGAGATGGGAAGAGAATTGCTTTCAATTTCCCATTGATCCTAACGAGCCTGCGTGGGAGACCGAGATGGCCCGGCTGCGTCGGCGGCTATTAACGCTGGCACTCAGTGCCGCGCTCAGGACTGCTTTACTTCTCAGTTCTAGGAAATGGAATCAAGAGAAAACCACTTAGGAGGATTTTAATCAGAACTTGGCAGAAGAATTTAAGGAAAGCGGAGAAATTTGATGAACCCACTTTGCGCTGAGGCTGGCAATGAATGGAAAGGGCAAAAATAGGGGAGCGCGTGGGTGGGTTGGATTTCTTGTGGCCCGTTTAATCGGATCGTGTTAGTGCTTCTGGGTGAGGAGAACAAGAAAATAAGCCTACTTCAAAGTGCTGGAGGCTTGCTGGCAGCTGCAGTCCTCTGGGAGCAGCTGATGAAAGTTGTCCCAGATCTACTGGAGATGGCCAGCGCCGGCCTGGGAGGAGAAGATTGCTTAATTTACAGTAATCGTTGCTGTAGTGGTTGCACAGATTGGATTTGTTTGAGAATCTGTTGGTAGCAGTGGGAAATGCTGGTGGGAGTGGGAAATGTGTGAGATTCAGAGCGTTGGAGGATCACTTTTGGTGATGGGTTTTAGAGTACCCTAAGATGTAGGGTGACCCCTTGCTCAGACCAATGCTTTGCTGTGGTGGGAGGTTCATCTCAGCCCTGTAACCTCAAGGTCCCCATAACATCCTTCCTTTCAGCTCGAGCTTCTCGTCTGGGGCTCTGACTGTGCTGTTGTTGCTTCTGTGCATTTTCTTTGTGTGTTTCTATCATGGGCTGCTTTGTACCATTCCTTTTTGTTTCACTGGTGCTCCAACATCTGGACTGTTCTAAGCATGCTCTCATCCAAGAGGTTAAGGGAGCAAGAACTGTTCTGATAAACCTGCCAAAAATAATCTTTGCTTGGGATAAAGTACTGCTCTCAGGACTTCCTCATGTAGAAGAGTTGTGGGTGAGTGAGGTGGGCAGATGTAGGAAGGCCCCTGAGCTCCCGGGGGTTACGGTGAGTTTGTCACTGCTTGGTGGGTGCTGAGGAGGCAGCGGTGGTGGCAGGATGCTGCTCATCCTTAAAGTGTTGTGTGAAAAGCCATCTGAACAGTAGGTTGGCTCTTGGCACCTGGGAGGAACAGCGTAAAGCTGAGTGCAGCAGCCTCAACTCTGCCCCCTTCGTTGTGCTCCTTCTGGCAGTGTTTCCCCTACACATCACACGTCCCTGTGCTGTGACTTTGTTTGACAACTCCTGCGCAGTGACAGGGAGCTCTGCTCCTTCCCCGATGAGACATGTAGGTATACACGGCATGTGTTCTCCAAAGTTGTGCACCCGGCAAGCAAAATATGTTTGTGACGCCATATGCTTCGTGGGGACGGAGCTGGCTCTGCTGGAGGAAGCACAACGCGCTCTCCTGACATGTGCTGGCGTTGTTGCATCGTGCTCTGCTTCCCCTCATGGACACCACTTCACTTCTATTTGCAATCAGCCAAAGCAATCCATTTATAAGGTGCTGTGGAGAAAAGGATACTTGTAGGACTTAACTCTGAACCCCTTGGCTGGAGGTATGTGTGTCCCATCAAACCTTAGGGTCTGTGCTTTGCACCTGGGGTTATTCCTGGTGGGGACATCCCATCTGTCCTGTTTTTGGCTGGGATACTCTGATTCCGTGGTTATCGACCCCATGGACGGTTTTGAGGGATGAGGAGCCTGGCCCAGTAGGGTCACTGGGAGACCCAGCTGGTGTTTGGCCCAGCAGGGCTGGAGGGAGGGAGCTGCTTTGTGGTCCAGGCCAAGAATTTGTAGGGCTGATGGATCTGTCCTGGCGCCGGGCTGCAGCACAGCTCCATCCCGGATTTATTGCTGTTGGCACGCACCCGGCGAGCTTCTGCAGCTCGTGCCTTCCTGGGCGGGGGGACAAACGCTGTTTGTTTTTTCTGGACTGAAATGGAAATCTCAATGTTATGTTGCTCATTTGTTTTGTTTTGTTTTTTTCCTATAATTTCTTTTTAAAGTGCAGTTGTACAGGTTTTCATGCTCCGTCTCGCAGCCTGGTGGTGTTTTGCTGGGAAGAAGATGGCTGCTAGAGCAGAGCTTGCAGAGGAGCTGCTTTTTTGCAGTGCTGGGTGATAAGGGGACTGCTTTAGGCTTGTCTGTGCAACCCAGGGAAGTTGAGTTTTTCTCTGGAAGGTGATGCAGGTCCTTTCCCTCATGTCTTAGCCTTTTTGCAGAGACCTTTGGATGGGCACCACCTGATGCTGGAGATGGTGCTCAGCGCAGAGGCATTACAATGGAGATTGTCTGGTAAGGGAAGCAGACCAGCTGGAACACTCCTCTACCCCTTGCTGGTAGGTCTCCCACTGAAGCCGTACACATGAAAGCAGCCGTGTTAGAATGAAGACATTTCTTTGAAAATGGGAAACTTCTCTTTGCAGCTTGGGCTCGGGTGTGGGAGCTGTTCGATGTGGCAAGTGGGGCTTTGCAGGAGGCGTCCTGGTACATCCTCCCACACTGATGCTCGAGGGTTTGTGCAGCCATGTGGGGAACTGGGTCAGGGAATGATCCAATTAAAAGCTATGCCGAGCAGCAAAATAAAGCTGGTTTTAAGCAGGCGGCCTCCCTAGGCTGCCCAAATGTGTTGGTAAGAGAGCTTTGGGCTAGGGAAGGGATGATGGATGGAATGTGGTGGGATGGTTTCTCGCGGCAGTGATGCCACCACTTCCATGTTGGTAGGCAACCTCAAGGAGAACAAACCGATGCCTGCTGCTGGTGTTCCTGAGCCTTCCTTTGCCTCCTGGAGAGCCCAGCCTGGCTCCCTGCACTGCTCTCGCAAGGTTCCTTGCCACATTTTGGGAGGCTGCTTCCCTGAGGGCTGTGGGCGCAGGAGGGGAATTCGAGCACCGCACCCATGCCCATCCTCACTGCCTGAGGCCAGAGGGGGGGGTTGCCTTCGGTAATCCTGCCTAATCCTTTAATCTGTATCAACACTGATAGGTATTAAAGCAGCAGATAAGATTCAGCCCATGGCTTGGAGCTCAGCGATCTCCCCACCCTCTTGTGGCTAAATCTGTGCTGGCGATGCCTTCTTTTAAGGGGACCGTGCCTGTTTGCCTGGCGGCAGCGATGGCTTGAGCGGCTGGATTAGCTGGAGCACGTCCTTGTGTCTGGGCTCCAGCTTGCCAGACAAGCCCATCGATCGGCTGCATCTGTTCGAGCCCTGTGGTGCTCAGTGACGGACATCTTGTGCTGGAAGGAAGCCCTCCAGTTGCATGTCCCACTGCCTGGAGCAGATCTGCCTCCTGCCGTTATCTGTTGTGGGTCCTGCTGAGTGTGAGCCTGATTTGGCTGTAAATGCTCTGTGTTTGGGCACCTGAACAAACTGGGCTCCATCCCAGCATGCAGGTGAGGCCCCGGACCTGGATCTCCTTAGGCTTTCCCTATATATATCTTCTGGCACCAGATGAGGGTTGCTGACGCTGGTAAGAGTGGCTCCCAGTTGAGTTTACTGCACAAAGCAGTCCGTCCCTGTGGTTCGGCTCATCCCCCTTTCGCCATCCTCCTCCAGCTTCTCCCCATGTGCATGGGATTGCTCCGAGTTTGCCACTGCTTCTCTCATCAGCAAAGCCATGGTTAATCCTTCCCTTAAATCCTTTAAGCTGTCAGCAAACAAACCCCTTCTTAAACTTCTAGCACGCAAGCCCTACTGGGACAAAGCCTGGCTCCCAAAGCCAAGCTTTTATTTCTCTTCCCACATCCTCGAGCTCCTGCTCCCATTTTCTTCCAGTGCCAGAGCCTGATGCCGTGGGTGGCTCGACTGCAGCATGACCTGCGGTGCTGGATCTCGGGTGTAAAAATTCAGGTTCCTAATTAGCTAATGGCAGGTTCCCGGCGTGCCGAGTGGTTTGAAGTCACAGGTGAAGATTTGTTATTTAGATGGAGGTCAGCTGAGGCTGCAGCCTTTCCAGGAGCCTTATGGAGCTTTTGTTGGCATTGCTTCTGCTCTGCCTGTGTTGGACGGTGCAGGCTGGAACTCTGGGATAAAGCTTTTGCCTTGGGCATGCTTGGCTGTCTGTACACAAACCCTCAACTCTTTCCTCAGTGGTTTTGCTCTGAGTGACAGTGACGATGGTGCGTTGACCATTTGGGTCCTCCAGCCTATTGATGCAATCCAAACCCAAGGTGACGCTGTTCTTTAAGTCCATATTTCTGTAGGTGAATTAGGATGGATGTGTTGGTTACGATATACCCTGTTTTGAGGAGCTCTGAACATCCTCCCTTGGAAAATGGGCATCCTCTGAGGCGGTTGGCAGAACCCGGGGGAGCAAAAACCATCGAGCTCTTCTGAAACTTGCAGCCTTCATTCCTTGACTTTCTCTTCCATGTAGTTTGATTTCTCTCTTGTCAAACTCCAGATGAAGTACACTTTGCAAGCACTAAGATTTGCATTACACTCGCACTCCAGGGTTGTCAAACAAGCACCACAAACCTTTTTCCCTGCTCCTGATCCCAAGAGGCAGAAAGGCTCTGGTACTTCCTACGGAACGCAAAATGGCACCGTGTGCCGAGCGCTCACGTCTGAGGATTCTACAGCAGAAGAGAAGTAAGAAGAAAGGTTAACCGAGCGTTGGCACCCCAGGAAAGCTCACGTCCTTCCCTCTGGAAGCGCTCCCACTCGCTGCTCTCCATCACTCTTTGAGGAGCATGAGGGAGGATCAGCCTCCAGGCATTGCGTGCTTTAACACAGCCTCCTGCGCTTGCTCACCTTCCACGGGCAAGTGAAGGCTTGAACAAAAGCCGGCTGCCTGCGTCCGAGGGTTTGTATTTTCTTATTACAAACAAGCTGGGTGATCTCGGCCGGGCTGCTGGCACTGCGTCTTGCAGCATATGACAGATAATCGGGCTGGCTCACCGCCCGCACAGGAGGCAAGGCTCCTATCGATATGTGACCTGGAATGGCACGTCGTCCACATAAATCACTGCTTCGTGCCTCTCCCCTTCACTGCAGCGATTCCCTTCTGCTCCGTTCGGCGTGCCGCGACCCGGCGCAATCTCCAGAACACCCCGATCTCCGCAGGCTGGGACTGCTGGGTGAAGGGTGTCTATCGGTTGGCTTGGCTGTGCTGCTCCAGTGTCTGCATCTCGTTGGAGATGGGCAGGGTGGCTTCTGGCAGCCTGGCTGCGCTTCCCTGCACAGCAGTCCCTGCTTGTCCGTAGTGGCGGTGCGTCCCCGAGCCAGCGTTCTGCAGTGACCGCTTTGGGAGGGCAGTGAGCCGCGCTGGTCCTCTGGGTATGGCACAAGAAGTGCTCTGGGAGCGGGGCACAGAGGATGTAAATAGTGCTGCTCTCCTCAAAGAAAGAGCAAATTGTTTCCCCCCGCTTGCTCTGTGCCTTTCTGTCTCCTGCTGGCCTGCTCCTCCTCCTCCCTGCCATTAATTGCTTAGCGATTGCTGATGCAATTAAAACAAGATGTGGCTGCAACCTCCATGCTCCAGAGCATTCTCCAGCCTCATAGCTCTCCCTTTTTGCCCCCGTGCAAAAACACAGTGACGCTCTGGCAGTCGCCATGGCATCTCCTCCTGCATCTGCTTGACAAAAGCTACCCCCCAGCCATCCTGCCCACCCTCAGGGCATCCCTCTGACCCACTGCTCCCAGCCAGCACCCCACTTCCCAGCCCTGGTCCCCACTGTAGGCAAGAACCCCATCCACACAGCCTTCCCTGCATTTCCTGCCGCTGATAGCTGGAACCTTGATCAGCGGATCCAGCTATACATGTTTTTGGATGGCTGAGGTTGGCAGGGTAGTGGCACAGGGGTACAGACGCTGCCTGTGTTTTCAGGAGGAGGAGCTTGAGATCAGGTGGGTTTACTGCAGGGATTTGGAGGCAGAAATGTTTTTTTTTTTCCTCTTCAGGCCGAAGCCAGGGGTCTATCCTCTGAATAACAGGGAATCCTCTCTCTGGGGATCGCAGCATCCAGCTGCGGCAGTGCTGTTTTCAGGAGGGCATCTGCTGTCCCAGTGCTCTTGGCTTTGTATTTCTGGTTCCCCCACATCCAAAGAAGCAGAATTTGGAACAGAATCCCAGTTTAGGAGCCAAAGGCTGTGGTATGAGCATGTAGGGCCGGGGAGATGTGGTGCCATAGGGTCCCTACGTGATAAGGGCAGAACTGACCAGAAGGATTGGCTTGAACAGCATGGGACGCCCAACCTGCCAACCACCAGCACTGAACCTGCTGTGGTTTTTTTTGGGAGGAACTGTCCCTTGCAGCTCGGTGTGTGTCGTGGAGAGCCCTGGGGAGTGAAGCAGATGCTTTCTCTAACAGCACTTTTGCTTTGTTTTAGGGATGCTAGCTAAAAATTTTGCTCAAGCGTAACTCAGGCTGCTGTTTTGCCCTGAGCACTGGGCTTTGTTCCATGGCAAAAACTCGCTAGCTGAGATTTGGTGACTGAGAACTGCAAGGTCAGAGTGTAGAAACCTTCCTGGGGTTGGAGGAAAGCCCTGGGGCTGGGTGGTGTCGGCGTCCCCCTGCTCCCACCCCTGGGGATTTCCGATCCCTTTTGGATCTCAGCTCCAAGCTTGCTGCAGTCCGGAGGAGCTGATGGAGCAGGCGCTTGAGGATGCTTTTCTGCACTGCTTGGATGTGCAGTGGGGCAGCTCCGTGGCAGGGAAGGTGTTGGTCCCCTCCCCAAAGCGGGGTATGCAGGATGCTTTCTCCCCGCCTGCCCTGCCGGCACGTACCGTGGGCTTTGGCTGGCTCTTTGGCTGGCTCCTCGCTGCCTCCCCGCCTGCAATCTCCCCATCAGCCGTCAGACAGAGCTGGCTTTGTGACTGCAAACCACGAGCATCTCTCCTGGCAACTCGAGCAAAACCTACAAAGAAGAGGAGATAAGAGCCAAGCGGGCAGCTTCCTAAACGTGCAGCCTGCGAGGGCTAAGACGTGGAAATCATACTAAAACAGGTCTTTAATATTAAAGAGATGGAAGGAAGATGTCTCCTCTTGCCTGAGGGATAAATAGATCTGAAACTCCTTCTAGACTTTGCTGCTTATCGCATCTGAAATACGTCTCTCTCACCCTGGAATGGAGCCTCTCCAGGAGCCCTGAACACCCAGCTACGCCGAGCATGTGCAGCACTCTGCATCTCCGCACCTGGCAGATGGGTTTGCTGCATTTCCCCTACATCCCTGGCTGGGGTACCCGGGGGCTGAGGCAGGTGAGGGCTCTGGGTGTGCTGAGCCAGTCCTGTTCATCCTCCTGCACCCAGCTCTCACATCTTAGTGCCCGGCTTCTGCAGTCATTCTGCACCAAAGCCGTTCCCAGATCCGGAGCTCTGCCTCCTCTGGTTGTCCTATAAATGCCGCGGCTTTCCAAAGAACTTTGAATGTGCAGGACTTTGTGCTTGCAGGAGCATCATTAATTAATCAAGTGACTTAATAATTAATGCTCCCAGCTCACACGCCACTCTGTGTGCTCTGTGGCTGTGCCATGGTGTGAGCTGCTGGGGGCTGAGCATGGAGATCAGGATCTAGGTAGGAAAATTTGGGGGAAAGATGAAGGAAAGGCGAACCGAGCATACGGAGCCGTGCTGTTTTCCGTCTGCCTGCCTGCCCCTGGCACCTCATGTCAGCCGTGCGCTGTGGTCGGTGGGTGCTCATCCTGATGGAGGTGTATGGGGAATGGTTGGGTTCTCCCCACCTCCAAAGGATGGTGTAAGGACAGCGTGTCCTCCTGACCTCCCTGAGGCAGCAGAGCTCAGAAGCCTCCTCTGAGAAGGACAGGCCCTGCAGGAGTTCTCAGCCAGTTTGTCCCAAATGCATTGAGGTTGTACAGATTTGGGTTTTGGGGCAGGCTCTGGCACGGCTGCCTGGAGCCCTGTGTCCTTCAGCTGGGTTTTATGGTGTCCGTTGGTGTGCTTTCAAGGAGCTGCAGCACTGAGGTCTTTCAGACTTGCATCCTTCCATCAGGAGATCGATGTCTGGGATTTCTCCTTCCCCGTTCCTCCTCACACACCTGTCCCCTGCTGCTGCTCTTTGCTGCCCCCTCTCCTATACGAAACACCTTTCTTTTGCTAGAGCTGCTCTGATAATCCTGTAAATGCCTGGAACGGGTGACTGGGTGCCAGCACGTCTGTCCTGGGTACTGTCCCTGCTTTGATCCCCAGGTGCTGCCAGCACTGAGATGAGCCCAACTGCTCTTCGGCATGATGTCAGCCAGCACGGAGCAGGGGCACCTGGAGGCTGTGCTGTCAGGCTTGGAGGTACCCACCGAAGCTGCCGGGTGGAGCTGCCCATGGTTATCCCACCCCAGGGTGGTGGCATTCACAGTGTGTGCTGTGGGATGGTGACATGGTGGCTGAGCCGGACGCTATCAGAGCGCCCAAACACAAGGCTTTTGGCACACATGTTGGCTTTCATCGCTCAGAATTTCACGCCCGGATGACTTAGATTATTGGGAATGAGTGAGAAAATTCATAACTGCTGGTCCTGGCGTGACTCTGCCTGAAGCAAGGTGCTTTAGAGGTTGGCATCAGTCAGAGCAGCAATACTGACGTGCTGCCCTCTCCTCCCTTAGCATCCCCATGCTGACAATGTGATGGCAGAGCTGCCATTCCCAGGCGCTGCCGCTGCTCGCCAGCCTTGGCTGCGTTCCACCTCTGTCCTCGGCGGCGGCGGGAGCACGTTCCTCGTGATGGGAAAGCCTCTGCGTGGACACAAAGGGCTTTCAGTAGGGAGCTCGCTGCAGAGGCAGCAGCATAGGAAACATCATCCTGCCCAGCTCCTGCTGGAGGGCACACATGCTGCCTCTGCATCCCACAGCTCATGGCAAGGAGCAGAATTAAATGCCCTTGTGCCTCAACGGGAGCTTGGGTGCCACATCTCTAATGGCAGCAGCACCCGGCCCCATAGGGAAGGTCACAGCGGTACTGGGGCCTCGCTGTGTGTGGGATAGGAGCACTGCACGCTGTTATTTCACACAGCAGGCCTCACGGGGGCCTGATTCTGTGCCACCCCACGCTGGTCCCTGCTGCCCTCGGCCTCCTGCAGGCACATCCCCTCACCCCAATAAAGCAGGAGGAGGGAGGGCTGCAGCACCAGAAGATAAGAGATGTGCAGCGGGGGAAATTCAGGGGCTGATCTGCCCGCTTCTTCCTCCAGCTCAGCCATGTCTCCATGCCCAGCTCCCCGTGCCCCATTTTGCTCCCAAGCTCTTGGTGGGAGCAGACGAGCCGCCCCTTTTCCTGATGGCTGATAAATGAGGCTGTGTTTGTTCCAGTGCAGGGTGAAATATGAAATCCCATAAAGCCTCCTCGCTTATTAGACAGATCGCAGCGAGCTGCTTATTATGCACTGTGGCGTAATGCAGATTACAAATGTGACCGAGTGATAATTAGCAGAGCTGGAACTGTAATTAAACGCTCCTGTGCTGCACTGTGGTTTCTGTTGCAAAGTGGAAGGAAGCCGAACAGTTTCAAAACCCACAGGTGCCCTTCCTCTCCCCTGCATGCACAAACAAGCAGCCCAAAGCCAAGCATCCCTCCTGCTCCTCACCACGGCTTTCCTTGCAGTGGACCCGCTCAGATTCGGAACACTTGGTGTGTGGTTGCAGTTTGCTTCCTTGAGCCCCCCCAGGACCTGGCTGCTTCCTTGGAGCATCTCATCCCTGCAGTCACTGAGACGTGCAGGCTGGGCTTAGAGGGCTGAGCTGTCTACGGGTGAGGTCCTTATACAAAACCTCCTGGTGTCCCACAGGACACGTACTGGTGGGGTGCCGGACGCTTTTTTAGATGCTTTGCATTGCTGAGAATTTGGAGAGGCTCACAGCAAACATCCTTGCTCAGGTGTATGGGATGCACCGATGTGCAGTAGTGTGTGGGACAGGGAGTTGTAAGGTGTGAGCTCCCGGTGCAGGACGTCTCGATGCAGGGCTGGATGCTCCAGAGACCTTCAACTGATTGAAACCGAAACCCAGGGCAGCACTCGGTGATGATTCTCAGCCTGCTTCTGTTTTGAGTCTGCTCGGTGCCTTATCAAGATCATAGAATACTATGCGAGAGGAGACGAACAGGGGAGGAACAGCCAGCCCCAGAGCACTGCGGATCTGTGCGGTGCTTACACCTGGCATGCCAGGCTCTTGGCTTTCCAAGCCCAGCTCTGCCTGTGACATGAACAAGGAGGGCGAAATGGTTGGTGTTTGGGATCTGGAGCTGATATTTGGAGAAGGGGTTATGGTCTGAACGCGTGTCTTGGGATGGTCACGGGGTGGATGTGGGAGGAGGAGGATGTTGGTTTTCATGGGAGCGCACAGAGCCTGCTGCTCGTTGGGCCTGTCCTGCCAGTCGAGCAAAAGCCTGTAATTTTTTTCTACTGAGCCATCGGGTCCAAAGCCATCGAGTGGCTGTGCATCAGAGCAGTAGCCAAGAGGCACGCTGACTGGGCCCGATGGCACCGGCAGAAGTGGTTGGGGAAGGAACTTGGCACCCGCTCCTGCAGATCTCTCCTGCAGAGGGACCCACGCCCTCCGAAGCTTTTGAGGGTTACGTGGGTACAGGCATGCCAGGGTGGGAGAGACCGACAAGGTCCTGTTCTCTGTTGGGCACTGAACCGTCTGGAAGGCGCTTGAGGCTCTCTAAAGCACGGCTGCCTGTTGGTACTTGTTGTGATCGACACGCTTCTCCTTCCCCGCAGATGGAATCTCCGGTCTCCACGCCCGCCGTGCTGCCCTTGCACCTCCTTGTCCCCGTGGTCAACAACGACATCTCGTCGCCGTGCGAGCAGATCATGGTACGCACCCGCTCTGTCGGTGTGAACACCTGCGACGTGGCGCTGGCCACCGAGCCCGAGTGCCTGGGGCCCTGCGAGCCCGGCACCAGCGTCAACCTGGAGGGCATCGTCTGGCAGGAGACAGAGGACGGTAAGTGGCGGCCTTCTGCTCTCCAGCACTCCTGTTCAAAGAGTTGTGGTGATCCTTTTCTTCCTCTGTCCCCGTGCCTTGGCACTTCCAGGGCTCTGTGCTGCAATTTGGGTGGTCGGGACGGAGGAGCTGTGTGGGAGCAGCTCGCGGGCTGCGCGGTGGAGGGAATGGCAGGCCAAAACTTGCGTCAGCCCGCGCTCTGCATTAGCCCGTCGCCCAGACAGTGGGCGAAAATCTCATCTGCCATTTCCCTGCCTTTCTGCAAGATCTGACTTGCTCCTGGAGGTGCCAGAGGAGAGGCCACGCCAGCCTGAACGGGAACTCGACAGAGTTGACTTCATTTCTGCTTGGCAACCTTCAGGTCTGTCACAAAAGCGCTCAAACCCTGGGAGGCAGCAGCAATCTCCTGCTGGATTAAAAAACCCCAGCGGAGCTTTCAAAATAGACTCGACAGGAGATCAGGCTCTCGTCTCTCCTGCCAAGCCAATCGAACCTTTTTCCGCTGGAGCTCGTCTCATCTGCGCACAGCTTGCTTTGCTTTCCCAGCCCCTTTGATGGGTTTGAGTTGCTGTTGGGGCTCTGCCAAGTAACACAGGGATGAATAGGTGGCTCAGCAGAGCACAGCGAGTGCTGGAACCCGGCCTTCCCTCCGGCCTCTTTGGGGACATGGGAGGGTTCTTCTTCTGGAGGCCTGAGGTGAACTCCTCGCAGTTGTGTCTCAGCTTCAGCTGAGCCCGGGAGTGCAGAGGTGGCAGAGGATGGGGCACCCAGGACTGGGTGCGACCTCTCACCCTCCCGTGTTCCCTTCTGCTCTCTGTGGAAAAATCCATCTGAACGGAGCCAGCAGGGAGCTGAGTGTGTGCTTTCTGCCACTCCCAAGGCGGGAGGATGCCGTGTGCTGTGCAGTCGGGCCCAGGGGACCCTTGTCTTGGCTGGTAGGGACATGGCGGTGTGCAGCTACGCTTGGGATGCAGCTGCTGCTCTGCTTGCCCCAGGGCTGCATAGGGAAGCCAGCAGGGAGAGCACCACATGGCGGCAGCACCACCAAAGTCTGGGGTCCTACATGATTCCATTGGCCCCAGGTTGCAGTCTGTAATACCCCAGGGCTCTGGTTTCTGTCAAATCCCCAGGGGCGGTGGCGATGAGAGGTGGACCTTCCATGAATTTCTTGGAAAATGGGAATCAGAAGAGGTGTGTGCTGGAGAAACAAACACCCCATCGTGACAGGAGGCAGAGGAGCCAACGGACCCCTTGCTTAGCCGGGAGGGGTCAAAGCACAAGCAGTGAGCTCTGCTCATTCACAGGATGGGCGAGCGCTGATGGCTGCACGGGGCTCCGATCCTCTGAGGAAGCAGCCCTGCTGCTGCTTTCCCACTTTGCTCCAGCCAAGCTCTGCAGCCTGTCCGCCTGTCCATCCGCATCGCTCCTCGATGTGCAGCTCTGTCTTCAGCCCCTGCCTCAGAGGCGCGCTGCCGTTCCTGCGGCTTGCCTATTTTTAGTCGGCAGTAATTCAATGAACTTGTGCAAAGATCCTTCTCTGCCTGCCTCTGCTGCCTGCCGCTTGGCTCCTGCTGTCAGGAGTGATGGCTTTTACAGCGAGCCCTGCGCTCCTGTCACGCAGAATACAAATCTCACCACTTCCCCTGGTTGCTTCCAGTCTGCCACGTCTGTCGGCCCCCGTAGCAGCAGCGCGCCGCGTGCTTGGCTCTGTGCACCTGGAAGCTTGGGGTGAAGGCACCTCACTGGTGCCCTGCCTGGCATCTTGCTCCTGGGGCGATGGTGCTGGGTTGAGGGCCATGCTGGAGCATGGCTGGAGTCCATCCCCAGCGGCCCCGGAGCAGAGGGATATTTGGATTCATCCTCTTCCAGTGGGTTTGCCTCGCAACTGAGGTTGTGAAGCCTTGCTTGGAAGGGCTTGGTTATGCAGAGGAAGGCAGCGTGGCTCCCTTTTTGTAGAAAATGCTCTTAGGGTTGTCCTCGTGGCCAGGAAGTTGGGGTGAAGGCGTCATAAAGCCAAGGCCCACCAGTAATCCTGCATCCTGAGAAGGACAAGTGGAGCCATCCCAGCTGCGACGGTGCTCCCGTGAGTCTCATGATGTTCTCCTGCCTTGACCGACACGTCCCACGGTCACACCCAGCTTCCTCCTCTGACCCAGCAGCAGCCACTGCTTCTCTGTGCTGTCCCGCTGCCACGATGGTGACACCTCCATTCCCCTTCACCGAGCCCATCTTGTGCAGGGAACGTGCTTTGTTAAATGCCCTACTCAGGAGCAGCTGCCTTGGCAGTTTCCCTAATTCTGTTAGGTGTGATTTCGATCTGCAGGAACTATTAACTGATCTAATTATGCTGGAGAGCATCACTCCGCTTGCTGCCTCATTAGCTCCCGGCTCTCCTCCATCCTGCTCACCGGTGTTGCCAGCAGGGTGGCATGTCTTTGCTGCACTCACCCGGAGCGGTGACCGGACCCGAACCACATAATGGTGCTGTTTGCAGCCCCAACAAGACAGCATTTGGGATTCAAAGCCTCAGAGCATCGAGCAGCATGGCACGGCACAAGGGAAACCACAGGGCAAGGGACATCCCCTCTTGGGTGCTGCTGTCCTGATGCATCCCAGCTGGGGAAGCAGCGACTCTGGGAGCGAGGCAGCTGCTCACACGCCGGTGGAGAGGAGAGGGGCTTTATCATGCATAATTTCTTGGTACTCCCGCAGCGCGGCCGCTTCGGATCTAATATTGGCTGGCAGGATGCTTGACAGTGCAGGGAGGCAGGGAGCTCGAGCAGAGCTAATGCACTGCTTATCACTCTCAAAGCACTGTTTATTTCAGCATCTGTCAGCTTTGTATGAGGGCTGTTTTATCAACAGGTGAGCAATATTCTGCTCCAGACAGGACTGTTTCTGGTATCGAACTGCCTGAGGCGCGTACGTCACTGCCCTAGGTGATAGCAGCTGGGCTGCCGCCCTAACCGCCGTGCCTGGTATAGAGGGCTTGTTTACAAGGAGGCTCTTGAGCTGCAATCTGCTGTGCCATGCTTTGTGGGAGTATGCTTGGTGTCGGTTCCTCTGCCTCCCTTCTCCAGGAAGATGCATTTAGCAGAAGAATCCCATCCCGTGGTTTGTGGCAGACTGTTATTTGTGGTGGGAATGCGCCTGGGTGTTGTCCCATTGCCTCGCAGAGGGCTCCTGCGCCCACAGGTTAACAGGAAGGAAGGAGAGCTCTCCTCCGCTGTTCTGTTGAGCATAGGAACTTCTGGATGGCAGCATCTCTGTGGGGCTGGGGATGCTCTGCATGCCATAGAGCACTTGTTCAGCCCTTGAACATCAGAGGCAGAAGGAGCTGAAGCCGTCTGTGCCCGTATGGGAGAGCCAGCAGGGCCGGGAGCTGAGCACTGCTCTAATTAGGGAGCTAATGGGCTGGCTGCGCTGGAAATTAAACCTTCCTCGCACGCAAAGCTTCATCCTGGATCTGTCCCAGCAGACGGATACCCCATTGTGGTGCCCAGCTCCGGTCTCCTCAGACTGATTTCTGGAGGAAGACAGCCCAACTGCTCCAAAGCGGGGGTTTGGCCAGCAGGGTGCTCTGCACCGCCACGCTCACCTCTTTGTCTGCAGGGTTGCACGCACTCTTGCAGGGTTTCCTCTCCATGCAGCACCTTGCATCCAAACCACTGCTGCCTTCCTCAGGAGCAGCCTGGCAGCATCACTCTCCATTCATCTCCTTCTCTGCACCCCGCTGCAGCAACATCAGCATGTGGTACTTCCCCTGAAAGCAGGTGGGGTTGGCTGCACGGTGCTGCAGCTCCAGCCATCCCAGGGAGCACAGAAAGCACTGCGCTTGGCTGCCTGGTGCAGAGCTCATTGCCTCCAAGGGCTTTTCCAGCCAAGGACAGAGGCTAAGGGACTGCTGAGACACCGGTGACACATTGCCCTCCAATGCTGAGCGCAGGGCATCACTGCTCGCCCTCGCATCCCAGAGCACCCGCAGGGGACAGCGGGTGAAAAAAGCTGCTTAGCATCCATCCCTGTGCTTTAAATTGTCCTGGGTTATTGGCGGCGGATTAGGAGGGGATTTGGGATGATTGGTTGCAGCGGGTTAAATATAGGCTGGAGCATGGCAGAGGGCTTGCTGCTGTGCGGGGAGGAAGGAACAGCCCGCGCCAGCACTCTGTCTTTCATCTCTCGGGGGCCACAGCTCTGTGAGTGTCTCTCCATTTCCGACGTTATCCTTCCAAAGCCTGCAGCTGGCTGCTGGCACCTTCTGAGTGAGGCCGTGGCCCAAGATTTACAAATGTGCTTCAGGCACAGCTGTTGTGAGCTCCCTGGGCTCCATCCATCTTCCAGGGCTGTGTGGCCGTATATCTAGCTGCACTCGTCTGCCCTTGTAAATGAGATTTCTATCTCCCAAGTTTTACCTTGCTCAGATAAATGCACTCAGCGCGATGGACTATGCTCCTGGTCAAATTAGTTATGCAGTAATCAGAGCAGTCCGTTGCTGGAAGGAAATACCCACTTGAGTTTCACTCCACTAATGGCCTCCGAGTATGTAGTGCAGTCGCTTGCTTATGGAAGCTGTTACAGCTTGCATAAGGTGCTAGCATCGGGTGGGCTTGCCAACCGGGAGCAGGCTGGGCCTTCCCTACTTGCAGCAATGGGGAGAGCCACGAGATGCCGCAGAAGACCCCGAGAAAGAAGCACAGGAGCCAAGCAAAGCAGCAGATGAAGCTTTCCCCAAAGCCCCAGCCCCCATCACCACCCCGAGCCCGCATGGCCGGGACACTGGGCTCAGCTTGCCATCTAGTGGCAGTCATGTCCCCTCCATGGGGACATGGGGTTTGCAGCCATAGTGGAGGCTTTGTGGCACTTACTCTGTGCAGGTTGCTTTCCCCACCACAGGCTCTCAAGATGCACTGGGAGCCCTCTGTCCATCCCAGAGCATCAGACATAAATGCCCCTTCCCCTGTTGCTCAGTACCCAGGGAAAGCAGAGAGAGGGAACCCACCCGTGTGACCCTGTCCCCTTGCCTTGCAGGTATGCTGGTGGTCAACGTGACCTGGAGGAACAAGACGTACGTGGGGACGCTGCTGGACTGCACGCAGCATGACTGGGCACCTCCCCGGTAAGCACACGGCTGGGTTGGGCAGCACCGGGGCTCCCAGCCCGCCTCGCCCAGGCACAGGGCTCAAACCCACACATGGAAGCACGGCGGGGCCATCACACAATAACCCCCCGTCCTCCTCTCTGCAGGTTCTGCGACTCTCCCACCAGCGACCTGGAGATGCGCAACGGCCGGGGCCGAGGTAAGCGCATGCGTCCCAACAGCAACACACCCGTGAACGAGACCGCCGCCACCTCGGACAGCAAAGGGACCAGCAACAGCAGCAAGACCCGGGCGGGAGCCAACAGCAAAGGGCGCCGCGGGAGCCAGAACTCCTCGGACCACCGCACACCACCCAGCGGCACGGCGGAAGACGTGAAGGCCAGTCCCTCATCCGTCACCAAGCGGAAGAGCAAACCCCTCTCCGACATGGAGCTCAACTCCAGCTCAGAGGACTCCAAGGGCAGCAAACGCATTCGCACGAACTCGATGGGCTCGGCAGCCGTGCCCCCCACGGCAGTCAAGGTGGAGCCAACTGTCCTCGACCGCAACTGCCCCTCTCCCATCCTCATCGACTGTCCCCACCCCAACTGTAATAAGAAGTACAAGCACATCAACGGGCTGAAGTATCACCAGGCCCACGCACACACAGACGATGACAGCAAGCTGGAGGCCGACGTGGACAGCGAGTACGGCGAGGAGCCCTCCCTGCACACCGATGTCGGGAGCTGCAATGGTGCCACTGTGTCACAGAAGGGCTCACTTTCGCCTGCGCGCTCAGCCACCCCCAAGGTCCGCTTGATGGAGCCCCATAGTCCCTCCCCATCCAGCAAGTTCAGCGCCAAGGTCCCCTGCAAGAAGAAGCTGGCAGGGGAAGGAGACACTGACCCCGGTGCCCTGTCCAACGATGGCTCTGAGGATGGTCCCTCGGTGGCCGATGAAACGAGCAACGACGGCTTTGACGCGCTGGAGAAGAGGTGTGTGGATAAAGACAAGTCCAAGAAGGCATCTGGTGCTAAGCAGGAGAAGATGCCTTCCAAAAGCTTGAAGTCTGCCAGACCCATTGCCCCTGCCGTTCCCCCACAACCTATTTACACCTTCCAGACAGCCACCCTCACTGCGGCCAGTCCCGGGTCCTCTGCGGGCCTCACCACCACGGTGGTCCAGACCATGCCGAGCAGCCCCCAGCTCAAACCCATCCAGCCCAAACCGACAGTGATGGGTGAGCCTTTCGCAGTCAACCCTGCCCTCACCCCTTCCAAGGAGAAGAAGAAGAAGGACAAGAAGAAGAAGGAGCCCAAGGAGGTAGAAAACCCTCTGACTCCTGGCAAGGTGTGCAGGGCAGAGGAAGGGAAGAGCCCGTTCCGAGGGGAAACAAGCGATCTCGGGACGAAAAGCGAGGGACTGCTGAATGGCTCCTCTGACCCACACCAGAGTCGGCTTGCCAGCATCAAGGCTGAGGCAGATAAAATCTACAGCTTCACCGACAACGCCCCGAGCCCCTCCATCGGAGGTGCCAGCAGGCTGGAAAATGCCAACCCTGCCCAACCCATGACCCCGCTGCATGTTGTCACCCAGAATGGGGCGGAGGCGAGCTCGGTGAAAACCAACAGCCCAGCCTACTCGGACATCTCTGATGCTGGGGAGGATGGCGAGGGCAAGCTGGAGAGCGTGAAGACAAAGGACCCAGAGCAGCTTGTCAAGGATGGAGCCAAAAAAGCTCTTTTCCCCCCACAACCGCAGAGCAAAGAGTCTCCCTATTACCAAGGCTTCGAAACCTACTATTCCCCTGGCTACCCTCAGGCAAGCCCGGGGCCCTTGAACCCCAGCAGCCAGGCTGCGGCCGAGACACAAGCCTTGAAGCTGAAGAAGGATGAGGAGCAGGAGAACCCGGAGGTGAAGGTGAAGAGCGAGGGCGTTGAAGAGAAGAAGGCAGAGCTGGGCAGCTCCAGCCAGCAGCCCTCTGTCATTCAGCAGCGTCCCAACATGTACATGCAGTCCCTCTACTACAACCAGTACGCCTACGTGCCGCCCTATGGCTACAACGAGCAGGGCTACCACGCTCACCTGCTGAGCACCAACCCTGCCTACCGGCAGCAATACGAAGAGCAGCAGAAGCAGAGGCAGAGCCTGGAGCAGCAGCAGCAGAGAGGGCTGGAGAAGAAGGCAGAGCTTGGCATGAAGGAGAGGGAAGCTCTCAAGGAGGAGTGGAAGCAAAAGCCGCCCATGCCCCCGACGCTCACCAAGGCCCCCAGCCTCACCGACCTTGTCAAGTCAGGGCTGAGCAAGGCCAAGGAGCAGGGAGGTGCTGACATGGCCAAATCCGTCATCATCCCCAAGCTGGAGGACTCGTCCAAGCTTCCAGGCAGCCAGGTGGCCGAGGGGCTAAAGGTGAAGCTGAGCGAGGCCGGCCACCTTGGCAAGGAGACCGTGGAGACAAAGGGTGGCTCCGAGTGCGGCCGGCAAGCAGAGGTGGACCCCGTGCTCTGGTACAGACAGGTAAAGTCAGCCCACTGCCCTCTTGGTGGGCTTTCCCCATGGGTTTCCCAGGGCTGTCACTGCAGAAAACGCGCGTTGTCCTCCGGTGTAGGGCTTGTTCCCATCGTGAAGGGACTCTATGATTTTCCATGTTGGCTGGGGGCCACCGAGGGGAACATGGAGAGCCTGGGGAAGGGGTGACGGCTGAGCTGCTCTCTTCCCAGTCCCCAGTGGTTTGGGGACAGACGGGGCTGGAGGGAGGCAGCTGCCCTGATGTTGGTGTGGTTCTCACAGGAAGCAGAGCCCCGGATGTGGACCTACGTTTACCCGGCAAAGTACTCAGACATCAAGACGGAGGATGAGCGGTGGAAGGAGGAGCGGGACAGAAAGTTGAAGGAAGAGAGAAATCGAAGCAAAGAAGTGGTGTCCAAGGAGGATGGGAAAGAGAGCACCAGCTCCGAGTGCAAACTGACCCCCACTGAGGAGGCTCGCATGGTGGGGAAGGACCCCAGGCCCAGTGTCCACGTCCCCGTGTCCTCCCCCCTCACGCAGCATCAGTCCTACATCCCCTACATGCACGGCTACTCCTACAGCCAGTCGTACGACCCCAACCACCCCAGCTACCGGGCCATGCCCACCGTCATGATGCAGAACTACCCAGGTAGGAAGCCACGGCCATCTCAGGGGCAGCTGTGCTTGTGTCCTGGCCCAATCCCATGGTGATATTGGTGACCATGCTCCAGGAGCCGGGGGTGGGCACAGGGGAGCGATGGCTGGGGTCTCAGTGCCACTCTGCTGGGACATTCACTGGAATGTGGCCACAGCTTGGTGCAGAGCGGCACACCTCTCCTCCTCATGCCTTGTGTGCTGCCTTTCCCTCGCAGGCTCATACCTTCCCTCCAGCTATTCCTTCTCGCCCTATGGGAGCAAGGCGTCCGGGAGCGATGACAGCGACAAGTCCCGTGCCAGCCCCAGTGTCAGCTGTAAGTCCAGCTCCGAGTCCAAGGCCCTGGACATCCTGCAGCAGCACGCCAGCCACTACAAGAGCAAATCGCCCACGGTGAGTCAGGAGCTTTGCCCAGCTCCCGGGAGCTTCCAGGAGGTGCCTGCAGCCTGGAGGAGCTCCCGCTGTAGGAGGTCTGGGGTCGTAGGGTAATCCCGCAACATAGAACTTTTTGGGGTGGATGAGCCAAACCTTCATGCAGGGCTGCTCCAGGGAGGCACTCAGCCCTGCAGCCGGTGGGTGGAAGGGTAGGATGCAAGGGTTGTTTGCATCCTGCAGCAGTGTGGGGCCACCAGACGGCTCCTCTCTGAGTGGGGAACTGGGGGTGGGGGGCTCTGAGGCAGCTCCTGCTCTGGGGCAGGGAGGAGTTGCTGGGCTGAGACCTGCTGGTGGCTTTCACCATCCTTCCCCTTGCTCTGCTGAGCACCGAGGGCACCCTGTAAGTGAGATGGGGACGCTGTGCCATCGGGGCAGTCCTGGTAGAGGGAAGCCCTGTGTGCTGGAGTACCCCCGTCCCTCAGTGCCTGCTGCTTTCTCCCCCACAGATAAGCGAGAAGACAACTCAGGAGAGGGACCGCGGCGGCTGCGGGGTGGTAGGGGGCAGCGGGAGCTGCAGCAGCATTGGAGGAGCTGGCGGTGGGGAGAGGAGCGCAGAGCGGCCCCGGACCTCACCATCTCAGCGCCTGCTCTCCACACACCACCACCACCACCACCTCGGGTACTCGCTGCTGCCGGCGCAGTACAACCTGCCCTATGCAACAGGTGAGAGCCCCGCGGACCCCGGGGAGTGCTGGGCAGCGTGAGCCCTGCACCCAGCCTGGCCGCTGACACCCCCTCTCCCCGCAGGTCTGTCCTCCACGGCCATCGTGGCCAGCCAGCAGGGCTCCGCGCCCTCCCTCTACCCGCCGCCCCGCAGGTGAGGACGGTAAGGCTGCCGCGGGGCGCTGGGCTCGGCCCCTGGGCGCGGGCTGACCCCTTGGCTCCGGCAGGACGTGACGCCGGGACTGGGCTGTGCAGCAGGCATGTGACAGGCTCACATGGGGACGTGCCGGAGACTCCTGTAGACATCAGTTGAATGGTGTTGATTGTTCTGCTGGACGTTCTGCCGCTGTCTGAGGCAGACTGTCCTCTCCCCCCCGTCGGACACACACTGAGCCCCACAGCCCTTTGGTGAGCGGCGAGCCAGCACCTGCGGAAGTATTTATTCTCCTGGGCTCCGGCGCTCGGGATGGGAGCGGATCGCCCACCTGGTGCATATGAAGAGGAAACGGAAGCACTGAGGTCTCTGGATGAATTTGCGGCCTCGCCGTGGGGCTGAGCAGCGCGGGGCATGGGGAGGTGGGGCTGGGACGCTGCCTCCCGCCCCCGTGGGGCCACGGCCGGGCCGAGCCCTGCACTACAACAGTCTCAGGGAGCTGTGGGAGGTGAGCGGCGGGGTGGCTACAGCCGTGGGGTCAGGCGGTCTCGGTGCCCCCGTCGGCCACAGCTCCCCCATACACCTCTCACAGCCCCTCGCCCCGGGCTGGGCAGCGGGACCCTCACCACCCGCCCCGCTGCCGGGGTCTCTCCCCAGTGCCTTGTGCGGCCCGGCCCCACGGCTTCCCCCTGGGCCCCGAGCCGTGCCCCTGGGGGTGCCGATCCCCTCGCACCCTCCCCTCTCCCATCGGCTTCCCCGGGGCTGTGGGCAGAGCTCCGCGAGGAACAAGCACACTTAGGCTCTGCCCAGAGGCACGAGGTCGCTGCTGCCGCTCCCTGTGCCCGAGGACAGGGGCTTTCTGGTCCTCTGCCCGCCTGCCGCCCCCCGGCCAGCGCTACCTCGGCCCCACCGTATCCCCCCGGGCCGGGGCCGCAGTGCCGTCTCCGCTGTGCGTGCGCGGGGCACCCCCGGCCCCAGGGCCGCTGTACCGGGATGCTCTGTACATACTGTAAAAAGCAATTGTTTGAAAGCTGTTGTTTTTGGGTTTTGTTTTCTTCCCGTCCCCCTGCTCTCCCACCTTTCCCAGCCCGAGGGATGCCCGGCAGCGCGGCGCTCCCCGACGCCTCCCAGGTTGGCTCATTGCTCTTCCAGCGGTCGCCCCACGAGGCAGCGGGGCCGGGGTGCTGCAGGGTCACCCCATGGCCAGGGCCGCCCCGGTAGGGTCAGTGACCGCAGGCGGAGCAGAGCGGGGCTGAGCCGTTGGTGTTGATAGCTCTCGTTTCCATTGGAGTTGCTGTGTTGGGTTTCATTTCAGTCTTCCTGATTCTGCCCTTCTGTAAAGTGTACATTATTACCAAGTTCCTTGTTTTTTATATATATATATATAAATATATATATATACAAACTGTACTCTTCTTGCCTTTGTACATTTGGGCAAGGAGAGAGAATAAATCTTTTTAAGAGACAATCACAAACCTGTGAGGGTGGCTTCTTCTTCCCATCCCTGCTCCCCTGCGCTGCGGGGCGTTGGGGTGGGGGATCCGTGGGCAGCCCCTGGTGCCCAGCACGGTGCACGGATCTATAGCCCAGGGCAGAGACCCGTCCCTACGCCATTTAAAGCCCCAGAAATGCACTTAAAGGGATAACTGATTGCTACTCTCCAGGAAGGTCAGCTGTTGAGAGGCACCAGGCATAATTAAGGCTTTAATGGGCAGCAATTATATAAAGGGATGGGTGTGTTGGAAGTGCAGCAGTACCGAGCTCAGGAGCCACTCCTCACCCCACCACCCGGCCTGCAGGGAGGGACCACAGCCATTCCCCCAACCAGGAGGTTGGGGTCGTCCGTTCCACTCAGGGACTTGGGAAGGGATGGCAGCCCTCTGTGCCGTACCCCTTGAGCTCACATCTCTCCTGCTTCCATCGCACTGGAAGGGAAGAAGGGCAAAGAGACACAAAATTTAAGATGATTTCTGCACAGCAGCTCATATCCCAGCCCCACCTCTCTCCCCTTAGACAGAAAACACTGAGTACAATTACAGAATGGCTCAGCTTCTGTTCTAATGAAATCCTCCACAGGACAGCGAGCACACACAGCCCTCACAGACATCTCTACATGCAGAAGCCAGGCCAGAGAGTGCCAGCAACACATCTTGGGGCACAGTCCACCCTGCGCATATGGCCCTGAAGGCAGGCAGCCCATCACAGCAGGGCAGCTCAGCCACGAGAGCATAGGTGCGATGGAGAGGAAAGCACCTCACTCTGGGCACCGTTGCTCCCCTGGCCAGGAGGACAGGTGTGAGAACAGCCCCACACCCAGCCCTGGGACAAGACCCACCATCACAGATGCGGGTGGGACGCAGCCCCTGGATGGCGCTCCCACCGCTCCTCCACCCCACAGGAACCGCTGCAGTATGAGGAAGGCTCAGCTCTTGCAAATAAGCAGCCTCAGCTGGGTGAAATTAATCTGAATGCCCCTTTTATTGAACGCGGTGATAGTGCAGTGGTAACATTGAACAGAGTAAGACTGCTTAAACAAAAGCTGGAAGAGGAAAGAAAGCTGGGTGGTTTTTCTTTAAAAAAAAAAGAGAAAAATGAAAAAAGTTAGACCAGTTAAAACAGCATTGGTTGCCCCAAAGCAGAGGTGCAGAGGGGTTTTAATGTAGTGTTAAAGTTAACTCACACCTCCTCCACACGTCTAACCCCCAAACATGCCTTACTTTTAAGAGTCTGAGTGAAAACCAAGAGGTGGTCGGTCAGATGAGCGCACGCCACACATCGGGTGATGGGGACAGACCAACACTGATGGAGAGAAGTCAGGTTGATGATGCTGCACCTACTGCTGTGCTCCCTAAGCGGGCCCACACAAGGTGCCTCTAGGCTAGCACAGCACACAGCCGCGTGGCAGGAGCTCCTATGCCAGTTGATAAACATCTTCCATTTACTATTTGGTGATTACATGTGTGTATATATAGTTCTCTAGGCAACACGTTTCAATGAGATAGTCAACTCTGAGGATACACAGGCCAATCTAACAATGAGAAATGCAGTTTCAGTCCAACAGAAGCTTGTTTTCCCTTTCCTCAAGAAAGGAGATGTAACCCTCTCTCCCCTCGAAAGCGTTTTCAGGTCACGCTTGGGTCCCCTGCTGCAGCTATTCTTCATCAGAGGAAGAGTTCTGATCCAAGGGGTACACCATGAACATCACATCTGGCCGCGACGGGACAGAGGGGTGACCAGGCCTCACGATCTCAAAGCCCAAGAAGCTGAAGGTCTTCAGGAGCGGTGCTACCAAAGAGAAGGAAGTGTGTTAGCACCAGGAGCCATCCTCTGCACCTGCCGCACCCTAGGAGCCACGAACACCCCTCCTAAGCACAATGGGGATCTGCAGCCACCCTGCAGCACGCTGATGCTTTTCGATCTGCATTTATTCGGGGGCTGCAGCTCTGCTCAGGACAGCCATCCCCAGCCCAGGGCACCCTCTGGTCATCGGCCCGGCCTTCAGGCACAGCCAGGTTTAACAGCAACACCTCATGCCTTATTAATTTAAAAGCAAGCAGAACCCAGCATCAGGTGTCTCCTCCACTATAGAGGTCACCCGCACAGCCACTGTTGGCAAAACGCAAGAACTCGTTCAGTTGAAAATTATTTTTGGCATGCTAACATGGAGTGACATCTTCCTGGGCTCAGTGTGGCTTAGCTGTAATAGCATGCTCTGCTTTAGGGAGTACAGCACAGCTTGTGATGTAGCAGAGTAAAATTAGAATTAAGGCTTGAATTACTCCTGCCATGGCGATTTGCTTGGTTACGAGCCCGCATCTAGTGAGATCTGAAGTGACACATCCATAGCTCTGTACCTCATCACAAATCTCCAACTTCCGTGCTCTAATCGCTCACCCAACACATCTATCTTTAGATCCTAAAGCAGCTCTCTTAAGCCATAAGCATCTCCCATCGAGGCAGGATTACCTGCAGGCCTAGGAAGGGCAAAAGTGCTGGGAGATCTTTAAAAAGCAGAAGGGCATCGGGGCAACGAGCTACCAGGGTTCATGTCCTGGGTATTAACCTCTCCAAATCACAGAGGCTGGTGGCAAATACCTTCATTCCTCCCCCAGGAGGGAGACTTAAAAAAAGCAGCACATGTAAGGATTCCTGCAGGAGAAAGCACCCTATGAAGCCCCAGGACACACCAAGTTTCTGCGTGGGTTCAGCAGCACTGCTTTAGATCTAAGGAGTAAATCTCACAGCAGGGCCAAGCTCTCACCTCTATCTTCTCTGCTTTTTCTGAAGCAAATAAAGACATAGTTGACTTTCATTTTTTCTTCAGCAAATTCCAGCAGTGCTGATAACCTGCCAAGGAGCAAGAAGACAAAAGAACATCAGCTATAGGAAGGGCTGTCCTGAGGAAGCCACTGAGCACCATCCGTGGCTTGGATGCTGTCGGGCAGAACGATGACTTGTTTACAGATGTCTCTCCCCCGGCGAACAATAAGAGCCAAAACAATGGGCTTCCTGCCTTCGTGTCCAACCCTGAGGCCGAGTCCCCAGCACCCACCAACACGCAGCCCCACCAGCCAGCAGTGGTGCACCAAAGCCTTTGGAGGTGGGGACCTGAACGTGGCAGCTGTGTGCATTCATTCCCTCTGCTGGCAACGCACACGACCCGTAGCGCACAAAGCCGTTTCCTGAACTCATCACCTGGCTGGCACAGCCGAGGAGCCGCACAGCAGAACCCAGCTTCCTTCCTCTCCCCAATTATTTGCCCCCTCCTGGTGGGCACAAAGCAGCACTGAGCCCCGGAGCGCCCCACCGCCATTTGCGATGCAGGCTGTGAGCGCGGTGACAAACAGGGCTCGAATTGAGATCTAATTAAACAGCAGTCAGCGAGACCAGAGCACACTGAGGGAGATTAAATTTGCAAGGATTTTGTTAATATGGTAATGAACTACTTTAATTATAGCCTCTACTTGGCTGTTTTACCTAGCTAAAAATAAGCCTGCAGAATCGTGCTTGAAGCCACAATGAGTGGGGCAGGTGAAGGCTGCCCAAGAATCAGGGGCACATGTGGGGCTGACCGCAGGGACTACACAGACATTCAACAAGACTCAGAGCCCAGGGACCAGCGCAAGGCAGCAGGAACAGCACAGGCCGAAGGTGCCTGATGAGGCTTTTGTTGTAGTGAACTGGTCTCATTTGCTGATGAAGCCCATCTTAAAGTTTAGAAGGACTTCAGAGGGCTCTGCACAGGAATCCAGCAAAGCCACATCTACGCCACGGCGTTCCCCGCCAGAGATCTCCGGTGATGTGCTTGGCAGGGAGTAGCTGCTCTGGAAGCTGCACTTACACAGACTTCCCACAGCAGAGCTGTCTGGACAAAACACGGCCCTATTCTGCCAGCAGAGAAAAATCAGAGGCTCTGGCAGAGCCAGCAGCTTGCATGGCAGCAGCCCAACAGCAGAACCACCTACTGATGAGAAGGAGCACAGCAATATAATGGAGTTTTTCCCCACTGGAAGAGAGGAAAATACTTGCCAAAAGAAGCTTGCCAATTGGCCAGCAGAATAAAATGTTCCACAAAGTATGCAAAGAATCACTCCACTCATTTCTTGAGTATTTTTCATTAGCGCAGGGCCTCCAAAAACAGTAACCCATCCTGAATGACCACCAAGGGGAAGAAAATATCCTCCTGCTAGTCTCCCATATATGCATCTCTGAAGACAAGCTGTGAAGGACACACTTCAGGTGTAAAACCATGGAACAGAGCTGCTGTATGTACAGCTCACCTCCCCACACATCATAAACATAAGCAGAACGCCACAGGCACAGCTCTGGGACCCCAAACTTACCCTTCTTTGCTTCCATCAGCTAATAACCCATCAGGGATTTCCACAAAGAGGCTCTGATTTGAAAGCACTGCATCCCAGGAGGAGGTCTTCACCTCTGTGACCTTGTACTGGAAGTGGACAACATGAGGCTTCCCTTCATGCACTGGGACATCTTGGCTAACAGTGATCTTCTCATCCTGCACAGGGGAGGGAGGAGAGCTCATGAAATGCACTGTAGGGTACGGACACACCACAATGAGCGTTCAGGCCTTGGAGCAGTGCTCTAAATGCATCTTCCTGTTCACATGAGTACAGTTCTGCATATTTGCCCTATACTCAAGACCTGGGCAGCAAGGGGCCATTCAGGTTTTGGAGGGCAGTTCATGAGCGACACCTGAAGCCCACACCAACATGCTAGAACAGCTTCTGCTGCTGCAGTCTGACCACTTTTGTCACCCTGCTCCCCAGCACAGTCTTTTTGTTTAAGGGATGACCACAAACTGCTTCCCCAGATCCCACAGCCAGCTGGTACGGCAGTGGATTAAGGGAGGAAAAGATAGCACAGAGAGAATCCCAAACCAGACTGAAGCTACATGGATTGAAGACTGTGGCAAGGTCTTTTCCAGAGACCACAGATGTATGCACACCCCCCTAACACAGCTCTAAGCAGGATGCCAAGCGTGCAGCCTGCCTCAAATTCAGCTGAGCAGTTCCTAGAAAACAATTCTGTGGTTAAGTGCCATTCCTTCTCCTGACAGTTTTCGTAGGCAGCAGGCTTGCCCAATAATAACTTCCACATTTAGCTGTGAAAAGCCCCAGCGAAACGACTGAAGAAATTCATTAGGTCCCAGAGTAACGCTGTCAACTGCAGCTGAATTGTTGTATCAGGGCAATGAAGCCTTACAAGCTCTGAGATGCAGGAAGAGCACCTCAGCCTCTTATCTTTAATTAATATATTCCACCTATGCAGTTCTGAGTGTAATGCCCATACCCAAGAAAAGGCAGTATGGTTTGGATCCATGGTATTCCTCACAAGCAGGAGGGCAGGGGATGTTTCCTCAGTAGTGCAAGCACTGCAGAAAGAAGTGGCTCAGCAGGGAAGACCTCTGAGAAGGCTTCCAGGCTCCTCCACATTATTTCCCACTGTTTTAACCCCTATCACCACACATCCAAGCATCCAAACCCCCTGGTTTTGCTGCAGTGCCAATAAAGAAGCTGCTGAGCATGTTAATGCTCATGACATCGGCTCCGCATGTAAATCAGGAACTGCCTGCCGCTGGTCACCAGAGCAGAGGAAGCTGCTGTTTGTTTCAAGTGCACAAAGCTGCGTGCTGAAAAACAAGTTTACACTTGGTCAGAATAAATATCCTGCAGGAAATAAACGTATTGGCTGAGCTTGAAACAAGTCTGTGGGTTCTGTGATGGTTTTAAGCCAAGTGCACCAAGAAGCCTACCTACCAAGAGCTGCAGCTGGAGAGGGGACACCTGACCATGGCACAATAGAGCTGGTGGAAAGAGTCAGGTCTCAGCACCACAGAGGTCCATTTCAAAACAGTACAACAAAGGGATTACACACACCTTTCAGCAGTGACTTCATGGGAACCTTTTGCAGTTTTTCCTGTGTGCAGAAAGCCTCTTCATTTTGGAGGAGATCTCTCAAGTATGAGAAGCTTGCAGATGCTTTTCTCATACTTCATATAAACAAGAAGAGAAGAAAGTGGAGAAAGGCAGGGGAGGGGGTGGCATATGCATTGGTTTGTGTGGGAAGATCTGCAAAGCCTGCAGCAGCAGGGAAGGGCTCCCAGAGACTCCCGGTCCTTCTGCAAGCAGAAGTCAGGCACTTTCAAAGTCTTCTCCAAACTCTGAACCTAGCAAGGTTTCCCACTTACATGGATTAAAAGAACTAGTTCCCCTGGTTCTGTGGGAACTGCATTTATACAGCCCATCTCTTTTTTTTTTTTTTTTTTTATTCCTGTGTATCAGAATAGTAACATCCTGAGGAGAGATGATGTTCCTGGGAAGCAGTAGCCCAGAATTGTTTGGAACATGCTTGAAGCAAAATCCTGTTTGTGCAACAAGCATCCAGCTTTCACTCACTCACCCCTGCAGAATTGCCCCTGCCACTCTGTCTTTTATCCCCAGCTGCCTGCTCTGCATCCCCAGGCTCCTTTTTGGCAGCTGAGCTGCAAGGATCAACTTCCACTTGGTTACAGTTCACTAAGTGCAAGATTTCCCATCCCAGTTACACTGTTGAAACATCCCAAGCAGGATGGGGGGAAAACCCCAGGTGCTGGCAGGACAGGGAGGAAGGATGTTAGGATCTTCTTGTGTTAAGTGTCTGAACACAAGAACACCAACAGCTACAGGGCGCCATGCTGCTTAATTTATAATGCTGTTGTGTACAAGCACTGTGCTGCAGGCTCATTCAGAAAGGTCATCCCCTCAGCTAGAACAGCTGATACAGCTGGAAAAAGGGCTTAAGCTTTTGGGTCCAGATGCCTTTCCATGTCACGCTGCAGCACCATTGACTTGAGCAAGCAGCAGAGAGGGCAGGCTCCCAGTGACCGACATCTGAAGTGGGACTTGAAGTTGCTCTAAACAATTTAAAAACACAACCTGCTCTGCTCTGGGATGAGCTGTGCTAAGGAACAGGTCAGTTCCTAAAGATTCTGGTAGCAAACTGGGTTTTGTCAGCAAAGTAGTGAGCATTCTCTCATGCATTTCCAGAGAAGACTGTGTAGCTGTGACCTTAAAGGGCCTGCATCATTTCATCATATGAAGTCTGCTTGCCTCCCACAGGGTAATTAAAATCAAGACTAACACCTATGACAACATTGCTGTCTGAGCTGCTGAATTTGCAAGCTTAGCATAAGTTTAGGCAACTTCATCCAATAGCACTTTACAGCCTGGTCTGTGGGAAAACAGCCCTTGTCCCAGAAGGCGAGAGATGCATGCCACTGTAACGTAACAGAGAAGATGCACTAACACCCGTTATTCTACCAAAGAGTCAATCCAGATGGAAGCCAAAAAGATCCCTTACAACACAGGTGGCCACAGAATGAGAGGGACACAGCACTCCTAGGCAACTCTGCAAAAAAACCCACTGTGATCCTGTCCCTCCCTGCACACAGGAACGTTGCAGTTTGAGAGCAGCTTGCTGCTTCCACAAAGTTCAGGTGGCTCCCAGGCCTGGACAGCATTGCCTTCTGGAGCAGGGCACAAAGAGCTTGCCAACCCTTCTCCCTCTGCATTTCACCTTTCTGCTTCCCATTTCCCCTCTTTGCACAACATTTGAGAAGTTGCCTTCATGCGCTGCTCTGCAGGCAGCAGCTGGAACAGCCTCCGGGAACGGGGCTCACCAGCTATTGGCTGCACACCTCTGATAAAAGTTTATTAAGAAACCAGTGATACTTAAGCAAGACAGAGCTGCCGGCAGGGTTGCTGAAAAAAAATTAACTGTTTCCCCACATATTATCTCAGAGTTATTTGTGGTTATTTCCAGGAGGAAGCAAGCAGAGTTGTAACACAGGTACAGGTCATTATTTGGACAACAGATGTTACCTTATAAATCAGAGCTGAAAGAGAAGGATCCCTGCTACCCCCTCGCCCACCGGGGATCTTCGACAGTGGGTGAGGGGCATCAGGAGCACCACAGAGGCCCCGGAACGATGTGCCTGCAGCACTGCAGCTGGGGACAGTTACTCAAAGGTAAAATACTACTGCAAGAGAAAAAAGAGAATAGCAGTTAGCAGGGATCAGGCTTCCAATGCTCCAGCTCCCCACCCCAAGCCACTTGTATTCCTGCTCCTCTATGTCCCCACAGGAGGGGTACCCATGGACCTTTCACACCTACAGGTCTGCACTAAACCACCTTGCTGTCCACACATTGTGAGAACGGCAGAGCTTTGCTGGAGGCAGAGGAGGGCTTTGGTAGCCACAAACCCAGAGAGAGTGCTGAGCAACCCCTTGCTAATAAGGGACAGCTGGAAGCCTGCCAGGAGCAGATGGCTGAAACGCATGACCAGATGAGCACACATTTTCTATAGACAAATATCTACAAATAGATCAACAGGGCTCAGAAGGAGGAGGTTTAAAGTTTCACGTTTTCGAAACAGGGAGGAGTGAAAGGGCTGGCTCTTCAGACACCTCCAACATACTGCACAACATCCCAGCTGGCATTTCCACACGCGTGTGAAACATCACACAAGTGTCTCTCAGCCCAATCCTATCTGTTACAAGCTCACCTCACAGACTTTGTCCTGAAGTTGGTTTTTATGAGCTTAACACAAGTGGAAGAAGTTCCCCTTGCGATCTCAAAGTTTGCTTGCATCTCCTGCTAGTGGACCTTCAGGATCACTCTGTGCACAGGCTTTAACACCTACTCTAGCTTTCAGCATGTTCACAAAAGCAAGTTACTCTGCTTCTGGAGCATTATGTCCTTTATCAGCACCAAAAAAAGCCCTCCGGACAAGGCAGCAGCATTCCTGTAACCGAGCCTGCAAAGTCAACACAAAGAAAGCAGCCCTTGCCCAGCACCACCGTGATGGAGCACACCAGCACAGAGCTGCATGAACACCACCCCATCACAACTTCCCAAAAAACAGAGCGAGGCTGCAAGGGACAGGCTCCATGCAAGCATCCACATCTGGCTGGATGTGCTGAAGCTTCTCAGGTGAGGTGGTGCTGCTCTTCACTGCAGCCCTGCTCCAAGAACTCAGCACCCAGGGAGTGCTGCGGTGCACCACACCACCTGAATGGCTTGAGCAGCATGCAGGGTATGGAACGCGTGCCAGCAGGTTGAAAACAACCAAAACACTTGTGGGTGCCAAAAATAACTTGCAAATGCAGTTACGACACAGGCTAAAGTCCTGGCTATGTACCCCATACCAAAACAATCTCTCCGAAGAAAACAGAAGTATTCTTCCTCCACGTATTTCCTCCTTCAGTTTTGCTAGATAGTGCTCTTCTGCAGTGTTCCCATGTGGCCGTGGCCTACGGCAGATACTGCTTGCAGAACGGGCTGCTGAACCCACCGGAAGAGCCATGAGGCACTCACACTGGAGATGTCTGAGGGCAGAATCCCTCACACACACGCCCGGTTGCACTCTGTGTTAATACAGTCCCTCAGCACGTCATGACTGGGGCCATCAATGGACCAGTGTGTATTCAGTAGTAGTGGATGTGGAGAGGCATGACAAAGCACTTTGCTGTGCCATTCCCCACCCCCAGAAAGCTGCTGGCAGCTTTGTTTTTCCCTTCCCTCCTCCCTCATCCCCCAGTTAACAATGTACTATTGATAGCTCTCTCCAACTTGCAGCCAATGCATCGAGAAGCTGGATAATGAAGTGCAGTTGTGGGGGGAAAAAAAAAATAAGGAGAGAGAGGCAGCAGTTTTCATGTAAAGCAGCTCCGGCCACTTCCCAGTTTTGCTTCCTCTGGCACATGCAGGAGGCAGAACATAAGACTCCTTCTTCAAGGGCTGAGCCTCCAGGCCTGGCCTCGCCCAACCTGCGGGCTGCCTCATCTCCCACCAAAGAGCCCTAACGGCGGCACGGGACACCAATCAAAGGACTTTCCCTTATTCCCGACACTGTGGTCCCACGAAGAACTTCACACCACAGCCCGACAAAGCCTCCTGCCTCGACATAACCGATGTAGAGCACAAACTGGCACAGCGCTGCCATTCGCTGCAGCCTCTTCTTGCTGGAGGAGCAAGCTGGAGCAAAAGGCGCTGGGCCCACCGGGCTCCTCTCGCTGAACAACGCACAGAGCTCCGTGCCCACACCGCGGCTGAGGCGGGAGAGCGGCGGCGGCCGCTGGGCGTCACTTCGCAGCGGACACCCGCTCACCTTCCAGCTGCACACCTGCAGCCCGCCGGCACCTCCGGGCCCCGCTGTGCCGGGTCGGGCCGCTTCCTTCTCTCGCGCTGAAGACCGGTGCCGGGTGCCGTCCCCACACAGCCCCATCGGCAGCGCGGGGCCGCCCGCACCGCCAGCCCCGTGCCGACCTCCCGGGGCCGAGAACGCAGGGAGAGCCCCGCTAACCGCAGGACGGCCGAGCGCCGGGCCCTATTGCGGGGGCCGCCCGGCCGCCGCCGCCGCCTCCCGCCCACCTCAGCCGAGGGAAGGCCGCAGCCCGCCGGGGCCCACCCCGCCGGAGCTCCTCGGGCCCAACGCCCGCCTCCGGCAGCCTACAGCTCCCCGAGGAGCGCGCAGGGGCCCGGCGAGGCCGCGCACCTGTCCTGGGTGTTTATCATCCTCGGCTGCCTCCGGCTAGGCTCGGGTCCGCTCGGCTCCGCACCTCCTCCCTCCTCCGCCGCCGCGCTCCGACTGACCCCCACCGCGCTCCGCGCCCCGCCCCCTTCCCCTCGAGCGTTTGGCCACGCCCCCTCCGGAGGGCCACGCCCCCTACCGCGCGCGCCGGGCAGGCCGGGAAGATCCACCGCCCCAAACAAAGGCGGCGCGCGCCCCTGCCGCGCATGCGTGCTGCGCTTCTCCCCTCAGCCCTGCGCCTCGCGGGGGTTGGGCCGCGGGGACCCGGCGGCGGTTCCAGCATCCGTGGGTCTGAGGGTCTGTGAGTCTGTCTGCTCCTGGGCCCGGGGGTACCTCCGCAGGGCCCACCCGTGGCTGTGATGCGTGATAGCCTGCCTGGTACGTGGTAGTGGTACTTCAGAGGTGGTCTGGGGACCTATTGACCCATAGCCCAGATGAGTAGGAGCCAGGAGGACATACGGACCCATAACCCAGGTGTATAGAAACCAGAAGGACTACAGAGCCATCGTTCACATGAGTAGGACCCAGAAGGTCCTACAGACTCCTAATGCAGATAAGGAGGAGCCAAAAAGACCTACAGACCCATAACCTGGATGTATAGAAACCAGAAGGACCTACGGACCCATAACCCAGACGAGTAGGAGCCAGGGGGACATACGGACCCATAACCCAGACGAGTAGGAGCCAGGAGGACAAGAGAAATGGGAATGTGGCCATCAGCACACACAGCTGCCTCTTGCAGGACTCTGCACGCTCTTGTGATGGGCAGTGGGGCACGGAGCCTGGGGAGCTGGGCAGTGCGAGCAAGCTGTGAGCTGTGGTGGGTTCAGCCTGCTGCAAGAGAAGTTCCTCAGGCCTCTGGGAGCTGAGCTGCAGCGCATCTGGGGAAGCCTCACACCTACTCGCCCTCTCTCACGCTGCCTGTCCCTGTCCACGGGCTCCAGCCTGCAGGCAGCGCTGCTTCGGGGCTCCCTGGTTCCCAGCGCTTGCGTTGCTTTGGCAGGAAGTGACCAGCTGTTGTGCAGAAAGCTGGCCTCCAGCCAGAGCCCGAGTTCAAACACAGCCCAGCAAATGGCCTTTCCCCCTTCCTCCGTGCTGAAAGCCTTGCTCACAGCCGTAATTCTATTTATAATACCCAGGAAAAGCAAGCTGAGACTTTCCCACAGTGCCTGCCTTGCAGGCGATTGTTGTTCGGGAAGCTGGAATGTACACGATATTATTTTTGAATCCCCCGGGAAGGATTTCATTGCGCGTCCCTTCGTGTCCCCATCTGTGCCGAGGAACGTTTTGCTGAGCGCGAGGCCTTTGCTGCTGCTTGCAGCTCTGAGAAGCTTTGCTGAGATGCTTTGGGTGTCTCTGTGCCTGCAGCACACATGTGTCCGCCATCCCCAGTGCTTCTGGGTATTTTGCAGGGTGCCCAGATGTGCTGCTAGGATGGTGGTTCCACCCCTGCCTGCCCGTTCCCAAGGCACTTCTCACTGCCAGTGGGGTCTGTGGCACGTGTGACTCTTCCATTTGCCAGCACTGCAAAGCAGTGCGCTGCTGTTGTTCTTAGGGCATTTCTCTGCCCCTTTTTGCTGTCCTTGCTGTACAGCAGCGAGGCTTTGCTGGGCGCTGTCATCCTGCTGCCTAGAGTGACAGTTCACTAGGCAAGCAGCTTCCCAGCTCCCAAAGCTCTGTGCGTTCTTTTAGCATGCCATCCCACGTGGCAGTCCAGCAGAGTGTGTTCCTTTCCCGGCCTGGGAACACTTCTTGTGCTGCAACCACCGTGAGGTAGGGCTGGCACCTCAGAGCTGCTTTGCTGTTTGTTGTGCCAGTTTTAGGATTCGTTATCCCAAATTCCAGGTGATGATGTCTGCAGGCCTCGACGTTTAAGGGCCTGGCAGCCTCACAGTGCTGCCTGGGGTGGAAGATGCCAGGTGGAGAAAGGCGAGGAGGAGATGACAGGAGGACAACTGGTTGGTCACAGCCTTCCTGAACATGGGACTGACAGCAGAGATGCTACCCAGGTGTTCAGGCCTGCAGAGGACAGCAGGGTTCCCGTGGGAAGGGATCGTCTCTTGAACGTTTGCTCTGCATTCTTCCTTGGCATCAGTCCTGGCCATGAGTTTGTGTGAGAAACGGCCATAAGTGCGTTCACCCTTCTGGCTGGCTCCGTGGCAATGCAGTCACCAGCTCCCCGCCGACCTCGCAGCCATGCAGCCTCGCAGATAAGGAAACCCGTGCTGCTGCAGAGCTGGTTGTACTAGGGAAGCTGTAGCCTTTCCCTCTGCCTGCTCCCACAGTGAGTACCGCGTGCTTTTCCCTTGGCTGCGCCCTCACCATCGCAACCAGAACCTCAGAGCCCTCAGTGCCACATAGCTGTGTCGGAGGGGTGCTGTCTCATGGAAAACATTTAGGATCAGAGCTTTCAAATTAAAGATAGAAAAAGGTCGGTAGCTTTCCAAGTAATTAATACCCTGTAGTTATTTAAAACTGTCTTTAGAAATGTGCCGTTCTGAACTTTCTAGGGCTGAGAACGTATCTGGGAATACAGTTATGTCTTCAGCTGCAGCCTTTTCACCCTGCTTTTGTGATTGCTCTTTTTCTGTTAGGATCTTGTTTTGCCAGGGGGAAAAAAAAATACAAAACGGAACGCTGCCAAGAAATTTTGTTTTCATACCTTGGTCCTCCCAGGCTGCCAGTTTGGCCTTCCTGTGCTGACACGTATTGCATTACCGGTGCTGCAGCACCAGCAGCGTTCCTGACACCTGGTTTTGGCTTCCCATGTTTCTGGGTGAGCCGTGGATGTGCTCAGGGAAGCCGGTCGGCCTGCAGGGCTGTGAGGCTGGAATCATGTCTCAGAGTTCTCGTGTGATTGTCCACCTCGGGGATGGGTTTTAATGGCTGAAGCAAGCCATGCTGATACAGTTTTCTGCTGTTCCTTCGTATTTCCATCGCAGTGAGTTGATTCCCTGGCAGACCTGCCTGGAGCTGGGGGTCAGAGCTGAGGCACGGTGCTGCCATCCATGTCCCTCTGTTTTTTAATGAGCTCTGTCAGAATTTGTTACTTAGCCATTAAGTGGTGTCAGCGCAGAGTTCATGCATGAGCTAAGTTGAAAATCTGCTAGGTGTGAATTAGTGATGAGAGAAAAGCAGGTCAAGGAACATGTTGTTTCAGAGCACGCTGAGCTTCAAGCTTAGCAGAGGCGATACTGGTGCATCCAAGGTCTTGAGCAGGCAGAAATAAGAACATAGGCAGGAGATGAGAGCAGGTGATAAGACGTGGTAGCCCATCCATCGGTCCGTTGTGGTTCTGCATGTCACCAACGAGCAGCGTGCTCTGAAGATGTTCTGGGCCAGTCCCCAAGCCTTTGCAGACATCAGAGGGCTCTGCTTGCATCAGTGAGATGGTCATGGGTTCAGGTGCTGCTGCGAGAGACATGTGGATCCCCAGCAATCCTGCACAGTGTCAGGATGGGTTGCCCTGCAAAGGGAGGCAGGGTTTTACCTCAAGTACTGGAAAAAGACACTTCCTCCGCCTGTGATCACTTGGCATAGCACCACCTGGAAATGAGGTGTGATGGAAAAAATAAGCCACGAAGAACAAAGCCTACAGCAAAGGCAGGAATGTGTAAGTGAGAGGTTCGGGCATGTGGCTCCCAGCTTGTGGCTGCGTCAGCTCGCTTCCCTTGGTCAAAATAAAGGTGTCTGAGTTTCTCTGCCTCTGTTTGCTGTGATGGGAGGATGCTCACTGCTTCTTTTCTGCGTCATCTTGGCCTCCCTGTTCCTCTGTGCCCGGAGCCCTTTTCTTTGGCTGCTCATGGTGTCGGATGCTCGTGGTTCGTGCTGTAGGATACAGCCAAGCCCTCTTGGTGCAGGCTCTGGTGGATGGCACCGAGTGCCAAAAACGAGCCCTGGGGAAACATCTGAGGACAAATTGCTAATGAAGAGAGAGGAGTGCTTTTCTGGAGGGACCCGCCTGGGGAAAGGAAGGCCTTTGGGGAGCTAAATATTGTGTTTAAAACATAAAGGCAGGAACATGCTTCCCAGCGTGCAGACAAGTGGCATGCAAGCTGCCTTGTTTTGTGGCACACCGGTAGGTGCAAAGGAAATGCTGTGGCTGATAGAAAGCAAAAGGGCTGGTGGATGTGACATGGAAAGCAGACGGGCTGTGAGGAGGTGTCTTGCTCTGACACACTGCACATCTGAATCCAGCTAGGTCTTCGTATTGATTTTTGTAAAAGCCCTTCCAATTACTTTTGCAATGAGCTCATTCCTTCTGGCACATCTCCTCTCCCTTGTTCATTTAACACAGGCTTTGTCGCACCTCTCTTCAGCCCTCTGCGTGTGAGCTGGGAGCAAGCAGCTCTGTTGTTGTCCTCAGGGAAAACCAGGCACCTTTGGGGCATCTCGTCTTGGCTGCTTTTCAGCGCTGCGTGACAGTGGGTTGAATGGAGCCGGAGGTGTTTCTAATAGAGCTGTCTGAAGTCAGCCAAAATACAGCTGGCGTGCTCTGCACCGGCACAGCAAGGCTCGCTCAGAAGCTGCCTTTCCTTTTGTTTCGGTGTTTGGGTTCCAGGCATGTTGTGAAGTGATGCTGGAGGCTTTGCCTTGGCTGTTGGCTGGGCAGCCTGGTGGTCCAGGAGCGCAGATTTGCTCCGGGCTGCAAAGTGCCTGCTTGCTGAAGCTTCTGGAAACAAAGAGCTGAGGAGCTCACAGACCTGTCCAGGCAAAACACCTCCTCTGTTTGCTCTAATAATACTGTTTTTCTCAATTCTACACCCCCAAAACAATGTGTCTGGGCCTGTTTTAATCCACTGGATCACTCGGAGGCTACAGCTGAGGTCTGGTATCCGGATGTTTCCCAAACCTGATCCTGCCCATGTCCCATCCTGCGGGCTGCTGGAAGAGGTAACACCATTCCTCTTTCCCTTACCGCCTGCGCACATCTGTGCTTGGGGTTGCTCTCTAGAAACCCTCATGCTCCTATATGGCTCTCCCATGGTTTTCTGCACGTGCAAGGGCTTCTGCTCGGTGTCTTTCCATTCCCACGTGGTCGGATTCATAAAGCTGATGTTTCTGTGTCCCCACAGGAATTTGCAGGCTCAGTGAAACTGCTCAGGTCTCCCCGCTGAGGCTGACTATGTGTTCACCCTCCAGACTGCTTGGGAACGAAGGCAAAGAGAAGAACATTGTCCCGCAAAGCCACGTGCCTCGCTTGCAGTCTGGGAGCTGAGGCACAGCTTCTGACTTTGCTCTGCAGCCCCTGTGTCCCAACCACAACCCAGGACACTGATCAACCTGAAGCTGCTGGTTTTCTTGTGATGGGCTCCTGTATGCGTTCCAAATACTGTTGAGGCTGCTCTGTGGGTATTTTTAGTGTGAGTGAGTATAAATAGGCACGGGTACTTGTCTCCTAGAATTTTCTTCTTTAAGGTTTAATGGATATTTTGCCAAGAGATGGAGGTCGATTGTTTATTCATGACGTGGATTGCTAAATTGCTAGATGCCGTGTAAGTGTGCAACCCTTTCTATTGGCTGTCTCAAAACCCCAACTTCACTTTAGTAGTGTTTCAAAGTTGCTGCACTCTGTGGGGTTTTTTTAGGTGTTATTTAGATTACTTGTATAAAATTGCATTCTTGATTTGAAACAGCCCCAGAAATCTCTGTTGGGCATGCAGAGAGGAAGAAACCTCTCGTATTCTGGAGGTGTAAAGTCTGTATTTCTTATGTAGGCTCCTTTTAAGGTAGATGATGAGTGGCTCTGGATTTTCATCTTGCAGGGAAGACCACAGGCCCTTTCTGGGGCTGCCAGCGTGCATAGCAAGATGTAATGTGTGTAACCCTGTGGGAGGCAGGAACACGCATGAAAAGGTTTTGGGGGAAGACCTCCACCTGCTGACAGCGCTCTGCCCAACGCAGCCCAGGACTTTCGCTCCCTCCTTTGTCTCAAGGGCCATTTCTGCTTCCAGCTGCGTGCCCCAGCACAGTTCTCCAAATGCAGGACTTCCCATTCCTCTTTGGTGAACTCTGTGATGTTACTGTTGCCCATTTTTCCATTTTTTGCCTTGCAGAGATGCTCATGGCTGTCTGGGATGGTGCTGGGTGCTCCCCTGCCCACGTCCGCCCGACATGCAGCTCCTGCCCCACTGTGTGTGAGCGCTCTCCCTGGTGGGTTCTCTGCAGGGGTGTGTGCTGCACATTGTTTTCCAGCATTGTTAGGAGAGCAGTGGGAATCTGGTGTGGATTTCTTAGCTTGGAACACATTCAGATGCCAAAACTTTTCATGCTGAGTACCTAGCAGTTCTCCTTGTTCCAGGGAAATGCTGTTTGAACAAAGCTTCGCATGAAGAATGGAGAGAGGAAATAAAAGGAGGGGGAAGCAGGAAAAGGGCCTCTCCAGGCTCTGCACAGCTTTGCTCTCAGTTAAGGGCTCAAACACCTTTGTGTTGCAGGTGCATCAGGTGCCAACGAGGAAAACAAAAGCCTCTTCTTCATGAGCCCACGTCTGCAGTTATTTCCAGTGCCTGTGTCCTCGTGTGCATCCTGCAGCCCTTGGGGCTCCGACAGCAGGCACTGAGAAAAACCAAGCTTGGGAAAAATCTAAATACTTCCCAAGGAAGAACTTCAGGAAATGCCCATCAAACAGCTGAGCAGGGGATTCCTGAGCAGGTTTCCTGTGCTTCTTTGAAATGCTGATAAAAAGCTTCGTGAGATACCTGCACAGAGGAATTTCCCAAACAGGGCACTGAAAGCTTCACACCACAATGTATGCGTGATACTGGAGCTCCCACACGTGCTGGGTGTTTGGATAGCGTTCTTAGACCTGCTGAAACCTGCGTAATGTAGTAATTATGGGCTGCTAGCTGTTGAAAGGACTCGTGAAGCTACTCCAAGGGGCAGCTGTCACCTGGGTCCTTCGGATCCCAGCTCATGTTTGCCTCTGCACGTCCTCAGCATGCAAACAGGGCTGAGGGAAAGCACCCTGCCTCCTCCTGTCCCTGGGTGCAGGAATGGCAATGGCCGGCAGCACTGACATCTGCCTCCTGGTGTGACCCCAAGGATGTGACTTTGGGACAGAACCAACATGCAGCCAGGCACCCCTGAAATGAAGCAGGGTTATGGGATCCAGCTCTGGCATTAGTGTGCAGTCCTGAACATCTGCACCAACATTTGTGTGCCCAGCCATCATTGCAGCACCTGTACCCATCTGAGCTGGCGCTGGCTGCAGCATGAAGCCAGGTGAAGGGGTGGGTTCTTTGGGACTGGCAAAATATCCCATGTGCCTTTCAGTGTTTTCCTCTTTTTTTTTTTTTTTAATTATGCTTGGAGCCTCTTCTGAACAGTAAAACCTAAAAAATATTTGGGAAAATATTAATGTGTCACTTTTGGATCTGACAGTGTTTGTTTGTTTGCTTGTTTTTGAGGGTAGCAATTTACAAAGTCCTGCTTTTGGGTCCTTCCTTCCCCACATCTCTGCTGGGAACTGCCGGTGCCCCCATCCCACCACGGGAGCCCTGGGCTGGGAACACAGCAGTGCCTGCTGCTGGGGAGGTAACACTGCGAACCAGCCTGCGCATCTTGCAGCCTCTACAATATTGCCAAACCTTGTAACACAGAACCAGATCCCTTTCCAAACCAGCCCCTTGCAGCCCTTCCTTCCTCTCCAAACTGCACCAATCTCCAGCCAGAGCGAGCCTTGGGTCTGCCCTGCTTCACCCACCTCGTCGCTTCTGTCCCTGCCTCGCATCTCCCCGCAGCGGTGTTCCGACGCCTCGCCTCTCTCCCGCTGGCTGAGAGCAGCGTGGATTTCCTTCCAGCGTGACGGTTGGGGTCACTCTTTCACAACGAGCGCTTTCCTCCCGGTACGATCAGCTCAGCGTCGCGTCCCGCTGACGCCCAACCAGGATTTCAAGCTTTTGGGACTGCCTTCCCTGGAAAAAATTAGCGACATGTTTGATTTTAAATAGCGGAAGCGTGCGGGAATAAGCTTTTCTGTGTGGGTTCGGAAGTTTGCTAAAACACTCAATGAGCTGCCTGGATTTCTCTGAGTCTGGATCCGGTGAGGGAGCTGGGATCTGTTCACTGTGCAGCACTGCGCAGCTCACAGTGACTGGATCCATCCCCTTGCCTCCCACTGTGGCCCTTGTGCCCTCCTGGGTATCCCGAAGCTGGGGGAGAGCTGCCTGCTGCCTCCCTAGCGCTCTCCCCATCCTTTCGCTCATCTCAGCCCCTTCCACTGTGCCCTCCACCCCATAACACCTTCTTGCTGCAGCCCAGCCCAGCCAGGGAGAGGATTTGGTGCTGCTGCACTGTCAGCTCAGCCTTGGGGTCACCCTGGAACCGGGCTTGGTCCCATCCCCGGTAGCCGAGGGGATGGAGTCAGTGGGTCAGAGCATCTTTGGGGGTCTGGCTCCGCTGTTATTCCATGTGAAAGCCACCACAGGGCAGGCGAAACCATGTGGGAACTTCCTGACCCCACGGAGGAGGTGGAGGGGAAGTGGGGAGCCGCCGGCGGTGGGAACTGATAGTATGAGGAGGGGTCTGTGTGAAGCCCAGTGTGTTTTCCTGTGCCACATGTCATGTCAGACCTGGGGATCCCATCCTCTGTGTGCTGAGAAAAGCTACCTGCGCTCGTTTCCTGCACCAGGTGAAGAGTTGCAGTGTTATCCATTAACCTGAGTTAGTCTCGTAACCATAGTGCTCAGCTAAATATTGCTCGAGGCCACAAAGCTGGGCCTCGGGTCCCCCTTTCCTGCAGCATCTTGGGGGCAAGCAGGACTGTGTGGGTCCTGGATGGATTTGTAGGGGCGACTGAGCCCCACTGTGAGGGCTTGGGGGCTGCAGCACTGCGATCGCTTTGGGATGTGGGACTGCTTCAATGCTGAATGCTGTTGGCTTTTGGGGACATAGCAGCACAACCTGGGGGAGCCCGTAGCGCAGGGGACACATGGACACCCCGGTTGTCCCCACTTTGCCCTGCCTGCTGCTGGCAAAGCCGCCCTTCCTTCTGCCTGGCCGAGCGGCCCAAGCCAGACCCCATTTAATTCAGCAAGTCATGAATTCGTAATGCTTATTTACCACGCAGGGCCATGAATATTTGATGGCTAACTGAGGAAAAGCAGAGGGGCTGGCACAGAGCGTGGCTGTACCAAAACTCAGATGGAAGGATGCAGCGTCCCCCCACTGAGCCCTGCAAAGCCGGGCAGGCAGGGGCTGCAGCGCTGGGCCAGCAGCTGGAAGATATCAGCTGGAGGGAGCCGGGCGCGGAGGGGGAACCACAGACTGGAAGGGATGGAGGGGAATTCAGAGAGCGTGGGGGGCTCGGGCATCTCCAAGCTGTTGCAGCTGGCTGAGCCTGATGGGATGCGACAGCTCCAGCCGGGCGTGCGGCCACACTTGGGCTCGTCCTCAGCGTCCTCATCCCCATCGTGGGTGACGTGGCCCAAGGATACTCCAGCAGCCCCCACCACGCCGATAAGGTGGCCCTGAGCCAGCAGGGCTGCGATGGCACCCACTCCTTGAGTGACGCGCGGCTCCTCCCGCAGTGCTAACACAAGCCAGGCCAGCCCAAGTGACAGGACAACCCTTTTAGGGTAGCAAGGACCCTGCTGGCTGGTGCTTTTATCTGTCCCTGGGGAATGCAGTGGCTGCACTGACAGCCATGCTGCCTGCCCCAGATTTTGCTGTTGGGGCCCCAAACCCATGCCTGTGGTCTCAGGGATCACACCAGACCCGGAAGGGAAGCTGTGGGGATCTTCCCTGTGGGGGTGGCCCAACGGACTTACAGCCCCTTTTTGGCTACGGGAATGGGGACAGCACAGAGCTGGTTGGACCACAGCGGAAATTAAAGCCATTCTGGGGAGCAGAGAGAACATTCCACGCTGTCTGAGGGACATCAGGGTACCAGCCCGTGTTGGGGTGCAGCATCTCAGTGCCCGCAGCCCTTTGCCCTCCTCACTTCTCACTGGGGACGTGACTCCGCTCATGCTGGTGGGGCTGCTATCGGGGCTGCAGCTTAGGGGATTTGGGAGCATGGCAGGCTCAAACAGCTCTGCTGTGGTTTACGACTGCAAACGTTGAGGAGCCTCCTGCAAAGGCCCACACTTCCTCCTGGTGCAGCAAGGGCAGGGCAGATTGAGCCCAACGTCAGCAAGGTGACAGTGCAGGAGCAGGGGGACAGAGGTCAGATGGAGCCGGTCTCAGCGCTCACCGCAGCGCTCTGAGCTCCCCAGGGCAGGTGTGTGCAGCACCAGGATGTGTCCCAGTGCCTGTTCACGTTCTGGTGCTGTGTCCCCTCTCCCCCTCTCTCCAGCTGCAGTATTTCAGAAGGAGCAAGGATTCGGGGATCAGCAAAGGGCACGAGGGCAGCTTTGGCTCCCTCTGTCCATGCGTAATGCCGCTTGTTATTCCGATCAATTCATCAGCACTTTTGACCAAATAGGTCAAGAGCACGGAAAGATCTCTGAGCAGCCTCTTGCCCCTCACTGCCCTGTCTGGACCAGGGATGGGAGCCGTGTCCCCTCTGCTCAGCACTGGGGATGGGAACAAAGGAGGCTGTACCCAGCACTAGCCTTGCCTTGCCCCACTGCAGTGGGGGCTCTTCCTCCACCTCCTTGCTCCAGGAGTTAAAACCTTCCCTCCGGCCTGGCGCTGCTGATGGAAAGTTTATATATAGCCTTTTGTTTTTGCCAGCATCCCCCTTGAGTTTAAATAGCTCTGCCCCGTCCCTGGTGGTGACCCCGGATGTATTTATAGAGAGCTATCGTGTCCGTGCTCTGCACTGAGCAAACCCAGCTCATGCCATGCTCTCACAGCAGCAGCCTTTGCGAGGAGATCTCGAGGGCAGGAGGCAGGCAGCTGGGGGTCACTGCTTGGGGGCTGCTAGCTGGAGCAGTGCCAGGCTGCAGGGCTTCCTTGAGGGTGGGCACAGACGGGCTGCTCCGGCATCTTCTGCTGCATGAATTGCCGTCATTAGGCTTCAGGGTGCGCACCGCCGGCTGCGTTTCTCTCAGGGCTGCCATTTCATGTGTCCCCTTCTCTCCTTGTGAGTCACACTGGGGAAACATGCCACGGGTGTGAGCAGCACCCAAGGGTTAACCAGGAGCCCGCTGCCACCTCTCCCCCCCCCGGCTCCCCCGCGGTGCCCGGCTCCGCTCTCACCCCGGAGGTCTGCACCGCTGCCGGCCTCCCTCCCATCTCAGCTCTTGACTATTTAAGGCAAATCTCCTCGCCGGACTTTAAACAAAACCCGGCTCCTCTCGCTCTCCTCGTTTTAAATAACTCGCCTGGCGTAAACATAACGAGGCACGAGCCTATAAATCAGCCGTTCCCAGGGCTTGCCTGGCAGGGTGCGTGCGTGCAGGGGGCTCGCTGGACCCCTGAGCTCTGGGGCTCGGCCAGGAGCTTTTAGGGTTCCTTGGGGTGTAGGAGGAGAGATAACGGGGCTCCGGGGTGGGGGGGGGGGGGGGGGCATGTGGAAGCTGATGAGATTATGGGGTTGTCAGCATTAGGGTAGAAAAACAAAGGTTGCAAAACATTTTCCATCATAGCCCCTCGCTTGTAGTGCTGAGGCTGGAATTTTCCAGGCCATAATTCCCTTCCTGAAGATGGATTATTCCTGGGAAGTTGGCATGTAAGAATTTGGGGTGGGAGGAAAGGGAAATGGCCAGGTTGGAGCTGATGGGGAGCCATGGATTGGGAGCCACCGGAGGGGTGGTGGGGATCTGTTACAGACACAGGTCTTGGAAGTGCTCACAGCATGGTGATCAGTGATGCAATGGGTGTTTGCAGGAATGTGGGATGTGGGGAAATGCCTGGAGTGCAGGCACCAGCACAGCATGCAGCCCGGGGTTGGTCCCATCAGCTGAAGCTATTGGTGCTCAGTGTTTATGTGCTGCGGTCAAAGCAGAGCAGAAGTAATTGCAGCTCATCCTAGGAACCATCCCTTGATATAACTCTTTGTTTTCTGCGGTTTCCAAGCCGTGCCAGGATTAACGTGAGCTGAGCTCCTTCATGCTGGGTGTCCAACATGCCGACATAAGCGGGTTCATCTAAACAGTCCAGTTTAAACAAGTCTGGCATTTCTGGGACAAAGGATTGGAAAGATGGATGGCTTTGGTTTGCTGCCAAAGCTTGGAACGCTGAGGGGAGAGACTTGGGGCGCCCTGGGGACAGAGACAGGGACGTTCCCTGATCCTGTTGGGAACACCCTGGCTTTGGCCAAGCCGTGGAGCCCTCAAAAGCCCTGTAGGCTTGGCAAAGCCGTGGTGAGCGTCTTCTGCACGGGGATGGCCATGGGACTGGTGAGAAGGTGCAGCCATAGCATTGGCTTTCCTGACTCTGGGAGGCCACCCACTCCAGCAGGATTGATAGAGCAGCTTCTTCTGAGGTGGTCATGCTTCATTTAGCTCTCATCCTCCCTTGACTCACTAATCCCTCGTTATCCACATGACAGAGGAGCAGCAAACAGCCCTTGGATGGGAGCGCTGGCTCTGAGAGGAGGGCACGGTTCTGCACAGGGAATGGGAGGCTGGAGCTGTGAGGCCGAAGCCACCAGGAGCTCTGCACATGTTTGGCGAGCTGATATCTCCCCCAGGACGGGGTGTAGAAAGTAGACTCTGATTACTGAGGTGTCCTCAGTGATGCTCAGAGTTCCCCCAGCCCAACAAGACCTTAGAGAACAGCAGCGAGGAGGAACAAAGCTGCGAGGAGGCTCCTCCCCTACCCTGGAGGCCACCAGGGGCATGCACACTTAGTTCAGGGGTCCCACAGGAGCACCAAGAATCCTAAGTAAGGTCATAATAAACAGAAAAGAGCTGATTGAAGGCTTTTCCAGGCTAGTGACTACTGCTGAGAAAGCACTGCATCCAGGCTGGAGCAGCAGCCATCCTTCGTGTCCCATCCCATGAACCACAGAGCGCTGCGGTGCCTGGGGAGCCGAGCGATGCTGCGTGCGCTGGGGCTGCTCACTTGGGTTTTTGGCCATCTGTTTTGCAAGTCGGAAGGTCGTGTGTACATTGGCCGTGTTGCCAAGGATTCATCCACAACAAGTCCTCTTGTTTTGTTTTCCAAGGTCTCCAGCACATAAAAGGGCTGGACGTTAATTCCCTGCGTGAGCATGGGCTTTCTTTTCTTCTCAGAAGAGCTCTGGTTGTGCTTTCTGGGATGACCAGGGAATGTATCACATAGCCCTTCTTGACTTGTAGCTGCTTAACAGCAAATTTTGGGAGCGCATCAGCCTTCTGTATGCTCCATGATGTCTGTAGGGATGAAGGTGATGTAACAAAGGACGGAGGACTGGAACTGATGGTTGGAGTCGGACCTGCTGCTGGGACGTGCTCCATCCACTGCCATCTCAAGGGCAGGGAGGGATCCTGATGCTGACATCCAGAGGTGTTCCAGCACGGTGACACCCAGCATGCTCCAACACACGAGGACAGTGTGACACGGTCACACCTCCCAGTGGCTCAGGTTGAGCCCCGTCCTGTCCCTCTGCTCCACATGAGCTGGAAGTGGCACAAGTGCCAGAGCTGGGCGCAGGGAGGGCTGTCTCTGGGACCTTTCATAAGTAACCACAGAGAAGATTCCCGCTGCTTTATTCGCCCATAATTAATATGACAGTGCAAGCAATACATTATTAAACTAACAGGATAGCAGCGTGTTGTTACTGCGCTGCACAAGCTCAGAAGTATGCTGATTTTTTTTTTTCTGTGCATTTCATCTTCAAGGCAAAAAAAAAAAAAAAGAAAAAGAAAAGAAAAGAAAAAGAAGAGCTTTGGGGCAGACTAAAGCCAGGTGAATTTCCTAGGTGAATAAACTGCAAAAGCCATGCAGCGTTTTGCAGCGGGGGACTGCAGGCATGCTGCATCTGCAGTCCACCAGGGAAAAGCCTGCAGGCTCGTTGTTCATGCTTCTGGCTCCGAGAAGGCACTTCTGTTTGGTGCATTTTTTATTCAGATTTCCTAAACTTGAGCTCTTCTCACTTCTTTTTGGTCCGAAGCCCACTGGGCGGCTTTGGGACGTCACGGGGCGCGGCGAGCAGGGAACGGCCCCAGCTCTCAGCTCCTGCAGCGCTGCCAGGAGCCGCTCCGAAATGCCCATAAAAGCCGCTTTGCAGAGATCTGGTGCGTCTGAGCAAGCATTTGCACACACCTCCGAGCCCCTGTCTGTCTCACTTAGCTTCAGCGCGTCTCCTGGGGCAAGGCAGAGCCGGAGAAGATGGGCAATGACGTGCGGGAAGGAATTAAAGTTTGAAAGCGCTCAGAGTAGCTGCTGCAGGCATGTGATGTGGGACGAGCCCCGGTGTCTCCCCATTGTGCTTTATGGGACACCCCAAATCCTGTGCTGTTGGAGCTGTCTGCATCCCATCTTTTGGCACCCAGGTCCCCTCAAATCCCAGCCATCCTTCGTGCTGATCTTCCTCTGTAGTAGTGCCCCGGAGTCACTGGGATGCTGCAGAGGGGAGCACAATACCTGCACCTTGCTGATGCTAAGCACCCCGAGCGCTGCCTTTGCACATCCTCCTGCTGCTCTGGAGCCCTTGTGTCATGTACACTGACCTCGAATCCAACAGGATTTGGGTCTCCGAAGGGGCAAAGCACTTTTGCTTATTGGCTTAGTGATGCTGGGTGCTCTGGGCCTCAATTTTCCCATCTGTAAAATGGGTATCACCATGATATATATACATATTTTTTAAAAGTACTAGCTTAGGAAAGGAGATTCGGGGTTAACAGACCTGAAGAACCCTCAGAAATGGAACTTCTGGCATTCTCACAGCTGAAGGTGTGAAATGCCTGTGCGAGGTTTACGCATCGGTGTGTCGATACCTATGAGGTGGGGGGCCCTTGTGGGAGAGGTGTGGCCACATGGTGCTCAGCACAGGGCACGCAGAGTGCTGGGAGCTGCTCTTCATCTTTGTCAGAGAGGCGGAAAGGGCTGCGGGACCGGGGTGACCTCTGTGAGGTGGAGATGGGAACGGGGGGTGGAGAGACTGCAAGAGGGTCACCAAGGATCTGGGCTGGGGTAGTTTGGCCAAACGGAGGCCCAAATGGGTCCATTAGCAGTGACAGCTCCTAGACTAGTAGAAAGACGGTGGAGCTACGTGTCCTTTGGTAGGGGCAGATGATAGAAGGTGGGATTATGGCCACAGATGGTGGCTTGGCATGGCTGGGCTGGATTTTAGGGAAAACTTCTTCCCTGCAGGAAGGTGGGAGCCTGGAGAGGTGGTGGGGCTCCATGCCTGGAGGTTCTCGAGCCAGGATTGGCCTGATCCAGCATTGGTGACAGTCCTACTGTGAGCAAGATGTTGGATGGAAGGCTCTGGAGGTCACTGCCCACTAACACCATAAAACGCTATAATGGGTTGGTCTCCAGATGTTTGGATGCTGATCCATACTGAAAACAGCAACTCAGCCCCAAAGCGTCCTGCAGCTGCTGGCCAAAAAGGTCTCTGAGAGCTGATTTAAGGTCCTGTAAACTGCCGTCGGTGACTCCAGCAGTGTTTGCTCAGTGGTTTTGGATATGTGAGCCTTCCCGGACAAGAGTGGGAGGAGGAGAAATCTGTGTTGGTGGTGAGCAGAGGAAAACCCATGTTGTGCCTGGAGGATGCACGCTTTCCCATCAACATCCCTCAAACACTTTGGAAACGACACGGGTATGTCCTCTCTGCTCTGGGACAAGTGCCAAGGCTCAGCTTCCAGATAAGCAGTGAGAAACAGCAAAACAGCATAGCACCTCCTCCAAAGTGCAGCCTGTAAGGGCTTGGGGCTAGCAGGGATGAAAGGCAGCTCCTGTGACAGCCCTACAGTCCCCCAAGGGGAACTCTGCCTCCCTACAGGCAGGTGGCTCTGTGTTTTATCTTGCAGACCCTTTTGGGTGCTGTCAGCGTATGCAGCAAGCTGAGTGGGGCTTGTACCCACATAGGAGATGTGAACACAGATAAAAAGGTTTGGGAGAGGACCTCCACCTGCTGGCAGTGCTCTGCCCAATGCAACCCAGGATACTGCTCACTCCTTTGTCCCAAGGGCACATTGCTGGCCCACGGTCACCTCAGTGCCCCCAGCACCCCCGGGGCCATTTCTGCTTCCAGCTGGGTGCCCCAGCACGGCCCTGGGGGTTGTTCCTCCCCAGCTGCAGGACTGTGTGCTTCTTGCTGAACTTCATCAGGTTTCACCTTGATTTCTCAGCTGATTGCAACCTGTTTTTCACTAAAGTACTTAAGCAATACCTCTCCAGGACGTGCTCAGTAGTTATGAACACTCAACAGCCTTCACTCTCAAACCAGGCTGCAGAGGAGGACGCTGCTGGATGGGAGATGCTTTGGGGTGAAGAATGCCGCTGTGAAATCATATTGCGTGGAGAAGCTTGGTCTGAACCAGGGTCACCCTCTCGGATGCTGCAGCTAAAGCTGAGCACCTCCGTATGGAAGTGGGGACTGCAGAACAACCCAAAGAAAAAGCCCTCAGCCTGAATCTCTGCAGGCATCATGTTTTCACAGTTCTCTCCTGTTTCTTCTCTGACTCTCACCCCGCTGTGTACTCTGCTTGCTGTGGGCTCCATGTCTTCCTGATGCCCTCACGCTGCATTGCTGGAGGCTGGAGAAGCACTTGTCCTGCCATGGCCCCGGCGCTGGGATCAGGCTGGAGGCTCTCCTGTGGGTTTGCCAGGGCTGAGGTATTCCTGGTGTGGAAGATCTCCAGAAAATCCAACTTCCCTCTTTACCCCCCATAGAACAACATTTAAAATAAGGTATTTGGTTTCTTAGTTAAAAAGTGCTTTTTCGTTTTCCCTTCTTGGAGGACAACAACCTGGCAGGGACTGGGCTCTCTGGCTTAGCAGCTCGTTATGCAGCCTTAGAAAAACAGCTGCCTTGCCACCATCTGTATGAGAGCCCAATGTGCAAATCCTCCGTGTTGCGTGCACATGACCACAGCTGCTGCAGCCCCAACCTAGAAAGCAAGGAAATGCAGCGCCAATGCTCCCACTGCTCCCTACCTCCTGTGAAGACATGGTCAAGCTTTGCTTAATTTTGGGATCCACCTTAGTGCTGGTGCTGGATCCAGAGATCCTTGGTCGTGCCAGGGTGGCTGAGTTCAGGGCAATTTGTTCCCAATGTGAGCAGGTGGAGAAGCAGATTAGGACAGGGCTTGAGTAGGGCACCAGACCCAGGTGTGAGCAGAGGAGCCAGCTGTGATCGCACCCAGCCTCCTCACTTCATGACATGCATGTGGGCAAAATGTGCCTGACCTACAGCAGGTGTCCTGCTCATGGACTGAGTTCCATTTTCAAGGGAAGTTCAGCTCTGTTGGGACAGCACAGTCTGAATAGGAAGGAATGAGGTCGTGGTGGAGAGATGGCCGTGGGGGACGGGTGAAGGAAGAGGTACATGTGACCCACAGCATCCCCACAAGGGCAAACCATGAGCTGGAGAGGGAAGGGAGGCGACGGTCACCGAAGACCCCCAGGGTGATCAAGGGACAGAAGCAGCTTCCCTATGAGGAGAAGCTGAGAGCTGGGACTTCAGCCTGGAAAAGAGGAAGTGAAGGGCTGGGGGTACACATTTCCTTTCCAGCTTGGGGTGGCAGTGGAACCACGAGGGTAATGTAGAGCTGATGTTTTCCCACTCTTTCACCCAACCTTGGGGCTGAGCGGGCAGACAGCACTGAGTATGGTACCAGCTGAGATCCCCCTGCCTGCTTCATTGGGATGGGGTCAGTCCAGGGACCCGTGTGGACACGGAGAAGGGCAGAAGGTGGATACAGGGCTGCTCCTGCAGGAGGACTTGGGCTGCTCTCCCAGGGAATGAGGGGCTGCTGCCTTAGGGGATGCTGCTCTGGAGGATGCAGGGATGCTGTTTTGAGGGATACGGGGATGCTGCTCAGAAAGATATGGGGATAACGTTCCGAGGGATGAAGGGATGCTGTTCTGGGGGATATGGGGCTGCTGCCCTGGGGCATGGAGCCCACATCCTGAGCCCCAAGGGCTGCGGTGCGGCTTTCAGCGGGAGGTTTCGGCATCGCTGCCGCAGGGCTGTTGGGCTGCAGCCCTGGGGGGAGACCGAAGAAATCGCCCCCTGCTCTGTGGCCGCCGGTCCCTTTAAGAAAGTTGAAGCCCGAAAGTTCACCAAAGTTGAGAAAGTTTTTCGTGGAAAGGGAGAGGGAAAAAAAAATAGGAGAAAAAAAAAAAAAAGCGCACACAAAAACCCCCCAAACCCACACGCATTAAAAAAAAATAAAACCCAACCCCACGTCCCCCTACCCCCCCGCGGGGGCGGGCCGGGCCGGGATTGGCGGCGGGCGGCCCGGGGGCGGCTCCGGGCGGGTGGGGCGGGGGCGGGCGGGTCCCGGCCCCGCTGCTCCGTGCGCGGCGGCGGCGGCACCGGGAGCGGCACCGGGAGCGGCGGGGGCCCCGCAGCTGCGGCTCGTTGCGCTCCGCTCCGCCCGGTTCTTAACGGCGGAGCCGAACCCCCCTCCCGGGACACCGCATGTGAGCCGGGAGGGCAGCCCCGCACCACGCACCGGCACCGCACGGCACCCGCTCCCCGCTCGGAGCTGCTGTTCCACTCCCCTTCACACCCCCCCGGTCCCCCATCATGAGTAACCTCAATAAGGACACCGAACACACCAACGGCGGAGGGAACGTCGAGGAGGAGGTGGGAGCTCGTGGGACGCGGTGGGGAGCGTGTTTTGGAGCAGCGAGAGCCAGGCGTCGGGGCTGGAGCGCAGGGAGCGCGGCACGTCGGGGCTTTGGAGTCCCGGGAGCAGGGAGCTGGAGTACCGAGGACCCCGGGTACAGGGAACCGGGGGTGTCGGGACTCTGGAGTACTGGGGACCCACAGCATCAGGGTTCAGGCGGCCTAAGAGCGGGGATGCAGAGCACTGAGGACCCGAGGGTTCCAGAGTCCTGAGAGCCGCAGCATTGGAGACTCACAGTGTTGAGGCTCTGGAGCTGTGGGAGTGATGGCCCAAGGCACTGGGGAGCTGGGACTTTTGGGGCTCTGGAACTCTGTCAGTGGAGCTCAGGAGCACTGGGGCCTTGGGGTTTGGAGCCCCAGGAGCTGTGACCTGGGATATCTGGGCTTCAGAGCATAGGGGATCGGGAGTGTGAGGACTGCAGCACTAGAGACCCAGAGTAAGTGAATGGGGTTGGGATGCTGATGCATCTTTGGGCTGCAGAGCTGAGGTCCAGCTGTAAGAGCTGGAGGGCTCGGGTGTCGGGGATCCAGGGCTGCAGCACGGTGTGCCTTGGGGTTATCCACAGCTGGGGGTCTCTGACTACTGGCTGCAGTGTGGTGAGCCCTGGGTGATCTTGTAGTCTCATGAGTCAAGGACCTTGTTCCCCTGGGGTTGGAGTGACCGGACTCTGACGTCCAGATGCCAATATAGGTGATAAGAACAAAGTTAGAATGTGGTGATGGCAACTGTGCCAACAACCTAGCTGGGGCTGGTGGGGCTGGGAGCTGCCCTAGCAGCTATCCCCATCCGTTAGACGGTCATCGTGAGACAGACCCCATGATGGAAGGGCTCCTGAGTGTCCCCGTGCTGCAGCCCATGGAACCGTCCCATGACCCTTGGGGTGGTGGTGGTGCTGCAGGGTCACCTGCCCTCCTCCATCTTGGAGGAAGATGCAGCGTTTTGCTGCAGTCCTCCACGCCTGGCCCTGGGGAGCGGGAGATGCTCAGCCCCCTCCCCTCGCCCTCCTCCAGCGCGCCGTGCGCTCACACCGCCGCAACATGGCGCCCGGGCTGGCTGCCCGCCGCCCACCGGGGCCGTACGGTCCCCGTGCTCCAGCTGCCTTGGGGCCAGCGAGCCCTCCATCCTGGGGACCTGACTGATGGAGTGGAATGGATGGGCGGGTGTTGGCCGCGGTGTTCCTTCCGCTGTGATGAGCGAAGCTGAGGTGACGCGATGTCCCACCGCTGGGAACGTGTCCCACCTCAGTGGATGGCACTGGGGGGGGGGCAGTGGGTACTGGGGGCCGTGTGATGTTTTCTGGGTGTGGGGAGGCTCGGCACCGGGGGATTCCATGGGCTGTGTGTGCGGAGCGCTCGCTGCGGCTGTGCGCTCCAGTTGTGTGCTGGCCTGCGGTGGTGCTGCACCATTATGGTGTTTGGGGAGTTTGGAGAGTGCGTCTTCTCCAGGGTGATGCTCACTGCTTGGAAAACGGGGCTCAGGGCCTGTGCCATGGGGAGTGGGGATGGCTGAGTGACAAAAGTGTCCCCTGCTCTGCACTGCATGCAGGATGGCCCAGCCTACCCTCTTAGATGTTCTGCGTGGTGGTGGCTGGGAATGCTTGGAGGTGATGCTGGGACTGGTGGGATGTCCCCATCCTGACACTGGTTGGGTTCCATGGCCGCCTTCTGCAGGACCCCTCCACAGGGCTTTTTTTTTTACCCAGCTAAGCAGGAGCTGTGCTTCTCTGTTGAGGATCCTGATGGTGGTGTGGGGACTGGGAATGACCTCACGTTCAGGGGACTTTGCCACATCCCAGCCAACCCAAATTCAAACTCTCACCCGGAGCTCCCACTGCTGGGTGTCAGTTCACTCCGCATTAGCAGTAATTATGTTTAATTACTGAACTGAACCGTTCAACTCCAATGCAAGCAGGAAGGGTGCGCTGGGATATCTTCCCAAGCTGCACAGAGAGTAACACCAGATCCTGGAGCTGTAAACACCTCTTCTGCTTTTTCGCCCTCCTCTGTGAGCCTACTTTGCTGCTTCCCAGAAGGGCACCGTGTGCCCCAGATATGGTGATCCAAAGCTCCCAAATTGAGCCTTTTCCTTATCTAATCTTCAAGCCCCCACATCTCTCAGCCCCTTCCTGCCTGGTGACATGCTGAGCACAGGAATGCCTCTTGCTCCTCTCTGGGTCGCTAATGGGAATGTTAAACAAACAAGGCCGACTGTCAGCCCCTGCTGTTCCTCACCAGACACCTCCCCAAAGCCGATCCCTCTCCACTTCTGCTATCTTCTGTTTAGTTTTCCAGGCAGCCGCTGATCTGTGTGACAGCACCCATCCCAAGGGGCACCGCTGGGTGCTGTGCACCCTCCGTGCTTTCTCCAGCAGCCCAAGGAGCTTGCTTGCTTGCTTACCACGCACCATCTGGGTCCATCCCGATGATGCAGAGGTGTCGCTCCTGCTCTGGTTGAGATTTGGAAGCCTGATGTTAAACCTTCCTCCCCCAGGAGGACACTGGAAAGGTCCTGGGAACTGCTGTGTTCCCAGGCTTCCTCTATCAATGGGCCGCTCTTACCGGGGGGAGGGATGTGGGAGTCTGTCTCCTGGTGGCCCAGTAAATACACCCTATGGAATGGCTTCCTTCTTCCTTGCTTGTTCAAATCTACATTTCTTAGACTCAAATCTGAGTTGCTTTGAGCATCAGTATCCCAGCTGGTTTCCGTGACACAAGAACTGTTCTTCCTTTTTGCCTGCTGGTCTAGTAAACACGACCTGGTTTCAGAAGTGAGTTTCTCTCCTTGGCTAGCCACAGGAACTATAGAACAGAGCTTTCCGTAATGGAAAATGGTTTTAAGTGGTGTATGGTAAAGCTGTAAAGGGCCCAAACCTAAGGCTTCCTTGCCAAGATGGGCAAAATAGGAAGGATGCTCTTAGAGCATCTGGAGTGCAGCTCTGAGAGCTCCCGGCATTGCTAGAGGAGTTGGCATTGTGTGAAGCCAAGCGTGACTCTTCGGATCTGGTAGAGAAGGCTTTTGGAGTGAGAAGATATTTTGGGGATTGTAGTTCTTGGCCATGTTAGGCTTTGAGTCATGAAGATTGAGCGGGTGGGATCATGGAGCTTCTGCCTGTCCTGGCTCTGAGTGCCCAGAATAAAGGCTTCGGCTCAAAGCCTTTCTGGGGTGTGAGTGTGCTTGGCACCTTCTCTGTAGGAGCGCTGTGCCCTAACTGCGAGCAAGGAGCCTTTTCCTGTCTGGGTATTGACCTCTGCTGTGTGCCCTGTAGGAACAGATGTTGTCACTGTGGTAGAACACAGAGGCAGGGTGTAGGTGTGAGACCTTGGCTTGCCTTTGTGGGTCAAAGCTGTTGTTCTGGGAGCCTGGCTCTCCACGCTCCCCTTGGGGATGATGGGCTTACATCAGCCCTGCCCCCACCCTCTGGGCTGTATTGTGTGCTTGGGGTCTTGTGAGGAAGAGTGCCATGTGGTGCAGAGGGGGATCAGGGGTTGGTGCTGCTTAGAGTTGGCATTTAGGGTCTATTTTTGTTTAGCAATGTGTTGTAGTTCTGTCTTGCCAGGAACTGGTCTAATGCAATGGTGGTTCAGTCTTGTGGTTGCTTGGCATCCTACCAGTGTCCCCAGAGGTGTGATTTGAAATGACACTCATAACTAGTGTTACAGCAGAGAGCTGCTGCAAACTTTCAGCTTGCCATCACTTGGCTCATGACCTTGGATGCGGATGAGGACCTAAGAGGATGGCATACCTGGAGAGGGTCCTGCATCCAGACCCGCATCCTGTGCTCAGAGCAGAAATGGTAGGTGGGAACTCATCTCCCACCAGAACAACTGCTGTGGAGCTGCCCCACTGGGATAAAAACTAGCAGAGCTTCCTCTGCCCCAACCATGTCCTATTCTTGGGTGCTGCCCTGTTGTGCCAGGGCTTATCGGCACCCATGTGCTTCCTGCTGCTCCAGGCAGCTGCTGGTACCTCTCTCTCTCCTTCCCCCTTTGCTCAAGCTCCTTCCTGCCCTGACCACAGGAGCAAGAGCCCTGTAGCCCATCTGGAGCGGCCCCCTTGGGGTTTTAGCTCAGGCAGTGGCGTTCCTGAGCCTTTCCCTCTCCACAGCCACGTTTTGCACGCTTGGCTCCCCGCCTTTCCCATCCATGCCTTATAAGTCCCGGCTCCTGGGGCTGCCTGCAGCCTCACTGCATTCCAGCAGCCTCGTGTCAAGTGGCTGCATCCCGAGAGCTCTGATCTTTGGGGCGCGGGGTGCCCAGGCAGAGTGCTGATGGGATGTGTTCCCTTGGGAGCAGCTGTGGGGGTTACGGGGCGGCAGGACCCTTTGGGGACAGGTAGCAGACCTGGCTGTGTGGAGCAGGGACCGCCTTTGGGGCCTGACTGACTTTATGGGGTCTCAGCTTTGTGAGAGCAGGGAAGTAGGAAATGGATGTCAAAGCTGCGTCCTACAGAAGGGGAGGCTGTGCCTTGCTCGCCTGTGGGAGGATTTGGAGCAATCTCTTGACGAAAGCCTGGAGACCTCCCAGGGCAGCCTCGCAGGAGATGTGTGCTTGTGCCTTTGCATTTTTGACATAACTTGACCCTTGCTGGGCTGCAGGGCAGTATCTGCCTGCTCTTAAGGCTCCCCTTCAAGCTTATTTGAAGCAAACATGGTCAGGAGATGTGGACCTGAAGCTTTGGTGCTGAGAACCTGGCTGTGCTCGCACCAGATATCTCTTCTGGGGCGTGCAGCATTGTAAGAAAGGCTTTAGAGCCACTGTGGATCTCAGCACTAATGGCTTCGTCCTTGTCCCTCCCTGCTCCTGCGTGGGAAGCTATGCTGGGATCCTCCCTCTTCAAGCGATGGCCTAGACGGTCCTGTCCGTCCTGGCACAAATCCTGTTTTCCATGGCTCTCCTCCATCTCTGCCGGGTGTTTGCACCAGGGACATCCCCAGAGGGGGCTGGGACAGGGAAGGGAATATATACATCATCTATGTGACTTTTTTCTTTTTTGTCCTGTGGCTTTTCTAGCCGCCTCTGTGGGGAAGCTGAATGTTTAAGTGGCTCCGGTGCTGGGTGGCAGGGAATTGAAGTGGGGCAAGTCAATGAAGGCAGAAGGGTGGATGGGTCAGTCCTGGTGGCCTCTTGAAGGGTTAAAGGTTCTTGGAGAGCCCCGCAGAAGTTCACCCACTGGAAGGTGCTTTCCCAGACCCCTCACTGTTTCTCTTCTACAATTGCTCTTTTTGTATATAGGAGGTTTCGCCCAAGGTCCCACCTCCTCCCCAAACAAGTTCTTCTGAGCTGGGACCTTCCTTAGTCTGTCTTGTGATCCTTGGGCACATATTGTTTGGAGATCCTGGCTGGTGGCACTGGGGATTGCCTGGGCTTTCTTGGGGTGATGCCCATCCTTGCCAGCTGCTGGCTGGGTTGGCTGGGATCCCCGTTTCTCGATCCGTGTGTTGTGACCCGTGTCTGTACCTGGAGGCCAAGGGAAGCTTTTGGCTTCAGAATAATGTCTCCTGTTCCTGTCCAGATGAGGACAGCATTAGGGGCTTGTTCCCTCTGACAAAGAGCTTTCCTGGGCACCTGCATTGCTCCGTTCAGGCTGTTTTAAGGGCTTTGGGTAGCTGACTTTCTCCCTCCCCAAGCAACTGCATGTCTTCCATTCTGTCATGCCTGTCGCAAGGACTTACTGAGCTGCACATCACGGGACCATTTAGAGACCCAACAGGGATGCAGATTTCTATCTGCTCGGAAGAAACATCCATTTCTGGGGTCTGAGCGCACTCAAATCCTGAAATATTGAAAAGGGATGGTGCTTTCACGTGGCTCAGGCACATGTGCCATTGCACTCCATGCAGCATTTCCCTGCAAGAAATGGCGGTGTGTCTTCTGGGAATGCACGGCAGCTGCTCCATATAGCCCATGCTGAAGCCTGAAGTTGTCAAGGTGTTGGCTTCTGGCTGCCACTGCTTGCTCTGCTTGGGCATGAGATGGTTCTGAAGTGATGCACTGTGGCATCAAATGAGGTGCTGGGCTTGGTGGGAGGACTTGGGGAGAGAATAAGGATGCTCAGTGGTTGTGTCCCATATATGCTGGCCTAGAAAAGAGCTCTGCATCCTAAAGGGGGTGTCAGCAGCCCACTGGGGTGCTTGCTGGGTGCTGGCAGCTATTTATCCTTCCTCATGAGAGGAAAGAGGGGCAGAGCACTGCAAGAGTTTATGCCTGTTCTATAGGGCTTAAGGTACCCCCTGAACTGATGTGAAAATTCTCGCTGACCTGGGTGCAGGAGCCTGAGGGGGGCACATATTCCCTATTGGAAAACAACAGAAACATTTGTGCTTTTTCTCACTTGAGTGGGAAAAGAGATGTAATGAGGTGTCAGGTGCAACCCACTTCTTCTGAGGAAGGGGTTGTGGCCAAGCAAGGCTAAAGTGTGGGTTCAGGATGCTTGTGCCGTGGAAGTGTGATAGGAATGTAAACTCCAGGCTGGAATTGGGCCAGGAGATGGGCTCTGTGCTCCTGGTCCTGCTGTGTGTCCTTCCTAAACATATCTGGCATAGTTTGGTGCCAATGGGCATTTGGGTGTTGGAGCTGTCCTTCTGTACTTCTGCTGTTCCATAGTCGTGTTTGGGATTAGTTCAGTGGGAGGCATGCCCAGGTGCTTTAAAAGCAAGGAACAACGATTTCCATCTTGTTCCTATAGCCTTTTTTTTTTTTCCTATCTTCCCATGCTTCTTACTCCTGGTCAAGCTGAGCTTGATTTCTCCCAGTCCTTTTCAGTGATGACTAGTGTCTTGGTGACCTCTAGCACATAACTTCCCATTGTAGCTCTATGCTGACTTACAAGAAATCTTGGCAGCTTCATCATGCTGCTTCCTATGGAAATAGGCTGGCAGCCAGCATCTCCCAGTGCAGCTCAGCAGCGTTCTTCCAGCCTTTAGCACTGGTTCACATTCCTAGCTATTTGTGTGCATTCTACCACTATCTATTGAAGTAGCCTTCTGGTGCTGTGTTTGTGCTTCTGCAAAGGCATTTGGATTTGTTTTATGACTTCTACATCTTGGAAGAGCAGTTGCATCCTTGGACGTGGTTTAGTGTGGTTTGAGAGTGACTTCTGAAGGGTCTGATGTGTGCTGGGGAAGGACACCAAATCATTGTCCTGGTGATGTTCTGGAGGTTCTGAAGTCAAAGATATTTGTGTAGTTATGAGGCGGCTCTGAAAGTTGAGGGCTGTCTTTCAATTTACTGGCTGAATTGAGGTGCCAGGATGGGCTAGGGGTAAGACATCTAGTGATTGAGCACTTCATATCTCTAGAAGGAGTTAGAGAGACAGCTGAGGTTGCCTCTTCTGGAGCTGTGATGTGTCAAACTTTCCTTTAGTGCTTTTGACAGCACTATATGGTCATCTAGCAGACTTCAAGTCTTTGGTGTCAAGGTCTGTTAAAAGACTATGGGGCTGCTGTCTGTACCCTTATTAAACCCAAGCTCTTCTCCTGGAGCCTGAATCTTTTGTGAAGGTCTACATCCCACTGTGGGAATGAGAAAAGGCCTGACTGCATCTTGTCCAGGACAACACTCCTCTAACACAGGGAAGCGTTAGTGCCTGCAAGGCCACCATTGGTGTGGGATGTCCTAATCCCATTGCACCTTGCTTCTGAACTGTACTCTGCATTCCCATTGCAGTACTAAATGTCTCCTTTCAGTAGACCTCGTTGACCTCTTTCCTAGGTACGGACACTGTTTGTCAGTGGCCTCCCTGTGGACATCAAACCCAGAGAGCTCTACCTTCTCTTCCGACCATTCAAGGTAAGGAAGTCTTTGTGTTTTGTCTTTAGTGGGAAAGATTCTGTCTTGTGGCCAGGCTTGCGGCAAAGCTTTCTGGTGGAGGGAAGCAAGAATGAAGTGAGGAGCTAAGCCTTCTGTTAAAGCTTTGGGGAACCTGGGAGGTCTGGTCCTAATGTCCTGGAAGTCCTTCTGCAGTCTGCAGCATGTGTTGAGAGGAGGTTGGCTTTAAGCGTTTAGGTAAGCTTGATGTACCTGGGCTAGGACACATGTTGTACTGATTAAATAATGTGGTGCACATAGGTCAATCTGCTGTTGCTTCCAATTAGTTGTGCAGAAAGAGGACATGGATGGCTCATCAAAATGAGCCTCTTCCCAGGAGCCCTTGTGTTCCCCACTTGAGCAGGATGCTCAAGAGCTGGATTTCTTCCCAGAGAGGCAGAATAGACTAGTTGAGATGATATGCCTTCTCTGCTTTGTGTCTGTCTTCTCTTTAGGTGGGAAAGAGAAAACTGACACCCTTGGAGTTGGGTTAATAGATCTCCCTCTGCTGCAAAGCCTGTCTTGTGTAGGGTTTGGTGCTGCAGAAGCTCCTGGAGCTGTTGCATCATGGCCAAGTTTTAGCTTGACTCCTTCAGGAACCTGACATTGTCTTGCTTTCTTCCCTTCTCTAGGGCTATGAAGGGTCACTGATCAAGCTAACATCAAAGCAGGTACCTCCTTTTTCTAGTGCTTGGGTATTTCTCCCTTCTTCTTGGTGGGAAGTGGCAACAGATGCCATTTCACTGTGTTCAGCATCATGTTGTCAGCTGGGTTCTGCTCACTGCCCCTGTCCTGGTGGCTGGAAGCTCTCAGTATGTGCTGGATGTCTCCTTATTGCATGTGGCTGGCTGGGGTAAGGGGGGCTGGATGAGAACAGGTGCTTCAGCCCTGCACCAGAGGTCCCTATTCCCATGCTAGCAACAGGTCTGCTTGTGGGCGAGGGGGACCCTTGCCAGAGGCTACCAGGGTGAGAAGTGCCCACTATGTAGGAATGACAAAACTTTGGTGTGCTGGGAGAGGGCAGAGCAGGAGTTAATGATCCAAGGCCCTTCAAGCTCTGCTTGAAGGCTCAATGCAACTTTGCTTGGCCTCTTCTGCTTGCTGTAAGCTATCTGGGATAGCAAGGGTGGCAGGGTAGGTAGTGGATCGGAAAGATATTTCCAAACTGAAATCAGTGTTGTTTCTTGTAGCCGGTTGGTTTTGTGACCTTTGACAGCCGGGCTGGTGCTGAAGCAGCAAAGAATGCCTTAAATGTGAGTATTGGAGATACTGGGAGGGCTGGGGGCCATACACACTGCTGTCGCTTGGTTTGGAGCATGAGCGATGCTTGGCTTGTCCCTAGCATAGGAGGAGCCAAGGAGTCCCATCTGTGCCCTCAAATGTGGTAGTTAACTGGTCATGCAATTTCCCAGCAGCCAAGCAGGAGAGTTGGTCATATTTAAGGGTGCCATAAGTCTGGGCAAGTCCTTGTCCTGGGCTCTGACCTGCCAGGAGCTCTGCTGCCAGATGGAACCTGCTCCAGAAGGATGCAGTGTAGGGGAAGCAGCCTTCCCATGCTGCTGCTCCTGTTGCCAGAGCTGTCTGGTACAGGTAACAATGCATTTGCAGCATTTCTGAACTGCTACAGAGCTCACCTTGAGTCTCAGGGTGCGTGCTCATCCAGCCCAGGCTGGTATAGGTGTAGAAGCACCACAGATAGGAAGCTGCAGAGTAGACAGGGCATCTTAGCTCCAGCAGATGGATATTTCCTCACCACTGCCAGTAGCTGTCAGTGCTTTGCTGGCTGGCCAACTGCTCATTAAGAGCAAAGCTGTGTCCCTCAACATGGAAGCAGTGGGTGCTAAGTCTGCTAAATGGGGAAATGCAAGCATGAGGTGACAAACTGGGTATGTGACTGCAGGATGATGGCCCTCGTTCCCCTGTTGGGCTTTGCTACATGAATAGCTGCAGGCAGTGCTGGGACAGGAAACCTCTCTGAGAGACTCCTCTGCATTCTTCTGTCACAGGGCATCCGCTTTGACCCAGAGAACCCTCAGACCTTGCGGTTAGAGTTTGCTAAAGCCAACACAAAGATGGCCAAGAGCAAGCTGATGGCCACACCAAACCCCACCAATATCCACCCTGCCCTGGGCGCACACTTCATTGCACGGGACCCCTGTGAGTATGCTGGGATGCAGCTTGAGGGTCAGCCTGGGTATCTGGCACTGGGAATGCTGGTGGCAGGGCTTGGTGCAGCTGAGCCTACAGCCAGGGTGGGAAGGAAAGCTGTGTCTTCTGGCTGACTTCTGCCAGCAGGTTGGGGTTGCAGGAGAACAGCAGGCATCTGCTTAGGCTTCTGACCAAGTCTGGAAGTGCGGAGGGGAGCCTTACTACTAAAGGCTTGAAATCGTCTCTAGGTGCAAAGCAAGGAGGGGCAGTGCTGTGCTGTGCCATGCAGCCTTGGCATGCTTTGATGGGGTGCAGAGCGGTGATGTTCTATCTTAAATCTCAGAGTTTTAAGTTGGGGTGCAAAATGCGGAGCCTGTCCCTGAAAGCAGGCTGTTGGTCCACCTCTGAGCTCGTTGTCCCCTTGTCTCCTTGTCCAGATGACCTGACTGGAGCGGCTCTAATCCCGGCGTCCCCAGAGGCATGGGCTCCCTACCCACTGTACACCACGGAGCTCACCCCTGCCATCCCCCATGCCGCCTTCACGTACCCGGCGGCTGCTGCTGCGGCCGCTGCTCTTCACGCTCAGGTGAGTCGCTCCCTGCAGCCCCCGCCGAGAGCCACGCTCTCCTTCCCCTGGTGCTTCCTCCCTCAGGTCTCTGCTCGGCTGGCTCTCCCCTGGCCTCTGCACCTTGCTCCTGGGCAGAGCTCTTCCTGCTGCTCCAGGCCCTATGCGGGCTGCAGGGCAGGTGGTGGAGCTGCTGGTTATGGAATAAATGGGTGACACAAGTGCAGTCGGAGCGCTGCTGCTCCCCCACCCTGCAGGCCCAGCTTGCTGCTTGGGCTGGGGGAAGGGACAGGTTGGGGTGAGTGCTCAGCTTTTGGCTGGCATTGGTCCCCATTGCCAGAGAAGCTTCTTGTGTGTCTGCAGGCAAGATATGCTACGTGCCAGCAAACATAACTATGAAACATCCGCCTTGAAGCAGAGGTGTTGGACCCTGTGGGTGCAGTGCAGCTACTCGCCATAGGCTATGGAGGTGCTGGCAGTGCGTCCCACTGCCTGCTGTCCCAGGGGCTGTGTTCCCTGACAGCTGGAGGTGTAGGGATACCTCTACTTGTCTGATACCATAGTACATGAAAGCATGATTTTCTTCTGAGGCTACCAACCTCTGCTGAGCATAACCACCCCTGAAATGACAGAAATGCAAAGAGAAAGCTGACGTACAGGTTATGTCTGAATTGCCTGTGAAGGTGCTTGTTTTGGAGCACTTGTGTAGGAGAACCTACCCTGCTTGATGTCACCACGGGCTCTGCCTGTTTCAGTCTCTGCTCCCATAGTAGTGCTGGGGGGCCAGGGCAGTGGGGCTCCGGGCTTTGTTTCCGGAGCATTAGGACTTAACTGCTGCCCCACTGAGCAGGGTGTCTGGCTCTGCTCTTCCCTGCTTAGCCTGGGAGGAAGAAGAACAATGTCCCATCACCTTACCCACCTGGCTAACAGTTGAGTTGGCCCTTCAGCCTCTTCTTGCTCCTGCAAGTGTTTTGACTGTAGCTGAATGGCTTGAAGCCAAGCTTGTGTCCAGATGCAATATAGAGGAGATGCAAGCTCCTGGCCTGCACAGACTTGTCCTCTGCTGCTTTTGTCTTGCTGGTGACCTAGCATTGGGCTGATGCTCCTGCAGGGTAGGCAAGAGGCATGTGGGGCTCAGGACAGGATCAGGCACTGTCCTGATCATCTAGGTAGGCTGATCCTTCACAGGGTTGCTTCCAGTTTGAGAGCTGTGTGTGCTGATGTTCTCCAGGAGTTAGTGACGGTGCCCACAGCTACAGGAGCATCTGACTGTGCTCCTGGGCAGCCCAGGAGAGCAGATATCTGTCCTTCCCTTGCGTAGGGTGATGGAGCCAAGGGTTGTTGCTACCCCTAGTAGTAAGAGCTGGGAATGCCCTCTCCATCCAGGCTGGGACAACTGAGGAGTGTGGAACCATTACTGTGGTTCCTTCAAGGATGATCATCAGTGACAGTACAGGGACCCATAGCAGCAGGGTCAGACACCAGAACTTTATGGTGTGTTAGGGTGGTCCTCCCAGAATAAAGGAAGCCTTCAGCCAGATTCTCTCCATCTGGGTTCTTAGTTTAAGCCCTCCAGCTGGCAAGCTACTTGTGCTGAACAGGCAGCTTAAATCTCAGAGGACCTGTAGCCTGGAGAGAGACTCTTTGGCTCCAGGGAGATCCGGGGAGTACATGGGATGCCCTGCCCAAGCAGGTCCCTAATGGATGATGCTCCCATAAGCCCTAGGGAGTCAGTGTGGCCCTTCCGAGCTGTGGCCATGCTAAGGAAGAGTGGCTGGGCTGGCTAAGCAGTTACAGCTGCTCCTCGCTGCATTGTGCTGTGATCTCACAGGGAGACATTCTGGTGCAGCATACATTACCAATAAAGTTTTATGGGGTTAAACATTACTCAAGTTGGCAGCTCTGAGCTGCCAGGTTTCTAGGCTGGAGCCCTTTTCCTTGCCGAGCTGAGGCAGGGTGGAGTTAAGGCAGTGTGGGGTGACTTTTGCTCTCAAACTGGGCTAAAAGCTGTAACCTTGGTTTTGGTGTGCTGAGCCCTCGTTCTCACTGGTATGGCTTGGTGGTGTGGTGGACACGCAAACTGTTCTCCAGGACAGCAGCAGCTCCTCCTCCTGGGGTTCCTCTTGGCTGGGGGATGTTCACGGGCATGGCTGGAGCAGCTCTGTGAGCTATCAGCCCTGCAGGGAACACATAGTTGGAGGCAGTAGCTGAACGGAGAGCTTAGTGCAAAAGGTTAAAACTTGAAGCACTCATCCTCTCACAGCTCTGTGTTCCAGCCCGGTAGAAAGTAGATGAGTAGGTGTCTGCCGTGCTGGAGGGCTGGCAGGAGATGGCAGGAGGCTGGCCTGGCCTCAGCTCACGTGTCAGGAGCTCTCGGGGAGTCTCTCACAGAAAAGAAGGATGACTGCTGTTCCAGCACTGCTGAGCTGCTGTCCCATGGAGATGGGGTCCCTCCAGGCACCAGGCTGCCGTAGGTGTGACTGTGGCCTGAGCTTATACTGTTAAAAGCCTCTCCGTGTGGGGATTCCACTGACTTTAAGACTGTCCCATGTGCCTTCCCTCCCTCCCACCCTCTCTCAAATCCCTCCTTTGATGTCCCTAGTGAACTCCAGCCATGATGCCAGCGCAGGCTAGCCCTGAAGCTCAGAGCTGTCCCTGGAGATGGGACATCCTAGTGATGCCTTATTGCAGCTAGTGGAGTGGCTGTGCTACAGCTCCATTCCTAGAAGTGTTAAGCATGATGGCAGCCCCGTCTGGAAAGACTGGTAAGGTAACCATCTCTCCTCCAAGGTGCACCATGGGATTTGCAAGCTTCTGCCCATCTCTGTAGCCCATATTTCCTTGCCCACCCAGTGCATGGGCCTCACGCTACCCACCCACCAGAGCCTGGGGAATGAGATACCGGGCCTTCTTTCTAACCCACATCTCCAACTTGGCAGCACATGACATGGCGCACACAGCATGGCACCATCTTACATCAACTCCTTCCAGCTGAGCCAGGCTTGGCCAGGTCCTGCTGGTGGGAGGGGAGCAGCCTGGTTGAGCTGGGGCAGGGATGACCCTGCCGCTTGGTGTGACAGAAACCTGGTTTCTCCCCATCCACAACCCTTCAAGGGTGACCAGAATACACCTTGACCTCACTCCTAGCACACTATGGGGGAAGTGAGTGACGTGATAGCGATAGCACACAACTAAATTCTACCGGGCACGTTTAGACAACAGCACTTGGCGGTCACTTTATTCCAGAATTGCATATCGGGACAGACCCTGCCCTTAGTCACGGGTCTAAACTCACCTCTTTCTCTCCAGTTACTGGAAATGGAGCAAGTTCCTGCCTGGAGCTTGTCTTCTCTTTGCGGCCTGAAACCACAGGCAGGCTGCAGCTCTTGTGAGCTGTACTGAAGGGCGTCTGACTGGGGATGGAAGGGAGCAGTGTAGGAAACCGGGAGGTTGGGAAGAGGGGATGTGGGAGAATGGTTGCTGTGTTCAGCTCTAAGTGAAGGAATTGAGTCTGGGATCGCTTCTCCTTGTGGTAGGTAGTGATTTGGGGGAGAGAAATCATCAAAGATGGGGGCCTGGGTCTGCCTTTGTCCTTGGGAGACTCTGGGGTGCACAGATGTGTTGAGTTGGGAAGAGGGGGAATTGGTACAAGGATGGAAACCAGGATACAGGTTGTCTTGAGCCCTTTAGACCTGATGAAATGTTTCAATTAGGACCTGTGTGATTGAGTTGGGCTGTGTTGTGTCTCTGCTGTGAAACCATGTGTTCTGGAGCATCTCTAAGCCAGGCTTTGGGTGTGCAGTAGGAGACACTGGGGCTCCTATTGCACTATCAGTGCACCTCTGTAAAGAGATGCTTTCAAGGTGCCTCTGCACCCCTGAAGGCTGGACTTCCTTTAGGAATTGAGATAGAGGAGTGGATGAAGCTGGTAGTAGTTGCTATATGGTGCATGTAGGGAGACCAGGCTGAGTAGCCAGGACTCAGAAGGCTGTGGCTGATGCTCCCAAGGCAGGGAGCGGATCATGAGATGAAAGCTTCTAGCTGCCCATCTTGGTGGGTTGGCTGCCCAAGGTGCCCCCAGAGCCTCCAGGCTGTTGCCAACAGCAGAAACATGGTTTGGAGGCTTTGGTGGGGATGGTGAGGGTGGGATTCTGAATCTGGGATGGGCCCAAGGGAGTGGAAGGAGCAATCAAGCTCTGCTTCATGGCAAAGGCCAGCGGGACCCAGAGGCTTCCCAACACCAAGCTGAGGCAGAGCCCATCAATGGAAGGGGAAGTCAGTGCTCTGCCTAATTCTCCAACCTTCTGGTGAGCTGCCTGAGCTTGCTTGAGATAAGCTGAGTGTCCTGAGCTGTGGCTGCTGTAGTGGCTGGACATAAGGCTGGTGCTGATAGCTGTGACCTGCTGCTGGCCCTAAATAACTGGGAGTGCAGGGTGGGCTCAGATGCTGTGTTCCTCCTCAAGAACCTGCCTCCTGTTGGGATGCTGCTGTTTGCTGGGATGGAATCAGCTGGGTGCCACTAACCTGGCAGTCTTGGAGCACTGGACACTCCAATGACCTGTAGGACCATGATGCTCCTGCCTCTGTGCAGCACTGAGTTTTGGCACAGCCTTGGGGTCCCATCTGCAAGATCTCCTGCATTTCACATTGTGGCGGCTGATGGACCTCCCTCGGGTGGGAGGCTGGAAGCAGCAGATTTGTGTGTGTTGTTGTAACTTGTTGCCTGTTCACTGGGGCTGTCATGTAGGACTCATCAGGATTATTTTTTCAGGGCATATGTCCTTAGAAGTGTGAAGCATTCTCCAAGACTTCCATGGCTGTGGTGTTTGCCAAAGCTCCAGTGGCTTAGCGCTGGCACAGGCTGACCAAGGCAGGCTCTCTCCAAGTGAGCTGTTTCTTTTTAGCAGGAAAAAAAAGCAGATGTGAGGTTCTCTGTGCTCCTTGGGAGCACCCATTCTCCTAGCATCGCTGGACGAGTGACCTGGACTGAGATGCCATCAGCAATGACTTCCCAACCTGCAAGCTGAGGTCTGTGTGCTGAGCATTTCCATGAGCTGCCTCAAAGCCGAGTGGTTCAAGGCACTGGATGCTTCCTGAAGCCCTCCTTCTGAGCAATGGGAGTGGATCCTATCATCTTCTACATGCTTACAGCATAGGATGTGATGCTCTCTAGATGGCTAGGGAGTGCCTGCTTCAACTCCACTGAGATTTCCTTGGCGCTGGGCTGAGCTGCTTAGGTCTTGCACGTTGTGCAAGGGTTTTCCTGCTTGCTTCCTCAGCTCAGGGCCCTGAAAGCAGGAGGTGTGAGTGAGGTGCCTGCTGCTGGGACTGGGAACATGTATCTAGAGAGTGCTGCTGGGTGATGGTAGTGCTTGTGGTGTACCTTCCTGTCTGACCTTTCCCACTGTTGGTCGTGCTGCCACCAGCTGTTTCCAGCTCTGGAATGCGCTGCTGCGGTCCTACCAGCTCCCAGAAACACAGGGAAGGGCTGATTTGTCCTGTTGTGTGTAGGGAGGGCTTTCTGGCAGCGGGGAGATGGCAGGACCTCCATATGGAAGGCAAGCAAGAGAAATGCTAGTTGACATTGGACTCCTTTCCAGCTGTGAGCTAATACAGCTCCAGAAGCAATGGCGTGTCTTTCCAGTAAAAGCCTTTCTTGCTCTGCTTTCCCATCCCAGTGTTGGATAGCCCCATCCACTCTTTCTCAGCTCCTGTCCTTGGTGGTTGTATTGGCAGACCTGCTGCCTTGCAGTCCTCTAGAGACAGCCCTACAGATCTTCTTGCCCAGCTGCTCTCCTTCCAGGCAGCTCCAAGAGCCATCTGCTCCCAGTGCCTGGGAAAAGCAAGGCATTTTAAGGGATGTTAAGATAATAATAGAAAACAAAGCCTTGATAATGCCAGTTCCTTAAAGAGTATGTCTTCTTGGCTAGATGATCCCATTTTTCAGAAGGAGAATGGGATTTCTGTTGGCAAACAGAGGTGCTAGAAGCTCTGGAGTGTGCATCCGGGGCAGGAGGTGGCTCAGACCTTGTGAGAAGGAGAGAAGAGCCTGCAGGTTTGGGGACACGGCTGGAGGCTGGGCTGGGTGCACGTGCCCTGCTGCCTTGCCTGCTCACGCCAAGGGCCGGGTGCGTGGGATGGCGGCCGCTGCTGGGTTAAGTGTGCGGCCTTGCGAAGGAAGGGGGAGTTTCCTGTTGCTGCAGGGCAGGAGGAAACTGCTTCCAGCTGTCGAGGGGAGGGGTGCTGGATGGGGAGATGTGGCTGTGCAGATCAAGCACCTCCCAGCTGTAGGGTTTGGGTAGCTGGGATCCGGCAGCTCTGCGTAGCTGATGGAACTGGCAGGGCTCTTCCCTGTGGGAAGCATCACAAGAAGGATCTCTGCTCTCCACCTTGGGGGTGTTCAGTTTGTGGCTTCCCAGGTCTTGTGCTGGTGGAAGGAGGATGCAGCTGTCACAGGCAGCTGTGTTTTCTGGGAGGTGTGACCTTGGTAGCCCTTCCAGCTCCTGCTGCTGTCTCAAGGTCCTGGCACTTGCTGTCTGTTTTCATTATGAAGCCTCTGGCCTTTCTATCAGGTGACAGACCACTCCTTCTTCCAGGGGCAAAGGAAGTAGGGTTAGAACAGGGATGTGTCTAGCTTGGAGTACAGTGCTAAGGCTATCACTGGCTCTGGGTAAATGAGTTTTCAGCTCTGTCTCCTCTGAAGACTTGTGGATGTCCTGTGAAGGTCTCATGCAGGAGTACAGGACTGCTGCTGCATGTGTGACCCAGTATACTATAGAGCAGTGTGCAAGGTGCTTAGAGAACAGCCACCCATTGTTCCCTGGCATTGCCAGCTGCCATCTCAACCTAGAGTGGCCTTCGTGGCTTAAATTTGAAGAGACCTTAAAGAGCGTCTAGTTCCAGTACTCTCCCACCACTGTGGCCCAGCTGCTTCCCTCCAAGCTCAGGCTGCCTAGTGCACCTCCAGGGATGTGGCACCCACAGCTCTGGGAAGCAGTGCCAGCGCGTCACCGCCTCTGGGTTAACAATTTCTTCCTCACATCCCACCTCAGTGTCCCCTCCATTAGTTTAAAGCCATTCCCCCTCGTCCTGTCTATCGCTGTCTGCACGTGTACAAAGTCGCTCTCCCTCCTGTTTGTAAGCTCCCCTCAAGTCCTGGAAGGCCGCAATGAGGTCTCCCCACAGCCTTCTCTTTTCCAGGCTGAACACCCCCAGCTCCTCAGCCCGTCTCCATAGCAGAGGTGTGCAGCCCTGGGAGCATCTCCGTGCCCTCCTCTGGCCCCGCTCCAGCAGCTCCGCACCCTTCCTGTGCTGGGGGCCCCAGGCCTGGACGCAGTCCTGCAGGTGGGGCCTCACGAGGGCAGAGCAGAGGGGACAGTCCCCTCCCTGCCCGCTGCCACCCCTCTGTTGGTGCAGCCCAGGATGCCGTTGGCTTTCCAGACCCCAAATGGACACTGCTGCCTCGTGTGCGGCTTTTCATCCACTAGAACCACTAACTCCTCCACAGCACTGCTCTCAGGGAGATCTTCTCACGTCTTTACTCATACCCAGGATTGCCCTGACCCAAGTGCAGTACCCTCACATGGCCTTGTTGAATCTCATGAGATTCACGTGGTCCCACTCTGTGAGCCCGCCCAGGTCCCTCTGGATGGCGTCCCTTCCTTCTGTTGTATCCACTGCAGCACTCAGCTCAGTGCCATCAGCAAACTGATGAGGGTGCACTCAATGCCATCATCTGTGTTGTTGATGAAGATGTTGAACAGCAGCAGTCCTGAGATGGACCCCTGGGGAGCACCACTCATCACTAGCTGGCTGCAACCATCCAACATATTCCTTATCCACTGAATAGGCCAGCCATCAAATCCATCTCTCTCTAACTTAGAGGTAGGGATGTGGGGCAGGACCATGCCGAATGCCATGCACAAGTCCAGGTAGATGACATCAATTGCCTTCCCCTTTTTCACCAATGATGTCTTGCTGTCACGGAAGGCCACCCTATGGGTCAGGTTTGACCTGCCCCTGGTGAAGCCATGCTGGCTGTGTGGGATAACCTACTCTGCTCACATACGTCTTAACATTTCTCCCAGAAGGATTTGTTCCTTGATCTTCCCAGGCACAGTGGTGAAGCTCACTGGCATGTGGTTCCCCAGATCTTTCTTCATTCCTCCCTTTCTTATATCTAGGAGTGATTCCCTTTTTCACTGGGGACTTTACCTGACAGCAGCAACTTCTCAAATATGATGGAGAGCAGCCTGGCATGTCTACTGCCTGCTTACAGCCTGCGGCAAGGCCAGATGTTGATCATCAGTGACATTGACAATAGTAGGTGGCTACCTACAACTTGGATGAACCATGAAGCCTCTGCTACCAAAGCATCCATTTTAGCAGCTGTGGCTCTTTCTTCACTCCAAATGGGGCTTGCATTCAAGAAAATCTTGCCTATGGTTCCTGGATAGCACTTGGTTACTGTACCTACATCTGCCTGTTGGTTCCCTCCTCGTCACAGAGCAGCCCTGGGTGGTAGAGGTGCTTGGGGAAGCCTCCAAGTCCTGCTGGTTTGTAGCTCTGCCACTTGTCTCTATGGCATGGTTTGCCCAGAACCTCTTCTGATGGCTGGGTTAGCTTTTTTAAAAGCTCTTTGGGTCTTTTCTGTGTTGAAGGAGATAGGTTTTACTTGAGCCAAGTGGAAGAGTTCTGATTTAAGTGTGTGGGCTTGTGACATCTACCTTGTTGGCTGAGGGCCGACTGGACACCACCTGGCAGTGATGGCTGTGTGGTGTGAGCATCCTCTGCCCTGCCTGAGCCTGAATGGGGGGGAAAGCTGTAAATATGGGATGTTTGGGAGAGCGAGTGTGGCTGGGGGAGCAGTCCCTCTTTCTGCACACCTCCGAAGTGACAAGCTTCACACACAGCCTGGATGGTGTTGCTCAACGTATTGTAGTGAGTTGGGTGTGAATTTTGATGCTGTCTGCTGGTTATGGAACATACTTGGGATGTTGAGACAAGCCCTGGGATGGGGAGCTAGCTCCCTTCAGGTGTGTGGGATCCTTCTACCCTCTTTAATGGAGGACCTGCCCGGGTCCCGGTGCCTGGTGAGCCTCAATCTGTACATGCACGAGCCAGCAGCGCAGGGCTGGGTGGTGCCAGCACTTAGAGCACTACTTTGGGGTACATCCTAGTGCCTCCTTTCCAGTACTGGAGCCGTCTCTGCTCATAGGTGGCCTAAAGGAGCTGGGCTCTGGTTGAAATAATCCTGGATCACGGACCTCTGGCGTGGCTTTCTTTTTTTCCAGATGCGCTGGTATCCTCCTTCCGAAGCTACCCAGCAAGGATGGAAGTCTCGTCAGTTTTGTTAGTTTGTTAGTAAGTAACTAATTACTCCTGGAGCCTTGTCTTGTCTGTCCTTGGGCTCCCTGAGCTCCTGTGGGGGCGAAGGATGGGAGCTGTTACCCACCCCATTCACCCCATGTAGGATAAGGTTGGCTTTGGTTGATGGACAGTGGGATCAGATCCACCCTGGCGGGGATGGGGAGAGCAGGGTGGGCCACGGATCCTCCCAGCACTGCTCACCGTCCTCTTTCCCGCAGCGTCTCTCCTGGGCTCCTGTTCCTCCTCCCTGCCTCTCCATGGAGGGACGTGCCAGGGATGATGGCTCCCACCTCTCACTTTGGTTTGCGGCCAGCGGACAGAGCGCCCGGCCCCGGCGCATCCCCCTCCGGACTGTGAAGCCGCCGCATGCCGCCTCCATCCCTCCGTCCCTCCATCTATCCGTCCATGCTGAGCTCCACCATCCGGCCGCGCCGACACCCGGCAGGGGCTCGGTCCCAGGCTCGGCTGAAGGAAACGAAAGGCAAATCGGGTTTTGCATGTTTTCTGGCATGAATTAAAACACTTAACTTGTGTATGTGTGAGTGTAAGTTTGTTTGTTCTAGCGTTTGTGTAACCGTTAGCAACAGGTCCTACGGACTGATCCATCGAGGTTTTCATCTTGCGTCGGTGAAGACTTGGCTCTGAGAAATACGAACTGTCCTTGCCTCACCCCTTCCCCACCTCCGCCCTCCCCCTTCCCAGTACGACCAGAAGAATTTGAAAAATGTTTTTCTTTTTTTCCCCCTTTTCCCCCCTCCTCCCCCCTTTCCTCCAAGTACGATGCACTGGGTTTCTGTTCTCATCCATCCTCCGGTTTTAAAATCAGGGTTATTATATTATTATTTTTTTTTTCAGACTCCTATATATAGAAAGGCTGTAAGCTATCTAACCTCTTCTTTTTTTTTTTTTTTTCTTTCCCCTCTTTTTTCCACATCCTTCTGACTGGAGAGCATCCAGTCCTGCCAAATAATCAGCCGTCCTTATGGGAATACCGAACAAAAAAAAAAGAAGTACGAGTATTTTTGTACCATGTGTAATAAGGAAATATTTATGCATCATAAAGAATTTCTTGTGTGTTTGTGTGCAATTAATTATTATTATTATTATTAAAAGAGAAATTGTAATCCTGTAAGATAAGTTAATGTTTAGTTAAAAGCTTGAAAAGAGAAGGGTTGTCTTCTGTACTAATGATTCAGTCAGGCATCGTAAATGAGAAATTGTGCAATTTTTGTTTTAGCATCTTATTGCTTGGTATTGAAGTGCTTTAAGTATTATATGACCATGGCTGTCTCGCTTGTATTAAAAGATTTGAGAATAAGTTGCTCTATACTTGCTGATCCTATGAGAATGTGAAACTGGATAATATATGAAATGCAACAAAAGAAAAAAAATATATACCCAGAGGCTGCTGTGACTCTTTCTGCTGCTGTGTGCTGTGTTCTTGAGGGGCTGGGGGGGCGTGGGGCACCCCCTGAGAAGGACATGGGGCTCTTTGCCAGGAAGGCTCTCTGCTTTTGGGTGTTTTTCTTCCCTTCCCCCCCTCCCCTGGGCCTGGGGTGGCCTCACATCCGTGCCAGCACTGTTCCTTGTGCAGCAGAGATGTCCATAGAAGGCAAAACGTGCTGGAGCCGTGGTGTGGCCCAGCTCCTTCGTGGCTGTGTGAGGGTGAGCAGCTGCTGTGCCCTCATCTCTGCCTGCCCATCCACCCCAGCCCTGGGCCCTTCGGTGCTGCATGTCCCACTTGGGTCGTGATCTGGGGTGTGGGGTCACCCTGCATTCCTTATAGCATGGGATGGGAGCCGGCATGGGGTGCAGCAGTGGGGCTGTGGGTCCCCTCCTCGTTCCTGCCTGCTGTTCACCGGAGCAGAAACACCTCTGAGAGCATCCCCAGCGACGGGAGCGTGTGAGGCTTTAAATTATAGAGAAGACTTTTTTCGTTGTTTAAAAAAAAAAAACAAAAAAGAGGCCTTTAGCACATGCATTAACATGGCCAGGCGATGAATAATTGATGCTCGGCTCTATTAAGCTTTTACACCGAGAGCGGGCGCAGTGGAGCTGAAGTAGGTCACGTCTGCGCTGAGGGTCCTTCTGTTCCCCCAACCCAGTGCCACTGTGGGCGGCTGTGGCGTAAGGGGTGCAGAGCGATGGTCCTGCTTTGACCCTGACCACCTCCCAGGGCTGATCATCACCTTGCAAAGGAGCCCCAGGGGGCAGGGAACAGCCATGGGTGGGATACCTATGTATCTATACGCCTATATTAAGCACATATCTATCCAGTCATCCGTATCTACCAATAGATCTGTGTATCTGTCTGTATATCTCTCTGTGTAGGTGTCTGTAGATACATCTGTTTCTAGAGGTATGTCTGTAACTATACAGGTATCTACATACGTGTCTATATCTGTATATAGATGTCTGTAGATCTGTAGATAGATATGGATCCCAGCCCCTGTTTTGACAGGTTGGGTACGCAGCAAGCCCAGGAAGCCCAGATGCAAAACTCGGTCCTTGCTTGAAATGGGAGCCGTAGGCCAGGAGAGCAAGTGCTTAATGCACTGCTGGAGCACGGCGCTCGGAGATCAGGGCATCCCTTGGAGGCGAGGCTCTCTTGGTCCCACGCACCTTTGCTTGTTATGGAGGATGCCCGGGTGCTGCTCAGCAGTGTGGGTTGCAGAATCTGGGACCTTCATCCTACCCTTGCTGATGAAAGCAATGCAGACGGCTTCTGCAGATGATTAAAATGGCTCCTGCAAAGCCCAGCAGCTTCCATCTGCTGGTCTGTGGCAGCAGTGCAGGCAGAAGGGCCTCTGCTATGGCCCTTTCTCTCCAGAGCATCCCTTCTCTCTCAGGCTGAAGTCTTCCATGGTTGAAGACACAATCTCAGGCTGGAGGACAATTGTGCATCTCTGAGGAGAGGATGGGTGACTCCAACCTGGGCTCTGTGTTGCTTTTCCCAGTCCTGCTGATGACCTCCTTTCCTTTGCAGAAAGACCCTTCCCAGGTGGCTGCCTGGAAAGCCAAACTCCATCGGAGTTCATACTGATCAGACCTCAGCAAATCCCTCTGATCTGCCATCCCCCCCCAACCACCCACTTCTGAAATGATTCCCCAACTCCACCTTCAGGCACTTGGAAGCAGCAACCCAATATCCCAAAGAGGGAGCACAGAAAGACATAGGTGACATATAAAAGACTCAGGTGTGATCCAAGTGTGTAGGGACAATTGCACCCTGCACAACAGGTGAAAGTTATTATATGGGGGAACTACCTCAGGTCAGAGCCTCAGGAAATGAAAGCTGCTCTGAACAAGGAAGGCTCATTGCAGTGTGCTTTGAGACTGGCTGCACAGTACAGTGAGAAAGCCAGGAGGTGGCATCCAAGACCTGAGCACACAGATCCAGCAGCAGCTTAGGAGGAGGTTGCAGCTGGGGATAGTAAATGAAACACATCTGGATTTTGCTCTGCATCTTTCTCTTCACATTGGGATGGGCAAATTGTAGGCACTTCAGACAAAGTCATTCTGTGTTAATAGAGGGAGATCCCATTTTTTCATCAGCTATAGCATTCCCATAGAAAAACCCCACTGAATCCCAGTGTGCTTGCTGAGAGGGTCTGGGCCTCTGGCAAGTGAGGATGAGGAGTGTGATGCTAACCATCCTAATATGGTCCAGGTGAGGAAGTCACCAGCCTACAACAGTGTTAGGATGAGGCAGCAGATGGCACTAGGAGACCAGCTCAGGAAGAACTGAGCGGGTCAGGATGCCTGGAGGGAGATGAAGCTATCTCTGGAATCGTAGCATCATAGAAATCATTAGGTTTGGAAAAGACCTGTAAGATCATCTAGTCCAACCATCCACCCACCACCAATACTGCCCACTTACCATGTCCCTCGGTGCCACATCTACACGTTTCTTGAACACTTGCAGGGACGGTGACTCCACCACCTCCCTGGACAGCCTGTGCAAATATCAGCCCAGTACAGACCCTAGGGCCACTGGGCAGGAGACCCACTATTTCCTACGCACTCTGGGAACAGCAGACGGACTCTAAAGCTTTATCTGGTTGGCTTCATGTACTGGGCTTCATCTGGTGGGCTTCATGCTGCCATGATAGACACACTATAGCATCCTCTGGCTCCCAGGAGTGAGTGGAAACCTACTGGGAACCAAATCTCCCTGCCATTTGCCCAAAAAAGAGAAGAGAAAGTGGAAGGGAACAAGTAAGCTTAGAGGGTCTGGGGTGGAAACATCTTGCCAGGGAGAGGTGACTCAGCCTACACATGGCATTGTATAACGTCCCCGTTGGTAGATGCCAGCTGATTCATCCCAGCACCTTGCTCTGGGAACAGGTTCTGGTGCTGCAGTTCTAGGCATTGTTGTTGGCCAAAATCAACAACAAGCAGCACTGCTTCCGTGTGCTTGGCTTGATAAGGCATCTAGTGGTTTGATAGACAGCCTGATAAGCACATCACTGCCGTCATCTACAAATGGAACAAAGTTATTCCTTGAGAAATAATGCATTTGTCACCTTCACCACCGCCACCCTGCACCCCATAGCTGAGTCTTTATGGGGATGTTAATGAACAAGAGTATCTCCAAACCCAAGAGCTCATTTCTGCAAGGAAAACATTCCTAAGTAAATCACTGACCACAGGTCATGACTATCCTATTTCTGAATCAATCCTTGTGTTTATGTTCCATGCACATCAAAATGCTGACGAGGATAAACGGGGAAAACCTTATTAAATTTTAATTTCATTGCCATATTTTTGGGTTACCCCTCTGGTGGGCTGGGAATCAGTAACGAAATTCTGATTTTCAATGGAAATTACCACTTATAAGAACATCCTCTCTTCTATAAGGGTGGTTTTGGGGCAGCCTGGAGGAACTGGAGTAAACCATTTCTCTCATGCAGACCAGCCTCAGAGTGATGCTATCTTTCTGAAATGCAACCTCTGGATTTTTCAACAGCTGCATCTTAAAAATGGACATCTCTTGGCTTGAGCTGAGTGCTGTGACATGGACATCTTGTGCCCCTAAAAGAGGCTTACTTGGAAATCCCAAGGACCACTGGCCCTATTGTCCTTGTTTCTTGTCTAAAAAATATTTGCCATTGGTTAAAGAATGAAAGATAACTTGGGAGGAAGCATGGAGTTTCAATGATGGATTTGGTTTTATTAAACAGACACAGGAAATCCTATATCTTAAAAAAAAACTGGTCATGGTCCCTTAAAAACCAATCTCTCTTGAGAAAGGGAGAAAATTTCAGATGGATATAAGTGAAAAAGATGACACTGAGCGTGGTAGACCTGCTGGACAGGGGGCAAAGTAGTAGAGTGGGATTTCCAACCTTGAAGACTTTCAGTGCATGGCTGCTGGTCTTGGGCACCCCACCTTAACTTGGAGCAGGAGGGTGGGTTGAGCCCTTCAGCCCTCACACTTTCTCTGATTCTTGCACCACATAATGTGGACGTTGAATAGCAGAAGGGATATGTCTGGTTAAGAAGTTCACTCTGGCCACATTCAATAGGAAGTCATTTATCACTTAATGAAAACAGATAAACTTCTTTTTAACAGATCTCATTTCTTTGTGTTTGCTTCTCATCATGTCTACCCTTAAGAAAGCACTGTGCAAATGAAAAATGGAAGCTAGCAGCTTTTTGAACAGTTTGTGGTCTTAAAAAAGATCATTACACATGCACACACCAACCCAAAGCTGGTAAGTGCCTTGGGTGTCCAAGGAAAATATTCTGTGGTTAAGAGAAAGGTGATCTCCCATAGATATTTGTTTGCACATTGGATCAGAGTAAAGCTGCGATGCATGTGAGGATTCCGATGTCATCCCCGTACAATCTTTTTGCATGGACAGCAATGTACGTTGTTTCTGGTCCCTATTAAAATGTGCATTAACTCCCTGCGGGGAAGAAACGATGACAGCTGTTTTAAATCATTTTTTATCATTTAAATCATTATTACATCATTGTTAATACAGAGTTTATATCAGCACTGGCGCTTTTGTGACCGAGACTGCTGGGAGCAAAGCCTGGGCTAAAGAACAAATCAGTGTTGTTGTGCAGGAAAACAGGTAGAGAAATGCTATATGGGCAATCTGTTGCTAAATAAGCTCATTAAAGTAATCCTGTAAGAAGATGGATACAGAAAAGTAAAAGCAAAAGCACAGAATGCATTTTCTTCATTACGTGTTGAAATCAAATTTCTCCTAATAATTGCACTGGGATCTCAAGCAGAGAGAAGCTGAACTGGTTGCTCTGGCACATTGCACTGGACCCAGGTCACACTCAACACACAGAAGTGGCTACTACAGATATCTTTCAGTGGAAAACCCCATGAAACTAAAGGACTGGGTTTCATTTGGCCCAGAGGAGCACTCTGAGTGCTACAGGTGATTCGGCACGTTTCTGTGTAGCTTTGCTCGTCAGGTGGCCCAAAACAATCTTTCATTTTCAGTCCAACAAAAACAAGAGGCAACTCAGTCCAGCTTGCAGTAACACAAAGAAAATAAACCACAAAGAAACCACAAAATCTGTGCTCCTGTCTTGGAGGGAAGCACCCTCCTCCACCCATGGAGCCACACCATGCCTTTCCCTTTGAGTCATATTTGCCCACAGCAAGACTGGAATCCTCTTGCCTTCCTCAGCTGAAGTCTTTTGTATTATTCCAGCAGTGGGGAGGGCCCTAGGCTGATTCATGGCTCTGAGATCTCATTTTCTTCCAACACAGCAGCTCATTTGCATTCTGAGATCCTTCCTCGCTTTGCCCCTTGCTCCTCCAGAACTGCATGGTTCCCCTTCCCCATCAGCTGCTTCCCAGCTAAGAAGCACAACCCTGAATATATCTGTGTCAATCTGCTTAGGCAAGAAGCATCAGTGTATGAAGTCTTGCACAGAAAACAAAGCTTGTCCTGTGGCATTCCAGGTCCTATTGTTTGTGAAATCCTTTTTTATTGCCCTGTTGCAATCTTCTTCCATCCCTCAGCTGGTGAACGGTATGTGGGGATCCAACTCTTCAAGCAGGGGTTTAGGGAGTGGAATCCTTCCCAGTGTTAGAGAAATGCAAGATCAAGATCTCCTGATGAGGCTGAATGTGTACAAGTCTATGAAGGTGGACAACGTGAGGGAACTGATGTGGTCACCAGGCCGCTCTCCATCATGTCTGAAAAGTCATGGCTGTCAGGTGAAGCCCCCAGTGACTGGAAAAAGGGAAATATCACTCCCATTTATAAGAAAGAGAGGAAGAAAGATTTAGGGAACTATAGGTCAGTGACACTCACCTCTGTGCCTGGGAAGATCATGGAACGGATCCTCCAAGAAAACATGTTAAGGCACATGTGAGAAGAACAGGTGATTCAAGTCAGCCAGCACAGCTTCACCAAGGGAACATTGTGCCTGACCCAATCAGCGGCCTTCTGTATGGGGTGATAGCGTCAGTGGAGAAAGGGAGGGCAACCGGTGTCATCAACCTGGACCTGTGCAAAGCCACATCCACACACCACAACCTCATCTATAAATTGGAAAGATATGAATTATTCAGTGGATAAGGAATTGGTTGGATGGTTGCAGCCAGAATGTTGTGGTCAATGGCTCCGTGTCCAGCTGGAGGCGGTGACAAGCGGTGTCCCCCAGGGGTCCGTCTCAGGACTGGCGTTCTCCAGCATCTTCATCAGTGACACAGATGATGGGATTGAGTGCACCCTCAGCAGTTTGCTGATGGCACCAAGCTGAGTGGTGCAGTTGAAACAATACAAGGAAGGGACGCCATCTAGATGGACCTGGACAGGCTTGAAAAGTGGTGACGCGAAAGCCTAATGAAGTTCAACAAGGCCATGTGCAGGGTGCTACACTTGGGTCAGGGGCCCCCAGCACAAGAAAGATGTGGAACTGTTGGATTATGTTCAGAGAAGTGCCACCAAGATGATCAGAGAGGTGGAGCACCTCTCCTATGAAGAAAGGCTGAGGGATTTGGGGGTGTTCAGCCTGGAGAAGAAAAGGCTCCAGGAAGACCTCATTGTGGCCTTCCCATACTTAAAAGCAGCTTACAGTTAGAAGGGGGACAGACTTTTTACACATTCTGATAGTGATAAGGGGGAATGGTTGTAAACTAAAAGAGGGGAGAGAGAGTGGAGAGGCACTGGAGCAGGTTGCTCAGAGTTGTGGATGCCCCATCCCTGAAGATGTACAAGGCCAGGTTGGCTGGGGCCCTGGGCAGCTTGATCTGGTGCCTGATTTAGTGGGTGGCAGAGCAGCATGAACTAAATGACCTATAATGTTCCTTCCAACCCAAGCCATTCTATGATTCTGTGAAACCCAAGTGGATTCCTGGCAGGGAAATTAGAAAACATTTTTCTACACTAGAAAAAAATAAATAAATCTGAAGTTACAATTCCTTCAGAGGCTCACTGCAGGTTTTTAAAGCCAATTGCCAAAAGCACTGTGCAGCAGAAGCTGCTGCCAGTGTCATGAAGAATCCAAAGCAGGATAGCTGAATCTAGACATGTGCTCATTTTGGCTGAGATTTTAATCCTACTGTACTCAAGTCTAAAATGACATTTTCTCTGTCACCAGTATTCATCCCAAAGAACACGAAAGTGCACTTTTAATCAGTACTATAAAAAAAAAAAACATAATGTGGAAATGTCAGAAAAATACATTTTCTCCCCAGATTATGGTCGGAGAGAGTTTTCTTCCCCTCCTATATGGCTAATGTCGTGAGAGTGCAGAAATGAGCAGGTCTAGCAAAGGAGTTGCATGGCCGTGCCAAAATGGGTTGGCAATGCAAACTGTTAGTGATGATTAGCTTTTTAACAGCTGTATCCATCAGTATGCTTGTGAGAAAGAGGTAATGATTGCCATCTTGCTAGTTATAGATGTGGTGGTGGTAAGCAGAGGTGAACTCTGTCACAATAGCCCACAGCCTTGCAAAAAGATGTGCCCAGCATTTAATTAGGAAACAGCAGCAACTTCCAACTCAGTCACTGCTTTAGAAGACAAGGAAATACATGAATGAGTCAATTCTGAAATCTTCTAATGTGTAAGCTGTGTTGGAAAGATGAAGGGAATGAGCAGGTCATGTATGGCATCCTAAAGCCCAACCAATTACCAATAGCCTGCATGTTAGGGCCAGATCTTCCTGGCTTCTTTCTACCTTTACATCCTGGGATGTAAAAGTTGACCATCCGCCAAGGGTTAAAAGAGCGGTCTCCATTCTGTGTCATAAATACATCACACAAGTTCTTTGCTGGGTTTCTCAAGCATCACCCTGTTTCTTTCTAGGCTCTGAGCTTCTACTTCTTGCTAAGACATGTTGAAATTCTGAGTCAGCCAAACCACTGGAGTGGATCTCAGAGTTCCCAGCATTCCATGAAGACATGGGTATAGAAGCCTATATGGGCATAGAAACCTAGAAGAGATCACTGTCCAACTAAAAGGAATCAAAGTAGCAAGGCTGGAACTGAAAAAGGACATGATGTGAAAAATGAGAATAAACAAATCACACATTGCTCTGTGTCGTCTGGGGGAAGCCTTGCAGATGTATGCTGTTGGATTGACCTCCAGGGCAAGGTTGGGAGTAGGATGCATCACCCTGCTTGTGTAAGAGTTCAGTTATGCAGCAGAGGAGTCATCACCCATGGATGTCTTCTGCCACTAGGAGTAATTTGGTAGCCCACACACTGCAAAAAGATGAGCATTCATCAGTTAGAGTCCCACTTGCTATCGGATGTGTGCAGAAGGACTACCTTGTATTCCAGCTTGTAGTCCCATATCCTCTCTGGCTCTCTGCACTGGGGACCTTTAACATCCTATCATGCTAGGCTTTCCTTCCCAGCTCAATTCAAGCTGGTTTTCCAGTGCTCAGCCTCCTCCTCTAGAAGCTGCTTTTCCATTGCACTCCTGAAGGAGTGCCATTTGTACATGGACCATGAGCTGTGTGCACCAAGCCCAGCTTGTTCTTCTAGCCACACCCAACTTTCAGTTGTTTGGCCCAAAAACGATGCTCCAGATCATGCCAGATTCTCACAGTATCAAGGTGAGTATGAAAGTCCTAGATACTTTTCATGCAAGTAATGTGTAGCCTCTGACTGGAGCATAGGTTACCACCACTGCAGCCCCCCATAATGATTACCATAGGTGGCATTTGGTTAATCTTTTTCCCCCCTGGGAGAAGAGCAGAGAAGGACAATAGTGTCACACCTGAAATTAACAGGATGGAAAAACTTCCTGGAATATTTACTTCGCTGCTGGGCTCTCCATGTTTCCTGGTACACCACTGAAAAGGGAGTTGTCGTGCTGCCTGGATGTGGGAGAGGGTGAAAAAGTAGAAGTGCCAGAACTCACAGGTTGAGTTAAAGACATTTTACCAGGTAAAGCAAAGCCATGTTGTGCAAGCAAAGGAATTCATACACCACTTCCCATTGTTTGGCATGTGTTCAGACCCAACGCTGGGCAGTATCCAGCTCCCAGCTCCTGGGGATGTTCATAGCACAGGCCACTTACATTCACCTCATCTGCTCACACTGCAGAGCTTATTTCTTTCTTCATCATCGTTTTGCTGGACATTTACCCAAGTACTCTGAATTTGTTTTGTTGATGTCTCAACCTATTTTGCCCATATGGCCAAAATACGGGTGTTCCACTGGGGCCAATACTTACTGTCCTGCTCATACTGGTCTCAGAACATGGGTCCCCATGCCAGATTAGAAAGAAGAGCTTCACCTCTTGAGAAGAGGAAGTTATTTAGTCTCCTGTGAGACCCAGCACTCATTTCTAGCCCTGGGTGGTTGAATTCATTGCACATGGGTCACCTTGTTTAAGAAGATGTAACGTCAACACTTTTTAAAAACAACTTTCCAAACAAATCTTGAGGGGCAGGGCAATAGACTGGTACCTAGCTTCTGTGATGCACTTGGTGTTTTTATTTCCCCGTTTCCTCATCTATTGTGGTTTGCAAATCATTCCACAGCACTTAGTTATATGGGATGAGTTTAAATACGTGATTTTTTAAAAAATAGAATCTCTTTGTAATGGCGTCAGATTTCACCGTGAATGGTGAAGGCACAGATTAGATGTGACTGCAAACCAAAGCAAACAACTGCCTCCAGCCCGGTGCCACTGGTGCTGAGAAAGGCCAGGTTCTTGCAGGGACACACTGCAGTGAATGGCCCAGAATGAGGAAGATACAACAAGCAAAATCTGCTCCCTATCTCGGGTATTGATCCCTGACGACAAATAGCTTGACTTTTTGTGTAGCTTGGCTCCCCAGTGGAGAACGTGCTAACTTCCTTGTGTGTTATCCAAGCTCCATTGCTGTTCCTTACCACACTTACTGTCTTCAGCACAGCATGGCCGAGGGTTCCCTCCTTGCCTTCAAAGCCTCCTTGTAGATATTCCTTCTCTGGGTACCACTCTGCATCTCTCACCAAGCCATGTTTATTTGGTGGTCTGATGTCCCATACCTCTGCTCCACTTGCCGGGAGCTTTCTGCTCCACCAGCCAGTTCTCCAGAAGTGACAGTGCTCACCTTAAAACCAGCCTCATCTCTCCCGCATGGATCATACCCAGCTGCCTATGAAGACTTAATGATGATTTCTGAAAGGTTTGTGCCATGGAAAAATCTCTGAAAAGCATACAGGCAGCTTCTGTATCCTTCCACCACCACAAGTCTGGAGGCATTCAAGGCCAGGCTGGATGTGGCTCTGGGCAGCCTGGTCTGGTGGTTGGCGACCCTGCACATAGCAGAAGGGTTGAAACGAGACGATCATTGTGGTCCTTTTCAACCCAGGCCATTCTATGAAAAGTCCTTTCTTAGGCAAAAAAGATGATGACACAAACAGCCCAAAACTTAAGACTGTTGACTGTACTGCCAAGCCTTTGCCAAGCTGTTTCTCTATGGGCACCTCCAAGTAACCACATGGTGAGTCTCAAACCATTCAGGTGTCATTCAGGTGTATGAACAGAAGATACTGAGGAAAGGTGCACAATAATCATTCTTATAGAGACACGTAGCTTCAGGGTGGTACACAAAGAAAGAGATGCCACAAGAATCTCAAGATTCTCAAGAACCACAAGGGGAACTAATGTCATTGACTTTTTGGTTTTGCCTGTGTTCATGGAAGCAGGACTTTGAGTAAATCCTTCCAGAGGACACTGGAAAGACTAGTCAACTGCAAAGTCCAGCAGAAGGTCACTAACATGGTTAAGGTTGGAGAACATGGCATGTTCTCCATGTACACTGTAGCCATGGGACAGGCACAAAGATATGTTAAGGGATCGTCAGCCATGAGGACATCACCAACCAGACTGGATAAGGCTCTGATCACCCTGATTAGGTTAATTTCAGAGTTAGTACTGCCTTGGACAGGGGCTGGATGGAAGACCCACAGTTAGTCCCTCTAGGTTACATCTATCTGCCTGCCGTATGATGCTAATCTTGGATGTTGGCACTTCTCTGCCCCACTTCATATTAATTCAGTGAATAAGGCTTGGAAAGAATCAGATAACCAGGTTTCATTTTGTTACTTGGATGCACTGCAGACTAGAGGAGGATCTGGGCAGAGGCCACTGGGTTCATAGGTCACGAACAACTTGACTGCTCAACTTTGCAGGGTTAATATCAGAATTGAATTCATGCAGGAATTTCAGTAGGGCATTGTGTGGCCATAGCATGTGAGGGATCATGGATTAAACATTACCGATTAATCCAGGCAACTCTCCTGGACTTGCAGCCCAAGAGTCACATTCTGGATGAGGCTCCCACTCTTAACTCCCATGCATGGTATTGAAGTGGGGATCAATGGATAAAGGGGATTTGGCGGTTTCCCGTGCGAAAAAACGACTGTGAAGTCAGTAAAACTGTACTTCAGAAAGAAGGAGATTGGAGCAGTGGGTCAGATCCTATTCAAGTTGTTGTATGGATTGATGTGACAATGTCAGAGCAAGGAAACAAGCAGTACAAGAGTCTTTGAAATGCACTAGCAAACAGATCTTGCTGCTTGGAAAGCCGTTTTGTAACTGAAGATGTCCCAGAGAACATTTTGTTCTTCTAAGGTACTGAGAACAAAGCCTGGGGTTTAAACCCCTGCTTAGATGTACCTGAGTCAGTGCTTCAACCACCAGGCACAGATGTAAATGTAGACAGATTTGCCACCACCCAGTGGCTCAGGAAATCTGGCTGAAGAGAGGTGTTTCTGGATACATGATGTAGGAGTTAGTTGTGGAGTAAAGTAGAGCTTCTCCAGGTAGCAGCCCTGCCTTGGACCCCTACGTGTCACCAAATTACCTTGGGTGACTTCTGGGCAGTTTGGCCCCTGCCCTTGAACAGACTGAGTGACTCACACTACCGTGTACACGGGCTTGGGGTACTCCAGGCAATGGCACAAAAATGGTGGACAAATGCCCCAGCTGGACAAAAGTAATTGGCAACAGGGGTTGGTGGTGAGTTCTGTATTTCTGAGAATAAAATTGGAAATAAAGGATAGGACAGCCACAGTGGGCAACACAAGAGGTACAGCCACCTCTCCCTGGACAGGAGGAAGTGCTCCACGCTCTTGAAAATCTGATAAAAGATCTCCGAAACACGTCTGGATTTTCTCACAAGCAGACTGAGAATGACTGGCTAAGCATCACTGTTGCGGGGAAAATTAAATGAAATACAAATCGATGGGAGGACCTGAAGTGTGATACCCTTTAAGCAGGAACAAGGAAGCGAGCAGCTGAGGATTGATTCTGAAGAAACCGTAAGTGCAAGCTATGCAAATAACTGCCAGTTTAAGAGATTTCTTATTAATTGAATTATGTAATAGATGGAGAAGGAAGATTGAGTGGTGGCATGTAGGCACAGGGATAGACGAATGTCTTGACGCAGAACAGAATGATGCAAAAATTGACAACCTGCAATCACAAAGTCTCCCAGAGTCTTAATGGAATGAGATAAAACTACACAAGGTCTTGATTAGGACCTTATGGCTGAGATGTTTTCACAGAAGTCCCCTTCTCCAGGATGGAGGACAAGTATTGTCACGCTTTTTTAAAGGACTTCTTTTTTGAAATGTTGTCAAACGTACTGGTGGATCTGAACAAGTGTTTTAATATTTTCTGCTCTGGCTAGACCGAAATAGAATTGTTAGGCTGAGATGTGCAAGAAGCTTCGGAGGAATCCTGTTGAGCATGACTGCACCTCCTAGGGAAACATGGAGACCTCTTCTGGGGTAAATAATAAGGGAAATGAAAGAAACTACATTCAGTGTAAAACCTGCTTGAGCTGAAATGGTCCAGAGGGGTGTTTCAGAACTTGCAAAGAAGGAAAATGCATGCTGAGTTTGCCTGATAGACGTAAACTGAGTTAGGCTCATGTCAGCAAGGCACCTATCCTCTCACCTAGAAAGGGAACAACAATCCTGATCATCGACTTTTTAGGCAAACACGTTTTTGTTGAGCTGATGTAAAGTGAAGCTGCTCTGGCAATAGAGACTGTTTTGCACTATAAACTTACAATTATGACATGACCTTTATAATACTGCTACTACCATGCTAGAGGGAAATATGCATACCCTTTGTGGTCAGAACTCATTGATGCCTACCATCGTGCACAAAAAAGAAACAGAAAAAGAAACAACCAAGTCCTAAGTAGTTTTTATTTAGAGTTTTCTTTGGTTGGTGGTCAAAAGAGTTTGCCAGGTAGCACTGACCATGACACGAGCTTCAAAGCTTCTTTTAAACCAGGATCTCAGAGGACCTTTATAGCAGCTGGCCAACACCTTGTGATATTTAAGGATTAAGACCCACACTAAACAGCAAGTACTGGCAGAGAAAATACAGATGGAAAATGTGAAGTGGAATCAGAAGAAATGCTGAAAAGAGGAGGAGAGGAAATCGAAGTTGGAGCGCTGACAGTCATGGCAGGGAGGGGTGGAAGAGATTAAGGGACCAGTTCTGCCTCAACAAAAGGCTGTTTGTCTGCACAACTGCCAAGGAACTGCCCTCCTTCACATCCTGCAGTGGGGCAGGGAGCAGAAGCTGTCCAGCCATGTGGCTGTGCTGGCCAAGGGCATCGCTGCACCTTGAGAAGAGCCAGCACCACCAGTTCCCGTTGGAAGAAAAGAGTGAACTTTCAGTCTGCTGAGTTATTCAAAGCACAGCTTAGGCTGCACGGGAATCACTAGCAACCCCAGACGTGCTTAATTCTGGGCAACTCCACTAACTCAGGGCTTTCCTTGAAAATCAGCAGATAGAACCACAGAATCACCAAAGTTGGAAAACACATCCAAGATCATCCAGCCCAACCGTCCACCTACTGCCCGTATTTCCCCACTAACCCATGTTCCTCAGTAAAACATCTAAACATTACTTGAACACACCACGGAGCGTAGCTCGAAGGCTGGCTGCAACGTGTCCCAAAAAGGAGAGGCACAAGCAGGTGCCTCCAACAAATAAGCACATTCAGGAGACAGCCACTCACTGTCTTTCTGCAATTTGCAGAAGTGTAAACACTGGGGCTTCATCAAGGGAGGTGTACTGCTGTGTAAACACTGAGTAACACGTCCTGTCACAGCTTCCCTCGCACACGCTCCTTCCCCTGCCCTTGTAACCACAGGTCAGTTTGCGGCCACTAATTCCACCCTGCCTCTGACAAACACCTCTGGGAACAACAGATACAGCTGACCCTGGTGCGGAGAAACGTGTCAGCCCTCGCCTGCCTGCAAGGTAAAAAAAGGAAAGGAAGCTCAGAGGTATTTGCGTTCATGCAAGCAAGCAAATGCAGCAGGAAGAAGTAGCAACATGAGGAGTTGAGGCTATTTTTAAATGGTTCTGGCAACGTTGCATGACACATCCTGAGTGGTTTGTTTTTCAAAGGAAGAGTTTTCAAAGGCATCCCAAGCTTGGAAACCCTCAGCTTCAGGCTGCTTGGGGAACACTGGGGTGAATGATCTGGAGATCTTAGCCAGCTCTGCCTGCAAAGGATCTCAGACAGAAAACACCCCTACCACCTCGAGGGTCTGAAATCTCCAGCTTTTCCCCCGGAGCCCATCTCCCTGCAGGGAAACCATGTGCAGACGCTGTGTGACTGCAAGGCCCCAGGCCTGCCTCCTGCTCCCCACACTGCGCGGCAGACGCTGCCGTGTTTACGCTGAGCTGAGCGAAGAGCGGGGACGGGGCCCGGAGAGAGGACAGGGCTCCGGGCAGGGATGTGGCCCGCAGCCCACTGTCGGCTGTCCTCGGCTCCGCGGGCACCGGGAAGGCGGAGCGGGGCTGCCCGGCGGTGGGCCGGGCTGCTGCAGGCCGCGGCGGGGCCTGGGGGAGCGGGGCCTGCGGGGCGGCGCCGGGCCGGCCGGGGGCAGAGGGCGGCCCCGCGGCGAGGGGAGGCTCCGCCGTTGGCCCTTGGACCGGAGAGCCGAACCGAGCCATGGCGGCGACGGGGCAGAACCTGGCCGTGGTAGTGCACCGAGCCGGGGACCTGCGGCTGGTACGGGCCGGGGGAGCGGGGCCGGGGGGAGCGGGAGGCGGACGAGAGAGCCGCGCCGCCGGCGGCGATTGCCGAGAAAAGGCGTTCCCAGAAAGCAGCAATTGCAGGTGACGCGTTGCTTAAGGGATGGGAAGGAGCGCTGAGAGGAGCCGAACCGGCCACGTGCGTCTGTCGGCGTGCCCCTGCAGGTGCCGGCTTTTAAGCGGCGCTTCAAACCCATCCGTGCCGGCCTTGTGCCGGGCGGATCGCTGTGTGGGCAGAGTGCTGGGCGGCTTTCTGCACAGACCGGCCTGGCAGGAGAGCCGTCACCGTCGGGCGGGCGTCCGACCTGCAGGACGTGCTGGCGTGGGATCGCGGGGGTGGTGCGGGGCCGTTCCCGCACAGCACACGGAGCTCACGCTGCAGGCCGAGCGGTGCTCACGGCGGCGCGTCCTTCGTGGCTCCCCGTCAGCTCGGCCCCGCTGCAGCCTTCAGTGCGGGGGTGTGCAGCGGCAGCCTGAGTGCTGCCCCAGGTCAGAGGCCCTGCACAGTGAGTGAGGAGCAAGCCAGTCCCTCTGGTTCAGGAGCACGTTCCTGAGGTCCTATCATTCAGAAAGGTGCACGAGGCTTGTGAGAGTGTATGCTGGCTCATCCCATTTGTGTGTCTGGTCTCTAATCCCAAAGGCTGAAAAGGACCTGGGGGTACTGGTGGATGGCAGCTGGGCGTGAGCCAGCAGTGTGCCCGACAGCCCAGAAAGCCAACTGTATCTCGGCTGCATCTGAAGCAGCACAGCCAGCAGGGCGAGGGGATCTGCCCCTCTGCTCTGTGCTGTGAGGCCTCACCTGGAGCGCTGCTGGACCCAGATGTGGAGTCCTCAGCACAGAGGAGACATGGAGCTGTTGGAGCACATCCAGAGGAGGGCCACAGAAATGCTCCAGAGGATAGAACACCTCTATATGAGGACAGGCTGAGAGCTGGGGCTGTGCAGTATGGAGAGGAGAAGTCTCTGAGGTGACCTGATAGCAGCCTTCAGTACCTGAAGGGGCTGTAAGAAAGAAGGGAACAGACTCTTTAGCAGGGTCTATTGTGATAGGATGAGGAGAAATGGTTTCAGACTGCAAGAGGGGAGATTTAGGTTGGATATAAGGAGAAAGTGTTTTACAATAAGGATAGTGAGGCGCTGGAACAGGTTGCCCACCGCCAGAGGTGGTGGATGCTCTGTCCCTGGAGATACTCAAGGTCAGGTTTGATGGGGCTCTGAGCACCTGATCTAGCTGTAGGTATCATTGTTCATTGGAGGGGGGTTGGACTTCTGTGTTTCTTTGCCCCAGTGCTCTCATTGCAGTGCCCCACTGGTCACATTAAGAGTTTGAATAGGAAACTCTCAGCTTGTTATCTGCATTATTGATGGGTAAAGTTAGGTGAGATAATCTCTCCCATGATACCCGCATCCTTGTGAACTTGTCTGCCATAGGGAGAGTTGCTGTGAGTTCAGATTCTGATCTATGTTACGTGAAAACATATTGATGTATTTATGTTAATTCCTCCTTCAGTCTCATACAGTTAGAGCAGTCTCCCGTTTTCTGCCACTTCAAGGTATATTGGTTTGACCCTTCCTCTCTTAATGTACCTTCTTTTACAGGAGAAAATGCTGCATTTGCTTCACAGCCTCAGTCAGACCTATTGCTGTCTCTGGACTTCACCATGTGCAGTGGACAGAATGTCCATCCAGAAATGTGGAGTCTTGGGTCATTATGTTTTTAACAAACCAGGCTGGAGGATTCATTTTCTACTAAAGCATCTGTCATTTGGCACAGCTGTTATTGAAAAGAAAAAAGGGGAAAAAAAGTGTTTTTCTCTGGACTGAGGAATCCCACCTACACAGTTTCAGCGGAAAGTTGGCTGTGTTTTTATCTCTAGCCATTGACTAGAGACTGTTTGATCCCTTTGGGATAGCTGAGGCGATCTGTGCCTCTGATGCACACATCAGACATTTTTTACATTAGGGCTTATGTCTAGATCAACTTCTTTAAAAACAAATGTTCTGTACTGTGTCCTTGGTGGAACAAAGCTGCCTCCCACCCAAAATAAATGCCTTGCATTGACAGTTTCAGTCGATGGACTTGCACCACACTTCACGCTGCAGTCAACAAAATTTGGGCTATGCTGCCCAGGTATATTTTTTTAAGAAAATAGGTATTTTCTTTAGTAGGTATTTTTTTAAGAAAGCTGTGCTGTGGGAGATGTGTGCCTGGGTCAACTTCTATCCAGCTTCCCTTCATCTCGCCCCACTGCTCGTACCCCAGTTCCCAGCTGTGATGCAGTACCCCTGTAATCAGCCGATAGGTTTGCGACCAGGGTTGTGTATGGATGAGCTTCAGGATTTCCATATCTGCTTTTGCCCTCATTAAATTTCACTTCGTTGCTGGAATTTTCTAGGAAATTTCCTGTTCTAAATTGAATTCAGAGATCTTTCATTGCTAACTAGATACTGAAGGCACTCTTGCAAAAAAATACAACCAGAGGTAAGCCCTGCAAGGGCCAAACACCAGCTGTGGGTTCACTGTTCTATGATGTCCACCAAATGTTTCCTAGTAGCTGCTGTATTTAGACAGGAGCTCTGGGAACAGGAGATAGGCTCAGAGGACACGTGCCCAGTCTTGGCCTGTGGGCAGAGGGCTCTAGGATGCATGAAAATTTGAGCAGCACGTGGGTTTTGCAGAGAGCAAGGTTAGCGCAAGCAGCTTTGGTGAGGACTTCCTTAGAAGCCTGACCCTAAGGGTGGGCTTTCGGTGAATTTCTTGTTGTTAATAGGAAAACAAACGTAACCTTCCCCCCTTTACTTTCTTAACATTGAGAAGAGATGTATGGCAGAGCCTCTTTAAAGGTGGGATGTTCATGTTCCCTTTCTGTGTTCCTTGACCCCAAACCAGAGATGTTTGGAATCACAACGTGCAGTGGAGCAACACTGCATCGTTCCATCTCAATGTTGTAATACCCAACAAAATTCTCCCTTTGTCTTTTGAAGTAGCTGGGGAAGATCAGCGAAGGCAGAAAGCTTGAAGGCTGTTTGGGAAGAAGGATGACCTGCGGCCAACAGCTAGCACTCTGTGATGACTTTCTGAAGCCTGCAATTATTACTCATCCCATAAAGAGGAGTTCATGCCAATTGAAAGAAGGGGATGTGACTTTAAAAATGGTTTACAGTGGCATTTACAAGTGATTTTTGTATTTAATTATTGCTCTGTAGTAAGAATATTTTCTTTATAGTATGGTCATAGAATCATAGAATCCTTGGAGTTGGAAGGGACCTTTAAAGGTCATCTAGTACAACTCCCTGCGGTGAACAGGGACATCCACAGCTCCATCTGTTGCTCAGAGCCCTGTCCAGCATGGCCTTGAATGTCTCCAGGGACAAGGCATCCACCAGGTCTCTGGGCAACAAGCACCTGAGTCCCTCTTGTCTTTTTCTGTTTCTCCACAGGAGAACCGTCCGATCCCAGAACCGGGTCCCAATGGTAGGTCTGGAGATGGCTGGTTCTGTCTGCCACCTTTGCCGTTTTGTTTTCTTTTCTTATTGCCTTTTGTCACTCCATGATACTGTAAACAGCTGAGAAAGTATAAAATAATCTAAAAAAAGAATCTGCAGCTGACATGGATAATGCTGTGTTTCCCTTTGAAACGAAGAGCTGGAGCAGTCATAGAAGTAGCCGAGTATCTGGTGGGTTTTTGTTTGTTTGTTTGTTTTTTTGCATCCTGTTTCATGTATTTCACGTTACACTGCTCTTCGGACAGGCCAGAGGATCTTACTGAAGGGTTAAATAGTGACAGGCTAGGTGTATGGGCTCATGGGAATTTGATTCACTGCTCTCTCCAGGGCTGAAATAATACCTTAGGCAGAAGGAGAAATTAAATGTACTTGCTCTTTGGGGTTTGCTCCTGGAGTCAGCATGCCCCTCTTAGCTTGTATTAGTTTTCATTGACAGGGATCTCACCCTATTTTAAGCTTTCCTGAAATGAAAATCCTTGTGTAATTTTACATTTCAGCGTGTCTCATGAATGTGTCATCTGTCCTTAAAGAGCTTATATGCAGTTCTAGCACATTTATTTAATTCCAGTAAATCTGGATATTTCAGAGCTGGTTTGACCGTGGCTATGGGACACAGAGACAGTGAATGTGTCTCTCTCCCAGTGTTAGAGAGGATAAGTTTTTCTACATGGAGCCTTTCATCCCTTTCTGGCAGAGGTCCTCCTGCGGATGCATTCTGTTGGGATCTGTGGTTCCGATGTTCACTACTGGCAGCATGGTCGGATTGGAGATTTTGTCGTGAAGGACCCCATGGTGTTGGGGCACGAAGCTTCCGGGACTGTCATCAAAGTGGGAGCAGGAGTGACACATCTGAAACCAGGTGATTAGAATGGATTCTATCTTTCAAGTTTTTTTTTGTTTTCCTGAGAGTGCATTGATAACAGGCTGTGCTTTTCCATTGCAGTCATGCATCTGCTTTTATGAGTTGTGGGTCACACAGTCTGACCCTTCTCTAAGAGTGCCACAGTGCTATGTATCACCCAACTTGACTGCAGTGGTTTATGTTTTTCTTAGGAATATCTCGGTACCTTGTGTTATCTTGATGTGCTCTGATTGCATTTTAGTGCAGGTCAGAATGCATGCTGATAAAAGGTGCCTTTTGAGGAAGCTGGAGAAAGCTTCAGAAACCACACGCATTACTCTTGCCAACAACCTGCTGTTAATGTTTCTTCAGTGTGTGTGAACATGAAGGAGCAAGTGGCCTCCTGCAGTGGAGAGGGCCATTGGAGCAACTGTATGAGGCCTCACGTTGTGACCTCTGCAGTTTGCAGAAATGTCCTAGAAAATGGACTTAGCAGCAAACTTTGCCATTTGCTGATGACTGCGAGTTCAGCAGAGTGGAGAGGAGGACAAGAGGGAGGTAGCAGGCTGCCTGAGTGATGGGATGCAGATGAAATTCAATGCAGATGAAGGAGGAAGAGAAGTTGCTGCAGGTTACAAAATGCAGAGAAACCACATGCAGCCTGGTTATCCCCGAAACTGAATGTAATGGGAGGCTGGGAGAACATTCAGCATGTCCTGCCCCTCTCTTCCCTGGGCATTCCCTGCGTGCCATATCGCAGATGTATCACAGTGAGCTAGAGCAGATCTTTGCTTTAATCCTTCCTTTCGTTTGTCACTGTACCTAATTAAGAGCCTTTTGGTGGAGAGCTGAGAGAATTTAGCACTGACTGGCTTTCTCTGCCAAATAAAAAGGAACCGTCTTCTGTCCCGTGTATACTTGTAACGTGGCCCCACTGTTTTTTTTCCCTTAGTCCATCCTACCTCATAAGTATATATAAATTATTATTTGTTTTGCAGCATGTGTCTTTCCAGCCAACCAGACTACGCTGTCATTAGCATCAAGCTATCTCTGTTCTCTGATATGTCCTGCCTCGGTCCTGGTTGTCACCTCTGCATCTTGAGTTCCTTTCCAACTTAGTGACCAGCAGAGTTCTCCTGCTTTGTCTTAATTATTTCTTACTCTGATTGCTAGAGATTTTGAAGGAGATCTGATCAGTGTGGGATTGCTTAGGCTCAGGGCTGTCTTTTCATCAATTGAGGCTGAGTGCAGCTGGAGAGAGGTTTGTACGTGACTGAGCCTCCATCTGCTCTGTGACTGTGCCTCTGAAACACCAGCTCTTTTCATCTAACTGAGAAGGTCTTGGTGAGGAGGCCTCTGTAAAGGAAGTGTTGGGAACTTGCCTGCTGTGAGCAGCGTGATCTTTCTCAGCTAACAGATGTCCCTCACGCTTCTCCCGTGCCAGGGTTTCATGCTGTTCTGAACTACCCATACTACGTGACCACCTTCCCTCTGAGTAACACACTCTGCTTTCACCCTGGCAGGTGATCGTGTGGCCATTGAGCCTGGTGTCCCGAGAGAAACAGATGAGTTCTGCAAAACTGGCCGCTACAACCTGTCTCCAACCATCTTCTTCTGTGCAACGCCTCCTGATGATGGGAACCTGTGCCGCTACTACAAGCACAGTGCCAGCTACTGCTACAAGTCAGTCCTGCACCCTCTGCAGAGAAACATGTACTCCCTGCAGGGGGATTAGGTGAAGCAGTCGCCCTTGGCCCTTTTGAGTATCACAGTGAACACTCTTGAACACAACACGTTTTGTTGCTTTCTGATCCATGAATAGCATGTAAAGGCAGCTGCCACTTTGCAAAGGGTTTATCAGGCAGGTGTAGCTGTCCCCTCTGGTGCCAGACATCAACAGACATTTCCTGCATATTTCCTGCAATATCACTGCTGTTGTACCCTATAATTATTTCCTTTTTCCGCTTGGTCCCTCCTCTTGGAGTCTTTTCTGTTGTCTTTTTATATCCTTGCCTTCTTACAACTATGCCTGCAGGTCTTTGATTCCAGTATTACTGCTGCTTTTCAGGAAGCACCACATCAGTTGCTGACACTTCGCTCTGGCATTTGAAACAGAGTCACCCTAGTTGCAGCAGAACAGGAAGAGAAAACAGCATCCCTGCTAAGCTGTTTTTTTTTTTTTTTATGTGGCACTGAGTGCCTCCACTGAGGTGCCAGTATTACACACCTGTTTTCGTATCCACTTGATCAAACTTGAGTGCGCTCTTAACTGTGGCAAGATTGACATGTTTGCTTAAAAGCAAACCCATGCTTAAGTACTCCAGCAAATTACTATGCTGAAAATTGCATAAACCTGTACAGTATTATACCCATGTAAGTGCATTTACAGGGGAAGATAAAAATAGGGTAAGATTCTGGTTCCTTGAGACAGATCTCATCTAGAGCTTTTCTTTCTCAATCTGTGTGAAACAGGGACTTCCCCAGAGTTGATCTTTGGTGTCTGCAGAGGCAGCGTTCAGGATAAATCATTTTGAAGGAGGCATCTGAATGCTTTTACTTCTCACAAGCATCCTCAGGTCCTTTCAAACTGGATCCTAAACAGCTGCTAGCAGAATGAAATGCTGCTCTGTGTGGGCCTAACTTCTTGCTGTACAGATCTACTATCACTGATTTTCCCTGTTTCATTAAAAATAACATTTTCTGACAATATATCACAAGTTCTTGCTGGGGAGTAATTGACTATTTTTTTGTGTCCATCTTATTTTAGGGAGAGGTCTGCTGTTTTCCCCAGTTTGAATATCTGGGGATATTACTTTGGTTAATTACATTTTTTTTTGCTTAAACTGTGAAACACAGCCTGGTTCTCCTGGGTTTAGATCAGCAGTGCAATGGCTGTGTGATGCAGAGGAGGTTCCCTGGCATGAAGTTGCTCTGTCAGCATAGATTTGCCAAGAAAAGCTGATGGCAGAGCTCAGTGGGCATTTGCACATTTGGGCAAGTATTGTCTGTCTTTCTGCAGGATGTGATGCCAAATTCTCAGGCATCCAAACTCTTGGAGTCAGCCCTTTAATGCCTCCTGGAGATAAGAGACATAGAGACGTCTTACAGCTGCCTTCTGGAATGGAAACTGTCATTTCCATTGCTTTGTCTTCGTGGTGGCCTGGCTGAGCTCTGACTTTGGGCTTCCCAATGCTGTTCCAGCATCTGCTGTGTGAGAAGCCATGCTGGTGGCTTTCTGAAAATCTGGGATTTATTTCTGTCAGCAGTGCAGAAGGGATTCACCTTCCCTCTGCTTTTTTTCCAACAGTTTTGCTATCAGTCTTACGCTTCTCTTTCTGTCCAAAAGGTGTTTGATACCCTTTGTATGCATCTGTGCTGTCTTCAGGGACCAGTCCACTTCATTGATCACATGATGAGGGCATGATGAGGAGACTTGCTTCTGACTGCCTTTGCTTTATGTGGCATCACCATTGGCTTGTGCTAGGTAGCAAGGTGTTTCCTGAAGCATGGAGGAGCTGCACTAGATGATCTCTAAAGGTCCCTATCATCTCAAAAGATCCTATGATTGTATGGAGCTACATGACTTGACCTAGATGAGGGGTCTGGGACTTCACTGCTGGGTCCCAGCTGTAGGGCAACCTACAGGTGGTGTGGAGAAGTTTGTGGGTCTCAGTGTTGGGTACTTAGGCAACACAACCTCTTGAAATGCCTTCCAGTCCTGCATTTCTCAGGTGAAAATGTATTTTGCAGTGGTTAATTAGACCCATGTTTAATCTGCAACTATCAGTGCTTTCTTCATCACTCTCATAAACCTCCTTGGTGACTGTTGCTCTGTGTCTCTTGCAGGCTTCCAGATAATGTCACCTTTGAAGAAGGGGCACTTATTGAGCCACTTTCGGTGGGAATCCACGCCTGCAAAAGAGCAGGAGTCACTCTGGGCAGCAGAGTCTTCGTAAGTGGCTCAGGTATGGTAGAACATCCTCAGTCGCTGGGTTTTCTGCCAGCAGTGGCACAGAGGGGGATGGACATGGTGCAGGATATGCTTCTTGACGCAGATATAAGTGTGGGTCATGGGAGAGTTTTGGTAGTACCAGGGAAGACCTTGAGGCTGTCCTTGCCCGTGCTGTGCTGCAGAGCTGCACTCTGAGAAGCCAGAATGCAAAGTACAAAGCATACCATGCCAGCCAGCTCAAGGGAGCAGAGGACCGGGTGGTGTTTTCATTGCAGTGTCCCTCCTGTAGCAGTAGCTGCTCTCCACATTTGCTCTCACTGTGCTGAGATTGTGGTGACGCTGTGATCCGAGAGCTGCCCACCTGGAGGCACAGACAAAGCCCAGCTCTGGGCACATTCAAATCCTGAAGCTGGTGCTGTCTGACAGTTGTAAATGTACTTTTTCTACCCTTTGTACCCAGGACCAATTGGCCTTGTTAATGTGATTATAGCCAAGATGATGGGTGCAGCAGCAGTGGTAGTTACAGGTAAGTCCTTTCAATCCTTAGCAGCATGCTTTTTTCACATGATACAACTAACACTGTCTAGTTCCTTGCTATTACTTCGAGGTAACTGCTTGGGCACCTCATGCCTGTCTCTGAATGCACTAATAGTTTGCCTTTTTGGAGGGAATCCTAATAAACATTTCATTCTCCAGGACAGACAGGCTGGATCGCTGGGCTGAAGCCAATGGGATGAGGTTCAACAGGACCAAGTGCTGGGTCTTGCACTTTGGCCACAGCAACCCCAGGCAACACTACAGGCTTGGGGCAGAGTGGCTGGAAGACTGTGTAGGGGAAATGGACTTGGGTGTGTTGGTTGGTGTTTGGCTGAACATGAGCCAGCAGTGTGCCCAGGTGGCCAAGAAGACCAATGGCATCCTGGCTTGAAATAGTGTTTCTAGCAGGAGCAGGGAAGTAATTGTCCCCATGTACTCAACACTGGTGAGGCTGTGCCTCGAGTACTGTGTCCAGTTTTGGGCACCTCACCGCAAGAAAGACATCGAGGCTGTGCAGTATCCTGTCCAGAGAAGGGCAACAGAGCAGTGAGGGGTCTGGAGCACAAGTCTTACGGGGAAGTCTGGCTGAGGGAACTGGGATGGGTCAGTCTGGAGAAGAGGAGGCTCAGGGCAGACCTTATCACTCTGTAGAACTACCTGAAGAGAGGTTGTAGTGAGCTGGGGGTCAGCCTCTTCTCTTGTGTAGGTACTGATAAGAGAAATGGGATTGGCCTCAAGTTGTGCCAGGGAGATTCAGGCTGGACATTAGGAAATACTACTGCTCCAAAAGAGTGGTCAGGGACTGGAATGGGCTGTCCAGGGAGGTGGTGAAGTCACCGACCCTGGAGGTGTTCAAGGAATGTTTAGACATTGTGTTGAGGGCCATGGTTTAGTGAGAACTATCAGTGATAGATGGACAATTGGACTGGATGATCTTGTAGGTCTTTTCCACGTTGGTGATTCTGTGATTCTATGAATATTCTCTGCCCTAATTTGAATCTATAGAGCATACAGGTTGCCACTGGTGCTTCTCTGCAAGGTTCTTGGATCAGGCTCATTACACCTGCTTCCTAGCAGAGGTAGGTTGTGGAAAGGGGCTAGCTGCATTGGGGGAATCAAGGGGAATAAACCAGAGGCTAATGAGTGGTTATTGGATCAAGCCAGAAGCTTCCGTTGGAATTTGAGCAAGTCTCTTAAGAAGAGGCAGTGCATCTGCATTACAAGTGTTATAAGATGCTCTTTTTGCTTCTGCTGTCTCTGTTTGCTGCTTGTTTTCTTTCTGTTTTGAGCTCTTCTGACCTCAGCTTTCAGGTTTTGATTTATGTTGTGCCTTTGACTCACAGAACAAGGTGTCTTGATTATCAGATTTTGTCTTCCCTCTAATGCTTATAAACATTGTTTGTGTCTGCTTCTAATCTTTACCTTGATGGCAGGCAAACTCAATGTGTTTTATTCCCTCGATGCTTTTCTTGGAGCTTTGCTCCAAGGAAACTGTTCTCCTTCCTCTTGTAGTTCTAGATGGTGGCCTGGACAAAGTATTTTCATGGTCATTTCTGTGTCCAGCCACAGTGTCCCTCTACAGTCTGTCTTGCTGCTTTTATGCTAGGGGGTGCATTTTCCACTAATTACTCTTAGTGACCAAAGGGGCCTTTTCAGGAACCCTGCATTTCAGAAATCCTTGCCTAACTGCATCCTGGAGAAATACAATCCAACATGTTTTTGTTTGGGTCTGGAAGACCTCTGAGCATGGAGATCTCACCAAGCAGCAGGCAGAGGTTGCTAAAGTGTTCTGGGCCAAAGCCCCAACATGGTTCCTTCGGAAAGCTGTTGTTCCATCTCCCCTCTTTGGACCAGGTTTCTTTTTTTTTTTTTTTTTTTGACCTCTTGGTTACTGTTTTTCAGTCTTCAAGTTGAGAGACAAAATTAAGGTTCCACCCTTTTGCTTGTACGGAAGGATCCTTCACTACTAGCTTGCGTCAAAACCAAAGGCTGCTTATTGCCTTCTCCTTCCAAAATGCTCATACTGCCAAGTCAAGGGCATATTTTGCTCTGCTGGTCCCACCCTGCAGGGTGTGCTTGGTGGATGTAATCAATTCAGGCCTTAGATTTTGCTAAGTGTTGTCATCCAAGGACGATGGTTGCCGTAACAGGAAGATCAGCTCGATCTCTTGTATCATGCCCTTGCTGTGGAGCTGAGCTACTGCAGGGGTTGGTGGGTGACCCAGACTGTGGGTGGGGAGGAGACTGATGAGCTGGCAGAGGTTGGTGGGGCTGAGGCTGCTGGGTCACCCCAGTGCCCCAGCCCTGGTCCTGCCCGATGTGATCTTCCCTGTGGCTCAGGGAGCTGCTGTCTGTGAACTAGAGGTCTGTACAGTATGTGCTCCAGGTGACCATAGGCAGTTCTTGGTACCTGCTTTGTAGTGTGAGCAAGGTCTGAGTAGAGATCTCCACATCCCCCACCTGGGGCTGAGATACTCAGAGACACCCATGCAGGTGCCACCTGTAGTCAAATATTTGTGCATAACATGAGCTGAGAAAAGGGTTCCATTTGCCTTGTTGTCAAATATTTGTATGTAACATGAACTGAGAAAAGGGTTCTGTTTGCCTTGTTGTCTCTGGGGATTTTACTGTACTTCTCAAGGAACTGCTTTTGGTGTCAGCTTTAGGAACTGGTACCTGTGAGGTGACTGATCAATAAGGCCCTTTTGTTGTCTGCCACCAAATTCTTCTAGTTTGTCTCACACAATTTTTATGATGTTTGTCTATGAAGAACTTTGTCTGCACAGCACACTGAAAGCTCATTACTTTTAATGTTTGTTTTGGAAAGCAATGCGCAAATGCATAACTCTAACAGAGTGTGGGGAGAATTTACTTCCTATGGCTGCTGTCATAGCTGGAGCCAAGAGATGTTGGAAAACTTCTGAAGGAACTCCATCACTGTAGCTAGAGACTGATACTCAGCTCTACCCTTCCAAAAAGCTCGTGTGCACCAGAGCTTGTCTTTCTTACCAGCTATGACAGTTTACCTGATACAAAATATTGGTGCTACTCATAACCTTCTGTCCTTAAAGACATGTAGAAGAGCAGCCTTATACCCCAAGCAAGTGAAGCAGTGGTCGGATATTTCTATGAGAGTGTAGGACTGTCTTGCCTTTTTCTGTCACTTAAAATACACTCGGTGTTTCCTATCTAAGCTACATTATTCCCCTTGTGCTGTTTAAATCTCAAATCCTGAGTGCTGGTGCCTCTGGAAACCCTGGAATTCAGTGTCAGGGAAAATGAATAACTAGACCAAGTTCAGCTCCTTTATGAGGGTTGATCAGCACGGAATATGTGAGAGCTTCAAGAACAGTTCCCAGTTAAACTGGCTCATAAGGAGCTTAAATGTGATTTGATAACTTCTGTGGAATTAGAGATGCAAGACTGTGGCAGTGAAAACACTGATTATCTCTGGCTGGGAAGGGAAAATGAATTTCTGCCTAAAGGCAAAAGGGAGCCCTGTAATTCTTTAAGTGAGCATTTACCCCCAGGAGTTATGGTGGGGTTCAGCCACACTGAGGTTTAAAATCTAAACAACTTGGTCCTATCAGCTTACAGGTGCTGGACAACACGGAAGCCTTCTGATTGGAGAACCTGCAATCCTGGCAGCTTTAGTAAATGTTTAACAGTGATTCACACAGGCCAAGTGCACCAAGATGTTACCAGAGTCCTGACTGACTCTGATGGCATTGCTTCTCTTCCTGCATTCCTCTCCTGTGCAAGGACTTCCTTTGATGAGCAAATCAGGAAGCTGACACCAGCTGCAGGAGAAGTGTGTGGTTTTCTCCATGGGTTTTACTCCCATACACTGAGGTTTGAGAGACATCAGCCATGCCAGACAGAAGTGCTGCTTAGCTCTTAAAGTGCCTGAAAACTAGCAGCTTTTGTTGTTTGGGAAGTCCCTGAGTGCAGCTTGGTGCCAAGTGTGACTGTACACACTGCCCAAAGTGCTCAGAGCTTGGGAAGGATAGAGGTGATTCATGTTTCCTACAGCCTCACCTTTTGGGGCTTCCAGGGTGATATTGCACTGAGTTTCCAGCTTTGGGTTTTCCTCCTTCAGCAGCATTTTATAATCCTTTGTTCTTCCTTCTTGAAACTCCCTCCAAGCTTTCCTGGGTGCTCATCTCCGGGTGTGCCTGCACCTGGCCACCAGCCCTCTTGATGCCGGCAGGGACATGTCCATCACCTGCCCTGGCAGTAATGTCACGTTCCCTGCATGATGGGCAGGGCAGGCCCTCTGGCCTCACATCCTTCCAGCACTGGGGCTGACTCACAGCGGCTCACATCAGAGCAGTGGACTCACCAGTCCTCTCTCCTGTTCTCTGCCTTTGATCCAGACTTCTTTCCCAATGCAAACACACAGGCCCCTGCAGATCATGGCTTTGACAGGCAAAGAGATGATTTCTACCTGGAAATCATAGAATCATAGAATTGATAAGATTGGACAAGACCTTCAAGATCACCAAGTCCAACCACACTGCCTTCTAGTTCATGTGCTTCTCTTTCTTTTTTTACCACAATTGAAGTGTCCAGCTCCTCCTCTCTGGAGATGTCCCTGTCCTCAGTGGGGCTTGGGCTCATGTGGAAGAGAGAATGCTTGGTGTCCACGATACAAATCATGGACCAGAAACAAGCCTAGGTGCTGTGCTGTCCATAGCAGAGTGATTTGTGGGCCACCGGGTTGCAAATCAAACCTTGGTCTGCAAGTGCCTTTGAAAGATATCTTTGGGGGGGGGGGTGTCAGCAGTAGCCAAGCACCTATTATAGTTATAGCCCTAGTTATAGCCCTAACCCACGGAAGGAGCATATAGAAGTAGTATGTGTTGGGATTTTGTCTCACTGTAGGCTGCCTTTTGCCTTTTTCTTCACAGGTTCCTCTGCTTATTCTTCATTGCCTCCCCTAAAAATGAGCATGTTTCCTCCCTACCTCCTCACTGAAGCCTGTGTGAATTTGAGGGAGGGGATGCAAACCCCTTCCTGGTTGTGTGCAGTGACCCAAATTCAGGCCTCAACAGTGTGTGCTTCCATCAGCGTCCTTGGTGGTCATCTGCTTGCAACAAGTCTGGGCAACCCTTTGGCCTGGGCGGGCTACAGAAATTCTTGGGATTCATCTTGAGGTAGTCAACAGCCGGGCACTGAACAAGGTGGTTCTGCATGTCAGATAGGGGTAGGAAACAGACTACAAGCTCAGGTTCTTGCTCCCTCTCTGGTTTGTGTTGACATGTTCTTGTTGACATGGTTTGTCCTTCCACAGATTTATCTGCCTCTCGCCTGCAGACTGCCAAGGAGCTGGGGGCAGATTTCACCATTCAGATAAAGAACGAGACCCCGCAGGAGGTGGCTGCCAAAGTGGAAAGTCTGCTTGGCTGCATGCCTGAGATAACTGTGGAGTGTACTGGAGTCCAAGCCTGCATCCAGGCCAGCATTTATGTGAGTACCAGTTGTCCCTGGGATAGAGCAGTACTGGTTTTTGCTTTCCCTTTCTGGGACCTGGTGATGCATGACAGTTCTTTCAGTACCATTCCCTCAGTTTCAGTGGGCTTAGCGCAGGAGAGAGAAGATGGCTGTAAAACCACAAACTAGGGACAAATTGTCCACTGAGGGATGATTAAAAAGTTAGTCTTTGCAGACAACACTGAAATAATTGTCTGATTTGATGTGAGGTGCACTTACCACAGAGACTACAGGAGCACTGTGAAACCCAGGCGTGGCTACATAGCAGTGTCAGGGAGCTGGTACTAATAGAACAGCATCCTTCATTAAGTCCCAGTACAGAGAATAATTAAGAAAATTAATTCCAGCAGGTGGAAAAAAGGAGCTATGGAGGGGATATTTTGCTCTTATGAACTGTGTAATAGTAGGATGTGGAGAAGATACTTCTCTGAGGTTTGCAGTGAAAGGACAGGAGACAAATGGGAAAAGCTGCAAAAAGAAATTCCAGGGGAGCATCAGTCTCATAGACGTTTTAAATGTTTCCTACTGAGATCCAAAAGTAACTCTTGTACTCCTAAGCGCCGGTCATTTTCCAGAATGAGGTTTAGATAGCAAAATCTCTCAGAGATTTTTGAAAGATTGGTTTTTAAGCCTTGTTTATCACATGTTTTACACGTAGGGATACTGCTCCTGGCAGCATCCTGCCTCTCCCAACTCCTCCACCATGCCCCAGGCAATCCGTCACAGCCACAAAGAGCACCTTTATTTTTAGACAGATGGCAAAATACAGCATATCTGTGTGTCTCTTCTCCAGGCCACTCGTTCTGGAGGGACCCTGGTGCTGGTGGGGCTGGGCCCTGAGATGGTGACCGTGCCCATTGTGAATGCTGCGGTGCGGGAGGTGGATATCCGGGGGATATTCCGCTACTGCAACACGTGAGTCTCACCACTGATGGTGTATCCATGTCTTTCATCCCCCTTCTCATGTCCTTGAGAAGACTTTTACTTGCTCTCGGCCCTTTGTACTGGGAGATCCTAAGCAGCAGCTTGGCCCTCCACACTGCTGTGTGAAAAGCTGGCTGCGTTTGCCTTCCTAACTGTTACATGGTCTGTTTTGAGACAAAGGATTTGGGGAATCTTAATGCATACCCAGCCTTGCTGATGGTCCCCATCAGCACCATCAGTTCTGCTTTCCTTTCTCATCATGAAAGGAAACCTCATTGTTGTTCTTGTTGGAGACGAGTGCATGCCGGGATTAGCAAGAGCTGTGCTTAGTTTTCGTATTTTGCTGGAGCTCAAGGAGTATCAGTAACTCGTTTGAAGGCGTATGTGCTTTCTACGGAGGACTGAACTGCACAGCTTGCAGAAAAGCAGGTCTTCAAGTGTACTGAGAGCTGACCTAGCCGTGAAGGCAGGAGAATCTCAGCTGTCCTCTTTGGTCTTGTTATCTGGAAGACTGTGGGCAGAATTCCCTTCGTTGCCTGGGCTCAAAAAATTACTGTAATGAAGCCAAATTCCTCTCTGCCATTTCCTTGAGGCTCCAAGCTCTCATTTCTTGCTGTTTCCCTTGCAGGTGGCCAGTGGCCATTTCCTTGCTTGCATCCAAACGGATCAACATCAAGCCCTTGGTTACACATCGCTTCCCCCTGGAAAAGGCTCTTGAGGCATTTGAGACCACAAAGAGGGGCGAAGGGGTAAAAATCATGCTGAAATGTGACCCCACTGATCAGAACCCCTGAGATACTGCGGTGCCCGGCCCTCTCCCTGTTGCACCGTCTGCCTGAGATGCAAAGCATGAAGCCACGAGAGGCCGATGTTTGGCTGTTGCATGTTTACACAGCCACCTTATGCAGGCAGTGTTTTGTAATAGAGCTAAGAAATCAAATGATAATGAGGGTGAATGGCACTGAGGGTATACGTGATTTTGCACATCTCCTCGGGGGTGCTCAGGGCCCATAACAGCCTGTGGAACAAAACCTGGCCAGGGAGCATCTGAACATTCAGATTTTTCACCCCATGCTCTTCACAGACAGCAAACTGCAGGTCCTGAAAGCCCAGGGCTTTTTTGGTAAAGCTGGGCTTGGTGGCTATCAGGGACCATAGTTTCTGTGTCATCCTCCTCCTAGCAGCTCCTGGTGGGGCAGAAAGGACTGCTGCAGTGCAGGCTGGAGTGTGTTTGAAGGAAGTCACCCTATCTCTGGCTGGGAAAGCAGATCCTGGTCTTTAGGTGGCTCCTGAGGGTGGGCTGCTGGTGGGGGGCACAGCTTGCTTTTAGCATGGGGGGGAAGCACAGCAGGGGAGCAGCATCACTAAGATAATACCACTGTGAATGAATTGTAACTTCTCTGGGATATCAGCCCTTCCTGCTGAGTTAGTGAGCCATGAATGAGGTACTTGACAAGAAGCAGGTTGCAGATAAAATCTAATCTAGATTACAGTTGTGTTAATTTTAATACTAGGAGATCACTCTGAGATCCCTTTCTTGGGCCGGTACTGGACTTCCCACAATAAATGCTACCTTCCTGGCATCTCTGTGTCCTCTGAGGTCTGTGGTGGATGGTTTGAGGGGGTCTGTGACTACTGGGCTGTGCTGTCCTCTGGGCTTCCGTGCTGCTGGCCCTCACCAGGCTGTGGGAGAGCTCAGTGACACAAATGAAACTTTTCCCCAAGGCTCAGCCTCTGTGGGCATCCCCTAGACAAGGTCTTTCAGGGGAGCATTGGCACTGCAGGGCACAGTTTAGGGGGCTGTGCCCAGGCTCAGGTTTTTGTCCCTCCTGCCCTCAGCCCTTCTGTGTGACGAGTGCAGGAGAAACTCACTCCTATTGAATGTATTTCCAGGTGGGATGGTGCAAATACTCTAATGGCAGCAACACCAGCATGATGCTACAAGTACTGCAGGTCTGCACGTGACTAAGACTCAGCACAGAAGGCAATAAAATGATTTCAAACTTCAGTCAGCTTTATTTAAGCAAAGATAAAATCCTATTGCTCATTCATAGGCCAGGAGAGCAGCAGCCCAGCGATGCATAGCCAGGCATTAGTTAAACAGGCATAAATAAGCCTTGATTGGAGTATACTGATGCTGCTGAAAGAAGCCAGTGCAACCACAGGCCCTGTGGAGACCTAGGTGAGGCTCAGTTTACTAATGAGGCACAAATGAGTGCATTAGAGAAGCTGAGCCCATTTGCAGAAGAGAGCTTGCTGCCTCCATGTAACCTGGTACCTGGGTCTGTAGGCAAAGTGCTGCAAATTTGGGTTCTGCCACATTCCAAAAGCTGTTCAGAATCAACCTCTGAGGTGCAGGATTAAGGTGGCAGAGCCGGGTTTGAATCCACCACTGTGTTTCCTGCACTGGGACACACAGGGCATACTGGGGAGGCGGTGCTCTGAGTGTGCTGGGCTCACAGTCACAGGTGTTCTTGGTCTTCTAGGAATGGCAGTGGGTAGGAGCATGGGACTGTGACCACCCAAGGCCAGGCTTGCATGGATGCTAGGGTTGAATATACCTTCCACACAAAGACAGCAGCACACAGGAGTAAAACGGCAGGGGAGCAGGGTCAGAAATTCTCATAGTGATGTGCAAAGTAGGCCTGGTCCTTCTTGTTCAGTTGCTGACAAGCCTTTTCCACACTCTTCGTCATCCCAGGCGGGCCACAGCTGAACACCCCGATCTTGTGCACCTGGGGAAGAGGGGCAGCCAAAAGGGTCAGCAGCAGCTTCCCCCCAGCCCACATCTCATGGATATGGGCCTGAGGTTATCACCTCCCTGAGCAGCTACAGCAGTGCCCTTCCTGCCCTCCCCTTATGCCACCGAGGTCTCCAGGACCTTGGGGAAAGGCTGGGACCGAGGACATCACTGTCCCTCACGCTTGCAGGTGGGTGTCCCTGTCCTCTCCCCAAGCAGCTCAGTGGCACTAACCTCAGGGTGCACCTCCTGCAGCGAATCAAAGAAGGGTATGAATGGGGGGCGGCCAAAATGCGTGATGGAGCGCAGCCCCGTGAACAGGCTCTTGTTCAGCACCTTCTGGAAGTGCCGCTCACAGATGTACTGCAAGAGAGACTCGTGCATGTCAGCCCACCACATCATGGCATCCACCCCACAGCTGCTCCTGGCATGGGACTCACCAGCATGGTGGTGCGCAGGTCAAACTTCTCAGCCAGCTGTGTGATGTAGATGTGCACGGACACCAGCTCATTCCTGTCTGTCTCCTCCACTTCACGGATGATGTCTGCCAGCCACTCGAACTGCCGCTGCGTGCGCGTCACCCAGATGAAATAGATCTGTGGAAGTCAGGGATGAGGCTCAGTGTGGGACTGGGACCTCTACACACATCCACAGGGCTCTTCCCAGTAAGGTTGTGGAGGATTTTACCCCCAAAGATGCCAACACCTAGTGAGGGTTTCTCAGGACGGCTCTTTCCCTCTGGGTGTTTCACCTTACCTTCTTACACATTAGCTTGGAGTTGATGGACGACTTGAAGACCAGGTCTTTGAGGATGGATGCAAAAGGCGTCACCCCAATGCCTCCTCCCACCAGCACCGACACCTCAAACTTGTGCCACTCCTGGTGGCCCTCCCCGAAGGGTCCATCCAGATAGAGCTAGAAAGGAACCAGCCATCAGTACAGCGTCTACATCCTCCACTTGCCCAGGGATTGGTCACTTTCAGGACTCACAGAATATCACCAGTTGGAAGGGACCCACAAGGATCATTAAGCCCCACTTCTGGCTCCACACAGGACCACCCAAAACCCAAACCTTGTGTCTGAAACCATTGTCCAAATGCTTTCGGAGCCCCAGCAGTTCAGGACCCTGCCACTACCCTGGGCATCCCATTGTAATCCCACCACCCTTTGGTGCAGAACCTTTTCCTAACACCCAGCGTAACTCTCCCCTGCCAGCACTGAGATGCTCTCAGCTTGGTTAATCCCATCCTTGGAGGGACACCTCACCTTGGGCAGCTTGCCAATGAGGGCCAGGCTCTCAGGGGAGTAGAGCTCCCGCAGGCGGGTGGTCCAGGGCCCCACAGCACGGATGTGCAGGCTCAGCGTGTCCTCATGTGGGGCCGAGGTCAGTGTGAAGGGGTGGTACTCAGTGGTGCCCAGGGCCATGCAGGCAATGCGCACCCACTGCCCAGACTTGTAGTCGAAGTCCTGTGGCCGCTGGAACCGGAGGTGAGTGACACCTGGGGAGGGTAAGGGGACCCGGCTCTGAGCACCTGATGGAGCTGTAGGTGTCTCTGCTCAGCGCAGGGAGTTGGACTGATGGCCTTCAAGGGACCCTTCCAACTCAAGTGAGTCTATCATTCTATGACTTCATTTTTTCCTTTGTTAAAGTGGAGAAGTCAATTAGTAGAAAGACTTAAGGGAAGAGCATTTGAACTCTGCTAACGGTGGGTGGGGCTGCTTGAGAATAAACTGGAGAGGTATGCTGGAGAGGTGCTGGGGTATGGGTGTGATGGCCTGAGCTCTCTGCCTCAGTTTCCCTAGCTGTGAGGGAAGCACAAGAGATCCTTACCGTTCAGTGTGCTGCAAAAGCAGCAGAGGATCATGTGCAACAGGACATGGCTCCCTGTTGAGGTGCTGCAGCCACCAGCAAGCCAATTTCTGGGGCCACAGGTACCTGTGTACCACCTGGGGTGGAAACTGCCACCATGGAACACACCATACAACCCAGCCCTGGGGTAGATGTGTTTCCTCCACCCCTGCAGCCTCCATCCTCTTGTAAAGGGCCTGGGCTGATCTGGCACTGCACAACCAGATGGATGTGTTACCTGATGGCAGGAGCTCGGCTTTCACCACACTGATCTCCACCTTCTTCCTGCTCAGGCTGAGCAGCTTGTCTGCGCCATAGATGAGAGCTGGGATGATGAAATAGATGTGGAAACGGGGCTGCTGGATCAGAGCGTAGCTGCCATGGATGATAACCTGGACAAGGACAGGGGACAGCCACCATCAGCACAGCACTCGACACAGCCATCGCTGGGTCGGTGGCAGCTCAGCAGCAGCAGGGAGCTGGAACTGAGGCCACCGGGTCCTTAGGGACCTCTCATGTGGTTGCAGTCCACAGGCATCATCCCCCTCTCCCATCCCATGACCTCTACCAGCACATAGAGCAGCACATAGAGATGGTGGGTGATCCAGAAGGCCTGGAAGCTGACACGGCGGAAATGGTGGGTGGCGAAGACGTACATCACGGCCAGAATGATGAGCAGCAGCACTCCTGTCATGCCTGTGAAAGGAAGGATTGGGAAGGGATCAGGGCTGCCCCGCTGGGGCTCCAATTGGGGCTGGGCCCTGCTGTGTGTTCTTACCTGGAATGGTCTGAAAGAACCACCAGTAATACTTCTGAGGGAGCTGTGACCTAGAGGGACAAGAAACTACCCCATGGCATAGCCAGCCCAAGAAGAGAAACCAAAATCTGGCTTCCATTTCCACTCCCTTTTATGTCCAGGATGCTCTGCCTGGACTATGCTTTTAACTTCACCTACCCATCATTCATAAAGACACTGGAAAAGAGGCAGGACAACACACTGAGAGGTGTGACTGAGAAGATGTAGACGTTCACTAAATGACCTGCAGTGTGGAGCACTGTAGGAGAAAAATTGGGAGAGAAAAGCATCACCACTGCTGTGGATGGAGATGTGACAGACCTCACTGATGTGACCAAGGACATGGCGATTCCTCATCTTCTCTGGTGTCTTCAAGCTTCTCACCTTGTCCTGCTGTGCCACAGCTGTCTGATCCTCCTGCCCCGCACCCCAGCAGCCCACTTACCTGAGAAAATCAGGGCTGCCATGGCAATCCAGCGGTGGAAATCCACAGCGGCATCAAAGGGGATGTAGCGATTGAGGAACGTCTCCCGCAGGACTGTGATGAGGTTGCGGCACATGGTGAGCAGGATGTAGGAGTACATGAAGGAGATGCAGGCAGCTGATCCCCGTGAGATGATGATCCCCACAAAGGTGGTCTGTGCAATTCCAGTGCTGGGGGATGCGAAGGCATAGTCTGGCAGGGGAAGAAAGCAGGGTGGGCATCACATGCCTGGTGATGGAGACCATGTCCCTTTCTGCCCTGCAGGGACAGCCACTTGTGTGGACAAGGAAATGTCAACCAGACAGGGCTGCATGGGGACAGAGGCATGATTTGCTGTGTCAGGCCCTGGTATGCTGCTGCTGGGTGACAGGGTGTCCTTGGAAGTCAAGGGAGGGTTTGCTCTCTGCACTGTGAATCTGCACCTTATGTCCAGAGTTGGACATCCCAACATAAAAGAGGCATCAACAAACTAGAGCAAGTCCAGCAAAATACACCAGGATGGGTGTGAGCTGGGATACGTTACGTAGGGAAGAGGGTGGGGGAAATAGTCTTGGTCAGGCTGGAGGACAGTAGGAAGAGGCGACCTTGTTGCTATCTCAAATGCTTTGGAGGGCTTTATAGATGGGATAGAGCCAAATTCTTTTTCAGAGCTGCATAGTGAAAGGGTGAGAAGCAACTGCACGACTTTCACGAAAGAAAATTCGAGTTGGACATAAAATGAGAACACTTCACAAGGAAGACAGTCACAAACGTTGGCCCACGCTGTGAGGTGGTGCCATCCCCAGCTTCAGAGCTCTTCAGGCCTTCTCTAGACAAGACCATCAACTTTGAAATTGCCCTTGCTTTGACCCTCCAGAGGTCTCATCTGACCTCAGTAATTCTATGGTTATTCCTCGCAAGGACCAGCGCCATTTGTCCAAAGACCTTTTGCAGCATGCCCCATGCAATGGGCAGCTCCTCAAAAGGATCACATGGGCTGCAGGGCCACTCACAATACGCTCTCTCCACAAACAAGCCGGCGGTGATAGCAGAGAATAGGACCACACAGACGATGTGACGCCGGTAATTCTCAATGAAACGCTTGAACTCCTGGATCTTCTGCTTAACTTTGTTCTGCTGGTACTTCTTCCGTTGCGCTTCGGTGTATAGATGCAGCTGGTACTGATTTGCCCTTGTGAAAAATAAGAACAAAAGATTTAATCAACAGGGCAGTGTTGTGTGCTGCAGTGCCTAGATTTGGGTCTTCCTCCCTGCACAGCGCTGCAGCCAGCTCTGCACACCCATTACTGCAGTGACCCACGGGATGAGGTGTCAGTGGGTGACCTCAGGTCACTGGTTGGTCTACTTGAAAGACAACAGCAGCTCAGCAGGTCGTGTGACTCATAAATGAAACCACAGATAGGGACTGTAAAAGACAATTTGCATTTTTATATTCAAACCTCCATAAACATCCCAGAATAGGGAAAGTCCTTGAGATTGTTAAGGCAAACTGGAATATGATAAAAAATATATTACTCCTGGCCATAAAAAACAGCCATTTAACTGCTGCCTTGTGGAAGTATTTGCCAGTGACACAGCAGTGAGGACTAGAGCCTCTCTGGCAACGCCTGCAAGGCAGCCCATGTGTGAATCAGTACAGTTCCAAGGGACAGAGGAGCACAGGCAGGAACTGCTGTGTAATGCTCCTCTCTGTGGGTGAGGCATATGCCCCAAAATCCATTGTCATGGTCTCCAAAGTTGTCCATTTTGTTTCTTTTTCAGAGAGACATCCACACATCCCCAACAGTAGAAGGAAAGCAGCCAGCCCTGCACTGCCTTCATTGTAGGTGCTCAGCAAGGGCTTGGTTTGCCTGCTGGGGCTGAGCATCTCCTTCAGATCTGCTCCTGCATCCCCTCCCCATGTTGTGCTACTCTTCGCAGCAGCATCACTTGACTTATGTGCTACACAGAGATGTGAGAAACCCAACAAGGGAATGAGCTTACTCACTTTCTGCCTGGTCTCTTCCTCAGCTCTTGCCCTTCTTGATCCATGCAGTGGGCCACCGTGTCCAGGTTTGGGTCCTCCCTGTCTGAGATGGTTCTGCCAGAAAGAGGGAGAGACATACTGGCTAGAGCTGTCCTTGCAGGAAGGGCTGCAGGTCAGTCAGCAGCAAAAGAAAATTCCAAAATTTTCCCTATTGCTGCCCCATGGACACTCAGACTCGGCTGAGAATCCATCCCACTCCTCCCTGCTTGCATGAACTCTAGCTGCTCGGTACAATGGATGGATTCACTCCAAAAGCAAAGCATTTCAGGAGCATTTGCTGGAGAAGCTGAGGTGAAGGATGGATGTGCCCAGGGGCAGAAAGAGAAGAAATGGCAGCAGGACCAGTGAAAGCACTTACCCTCTGGGCTCTTTCTTGATGAAGGAGACACGGTTGTGTACGTTTTGCTTGAACACCTCAGGGACGCCTTTCAGAAGTCAAAAGAACAAAACGGCCATTTACAGTGTGAGATGCGGTGGATGAGTTGTTGGAGAGATTGATTTGGGATGGGACAAGATTTGGAAGCTATGAATCAGGTGTTACTCAACCCCTCCAGGCTAACAGATGTGACCTGGAGCTCTCATCCACTCCCCCACTGACCCTTAATGCAGAGCTGAGCGAGACGAAGCTCGTTGTCGTGGTCCCGCAGCATGTAGTGGAAATCCTCCCATGTCAGCTCATTCCTGTCCTGAAACCCCGAGGCCTGGAACATGGACTCTGTCACCTGCTCTGCCTGCTCTCTTGACAAGCAGTTGTTCGAGATCTCAATGAAGGACCTGGAACAAGGAGGAAAGATGAGACCATAGCTTGAGTCCCTGCAATAACACAGGGCAGAGCCCCAGACAAGTTTCACAGTAGAAATGGGCTTCTGGTTGTGAGTGTTGAGCCCATGGGCTTCCATGTAGCTTCCTTGGGGACTGAAGAGCTGAAGCAGTGAGCTGCTTGTGCAGACACCTGTAACTGCAGACGCTGTGAAAATGTCTGTTGGGCTGAGGAGAAGTACCTGAGCATCCTCAAAAACTCCTCCTTGGAGAGGAACCCATTCTCATCAATGTCATACATCCTGAACATCAACTTGGACTTTTCCTCTGAGGACCCTGGTGGCACAGAAGAGAAAGTAAGAGCAAGATCCTACTTTCACCAGCACACTTGCTCTCAGACATTGTCTTCAGGAGTCTAGACCTGCACCAGTGAAGTCTCATTCAGCCCTGAAGAGAGTAAAATCACACTGCTGCTCAGTCTGAATAGTAACTGAACTCATTTTCAGACCCCTGTGCTGCACTGCTACTTGACTTTCTCAGGAGTGCGGTGAAAAAAATGGGAACCAAACAATAGTTGTACACTGGAGGTGACAGATCAGCAAATTGCTGTTCTAAGATAGCTCCCCTCATGAACAGTCTCACAGAAAATATCACTACATTGTCATTGCTCCACAACTCAAGCTGAGCTGTCGTAAGTGAATTTTGTGAAGTGTCTACAGGTTGACCTGTTGGATGGATCTTGTTTTTCACTATGAGTCCAGAAACAGGACCTTGGGCAACAGGTGAAGATACCAACCACCACCAGCTCCCACCTTTCATGAAGACCACCAAGATGTCCAGGAACTCCCTGAAGGAGATGTAGCCGTTGCCATCCTTGTCAGCCAGGGAGAACATGGAGTCCACAAACATGGAGTTGACTTTGAGCCCGAGGGCCTCAGCAAACTCAGCCCTGCTGAGCTCACATGTCAGGGACTCCCTTGCTTTCTGTGAAGACTCAAAGTTGAGCTCTCCAGCATCAGTCTTGTCGATGTCCAGCATCTGCAGGTTGTGTCCCACAAAAGGAAACTCATGAGTGCCTCTGGAACAGAAGGCTGGTGCTCACCTGCTTGACCTATTGTGCAGAGATAGCTGGCTCTCGGCACAGGACGCCCCATGCTTCTCTTCCACATGATGGAAACCACAGTTCCATCATCCAAACATCTCTTTGCAACTCAAAACATTCATATCACCACTACAGACTCCCTTTTTTTTTTTTTTTTAACCAGAAACAAAGTCCCTTGGTCCTCAAATTATTGGCAGCTTCCTTGTGTGTGGCTTACCGGTTGCTATGGAGGCCAACAGCAGCATCATTCATTGCACAGTCAATACAGAAATACCTTCCCCGAGCCTGCCACACTTCTACATACCCGAGCAAACAGGTGCCTAAAGAAAGTCTCCAGAATTTGTTTCCTCTGTTCCTGGGTGACTGCTCGTTTCAGCAGGCTTTGCTCCTTCATCTCAGACACATGCAGCTCAAGGCAGCTGGTTTTCAAGTAATCTTGGAGCTTTCTAAAGAAGCTGCTCCTCTCTGCCTCCTCACTGAAAAACAACACCTGCAGAAGATCCCATCAAATGGCTGTGAGCAGCAAAGGCTCCAAATGGTGCAGTGCAGTTCAAGGATGGTGGAGGGCCCAGAGGAGGCTTTCTCCAGGCATCATGTTACTCACCAGGTCATACTCCTTGGGGCTCTTCAGCAGCAGAGCTTTGTTCCCTTTGTTGCTGGAGAGGATCACTTCCACGCTTTGCTGGGCGTTCAAGCTGACACTCCGGAGCATCAACCCTCTCCCATCCAGCACTTTGAGCACTTTGTCAGCTTGGAACTGGATGTAGACAAGGGAGCTGTCTGTTTTGGGACCATGCCACTCCATGGCTGATGGGAAATAGCACAGCATTCAGTTGGAAACATGTACCTGTGCTTCTAATCAACCCAGCACCTCCTTCACCCCTGGGAGTGATTGCATTGGGTTTGCAACAAAGGATGGAAAACCTTCATTCCTTCCCTGCCAATTCTGCACAATGCAGATGGGGCACAGAAAATACACTACAGGTCACCTGGGTTGCTGGAGTTTTCTATTGCATAGCCTGACTTTGTTGCAATAACTGTGTCATCACTTGTGCAATGGTACAAGTATGCCTGAGTCTTATCTGTGCCAGAGTTAAGCTCTCCCTCTCCCATCCAATTTCTGAAATTCATTCTAGACTTGCATTTTATTTGGGCTCAATGATATTCTCTAACTGTTGGCAGCACACCTGCCAAGAGAACAAACATATTAAGGGAAGAATGATCTCCCAACCACAGATCTCAAGTACACAGATATGCAACAATACAGACCACAGAGCTAGAAGGCAGGATTTTTCCAGCATCCAGAGCAAGGAGGTACAGTCCCTGTCCTATCAGTGCAATTGCTCTCCATAGGTTTTTTCAGATAAGGTATTATCTGGCTCACAAGATGATTTGGGTTGGAAGGAACCTCATGTTGCCCAAAGTAGGACCATCAGTTATGGCCAGTCTGCTCAAGGCTTTATCCAGTCAGATCTCAAAGAGTACGGAGACTGCACCCTATCATACTGGGGAAACATTTTCTTCTTATATGCAGTTTGGATGTTAGCTCCAAGCCTGATAAGTGTGACCTCCAGTGCTGCCTGGTGAGGTGTCCTGACTTCAGCAGCATCACCAGGCACCATCAAAGGATTGGAAATGCTACTTCACCATGTATCGCCTCGCCGGTCACCTCCCTCCGCACGCTGGCCTTCTTCTTCTTCTGCAGCTTCTTGAAGTCTCTCTCACGGTGAATGGCAATGATCCAAGCAACAAAGAGACTCACTGGGAACACATGGGAGAGAGAGGCATGAGGTACCACAAAGCTCCTTTCCTGTGCTTTCTTTGGTAGAAGAGGAGATGGATAACGAATTGGAGAGGCAAACCTAAAGGCAAGCAGCAGAGGACAATGATGATGATGCCAAAGCCTGCACCACTGCCTTCGAAGTAATCCAGCACAGTCATGGGTGTGCAGTTGGCCAGGAGTTGAGCTGTCAGCTGCTGGGGCTGGGGACACGGGTCTCCTGCATTGGGGGAGAAAGGCTATGAGAATCATCGTGCTTTTACCTTTCCAACCTCCATCATCTCCATGAGCCTCCAGCTGAGATGCTGCTTGGGATTTGTTACCAAGTAACCCAGGGAGCAATGCAAAACTACAATGTTCGAGATCCTAAGGGACAAGCTTTGTTTTCAAGGCTGAACCTTGGCACATCACATCAAGCCATGTGCAGAACTGGTCTTGTGTGCTCAGCACCACCACCTGTCCCATGGGATGGGCTGAGGAAGAAGCCTTTGGAAGCTGAGGTTCATAGCCTCTGCTTGTCTGGGCTGTAAACTCAGAGAGCAATTGCAAGAAGTGCACGTCAAAGGGACCAAAACATCTTGCAAGGGCTGGAATGTGTGCCAGGTAAAATGCTTTCAGGTCCTTCACATTTATCCTACCGACCTGTGTGTGCATGCATATAAAAGCAGATAAAGAACATGCTAGTGAGGAGAGTGACACAATGCAGTGTAGGCAGAGGCCAAGCCTTAACCCAAGAACATTTCAGGGCATCAAGAGCATTTTTTTGTGCCTGGGAATCCTTGCAGGAGTCATGCAACGCTCATGCCTGGGCTTCAGCCCACTTTCAACATCAGTGCTGCTTGCCTTGTTTACAAACAGCCATTGCATTTCACATGTTCTGCATCGCTCTCCTGTGTCCCAGCTCAGTGCAGGATGGAGCACTCACCCTTGCTCCAGACAAACACATTGCTCTGCAGCTCTGCGGGCTGTGAGTAGGTGACTGCAGCCAGGATGTCACGGAATGTGGTGTTACGGATCTCCTCAGCCTCCTTCGCTGTGAACAGCCTGGTGAAATGATGTGGAGCCAAGTGGTGGCCCTGGGGTGCTGCTGCTCAGCCCCACAGACCTGGCCAGTACAGCTGGGGCTTGTTCCCCACACTGCTTTAGGAGCTAAGGGAGACGGAGGATGGTTTCTCCATCTCTGCTGTGTGTTATGAGGGGGAAGAGGCATTTACCCATTTTTGGTGTTCTCAAACCAGAACCTGTCACCATCACGGAGGCGCACAAACTGGTCCAGGATGATAGCGCTGAAGAGGGGACTGTCACCTTCCAGCATGCCTCCAGGGAGCAGCTCCAGCCGGGCTGTGTTGTTAGCGTACAGGGCAGCGACTTCCAGGACCTGGCCAGAAACCCCCACCACGCACAGATGAGCAGAGGGAAAACTTCACCAGAAAATCCTAGTGAGCCCCAGCTGGGGGCTATGCCAGTGCTCAGCCAGGCGCGATGACCCCCTCCCTACACTGCTGGAGAAGCCACCTACTGCTTGGATGGTCCTGAGGTGCTCCAACATACATGGTTTCTGCACCCAAACCAGCTTAATGTTACCTTTTGCTGAGAGTGTGGGGCAAGGTTCGTCCAGTCCTGCAGAGGCTCCAACCCAAACCGTTCCCGGGCCTGGTTGTAGGTAGGCAGGCCGAGGTCCCGCCCACGCTGCAGCCAGCTGGCCACGTAGTCAGCACGGGAGTACTTCAGAGGTCCATACCAGTAATCTACAGGTGGAATCAAATCACTGTGATGCTATGGCAGAGCTAACATGGCAACCTCAACTGCCCTGGGCGCCTGGCAGGCCTTGTCTCTCTGCCATAGGCCACGCTGAACATGGGGACCAGCACCATGCTCTTGTGATAAAGGCCCCAGGGCTGTGGTCAGCATGCCCTGCATGGGGCTGAATCTGGTGTGAATGGGATGGGATCAGCCTTCCCATCTCGGCCCACACACAGCCTCACAACACGCCAGCTGAGTGTAGGGGTGTGCAGACCTTGGAGATCTTCCACCACAATGCTGTCCTCCCGTTCCGCAATCTGTGAGCTCATCCCCAGCAGGAGGTCATCCACATCTTCCTGCTGCATCTCAATGCTCTGAGGGAATATGAGGTGATTCCTCACTGATCAAAGGATGTAGGGAAGCCCCACAACCCTGAACCCAGCACCAAAAGGACTAATGGGTCTTCCAGGTTCATCTCCCCTTTGTCACCTCAACCTTGAGGTCTGAGCCTGCTGAGCCTGAAGAAGGCATCTGGGTATGTCTGGATGAGGAGGATCTCACTCTCCTTGCTTACTCTGTCATACTCTGTGCCCAATTTCCCTTTCACCCCCTGTGTAGGCCTCCATAATATAAAGCACTGAATGAAGCCCAGGCAGGGTAAACCCACCACCAACCCAAGCAACCAGTGGATTTTCCTGGCTGTGGCACATGTGTCTTCCTGCAGAGCTTTGGGGCACAACCAGACCAGGAGCTGTTAGCATGAAAGCAATCCTGCCACCACCACCAGAGCTGAACAGGACCCAACATGCATCAAGCTAGAAAATAATCCCAAAGAAGGGGATAAGAGGCAGAGCAGCTCCAGTCCAGCACTCCCACAGCAGTAACTGCTCTGCAGACTGCTTTGACTCTGTGCCCAGAGCAGATTCTGTCCTCACATCCCTGACCTCATCAGCTGAATGTTCAATGGGTCTCTTCCCGTTGTGGGAAATGCCTCCTCCAAGGGCAAAGACAGTCCATGGGGAAAAAAACTTCTACCACATGCTTGGAATCCTTCTCCATACCTCTCTGCTCCAGTAGCTGTTGCAGAGCCGCATCGCTGGGAATGGACCACCAGAGCTGGACACATTTCGTACATGGCATCTGGGGTCCCTGAGACATCAGAGAAGGGCTGGGCACTTAGACCCTCACCAGGGATGTCCCCAGGCTGGGGCCAGGCAGGGATTATCCCCAGCCATGACTCAAGTTCGGGTGTCCCCTTTCCTGGCATCGTGATCCTCCTACCTCTTGTAGACACCTGGTGGCACCATGGTGGCAAGGAAAATCCTTGCAGCTGCCACAAACTCTGGTGAGATGCTGGGGTCCATGTGCTGCTGGTAACCTGTAGAGAGGCAGTAATGGCTGGATGCAGCACCCAGGATGGAGGGAAAGAAGATGAAGCCCTGACCCCAAGCTCCCTTGCCCCACTGCCCACTGTGACTCTCACCTGTGTACTTTTGAACAGGCGTCCCCAGCAGTGCCGGCAGCCACTCATACAGCACAATGCTCTAGGGCACAGGGAGCCAGGTCAGGGACAAGATCAGGGAGAACACTGGAGACTACAAGATCCTGTCCCTCACCTGGAAGGTGGCAATGACCCTCTTGCGAGCATGCTGGAAGATATCCTCATCAGACCAGCTAGGGTGATCCTTGGCCAGCTCTGCAGCCAGGTAGTTGTGGTATCGAAACCAAGCGATGCTCATAGCCTGCAGGAAGCGGTTCTCGTTCCCCCAGGCATTCCCCAGGTCTGCAAGAGCCACCAGAGACATCAGAGGGGGATGGAGGTACCCATGCCTTCCACTCCTGCTCACCATCCAGGGGCTTGCCATGTCTGTGGTTAAGAAGTCCCCATCCCCATGGTTGAACCCCAGCCTCCCTTTCCCCCTGCTCTTCTCCCATCACTGTTTCTCCCTGTGGATGTGAGCAAGTGAGCAGCATGGGCCTGAAGCACAGAGCAGGGGTCAGGCAAGTAAGGAATTCAAAGCAAGCTGAGCCGGTTTTTATTGTCTGTATCCCCTTTCCCAACAGGAGATTGCCTTAAATCTGAGGCATTAGCACCTGCCAGCCTCTGGGAAATGACCCAATGCCTTCTGGGGACACAGTACCTTCAGGTCATAGCACATCTTCCTCCCCCTCAGGCTAGGATGCTACCTTCTCTCCCACAGCTGGGGCGACCATGAGACAACCACTAAAGAAGCTGCAGAATGTCCCTTACCATAGATCCCACGAAGGCCGCCCTGTCCGGTGGATGGATCCAGAGCTTTCCACATGGGGACCTTCCCATCTGTCTCCCTGGGGACATGCCCTCCGGGTCCTGATGCCAGCTGTCCATTTGAGAAGTTCCGCAGGGCATCACTCCAGGAATGTGAAGGGCCATAGATGGAGCTGCCATCCAGCCAGCCTGTCACCTCGTTGGTCTAGGGTGAGAACAATGGGTGTCAAAAGGTGCAAGACATCTGAAAAGTCACATCCTGACCTGTGTGATCTTGCAAGCCACCCCATCCCCTGTTTTAGGGAGAGTTATCAGGGTGCAAATACGATCACAGCCGATCCCCACGCAATCTGATGGACTAATTCCTGAAGGAATGCTTTATCTTTTAAAAGCATGCTGGAGTTTTCATTCTTCTAAGGCTTGAAACTGTTGAAAATGTGACCTGCTAATCTGGTTTCATCATGCTTTGTCATGTGAAAGGTTTAGGGCAGGGCGGTTTTGCTTCAGCAGTTTTGGTTGGGAAACACTCCAGAATGAAAAAAAAACCAAAAAAACCCACAGCACATTGACTCTGGAATGCATCCAGCACTGCAGAACATAGAGACATTCGTGGAAATCCAGAAGCTTTACAGCCTTATCACAGTAACAGCTCATTTTCATGATACATTATTAAAGAGTTGCCTAAATTACGTCTTAATTACTGATCACCTAGAGTGAACTGAGTGTAGAAATCTGGTATTGAAATTCTGTCCTCTGTCATTAAAAGGCTCTAGTTATCATTTGTTTTACCAGACAGAGACTGGTACCAGCAGACTTATTTATGCTTATTTTGATGCAATAAAAACTCCAACAGCCAAGGAAGATTGAGAACTGCTCCTTTACACTTTCTCTTCTGCTCTCTTTAAAGCATATAAGACACTCAAATGTGCATTAAAATTAGGCAGATCCAGAGTAACCAAGTTTTCTTTTGGCCAAAAAAGCACTAATCTTGAGCAACCACAGTTATCGTTCCATGAAAATCAGTACCTTGCAGGCTGTGCTTTGGATTCATTTGCAATTTGTTCAGACACCTGAGAAAGTGCTTGTGCTTTCTTTGGATATGCCATAAACCTGAACTCCAGATAAAGATGAATTTAGCTGAAAGATGAAGGGAAGAGGAAATGCAGTCTCCTACCTGTTCTCGGGGGCTATTGGGGCTCTGCCCCGTCTCCAGTGCCCAGCGGATACGCTGGAAGGGCAGGACAATATCTCCAGTGCCTGCGGGGTCAAACACAGGGTCCCCCTCTGGGATGTGGATGTTCAGGAACTCAGCAGGACAGCCAGGTTTCTCTGTCCCCAGGATGTCTGAAAGCACGTGGAAACCTGCCAGAAAGCCAAGCATGGGCAGTTGTTGGGATGATGGTCACCAGTACCTGGAGTAGATGATGCTCCAGGTACTCCTGGTTAGACCTTATGAGTAAGGAAAGGGTATTCAGGGACCAGGGTGGAGAAACTCAGCCAGCGGTTCAGAGACCATCTGCAGGCCACTATTTTACCAGGAGCAAGGCTCAGCCATTACTTCCCTGAATTTCCCCTTGCTGATGGCCTTCAAGACCAATAGTTGCTGCTGAGGTTGAGCTCAGTGACTCTTGGCCTGCTTGAGCTTTAGTGGGATGGGAAAATCTGCCTCCAGGGAGACATTAAATGGTACCACACCAGCATCTACCCCTCCAATGGCTCACCTCAGCACTGAGCACCCTCATGAAGCCATCTGGGGACCTATAAGAACTTTGAGCTCTGTGGAACTAATCTGTCTCCACATCTTTGACAAGTTCAGCCTGCTTCCTCAGTGAGCCAGCAGCTCCTGGGGACTCCAGACCCCTCTGGAGCAACAGCAGAAACTGCTCTGACTTGTAGCACTTCTGCCCAGCAACCACTCACCATGCAGCTCTTATCAGATCTATCCGTTGTTTTACAATCAGATAACTCTACTGCTAAAACAAACGAGGAAGTTTATAAGTGACAAATATCGGTATTTGTCAAAGGTCACAAAAAACTCATACCTAACCCATATGTCAGATGGACAGCAATGGATAGCATTTTGGTAGGGCAACAAGCAAGGTTCTATCTTTAGGATTTTTGCTCTAGATCTTGCTCTGAAGCAGCGGGTGTGAGGAGAGCTTTGATGTGCCATCTGGGGGCATGTGAAACAAATGTCTTCCCCCTCTTGGCAGTTCCCAGCTCTTACCAAAGAAGACAGCCAGCACAGTTGTGTTCCTCTTGGAGGGCAGCCCAGAAGGTCCCCGTGCCACCGCATTGCTGAGCTGGCGAGCATTGGGTACATGGGGCTCCTGCAGGGCCTGGTAGACGCCATCTGCATAGTTGGCCGGCAGGAGACGCAGCAACCGGGAACCTGTGATAACAGAGCGTGGGTCCAATGGCACCCAGCAGCAGGGTACACCCATGTGTGTGAAGGTATAAGAACAAAAAGATAGGAGGACACAGGCAGTTTTGGTACCAAGGCCAACTCCCAACATTTCTTGCAACACTGGGATCAGTCCTTATAAAATGAAGAGGGATCCTGTGTGGGCATGTTCCCTTCCTGCTGTCCTTCTCCTCTCCCTCTGCAATCCCTTTGCTTTATGTGGGAGCTCAGTGGTGTGCTGCTTGTGGTAACTGGAGTGATACTGAGCTGCCTTCATTGACAATGCCATCATGAGTAAGTATGGGGATTGCTTACACTGTAAGAAGCAGGAGGGAGCAGCCAGAGGGGCACAGAGACAAAGGAGAAGATGAGAAACACCCTGACTTCACACCTGAAGTTGGTTTCAAAAGACCCTCCACCAGCATGGTGGTATTCATTTGCTGGAGAATCCTAAAGGTGGGAGAAATCCTGAATTTGCTGGATTCATTTTGGGCTTATTTTCTACAGGCTTGTCTCCAAAGATGTCTTTTTCCCAGCTCTGGGATCCCTGATCATCAGTGAAACACTGCTGGGAACAGCACACCTCAGACATTTTGAATGGCCGCACATGGCACAGCTCTGCTCTGGTCTGATCCAGCCCCAGCACAGCCCACAGATGGCATCTGGGTGGGAAGGAAGAGTGGCAGGGCCACGACATCTGAGAGGAAGCTGGGCTGCTTTGTTCCCTCAGACTGCTCTAACAGGGCTGCAAGGTGTATCTAGTGATCCACCACTACTTCCTGGGCTCAGGCTCAAGTGGGAAAGGGTTTCTCTCTCAGTCCTGCTGTCAAAGTGTCACCTGTCCCCACCCACCACTGCCATCCCCAGCCCTGGCACGCACCCACTGAGCCGCGGCTGCGGTGCTGCAAGTTGTTGTACCAACCATCATAGCGCTGCACCTCCCAGGTGATGTTCTTCTGGGCTCCTGGAAGAGATGAACCCATGTGGTGAGCAGTAAAATAATGCATGGAAAGAGTGTTTCCACTATAAAATTGTATTATGCTGCTATATTTTCCCCATATTCTTTTTGAAACCTTCTGTACAAACAAGTATTTTGAGAAGTTTTGCCCTCTTTTGAGGAATAATCTATGTATGAAGTAGAAATTAATGCTTGGGATCCTGATGTTTCTAAATCAATGCATATGGTTTCTGGTTCCCACCAGTCTGCTCTCAAATGATCTTTATTTTCTCCTCTCCGTGTCAAAAGTCCTCCCTTACTTCACACCACATGGGGTTATGCTCTCCTCTTTGCACTGTGTATTAACAATCAACCTATACCACTAAGCATGCACCTTGTTTTACCTCTGTTAATGTTCATCACACTAGGAAGAAGCTCCATTTCCATGTTACAAGCTGTGCACTCACACAGAGCAATAGAGGAGTCTCCAAGACTGCGGGCTCCACACACTCAGGACCTTGCTCCATTTTCTTACCTCCTCACAAAATGAATCATCTTGCCTCTGATAAAGTACCCCATGAAACTCCGTTGGATTCAGGCTGTACCCTTGGACACCCTTCCCAGAAGCTGTTCTTACCACCCAAGGTCCATGACATCAGTAGAACCACTGTCAAACACAACGTCATCTCTGTGTGCTGCATTTGCCTCTGGGTCCTTGGAAGAAGCAATCTGCAAATAGAAAGGATAAGGAATGAGCTAGAGCTGGCTGCTCCAGGAGGCACCATCCTTGGAAGTATTCAAAAGATGCGTAGACACAGTGCTCAGGGACATGGTTTAGTGGCAGACTTGGCAGTGCTAAATTAATAGATGGACTTGATCACCTTAGAGGTCTTCTCCAATCTAAATAATTCTGTGATCCTATGATCTACAGACCATACTGTCAGCTCCCTCTTGTGGTGTCTACTGCTGCCATCCATCAGCAGAACTATCCACTTCGGGCTGTAGGAAGGGAGTAAGGTCCATATGGGAGCCTATCACCCTGGGAAAGCTGTGTCAGGAGATACCACCTGGCCTGAGATGGCCCTTCTGCTCAAGCAGGACCAGGTTGCCCCAACTGTAGGTTCACAATTCATCATCCACAGAATGAAGACCCTAAGCTCTGCCAACTCAGTTAATAGGAATAAGCTCGTTCTTACAGAAACAGACATTTAAACCACTAATTTCTCTGCACTCACATTGTTCTATCCAAACAAAACCAAGCTGTGGGCACGATGGGAACAGCCACATCATGCAGTCATGTGCCTCAAAATGTGCTAAATTTGCAGTTAAAGATCTCTGTGTCACTTCTCGGTTTATCTTCTTGCAAATGTTTGATGACACCCTTGGGACCAGTGGTGCCTTACCATATTACTTTCTACAAAGACCCTGAATCCAGAGCAAATGTCATCAACAGGACATGAACCTTCAAATCCTTGGCGAACACCTGACTGAACAGAGGGATTCCCGGCCATAAACAGCAAAGGTTATCTTTTTTTTTTTTTTCTTAATCACAAATGATATAATACTGCCACCAGCTTTCTATGCACAGGAATACCAAACTTGGATATGACTCCAAAATAGGGTTTTCCACTAAATATGGTCTTTGCCCACTTGGTCCAGCATTATGGGTGAGTAGCAGCATTGTGGGTGAGTATCCAAAGGCTAACATCATTTTGGATGAGCTGCATTACCAAGAAGTATGGAGATACACAGATTTCCCAGATTCCTACATTGCACCATCACAATTCAACAAGTCCCTTTTAGCTTCCCCCCCCCCCCCCCCAGTTGTTTGAAACAAACCTTGAGAAACACTGGTTTCAGGAAGGCTGACACATAGCCAGCAATTCTGCAGGTTTTATTTTTGACTTTCTGCTAATTGCAATGGAGGTTTTTCACTGATTGTTATCAGTGGCACAATTATAACGCCTATGTCAGTAAGTATATTATCCATGTGCCTAATGAAGTGGGCTGAGATTTACCATTTGTGCTCACAGTTAATTGCACTTGTGAAGTTGGATACTTATTGCCAGGTTGTGAATGCAGCATAGAAACCTGAATTAACGCACTTCTATCAGAGATTTCTGGAGTGCCAGAACCCATTCACCATCACCACATGAATTGTCTCCTGCTGGATTTCTCTCCTGCTCACCACAATGTCACAACCCTTATCTACAGCTGAGGCCTGAAGGTGAAGATCTACCAAAGTCAGAAAGTGTGGCATGAAGCCATGACCCAAAGTACAACGCCGTAGGCACAGCATAGCACCTGTTCCCCTTCCCCTTGCTTGTTCTCACTGGAGGCCAGCAGAAAACAATTTTGAGAATTCCTTCTGTCACTGAGCATACCTCCCATTTTCTCAGCTAAGGGAATTACTCTTGATTCAGACGAGACAACAGGCTGGTTCTCATGCACTTCTCATCTCTTATCGCCCAGTCCATCCCAGACTATGGGGAGGCCTTGGAGATCTTCCAGCCCTGGGCAGACTGAGTCAAGGCCAGTATGATACAATCAGTGTGGCTAGCTTGCTCCAAGCTGTAGGTTGGTCGATAGGATCCTGGACCATGCATCCTTTTCCATCAGTGTGAAACTTCCCTTTCATGCCTTTCCACTACCTTTATGCTTTCCCATGAATTATCATATCTGCAGTGTGTCTCTCCGAACCAATCCTCAAGCGCAATCTCTCTTTCCCAAGAACACCTCTTCATGGCAGAACTTGGACTGTGTGGGCATGGGGGGCACTGACACGTCTCCCATCCGTCAGACTTTCTCCAGCCATTGCTGGGAAATCTTTCAAAGGCAAGGCTGAGTGACAATCAATCCTTACAGGATATCCTCAAGAAGGGGAAAATGCACATCTAGGCTTGGAATCCCATGTCCTAGGAAGATGGATCTCCCAAGAGCAGTACTCAGCTGTCCCCATCAGCTCCTTTCCCATGCTTTCCTGGTATTGTCTCCATGAATTGAAGATCAGTTGCCTGGCTTCTCTAGAAAGAGCCTCCTCTTTTTATATGTGCCTCCAAGCCTCCCAAACTATCCAGTGATTTCCCTGACATAATGAAATTGAGATCAGCCTTGGAAGCCCATGGAGCAGCTTGTTGATTGAAAGATTTCCAGTTTTGGTTCCGAAGACTTGTAAAATGTATCAGAAAGTTTTCAAGGTCTGATGAGCCCTCTAGGCTTTGCTGTTCCACAGATTTCCTGTGCCACACTGGGAAACCCACAGACTCCACTTGCACGTAGTGGAAGCAAAGATCAGCTTCCTCAGTCCTGTCTTCTCCCATCAGAGAGAAAACCTGTGACCTAAAATTGAACTTTTACATCCCTCTGAGCATGTTGAAACCCTGACGCAGATAGCACAAGCATGTGGCTTCCCCCCACAGCCAGGAATCCAGCTCCACCTGATCTCAGCAGATTTGGCTCCCCCAGAGTCAGATCTTCATCCTCTAAACATCCCCAGAGCCCTTTCCAGAGCCATGTGTCAGCCAGGACTGTGAGCCTCATCAGTACCTTGGAGAAGTGGCAGCCCTGTAGCAGTGTTATCATGTAGGTAGAGAAGAGCAAACTCAAGGCACCTGTGAAGCCTGCAGTCTGATCCCTATGGTCCCAGCTAGTCACAGATTCTTTTCTAGTTTCCCTTTTGTGCTGGTGGGACAGACTGAGGGACTGACACTTTCCCAGCTAGCTAGCCAGCACTGGGGTTTGGGATCAGGATACATCTCTCCAGCCTTGGATGTTATCCAGAAAACAACAAAGCTGGGAACACACTGTAGATGACATTCAGACAGGGATTGGTCCCACCTGGGAACACTCTTGGGACCAGATGCCCCAGTGCCACCACAGTGCACAGGAGACATTCCCTCCTCAGGTGGGACATAAATCCCTTGGGGTTCCTACCTGCCCACATAGTGCCCGGTGCCCACACAAGATACAGACACACGTAACCCAAACTCCATGTCCTGTGCCTACCCTATTCTATGGCTGCAAACCTTCATGTATGGGGATACGTGTGGCTCCATTGCACCACACAGGAGGGAGATGTGCCTGACCCCTCACACAGATATGGACACCCACGACCCTGACATTCCAAGTCCTCCATGCAGGCAGGGACATGAGCAATCCCAGCCTCCCCAGTGCCCCATACAGGTGAGTGCTCCAAGCAGGCCAGGGCACTAACCTTAATCTCTTGGTCCCCCATTCAGAAAGGGACGTATATCCCTATCTTACCATTCCCTAAGCAGGTGGCCTGGCCACCTGGAGCTCAAGGAGGTGGGGACCCATGGCCCCATCCCACTCTGTCCATCAAGTTGGCACAAAATGTGCAGCCCAACCCCTTCAATACACCACACAAGCAGGGACATGCATAGTCCCTGCCACACAGCGTACTCAATGCAAGAAGAGACTGGAGTAGCACTATCCCTTGACCCCTGCCACTCCCTGCAGGCAGCCACAAACCTTAGCTCTACCCGTGCAGAGGGGACAGGTGTATCCCAGATCTCTCAGACCCCACACTGGCAAGGATAAGCAAAGCTCCGATACCTCAGACTCCACACTGGACACACGTGTCCCTCCCTGACTCCGGCACCACCGCACCCCCCACGCAGGTGGGTCACGCGTGGAACCGATCCCCAGCCCTCCGCACAGGCAGCGACCCCCAACACCCAGTAGCCCCCCACGCAAGGGAGGACACGACCCGCGGCACTCACCTGCTCGGCGGTGCGGAGGGCAGTGCGGCAGGGCGGGCCGTGCCGGCATTTACATAGGGCTCCGCACCCGCCGCCGCCTATAAGAACGGTGCGCGGGACGGTGCCACCCGAGAGCCGCCGCTACTGCCGCCGCCAGCAGGTAGGTTGCTGGAAAATGACCGCCGCGCCCCGCGCCGCCCCGCCCGAGCCCCGCTGTCCGCCACCGCCGCGCCCCGCTGGGGCGCCCTGATCCGGCCCCAGCCCTTCTCGAGCTCCGAGGAGCTGGTGTCCCCCGCGCGGTTGTATGGGTCCCTGCTAGGTGAGTGTGGGGAGGAAAGGATGAATCGCCAATGGATTTAGGATGAATCCTAAATTCAGTTCTTGTTTATCTCGTTTTGACCCTCTTCCAAGGGTGGGAGAATAAAGGGTGTCTCCACCGCTGAACTGTGGTGCTAATTGCTTGGTTCCCAAGGGTGAGGGATGGCCCTTGGGTGTTTTAGTGGGAAATACCAATCTGCAGCTCTCAGCAACCCAATCTAGGACTGCTGTTGACTCTGATGCAAGGTTTGAGCTGGACTTCCAGCCTGACACATTCCGTGGCAAGAAAATGTGATTTCTGTCAGTGGAAACTGCTAAGGTTTCAACATTCTTCGTCCCTAGCCCTTCTCCCTTGCCAGTACAGAACAAAAGATAAACATGCTTTTTAAATGTCAATTTCTACCAAATGACTGAACTCTTCCTTGAAGACATCTTTCAACTTTTTGTCTCTGTACACTGACAGAGGAGATGACAGGGGCTCTGGGGCTGCATGCGTGCTTCTGCATTGGGCAATGCTTTCCAGGGTTCAGCAACTTCTGTTTCTTCTGCCCTGAGCTGCAGGTCCCAGTTTTCCACTTCAAAGCTGTGAAAATGTCAGGGAATTGGTCTTCTGTGCAGGGATTCAAGCGAGAATGGTTGGACTGGCAGCAACAGAAAGCACCATTTCCCTGGAAACTCCCCCAGAAACTACTTTCAAAAGTGTAAAGGAAATACAGGCATCCTTTAATACTGTTTGAAGATTAAAATTAGATTTTAAATGGAAACATTTTCCACATTATGTGCTGGGTTTTCGGCTCTTACTTGCTGCTTGTAGTTTGATTATTTTAGTTTGCAAAGGGTTGTGTTTTGCTGGATGTAGTCAGGGAAAGCATTCCTTTCCTCCAGACACCTTTTGAAGTCAGGTCAAAGACGTAGGTGGAAGAGTGACATTCAAGCAATCAAGATTTGACTAGCTGTAGTCTAAATGAGTTGTTTATTCCTGCTGTTACAGCCTCTTGGACTGTCTGTGGGCATGTTTGCTGGAACCCTGTGACTGAACTTCAACCTAATATTGGAACTGAGTTACAGCTCCTTCTTGTCAGGTAATGCTAGTGGCAGTGGTGCTGCAAGGCTGGCCATCTCTGTATTTAGCTGCCCAGGGAAATATGTTGGAACAGGTACAGCGAAACAACGCAAGCTGAGCTTTATAAGTATGCTTGATGGCTCTGTTACTCTGGAACTGAGTGTCCAGATGAGAGCTGGAACAGTTGTGAGCCAGGCAATTTCCATGCAAAAGCAAGCGTCTGTTAAATTTTTTGCTATAATGGTCTCTGTTTCTTGACAGAGAGATATTCTGAAACAAAGAATTGCTTTATGGATTGAGAAGTGACTTCAGCTGCCCCCAAGAAATTGATTTAAGATCCTTAGTGTAATTCCCTCCCACTTCTGGGGATTTGAGACTCACACTTCTGTGACTGAATTGCTTTGGGTTGGATCTTACCTAAAAATATGATTATTATTGTTTTCATAAAATAAGAATAAAATCAACTCCCCCATGCAGGGACAGAATGAAATTGTATTTGATCATGAGTCATATTAGCTCTGGCATTGCCTGACTTCTGAAGACTTCCCAGGGTAGTTACATACAGAGATGCTATTAAATAAGGAAAATGAAAGGACGAAGCATGTAATCGGTTTTGGTAGAAAAGATCTAATCCAGAAATGGGGGAAGTTCTGTAATTGCTAGGACTGAAGCATTAGTGGGAGTTCAAAGTAATCAATGGGAATCACACAGGTCGTCTGCTGCTTGGTCTCATGTAGCTCAGTTCCTGATGCTTACACGCTCCAGTGCCTTGTGTTCTTGGACCCATATCCCAAAACTGTACTTAACAGTTCCTGGGAAAAGCCTCTGAGGAGAGGGGGTGGAAATGAAGGTGGTGGGTTTGCCCTGTTTGGTGTTGGTGCCCCTGGCTGGGATAATTCTGCTTCTGTGAAGTCAACATTCTTGGTGGTTCCTCGTCATTTTGGAGGAAGGCTGCATGTGCCAGCTCAGAGGAACAGTGCCTGCTGGCTTGCAAACTTCCTGGAAGGGCACACCATAAAGAGGAAGGCCCTGGCCGCATCTGCTGGAGGGAAAGACCCAGCTCTGCCTGGGGAGGAGCTGCTCAGCAGGTTTCTGGGCTTGGGCTGCTCCTCACAGACAGCAGTTGTGGTTCCTCACACTGCCACGAGCCCCTTGGGCTGGCTAAGCACTGAGCCAGGCGCCTCCTCTCCACCCCTGAGGGCTTTGGGTACTCCTCTGCCAGGCAGTATTTCACTGGGCTTATTTCCTTGCAGCGTCACGTTTCCTTGTCCCTCTGGAACAAGGAATTGAGGCCACCCTTCTGCAGCTGGTACTTCCAGAGCTGAGCTGGAACTAGTGACCACAGACTGGAGAAGCCAACAAGGCAGTCTGGGCCTGTGCTGTGACCACCTCTCCCACCACCGCCTGGAGGTGCAGAATGACTCTCTTTGATGGCATCTACCCCTTCTACCTGCAGCAGAGGAAGAGCTTTGTGTTCGATGTCAGCACCATCATTGTGGTTATCGTCTTCCTGATGCTGGCTTCCACCTTCCTGCTCATCATCCCGGGCATCCGTGGACGGGTGGTGCGTGACCCTTCTCCCAGGGATAAGCATCCACCCTCTGCGTTTGGGATGCCAGGGTGACCCTGGCTGGCTCATTGTGAGGCAGGAGGAAAGCCAGGGGCTGTTCTCCATGCCTGACATCCCATCTCTCCCCACACAGAGACTGTACTGGATGGTCCGTGCTCTCTTCAGCCTGATGGTGGGAGTAGTGATTGTTGGTAAGTGCTGCGCACCCCTCCAAGGGCAGTTCTGAGAGTAAGATTTGGCCCCGGGGCAAGGTCTGGGCACAGTATGAGTGGTGGCTTGGCAGGAGTTGGTTCCCCTACCCCTGCTATGCAAAACAGTGATGCAGCTCTCAGGTGGGCTCCCTTACCATCTGAACCACAGAATCATAAAATCATTACGGTTGGAAAGATCTCTAGGCTCATCTAGTCCAGCCATCAACCCATCCCCACCGTGCCCACTAACCATGTCCCTCATTGTCACATCTCCATGGTTCTTGAACACCTCCAGGGATGGTGACTTCACCACCTCCCTGGGCAGCCTGTTCCAGTGCAGTACCACTCTTTCAGAGAAGAATTTTTTCCCAGTATCCAACCTGAACCTCGCCTGGTGCAACATGAAGCCATCAGCTCTCATTCTATTGCTGTTACCTAGGAGAAGAGGCTGACCCACACCTGAGCACAACCTCCATTCAGGGAGTTGTAGGGAACGATAAGGTCTCCCCTGAACCATCCCAGCTCCCTCAACTGCTCCCCATAACACTTGTGCTCCAGACCCCTCGCAGCTTTGCTGCCCTTCTCTGGACACACTCCAGGGCCTCCGAGTCTTTCTGACACTGAGCATAGCACTGGAGATGCAGCCTCACCAGTGCTGGCTATAGGGGGATGATCACCTTTCTGCTCTTGCTGGCTGCACTATTTCTGACACAACCCAGAATGCCATTGGCCTTCTTGGCCACCTAGGCACACTGCTGGCTCATGTTCAGCTGAATGTCGAACAACAGACCTGGATCCTTTTCCTCTGCACAGCCTGCTAGACACTCTGCCCCAAGCCTGTAGCAATACCTGGGGTTGTTATGGCCAAATACAGGACCCAGTCCTTGGTCTCATTGAAGCTCATCCCATTGGCCTCAGCCCACTGATGCAGCTTGTCTGGATCCATCTGTAGGGCCTTCCTACCCCCAGGCAGATCTGCACTTCCTCTGAACTTGGTGTCATCTGCAAACTCAATGAGGGTGCACTCAGTCCCCTCACCCAAATCACCAATAAAGATATTAAACAGGACTGGCCCCGATACTGACCCCAGCACAGGGGCTGTGAGCACTTGGCGTGCCCATGTGCACTTTTGAATCTTTGCCTGTTCTAATGGCACTGAGGTGTCCCATGTTCCTCCAGCTGCACAGCCCAGTGCCAAGGGAGCGTGGATAAGGAGCTTGGACTGCAGCCAGACAAATTTGGAGACTTGCAGTGATGTAGAGAGAGCAAAACAAAACAGAATATAGTCAGGATGGAAGAAGGGGGTAGAGACTTTCCAGGGAGCAAGGCAGGAGATGAAGGAGAGAATTTGATTGGGCAGAGAGCAAGAAATCTTCTGTAATTAATGGGACTGATACTTGGAACCAGCAAGGTCCAGGCTGTGGGCATCTCAAATTTGGACAGAACTTCAGGGTGTATGAGAAGCCACTGCTGGGAGTGGAGGGAAGACGATGGGCAGAGAGAGCAACCAGTCCTGACCCTAAATCAAGGAAACTCTAGGGGATGATAAGCCCCAGGTCAACTTGAGGATTGAAGTACATAGCCAGACAGTGACTGGCCACAGCACTCTGCTGCCTGACACATGGGTTACGGGACCTGATCTGCCTGCAGTGGTCACCCTCTGCTTGGAAATGTCCAGGCACTGGGAGATGCTACTAGAAGTGCCGGGCTGCATCTGGCAGAGGGGTGGGGACAGCAGTTTGCTCCACAGCCTGAACAAGTTCAGCCCTTGCTCAGCCCTGGCGAACTATCCAGCGCTGCTCTCTGGACAAGGATGCAGCCAGGTGCTGCTTGGGTACACAAGAGGAATTGATTGTTTTAAAGCCAGTGTCAGGATTTCTGTCCGGAGTCAGCGGGGCACACTCAATGCTGCAGCCATGAAGCTGCTGCTGGATCAGGGCTCTCACAAGTTGACCCAGCTTACCTTCGGGCAGGTTTGGAAGGTCTTGTTCAGCCTGAGGTTCAGTCCTCACCCTTAATTTCAGCTCGTATAATTGCCAGAAAATTAAGTCCATCACAAAGTGAAAGTGTTTCAAAAAAGAAACTTTAAAAACAAACAAACAAACAAAAAAACATATAGCAGAAAAGATTCACATTCTTTCTTCTCTCCCAGCTGAAATGGCGGCACTGACCACCCCTCTCTGCCATTCCTATTTGACAAAAATTCCACTGAATTTTTATTATTCACTAACACTGCGATCAGCTGCTTAACAGGGAGCTTAATAATGGCAATGAAACTCACCCTGCTGCTGAGGCTGAGGAATGAGCTCATTTCCAAGCCCGGTCCCCCGGGGCCGCGGTGCTTGCCACGGTGGGGAGCATGCGGGGAAGTGCCGAAGAGGATGGCCAAAGTGGATTCAGGTTGTGGGGATCAGAGCTCCCCGCTTGTGGGACTGAGGGAGTGGATGCTAAGCAAGAGGAGGACAAGAGCTGTGCCAGGGCGTGGGGGCTGGTTGTGGCACGTCTTTGTGGCTGAATCATCTCTCCTGCCCTTCTTACACTCCCTTGCAGTGCTGCAGTGGGAATGCAGCAGCTTGTACTTGCATCCGGTCCACCCTGAGCTCATTAAAGCCCTGGAGCAAGCCTGCTTTAACCCTGATCGAACTTTTTCTGTCAGTTGTCCAGTTCACAGGGGACTGGGAGAGTGGCTGGGTGACAGCAAACACCTCCTACAAATCCTTCAGCTGTGCCGTGGTGAATGTGGACATCGGGCTGCACGTTGGCCTGGCAGGGGTGAACATCACACTGGTGGGTGAGTACCATGTCCCTTTCTCTTCAGACACAGCTCTGCAGAGACCATTGCCATAGGAGGTCTCCAAGAGCTGTTTTGAAGGCCTTGGTTTTACTGGAGGCTCCTGGACAATCTCTTGTCATCGAGATGCTCCTGGCTGTCAGTGCCCATTCTACTGGGCTGCAGCAGGACCTTAGTCCTCTTCCTCTGGCAGGAAACCCAGTGAATCAGGTCAATGAGACCATCAACTACAACGAGCACTTTGCCTGGAGCTTCGATGCAGACTACGACCACAGCTATGGCGAAGGCCTGGAGAAGGGGCTGCCCAGCCCCATCCTCTACGTGGCAGAGAAGTTCACCACACAAAGCCCCTGCAACGTGCACAGGCAGTACCGCATCTCCAGCCATTACGCATCAGCCAGTCTCTGGTGAGGCCTTCTCTGCAAGGACGTGGCCTTGTTCCTAGGTCTGTCAAGGTGGTGAGCAGTGGGTGGCAATTGCAAGTTGCTATGAGGAGAGCCATGTGTGTTGGGGGTGCTCTCTGAGGTCTGCTTTCAGACCACTGGCCCGTGCAAGGAGCAAGAGCTCCTGGACCACAGCTGAAGGCTTCCCTTGTAACCTAGCTCCTGAGGCCAGTTCAGAGCTACTGCAAACAGCTTATACCTACTTCTACAGGTGTCTCAGTCCTATGTGCTGCTCTCTGTGGTCTGCCCTGCACCACACTTATGTGGGCAGGGAGCCGAGGTGTTATAGATATGCTATCTGTGCTTTTGCTTTCTGGACATGGCAGTGTGAGCATTGCAAATCTCCCTGCTCAGCCTGGGAGACCAGGGATCGCTCCAGTCTGCCCATAGAGCTTCTTGACTTCATGCAGTGCAACCAAGATCCCAGATCTCTTCTCCCACCTGGAAATCGTCAGGTAAAGTGTCCTAGTCAGTGGCATTCGTACATCTTGTCCATTGGTCTTCTCTTGTCTCTAGGGTGGCCTTTTGCACTTGGCTCATCTCCAACATGCTCTTCTCCACACCCGTCCTAGTCTATGGAGGCTACATGATCCTGTTTACAGGGGCATTCATGATCTTCTCACTGCTCTCCTTCTCCACTGTGAGGAACTCCCTGGTGTGCCCAATCCAGTTTGGGACCACATCCCTGTGGATAAGCTATGGGGGATCTTTCTGGCTCACGCTAGCAGTTGGTAAGTACATCAAACTACACTAGGTCCCACCACAGGTGCGCAAGAGCCTCAGGGCTTTCTCCTTACCAGTGGAGGTGAGGGAGCTTGGGACTGCAGGCCAGTTTAGGCTTACCCTGTGTCTTGACACAACAGCTCCCAGCAGAGATACGGAGAGGGCTGGCAGAAGTGGGAGAAGCATCAGTGTCTTGAGGGTGGTGGAGATATTTTTAGTTCCTGAGTTGCAGCAGTGCAAAGAATTGGGGATCAATTGTTGGGGTTTTAAGACTTCTTGTTCTTTGATTATATGGTGGTCAGCACAGCAACTGAAACCACCTCATAGAGTAGAAGGCTATCTTCCATAAGAGAAGATGTCCCTTGGTTGGGGGCCATCAGAGTAGGGATATGGGGTGGGAAATGTGCTGGCTTTTACAGAATTGCTCACGGAGAGCATGTTGTTTTCCAGGCTTGCTCTGTTTTGTGGCTGGGATCACTGTTGTTGCACTGCACTACTTCAACCCTGAACTACTGAAAACTTTCTTTGATCTCCATGAGAACAAAGCAGAGGACTATCGAGAGATGACTGAAGTGTATGTCAACCTTCAGTTCATGAACAGTACACTGTCTCCTCCTCAACCCTCGAAACTTACCCCTAATGACATCTAGAAGAAGAGTTTTCCTACTCCTTACCTGAGAGTGGGCCTAAGAGTGCAGAGCACAGACCCTTCTTGATGTTTCCTGAGACTCATCTATCCATCTAATTGTCTTTGAAGAGTGCACAAGTCCACATTAGGATGAGGACTTGCTCAGAACTACATTTGCAATCCCTGATTGTTCTCTCCAGGACAAGAGCAGCTTTGCAGTGAGCCAGCAGGCTGCTGGCAGTATAGCTCAGACCTCCACAACCTGAGCTGCACGCTCACTTGGAGATCCCTGTCTGAGGAGTAACTCCCATTCCTGCTCTATGCCCTGCCACAGCTTGGTGCAAGGGGTTTCTGATGGCCAGTTCCCATACCAGTGGGTGAGATTTCCCATACTGGTAAGATTTCTCTTCGAGGCTGCCCACTACTCCAACAGCCAGCAATCAAACTCGCTCAGTCTTTCTTTCCCAAGCACTGACGTCTAGCGTAGACCTTCAGATGTTCCTAGGAAAGCCAGGCACAGACCCAAACTCCCCCAGGCTGGATGCTCTATGAGCCAGAGTATAAAAGATGGCTACAAAATTAAAGATTGAGCAAATGTACTGAGGAGCTCGCCAGGGGGAATGTGGTGATGTGATTATTTTCACTTTCAGACTTGGGTTTTATTAGATAAGAATTGTAGCCTAACATGGGCCAAAAAGATGCCACGGAAAAGATAGGAGAGATAAGAGTGCAATTACATCCATTCTCTTGGATGGGCTCCATCCAAGTGGAACACACTTGGGCTAGCTGCGCTTGTCACAAAATGCAGCCCTGTGTTAGCCCCAGCCTGCCTGTAGCCAAGGCGAAAAATTGAGTGCATCAAGTTGCATTATTACAAACAAAAGATGAGCTCTGGCACTAAACCCACTGGCTCCATGAGACTTCCATTGGCACGCGCAAGGAGGTTGTCATATCTGGATGCTGAGGAAGGACTCTTGCTGTTTCGTTACGTTACTTTCTCCTTTCACATGATGTTTGTGTTGCTTTGGTGTGATTTGTTGCTGGCAAGAACTATTGGTTTTAATAATTTTTTACTGAAAACTACTTCTTTTTTCCTACATTTTGGCCATTTTCCGGGGCTGGTTTCTTCAGTGGAGCTGTGGGGTTTGTCTGCAAGCAAATGCCTGTGAGTACCCACCAGCGGCATCCTTCCATGGGGTGGCTGTCCTGATGGAGGCACCCCCAGAAAGGATGAGATTCAGCATGGATAAAGATGCCTTTGAGAAACTTTGGGATTGTGTGGCCCCTGGGCTGTACTGCTGCAGGTCCTGCCTCTTCCACCCATTGCAGATCCCAGTTTCCTGGCTGAGCCAAGATGCTGTTGGACAATGAGACACGAAGTAATTGCCAGCAAAGCCTTGGCTCTCAGCCCAGGCTTTCTGGTCCCACGCTATGCAGACCTGGCCTGTTGGACACAGGGAATCTGACCAGACAGCCTGTGCCAGCAAGCGGAGCAAACACCACAAAGTGTCCCTGGGGCTCTGAGAGGATCGTGGTCCTCATGCCTGAAGGCACACAGTGCTCTGGGCCACCACAGCACCCAGCAGGCACCATAGCTGCCTGCTGCCCTGCTGCCAGGATGGGCTGCAAGTGGGGACACACTGGGAAAGGCAGAGGTTTACAAGGGCTGATTTTCTGTTCAATGGATAAAAGGCTTCTGCTTCACCTTGGATCTTTAGGATGAAGCACCTCCTAGTAGATGCCATAGGGAATGTCCTTGCTGAGGTTTTGAAAACCTAAGGAGTTCCATTCTGATCTATTTGTAAACACCTTAAGGTCCTTGTTGAAGGGTGTTCCAGCTGGAGAGGGATGGGACAAGTTGCCATGCCTAAGCATCTCTTCCCTGAGGGCCCTGCTCAATGGTTTTCTCTGCTGGTCTGGGGATTGCTCTCATCAAGACCTCTGCATGTCCAGGGTCACTCCAACCTTCCCATATCCTGGTTGATTATTTGTTTGGGGATTCTCTGATACTCTACTTGCCATTTGCCCCTATTGCCCTGAGCTAATTAGCCACTGTCAGATGTCCCATGTGGGGCCACAGCAAGGCTATCACTTCTTCCCTTTCCTATGATCATTATATCAAAGGATCAGCATATCCCCAGCCTGTCAGCACTCAGAGGGATTCTTTTACTGACATACAAGAGAAAGACCAGGTCCAGCTTACTTTATTGAGACAGAAGGGATAGTAAGTGAGTACAAAACAGAAAAACAGTGTTGCAAAGCCTGCACAGAGTTAAAGGGATGCAAGCCTGAAATACACACCCTGCATGACCAAGGTACCTGCTAGCTGCCAGCAACAAGGAGTGGTTGGCCACATCCACTGTGGGTCTGTAGGATTACATCTTTGCATGTCCCATAACAAGTGTGCAACTAAGCAGCATGAAACCAAACCTTCTAGGTACCCTCCTCCTGCAAACTGTTTACAGATACTGACTGGGGCACTGGGGCATGCACTTCCATTCCCTCCTCCTCCTCTCCTTCCCACCTACCGAAACATTTTATCTTCCTTTCAGAAGGCCACAAGAGTCTTGGTAAATCACATTTTGTGATCATCACTGATGTTTCTGCCTTTGACATCTGATATGTATCTTTGACATCCAGGGAGCCTCCAAGATTTAGTATCTCTGATATCCAGGAGGTCTCTAGGGCTTGGTATCTCTGACATGCAAGAATTCTGTAAGACTTGGTGCCTCCAACATTTAGGATGCCTCCAAGTTTGGTACTTCCAACACTGAAGAAGTCTCCAAGGTTTGGTACAACCAATATCCTGCTAATTCGTGGGATTCCTTGCCAACCCATCCTTCACTCCAGACCAAGAGCAGGTGCTGAATATAGGGTACTTCCGTGTCCACAGCTCTGCTCATTCTTCTCTACCTGTTGATGGGAAGAGCACTGTTGGGCAGAGTGAGCTTCTTGCAGACCTTTTGGGGTGAGTGTGTTATTGGGATGTGTGTAGGGGTTGCTTCTCCTTTGGTTCATACTTATATGTTTATTATATATATTTGGTTTCTCTCCATTTTCTTTTGGTTTAGCTTCCACATCAAGGAGAGCTCCAAGACTATGTTGTTTTTGCCTCACAGCTTGGTGGCTGTCACCTCACAGAGCTCGCCCAGGGACACCATCAGTATGTCCTGCTCAGAGGAGCTGGACTCGGCTGGCAGATGGGACTTGTCCCACTCATTTACTTCTTCTCTCTTTCCATCATCCAGGTTGAAGACAAGCTTCAGTTTCTGTGGGTGCACAGAGTTGAGAACAATCACACCCAGCCCCAGCAGCAGGCAGAGCAGCCCTGAAACACACAGCATGGAGAGATGCGTTGGCCCCAAATGCACTCCAGGCGCATCCACCTAGGGATGGGGGCCAGAGGGGATAGAGGCCAGTGGGATATGGCATCACATGGGAGGTCAAGGGAAAGGATTATTTCCATTCCCAGTTTCCTACAGCAACTCCACATGTGGACATAACTAGGCTCTCCAGTACAAAAAGAAGTTAATAAGCTGTGGCAGAGGGCCCAGACAGTTAGGTCTAAAGCCCACCACGTATGGGGAATGGCTGGAGGAGGTAGGTTTGTTTAGCCAGGAAAGGAGAAGCCTCAGGGGGGACCTAATTGCCACCTTCTGCCAACGAATGGAAAAGCTGTGGGACAAACCTTGAGAGGTGAAGAGGACCATCCATGGTCCTGAAAGGCAGAGGGTTGAAGCATGGGGACATCAACTAAAAGCCTGAACAAACTGATGAGGCTTTGACATTATCCTGCCGCATGAGAGATCCCAGAAGGTCCTTCCAGGCCAAGTCGCTCCCTGATTTTATGACTTGGGACACAGATGATTTTGGTCACTCATATGAGAGTGGATGAAGTACCGCTGAGGTATTATTACTGCAGGAATGGAGACCAAAAGCCCCAGTTAAGCACTCACCTGTTATTAATGTCAGCCAAAAAGATCTGCCATAATCTGTTTTCAGGGAGGCTGGCCCAAACTGGATGGGACACTTTGGGATGTTCCTCACCGTGACGAAGAAGAGCAATGAGAAAAGCATCAATGCAGCAGTGAGCAGGAGCATGTAGCCACCATAAAGGAGGACGGGCATGGAGAAGAGTAGGATAGAAATGAGCCAGGTGCATAAGGCCATCCTAGGAAAGGATCATAAAACTGAGCTGAAAGCATTGTATGTGGGCATGTCAGTTCCTGCAGTGGTGAAGAGGGCTCTTCATACCTGGGAACATTCAGCGCTGAACTACTTGAGGCTGATATGTTCACTCTGGGCAGGGGGCTCAAGTAGAGACCTCCAGAGGCCCCCTTCAGATTGTATCTTTCTCTGACCCTGTGGTCCTTCATAACTGACCAGCCCCAGGTGTTTCCTCTCTATTCAAAGGGAAAAGGGCAGCCAAGGAGACCTCTGTCAGAAGAGTCATACCATAAGACCTGCCCACACCTGATTCATCAGCTGGAGTGAGCCCAGCTCTCAGCCTTGTCCTGTGCATCGGGCTTGGATTTAGCTTACTGGGGAAGTAAGTCTAAGAAATTGTACTGAATCCAAGAACAATAAGGCAGAAACATTTTAAATCAACATCCTTGCCTTGAGATAACCAGCTTCTCAATGACAGGGAGGTTCAGGCATGGCCAGTTATTTTTCTTGAGAGTGAAGCTGGAGACACGGGCTGGGCCTGGCTGCTGACACACCTGTGAGGAATGCCGAACCACTCTGCTCTGCAGCATCTTTCCCACGACCTCTGAGACATGTGGAGATGCTCTGAGACCTTTCTACCTACAGCTGAGCAGAAGTAGAACTTACCTCTTCCTCTGCCTTACCACAGTGTAATGGATGCATAATGGCTGGAGATGCGGTACTGCCTGTGCACGTTGCAGGGGCTTTGTGTGGTGAACTTCTCCGCCACGTAGAGGATGGGGCTGGGCAGCCCCTTCTCCAGGCCTTCGCTATAGCTGTGGTCATAGTCTGCATCGAAGCTCCAGGCAAAGTGCTCGTTGTAGTTGATGGTCTCATTGACCTGATTCACTGGGTTTCCTGCCAGAGGAAGAGGGCTAAGGTATTCTCCCAGCCTTGGAGGCAACTCCAAGATTTCCCAGTACACACACCCACTACCTGGGTGGACAGTGGCCAAACTTGTGTCCAATCTCTTTGTGTTGCGATACACACTTACCGACCAGCGTGATGTTCACTCCTGCCAGGCCGATGTGCAGCCCAATATTTGCATTCACCATGGCGCGGCTGAAGGATTTGTAGGAGATGTTTGCTGTCACCCAGCCACTCTCCCAGTCCCTGGTGAACTGTATGGCTGTAAAGATAAGGGGTTAGCCATGTCCTGGTGACCAGACATCTTACGGACAGTGTATGCTGGAAGGACATACTGTGAGTGTCACCATGGCCCAAAAAACATTCCAAAGGCAAGGCCTGGTTTATAAGCAGGATTATGAGCAGAGAAGCATGGTCTGTGCATGTACCTCCCCCAGCACCTACCCACTTCTCCAGGAGCCCCATTTGGGATTGTTTCTCCCCATGCTCAGCTCAGTTCCCAGCCCTAGAAGCAATGAGGCTTGTGCGTGAACACCATCCAGGCACGGATCTCTAACTACAGCCAGTTTTGTCTGGGTCTCCTGGCAGATAGGAAACTAGTAGTGGTCCACCAACCTTTGGAGAAGAGGTGGCTGAGTGTCTGTGCTTCCTATCATTGCTAATTCAAGAAGCCTTTAGACATATGATTTGAATTTCAGGTAGTTCTGTGTGGAGCCAGGAGGTGGACTTGATGACCCCTGTGGGTCCCTTCCAACTTGGGTTATTCTGTGATTCTATGATTGTCCTGCTGGGCTCAAATCCTGGGCACAGAAGTGGGCTGGTCTTCCCTGTGAGCTCATCTTACAAGATGGACTCAGCTGTTCTGTTCATCCTCCCGCCTTGCTCCTCCATGCTCTCCTTGTTCGTCCTTGCACTCCTTGTCCCCATCTGTCTCTGAACACACTGAGACCCCCATACTCACTGAGGACCACTGCTCCAATGAAGAGGCTTGTCACCACCCGCAGGAGCCAGAAGAGCCGCTGCAAGTGGAAACCAGAGTTGGGGACACACTCAGATGGGGCTCAGCTTTGATTAAGTCCCACCAGAAATAGACCCCTCCTCACTTGGGGAGCAACCCCATGGGCTCCACAGGTGAGTAGGACAGGGGAAGGACTTGTGGCTTGAGCATCCCTTCCATGTCATGGGCAGCATGGAGGCTGAGGCAGAGCAAGAAGGTCAGACCAACCCATTTGAGAAAACCATGCCCATCCCCTTTCCAGGAAGGATATAGACACTCCCTTTAATAGTTCTGAGTTGAAGTTTCCACACTTATCCAAACCTTACGTGTTTCCATGTGTTGGAAGCTGGCCACATCTGGAGACAAAAGCAGTTTGGAGGTTTGCTGGGTGGGAAATGCCTCTCCAGCAGGCTCCTGGCATGCAAGAATGATGGCATCGGGGCTAGGTGAGTTTGCCAGGCATCTCCAAGGGGGGTCAGTGAGTGGTGCTGAGGCATGCACACTGCACACTGCTTTTCTGGGGGGATTTGGGAAGGTGGAGCAAGCCCTTTGTGCCTCACCCACTGAAATCATTCAGGCTAATCTAGCCAACAGCTTGCCAAGCTCAGATCTGAGCCGACTCTAAATTTGTGGTGGTGAAGTCTGGCCTCTCCAGCATGGGAGCTGGGCTGGAGCTCATCCCTGTGTCTGAGATCCCTCAACCCAACCATCAGCAGGTCCCTACCCCATAGGCACATTTGCTCCCCAGGCCTACTGTAGATGCAGGGAAGGAGGTGGCAATCAGGCTCTATCCAACACAGGGCTGAGTTCCCCTAGCCCCTCCACTTACCCCTTTGCCCCGGATGCCAGGCAGGATGATGATGGAAGTGATCAGTACAGAGAGGAAGACGGAGGCAATGATGGCCCAGGTGGTGTCGAAGGGGAAGCAAGCATTGGTGCCGGGGTAGAAGGGGAAGGAGCCATCCCACAGAGTCATCCTGTTGCTTCAGGGGTGGAAATCAGCACTGAGAGGAGCACAACACTGATGGATACATCATCTGCCCATACTTCCTCTGACCCAGTCTGCCCCACAGAGCCATCTCCTGCTCCTGTCCCAGGGTGTTGGGCACTGCCCCCAGTGCACACCTCCACAGAGGGTGGGGGTTCAGTGGTTTGTGCCAGTCCTTCTGAACAGCCATCCCTCCCTCTTTGTCTCTGTACAGGAGCAAGCACCTCGATCCCTCTTTATGAGTGTCACCACCGCGAGCTGAAGCACCCCTGGGAGCCCTCCCTTCTCCCCAGAGAACATCCAAACTGCAGTGATCTCTGCTGCAATGCCTGGGCATGCCCTCAGGTTAGATTTGGCCAAGATGCTGCCCAACAACATCCCTGTCCATGAGAGACCAGTCAAGCAGAAACCCCCGCACCCTATGCAGCACCTACCTCTGCTGTGGCCAGTGCTGGAGCACCCACCAATCCCCTGAGCCAGTGGCTGCTCTGAGCTGCTGCCTTTGCCTTCCCACGCTGCCTCCTGGGCTACGGGCGAGAAGCCAGCCTGGCGTGTTTCTTCCCGAATTCATATGCAGTGTCCCGCCTCCTCCGACACTGCTGCCAAACCCCAGGACAGGCAGGATGCAAGGAGTGAAGGGATGGCGTGGCATTTCGTGGAGCTGCAGAAGTGAGCGGTCCTGAGGGGCTTTGCCTTCTTTTCCTCTATTTTTCCCATTGAAAATCCAGCTGTGTTTTTGTTGTTTGTTTTTGTTTTTTGTTCTGTTTTGTTTTGTTTTATGACAGGAAGACACCAGGGCTGCCAAGCTCCTTGGGAAGACAGCAAAGGTCTTCAAAGCCCCCATAAATGCCACTGCCCATAAAATGCATTACCCAGCAGAGCATCCTGGCTGAGGATGTCTACAACCATTGACCATGCACCAGACTCCATCTCCAGGGGATGTAAGGTCCCAGTAAGGTTCTTTCCAAACCCTTGGTTACTAGGCAAGGTGACAGTGACACAGAAGTTGGACAGGGGATCAGCAGAGCCCAGAAGACCTCCAGTAGGGATTTATGACCATTCCCTTAGTGCCAATGGTGCAGTTAGTGTACAGGAGTCCCTCTGCCCCACTGGTTGTCCCCATTGTCCCTCAGTCCAGTTCTTGAGCATAGATATTTCATCTGGCATCCAGCTAGGGCTCTGTTGAGGTGGAGACAACCAGTGTCCCCCCACCCAACATCCTGTCACTGAAAGAGGTCTGGGTGGCAGAGGGAAAGCCTTCCCATTGTCCAGCCCATGTGAAACCCTAATGAGATTTTCCCATCATGGGGTGCCCACCAGATGAGAAAAAGTGCATCTGCCACAGGGCATTGAAGTTGATGGGGATCCAAAGACACTGTGGATCCAAAGATGGGGGAAAAGACCAGATGTCTCAGCATGTGAGACCTGTAAAACAAGTTTGGCTGAGAGAACACGGCACAGCATGACTTCTCTCCCCTCCCTGTGACTGCTGCCTGGCTCAGCTCCTGACTGGCCTCCATCCTCAGCAGATTCATGCCAGCACTGTGCAGTAGCCTGGTTTGGGTAACAGAACAATCACACCTCCAACTTGTGTCATCCTACAGGTCATATCCCTGCCCATCCACTTCCTGGGGAGTAATCCTGAAGACATAGGGAGCAGCTTTGACCAAACACCCACCTCTTCCACCATTCCCAGCTCCTGCCAGGTCCACCTACTCACTGGCCTTCCTGGCTTGGGTACTGCCATTGACCAGGGAGAGGAGAAATGCCTCAAATAAATATCTCGCTCTTAGGGCTTCATTTTATCTCTGTGATTACACTGCACATTCAGGAGTTTGATAAACTAGGCTGATTTCCTACTGGCCCATGAGCTGGGGATGCCCAGAATGGCAACAGTAAAGCAAGTCAGCTTCGGTTGTTTTATTGTTCATCTTAGTGCAAAACTCTGGAAGCAGGAGCATGATCCTGTGCAGGGCCAGAAGTGGAGCAGGTAAAAATGCTCAGACGTGTGTCCTTGCCCTGGGAAAAGTCAACCACTGCACCAAGATCTTCCTGAGCAATTACTTTGCTTCAAGGAGCACCGAGCATGAATTGAGGAAAGTGTCAAGTTTAGCAAGTTGGGTGAGGGATGGGGTGGAGTCAGGAGAAGGCTGTCAGGGAGTAGGATTGCCATAGGGTGTCACCATCCTCCTAGCGAGAACTGGAACAGGAGGGACTTTAACTTCGCTATCAGGAATACTTCATCCAGAAACTGTAGAGTATCCAGCATTCTGCTCCTTCCAAGAGCCATCAAAACTGGGCAGGAGAGGAATGGGTCACCAATGGGACCTTCAGAGGTGCGTGCCAGAAAGTCCATCATGCTTGAGGCTGCCCGACCATCACAAGGCCCAGCCCCATTCAGGCTCTCAGCACGTGCTCCTGGAGCTCCAGATCCCAGAAACCTGGCTACTTTCCTTAACATCTCCATCCTTTCCCAGAGACTCTATGTTTTACCCCATGGGAACTGCAAACAGTGCTCATATTGAGTAACGGGTTGCCTTGAAGTAGATTTTGCTGTCTCAGCTTGGAGAACCCCTTCCAGGGGTTCAGTTTGACGTCAGAAGAGGGAGTTGACCTTTCTCAAGCTTTTCTAGGTCTTGTTAATGATGTACTGCATGATAATTAGCACTTTCATCCCAGGCTGCAATTTAGAGATAAGCTTTCGTTCTTAATCCCTGTTTTTAGAAGCCTGATTAAAGCAATGCCCATTTTTCCATAGAGGTCCTGTGTCTAACATCTCCACACCATCCTTGAAATTAATGCACAGAGCTGTGCTGCCCAATCTTGGATGAAGGTCTTAGAAGGTCTCTCTTTTGATGAAGGCCAATAGCATGTGGTGTAATAGGAAAACATGCATCTCTCCCTCCAAAGCAGTGGAAAGTCCTGAGGGCTGCTCCACTGGGAGTTTTATTTGTCCTTATCAAGAGAAAGGAGTGTCCTAAATTCACTTTCAGGAGGGATCATACTCTACATGCCTCTGCCCGTTGCTTGAGGAAGAAGCAATTCTGAACTATTGCTTTGATTGGCTTCCTGCACTGGGAAAACATCTCATTCTTGTAGAAATTATCTAAATACATTTTATAAAAAGCATCAATTATGCAGTAATTTGGCCAGCTCTACAACTCCCGGTAAGGTCTCAGCATCAGGCGGTGGAGTCAGTAGCAGCTGAGTGAAGGCACTGGTGGAGCAGTCCCCAGTGCTGCACAAAGCAGTTATCATCTGCTACATCACGTTTATCCTACTCATGATGTTCTATAAACAACAAGCTTGAAGCACCAATTCATCCCTGAATATTTTATTTCCCTTCTTGGTTCTTACCACCATATGGAGGTTAAGCGTGGCATAAATACATAAAAAAAATGGAAGTGACATCATGTCAGACCTCTCCTCTCTGTACATTATCACCCTGATGAGTTTTAGGGTCTGATGTCAGGGTCCAGTTGCAGGAAGGCACTTACCTGGCTCTGGGGCTGGTTTCGTCCCTGCTGTTCTAGTTCCTTTTCCATCTATTGAAGCCTGAGAGCTCAGAAACAAATGCTGCAAGTGCAGCCCATAGAAAGGTTTTGTGGGTCTGTAGGTGGGTGGTTTGTCTTTCTAGCCTTGGGCAGCAGCACCTGGTGCACATACACAGCAGGGTCACAGCTTCTCATGGAGCTACCAGGCCATATCAGGATGAGAGAAGCTCTGGAGGAGCATGGGGGATGGCAAAGGTGTTTAAGAGACTAATTTTTTTTCCTGGCAGCAAGCTGATTTCCTTTCTGCCTCCTTCTCCCCCTACTTGTTTGTTATCTCCTACGCAGGAGAGGACACAAAACAATGCAGAGGAAGAAACATGGCAACCTGAAGCCTGACACCGTTGCTGAGGGTGTAGGAGAGTCAGTCCTATGCGACTAACTGAGCATGTCCAGGAGCATTTCACTAACCCTGGGACACTAATGACACCAAGTGGTAGAATTGGACCTTCAACCCTATCGATCTGGATCTGCTTCGCCTCACCAGGCTGTCCCACAACTGAAAGGAAACAAGTGTCAGTAGAGAAGGTGGTTTATCTCCCTTTCTCTTATCTTGTTTCACTTCCTTTTCCCATCTCTGCAGTCATGCTATGGCCACAGGAAAGTCCAGGACACCTGCCATGATCACCATAAAACCATCCACATTCTGAACTGATGCAGCTGCTGAGGGTCTGTGCAGGTTGAGGGCACCCCAACGATTCGTCAAATCAATGGCTCCATTGCAGACCTGCTCATGGCATGCAGAAGCAGCTGGCAGGTTCTGGAGAGCTGTGAGGAATGAGAGCTCCATGCAGGAACACAGAGCAACAAGGGGACAAGTGCAAAGCTGAAAAAAAAACCTAAACACTTTTCCAGTTTATAATTTAAATTGAAGAGGGACTGAAGGCTTCAGCTTGAGTGGCTGTTTGGCAGTACAGGAGAAAGAACGAAACAGCCCAGTGATGGAGCTGTAGATGCAGCACCAGGCTGCGCAGCCTTCAGCCCCAGAGGATTTTAAGACCCAAAGGGACAAATCCCTGAGCTGGCCCTGCTTTGAGCAGGTGGGTAGACTATAAACACACTCAGACCCAGTAAAACCATGGTCATGGGGACATGGTAGAGGTCTATTTGAGCTCTAAGAGCACCAAAGTACATGGCTTTCTCCATGATGACCAGTCTTACACAAAGCAGGGACACATCATCACCATCTCCATCTTTACTCTGAGCCTGCTCAGCACCTGAATTGAATGAACTCAAACATTTATATTAATTGGCAATAAATTAAGTGAAATTCCCCAAATTGAGTTTGTTTTGCTCATGACAGTAATTGCTAAATGACCTACTCATCTTCATCTCAGGGACTAGGGGAGATGGGGGCACACAGGCAAGATAGGCAGTTCTTGCTAGGTGGGTTAAAGACAGATCTCACTTAGGTGCTGCATGGCAGATTTCTGCTGTGACATCCAGAAACCTGTCTGTCTTCCCTTAAACTTCCCTGAGCAACATGTAAGCTGGCAGTGCCATAACATGGCATGTCATAATACAGCTGAGCATCAGGTCAGAAATCCCATACAGCTGCCATTCCATCACACCGCAAGCTCTCAGGCATCTGGTCTGCTCCAGCATCAAATATGATAGGCTATGCCATTATTTTTCTTGCTTATTATAAGTTTATAAGCCAAGGCTTTGCTACAGCTAACAAGGCAGGCTGGGGGTTGCTCATCTCCCAGCACACAGCAACAAGTGTGTGGAAAAAATAAGTTGAAGGGAGGCACCTTCCTGGAAAACTTCCCCTTGGCTTGGTCCCACTCCCTTGAACGTCGAAGGATCCCAGCACTAAAGGTATTTCAACAACTCTGCTGGATCATACCTTGGTATGACATGGCCTGCACGCACTTGGGAGAAGGGCTCTCCTCCCAGCAGGAGCTCAGAGCAGCCCCTTACAGAGGTCAAGGCTGAATGCAGTATCAGAAGGATGCAGGGGAGAGCTTATGGCTTCACTTAAGGCAGCTGGTGTCAGATTTAGCTCTGCCTGGGGACATGCCTAGGGTAGCTGGGGGATAGTATATGAACAGCACTTTGAGAAGGTGTAGAACCTTATTCTGAAATTTCTCTGCTTGTTTCCCATCCTTCAGCACTTCTGAAGATAGTACACTCGCTGTTCTAAACACATCATTAGAAACAAGTTAATAAAAATACAACCTGCCTTCTTCAGTTGTACCAGAGGACCCTGGGGCTGCACACATGAGAGGTTAGCCATGGGCACACATTGCAAGCACACCACACGGTCATCCTAAAGCAAGTACACTCCAACAAGGAGGCCTTACAGAGGATTGCTGCAGTAGTGAGTGCTGTAAGAACTTACCCAAGTGTGTAATTTTGTTTTACAGCAATGAGCAGGGGCTGCAGGGAGCATAGTCAGTCATCTCCTGGCTGATGAGAGGCAGGAGCCTCCCTCCATTCTGCTTTTTTCCTGCACAAGCCATGGGGGTCTGCATTTCCACTGCCAAGGAAAAGTCTGAGCTAGTGTCTGCAAAGAGCTGGTTTTATTCACAGGGGCACAACAGACATCAAGGAAGCAGAAAACATACAGGAAATATACAGGGAGGATCTGCTTTTCATACAAGCAGTCACTATTAACAGTATTACAGAAAGAATAAATAAAAGTGATGTTGCTACAGTAACCCACAAGGATGATGCTCTCCTCCATTTGCCACACACTGCTTAGCCTGCTGACCTCATCCTTCACTGCTGTGCTTCTTCAGTTTGAGAAATACTTCTCCAGCACCTTTGTTAAAAGCCCAGTCTCCTACAAGAAAAAGCACAACAATGAGCCATGAGTCCCCTGTGCCACCTCAGTTGATATCACATGCATAGGCATGGCCCTAGGGTGACACTGTGAAGCCCCAGCACACTGAGAGCCAAGCCCTGCCTACTGCACATGGTTAAAAAGATGAAGAAGAATCTCCATTTGTAAACCCCTCCTGTGCTGTGAGACTTCTGCTACCACTTGCATGGAATGGTGTATGGGCTCCTGCTTTGTGGAGGGACATTTTGAGACAAATCCCATGAGCAGCAGGCAGGACCAGCCCACATGAAGCAAAGGATTTGTTTAATGTTTATAGGAGCCCACAGAAATGGAGAACCAGTTTATGAATGATCAGTGATACTGCCTCAAAGTAAAAGGTCTGCTCAGTTTTTTTTTTTCAACAGTAGTCTGCTTTCCCTTGACAGTTATCCTGCAGCAAAGCACAGCTCTTGTGCTGAAGCACCAGAACAGCACTTAGCATGCTAGTTCTTGTCCTGCTGACCAACAGGTCCTAAGGAAGGGAGAAGCATCTTTGCTTTTCTAAACTGCTTCAGGATGGAAGTGACAGACCCTGAGAAGAGAGTGTACAGAGTTTCACAGCACAAAGCTGATAAGGAGCTTCTCAGGCAGGTGGCAGACACAGCACGCACACCAGCTCAACCACAGGCTAGCTGCTGATCCCAGGTGTTCAACAGCCACAGGAAGGGAGAAAGCAGGAACAGTAGGAGGAATTTATGCTGCTGTCATGTCACCCCAACAAGAGCAAAAGTAGTAAGGTCCCACAGAAGAGTATAACAGTGACAGTGCTCAAAGGCATCATGGACAATTAATATCAACCAGCAGCTCAGAGGCATGGATGCCCAAGGGGGTGAGTAGTGGGGGAAAAAAAGGCAGGCAGAAGCTAGTCCAGAGGTGATCAGGTTGCCTGATGGATGAAAACAGATCTAACACCCAGCAGTGAGCAAGGTACCCACTTGCAGATTGAGGCAGGAGAGCTGTGAGGTTCTGGAAGGAGGTGCCACCTCACACCCAGGCACCAGATAGGCACTGGGCAGCTCACATACCAAAGGCTGATGTCCAGCACCAGGTTCTAGCTCTGGCTTCATCTCCAGCTGTATCTTCTGTCCCAAGGGAATTAGTTTGCTAGAAGATCCTCAGTTTACCTAAATCTGCTGAAATCGAATCAGGGAGGTCCTTGAGCAGTCAGTACCACTCAGGCTCAAATCCCTGCAGCTCCAATCCACCTGTGCCTATCCCAAAAAGCAAAAAGGAGCAAGCATTGCCTAAACAGTGTTTCTAGATGACAGAAGCAGCTTTACCTGTGTTCAGCTACTGAATAGCTCCTCAAGCATGGCAGCTCAGTGGGAGCACACACAGGACACACCTATTAGGATTTCATCCCTTCTAGGCTCTCCACTACTTCCTGCTGCGAACAAAAAGGTCAAGACACCGAGGAAGCACACAAGAGGCAGCAAACAGGCAGAAGCACATGGCCCAAGCAATTCTATCTCCACCTCCTGCATGAGGATGTGCATGCTTTGCTCCCAGGAGCTAACTTCCCACTAGGAGGTGGGAAAGCCCTGAGGGAAAAGCCATACCAAGGAACTAAAAAGAGAATGCTGAGGATCTGCTAATGCAGTACAGGAGCGCCTGCAGTAGACAAGGCACATGACTGCTCCCAAAGACCTGGTCTGCAGCAAAATAACATACACCTCACCCCTCTGCAGGCCAACCTAACAGCACCATGTGCCTCCTCACGGCACCCTAACCACAGGGAAACAGTCCCAGAAAGGGGAATTAGAAGACTAAAACCTTCTTGCAAGACAGACTCTTCTTCCTGCACATACAGAGCAGTGTCCCTTGACCTTTCTCTACAAAGAGAAGTGAGGCAGGATTTGAACTCCTTGTCTTCACCATGGCTGGATAAAGGGACACATGTGGCAGCTGCAGCAGCCAGCTACCCTCCTCTGCATCAGTGGAGGATCCAGATGCTCCTTAACAACCCCTGGGCTGGAGATTACCTCCCCCCCCCCCCACTCAGCCCTCCAAACATCAGGACAACAAGCCCCTGTTCAGCTGGACACAATCCTAGAAAGAGCAGACACAGGAAATAAGCCTCCAGCAGCTGTGCGGTGCTTCTATCTCCACCACCTCCCCGCTCCGGGCATCTCCCTTCATACCAGCCAATATTCACCTGGTCAGTGAGATCGTATTTTCCTCGGTTCTCATCCAAAAGCCTTTCTTGCAAGAGGATTTTCAGGAGCTCCCGGGTAAGCAGTTCCACCACGTCCTCCAGCAAAGCTCTGAGCGAGGGGCCGAAAGCCATCGGCACAGCCGGCTGCCCCGGCACGTCCAGGTGCGGGGTGCCCGACACACTCTTCTTCCCCATGAAGTGACCTGCAACACAGCGCGCTCGTGTGCCCCACAGGCCTGGCATTGCGGCGGGGGCCTCCGATGACCAAGCCGTCATCTGTACTGCACGCTGACAACCTGATAAGAAGCACCAAGCAAACCGAACAACTAGAGGAGCCCGGCAGCCCCGGGCCTCGCTCAGGGAACCCTCCTCCTGCCGACGGGATCTCCAGGGCTAACGGACCAGCGGGTCGGCGCCAGGAGCCGTAAAGAGCGCCGGGCACAGCCGGGACATCCTGGCTCTCAGAGCAGCCTCCCCTGCCCCGAAGGGACTGGGAGCTCCTCACGGCTGTTCGCAAGAGAAGACCTCAGGAGACAGCGTGACCAGAGGTCGCCCCCCACGGGACGCCCGTGCCAGTCCCGGCCCCACAGCCTCAAGCACCGAGCCCCGCCCCAGCCGCTCTGCCCCGCGGGCCCCCGGTACCTGTGGCCCAGAGGTTGCCGCGGGGGTTGACCTTGATTTTGGCCGCCTGGCTGCGGTGCTCGGCGAAGTCGAGGTGCACCGCAGGCCCCAGCGCGGCACCGCACAGCAGCAGCAGGAAGCACCGCAACGCTTTCATAGCCGCCCCGGCGGGACACGCTCCCGCCTAGCGGCGCCGCCGGGGCCGCTTCAATTTATATCGAGCGGGGGGGCGGGGGCTCTTCAAGCCGCGCCCCTCCTCGAGCCGCCCCCGCCCGCTGCCTTCCCGCCCTCCGCGTCCCCTCAGCGCGTCGCTCGGATTCACCGGGCGTCCCGGGTGCGGCGGAACCCGCAGGGGCCATCAAGTCACCCTCACCGTCAGCCGCTGCTCTGCGGTTTTGTCTACACTATCATCCCAAAAGAACCCCCAAAATGACCACAGTGCAGCCCGAAACGGCACCAAAGCAGCCCCAAAAAGACCCAAATGTTGTCCAAACCGCCCGCAGACAAACTATCTCCAGCTGGCCCAAATGGCACCAAAATGACTCTGGAACAATCCCCAGATGGCACTAAATGATCCCCAAATAACCTCAAAACAACCTGAAATGGTGCCAAAATAATCACAGAATGACTTCCAGATGGTCCACATGGCACCAAAATAACCCCCCAAAACCACAGAATGGCTCCAGGTGGGGCCATGGATTGCCAGACTCACACACCGGGAACCCTCCTCCTCCTCCCACCCTCCGTGTACACTTACCTCGGGATTGGGATGGCCTTGGAAGACCCCGTCCTTAAACCTGCTGATCCTCCTGAGCTCCTTCACCCTTCGAGCTGCTTCCCACGGGGTGCCACCAACCTGCTAACCAAACACCAACAACTTGCTCCTGTCAGGATCTTGATGGCCGCCACGCCCTTATCACCACAGCCAACCCAGGCACAGAGTAGCATGTTTCCAATCAGTTTGTCTTCTGTGCCCAGCAACAGCTATGTGTCAGGATGATCTGGTGAGGGTAACCAGCACCATAATTCAGCAATGACCCTATTGGTGCCTTCAGGGCTCCTGCCCAACCCACAGCTCCGCTTTACCAGGAGGTACAGGTTGTGGGGAGGTGAGTTTCCCTAGGAAAGCCTGTGAGCAATGCCCTTCTCAGGGTTTATTGCTGCTGGAGAGAAAAGATCTTGAGGCAGTTCACTCCTCCCTCAGCCCGGGGTAGAGTCTGAACTGCAAACATAGCTTTAATGTTTTAAAGAGGGGGAAAAAAAGTATGAAATCTCATGTGCTCACAGGGTCCTCACAAACCCTGTGGGAAGGTTTCACCCACGTCAGATGACACGATGCCTGAGATCCCACCCTGACCTGATTTTCAGTAGCTGGAGGACTGGGTCTTGCTCTTAGCACTGTGTCACTGCATGTGAGCAACAGTGAGGATGAGTGAGATGAAGGGTTACCTGTGGGATTAGGAAGGATGGAGTGATACCAATTACAGAGAGGGCAGAAGAAACGAGTCCTGGGCAATTACAGCACCTACTGAAGTGTGACAGGATTAAGTCCTGCTCCTGCCCGGCCCTACAATGCTCCTGGGAGATTAACGGAGAGAAGGCAGCCCCAGGGACCAGGACTGTCACCTTCCAAGCAGCAAGAACTGGCACAGCATAAAGCAGGGCAAAGTCTTTTGTTCTGATCTGATTATAACTGGAAACACAACCAACCCAACACAGATCTTTCCTCTTTTTCAGCTGGCAGCTGCAGCTATTTCTCTCTTCCAGGTTGTGATGAGGAACTGCAAGCCAGGCTGCAAACAGGAAAGTGGGGAGCTTTTCTGTCGCAGTCTTTTAACAAATGCTCAGAAGCTGAAGGTACACTGCTTTAATTGCTGGACACAGAGGCTTAGCTGGACAGGGTGCAGGGAGATTTGGGGAAAAACAACACAACAGCTGCTCAGGGACTTGGTGCAGGCTGGAAGTGGGTACATGATTCTGGGCGGCCAGCGGGGTTTATGGAAAACAGTGAAATTGACCCAAGCCCACTGCTTGCTGAGCAGCACAGTTGGTGCTAAAGGAAGCTGTGCAGGCGAGGCTTGAGAATACCAATTTTGTCCTCTGTAGTGGTCGTGTTAAAATTGAGCTCCCATCACCAAAACACAGATCCCAAACACGAAGTTTAGCACAGCTCACCCTCTCAAGTGGCATAATTACAGTCAAGCACAATTTCTAGTGAATGTTCTACAGGTGCTAAGCAGCCCCTGGGCAGGATTCTCAACAGACTAGGTCCATCCAAAGAGTGTTTTACCACACCTGGGAATAACAACTGCAGTGGTGATCACACTGCAGCCAAATTACTCCTTTCCTGAGCAGGCAAGAGTGATGCTCTCTCCACTGTCACCCTGAGAATGAACAAACAGAGTTTGAAAGGTGGCTGCAGCAAAAGTGACCTTGCTTACAAATGGGGACCAAATTTCCACTGGATTTTTTAATCCATACCTTCATTGCAAAAACATGATGTTCCTAATTCAGGAAAAACAGCTGGCACCCACACTTGAAGTCTCCTGCTTGGGAGAGGTTCAGTGACCCAAGTTCCAGCACCTGGGGCAGAAATTGTCACTACAGAGCTCCTCCACAGCTTGCTCTCTGCAGCTCAGAAGTTCACCTTACCAACTGCTATTTGACACCAAAGGAATCTTCCCAGCTAATATATTTTACAAAAGGCATTACAAATTCTATTTTAGAAATTGATTTTTGCCAGCAAAGGTCACCACACTGGCTTCTGTGGGTGGTATGGGAGAGTCACCTGTCAGCCACCGAGTGCCTTGTAATGGAGCTGGGGAAGGACCGAGGTGACTCAGCATAGGCTGGCCTTCTGATAGATGGCTTTGCCCTCGAGGCAGTGTGCATCTGCACAGAGCCCACAGTCCCCTTTCCCGGTGGGATTAACCCCTGGGGCTGGGCAAGAGCAGCCTGCAGCCGCCTCTCTGCAGCTGGATCCATTCCTTCCCACCTGCAGGAACCATTCCTTCTCACCCAAAGGAGCCTAAAGGATCTTGGGATCTTTCAGCTTGAACCGCTGGTTTCCCCTGATGCCTCCAGCTGGAGAAAATTGCCATGGTATGTTCTACTCTCTATTTTTCCCTATTAATTCTCACTTGCAATTTATTTTCTTGATGACTACTGACCACTGAAGTGACATTTTCATAGCACAATCTGTTACAACCCCAGTGTTCCAGATGGTAACACTTAACTCAGAACCCATTGTTTTATAAATAGAGTTAAAATTGTTTTTTCCCCTGTGCACAATTTTGTATGTATGTACATTTGAATTTCATCTTTTTTATTGCCCAGTCTCCTTGCACAATTGGCCTTTAGCAGAGGGTTGTTAGAGTTTGGGTAGTATGGTGTAGATCGTGGTTGGACTTGATGATCTTTAAGGTCTTTTCCAACCTGAGTGATTCTATGATTCTATGATTCATCCACACCAACCCTGAAAAACTATATCAACACCAAACTTTAGCATTTGCCTTCTTTTGCAGATTTTTGAATGTGCTGAACACAATTTCTGCACAGCTCCCTGGTGTTTTCTGCTTCAGAAAGTCTCCTATCTTTTAGCAAAAGATTTCTCCCAGTAAGGGTCTCCTCTTGTATTCCAGGTCTTCTTCCTCTCTTTAGGAGCCTTCTATGAGGGCCCTTGCCAACTACCTTTGGGAAATGCAGCTGGATGATCCCAGCAGGCTCACCTTGCCCACATACCTCCTGATTCCTTCAATGAGCTCCAAGCTTATTTGTAGATTAGGTCCTACTCCTTTCCAGCCCACTGATTTGGTTTATAGCCTGCAGATCCCCACATCTCCAGCTCACCAGAAGTCCCTTGGTGCTTCTGGTGGGTGTTGCAGGGCAGGTAAATAGTTCAGTGCTTTCAGGTCTGTGTCCCACAGCATCTCCATCCAGGCCCCAGGGTTTGTTGTTGTCCTCTCATTCACTGGTTTCTTCTGCAAGATCTCATACTGATGGTTCCAGGAGCTGATAGTACCACAGGACACCTGGGGTGTCTTCTTCCTTATCAGTGAGCAACTCCAGCCTGTGCAAGGCTGATGAGAGTACTAACGGACCTGTGAAACTATTAACAAATTCAAACATACCTAAAAGTGAAGCAAAACAGACTTTCCTCTAGCTCTGCAAAATAAACATATCATACTCTGCACAGAGGGCCTTGCTAATGCTGAGCTAAGAGCAAGCAAATTTAACAGAGCAAACTGGAAATGCCGTGGTTCATAGGGCTTAAAAGAAGGTCCATTTTGTTTCCTCACTATTGAATTATACTTTGGTACTTTGGATGGATGCATCTCCCAGAGCAGCCTGGGAGGGACTCTGAGCTGCAGAGCTCCAGAAACATGGTGCACTGCAATATCCACTGGGCAGGAAAATGCATGCTCAAAACCAATGGCTCTAATAGAAAACAAACACAAAGAGCAAAGGCCTCAAACCCCCTGTGCGTCTCTTTCACAGAGCTCCTGGTGCCAATAAAACTCTTAGCAGCAGCTAAGTTGCTTCAGCTTCTCCTTCACTGTTTCTCCAAAGCCAGGTCAAATTTAAAGCCCTGTCATACGCCCCAGGGTCTGTTTTGATGCATTTGCCTCTTGTTTACAAAGATTGAATCCCTCTGTTACATTCATTCTTCCACAGGCAACAATGGTTGTTTATAAAAGATAAAATTTGAAATCTCACACATCTTGTTTTTCAATTTTCATTTAAGCAGTAAATGAGCTGTGGTTTTCCCTGAGGTTTCCCTCTCACTCCACACCCGCTGGACATAGTACAAATAACAGCTTTGTAAGAAGACTTAGATAAGAAAATTGTGTTTTCTTGCAGGCAAATCCATGCCTAGATCAGAAGTGTCCCAACCAGAATTACGTGGAAGACTGACGTCCCTCTTTGAGTGAATTGAGGCTTAGAGAAATTAAATTGAAGTTCATTTTCTCCACATTATTTTTATTTCTGCCTCTCTGGAAACTGAAACCGTGTAAGGCTGGTTCTACAAAAGAATGAGAAATTGGAGAGCAAAGGCGATAGCAAGACACTCAGCAGAGAGTGCTCCAAGAAGTGCTCTTAAATTATTAAAGAGAACTAGCAGAAAAGTGAAGAGATGTGGGGGTAGGCAGAGAGAGCAGGAGCAAGAGAGCATGTTTGCACCATCCTGGATCACACAGGGTACTTTTCCAATCTGTCCCTATTTAGACATATCTCTGTGCAGTTTTGATTTCCCCCAAGGCTTGGGGAACTCTGCTAGATCAAACATTCAAAAGACCTTTTAGAATTGAACACGTGCATGAACAGCCCCATGAGCAGAAAGGGATGGAAGCACTGCAAGGGAGAGCAGAAGGCAAAAGAGGCAGGAAATTGCCTTAAGATGCAATATAGGTGCTGTTTCCCCAGAGCTAAGGTGGGTGGACCAGTCATCTACAGGGCACCGAGCAGTGCCAGGAGCTGCTGACACGGATGGGAACTGAAGGTTGTGGCTGCCTGGCATCGCCAGGGTGCACCTGGCAGTCAGAGGACCGGAACCAGGACACCCCCTCCTCTGATTCAGCCCCTGAGTCACCCACACTGTGCTGGCCTTCAGCCGGGACAATGGACACAGCTGCTCTGCATTTCTCCTGCTGCAGCAGAAGAGACATCTCTGCCTGAGCCACCTCTCCTCCCTTGGCATCCCTGTTTAGCTCATCCTGGGAGCTGCACGCTGGGTTTGCCATTGTGTTTCTCCAGCAAGAAGCAGTCTTCTAACCATGCACAGATAAGGCTTTACCTAACAGCTTCTCCTTGGAAAAAATAAGGTTGACGTGTTCTGATTCTAAAGGCAGTAAAACCACCATGAGATCATCCAGTTTTATTAAGGAAAGCATGAGCCAATTGTCTCACAAACACAGCCCCTAGAAACTCCCTGCTTAAGCAATATGCAGTGGCAGATCTAGAGGAAAACAGGTAATGCCCATCGCTGTTTAACCGATGATTGTGCATTCAGGCATCATAAACACACAAAGACAGCCTTCGTTTCAAAGAGCTTCAGTTTTCAGCACGTTACTCCTCACAGCTCACCACCCATCCATCATACTTGCCTGTATGCCTTTGATGTGAAAAAAGAGTCAACCATCAGAATTGTAGCAATGATCAGAAACACCCCAGCATTGCTTTGCTCTGAGGCAGCTCCTGCCCCTGACGGAATCCATGCACTGCAGAGCTGCGCCCTGAACTGCGGATGTCATCGAGCAGTAATTAGGCAATGACACTGTCTACCAGAAAATCTGCTGTGTTTGGCTGTAACCACAACAGAGCCCACGGCAGTCTTAGCCCAGGCTGATTTTTTCCCTTTATTTTATTTTATTTTTTTGTCTTTATAATAAACCAGACCTTTCAACACCCACATGCTTTACAAATAAATCCCATTCCTGTTGTGACACAAAAGTCTCCATGTTTCCTAAGCCACCCTGAGATCCTTAAGCCTCAAAGGCTTTCCTGCAGCAGCTTCACCTTTAAAAAAAGAATAAAACTGAAATAAAACACAAAGCCTCAGCCCATCTGAACAGCCAAACCCCTGGCTCTGTGGGAGCACGGCAGCACTCACCAGACTTTTCAGCATTAGCAACCAGCTGAACCAGAGATCCTGCACGCTCCATAGCTTTTCTGCTCCGCAAAGCAGAATAAGAGTTGGGGAATGGAGCCAGCAGCAGCTCTTTGTCATCCTGCCCCCACGCTCCCGGTTTGCAGCCTCTGCAGGTTCATCCCCAGCATCTTCCCTTCCCACAGTGGCTGGAGAGGTGTTAGAGGGATGCAGGTGATGTGGGAGGTAGCATAGGAGCTGGTGGGAGTTGGAGCTGCAAGTGGATTCATGGTGTGAATTCTCACTCTTTTTAGAGCCAACACCTCATTTCATGGCTGCAGATTACACAGAACCACGTTCTCAGCTACACTGAGCTTTGAAGAGGCTGTAGGGGTCTTTGAAGATGGCCTGTAGGGGTCATTTCCCAAATCATACCATGGCCCCGGTAAGCACTAAAGCTGGGCTAGAACTATCCCACACTTAACTCAAAACACCCTGCATTTCTCAAACTCTTCCTGCTAATTTGCGGGCCACCATGCAAGAGCAAAGCTGGGAAAGACCTTCCAGCACCCAAATCCGCACGGAGCGCGTCCTCAGCCGCGCTGACTGCTGACACCTGCTGCCAGCAGCCGGCATCGCCAGCGGGGGGACAGCGCTGCAGGCAGGACGGGTACATCACCATTTCCAGACATCTAAAAGGACCGTTTCTCATTTCTTGGAGCTGGGGTTCAGCAGGTGCTCTTTGAGAGCTAATTCCTGCATTCCTTATAATCAGAATCCCTTTGTGTTTTACCTTTTTTTTTTTTTTTTAATAACTCAGTGACAGTAGTACAGCTGCTACTGCGAGGTGTGAAAGCGAGAGAACTCAGAGAACAGCACCTGCAGCAATGCCAACAAGTTTTCACTGAGAGGTGTTGATTAGCAGACTTCAGAAGAGCTCGACTCAGCCCCTTATATGATCCCAAGTTAAAATAAACTTAAATTAATGCAGAAAACAATTCAACATAAAGGCAAAGCAGGGAACACAAACCCAGCATCAGTGCTACGCGCAAATGCAGAAATGTTGCTCCAAGTCCTTGGGAAGGTGCTCCTTGTTGGCAGTAGCCCTCAAAGAGATTTTCTGCTGTCTCACTGCTGCTTGGGTTTGGCTTTGACAAAACATCCCATCCCTCACTCCCATAGTTTGACAAACTGTATCTAAATTCTCTTCTTGAGTGCTCCAACAAAAGCAGCAAATGTCAAATACAAATTTTTATTACTGTTTTTCTTAGTAACTTAAGATTACTCAAAGAGTTGCAGGCCCAAGGCTCATTGCTAGCAGCTAGACCTGTTAATAGACTGTTCACAGTGTACAAATACAATTTCTTGCTTCACCTCACAACATCCTTCTCTCCAAATTGGAAAGATATGGATTTGATGGGTGGACTGTTCAGTGGCTGCAGGATCAAGTCCAAAAAGTGGTGATCAATGGTTCAGTGTCTGGATGGAGACTGGTGACGAGTGGTGTCCTCCAGGGGTCAGTGCTGGTACTCATACTCTAATATCCTCATCATTGACATTGACAGGGGGGTTTGAGTGCACCCTCAGCAAGTTTGCTGATGACACCAAGCGGTGGGGTGCAGTGACACACCAGAGGGGCAGAATGCCATCCAGAGGGATTTAGATAAGCTGAGCAGCAGGCCCGGGAGAACCTCAGGAGGTTCAACAAATCCAAGTGCAAGGCCTGCACCTGGGTTGAGGTAACCCCCACTAACAGTGAAAGCTGGGGGATGAAAGCATTGAGTGCAGCCCTGGCAAAAAAGACCTGAGGGTACTGCTGGATGGCAGCTGGACATGAGCCAGCAATGTGCCCTCATGGCCCAGAAAGATAATCGTATCCTGGGCTGCATCAAAAGAAGCGTGGCCAGCAGGGTGAGGGAGGTGATCCTGCCCCTCTGCTCTGCACTGAGGCCTCACCTGGAGCACTGCATCCAGATGGGGAGTGCCTCAGTATGAGACATGGACCTGCTGGAGTGCACTCAGAGGAGGGCTACAAAAATGCTCCAAGGGATGGAACACCTCTGTACGAGGACAGGCTGATAGCTAGAGTTGTGCAGCCTGGAGAAGAGGAGGCTGAGGTGACCTGCTAGCAGCCTGTCAGTATCTAAAGGGGAGCTACAGGAAAGAAGGGGAGACACTTTAGAAGGATCTGTGGTGATAGAACAAGGGAAAATGGCTTTAAGCTCAAAGTGGAAAGATTTAGGTTAGATATACGGAAAAAATCTTCTACAGTGAGGGTGGTGAGGCACTGGAACAGGTTGCCCAGTGTTGTGGTTGGTGCCCCATCCCTGGAGACTTTCAAGGTGAGGCTGGATCAGGCCCTAGGCAACCTGATCTAGCTGTGGTGTCCCTGTGCATTGCCAGGGAGTTGGATTAGGTGGCCTTCAGAGGTCCCTTCTCAAAGGGAATAGATCTAAGGATTCTATGATTCTACTCAGGCAACAAACCATGCATTTAAACTAACTGTCTCTGTTCAGGTGGGGATACTGCAGGTCAGCACAGCTGCTGAGTGTTAAACAAAATGGCCTCGTGGACATAGCACCTCTATAGACTGCACAAGCCTAACAAGGTACATATGCAAGAAACCAAAAATAAGAACATAAATGAGGTTTTGTCCTTGCCCGTTGAGACTGCTTTACCCTACACAAGCTGTGTGTAGGGTAACAATCCCTGTTGCTGGGCAATCTGGGAGTAGTCATGAAGAAGAGGGAATAGAGGACGCAGTAAAATGCAACTGAAGTAACACACAGTGGCTTTGAACTGCTGGTAGGTTTTGCAAGATCAAGAGGAAAGCTGTCAATCCTGGGACAGCACAGGCAGGGATAGCTTGGCTCCTGCTGCCAAGCAACACAACCAGAGACAACTGCACAAGAATGGTCAGGCAGCCTCAGCTGGAGGCAGCAAAGGCACCATGATCCCAATGCCTGCTCTTGTGAAGATTTGCCCTAATGAAGGGGAAGTAAAATCTTTCCACTAGTCAGCACAGACAGCATGGATGCAAGTTACAATGGTCACACAATCAGTACAGGTGTGTAGAGGCAGGTACTCCAGAGCTTCTGCCTTGTGTCTTGGATTCTCCTCTAACACCACTTCTACACAAACAAGATCACCAACCAGACCAAGAAGCTCACAAAACAAGCTGCTGCATGTGGTGATGAGAGGCGGCAGTTTCTTTAAAACCTCTGGGCAGTGGGGGTTCAGACAAAAAGTAGCTTCCACTGTAAGATGCGGCCAGCTATAGGCACTCTGGTCCTTTCCCCAGAATGCAAAACAAAAACAAACAAAAACCCCAAAACTATTGCATCCTATAAATATCCAACACTGTATCATCCCTGCCAAACAGCTGTGGACGTTTCCCATCCCAAATCTTCTATCACCTAGGGTTGCACTGAATGTTTATGTTCAAAGTAATCCTTTGCCATCATCTGCCCAAAACACCTTGCAGTCCTGAAGCAGATTATTTCAGTGTGATTTACAGGAACATAAAAATACTAAATGGATCTACAGCTCAGGACTGCTTACTCTTCAAAAAGAAAGGAGAGGAGCAGCTGCTACTCTGTAAGGGAAGGATAAGTCAATTCACTGGGCTCTAGGAGTCCATTTGCAATGACAAAGCCTACCTCCTCCCCAGGGAAACTGGGCAATGAGGCTGGGCAATAATGAAGAATGTGGCAAGATGCTGGGCGAGATGTAAAATCTTTATTCCAGTTCTAAATTGGAAAAAAACCATCACCTCCACAGATCATCATTTGACAGTTCAGTCAGCATGGGGAGAGGTCACACTTGCCCAGTGGAGGCACAGACTTAAAGGACACAGTCCTGTAGGCACTTGGAGAGGAAGCTCAGCTTCAAAGTTCAAACACTGAACAGTTTGGCTTAAAATTTTAATATAAAAAACTCACTAAAAATGCTAAAATGTGACAAACCATTGGAAATACTGTGACAAACATTCGCCCTTAGGCAGTAAAAAACAAAACAAACCCAAACTGGCAAGAAGCTTTGAAATGTACGTTTTCTTCTTCCTCCCGGCACATTGGACCATCATCTTCTACTTAAAACGTTCATCTACAAAATCCATGGAATCTTCACTACGTACTTCAGTGCAACAGACTACTCTCGATGGACCAGCACAAATAAACCCAGTAGAAAGAGGACTGCATACTGTAAGACAAAGCAGAAGAGACAAAGGGTGCACACTCACCTCTAAAGATGCAGCAACAGGATCAGAAGTACTGGGCAAACAGTTCTGCCCAAGCATGCAAAGTTCTCATAAAGTAATTTTAGCTGGTGGGGGAGAAAATGAAAGAACTCCTACCTTAAATTTTGGGTAATCATTCATTAAGATGGTCACTATTCCAATATAGGGCACAAACCTACAAGAATAAAGATTCTATCATTAAATAAATAAATAAAGAGCATCCAAGGGTGCATATAACCTCTACTAGTATAACTGGTGATTTTTTCCTGTGTCAGCATCAACCTTCTAGATTCTTGGAACTCAAGGCTCAATGGTGCCTTGTGGCAATCTGACCTAATTCAGCAGTGCTAGGAAAAGATGATCTGCTTCACCCAGTGCTTGCATCTTCAACCAGGCTGGCTTTCCTGAGGGCCACTGCAAAAGGAGTAGAGGCCTGTCCTAAAGGCAGGTTCCTCTGCATCAAACAGGGAGAGTCAAATCACTCATTATGCACAGCGTGCTGCAAGGGAATTCAATCGAATTAAACAGCCACCACCTGCAGCTTGTTGCTTATCCTGCTTCCCCAGCAACTTTCAGCACAGTGAACCTCCAGCCAGGTGCCAGCACATTTCTAGCAGCAACCACTGGGAATAAAACATTGGTGTAATATCAGCTTATTCTCTTGAGAGGAAGGAAGTGGCAATCAGTACCCAGTTTGCAAAGAGTTGATTCAAAATAAGTGAATGGCTGTGGAGCTGCCTTCGGATAGACAAAATTGGCACAGAAACAGTGTAGCTTGTAGGGTCCTTAGAAACTGCTACAGAGAAGAGCAAAATCTAAAGGAGCCAAGAGTCAGCTATCTACTTCCAATTATTCTAACACTCTTCATGGTTAATTAAAGTGACATTCTTATGCGTGACTTGGAATACAAAAAATGCTTAATGGTGAGATTTTGTATGTGTGTGTGTGATTATCAGGAAGATGAAGCTCAGATTACATTTGGGTACTCGAGCTGTCCTGTCTAATTGAAAGAAGGTCCTTAGGAAGAAGGACGACTTAACAAAAAGGGGCCAAGCAAGCTGTGGAGATTGAACACGGGTGGTTGTTTCCTCCCATGAGGTGGAATTATTGAGCAAGTAGGCTCTCAGGCCTCCAACAGCTCTGATGATAACCTGCAACACTTGAGAACCTTATCGTGAACACAGGGGTTCCGCATTAGAAATTCAGATCTCTCTCGCCTGGAAGGACTGTGACTTGCAAAAATAATTTTGACACAAATTCTCATCATGCCTTAATGCCTGAGCAGGCACTGCCTTTGCATTGGTGTCCACTCAGCATCAAAATCTCATGATGCAGCTCACAGCTTGATGCCTTCACTTGGGCCAATCTCAAAATGCAACTACATTTGTCTTTTTAACTCTCCATGGTACCATTTAAAACGCTTTCATGCAGGTCACAAAAACCCAGTGGGGAGAGTTCACTGGGAGAGGGGGATTAACAGGCAGCACTGGAGAAAAGCAATTCAAAAAGCTGCATCTTCTGCAACTCCACTTACCCTCTTGCTCTTCCTACTACATCCTTTTTCTCCAGCCAGTGCTGCCCTCGTTTGTACAGCCCTCTGTCATCCACAGCATTATTGTCTCCCTTCGTCAAAAATTTGATGTCGCCATTTTGCCTGGCAAAGATAAGTCAGAAAGATAAGTCAAAGAACTTCTTAAAAGCTGTCCTAGAATAAGCATGTTGAGACTAACACAAAGATACTAGAAGCAAATATGTCCTAGACGTTCAAGCAGGATGAAAGGGGGAAACTGTTGAATGCAGAGGAAAGAAGACTGTGTTTGGGGGAAAAAAAATGCAAACAGAAGAATGAATTCTGGCCCCAGGCAAGCATTCCTACAGAGCTTAAGAACAGAACCAGCCATTTCCAGTGAAGATGCAGCTACTGTGCCTATGCATTTGACCTCTCTTGTGTCAATGCCCCTCTTGCACTATATACAAATGCTGAGTTCTGGGCTCTGTACTACCATCCAAAATGGAGCAGGGCCAGAGGAGGGCATTGAGGTGTCCTGAGGGCTACAGCAGCTCTGCTATGGAGACGGGCTGAGGAGCTGGGGGTGTTCAGCCTGGAGAAGAGAAGGCTGTGGGGAGACCTCATTGCAGCCTTCCAGGACTTGTGGGGAGCTTACAAGCAGGAAGGGGACTGACTTTATATGGTCTGACAGCGGAATGGCTTTAAACTAAAACACAGGAGATTTAGGTGAGATGATGGGAAGAAATTTTCACTCAGGGTGCTGAGGCACTGGAACAGATTACCCAGAGAGGTTGTGGTTGCCCCATTCCTGGAGGCATTCAAGGCCAGGTTGGATAGGGTCCTGGGCAGCCTGACCTAGTGGCTGACAACCCTGTCCATGGCAAAGGGTTTGGAACTAGGTGACCTTTAAAGTCCCCTCCAACTTAAGCCATTCTGTGATTCTATGAAAATGAGGCTTTGGGGTTAAAGCATACAGTTTTACTCAGCAGTGGTCAGGAACAAGCTGAAACACAGGAATTATTAGGAAAGAGGGAGAAAACAGAACAAACAATCCCCTTATGATATGACATGAACTCAGGATGTGCCTACATCTTGAACGCTTTGTACAGCTCTGAACCCTCTACATCCTTTTTGGAGAGAAGACCTGGCCAACGTTCAAAAATGGTTAATAAGGTCTGGAACCACTTCTGTACAAAGAAAAGACCAAGACTCTTCAGCCTGGAAACGACAGAACTGACAAGAGATATGACAGCAGTTCCATGTAGGTGACACTGAGAGCTACAAACAGCTTTTCACTGCCTCTTCTCATACAACACCCAGATGCCATCAAACAAAACCAGAGGTAACAGGTACAAACTATGTCTCAATGACAGAGTATTGGGGATGGCAAAGAATGACATCAGTGACCAGATACCGACATCACATACTACAGACACAGAACTATCACTTCTTGCTTGAAACCACAATTTACAGAAAGCAGGGAAATTATTGCTGTACGTTCTCTTTAGTCTTTAATTCTTCCATTCTCTTAATTCTAATTCTTCTAATTAGAAGAAGAATCTAGAATTAGAAGTCTAATTCTTCTAATTTAATCCTTCCTTCAACTAATTCTTCCTTAGTTAGCTCATCAGAACCAGGATCCAGGAGTAGCTGAACCATTGCTCTAACCTGGAAGCAGTGCTGTCCTGCCCTGGCTTTACACATTGTGTTTTGCTCTCTCCTCCCTCCTCCAGGAATTTCCACCTGGCTGGATGGACAACTGGCAATGCTTGTTTCAAAGCAGTGGTCTGTACCACCGCTTGGGGACTGGCCGTCCCCACCACCTCTCTATGGTATCTGGAGGCAGACGCCAAGCAGAAGCATTCCTATTGCTCAAGTCCGTTGGCTTCCTCAGAGAAACAACAGGCCAAGTATTGTATGGGAAAGCACGCGGATCCTCAGAGCCCCTGCTGTTTTCATCACAGCCAAACAATGATCTGTGTTACATGATAAGAGAGTGTTGGAAGGGAAAAGAGGGAAAAAATAGAACAGATCTCTCTTCAAAGCACATCTGGCTCACAGTATGGAAATGGCAAAAACCCAGCAGCTTACTTACAGAGTCTGGGAAAAGACAAAGATACCCAAAGGCACAGATGATGGAGTTTCATTTCTGAAGACTGACGGTGTAGGAGCACACCATCTTACTGAACCGCTTCCATGCTGCATCATGAACATGTGTGAGAAGCCCACAGCAGAGTTGTTCTGCTGTCCAAAAGGCGAAATGAAAGTCAGCCTGGCTCTCCTGCACAACCACTGTGTCAGTTCGGATGGCAGACTGCGTTTAGTGATAAGGAGCAAACTCAATTTCATTCTGAACAACAAAGAAAAAGCTAGCAAGTAGGAAAAGCTTTTCTCTTTGAAACAGTACTGATGTGAACTGAAGCCACAAAACTGTGGACAACAGGGCATTCTGTTTTTCTTCATTTTGACACTGTTAGCTTTCACAGTCTTTTCATGATTTTCATTCTCAGTCTGTAACTACAGAAACAAACCGGACTCTGGCCATCCAGAGGAAATTCCTGAATTCAGAACCACCACCAGAAAAATATTCTTCAACCAACGAGAGAAGCAACTGATACCTCAAAGTATGAGGTTTCATCTTTACTAACATAAGGATCAAGTTCGGGTTTGTCTTTTTGTTTTTTTTTTTTTTTAAATGCAATCAAAAATACTGGAGAATGGCTTGACCTCACAAAATCTAGGGTTGGTACTATGGTTCCACTTAAAAAAAAAAAAAAAAAAAAAAAAAGCACTGGATACCTAGTGTTGAGGTAAAGTCAGGCAAAAAACAAGGTGAAGAATGTCTGGAGACAAACTTACACTGAGAGCATGTTTCCGCTCCTCCTTCCCAAAAACTAGCTGAAAGCAGACAGAGAACACCCTGACTTTTCTTACCTCTTCAATCACCAGTCCGAGCAGCAGCACTGGAGCCCAGATGAGACTTTTGCATGCAACAGGGGAGAAGGAAAGTAGTGTTTCACTTAAAAGAGTTCCCAACACATCTCAGAAAGTGTGTGCGCAGTGTTAGATAGCAGATTTACTGCCTATACCAACCTTATTTTTTAAAATAATGCTATCAAGAACCAACACTTTGAAAAACAACTGACCCACTACAGGTTTTGGGTGTAGAATTAATCTGTACAGCAAACAATCTGCTATGCCTACAACATTCTTGCAGTCAGGATTTTAGCTGAACTATTTACGTGCACGAAGCTGGTTGAGCTTGAGTAGGGCCAGGAGAGCAGTCTAGATGTTCCAACAGCTGTGGCTGCCACAAATGCTTGAGAGAAAAGCTCTATCCCTTCAACCTCATAAGTTTACAGCAACCCAGAGAGGTTGTGGATGCCCCATCCTGGAGGTGTTCAAGGCCAGGTTGGATGGGGCCCTGGGGAGCCTGGTCTAGTATTAAATGTGGAGGTTGGTGGCCCTGCCTGCGGCAGGGGGGTTGGAGCTTGTGATCCTTGAGGTCCTTTCCAACCCAAGCCATTCTATTCTATGATAACCCTTGAATGCCACCTTTACATATAATGCAAGTGATTCATTAAATCTAGAAACAGATCTCTGAGCCTTGGTACAGCTCCAGTTCATTCCTAATGCAGCAAGCATTTACTCAGCAAAAAGATGCTGGGACCCCATTCAAATGAGGTTACCCATTCAGCTCTCTTCTCAGAGCTGGCCTGTAGAAAGAGGGATTCAGTTCAAGGTTTAGCTTTCACTCACATCTTTCACAAGGCTGGCTCTTATCCCCACTGACTGCTGGCCTTGAGCAGTCCCAATTGCTTCACAACAGCCAAATAAGAAGGTTCACAACTGAAGAGAAAGTCTTGCTTGGAAAACCAAACCCTGTTCAGTAAACAAACCCAGATGACTGTCACTTTCAATCCTTCAGACTCACACCCTGCTCAGCATTTTGAATACGAAGTGTACAAGGATAGTGCAGTCCATCTAGACGCTCTGAGCATAACGATGCTATAAAGATCCCTACAGAGAAGAAAACTCTGTACAAAAACACCCTGCCCCTGCTTAGGCCCCTCAAAATTTAAAGTAGTGCATCCTGCGCTGAAAACACTCCTCACGCAGAAAGTTCTACTTCAATAGTCAATTAACACACCCACTGTAGCCATACCTAGAGGAGACAACACAGCAAAGTTACGAGGCAATTTGGGATGGAAATGACAGGAGATGCTACGTGACAGAGTGAGTTAAGGATACTGGGACAGACTCCCCAGCTTGGGAACTCTGCAGCTGATCTTCATAAGGAAATGAAAAGGAATAGACCTGGACTGCTGGAAACTTTGATGTTGCTTCCTACAACACTTGGATAGCACTTAAATGAAGTTCCACCCATTCACTTAACCAAGGAGATGAGGAAAAAGACAATTAATTCAACAATTGCAATAGAAGCCCCCCCAAATTCTTAACATACTTCTCATGAATTTTCAGGACACGATGGACTATAGGAATTTCCCTGCCTTCTATCCTAAAGACCACAATTTCTCCCACTCTGATTGGATCTTCAATTCGGTTTGTTAGGAACAGGAGATCTCCTCTGTGAAACGCAGGCTCCATGCTTCCACTGAAAAAGAGAAGAGGAGCAATTGAGCAATATTTAAACACTGAGAATCAGGCTTCAACATTTACGGCTTATTAAGAGAAAGCTTGCAGTGTCCTTACAGAAGAATGCCTAAGATAATGGCACAGACTTGGAGGACTGGCATGTGTCTAATCCCCATGCCATTTGGATTTTCTATCACTATACCAGCAGCAACTCAGACATGGTGGGAAAAGATCACTGCCAACAGTGAGGGTTAAAAATCATACCAACAGGAAAGTCTTTATGCTCTCTTCCTCATAACAGGGCTGGCAACGAGCAGCAGCTTCTCTACAAGCACTGAATTCATTGTGCTAAACTGGCAGTACTGCAGTGGTGGGGAGGGAGCTTTTACATTTTATTTTTTCACAGGTAGATGGATGGTCCTTGAGAACAAAGCACTGAAAACACACGGGCTCTTATGTTCCCATCTGGAACAAACAGACGGGTGTGCTAAAAATTTGTTATTGTGATTCATCGCTTTGCTTAACTATCTAATTTCAGGCACTGCTATTCAAGTTGTTTTTCTCCTGTCTTGTAAATGGCAATTGTTACCAAATACTTAACGTTCCTAATTTCAAATACATAATGCAGTACAACAGGAAACAATGAACTTTCTCTGTTTTATCTCAAGACAGTAGAGAAGCCACTGTTTAGGAGATAAGAAGAGAGGACGTGACCTAACGGCCCACGTCTGACTCACTGGGAAGAGCAGCGCAAAACATCTCCCCTGAACTTCACAGGGCCCATAAAGAGTGCCACTTGCTTTGAAGACTTTTCTTTTTGAGCCTTGTCAAATGGCATGTGGTAATTAACACTGATGTAAAAATGCACTGAAAGGCCAATGCAGCCACAGAACAGGACACGTGTGATACCCACACAGCACCTGGCTGTGCCAGCACCCAGTCACTGCCCAAGAACTCCACCACAAGGAATCTGTCCCAGAAAGAAGGAGGACACAAGTAGGGCATACCATGGGTGGTACACATAGCATCATGCTTTTGCAAGGCAACATACAACATCTGGAACATATCCAGCTATGGTGATATCCCTTATTTTCAGCCACACATGTATGAGGGTATGGCTGCAGCTCCCTTTCTCCTAGCTCACTAGAAGACTGGAGAAAAAAATAAGCAGCTGTGAAAAACACAGCTAATGGATACCAGTGAGGATGCAACATAACATATAATAACACTCATCGGCAGTGACAAGCCAGGTCCTATTAAAAAAAAATAAATAAATCCTTTTCCCTGTAAGACTTTATTTGATAGCATCTCAAAGACATCAACCTCTTTGTTCATTAATCAAAACTCATCACATTCTTCAACCACTCACATAGCAGCAACAAGAGAGGCGAACAAGAGGTAACTGTACTGCAATGCTCTGCTGCTATGGCCTCTACAGTGGGATGTGCTGCAACCTCAGCGACAAGGCAAGCCCTGCCACAAACACTGCTTTCATGCAGCAGAGTTGCCCCAAGCAGTGCATCCATCGTTGGTGCCAGGCCTCCTGCTTCAAGGCCCTCCTTGCCCGTGCTTCACCCATGCTGCCAAGTGTTTTTTCACAAGGTTTGACAGAACTCAGAAGCACTTGGATTGAGCTCTTCGATGTCCTCTAGTTCCTTCTCTGTCCCTCCTCCAGGACCACCCCTGTAACATACACATTTGACAGCTAACAGAAACAAGGTGCCAAGTTTCGCCTTCCTGCTTCACAGAACCACTGAACAGCTGAGGTTGGAAGGGATTCCTGGGTCCATCTGGCCCAGTCCTGCCCAGCACGGACACCCAGAGCAGAGTGCTCACATCCAGGTGGCTTCCAAACATCCCCACAGACAGAGGCTCCGCAGCCCCTCTGTGCAGTGCTTCACCACCTGCACAGTGTTGGCTGATGGTCAGACAGAACCTCCTGCGCTCCAGTTTGTGCCCGGCACCTCTTGTCCTGGCACTAGCACCACTGAGCAGTGCCCATCCCCTCCCTTCAGGCATTTCATCCTCTCCTGTCTTCCACTGAGACTGGAAATCCTTAGAGAGGCTTTGCCCAACCAGGACCTGGCAGCTGGGATGGCCGCAGGGGCCAGGTCTCTAGAGAACATCCTCCACAGGGCCGGACACCCAGGCACCGCCATCACCAAACCACGGCCACAACCACGACCGTGACCACGACCGTGACTGTGCCCGTGCCCCAACCATACCGCGCCCACCGCTACCGCTACGGCCGCGCCTTTACCTCAGAACCACCACGATGGGGCTCTCGCTGCCCGTCACCACCATCAGCCCCTTCCAGATCATGAGGGCGGACGAGACGATCATGCCGAAGTTCAGCACCTGGTAGTAGAGCTGGGGGGGGAGGAGAAGGGGGCGGCGGGGTCAGGCTCGGCCGGGGCCTGGAGGTGCCCGGTTCCGCCCGCCCCGCCGCGCACCTGCCGCTTGTTCATGCGCCGCACATCGTCCAGAAAGTCCAGCGACAGCATCGCGGGCACCACGGCGGCGACCCCGCGCCACTTCCGCTTCCGCCCGCGCGCTCGGCTGCTTCCGGCCCCGCCCCGCCCGGGGAAAGCGGGGGCGGCCCCGGGGGCGGCAGCGGAAGGGGGCGGTGGCGGAGTGGGGACGGAACCAACGGGGAATGATGCTGGGAGGGGGCAGGGGAGGTGGGGCCGGAGAATCATGGGATCTCAGCCCTGCCGCGGGCTGCCCAGCGCCCACCCGTGTCCTTGTCACCTCCGGGGATGGGGCACCCACAGCTCTGGGCAGCAGTGCCAGCGCCTCACCGCCTCTGGGTCAACAGCGTCCTCCTCACACCTCACCTCCACGTCCCCTCTGTTAGTTTAAAGCCATTCCCCCTTGTTCTGTCTATCGCTGTCTGACCGTGCACAAAGTCACTCTCCCTCCTGTTTGTAAGCTCCCCTCAAGTCCTGGAAGGCCACAATGAGGTCTCCCCACAGCCTTCTCTTCTCCAGGCTGAACACCCCCAGCTCCTCAGCCCGTCTCCGGCCCAGCAGCCCAGTTGGAAGGGTCAGGAGATGACAGCGAGGAGATGGAGGGGACAGGGAGGAGATGCTGGCAGGAGGAAGGGACAGGTGGTGACAGGGAGGAGATGGCAGGCAGGAGCCTCTGGGCTGTGTCCCTGCCCACGCCAGCCGGGGTACCCCTCCAGCTCCGGTCACCTCCAGTCCCACGGCCTTTCCCTCAGCAAGCAAACACTGCACCAGGAGCACTGTTGATGCTTTTATTTGAAATACTTTGAAGTAAACATTATAGCAAGGCACAAATGCCACTGCAGATTAAATAGATATGTGATGGCTTGGGAGTGCCCCCTGCTATTGTTACTCTACGTAGGCTACCTTGTAAAACATTCCCTAGGCTAATGTACACAGTATCAAAAAATACAAAGAGTCCAAACTGTTTGTATCAAAACACATTGAGACAAGAAAGTGAGCAATTCATATGCAATATGATAAATAGTTCTTAAATTATTTAAACATTGTCATAGTAAACAATAACGAGCAGGATTCTGGCTCAACATAAAAAAAAAAAGGTATAGAAGATAATTATATTACATGAAACGTGAGTGTTGGGGGAACGATGAGGAAACGGCACGGACAGAGTCAATATGACTACATGAACATAAACACCTCCAAAGGAATATAGAAAACTGAGGCAGGAGGGGAGCAGTGCTGTCAATGGGACGGTGGCTTCCCGGCCCCGCCAGCCTTGTAGGCACCCCCACCACCTCCCTGCCAGGACCCCATGGGCCCCTGTGAGGAGTTCTTGTTTTTGGGACCGTGATGCCCTAACGCAGAGAGAAGTGCTGTACCAACCCACCTCCCTCTCACTGTGGTTGTACTCTCCCAGGAAGGGGCTACACAGTTCTATTTTGGGGTGATTAAGAATCATGATGCTTCATTAAATTACCTTTCGGAAAACATGACTGTTATTAGGACAGTAAATTAAATGCAAGCTTGAGTACAACTCAGGCCTGTCCCATTAAACACAGACAATCTCGGATCGGCCAGCACGGCCCTGACACGTGTGCTTTGCTGAGACAGCATTATGAATTAAAATGAATGAAACAAAGGCAGGATAGGAAAACTGAGTCATAAATAGGAGACAGAAAGGGAGATGGGGAAGGCAAGGCTGGGGCTGTGGGCAGAGGCTGAGGAAGTGCACTCAAAGGAGGAAAGCTCATCTTTAGGGAACTGCAGTTGCAGAAAGTGCTCCTTGATCCTCAGGAGTTGGACAAGCTCCAGGGAGGATTCTCGCCCTGCTTTCCCTTTTCAACTCTCTGAGCTGGCAGAGAGTTAGTGCTCAGGACGCAATGGCAGGGTATTTTTCTTTTCCAAATTTCCCTTAAAAATGGAAGTTAACGGAAAGCAACGTCCATCCCAAGAAATCAACAGAACATTTCAATGATTTGCCCCATCCCCACCCCGTATTTTGAGTAAAAACCCCCAAAGAAAAAACCCCAACAGAGCAAAAAGTTTTTGTTTTGCTTCTAAGTCTTAACAGACTTTGAGTGATTGTTCTGAGAGGTGCTACGAGGACCCTCCACACCACACGTCTGCCTGTGCTCACAAAGAGCTGAGTCAGTTTTGCACTCTTTGCATTCCAGGCTCTCTTCTTCTGCCGTAGTGTTCATCTCACCATTATATCCCTCATGTCCGTTCTCATTTGTCTCTGCTCGTAGCTTCTCCCTCACCTCTTCTCCCTCCTCCTGCTCCTCCTCATCCTCTTCTTCCTCCTCTTCCTCCTCATCTTTTACTTTGTGAACAATGAAGAGGTGTCTGTTCAGAGAGATTTGAGATGTGTAACACAAGCCGCAGAACAAGCACTGGTATGTGGAGCTGTCTGTCTTGTGCTGAGGTATGTGCTCCTGAAACTCAGTACTGATGTCTGTTGCGAATCCACATTTTGCACATTTCCAATGCGCTTTCAGTTTTTTGGCTGGCGGTGCGTCTGAACCTGCAGCGGTCTCTGCCTGACCCAGCTCGTTTGTCGCCATCCTCTTTGGAGATCTTGCCTTAAAAAATAAGATTAACAAGTTACTTCATTGTTTGAGCCCACAGAAGAATAAGTGTCTTAGTTTGCTAAATCCCACATGTACATTTGAAGGCATCTGAGGGTGAATACACATAGGTATTTTGTTACAAATTAAACAATGGCATACCCAGGGGCTCTTCTTGCCGCCTTTCCTATCAATACCCGAACACCTCGGGGTTACAGCCATGCCTACTCTGCCCTTCATCACAATACACAGGATGTCAACCACTGTCCCACAAAGAGAGACGGGAGCTCTGGGAGGGGCTGGCAAGGCTGAAAAACCATGGGAAGAAGAAGCTGAACATTTTTCCCTCTACTCTGATATTTTCTTCACGCCATCTCTCATTGTCTCATGCCCTCTACCACATCAGCCTGTAGCGTGGTCTCCTCCTATGAGGACGGCTCGATCACGTGTCCCTTTGTGTCATTTTGTTATCTCCTCATCCAGCAGCATTGCACAGCCTTTGTTTCACATACAGTTTGGCTTCTATCTGAAACACAGCTAGAGCGGTGTGCAGCCAGCTCCCCAGGTGCATAGCTCTGTGTGGGGGGAAGCTGACAGAAGTGAATTCCAGGTCTCCCTTTCTCCATGCCTGGGATCACCACACAAATACAGAAGGGTCTTGGTTGCAATCCCTCAGTGCTGTGGTACTGGTGACAGATAAATAGAAACAGATTTTCCTTTTCACTTATATTTTTAAACTAAATGGAACAAGCAGCTCAACCTGCCAACCTTCCACTCCAAACCAACACAAAATAACATCAGTTGAATGGTTACCATTGTTGAAAAAAAACAAAACGGCACAGTTCCACTGAGGAGGAATGCAGTACTCATACGTAACAGATCCAGTATGAGTTAAACCAGAAACTTTCGTGCAAGTAGTAACAAAAACATGAGGGAGAAAGCAGACAAAAAATGTACCAGACTCTCATACCTCAAGGAAACAGCACAGTGGCATGGGAAAACGAGGGTAAAAACAAACCCAGATTAGTTCTGGTTGCAAAGTGGACTGAAAAAGGCCAGTAAACACAGGGCCATATGTTCAAAACATCTTGAAAAATGCAAGACTCATTGCCCCAGTGCTGCTGCAGCTCAGCTGCACTTTCAGTTCAGATCATGACACTGCTAGAAACAAACTAGATTGAGTTTGGAGAACAGGAGGGAAATCTGCCATATTTCAAAGCGAGAGGGCTTTACTGCTGCAAATACCACTCATTTACTACCCCATGTGGACAGCTACTCGCCAGGTACATTTATTTGTCAATGAAAATGTATGAGTTACTTCTGCTGTGTCTCTGTCTGGAGCTCTTGCTTTGGCCATCTGGGATAAGTCTGGGTTTTTGATGCCGTGCATGAGGCTGATGTGATTCTCCAGCATGAATGGCTGAGGAAATGTCTGATTTTCATCTGTGCAGTACCTTGGAAATAAATACAAAACAAAGAAAATTTATTAGAGGAAATGCTCAACTGCTCTTTCATCCAAACAGCTCTTCATTATGCGCCAAACCAATAGGTGTCATAGGAGACAGAAGTTGTTGAGTAATGTACTATTAGATTACCAAAAGAGACAGGAAATCACCATTTTACTAATAAAATATTATCCCTGACAGAAATCCATAAAAGTTTACCGCAGTAAGGACGAACAAGAATGAAAGTAGGGCACGTATTATTTACAGTACAGTACTTAATAAATACAGGGATGACTGGAGATCAAGCCCGCTCTGATACACACTGCACAAGCACAAGGTAAGTAATCAAGATGAAAAAAGAACAGGAGAAAAGTAGCTTTTGGGAGAGCAATGCACGGAGACTTCATTTTGTGTGTAACAAGGAGGAGCCCTGCAGGTCCCACAACGAGTGCAGTATCACATCCACAGGACCATGTTTATCATGGCACACTTGAAATGCTTACAAAACCTCTGAACTCCCAGACCACGTGGCCAAAAGCACTCACAAATGCATCATTTATGTGGAACTAGATACATTAAAACCCAGAAGGATTTAAGAGCTGCCAGAAACAACTTAGAAGTTTCAAAAGGAGACGTGAAACAGAAGAGCCAGCTATTAGCTTGCCCTCTCAGATGACCAAGGTCTACTGGAAAGAAGTGCCAAGTCTTGAAGGAACCTAAAACACCTCTCTGTAGCAGAGTCAGGTGCAAAGAGCACTTGGAAAGCAATCAGGAAAGCCAAGGTTGACTTTGTACTCTTCTGCTGACCGCCAGTGTGATGTGGGGAATGTCCACGAGCTATGCATCAATCCGAGCAATGAGGCAAGCAACATCAGACCTCTCTGCAATGCACAAATTGCAGTTGAAACACAGGCAGCAGGGGATGAAAAGGAGCAAATTGAGGGTGAAGCATATCTGGGAGACAAAGGCCTTTTTTAACAGGAGAGAAAAAGATTCCTAGTGATCTTCCAGCTTCTCTACTAGATGGAAATTAAACAACGGTCAGTAATGATGTTAAAACACAGATGTACTCACTGAGTACTTCTGTTGGTTTTTTTTGTTTTTTTTGTTTTTTTCCACAGGAACTGCTTAGATGATAAATCAATATTTAATAATGATGGGATTTTTCTCCTTCAAGGAGGCAAGAGGAGAGGTTATTAAGTGGTATTTATCAAAAATAAACACGCCGAAAATCAAGTGTTCCAGACAGTTCGTACCAAAGACTGGGAAAATAAGAGCAAGGTCTAAATACAATAATTATGAAAAAAATACATAAAACATGAGAATGCCTTGCAATTTGTTCTAATTTGGAATTCTTTTTGTGTGAATAGCTAAGAGATGCTTTCCTAATTACACCAGTGACAAACTTGGTAGGAGGGAGCTTAAGCAAGTCCTCCATCACTGGTTTCACCCTACAACGTTAACACAAGGCTGAGACCTAAGCAGGGCAGGGCAAGAAGGGGAAATCTCAAGCTCAAAATGTTAAAAGCAAGAGGGTAACTACAAGACAGCACACCTGGAGCCACAGAAATATTGGGCTGTCGGGTCAGTGACAGATTTTAATCATGCTTCTGGTCTTCAAGGGGAAATCCAGGAGTAGATTAAAGAGAGCACAACCACTGTCCAACTAAGACCTCATCAGCAGATTCTGAGAAGCAACTACAAGCTCGAGAATTAAACACAACCACAATTTACTGGAATTTGTAGCTCAGTTTTCTCTGCTGCAAATAATGCATGACCATGAACATGTGGGCGAACTACAGACCCACAGCTGCATGCAGTTCTGAAAAGTAATAGAAAAACTGGACCCCAGGCTCTGTACAAACCAATGCACAACCCAGGACATTATTCCTACACAAATCCTCCTTCCCTGCTATTTTCATTCTGATACACCCCAATCTGAAACCTACTGATCCAAAGAGAATAGATTTATACAAACCAGGTGCACGTGACTCCAACAACCCACAAAGTTAAAGCAAAATGAAACATACTGGGAACCAATGCTTCATCTCCTGCAGAGGGTGCAAGTCATGGTGCAGTTACAAGAAAAGGGAAGCTGAGAAATCCTGACTGAAAAATGTGTTGGGAATTTGCTTCTATCAGGCTCCAGTGGTGATGATGCCAGTACTTCATCCATTTTCTCAAAGCTACCACGGCCCGCTACATGGGCCACAGGAACAGAGTACTCTAAAGATGTACACTTCAAAACAGACTTCTAGTAATTTAAGTGCAAAAATCCACAGCACATTCCTCAGAAACACTCGCATTCATACAAAATTTCAGTTGAACAAAAAAAATCCCCTAAACTACACCAGTGCAAACATCCTTTCAAATACAAATGTGCTTGAATTCTGTTTTAAGAAGATGCCTCAGAATCTGAGACAGGAACTAAGCTTGCGTGATCGTTCAGCGTATGACTTATTCTGCAACGACAGATAACAACAGTTGCAGGGGTATTTTTGTAAGCACTGGGCTTTGTCCTGAACTGACACTGTATTCTCAGTTAAAATATGTTCACCAGCCAAGATTTTCATTCACTGCTGATTCATGCAGCTCATCTGGAGTCTCCAAATCCGTTCTCCTACTTTGAGAAGCATCCTCTCAAGCAAAGCCAGAAAGCTTAATTCTGCACTGCAGCTTGTGCAGACACTTCTGCCTGTGTAAAAGGTAACAGGGCCTACAGCCCCAACCTCTTAGCATTTGATACACCTTCTGTGCCATTTTTTCCATTGGGAAGGCACAAGCATGATGCATAACTACTGAAACCAAGAAGCAATGAAAGATCAGTCTGGTATTTTCTTGGTTGTTCTGCAAGGCTGTGCAACACAGATGTCATGCTGGACCTGTAGTTCTCAAAGCAAATCTTACCCTAAGTTTCCAAAAGTGCACCGTGCAGTCCAACCCAAGGACTTATGTTAGCCACCAAGTTGCTCACATTTAAAATACTTGTCCTCTCACTCTCCCTCAGTCATTTCTAGCCTGACGTAGAGATGAGCAGACATGACCTCGTACAAAGGGCTTCCAAACATGAAAGATTAGCCCATCGCTGAGTACAAATTCGAAACGTGGTATTCAGTACATACCAGCAAGTGTAAACTTTCTTTGCTGTATCGTGATTGTTGCGGATGTGTCTACGCAGACTGTTGGAGGCATTAAAAGAGCGTTCACACTGTCGACAGGGATATCTCTTCATAGCCTAGCAGAAGAACAGAAATATCTTTCAGTAACAGGGAGACAAAAAGGCACTGACTTCCTTATTCTGACTTTCCTCAGCTGCTCATCTGGACCTTACCTCTTGGGTGCAAAACAACCCTCCTCCACTGATAAAGGCAACTGAAATTTCAGGGTTTTACTGACATTCAGCCCAGCAGTTGGCTAGTACCAGCACTGCTCTTATAAAACTAGTTTAAAAGAAACTTAAACATGTGGCTTAAGATAGGAATTGCATCAGATGCTTCTGCTGTGAGGTCATTTTGCTGCAGGACTGCAGAATTAATTCAGGGGAAGGTCCATTCTCACCCAGGAGATGGCAGGACCCAGTGTGAAGTACAGCTTCCCTCTCCTAGCTCAGTGCAATAAAAGGGCACTATGTTAAAGATGTTAAAGAACATCACACAGTACCACCTGTTACATTTATGATACCCGTATCTCCCCACCAAACTCTGCCCTGTAGCTAGCTTTCTCCTTTTCCTATTCTCCTTTGTATACCCTGCATGCATTCCATTTAGAATCATCTTAAACAATGAATACATATTATGTATTGAACTGAAATGTTTGGCAAATTTCCTCCTCCTATAGAACTCAAATGGGAAAATTCAGCACCCTCACCTCGCCCAAATCTCCTTGATATTTAAGAGCACAACCCAGCATTCCCCACACCGAGTTAGAAAGCATTAAGGCCAATGAACCACATTTCCACAATGTCTGCTCATGGGACTCAAGAAGGGTGACTCAGGGCATCAAACAAGAAGTCCTGACGCCAAGGTACTGAGAAATCTGGTGCACACAACATCTTGGCCTATGTTCTGCCAGCAAGTAAGGATTAACTTGACAGAACTAGGTCAAGGCAAGGCCAGAGCTGAATAAAACCAAAAAACTGAGAGTTTACAGTTCCCATAATGATAGCTCTGTGCACTCCATATACCTGTTGTATCTACCAAATAATACAATGTCATTAAGAACTCTACGTCCTCCTGAAACTTTGTTTAGACCACCTGTTGGACCAGCAGCTGGTGAAGTGGACTTTCCATCCACTTACATAAACAAGCAGAGGAGAAAGCCTGCCATTAGATGCAGTGGGAGAAGGAACAATGAAACAGATAAGGTACATAAGGTTGTAGAGCATATGACCAAGGACAGAAAGTCTGCCTTTTGCTCCTACAGAAAGCATTCTGCTCCTACTCCCCAGTGAACTGCTAAACAGATTCTTTTCGCCTCAGATATTAATGATCACCAGACTCTTTTGCTAAAAATATCTTGTTACCCAGCTGAAATGTTTTGTGCGAGTCCTTACCCTTCCGTGACTTCTCTTCATGTGGGACACGTAGGTTTCCCGATCAGGCATCCACTGCGAACATTCCTTGCAAGTCCAACCAGTTCTCCTCAGCCTGGACTTGGATTCGAGATTGTGTCCTTCCACCCTCATGTCCTTCCTTGGCAGAGGTGAGTGGGAAGTCCCATTGGCTACCAATAGCTCCTTTGGTGTGTTATGAACCTGGTTCTTTGCAATCTTCTCCGACTTCTGTCGAAAGTTTAAGAGCTCCTCGGGATTTTGGGGGACTCCATGAACACCCTGGAAAATAAAAATAATGGAATCAAACATAACATTTATTTGTCATCTGTATTACATACCTTTATGTATAAATGGCTATCACATTTAAATAGATAATATAAGCACCCTCCATACATTATGTCAACATCTTGCCCCGTGCGTCCTCCCATTTCTTCTTGAAGCTGACCACAGCACTTCCCCCATGAAGAGATATTCCCAAGAAACACGAAGCTTCTATTTACGTTTCCTGCGTGACAACAGCAACTCCTCACTGCTATCTGTTTAACATTCTGTATGAGCCCTGAGCGCTCAAGTTAAAAAGGGAAGATATAATGAGAGAGAAATACTAACTGTCATTATTTCAAGAACCTAAGCTTTAAAAACACGTTGCTTTGGTAAATGCTGAGTAAAACATTTGCTGTTATGTTGGAGGCTCCAAAGCTGCTTGACCTTTGCTGAAGGGAAGAGAAGAGACAATCTTGCAGTTTCTGCAACCCTACTTTCTTTAACTCCACAATGACTACTGCTATTCACATTTTCAGAGTTAAAAACTTTGCTCTTGACAAATAAAAGGAAACACAAAGCCAGAAATCAGCCTTATATGGAACGTGTCTTCAGGCTCTTTGCCTGTTCAACAGGCCAAAATCCCCGTCCCCCAAGAAGTTACTTTAACAAAGAAAATTGAACATAAAGAAAATAATAAGAAATGAAGAGCTGTGGGAAAGCAAAAGCAAATAAAACAGCAACATACCAAAGAAACCTCAAGAAATTCCCCTAGGAACAACAATAGCTCATCCACACAAAAGGATAATTTAGAGGTTTAATTGTGCATAGTAATTAATAATGGGTAAAGTTTCAACACAAGAAGGCCCCAGGGCGTTTGGAAGCCTTTCCTTGCGTTAGGCACTAAACAAACTTCAAAACACGAGTTCTGATCTGAGAAGCTGTGCTTTGCACCTGAGCCAGCTGATGTCTGCAGAAGCTCTGACGCAATCGCAGGGCACAGCATCGCGAGCTATTTAGGGTAAGACAAACACTTCCCCTTTCTCCCCATCTGGAAATCTCTAGTGTTTTATAAGTAAAGAGTACATTATCACCCACTACTCCATGCCTTCTGTTATTACACCACTGGAAGGAAAAAAAGAGGAGTACAGAAAGTGAGCTGACTTTCAGACAGCACCTCCTATAAACTCTGTATGGCATAAAGCAGTGCCATCTGATAAGAAAGGAGATGGGTTAATGCAATTACCATCTTGCCATGGCCAAAAAGCCGCCTTCTATTACATTCTCAGACACATTGATGGCCAAATACAGCCCAGTGATTAAAACGTAGAAGTTCTGTTGTGCCAACATCAGGCAGCCTGTGCACAAACTGCTGTGGACAAGTTCTTGGGGCTGGCACCTGCAAATGAGCTGCAACAGACTGGGCACTTCTGCTGAAGCCCAGCTATCAACACTGGGGCTTTGAAGGCCCCAGCCTTAATCTCAACTCTATTTTCCCAGTGATAACACAGGAAGATTACCAATCATCAGCTTCACAGGAGTGTTTCAAATTTTAATTCATTGACACATACAGAACATTTCCAGATTTGCAAGTTAAAGGCATGGAGGGAAAGAGCAAAGTAGTAGTTTTGACTTTTTCTCTTTTAGGAGTGAGCTACTGAATCTTCTGGCCTTTTAAGTAAAAACAAAACAAAGGCACTGATTAAAAAAATTATGTCACCATTTTTTCTAATCAAAGAGAAATAAGGCTTACATGCCTACAGAATGCAACCAGGAAATCTAAGAGGATTTTCACAGAAGTGTGGTTAGTGTGCACAGAAATACACTGACTTGAAGCAACTGGAAAACATGGCGTTCACACATTACGAGACGATCAGATGTGCAAGCCCACAGACATTCTGCCAAGAACCTCCACCCAGTGGACAACAGGCTTTTCATATGTATCACATAACCATAGAAAAGGATGGGTTGGAAGGGACCCTCAAGCCCACCCAGTTCCACCCCTGCCGCAGGCTGGCTGCCCCTAGATTGGGCTGCCCAGAGCTCACCTGTGCCCTTGTCACCTCCAGAGATGGGGCACCCACAGCTCTGTGCAGCAGTGCCAGCACCTCACTGCCCTCTGAGTAAAGAATTTTTATATAATATCTGATCTAAATCTCCCGTCTTTTAGTTTAAAGCATTCCCCCTTTGCCCTGTCACTACACTCCCAGGGTCTCTCAATAACCCCCAGCTCTCTCAGCCTGTCTTCGCAGCAGGGATGCTCAGAGGTCTGGGTCACCTTTGTGGCCCTCCTCTGGATTTGCGCCAACAGCTCCATGTCGTTCTTGTGCTGGGTGTCCAAGAGTTGAACACAGTGCTGCAGTGGGGTCTCTGAAGAGCAGAGCAGAGCAGAGCAGGAGAATCACCTCCCTCAACCTGCCAGCTATAATTCTGGGTGCAGCTCAGGATATAGTTGGCTCTCTGGGCTATGAGTGAACGCTGCTGGTTCGTGTTGAGCCTTCCATCCACCAGGATGCCCAAGTCCTTCTCTGTAGGGCTGCTCTGTATCCACTTACTGCTCAGCTTGCATTTGTACTTGGGATTGTCCTAACCCAGATTCAGGACCTTGGCACCGGGCCTTGCTGAAACTCATAAGGTTCTTGCAGGCCCACCTCTCAAGTCTGTCGAGGTCCCCTGGATGGCATCCCATCCCTCCAGGGTGTTGACTGCACCACACTGCTTGGTGTTGTCAGCAAACTTGCTGAGGGTGGACTCCAACCCACTGTCCATGTCACCGACATGATGCTAAATGACATTGGTCCCACTAATGACCCAGGAGGATCACCAGTCATCACTGCTCTGCACTTAAAGACATCGAGCCGGTGACCTGAGTGCTCCATCTGTCAAATGCTTGACTATTTTAGAGACTGGGATGTCACGTGAGACACTGCCAAATGCTTTGCACATCTCCACATAGATGACATAAACTGCTCTTCCCCTCTCTAGCAATGCTGTAACCATGTTATAGAAGGCCACATTTTCAGGCACAATTTGCCCTTAGTGAAGCCATTCTGTTTTCCAAGTACTTTGTAAGAGGATTTACTCCATGATCTTGCTGGGTACAACATGAGAATGACTGCTCTGTAGTCCCCTGGGTCCTCTTTTTTTTCATTTTTTGAAAACAGGGTTACATTTCCCCTTTTCCAGTCACTCAGAACTTCACTGAACTCTCACTACTTCTCAAGTATGATGGGTAGTGGCTCAGAAACTTCACGTGGCAGTACAACATAGCTACCTCCTGAAGGCTGGCACCTCCAGGGCAAACCCTCTGTCTCAGTCATTCTCCTCTAGCAATCTCCTGTGGTTCTGCAGGCAAGTTAGGGAAGCAGGTATCAAATGCTGCGCCGCCTCTCTTGGAGGCAGCTGTGAAGGGGACAGGAACCAAAGCCCTCCCTTTTTATGTATGTACCCAGAAGAGGGATATCCAGCTTTCCTTACACAAATTCAGTAGTACTGTGGGCCGAGGACACTTCTCTCTGCCTCCCAAGCAAAGATGAAGCTCCCCCCAAAGCTTAATCACTTCCTTGGGTTTAAGATAGAACAGTTAACCATCAGAAAGATTTATCTGTAGAAAGTCAGCCTTTGTCACAAGGTTGAATTAGACAAGGAGGAGAGTAACCACCTGCAATATTATCAACTAATTCAAAGTGTTCAACTGATGTTTCCAGATAATACCATAAATTTTTGCAGTCTGTTTTTCTACTAGTGTATTGCTCAAGAACATTCAATTTCTTCAACCAATGTCCTTAAATAGTAAAAGCAAACTCTCTGTGAACTCAAACACTAGGACCTCATATCATTAAGTGGTGGGAGTTACCTACCTTAACGTGCTGCATTAACTGCTGTTTCTGCATATACACCAGCTGACACTGCGGACACTTAAATACGCCCACTAACAACTTGTTGGTATTCTGCTCGAAGTGCTCTTGGAGCAGCTTCTTCTTGTTAAAGACAGTCTCACAAGAACATTTGTAGATCACCCTGGAACAATTTAAAAAAGAAAACTCACTCTCTCTCCATTAGTTATCTTGAGAAGTCAGTGGAAGAAGTCATCTCAGCAACTTAGAAAAGGGCTGGGCTTCTGATGAAGGCTGTGCTCTATCAATGTATTGTCAACATACACCCACATGGACCACTGAACTATTATCTCAACTGGGAAAAACAAGAAAATGCCCCAGGCACATACCACAATTTGCTAAAAATAAGTTTACTTACATGCATATGCATAACTAGCTACATGTGTGACAGTAAGAGCAGATAGGTGGGAGCAGACTCAGAGTATACTTGCTAGGTATTTCTTTCAGTTCCACCTTTCCATGGTCCCTCCCTTACAGCACACATTTTTGGCATTAGCTCAGGGCTCAGCAGAGTGGAAAAAACAAGAGGTTTCTCTCTAGTGATTTTTTCTGGGGCAATGCTGCACAGCACAACTCTCCCCTTGCTTTGGAGTGCCAGAATCAGGTTACCCTGGGGTTACCTATCAAGATGTGCCGCTCCGGCTCCAGCTAGACTGGAAGGTGACAATTAAGATCTGTTTGCAGATGTTCCACTCTTCCCTGCCCAAACTCCTCTCCTCCTACCCAAGGAGGCAGCATTTGTATCAAGGAGAGCATGCCACGGTTAGGAACAAACCTCTGCCAGCAGACAAAGGGGCAGCTCTTCTGATACAAGGATAGGAACAAGCAACAAAAAAAAAGGAAAGAGGAAAAACCAACTGAGATGGAAAGTGGAGGCAGTTGTAGAGCTAACCAGCAAAGGAGAAGAGCGGGTAATAACAAAATACTCACTGAGTAGTCTTGTGAGGCTCTGCTGAATGCTGGCTGGTCATGTGAGCCACGGTGCTGTCTGCTGACTTGAAGGCCATTGGGCAAAAAGAACACTTGTGGAAGACTTCGCAGTGCTTCTCATGAATGTGCACTTTCAGTAATGCCAGGGTCATGAAGACAACCCCACAATGGATGCACCTAGGGGATGCAGAAGGAAAGAGCTGAATCAGAGATGCAATACTGCTTCCAAGATGCACGTACCAATGGAAGGCAGCATGGCAGGAGCCAAGCACCATGCTACAGCAGGTCCTTGTTTAGTCTCTTCAGTAACAATGCAGAGGAATCAAGGAGGAACACGATACAGGAATTCACCAGCTGGGCAGAACCCACGGATCAGCAAGGGAGCACATCTGTAAAAGAAATCTACAGAGACCAAAACAACCCAGAAAGAAGGAGGCAAGATATGCTGCACAAAAATGCTGTCTCATACTCCTAAAAGCCAATTCCATCACAGGTGCAAGTGAAGAACTGAAATAAAGGTATCTGAAGAGGTCTCCGGGTAGTACCAAGCAGCATAACAAATGTATTAATAAAAGAACATTCATCTAGGAAATCTTCAGTAACCCTGCACCATACTATACCAAGCAACAGACAATAATGACAGCAGCAGCAAAGATACCTGAAAACAGCAACAGAAAGCAATTAAGCTCATTAAAGCCATTAAGACACAGGTGTTGCCTGGATAGTGCTTGTCTGGGGATGTTCCATGAGGAAAGATGGGAAGAAGAAGAGCTTGCAGGTGGAGCTAAAGGATTCCTCCCTGCAGCCCCAAACAAAGCCAGGGTGACCCAGCTGCTCCCTCTCTTCCCAACAGGCCTCTCCCAAGATAGCAACATCTGACTGAGTCTGTCCTATATTTAACTTGAATACTTCTCCTAAGCACACATCCAACAGCTGAGCTCACAGGAAGCCATGCCAGAATAGAGAGGGCAAATGAGGCTCCGTTTCCTTACCAGCACTCCTCTGGCCTGGGATTGGGATAGCTGTGAATAGAGGTGGTTTCCCCCAGCGAGGCTGGAGTTAAGCTTTATGACTGTTTTTCCCTTCATTCTGACGTTTGCTAGATTATCCTTCCCTCCAAACAAGCCTCCCGACAGTGCTTAGGAAACAAGTCTGTGCTTTGAAGTTGTACTTCAAAAGCTCGTTAGGCAGAAGCCAGCCCAAGGGAGACAAACCCTCTCCCCCAAAACACGCACAGAAACACTTCTTTCTTCATTTTCAAGAGGGAAGCAGTGACAACAGCTGGTGTCATCCTTGGGAAAACATGAAAATATTCTGCTCTGCCTTGGAGCCTGATCTCTGTTATCAGCAGAATAAATCTCCAAGAATAAATGGGAGAGAAAGCCCTAATCCTAGCAGGAAGGTACAGATGGTACAACCAGAAATACTCAACAGGCTTCCCCCACAAACACTTCTCAAATCAACAAGAGACAGCTCTGTATTACACTCCGTTTTGGCAAGCACTAACGACTTCATAAAGATTTAGAGAATGAAATAATTACTAACTGAGGGTCAAACAATCAGAAGTTAATTTAATTTACAGTAAATGAAAGTTTAAACAAAAGCCACTTTGTAATCAGGAATCTCAGTGCCAGAAAGATGAACTTCAAAAAAGTAAACTAATTAGCAGAGCAAAGTGGATGGAGGATGTCAGAGGCTTGCCATGTAATTTCTGCAAATTGTGAATTCTGCTATAATCCAAGCACGAGGGGATAATTTGCAGGAGAAGACTCTAGGATAGCCTCAGGGCAAGGAAGGGTGCTGTAGGAGTCTTGGAAAGAATCCTGTGAGAGAAGATAAGGCTACAAGATGTTGTCTTTAACCCTCTGCGTATCTCTTATCCCACCAGCATCCAGCTGCTGAACTCTCCAAACAGCAGCAAGCAGGAAAACGTGTGCCACGTGGTCAGTGGGGACCAATGGGAAAGGTGGGCAGGTGACACTTGGAGTCTGGCAGCATTTTGGGCAGGCTTGTTAATTTTCATGTTAAAATGAAAATTGCTTCTCATCTGCACTGCAATCGCTAGCCATGACTAAAACCCGAATTCAAACAATCCTACTCCAAACTTAATTGGACAGGCCGGGATATCAGCAGAAAAGGCGACGGTACAAGGGCTGATCAGAAAAACAAATCAAAACGTATGCATCAGAAATTCAAGGAAAGGAGAGACATATTGTGGAGAAGCAAAAGGTGAACTGACCCTGGGCAGGATTTAAAAGAAACCCTTGGCTTTTCAGCTCTGCAAATTACGAAAAGGAAAGGAAAGAACAAAAGTCGCTACATGACCATAGGACAGATGCCATGGATTATCTAGATCTGGTTCTACGACTTGAATTTATTTCTTCTGTTTTCAACTACTGCAAGGATGCCAGATTGGCAGCGGAGACAGGAAGGACAACAGGGATGGCACAGCCAGCACTCCCCTATCTGGTGGGTTCAGTTGTCAAAGATGAGCACCAGCATACACAAATTAAAGAAGAGGAAAGTAACTTTGGGAGAAGCTGGTAAAAGCTAAAACCTCCCATAAGTACCATTCCTGAACTCTGCCTTGTTTCAGCCATTCATTAATGCTCCCAGCACAAAAAGCAAATATTTGCTAGACATCTGTGGACAGATAGAAGCTGGCACTGCTGATAAGGATTAAGGAGGCATCATAAAGATATCATAAATCTGGAATTAATCACACTTAAAAAAAAAAATGCGAGGGCATACACTTAAGAAGCCGACCAACGTCTGCTGCAGACTGAGAGCCCATCAGCTGGAAACAGAAGAGTAAGGACTAATGCTGCAAAGTACAAGCAACTGCATCAAAGCCAGGGCTCGTTTTCTGACATCTTCTCCCATCCCTTTTTTTTCAACATTCCTCCTTCTCCAAAATTAATTCCTTTTTCAAACAGTCACAGTATCACAGGCATTTAATTTGAAATGGAATTAATTCTTTGTTGTGGGCTATGCCTCCTCTAATCAGATCCCACATTAAAAAAAACCCCAGACTCTATCTGTATATAATTAAATTCAGAATCAGTTGGATATGTCTCCTTTCTCTGTGATTGAAAGAAACTGCCCTTGAAAACTTCAGTGTGATTTCAGAAGAAGCCACACAGCGCAGGCTTCCTCAACTGGCAGACATTTTAAAAGAACAGCTCCGAGAGCAGAAATTGCCCTGTTCCCTTTATACATTATGGTATTCAATGGCAAACGGAGAAAAAGCTGAATTCTAAGGAATCCTAAAAGGTCACCTAGTCCATCACTCATCTCCCAAGTAAATCATCTGCATCTACACATAGAAAGCAGGAAAAGCCTGTGGGGAAACGTAATGTCTTTTATTAAAGCAATCAATTTGGCTGTAGCAATGACAACGCAAGCGCACATACCACCACATCCAGAGCCCTGGGAGCCTTCCCCCATTTCTCTCAGCTCATAAGAAGAGCTTGGAGATAAAATCATCTACAAAGTGCATCCCTCAGTCCGTGACAACTGACATAGGCTCGGTCCTCAGAGAGATGTGGAGGATTAAGATCTGCAACCCTTTGGCTGCGAACAGCAATGTTGAGGGGACCGGCTGCGACCCAGAGGTAATGTCAGCACCTTTCAACTTAAAGCTGCCTCAAAATCATGTCTGCCCTCCAAAACCTCCCCTGAAGTTCACTTAGTCATTTCCCACTTCAAATGCGCTTTGTCCTGCAGAAAGCCACGCCGGTTCTCGTGTTATATCCTCTCTCGTCTCCTCTTCAGTTTCTGCTCTAAGGAAGATTTCCAAAACCTATATCCAGCTTCCCGCTCCCTCCTGCCCCTTCAGCGTTAAACTCGCACAAACCTGAAGCCGACTTTGCGGGAGTAATGCAGGCAGTTCTCTTTGACGTGGGTTTGGAAATAGGCGGAGCGGCAGACAGCCCCGCACTCGGGGCAGCAGTACGGCGACTTGTGAGCGTGGATCCTCTGGTGGGCGCAGTAGCTGCACTGGTTGGGCAGCATCATCTGGCACACCTGACACGTCTGATGGAAGAAAGCATTAGTTAGTTACTCTCTATTTGATTCTTCCCAACCCAGGAATCTTTCAGGTTTAGAGGAGCACCCAGCTCCTTCTCCTGCCCACCTGCCCTTCACAGTCACTGCTTTCATTCCAGCAGTGAGACATACGGGATGCAAAGTACCCCCGAACTGCACCAAAATCCCCAAACATCAGAAGAACCTCCCTGCCCTACAACTCGAAACGCATGCTGCTGAACTCAGCACGGCGCTGACACATGGCAGCCTTCTCCCCAAAACCACATTTCTGCCTTTCACACTATTTCTCCGAACCAGACTGAATCTCACCTTCTGAGGAACACAAGCCACATGTGCAATGTGCATCTCCTTAGAGATGCGTCTTGATGATCTGGCATTACAAATGATGCAAAGACGCTTTCTCTCCATTTCAGTGCCCTTTTTTTTCCTTGATACATAAAGTTTGTACCACATCAGTACGCACATGTGGATAGCCGTAACAGATACCTCTAGGAGCTAAAACTCTCCTCTGTCATCAATAAATCCATGCAAGATCACTCCACTGCTCCTAACTCGACCATAAGAACGAGCTGCAGCAAGCAGCTAATTATGGGTTAGCAAAGTGCGAAACTGAAATGCATAATTTCTTCTGCACTGTCCAAAATACTGCGAGTAATAGAAAACATCATTTATAATAAAACACAAAGCTACAACAAATCCAAGAAGATTCACTGTGAGCAGAGGAGAGATTAAGGAATTAGGCTCTAGAGGAAGGAGGAAACTCCAGAACCTGCCACGCGGTCCAAAAACCACAGTCTGAGGTGTTGCAGATTGAACGTGAAGCAGGAAAGGTTTCCGTAGGACAGAAGAAACTGGCTAGAAGAAACTGCTGTAGGACCCCCATGCACACTGATGTCAGGACAACCTCAGCCCTTCCCAAATGCTGGAGGAGCCCCTGACTCCAACAAGGAACTGCAGCACCACTGAGCCATCATCTGAACCCATAAATAGGAAATTAAAGCGTCCCCAGGACCTCTAGGCAAGGAATATTTTGAGAGTGCTTTGGTCATCAGTTAAAGGGTGAGCTACAAGTAGGATGTAGGAAGTAGGATTAACGTTCAAAGCAGCCTGAGCTATCGTTATTGTCTTTTATGGCATTTTTTCCTAACTGATTTGTGCTGGGAAAGGAAGCTTTTTTGGCATGGTTAGAAGAGGACTTCTCAACTTTGACCCCTCCCAGTATTTAAAGCAGACTCAGCACAAACAGGAGGAGAAGGCACCTTTGCCCTTGTAGCAGAGCAAGAAATACTTTCTCACCAGATCCAAAAAACCTCCTTGTTGAGGCTGGTTATGTTTTAGCTAGCAAGGAGCATCAATACCAACTGTAAACTTCTTCAGGCTCTGCAAGAACCACACAATAGGGGAATAAAAAGCAAGACACGGTGATGATAAGGTGCAATTAATGCACTGTGTCTGAGTGCAGCTGGAGAAACACCTGCCCTAACATAGAGCTCCACAGGGGCATGGAACACTGAGCCTCTGTATTACAAGTTGGTGCTGGCTACTAAGAACTGCACAAAGAAGTGGCTGAGCAATACGACAGCAGGTTGCATTCACTTGTCTATAGAATCCAAGTGATGCACACAGGAAAGGGCAGTCTTCATGGCTTGCACCAAGTGGCAGCCTGCCCGCTGAGCGCTGCCACCCCATGGAACAGATCCCACGCTTCTGCAAGAACAGCACAGTGCTCAGCAGCAATCATATCAAACAAATCAGATGTGAAGAATTAATAAAATTTAAAAACAAACACCAAAACAACATCATCATCTTGGAGACTGAGTGGCTTCTTCTTCCTTTTGCAACACTCCTGCTTTGTACGAGAAGTTGTAACTTGGTTCCAGATGTGACATTTTTATCTCTCTCTGAGTTTTCCATGACTCTTCAAAGAAGTCTGGCAGCAATCTGAGACACTCATTAGTCAGTTATTTCTAAAGCATGTTACCAGGATATGATTTGAATTGTGTAATGTCTGCGTTTCTCATATGCTCCCATAACCTACGCTTTAATCAAGAGTTATTTGCTGCAAGTTTTATATAACTCCAGTTTGCTTGCCACACAGTGTTCAGGCTTTTCTTCTTCCAGAAGTCACATTCATGCAGACAGGAAAACACTCAGAAGCTCTGCCACTTCAGAACACTACATTTTATTCCCATTTCTATTTATTAGCTTCTTCAGAAGGGGGGAAAAAAAGCCAACAAAACCAACAGCAGCTGAAGCAGTGAAGAACAGAAAGCCACGTTAGCCCAACCCTTCTGGAGTGGGAAGCACAACCCCATGGCGGAGGTGTTTGTGAATCACAAAGTCTGGAGTTAAGGCCCAGTTTTTCCTCAGGAAAGTGCCTGCAAAGAGACACCACTGGCCCTTCTGCTGCCCTAAAACAACTGCAGAAAGGACTCTGAGCCACAGCAGATCCATTTATGAGTGTTCCCTTCCAGCCCAGCTGTGCACAGCACGCTGAAGCAGAAAGTCAGAGCAATCTCCTTTCTCACATGCAGGCAACACCATGAAATGCCCAGAGCCAATTTCCTCTCTCAGTTGAAGCCTGCACCCATTGGGCAGGATCCCCATTAACATCCCACTGGAAGCTGAACTTGGGGCACAAAACCCTTTGCTTTCACTTACTGCTGATACAAACTGAAAGGGAACCAGCTTCAGTGCAAGCAGAGATGATTTACACTGGTTTTAGATCCTCTTTGCTGCTATAGAGTAAAATAGAGTAAAGGGATGTCAACAAAATTCACATTTAAGAGATGTCCCCATACCACAGAAGTTCTCCTTGACACAACCACTGCAGAGCTGCAGCAGAGAATATGGAGCTACGCTGACAGTAAGGCATGGAAGCTGGACTACAGAAGAGGAAAATCTGCAAGAGGCTAACATTTTTTTTTTTTTTAATTGAGGACTCAGAGTGAAACAAGAGGGGAACAGAAGTAATATTTTTGGAGTACAAATGTTTTAAAGAGCCCTTCTTTATATATTCAAACCAAAATCCCCCACCAGAGGCCCTCCCCAAGTTCCAGCCTTTCCCATACCCAGCTTTTTGAAAGCTTTTATTTTTCTGCTTTAATACAGAAGGGGCACCCAAGGCATCCCAGTTACAGCACTGCAATGGAGATTACCAGGATGCTTCTGCTCTAAGAAAAATCAGCAAGGAATTACTACTTCAGAAGTTCACCTTGAACTCTGCGCTAGCTTTCCCTTAGCGCCTCACTGGGATGAGGACCAGCAGCCTGCACCCTCCAGCACATTCGGTGTGGAGCTGGGTGACACAGCTCTGGCAGCACAGCTTCCAGCAATGCGCAGCCCCAGCACACCAGCTCTGCACCTCCTGCACACAATCCGCTGGCACAACTCTTTGCTGGCCCACCCTACAGCCAACCAAGCCATCCGGATGCCCGCACAGCTATTTTGGCTTGGATTATTTTGATAACCAGTGTGAGCAGAAGTGGCCAGCAGAGAATTTCTTCTGCAGGCTTCATGATAGCTAAGCTATATATACCTTCCCAAGGCTTCCTCTAAGTAACCATGTATCATTTCACTAGCACGTTCAACTTACAGATGAAAAAGAAATAAAAATAAAATAGAAACTTACTTATTAGTTAAAAGAGAGATCTAGACCCAAACAGACACCTAAAACCAGTCAAGTTTTAGTTAGGGAACATGCATCAAGTCTAGGCCTAAGTATCCCATGTATAGACAAGGTTGCATCAAATAAACTTCATTCTCAACTTTCTCAGTCTATAATCTTCTCTCCTTACAACCCCAGCCATAATTTTAAGAATTTCAGTTTTTGTCATTTCTTTAGACCTACGAACCGACTGCCCGCTGTGTCCCTTGTGTTACAAAACCTGAACTCCCAGTTGCTAAAATCACTCCTTACTGGATGACACTGGGCTTTCACATCTTCACTTTCCAATCACTTCTACAACCCCTAAGGTTACACAGCACGTGTCTCCTCTCTTCTTATGATAGCCCTTCATCCTGCCCATCTATTGGCAGCGATGCCTACCAGTCTTTAACTCTGCTTCTATTTTCTCACCTTGCACCTTCTTACACCTCACATCCTATCAAAGATAGTATCACAGCTGTCCAAATGTCACTTCTGCTAGCAACTTTATCAATTACTTTGCTTTTTCCACTTACTGCCTTCATACATGACCAGTCAAGTAGTTGCTAATCCCAGCAACAAGACTTCAGCCCTCCCTCCAGAAGGGAGATGCACTCTTCTCCCTCAAGATGACAAAAGGAATGGAGCACTTGTGCTGTGAGGAGTGGCTGGGTGAACTGCAACTTCAGCCTGAAAGAGGAAGCTCAGAGAGGTCTCATCCATAAACACCTGCAGAAAGGTGCAGAGAAGAAAGAGCCAGGCTCTTTACCATGGTGCCCAGTGCCAGGACAAGAGGCACTGGATACACGCTGGACCAGAGGAGGGAGGAGGTGCCCTGTGACCATCAGGGAGCACTTCCCTGCTGTGTGGGTAATGGAGTGCTGGCACAGGCTGCCCACAGAGGTTGTCGAGTCTTCTCCTCGGAGCCCTTCACAAGCCAGGACATGGGCCTGGGCACCCTGCTCTGGGGTCCCCACTGGAGCAGGTACGGTGAGCCAATGGTCCCTTTCAAACCAAATGATTTATGACTCTTTCAAGCAGATCCTTGAGGAGGCCTAAGTCTTCTTCCCTGAAGTCCAGCAAGTTCGTCCTTCACCCTTCCCTCTACCCTCAGGATCCTGAACTCCACCATCTCACAGAGGCCACAGCCAAGGCTTCCTGCAACCTTCACATTTCCACATTATTCATGATTATGAAATGCAGAGTGCCTCTCCTCACCAGCTCCCCTTTCTCTTGAGCCAGGGGATTGTCACTGATGCAACTCAGAGCCTTCAGGTGGCTGCAGTCTCCCACAAGGCCCAAGCCCTGGGAAGGTGAGGCTACTTCTAACACTTGGTACGGGGCCTGCTTGTTCTTCCAATCAACCTACAGCAAAGAGCCACTACCGCATCATCCTCAGCCGTCTTCCTGTTAATCTTAGCCCACCACCAGGCAGAGCTTCATGTGATCCAGCTGCTTTCACAAACAAAGACAACTCCTTCATTTTGTCTTGCTAGCCTGACCTTCCAAAAGAGCCCGTGTCCCTCCATCACAGGATTCCAGTCATTGGAGCCCTTCTTTCTGTTGCCATAAGCCACCAGCTTCCAGCCTTCCTCTTCTTCCCCAGCCTCTCCTCCTTATCCCAATGCACTGCTTTGGCCTCAGGGCACCAAGTCTCACTCCTATCCTGCCATTTCATCTCTTTGTCTGCTTCCTTCCCTCAACATGCTTTAATCATAACATCCTCCAGCCTTTTACTTCCATAAAAACCAGAGGGAAAACATCCATATAAAACAAAAAACAGTACCTAAGGATTGCATTCAATGCCTTTGGTTTGGGAGATGGAGAAAGCAGTGCTTTACAGCACCAGAGGAATTTTTATTGACTTTCAATCCTCTTGCTTTCCAAATTAAAACATGAGCACACAGGGAAAAAAAGAAAAGAAAAAAACAACAGAAAAAATAGCAGAGATATGGCTGCTTTCTTACTTGCTCTTTTGCTGCTGGGAAATTACCATTGCAGCATGTGGTTTTACTAGCTTCTGGCAAGTTTTAGCCAATAAATTATAAAACATTGATTTAAGAGGGGGGAAGGAAGGAGAAACAAAAAAGGCAGCAATAAAACTGCTTTTAAGTAACTCCAGTGTAGGTGGTGCATAAACAGGATACGTCATGACTCACTGAAAAATTCTTATTGGACAAAAAAAAGGCAAAAAAAAAAAGAAAGAGGAAAGAACAAAAGCACAAAGGTGAAAGAAAATTCAGAGGTCCTTAGTTCACATTTTGTACTTGTCTTAGCTACCTCAATGGATTTTGGAGCTCAGTTCTTAACAGGCTACAAAAGCTGTCTGATGCTGACAAGCCACTTCTGGTGATCCCTGCAAGTAGAGAAAACTCTTTATTTTTGAAGATTTAATTTCTGCAAGAAAGTGAGTGCCACAACCCTCACCTTAATATTGTACCTAATACAGTGCTGAAGGACAGCCATCATAATTTATCATGTCTTTACCAAGTTGAACTCATAGAAGTCTTTTAATTTCCCCTCATAACATCATAATTCCATTTCCTTGGTCATTTCTCATTTATTCCAGTTTACTTCTGATAAACACTGAGCAGGGACCATGAACGAGACCCCGACTGGCACTGCAGGTTAACACAAATCCCTTGCATGATCATATCATCTTGGTCATCCAGAGTCTTCTTCAGATCAAACATCCTGAGTCTCAATTGCTTCATTCTGTTACTACTCTGTTTTCATGATCATTTAGGTCCTCCTGTAAAATATTCCCAGCTTTTCATCATAGCTTCTTATCTTGTTGGTACAGCAAATTTTATCTACACATACAAAAATAAATTACACTACATATGCATGAATCAGCTTAATTTGGCGTACTCTAGCATATATTTAATTATACTTGCCCCCCCGCCCCCAGAAAAAAACCAAACTTGCTGTTGAAGATAATGCTGCAGTAGTCAGACCAAACAGATCTGAAGTTACAAGAAACATCTGCCATCATCTTTTGAACATCTGGACCAACATAATACCTAAAGGCAGCATGGTATCTGATGAACAAAATCCAACCTACCAAATACTCGAGATACCATTTCTTGTAATTCTGCAAAAGAACGGCAGAGCAATAAACATCCCACCAAACTCATGAAAATTCCAAGTCTTACAAGTCTCCAAAAAAGGTAAAATGACAGTGATCCACCAATATGATCCACTAAAAACACACAGTGTAACTACCAAAGGCCTAAAACATAACATTACGGTAAGGCTCTCAATCATTTCTCTAAAAGTCTTTCCATTCCACCTTGGCCAAGCATCATCACCCTCTCTTCCTCATAGCTGCTCCTCATCTCCTCCTTCCTCTACTGTCCGGACCACATCCATCACCCCCTCCTTCTTCCAAAAGAACTGGGATACATTGAGGTCATTCCCATTTTGGCCCCACCTAGAAAACTCATTTGCCTGTTATCAGTCCCATTAATATGGACTTTACCCAAGGCCATTCAGAGATAATACAAAGTTTGTTCCAAACCACTGGCAGGAACGAACATTAAACTCAATCACCTTACTTCCCCTGTAAACAGATAGAGGAAACACAAATACGTCAAAGTAATTCACCAAGTCATGGGAAGAAATTCCAATTAAGGTGAGAAGTCTTAAGTATGGATAAGTAGGATAAGTATCCATGTGGAACAAAGCCAGTTTAAGCTGTTCCCCCTCTCCAATCCAATCATTCCTGCCTCTCACTGCAGCTTGCTCACCCTTTGGTCATATCACTGCAACCTGGAACCGAGTAAATGAAAATATCATCTTAAGAAAAAGTACAAGATTTATTTCTTTCAGTCAACCCTATTGGATAAGGCACCTTCCAAACATGGTGGCATTCCTGTTCTGTGCTCTCTAGAAAGTGATTAAAAAAAAATTATTAAAAAAATTATTTTTGTAGGCTTTTTTGGTTTGGGATAAAAGCACCATAACTGAGTACTTCAAAGCCTGCTCACTTTCTCAGGTTTTGCTCACACTAGATGTGCATATGTCACAGTTAATAATACAGATTTAGTATCGTTAAAAAAAATTAACCTAGCTTATCTTTCATGGGTAAGGGGTCTCCATCTTCTAGTAGAGACCTAGGAGCTGCAAATACTCCACATTTACCCCTCATCATCAGCCAACAACACTCCTTCCCTTCTGTTTCCATCAACCTTGCTCAAGAATCCATCTTCGTGCAATAACCAGAAGTAGACATCAGAAAAGTCTGATGATAACCTCCAGGCAACAACCCAGTGGGGATCTGCTCCGCCACAACCAAAGTTACAGCAATTTGTTATTTTTCAAAGCACTTTAAAATATGCAAGCCGAAACACAGCTTTACTTTGAATTTATCAAGATTCTCCATCCCATAACTCACACGATAACTCTTCCAGAATTATCTTCCAGATAATCAGTCTGTTGAGATGTGGGGATGTGGTTTGCATCTGAGGCTGTTCACAACTGTTAATACCACCTCTGTGTCCCAGTGTTGCCCTGCAACAGAGATGTGCTCCAGAACAAGTATGTGCACATCACTACAATTGTGCTGAATTTGCTTGAGTGAATGATATGGAATTTATGTTGGATTTATGCTTTTACATTACCCCCAAGAGGGGTAAGAATTTCACATGAATATTTCCTAACCTCTTTGACTGCCTAAGGAAGTGTTTGTGAAACTAGCTGCTCAAACATCAACAGCTCCTATCAACATTCCTTTTTTTTTCCTAACCGAAATGAAAGTTGTGACCTCAGAAATGTGCTTGACAACTCAGAAAAGCTGAGCACGGCACCCACCTACTGCATGGACCCCCCCTCCCCCCCCCAAAAAACACCCAATTTCAGGAGGTATTTGGTAGGAGAGCAGATACATAGAGAAAGGACTCAGCACGATGCTGTAGTGAGAACACACCTTCGAGTTTAAGATAAAATAGGGAGGAGATGGCTTTGCAAGCTTTAATATTCCCTTTTTTTTTCCCCCCAACAGTTATATTCAGAAAAATCCTTCAAAAATCATCTCACATCTAGCAAACCTAACTTGAAGTAAAAGGCTTGAACTCTTCTCTTGGTTAAGTTACAGAATAAATTATTAGACTAGTCTAAAAATACAATCAGACATTTCTCTTCAAGGAGCTCTTGAATTGATAATCCCACAACAAAAATTGGAAATAAATTTTTAATGCGACTAATTAACATTTTAGCTCACTTAGGAGCACTCAGTATCCCCTCACCTGAAAGTATTTAATTCCAGACTGCTGACATTTCCTAGAAATGCATCATAGTGCAAAAACAAGTTACGGTGTCGATAGAGCACAGTGCTCACTGGCCTGCCTCAGGTAAGAAACGTGATTACACCACCACACCAATCCCTTTCGGCCTTCCCATTTTTCACCACAGAAACCATTCAGCCATAATCTATTTTTGCTGCTGCTGAATTTAAGAGGAAGATAAAGGACCACTGTATGCACACGCTAATGGCCTTGATACTTCTGGTAGACATTTAACGAGCAAAGGGAGGCTCTGGAAGGTGCAGAACTACAGTGACCACAGCAGAGACTGGTGGTCTTAGTACATAACGAAGATCTTCCCCTTCCTATTCATCAGCTGGATTTTCAGAGGGGACCTAGATCCATTTGCACCTCCAAGGGAATGCCTGGGAAGATGATAGAGGCCACAGCAATGCAGTATTCACTGGAGCAAGCAAGCCACCAATGGTGCTCATGAGCCAATGAGCAGACGCTTCTTATTGCAACACAGCACCAGCTCACACCTCTACCATCCAAAGGGAGTGATAAAACACCAAAAATAGCCTCCCACCACATGCACCACACTGCCATCCTCTCAGCTAATCCCATATACATTTTAACAGTCTTAAAACAAAAACAGCACCCAATGTTCAAAGCGTTACATGAAGACTTCGGTACAGGTTCTAGGTAAGGGAAAATTCTGTTGTGCCAGAGTTCCTCCAGCCAATCTTAAAGCACCACCTGGTACTTTTATACAATTCATTCATGGGATCTCTGATCTCCAACAACACCTTCCCTTGATGATCAAGGGTCTCCACTGTCACCCTACTGTCCTTTTCCTGTCATTCCCATAATAAAAGACACCCTTTCTGCTGGCAGAGAGTACAAACAAAGCGAGCAAGCAATGCTAAAACATCTCTTCAGATGCACACACCTGGGCCCACACGTTTCTCAGATGTTCCGTGCAAGCAATTCTTTTAGACAGTCCAACTCACTTGCCACTACCATGCCTATTTTTACCCTAGAGGATAGCATCTTTAAACTTAGAGATTCAACTAATAACATTAAAATGACGACTTACCAGTCTCTCACTATCTTCTGAGGTTCTCTGGTAATGAGCTGCTAAAGCAACATAATCCTGTGCCTGCTTGTTACATTCTAAACACTTAAGTCCATGACGGATTAGTCTCAATGGGTCCGGGTAGAGAGGCATGGCTGGCTGTGTGTTAGTAGAAATTCCTACCCCGTTTCCTGAAGAAGCATTGGGTTTACGTGAAGGAGAGGATAAGTGCAAAGTCTGAGGAGTAGAAGATGCTGAAGAGCTTGCAGAAGGTGAAAACATTTGGTCTAAGGAAATTGGTTTCATCACCAGCTGAGAACACTGCATGATAAAGCCTTTGCTCTTGTGATCTCTTGCATGTTTAAGCAAGCTACACTTATTAAAAAAAAGTAGCATAGTTGAACACTGAGTGCACATAACTTCAATATGAACGCTTCGCCTACTATAGTGTTGAGTCAGGCTTTTCTCTAAGGCAAATGAATCCCCACATTCCAGGCAACAGTACCCAGAGGCAGGTAAATTAATACTGGTGTCAGGTGGAGGGCTAAGGTTTGGACTATATATTGGCACCGGATTGGCACTGTGTAGCACTTTGTTGAATGCCTCCACGATGACGGGAGCAGCTTTCTTTACTTGATGCACCAGCGGCACAGACATCTGTGTCACCTGAGGCTGATTTCGCCTCTGTGCAGATGACTTTGCTGTAACAGAAGCAGCAACACTGTGGGGAACTAAATTGAGGTTTGCCAAGTGCACAGCTTTGGGAAGGAGGCTGGAAGAGGCGGTCACGTTGGACGGCTGCACCACAATACCCTGCTGCTGGTGCTGCTTCTTGTTCAGCTGCTGCCCCACAACACCAACTTTTATGGCACCACCACCGCAGTTTGGCAGTGGAGATAAAGACACAAGAGACGTGGTGTTTGCAGCAAGATCTGCTTTCAAGCCATCTGTGTAAGGGCTCACTATGTTTGACAGCTGGATAGCTATGGCAGCCCCATTTTTGGTTGAATTCTTGCTAGCCTCGCTTTCCATAACTGCACTAGTGTCAGGGGAAGGGAAAGATTTGATAAATTCTTCAGCAGATGAGGTTTCCAGAGGCGATTCTTCCAAAGACTTGCCCAACTCATCACTTTCTGGCAAAATTCTAGTTACAGTTCTTTTAATTTCACCAGAGGATGTCTTGATAGTCTTGATTCTAACTTTGGGAATAGCTGGTGGAGAGCTGGCTGCCATGGAAGGAGAACCCTTCCCACTGCTGTCACTGCACACACTTCGCGGACTCTCAGGCTGCTTGCTGGCCTTCCTCACCACCTCCAAGGGGCTCCGTGGACTCTTTGGTGACTTGGGCATTTTTGGACTTCCCTTTGTCCCATCTTTAAAAGGACCAGGTTCCTTTATAAGGTTTGGCTGATCGCCTTTGGGAATACATGCAACCTTTTTGGCCTGAAGAGCTACCAACGCAGCCACGCAGGATGACAACTTTGAGTGAGTTGGCTTTAACCTCTGGCGAGGCGGTACTGATGAAGACAAGTTCAGCTCAGGCACAGACCCTTTATCTTCTCCTAAATTACTGTGAGGGAGCTCTCCAAACACCAAGCCTTCTCCAAGGAAGCTATTGGTATCTACCAAGTCCTTGCCTGACTCCACAAACCTCTCAGTTGCTTTGTCTTGCTCTCTCCTGCTCATTTCCTGCCTGCTCTCTGGCTGGAAGTGGATCTCCATCTTTTGTTCCTTTTTACAATATTGATCAAACATGCTTAATTCAGGCTCTGGTACTTTCCTGAAGTGATCCAATACTGAAGCTCCTGTTGGCATATACATCGAAGGAGGTGGAAAATACGGAGTTTGGGCATGTTTGGGTTTATCACCAATACTATTCTCTTTGAATGTATCCTCTGGCTCAGGGCTGGAAATCGGGCTAAACTGACTAAAAGTTGGCAAAGGCTCTGACTTGGACTGGTCCAGTTTTTCAGAGTAACTTCTTGAGCTATCACCATTAATAAAAGTCGACTCAAACTTCCCATAATTATGCACCAAAGCATGAGCCTCTGATGGCAGATCGGACCCACGAAACCCATTGTGTAGCAGTCCAGTCCCTAGGTGATTCCCCTCCTTTTCTGCCTCAAAGGACTCCTGGCGACTCGTGTTCTTCACAATAACACTCACAACAGGAGCATCGGAGGGGGGCAAGGAGTGGGATAAGGACACGTTCTCATCTATGCAGATTCCTGATGACTTCAGGTGATTCTCGTTCTCCTCCCCAGCTGATGGAATGGTCTCCTTGGCATCAAGGCTAGTTGGATCAGGGATGTCAAAAGCAGCCAAGAGGTCATCGAAGTCTGGGGTTTTCATGTCCCCCATGGTGAATGCTACAATTAAAAGCAAAATACTTTGTCAGGTATATTTCTCTCAAGGACAAACTTAGTAAGGTATTGAGGCAAGCAAGTCAAACATAAAAACCACAAGTACCCAAAACATTAACACATCTAGGGACATCTGCTGCAGACACTTCAGCTTCCATTTCAACTGCTCCACTGCTCCAAGACTGACTGTTTACACACAAAGATACCAGCTCTGTGGGGCCTAGCTTCCTCAGCACAAAGGTATTCAGGCCAAGAAAGCTTCCTAGGGAAGGGGAAATCACATTCTGTCTTCTGCAGGCCCACCAACAGCTGGTACCAATTCAAGCTGCAGCCACCAGGCTGTTTTCACCCAATCAAGGGTCTCCCACTAGCTTTAGTTTTTAACTGCTGCCTTGTCCTCACCCTTGAAATGCAGAGGCAGGTGATGATAGGAGCTGTTCAAATCCTGTTCTGCAACACAACTTGTCCCCTCCAGAGTTATTCAAGGCATTGCAAGCAAAGCAGTGGGAGACAGCAGCACCTCACCAACCCTGGTCCATCAAGTCCATGCAGAGGACATTCTTTCATCCATACCTTACAGCTCCAAGAACAACTGTCATCATAAACATCAACAGAAAAGATTCTGAAGTGTATTACTGCATTTGGGGTTGTTTTAGGCTTTTTTTTGGGGGGAGGGGGGGGGGGGGGGGAGGTAGGGAAGGAAGGGAGAGCTAAAAAGCAACAGTGACAGCTGATTTCTCAAGAGATTGTTGTATGTGAAGAATTCAGTCCTGCTCCAAGGAAGAAAGCAGGAAGTAAACAGGTGACCCATAAGAAATAAGCCTGAAAGGTGAGATGACTTCCTACCCAGGGCGATTTAAATAATACAAGGCTACAGTAAATTTTTCAGTACAACAGCTCAGAGCACTGTAAACCAAGCAGAGGTTATCTGAATCAGGAAGCAATCCTTAATTAGGTAATGATGCCACCAGGCAAAACTGCCCACAGACAAGAGTAAAGGATTGTATCCAAATCATAACAAGAAATGACGTTCCCAGACAGCTCTCCTCAAAAGCCCTCCAGAAGGGAGTGGGACTTAAACACCGGCCACAGAAACCTGCAACAACAATAATCAAGCTCTGAGCAGATCCATGATGAAAACTGACAGCACAGAATCACTTGAACATTTAATTACTCTAAGGAATACTGCATTTGCCTGCACATCTAACCAAAATATTGGTGCAATATATAGACTTCCTGAACATTTAATAAGCTATTATTTTAAGACATTTCATTTTAAAACCACATTTGTATGAGCTGATGTGTACAGGGAGGAAAAAAGTCAAGGAGCACCAGTTCCTGCTTGGCAAGGAGCACCCACAGGCATAGCAACTCCTGCCACACTCACTTGATTTGGGCTGCATCAGCACTGCCAAAGCCAGCAGCAAGTGTGGGAGATGGAGGGAGTGGCAAGAGCCCAAAAGAAGGGGGAAGAGCTGGGAGCAGAAGTACAGGCAGAGAGCAGGGCCTGGACAAGGCACGGGGGAGAAAAGCAGCTGCTTGATACCTTCCCAAAAGACTGGAAGTCACTCATTTCAGACTGCTTTTTTTTTTCCTTTTTTTTTTCCTTTTTTTAAATAAACTCAGTCACAAATAAAAAAGTTTGTCAAACATCACTTGGAAACCAAAGAAAATCTAACTCCACCTGGCAGACTGCTGGTGCTGGAAACAATTTCTAGAACTGGGCCAGGAGAAATCACTACAGCACAGAACAGGAAGGCACACTGGTCCTAGAGCGTTAGCTCAGCCATGCCTACAGACAAGCCTTGGGGGTGTTGCTTAGGTTAATCTACTCCAAAACACTCTATGGAGATTTACTTGGCTTAAAAGTGGCCTGCTGTGGTTTAGCTTAAACTTGTTCTCATTCTTAAATTAAACCACAAATATGAATGTCCATAGAGGGCTCTGCAACAATTTACAAGTCACACCCCGCAGCAAGGTAGGGCAACCGTGCCTAAAGTCCCTGAAACCCAGATTATCCATGTGCTTCCAATCATCAGCAGTTGATAATGAGTTTAGAAACAGCACAGATTATTACTGTTGGCAGGGCATGGAACTGAAACTTCTCTTTTCTTTGGGTGGGAAAACATGCGTGAGTTGGGCAAGAGCTTAGGCATCGCTCAGCTGCTGAGATTTCCGGCACACACATCCCTACGTGAGGAAGGCATTTCATTCTGTAACCAAGAACACCCAAGTTTTATATGCTGGGGAAAAAAAAAAAAAAATCAGCTTGCCAATCACTTTTGACCTTTCTCTTCCCACCCCCGCATACCTAACCACATCTCTGGATGAATTAGTATGCTAAAACACAAGACAAAACAAACCTGAGGTACCTGCAGCACTACAAAATAAGGTTTTGTTGGAAGAAACTGCATTTTCAGGCTCTTTGAGCCCATTCAGAGACTACTTTGTTTAAGTCTTCTCTCAGATAGAAAACAGAAAAAGTACATTGAAGAAATTCTGCCCAAACCTTCCACAAACTGGCCTGTTTGGAAAGCAGGAAGTAAGGACTTCCATCCTTACTCCATCCTTCCATTGCTAAAGACTTGCCTTAAAAAAAAAGAAAGCTCGGAAGCCAGCTTTCTCTCTCTATTTGGCTATAAAAGACACGAATGTGCTCCAAGACTTGCAAAGCAATGGGACAGAACAGTAAAGCAAGGAGTGATATAGGACTCACAGAAGGAAGTGCATATATTTCATGGTGCAACCTCAAAACAGCACATTTCCTCATGAGGCGGGGAACCTAGAGGTCTCCACGCCATCCCAGAAATCTGTGAACTTGCTCTGGGTGTCATGGCAAAGCCCAGAGCCTTCTGCTTCAGCCAAGCTTCAGAGAAAAGCTTCGGTTGGAGTGGACTTCAAAGATCACCTAGTTCTAACACCCCTGCCATAGGGAGGGTTGCAAATCACTAGATCAAGCACCAGATCAGGCTGCTCATCCAACCTGGCCTTGAGCACTTCCCAGGCTGAACCATCTAGAGCCGCTCAGGGCAGCCTGTGCCAGGGCCTCACTGCCCTCCCAGGGAAAAACTTCCCCTGACATCTAAATCCTCCCTCTATTCCCTCGTGTCCCAACATTACCTACTGTAAAAAGCTTATTTCTCTCCTGCTTATAATCTCCCTATAAATACCAGAAGGCCGCAATGAGGTCTCCCCACAGCCTTCTCTTCTCCAGGCTGAACACCCCCAGCTCCTCAGCCCGTCTCCATAGCAGAGGTGTGCAGCCCTGGGAGCATCTCCGTGCCCTCCTCTGGCCCCGCTCCAGCAGCTCCGCACCCTTCCTGTGCTGGGGGCCCCAGGCCTGGACGCAGTCCTGCAGGTGGGGCCTCACGAGGGCAGAGCAGAGGGGACAGTCCCCTCCCTGCCCGCTGCCACCCCTCTGTTGGTGCAGCCCAGGATGCCGTTGGCTTTCCAGACCCCAAATGGACACTGCTGCCTCGTGTGCGGCTTTTCATCCACCAGAACCACCAAGTCCTTCTCCACAGCACTGTTCTCAAAGAGCTCTCCCAGTCAGTACACAGTATACAATCTCGACCTCTCCACACACCCAGAGCCCCACACTGTACAGACCTTCTGCTCGCAGTGCTATTCCTGTGGGCTTTGGGAGATCCGCAGCAGCTCCTCCACAGACTTCACACCAGTGTGTAACATACTGCTCGAGGAGGAAGTTCAAGATTGCCACCTAATAGGAGAGCATGAAACTGCAATTACACCAAGGTTGGGCGCCTTGAAAGAAGGCAATAAATATTTATAAAGCCGCAAGACAACAGTTAGGTGCAACGGAAGAGCTCTGCCGGGGCTCCGTGGGCCGAGGGAAGGCAGGGATCTCCTGGAGGGGTGCGGGGAGCGCTGGGGATGGAGGAGGCCGGACGCAGCCCGCCAGCTGGCAGAAGGGGAGCGCGGCCGGCCAGGGGCTGTCAGAAGGAGCGCGGCCGGCCGCGGGGCCGCCCGCCGGGTTGCCACCCGCGCACCGGAGCGCTCGCACAGGCGCCGAACTTTTCGCAGCCCCGCGGAGGAACGCGGCGCGGGGCCGCGGGGTCACGCGTGGCACTGCGCTACGGCCCGCGCCCGGCCCCGCTCCGCCGCCCGCCCGCTGACAGCCGCCCCACGCGCGGGCCCACCCGACACAAAGGCGCGGCCCCGACCCGCCGCCCCCGCGCTGTCAGCCCGGCCCCGGCCCCGCGGCCGCACGTGGGCGACCCCGCCGAAGTTTGTTCGCCGGGGGCCGTTCCCCGCCGGGGCCGCCCCGACGAACGGACGGCGCGGCCCGAAACTGCCGCCGGCGGGGCGCCGGGGCGTCGGGCGGAACGCGGGGCTCCGGCTGCCGGCGGCGGGGCCGCCCGCCCTGCCCTGCCCTGCCCTGTCCGCGGGGCGGCAGCACGCGGCGGCGGTGCTCGCGGGGAAGGCGGAGGGCGAGCGGCGAGGGGCGGGCCGGGGCGCGGCCGGGCGGCACTCACCCACGCGGCGCTCCTCGACGAGCCCCGCCGCCACCGCGGCCCCACGCAGGCCTCACCCCGCACCGGGCACCAACGGCCGCAACATGGCGGCGGCGGCGGCGGGCGGGGCCGGGGGCGGGGCCGGGGCGCGGCGGCGCCGCCTCTCCCCCCTCCGCGCCGGGAACTGCCGCCGCCGCCGCCGCTGCCGCCGCCCCCGCACGGCGCGGCCGGGAGGACGGGGCGGGACGAGCGCGAGGGGTCCGCGGGGAACGCCGGGGGTTCCCGAAGCCCGAGCGGGCCGCGCCTCAAGGATGGCCTGAAGGAGGGCCTGCCCGCCGCTCTGCGTGCTGCTGCGCTGCTGCCGGCCGGCCCGCGAACGCTGCTCCCTCGCTGCTTTACTTCAGGCACCGAGGCGCGGCGGATCCCGGGGCGGATGGGACCTGCAAGGCAGTGGTTTGCTTGTATCCATACCTTGGAGAAAGGTAAATTTGAAAGGTGGACTCTTATAGTTCCTTATTCGGTGGGTAAGAATTTTTCACTCAGAGGGTGATGACGCACAGGAACAGGTTGCCCAAGGAGGCTGTGGATGCCCCATCCCTGCAGGCATTCAAGGCCAGGCTGGATGTGGCTCTGGGCAGCCTGGGCTGCTGGTTGGCGACCCTCACATAGCAGGGGGTTGAAACTCAATGAGCATTGTGGTCCTTTTCAACCCAGGCCATTCTGTGACTCTATGATATGAATACGTGGGATGGTCGCAGCTGGAGGGCTGTGCTCAGTGGCTCCATGACCAGGCGGAGGTTGGTGATGAGCGGTGTGCCCCAGGGGTCCATCTCAGGATTGGCACTCTTCAACATCTTCATCAACAACACAGATGATGGCATTGAGTGCACCCTCATCAGTTTGCTGATGGCACTGAGCCGAGTGCTGCAGTGGATCCAACAGGAGGAAGGGACGCCATCCAGAGGGACCTGGGCGGGCTCACAGAGGGGGACCACGTGAACCCAATGAGGTTCAACAAAGCCAAACACAGGGTGCTGCACTTGGGTTGGAGCAATCCTGGGCATGAGTACAGATGTGAGAAGAACTCCTGGAAAGCAGCACTGCGGAGAAGGACTTGTTGGTTCTGACAGCACGTCTGGCAGCACTACGCCATGACCCAGCTGTGGGCATCCCTGTCTCCACTTCTTGAGGTGCCTCGCATCTCTTTAACTTTTTTGTGCAAAAAAAACTGCTCAGAAGGCCCACTGCTAATTAATTCTTCTTAATTCTCTTTCAACTATCATATCCCACAGCACCATTTATATCATTTTATTTATGACTCTGTTAGATTAGAGGACCTGGACTTCCCATCTTCATGCTTTCTTTTCACACATGTAAGTAAGGTGTTAGATTTATTCCCCTGGAGCTTCTGTAGGATTCCTTGACTACTGATGCTAATTGCTCAGTGACTTTCTTAACTATAAAACACTTGGGTACACACTATTAATTCCTGCAGATAAAAAATAAAAAGAAGTTGATTGTATTAGCTTGTGCTTGGTATTTTCTCTGATTGCTGATGTATTCATAAGCACTGGTGAGGCCATGCCTGGACTGCTCCCTGGTGCAAGCCCAGCAAAGGCCATTGGGGATGATGGAGGAACTGGAGCCTGACTGCTGTGAGGAGGGGCTGTGCCTTCAGCCGGGAACAGAGGAGGCTCGAGGGGATCTCATCCATGTCCATAAATGCCCGCAGGGAGATGCAGGGAAGACAGAGCCAGGCTCCTGACAGCTGTACCAGCACCAGGACCAGAGGCGCTGAGCATGAGCTGAAGTGCAGAAGATGACAGTCCAAGAGGAAGGAAAGGACAAGGGAAGTTGTACAGAGAAAACACTTTCAACATCACAACCAGTACCTGTATTTGTAGCACACCTCTGTGAAAAGATACTTGTGAGCTGCAGGCTGTAACTGCTAGGAGAGCTGACATTTCTCATATGGTTATAAAAACCTGCCACAGTCCCAAACACGTTGTGGCTTGCAGGAAAGCCACTGTAATTTGAATGATTGTGCTAATTAAGAAATATAATGCCAATGGGAATTTAGCTCTGTCTCAGATGGCCAAGGAGGAAAAGCAGCTGTTGAGTGCCTGGCTGGGAGGTAATTCCCCCAAGCCAGCTCCCCCCACAAGTCAGTAGAAATGCAAAAAGGCTCAACAGATGCTGCAAGGAGCAGTGCCTGCAGGGTGGCAGCTGGGTGAGGTGCTCTGGTGGCCCCTGGGTGGGACCTTCTGAACATGGGCAATCTCCTGCCCAAGGGAATGACCCTTCCCACTGCAGTGTGAGCTGGTTGGAGGGTGCAAGAAGAGGAAGAGGATTCGGGATGGGGTTTTTAGCACTTGGAGGATGTGGACTCACAAATCAAGCAGTCTTCCATCCCAGTTTTATTAAGTACTTGCAAGCACTGTGCAGCTGTGCCTGAGATCCTCGCTTTTAACTTTTCCTCCTGTGTGGGGCTGTTTGAGCTTGCTTTTTAGCTGGGGGAAATGGGTTCTTCCCAGGTGCTGGCTGTGTCAGAAGGTGTGCGTATGCAGGCAGGCAAGCTGGCAAGCATGGTGAGACCGATTTTATTTACACATAACAAACGTAATAAAGTCCCGGGTGCTCATGCCCAGGCAACTGTCAGTTCTCAAATCAGCGATTAATTTGTTTCTGTCAGAGCTCGGTGTTACAGAGAATTACCTTGAGCTGGTTGCAAAACTCGCGCGTTACAAAACTGTAATTATTGTTTCAGAAACTCTGGGGAAGGTTTATTATTGGCAGGACGAGAATGAATCCCCAGACACAAACATTCTTCTAAGATAACAGCGTAGCCGTCGGCATTACCTACACACACACACAAAAAGGGTGTAACTTAAATCTGAGTAGTTAATTACACAGATGTCATCTGTATACATTTAAAACCACTTACACCTTTCACTCTGGCTGTTTGGGCTCCCTGCCTCCAAGGGCATGCCCTCTGCATTGCTCCAAACAGATTTTTCCCCCTTTGGCTTATTGGCACATAAGTCAATGAACCAACACCACTCTTCAGCAAAGATCCCCCCATGTGACCACTGATCCAACAACAAGAGACATGGAAAATGTTGCTCTTGCAATGTTTCCATCCTTGCATCCTTCTGGATGCTCACATCCATCCTTGCATCAGAGTAAACAGAAAAAAGCTCTGTATCCCAGGGAGTTTGGGAATTGCAGTGAGAACCCTAATTTGGTAAAATCCTTCAATTTTAGAATTAGAGAATAATTATTCTGTGCCCTGCTGTTCTTCTGATTCCTGTTTGCTGGGGTTGGAGATGTGATGAGATCTGCTGGAAGGCTGCTGGAATGGCACCGCTGCAGCATTCCCCAACCAGCTTTCAGTCGTGCAACAGCAAATCCATTTTACTACACAACAGGAACTGGAGAAATGACTTCCAGAGAACCAGTATTCTCCACCACAAGAGCTGCAGACTCCGGTGCAGTACAGACATGCTCCAAAGCCTGGGCAAGCAAAGTCCCTTGCACAATCCTCCATGCTGACAGCAGTGACCTGATTGCTGAAGCAGGTTCAGGATGATCCCTTTCTCCTTGACTTGGCTCCACATAGGCTCGCATCTGTGCTCCAGGTTTCAGCGTGGTTGGAAGCAGTCAGCTGGGATGAAAGGAGCTTCTCAAGGTGTTCATGCTGCTGAAGCAAGGTCTCCTGTTCTTGCAGCCCTGTCTGGGGTGGCTAGGGGCCATCATGGTTTCTCCATGTTTCCCGGGGATGCTCTTATCCCTTTGCCCAAAGTTGCCCTATGCAACCGCTCTGTGAACTGGAGAGATCGGACCCAGACATCATAAACCTCTCTGGGAAAGAAATTAAACTTCAGTACTTCCCTCACTGGCTTTCATGAGTCCCACATACAGTTGTGTAGGCAAAAATGAGTGGGGTGGTTGGCATGCAGGTGGGAACCATCTGTTGGGGTAAAAAGACCAGCAGGGTCAAGCCACGGCCCACATCACTCCTGAAAGCTCTCCTGAGCTTTGCTGGAAAATTTAACCAAAGCCTGAAAAACTACAGGAAGGCTTCATGTCCTAAATAGGCCGTAGCACCCTCACAGCCATTTCAGCGTGGTTGTACCTTGAAAAGCAACCCCAAGAAACTTCAAGAAACTGCTTTGCACGATCACAAAAAGAGATGAATGTACATGTATGTGTTGCTGGCATAGGTGTTGGTGTTGGGTAAGGGGTGTATTTTGGGCTTGGGGGTGGCCCGTGGGTAAGAACCATAGGTTGGGCAGCAGTAGGGTGGTTCAGTGTAATTCGCAGACTGGGTTGTCTACATAAAGAGCCCCAGATCCTTTTCCTCTGCACAGCTTGCCAGCCACTCTGCCCCAAGCCTGTAGCGATGCACGGGCTTGTCGTGACCAAAGTGCAGGACCTGCTACGTGGTCTTGTTAAACTTCATCCCATTGGCCTCAGCCCCTCAATGCAGCCTGTCCAGATCCCTCTGGAGGGCCATCCTGCCCTCACGCACATCAACACTTCCTCCCAACTTGGGTTATCACACTTGCATTCAGTCCCGCACATGCTGAGTATCACGCTCAAGATGATCTGCTCCATGACCTTCCCCATACCGAGGTCAGGCTGACAGGACTGGAGCTCCCCGGATCCTCCTTCCAACCCTCCTTGTAGATGGGTGTCTCATAGGCAGTCTCCTGTCTCCTGGGGCCTCCCCACTGACCAGGACTGCTGATGTATGATGAAGAATGACTTGGTGAGCAGTTCCAACAGCTCCCTGAGCACCCTCAGGTGAGTCCCATCCGGCCCCATGGACTTGTGGCAGCCCAGGTGGAGCAGCAGGTTGCTGTTTCCTCCTGAATGGTGTGGGGGTTGTTCTGCTCCCTGTTGCTGTCTTCCAGCTCAGCGGGCTGCGTTCCCTGAGTATAACTATTCTGACTGTTAAAGACAGAAGAGGGCATTGAGAACCTCTGCCTTTTTCTCATCTTCAGTGATAGCATTCCCCACCATGTCCTACAGAGGACGGAGATTCTCCTTGGCCCTCCTCTTGCTGTTAATATATTTGTAAAAACATTTTTTATGATGGTGGCCAGATGAAGTCCTTGCTGAGCTTTTGCCTTTCTAGTTTTCCCTCTGCACACTCCAGCAACATCCTTGTGCTCTTCCTGAATTACCTGCCCCCTCCCCCATAACGCTGAGGTGAACCTGCCACTTCTGGCACCATGCTTAAAATGCTAAAGCAGAAATCTCTTACAGAAGCAGGAGGCTGAGTATTTATTGCTTTTGTTTTCAAACCATGAAGATGAAGAAAGATAGGAAACTACAAGAGTCTGTGACAAACAGCCTTTTCAGAAAAAAAAAAAAAAAAAGAACAATTGTAGGATTTGCCATGAAGAATTATTATTATCATTTACACATTAAAAGCATTAGGGACCATGGTAATAACAAATCACTGTACTATCACAGTCAAAAGTCTTCTGAAGGTGATGTTGTCTCCAGCAGACCTCCTTTGACCCCATTACTGTGGACATCAGAGTACCTCCTGGTTTTTTTTTATCCGGTTAGGCGCTCACCAGGACATCAGGGTGCTCTGTGGTGGGCTGCAGTGCTGTGACGTGTCACTGAAAGACATTTAAGGAGAAGACAAACAAATGCCTCTGGCCTTCAAGACGCGATTTTCCAAAGGTTGAACTCACATTGACTCATAGCAGTGCAGCAGAGAGATGTGCTGCACACTCTTACTGCAGCCTACCTGAAAGCAGAAGTATTTCCTGCAAGAGAAAATTGTGGAGAGGAGCCAGGAGTGAATAAGCAGCCTTATTTCATTGCTTGTTTAAAGAAAACCAATAACCCTCTTCCTATGAGAGGGCTGAATAGGACTCATTAAAACTTTGATTGAGACAAAGAGTAAAGTTATGGAGTAGACAGAGTAAAATTATAACCTACGGCTCTGGGGTAGGAATGAAGTGAGCAATAAAGGAATTTGTCTGTGTGGGAGGCGGCAGGTTTCTCAGGTCTCCTCCTGGGGCATCTTGCCCTGTCACCGTGCTGCAGTTGACAAACTGAGCTGGAGGGGATTCTGGTGAATGCCCTTTCCATTGCCAAATCCCTTTTCCCTTTGACAGCCTCTCCCAGGCTGCATGGAGTTCTTTCTGAGCATCAGTTGGTAACACTTCTACCATCACTGCTACCCACAAAACACCAAACTTACAGTGCTCCCAGCAATACCTTATGGCCCAAAGACAAAGCATAGCAAGAAAGGTCTGGAGCGAACAGTGATCTTTTTTCTCACCTTTTTTTCTGTGTTTCTCTGCAGTGGTCACCAGGGCAAGGAGCAGGAGAGATGCATTATCCTACAGCCATGCTTAGATCTTGGTTTTAGAGCCAGATCCTGCAGAGGCTGGGCCAGCAAAAAAGGATGCGTGTCACACAAGTACACAGGGAGGAAGTCAATTTTCTTCCATCTTTTCTCCCAGCCTGCACTTTCCAGCATGATTTTTGGTGTTCTCCATCACACCCTTAGTAGCACTGTCCCAAATCAGTGCCAAGAATGGACCCTCCAGGCCTTATAGAATCACAGAATCATAGAATGGCTTAAGGAAATAAGGGAATGGTGGAAAACTTGAAGGGAATGAGGGAAACTTAAAGATCATCTAGTTCTAATCCTGCTGTCGTGGGCAGGGTTGTCAGCTACTAGATCAGGCTGCCCAGAATCCCACCCAACCTAGCCTTGAATGCCTCCAAGGATGGGGCATCCACAGCTTTTTGGGGTAACATGTTCCAATGCCTCAGCACTCCCTGAGTAAAGAATTTCCTCCAAACATTTAACCTAAATCTCACCTGTTTTAGTTTAAAGCCATTTCCCCTTGTCCTATCTCTGTCTGCCCATGTAAAATCTTGGTCCTCCTCCTGTTTGTAAGCTCCCCTCAAGTCCTGGAAGGGCGCAGTGAGGTCTCCTCACAGCCTTTTCTCCAGGCTGAACACCCCCAGCTCCTCAACCCGTCTCCATAGCAGAGGTGTGCAGCCCTGGGAGCATCTCCGTGCCCTCCTCTGGCCCCGCTCCAGCAGCTCCGCACCCTTCCTGTGCTGGGGGCCCCAGGCCTGGACGCAGTCCTGCAGGTGGGGCCTCACGAGGGCAGAGCAGAGGGGACAGTCCCCTCCCTGCCCGCTGCCACCCCTCTGTTGGTGCAGCCCAGAATGCCGTTGGCTTTCCAGACCCCAAATGGACACTGCTGCCTTGTGTGCGGCTTTTGGTCTGCCAGAACCACCAAGTCCTTCTCCACAGTGCTGCTCTCAAGGAATTCTTCTCCTGTCTGTGCTCATACCCGAGATTGCCCTGACCCAAGTGCAGCACCCTCACTTGGCCTTGTTAAACCTCATTGGGTTCTCATATGCCCACTTTTTGAGCCTGTTCAAGTCACTCTGGATGGCCTCCCTTCTTTTCACTGTCAGCTGCACCACCCATCTTGGTGTCATCAGCAAACTGCTGAGGGTACACTCAATCCTACCATCTATATCATTGATAAAGATGATGAAGAGAGGCCTGAGACAGATAACTGGGGGACACCACTCATCACTGGCCTCCACCTGTATATAGAACCATTGACCACAACTCTCTGGCTGTGATCTTCCAGCTAATTCTTTATCTACCAAATATTTTGACCTTCAAATTCATCTCTCTCCAATTGAGAGAGAGGTGTTGAAACCTCTCTCTCAAATGTGGTGAGGGACCATGTCAAAGTCCTTGCACAAGTCCAGGTAGATGGCATCAGCTGCCCTCCCTTTGCTCACTGATGCTGTTGCTGTCACAGAAGGCCACCAGAAGGTGTGACCTCTCCTTGGTGAATCCATGCTGGCTGTCCCGGATCATCTGCTCACCCTTCATGTGCCCCATCGCTCATCTCTTCCAAGAGAATCTTCTCCATGATCTTCCCAGGCACAGACATGATTGAGGCTCACCAGCCTGTAGTTCCCTGGATTTTCCTTTCTCCCTTTCTTGAATATGGGAGTGATGCTTCCCTCTTTTCAGTCACTTCACCTGACAGCCATGACTTCTCAAATATGAAGAGTGGCTCGGCAACCACTTCAGCAAGTTCCTTCAGATCTCTGGGATGCACGTCATCTGGCCCCATGGACTTGTACACATTCAGTCCCATGAGGTGATCTCAAGCTTGCTCTGCTCTTACACTAGAAGGAATTTTTCTCCCCTGACCCCCACTTAGAAGTTCACAGACACAAGAGGCATGAGAAGCCTAAATGTCAGTGAAGACTGACAAAGAACTCATTGAGTACCTCAGCCTTCTCCACATTTGTTGAAGTCAGTTCTCCCTTCTCATTTACCAGAGGGGGTATGCTTTCCTTCGCCTGTCTCTTCTGACCAACGTATGTGCAGAACCCCTCACCAAGTTCAGCTTTATCCTACCCAACGTCCTCTTCCTGATGTCCCAAACGCAGGCACCCAGCAGGCAGCAAACCTCTCTGGAGAGCTTATCTGGGCAGCAGATGGGCGCCTCAGTGCCTCTCAACCCAGAGCCTTCAATTACTAAGATCCTTCGCCTTTTTTTAGTGGCACTGGTTTTGACTCTGGTTCTTGGTTGGACCTTTTTAACATGGTTGCCCCCTTCTGGCTCCAAACCACTATCCTTACCTTCATCTTCCATCCGCAGAGTTCTTATCTATTGGCTAGGGGGGACCTCAGGGGCAAGGGGGGTCTTTTCCTTCTGCCCCAAACAAAGACAAGGCTCCTACCTCCCTCACCCTGTGCACATTTGCCTCCATCAGGTTGGAAGCCTTCTTATCTTCCTCCCATGGCTGGGACTTAGGAGAGGGCTGCTGGTCTCCTGTGTCACCACACGATACCAGGCATCAATCACTCTGACTGCTGAATACATCTCAGCCTGGCAACTACCTCTCACAGCCTGGTCAGCTGCTTACCTACCTACCTACTAGCTTTCACGCTACCATTTCACAAGCAAGAGACACTTCATTCAAGGTGTACAAAGGAGTTGATGGCACATGGGCATCCAAAATTCACTGCAGTTTGAACTTAGGGTGGGGTTGCTCCCTGGACCACAGAACTCAGTCTATGGTTACAGCTGTCAACTGCTTCTATTTAAGATTTTTCTCACTGGGTTGGGTCCATAGCATCTCCACAGCTTAAGCTGATGCCAGAGTAAAGGGAGTCCCATCAGCAGTGCTGGTGTGATGGGTGACTGCAGATAGGAACCCCTGAGAACTTGGTGGGTCTCAGCAGACTTGGGAGGGAATCCAGAGGTTCTGCTATGTCAGCAGTGCATAGAGAAATCATAGAATATCCTGAGTCGGAAGGGACCAACAAGGATCACAGAGTCTAAAGACGATCGCAAAAAAGTTGTGTTAGAAATTAAATTTCAGGTTTTCTTGAATTAATGCAGGTGCCAATGTGACTCTTATGGGAGATGTATAGAAAGTGAAAGGATGAGAGTAACTTAGCAGTAGGGAAACTTTGGGGAACAGTGTGGTGAATGATGTTAATCAATTTAGCATGAATTTCAGTAGACGGGCTGATACTGCTGGGGGAAGTACAAACTCCTCTCTTGAACTGTGTGTACTTGTCCTGTGCCACCTTCAGCTGGGACCTTACCAGAAACACATTATGCAGATGCCACAGGTCTTGGAAAAAGATCTGTCCCCTGAAGCCTTCAAATGTCAACAAAGCGATCTCCCAAACCAGAGCACAGCCTGTGAGCCCTGTTCAGCCATCTCTGCAGCCATGGCCATGATTGCCACGTCATGCTGTGACCAGACTTCTCTGTGTGCATCCCAAACTGTGATGTTGTCCAGCATGGGAGGATTTGAACGGTCTCACTGAAATGAGGTGAGAAAACCAAAGCTGCTGTGTGGATTTGTATAGCCAACATGCAGCACAAATTCCCATCCACAGTCAGAGGTCTGTCCTCCCAGCGCAGCTGTTCTTGGTTGCCTCTGACCTCCCAGGCACAATCCTCCAGGGACATCAGCAAAATAACTTTGAAAGAGATAATTACAGCTTTTAGCAACAGGATTTACAACTCATATCTCTTCTGAACCCCAGGGGTGCACTCATTTCTCTGCCCAGGCCCTTTGCTGAATGCCGTAGCATCCAACATGCAGCATCCAATTCTCTCCATCGTCTAACTCTGAAAGATGCAGTCCCAGCTGTTCCAATGTGTCCCTCTGCTCTCCAGGAACCACCTCATATTCCTCTCAAATTAATCTGTTAACACACTTAGAACCATTGCTCCCAGAGTACCATTCCCCCCTACCAGCTGTACCATGGGAGCTATAAGGCTTCAGGAAAAGCTATGAATTCTCATCAAACTGCTCTGGCAGCCCTTAGGGTATCACTACAATGTCTGTCCCCTGCCTCCAGTGGTGCAAAAGACACAGAATGACATAAAGCCTTTGCTGGTGTGGGCAGGGAAGGGTTTTATGTTCTCCTCATGAAAAATGAGCTTCCAGAAGAGCATACAATGGCAGAAGACTGCAGGCAAACCGATTTCTGCAGCAATTTCTGTTGATTCCTTAAAGGATTTAGGATGGAGGACCCTCTGTAAGTCCCCATGCCAACCTCCCGCTCAAAGCTCAAAGCCTGATGTTGCTAGGTTTGTGACTCCAGCCCTCACAGCAGTACCAGTGCACAGAAATGCATCTATCAGCCCATGCAGAAGTATGGGATGGGCAGTCTCCAGTGAAAACTTGTCATTTCCTGATATTTCTGAGGCTAGAAATCATGGTCATTTATCTCAGTGCTCTGCTCTTCTCTGTTATCAGACCCCCAGTTCTCTGCCACATCAGCTCTCCCCCAGCAGAGATGCCTATGACAGCACAGATCCATTTATCTTCTCCAGGAAGTTTCCCCCAAGAGGAGCCCAAGGACCCTGCAGGTCAGCTCCTGGAAAGACGCAGACACCTTGGATTCCCGGAGATAAAGCTGCCATTAAAAAGGCATAAACAAAGGACATGGTGAGCATTTTGCCACGTCTCCAAACTGGAGAGAAGGCAGAAATAACCTTTACACAATCCTATTAGCATTTCCAGTGAAAACAACAGCATTATAGGAGGGAGAACAATGTATTTTCTTATCATCCAGAAAGGCCAAAGGTATTTATCTGATTTAATATTTTATAATTGATATTAAGCAACAGAAAGGATGCGACAGGCAGGCAGGAGATGGCTGCGGTGACGTGGCAGAATCTGCCCTCTGCTTTTCCAGCAGTGTGTTGTTCAGGTCAGAGCACAGCTGCCCTTCTCCACAGAAATCCCCACAGTAAAAAGGATTTCTCTCAAGCCCAGCTGCTGTAGGGACCCACGTCCAAAGGTAGGCTCCTTCATGCTCACCATGCTGCTACTTAGTGCTGTTCCAGTGCCACATCTCTGCAGGAAACAATGCTTCAACCATTGCAGTCCAAAGGGAGGAAACGCCTTCAGCCTCCCTGTGGTCGTCTCTCCTCCCCTTGGAGGGCAGGGGCTGTTGGGCATCGGCCCAACATCCACATCCTCCACGGTGGGAAGGGGTGAGACAAAATGGAATACTATGGAGATGAGATGCTGTCGGGTAGGTGTGGATGAGCAAGAAAAGAGGCAGGAGGCTCAAAATTAGGTAGTGACATCCAGTGGGAAACAAGGCAGCTAGCACACGTGTCAACATCCATTGGCAACCTGTTAGGATGTCATAGCACCCAGAAGAGCATGAAGTCTGGACCAGAACACCTTCTCCATGTCTATCAACTGCTCAGTTTCATGGTCGTGGTCAGGTTGGGATTGATGGGACTTGTAGCTGTACCTGGCAGGACCCCCTTTGCTCCTCAGTTGAGCACTGGCCTTCCAGCAAAGGCACTGCAGTGGGTGCCAGGTATACTCATGTATGAGATCTACAACTACTTGTGTAAGTACCTCATGTTTTTTATCTCCATTAAAGAATGGAAATTAGGTCATTCTTTGCTGAAACATTCTGGAAAGTCATTGCTGAAATCTCTCACTTGCTTCTTCCATCTGTTTATTTCTACCACTTAATAACACGTCTGTCTCGTCAACTGTTCCTGACACTGTGGCAAGAAAATCCAACTTGGTGAAGACAGCTTTATCAAAGAGACATTTGCTCATCGTTACTGTGTGACACCGCATCAGTGCTTCTCGTGTATACGCAGTCTGGTCTGTAATTTCAAAGAGTGCCTTCCATTTCTTTGAGGAGGTGATATGACCAAGACATTTGAAGTTGTTGATTATTATGCAAAAGGTTATCCAAACTGTGAAGATAAGAAGCAACTTCAAGCATTTCAAGGAGTCTCATTTGTTTGGCGATACGTTCTCCTCAAAGTTACATGATGTCATGGGCCCAATTTCAAGTGATTAGTAACAACAGCAAAGCAGTCACTGAAATAATCTTTGATAGAAGAGAGAACTCTGCAACCGTATGAAGAGGCTGTGCTATCAGTCGTTTTCTCAGCATTAACAAAGTCTGAGCCTGCAGGCTTCACCCCACCACCACACCTGCTTCCGTCTTTGCTTTCCAAAGAGCTATCCAGGCAGTCTGCAGAAGGGGAGCTTGATGGAGTGCAGCTCGACCTTTTTAATTTGAGCAATCTTACATTTATCTCCTTCATGTTGGATTACCTCACTCACACTTTTTATTTAAATCCATTCTCCTGACTTCATTACTGAACAATCTGCTTCTTGGGGAAGTGTGGAACAACTGAATCTGTACAAAAGAAGTTTAAAACTAGTTGAGCTGAAACAATGTCCTTGTTTTCTTTTTATTTTATATATTTTATGAGGGTCGCTCCAAAAGTAATGTCTCCTGTTTTATGACGTTGAACCACAATGTCAGATGCACACGTTGGTGGTACAGCAGTAGAGGCTGAACCTTTGCACCAGTATCCCATAATATATTGTTGTTGCCGTGTGACAGAGGGCAGCAGAGGGGTGGTCTGTCAGAATGGTGTTTCAAACACTGCTCTGGTAGGAAAGACCAGAAACTGGCATGAGATTGGCACGTGGCATGGAGAATTTCAGCCTGTCAGTTTGACAGTTATAAGTAAGTTAACAACTGAGACCAAATCTTGAAGAATCTACTGCCAATGGAAGTGTGCCAGGTTTGGGTACATATGCCAGCCTACATATAGCATAATTCTCAGCTGCACACCAGGCCAGTGATTTTCCAGCCACTAAATAGAACAGACACAGTGGCATTTCCCTTAACTTGCACTGCCAGTTTGGGTGCATTTCCTTGCTCTGTCAGAAACTGCCCAGCAGCAGCTGAAGAGCTGAGCATTAGTCCCAGACACTGCAGAACAAGCTGAGCGCATCGGGCTGCTGGCCATGGTCCTTCCTCTCAACGGTTTTCCATTAGCAGAAAGGAAATAAAAAAGCGAAGATTGTACCCCAAAATACCAAACATTTAGATATTACTGTTTTCATCAGAGATTAATGTTGAAAGCTTCAGTTATCTTGGTGCTTGTCAAAGACAGGGAAGTTAACTGGAGCTGAGTTTTTGTAGTCCCACCTTGCCTGCAACTGTGCAGCTAGTGAAGGAGTCTCAGCCTTCAATGGGTTTTGTAGCCCTTCTGGAAGGATCAATCTATTGGGGTGGTCTTCTTAGTAGAAGTAGCATAAAATAACACAAGCCTACCTGTACTGCCTAGCCATAGGAACTATCCAGGCTTTGACTCCGTGAAGAAATGCAATAAGGTAACATCAAATTTCCAGGTTTCTAAGCTTGGAAGTATCTCTACCACGGCCATACCATGAGCACTGTCTGAAATGTGGGTGCATTCACGGAGATGGGTGATCCTTCCTTCCTCTCCCCTCCTGGGAGAGCCCAAGGACTGTTGCTGAAGACCAGACGTGCATAGCCAAGAGAAGCGCAGCTGTCTTGGATGAGTTGTCCATTCTGTGCTGGCTGATAGAAACACCAATTCAAGGGAAAATTACTGGCACTTAACATTTATCCCACCACAGGATTTCTGATCTGAGGTTGGGCAACAAAGGCATAAACACCTTCATCCCTTCCTGCAATGAATCCAGGCCCAAGCAGGAGTCACCATCAAGCTATCACCTTAATACCTGGGCGAACAGATGTAGTATCTCTGAGGGCAAGTGCAAAGCGCTGGCAGACCTGACAAAGAAGCCAACAAAATTCAGCTCCCAGTGTAGACAAAAAATAGCTAGATAGACTGGAAGGATCTTCAGGTTGCAGATGCTGACTGCTGGCAGAACTGGTGGTAGGGCAGCAGGCTGCCATGGACAGAGGTCCAGGATGCAATGAAACTTGTCTTTTGCAATACAGCTTTGCAAATGCTTGCTGCCTCAGCAGAAACACAAGGTCAGCTGAGGTACATGGAAATGTGGTGGTAGGGCTGGGCTTGGGTCTCCTAGAAGATGCAGAAATGCTGCTGAGAGGGGCAGGTCCTATTTGGCAGTTGGGAACAGGAAGGAGACCTCCTAAGCCTGGCCCAGCCACCCGAGGGCCACCCTTTACAGAGGAGATGGACAGTTCACAATGAATGCTGGCATTATTTGATCTATACATTTCATAGGGCATTACTTCAGCCTAGTTAACATCATTTGATCCATCTTCTAAATCCACACTTCAGTATACAGTCACTTAAAAGACACAATCCTCAGGAGTAAAAGCCCAGAAGCTAGAGTTCAAAGCATAAAGAGCACGATAGCAATATTAAACCACACCCTGGCAATCAGGGATCAAAACAAAAACTATTAACTTAAGAGACACATGAAACTATGCATCCAAAAACACCAGTAGTGTTTTATTTAGAAAAATAAAGTCTTGCTATGCATTAGATTACTAATTACAGGAGATGACACTTGCTGTAAGAGCCAGGGACATGTTTTGCCCCAGTGGTACAGAAGGGTGTGTATAATCCTTCCCTTTGAGTACCGTACTCCTCTTGAATGCCTGCACAGCAATTCTCACTGACCTGTCTTAAGTTTCTGATGGTGTTGACTTAATCTTTGGTTCTCCCTTCAATTAGTTTATTATTTTCATGTTTGGTTTCTCTGTCAGTCCATCTTATTTAAACTACATCCTGTATTATTATTATTATTATTATTATTATTATTATTTCTTGGAGCTTTACATTTTTTCCTAGGAGACTTTTTCAACTTCAGCCAGATGGGGCCTCTCTTCTTTCTCTTGGCTCTACTCACTGTGAGAATAAAAGCCTCCTCTGTTCTCTTTGGTCTGGCTTCCAGCATTTGTAGGATGGTTTATCTGGAAGGAGCATTTTATATTTTTCCATGCTGCAAAAGACAGCCCCCACTGTGGACACTGTAGAAGACCCAAAACTTACAAAACATCCACTCCATCCCTCTTTTATTGCTCAGGAACTTTTCCCATCCCATCAACCTTGACTTCTCAAGGAGTCTTTGACCTCCAAGATGGAGAATGGAGATTCCACATCTCAGTAGGGTCACTGGCCTCCTCTGCACTGTTGGATTGCCCTCTCCTGCAGAGCTCTGCCAAAACCATTACTGAACAACGATTAGAGAGGCAGGCAGGGAGGAGACTGCAGCTGCTCAGGCTGGCCCTCCTCACCCACAGCTCTCCCCAGAAGGCTGGTTCTCTACAGAAGGTAGTCCTTGGAGTTGCCTGCAGTGAATGTACACCGAGGCAGGCACTTTGGAAAAAACAGTTGCACTAATAATGATTTTTTTTTTGAGGTTTTCCCTCCTCCATCCTGGTCTTTTCCATCCCGTACACGTAGGGGATTCTGTGTCAGAGGAACTCAAGATGACACAGGATCTAACTTCATGTTATGCCCCTGTGTAACAGACTAGAAGGGGCACGCTTGCTTTTCTGAGCAAGCAATTTTCTTGCCCTGAGTATAAATACATCCAGTAGAAATACATAAACACATAATTTAAAACCTGCTTTGACACAGGCAGGACTTGCAAGGAGGGAAAGCTCTAGTGCAACCCCAGGGGAAAGCTTACACATTGACCCAGTCTGATTTGGGTCCCTTGGTCACTCCTTGTGTCCCTTGCACAAGCGGTAACCGTCAGCAGTTGTGGGTTTTGAGATGGTGCCTTTGCCGTAGCGCAGGACTGTAGTGTTTGTGGGTTTCTGAACACAGTTAATGCCACAAATCCTGCTTTCAGGCACTTGCTTAGCAAACCCTGATTTGCAGAAAATATCAGCCTCTGCCCTTGACTATAAGCACTGCTGGGTGCTGCCTGCCAATATTATGACTTGTCGAGAGGCCAGGTCCTCTGCCAGACATGACAACGATGCCTTGGTGATGTGTGCAGAAATTACATTTGGACAGGGTGATCGCTGAGGCTGGAAAGCAGCTCAGTTCTGCTGCGTTAACATCTGAAGGCTGTGCATGCCAGCTCATGGAGTCAGGGGTGCTCCTGCCCCGGGCCAGCCCGCAGCAGGGCCGAGCAGAGCTCACTCATGCTGCGCTCATCATTCTCCTCCGGCTCACTCCTAGACTTGGAGGGGCTACTGCTGGGCAAGCTGCGGCCAGTGCCTGTGCTCAGGGCCCCCCCAGGGTCTGCCCGGGCTGGAGAGCTGTCATAGTTGGGCCGGGTGTAGTTCCTTTGGGTGAAAAACTGCCCCAGCAGCAATTTTGGGAGGATTTTCTGCAGGCTTTCACAAGTCCTCTGCTTTGTGCTCAGCTGGGTGTAATGCAAATCCAACTGCAGGACCACATCCATCTAGAAGGGAAGAACAAAGGACCCAAAGTGAATTGGGCAGAAGAGCTAAACCAGAGCTTTTTGCTCCATCAGAACACCCGATGGGCTCAGCCACAGTTCTGAAGGCTCACAGCCCCATGCTGTGGTATGCCAGGGCAGTGCTGCAGCCTCAGGAAGTAAGCTGCTATGTACGTTCACGGCATCTACAGGCCTGCGTCACAGTTTCTGGATTTCAGGACTTGTCCTGAGACCAGGCCACCTCACTGGAGACCTCACTGACTAGGTCACTGAGAGCACCAAGACCTTGGGGCAGAGGGAATGCCATATCATCCATCCTGGTCATCGTGTCCATCCTCGCCAAAGCACAGCACTGCTCACACAAGAGGAAGGCATGCAAGGGCAGGGATGTGAACCACTTAATGCACACATGTCACAGTAAAAAAAAAATGACAGTTTCAAACAGCAGCACTCTGTAACGATCCATTTGCAGTCTATAATATATGGTGAAGGATTCAGAAAATAACAGGCTCGTGGCAGCCACCTCCATGAACAGGAAGCCCAAGCATGGGGCTGTGCCCAGGATGCCTGGCTGTACTAAGCAGGGAGATGGTTCATGCAGCACAAAGGAGATTTTTCCTACAAGCCTGGCAGGCAAGAGGGTCCAGCTCTCATATCCGCATTTAAAAGCTTGGGAAGGGTTCAAGGAAACAGCTCCAGAAACAATCAAGTGCTGAAAGAGCTGTCGTATGCTGAGGCATGTATCCTACCTGGCTAATGCTGCTCACTGTAGACAAATCCACACGGCAGCTCGAGAGCAATGTTCAGGGTGAGCTTTGTGTGGAGCCCAGCAGATAAGCATCTGACAAGACCCACTGGCTGGGTGCTAGAGGAGAAAAAACTAAGGGAGAAACAAGGTGCATGCTGTTATTTGCAGAGAAAGGATCTGCTGGAAGAGCCAAGCCAGGGGACTAGAAATACTGCCTCTCATGTGGTCTTTAAATAGTCTTTTGAAGAGTGCCATGGAGGCAGCCTGGCTCAGGCTCAGTAGTCCCACTCTGACAGCAGGAAATAATACCTCCTGCTGCTCGAGTTTGAGTCCATCTCTCAAGCAAGCACAGTGCTTAGTGAGACATCTCTCATCCACAACATTTGGGCTACTCTGACCTCTGTGAGGCTCCCACAGGCAAGGAACAGCCCCTCTGGCCAGGGGGTGGAAATACAGAGTGAGGCAAGAGAAAAGCAACCTTCTGTGCCCACCAACAAGCTCTGCTAACATTGATCTGGGCGTGATGCTGATACCCCAGATGCTGGGCATCTTCTGCATGGAGCCAAGAGTTGCATGGTCAGAGGGGTACAGCCAGCAGCAGTGGGGAGTACTGCTTCAGTGAGGCTGCAGGAAACTGTACTTGTACTTCTAATCTACCTGAATTTTCTGTAGTCCACAGAGTTGGAAGATGCAGTCCAGCTCCTCCTGCTTGTAAACAGAGGTGAGCAAAGAATCCATTTGGTCTGGGTGGCTCTCTTCCAGACTGGCCACATCATCCACTTCCTAGGTCAAGAAAATAAATGAAATGTGAGGAAATCTCAGCATTTTCCTGGGCATGGAGGCACAACTACCCATCAAACATGCTGCTTCTCTACACAGCAGTGCCTGGGGCTGGCCTGTGCTCTTCACACTTGGTCTGGTGGCAATGCGGTGTACTCTAACTGAGGTACTACAGAATGCAAGCAGCAGGAATACAGATTTTACACACTTATCTCAAGTAGATCAGTGACAAAACCTAGCTGAACACCCTCTGAGGGCAGGAAATCTGTGTTATGGGATTTCCAGTGGTGTAGATTGCAGCAAAAGCCAGTAGTGACCACAATGACCTGTAGTGTAAGAGGCCTGTAGAGGAGGGAGCAAGGAGCTTCCCAAGGGCATAGATGGAGGGAGATCTGAGTTGCACTGGGTAATGAGCTAGCCCCTGCCATTTACAGAACTGTCATTTCCTGCCTAATTACTCAAACTTCTTCAGCTTGAGTACAGCTCTCAATCTCTAAGATCCTCACCAGTAACATTCGTCTCCAGGAATCTTCCCTGAACTGCTGAGTGCAGAAGGCCAAAGCAATTTGCTTCTGGCCAGAAGAATACTGAGAGTGGAAGCTAAAATGCTGGATCCTAAACGCTGGCTGGGACTTGCAGGCATCAGAGTCACCTTTGCCTGCAAGGCTGGCAGAATGGGAGAAAAAGTCTGTTGTCCCACTGCTGCTGATCCAGCAGGTCCATTGGAGGCAGGCTGAAGAAAAGTATTTATCTCTGTATAAAGCAAAGTCAAATTCCATCTCCACGCCTGACAACTTGTTACTGGAAAGAAACACTGGAAAGCATTTAGGATAGACCAGGAACTGGCAAAAAGGGAGGTGGATTTGCCAACAAAGGGTGGACACAACTCATGTGGGGGTGGAGCAGCTGTCCTGCACAGGGAGCCTTTGGCCAGCCTGAACTGAAATGGGAGACAGACTGCAATGCAGAGCACTTTCTGCAAACAAACACTGCCCTCTCCTGCTTGGCTCATTGCATCAGGTGTCTACTCCAGATTCCAAACATGGATGCTGCTATGCTGAGCCCAGCAGCTGGGTTAAACTAAACCTGCGGACAAAACAGAAGCACAAAGGAAGTCAGCCTGGACACCACTGATGCAGAGCTTCAGCAGGACGCCTGCAAAAGGGAGCAGAGTGCTCCTGCAGCACCCAGCCAGCTCCATCTTGCCTGATACTGCTGCAGTATGCACTTAGGTGAGGACAGGGTGAGCATGCAGTCCACCCTGCCAGCGCCTGCAACAGGAAAATCACCAGCTCTTTGAGTTAAAGGTAGTGCTTGTGCTTTCAGTAGCATTAGGAAAGTACCCATTGAAACTGGGGTTGGGCTGTGTCCCCTTTTTCCTCCTTGCAGGCACTGATGTGCAGTGGATCAGATGACTTCTAAGTGCCTCCTTTTGCAATTGCATTTCCCACCACTGTGAACCTTCAGAGATTAACATCACAGATTGGTTCCAGCTAGCAGGGCAGGATGCTCAGATTTGTTCTAGCACACTACACTCTTCTCCTAAGTGTCTGTCTACTGGTTTGCAATTGGACTATGATACCCTATTTTCATCCCAAGAAAAATTCAACATATTATGGGTGTGACTAGCACGAATATAGCAATACTCCATTACAAGATAGAACATGGCGCATGGAAAGCCAGGCAGTATCAGGAATCTGGGTTGGGTTAACCTGTCCCTGAATGTTACCAAGCCAGTCCCAAAAGCTGAATATCCCAAACAGATGTGCTGCTTCTCTCTGGCATAGACATGGGGAGCAAATGGTCCCAAACTCAGTGCTTCAGCCTCAGCAACACTGAGGACAGCTCACACAAATCTGGGAGGTCTTGTCTGTAACCTCAGCAGAGTTTTCTGCCCTGCTTTGGTTGCACCAGTGGTTGTGGACTGACCACGGTGACCCAGTTGTTTCCTCTGCTATGCACAGCATAACTACTGCTTGCTCCTGCCCATGTGCAGGACCTTGCATCTGCTAATTAACAACCTCGTCATCAGATTGCATCTTTCTAAAATCCAATCTTGTCTTTCAGCACCCTGCACTGCTGTGCCACTTTACAGGTGTTTATGGACGTGGATGAGATCCCCCTGAGCCTCCCCTTCTCCAGTCTGAAGTCCCAGCTCGCTCAGCCTCCCCTTGTAGCAGAGATGCTCCAAGCCTTTCAGCACCTCCACAGCCCTTTGTTGGATACTCTCAGGTCTCTCTTGCCCAAGTTCAGGTACCTGCCCTGGCCACTATGATAGAAAGCAGCCTCGCAGTGACATCTGCTGGCTCCTTCAGCACTTGAGGGTGCATCCTGTCAGGTCCCACAGACTTGTGTATGTCTGAGATCAATTAGGAGCTCCCAGCACACTCATGCAGGCCTTCCTCTGTCTTTGCCTGCTTTCCTGCTCACTGAGATCCCTGAGCCAAGAGGGGGATACTTGAAAACCCACCAGCTCTCCTGGACCTCTCATCTCCAGGGCTGACACTCACAAACAAACAAACAAAAAACAAAAACAAACAAAAACCCCCAGCTCTTGAGATCAGTGACCTTCAAGACAGTTATCTGGGCAAGGACCGACCTCATCTCAAGGAATCAATTAAAGTCTTGACATGTGTGATTCAAAGCTCCTTTGCTGACAGCAGCTTGTTACCCACATGTATCTGTACAGGGATGTGCTGGAGTCATTCTCCTTGGAGGTGTTCAAGAACTATGGATATGTGGCACTGTGGTACATGGTTTAGTGGCCACGGTGGGGATGGAGTAGATAGTTGGACTAGATGATCTTAGAGGTCTTTTCCAAACTCAGTAATTTTATGATTCTACAAAAATGGGAGGAATGTGACTGGGGAGGCCATTAGGTCAAACAGCTCCGGAGCAAGTGACTTAACTTCAAAATATGGAGATCCAACACAGAAAGTAGACATTCAAACAGTACGGATTAAAAAATGGGGATGTCTTAGCTGTCTGCATAATTCGTTTCAACTTATATCCTAAAATAGTCTTTCTCTCTGAGGACATTATCTGTCAAATGAAAATGCAAGATGAGGGATGGGAGAGAATGCCAGCACTACAAAATTAAAGAAAATGGATCAATGCTAGAAAAGACCATTGTGATTATCTCTGACAAGCCTTACTGCAAGCCCAGGATCTCCACTTTTGTAGGTGGAACATGGCAAGTGTAAAAACTGCCATTTCCTTAACCAAATGTATCCCTGGGCTCATTCCACAAGGCTTAAAACATACAGAAGCCAGGTGCCCTCCTACAAACACCCGTGCATCTCTGGGTTGGTCCCAAAGATGGGTAGGGTAGCCTTGCTGTGGGTGTCTAGTGGGGCAGACCAATTGCAACCCAGCGCCAGAATGTGCTGCCATGTCAGCACACACCACTGGAGGTCAGTGTGGGCTATCACTGCCGTGGAAAAGGACAAGGACAGGGGATCGATCCCACCTGCTCTCCTGGGTCCCTTTCTGGTCTGCCCCGAGTTTTTCCTGTGCCGGCCCTGGATGCAGAAGCAAGCATACGGGTCCCCCCTTCTCCACAAGCGCTGCTGTGGAGTGGATGTGCACACACATGCACACAATTTTCATGCATGTTAAGGGAGCTCACAAGGAGAAATGATGCTTTGGCTTGGTGGCAGGTAGGATCAGGTTCCTGATCTCCGCTGGAGGCACTGCTCCACACCAGTGACAATACAGTATCTGAGGGCAGCATTCCTCCGTGAGCAACAAGGGCAGAAAGATCCAGTCACAGTCATGCTATCCTTCAGCAAAGGGACTGCAGAAAATGAGGAAGACTGTTAGCAAAAAGGAGCAGCAAAGAGGATTAAATCCTTAGGGATAGTGTGGAGGCCACCAGAGCTATTATAGGAAAGATTCACGGAAGCCGGTACGGCTCAACATGGAACAAGTGCACGAGGATGTATTGTTGCATGGAGTTATTTTAGCACAGTGGGTTAAAACAGCATCATTCGAAAAGCCAAATCTGCTTCCAAACACAGGAAACGGGCAGGCTTTTCATCTCAATCAGATTAAATGCAATAATTCAATCAGGCAGGCCAGAAAGCAGCCTGAGGAATAACTGGTTAAAGGCACTGAAACTGGCACTAAATCCTTTTCACAATGCATTATGAGCAAGGCAGGCCACTGAGACATGGAGGGAGCATTTAAAAGGCACAGAGCACTTGCAGAAAGGCAGTGACAGCATTAAGAGTGGAGGGGATCCTTTTGCAGGTTCAACCCTTCTGGTCGCCGGGACTCCTCAGGCTCACTATAATCCCCCTCCCTTTGCTGCTGCAGAGGGAATCAAGGGGAACGGGCCCAGCATCCCCCCACAAAGGACTCACAGTGGGCTGGCGGAGCATGAGCTGGGCATCAGTGAGGTGGGCTGGGAGGTCCTGCAGTTTGGCGCAGACAGACAGCACGTTGGAGAAAAGCCGGTGGAAGCGAAGCTCTGCCTGCACCCCACAGGGGAACGTCACTGTTTCGCTTGGGGGCTCTGCAAGGGAAAGCAGAGTGGGGTGAGCGCCCGGCTCCTGTGGAAATCCCGCTGCCACCTCCATGCAGAGCGGTGCCTGTGAGGGGCATGGGGTCCCCCTGCTCCATCCTGCCTTGCCTGGCAGCTCCCCGCACTGCTCACCACGGCTGCATCCCCAGCGCTCTGTGGCTGCTCCCGTGGGGCAGATGGGGTCCGTCAGGGAACGGGCTTCCTTCAGAGTGTGCTTGATCTCCATCACCTGCTTCCCAGTGACCACGGGATCCCGGCCAAGGTCTGGAGGAGACATTTTAGTGGCACAAGTGTCACTTCAGGTTCCTTATTTACCATCCTGCCTTTCAGGCCCTAAATCAACATACTGGTCCATGCTGCCAGGTTACTAAAACCTTGCATGGGGTACAGCCTGCAACTTCATTTCTGGGGAGGGAGAACGGGGGTGCTGATCTTCCCTCTATCCCTTGCTGGGACTTGGTTTCTGCTGATATCTCTTCCCACCCCTGCTAGGGAAATACATTTCTAGCTCAGGTACAAACCACTCCTTTACCTTCTAATACATCCTCCAGCATGTGTGTAACTTTCTTCTCCTGCAAAATATGTTTCTTCAAATATTTCATGAAGATCCCAGAGCTGAACTCCCCATTCTGCAACTCATAGGCTTCTGCGTCTTCGCTCCTGCAAGGGGAATGACTTGTCTTTACCTTTCTGAGACAGGAGGAAGTCCTGGGGGTGAGTCAGGGCTTGCTGACTCCATTCAGGCTGTGCCAGCTGAGTGTGAATTAGCCTCTCAAGCAATGGTGCAAAGTGCTTGATGTTAGCTCAGGAGAAGGTGGGAAGGGAATAGGATGGGAAAAAAGTAGAGAAAGGGGTCAGAGGAGGAGAGCATTGTCTCTTTTGTCAGCCTCAGTGGGTGAAAGAAGCTGAACAGCCTATAGAACTAGAGCTAGAGCAGTAAGCAATGCTCATCCTCATCTCAGGAGGTTTTGTATGTCATGCTTGTGGCACACATACTTTGGGAATTAGGTTCAGGCCTGGGAAAGGAGATGACAGGAGCTGATGTCACCTTCACAAATAACTTATAACTGATGAACAGCTGCCACTGGCGATGTTAGGAGGAAGAAAAGAAGTGTCTGAATGGGAAATACTAGAGATAAAAGGGTGAGAGATAGAGGAAACATGAGAAAGGCATTCTCAAGCCTCTAAAGTCTCCAAGCATGAAGGTATGCAAATAGTCAGTATTTTTTCCTGTGTCATGGTGTGGGCACAGCAAAATATACTTACGTGGCATAGCCATAAACAGTGTTGCCCCAGGGCTCCAGCGGCTGTACCTGGGAGAGGGCACACTCTGGATTGTACCTGTAAGAGGAGATGAAGGTACCAGTCAGTATTGAGAGCATCTATCAGAGCATGCCTGGAAGGCAGAGCCAGTGTGCTCCATGAAATTCACCTCCTGCGGATGGCAATAAGAACAGCCTTCATATAAAAAATAAGCACTCATGTTAGTAGGACAGCAACAGACTAAAGCTAGGAGTCCCAAGAATACAAAACCAGGGGGAAATGAGCAGTTAGGGCCGCCTCTGATCTGCGCCGGTGATCTGCTCTCTACGCGGCATATGAACCTAGAGTTGTGGGTGCAACCTTGCCTCCCCCCTCCTGATGCTAATTTTTCACAAATTCAAGGGGACTCTGAGGTGTGCACAGAAGCACAGCGTGTGGCTACAGCTTGACTGCCTGTCCCAAAGCTCTGGGGCGCCCCACAGCTCTTTTTTAGCCCATGCACATACCTTGTGCCCCAGGAAATCAAAGCTGATACATGGCCAGATGGGATCAGTATATGCAATTACACCTCAGAGCTCAATATTGGTTCTGACACCCCAGTCTAGATCTAGCTCAGTGAGCACAGACCTGTTATTTCCAAGGTCAGGTATACCCGGAGTGATAGTCCTGGTTTTCACTAAAGCAAAATGTCATGGTAACACTCATGGCAAGCCTTGCCTAGGAGCAAATCTGACTCCAGACAGACTGGAGAACATGGGGACTGGTTGCCTCTGAGGTAGGAGACCTACACCAGTAATATGGGTATGTTCCTGATCGCAAACAGAAAAGAGCACAGAGGTCGTGTTACTCGCTGTTATTCAATTCTAGAATAGCTTGCTGGGGCTGAAGTTGGCACACTACGAAGAGCAGGAGGGACTACTGCATTGCCAGCACCCATAAAGTTACCTACTACTGGTGCTACAGTCTGGAGAAGATGTTTAATGGCAGCATTAATCTGGCTTCTGTAAGTTTTCTAAAGATCATGAGAAGAGAAAATCTTGGAAAGGAGACATGCATCCAAGTATGAACACTGAACAGAGATTTATCTGCCCCTTAGATGTTCCTAAATGAATGCAGAAATCTGGAATTTGAGGTCCAAGGAGAAATGAGAGATCAGATCCCCAAATAAGCTGAGGTACTGTTGTCTGCATGCTGGAGACAGTGACCTGAGGCTGGATCTTTTGTGCAAACCTTTTGTGATGGCACCAGTAAAGCCATCTAGTGCATGCAGTGGAAATACTGGCCACAGTCCCCTGCCCTAGAAGAAGACAAAGTTCAGCAGGGTGTTTAAAGACCATGACCAAATGCAGGGATATGTCTGATATCAGAGAGCACGGCAGAGCTCCAGTAAAGGTTCATTCATACTGCATTCAGACTGCATTCCTGCAGTTCAGTTCTCATCTGCATCCCAGACAGAAGATGGTGTCCTTTTCCTGCCCTAAGCAGCACAGCCAGAAGTCCTCATAAATCAGGGAATTCCTGGAAGAGGCAATCGCATCCACCCAAAATCAGCACATGAATGTACTAGGTTACACGCAGGCTCCGTGTCCCTGGTTCCTCCTGTGCTGAAGCTGAACATCTGCTACCACTTGGCAAAGGAGCCAGGCCTTTCTCATCTCCTTGGTATTTCTGATGCCAACATAATGGGGTGAAGAGATACTTGGTGTGAAATCCCCCTTAGCACACACACTGCTCCTCCTGGTCCATGAACGGCTGGGCAAGTCATGGAAAGGCAACAGCCATCTGCAATTCACAACAGCAATTTAACAAAAGGGGTGTTGGGAAAGGAGGCCCCAGGAGCCCTGTTTTACCGGGTGTTGTGAACACACAGAACTATGAAATCCAAACGCTTTGCTGAGCTGAAGCAGTGACTTCTTGAGAAAAACAAGCCCAAGTGGAGAGCTTCCACAGCTATCCCCTGTGTGCCCAGTGATAACACCTACTGCACAAAGTGCTGTGCTTGCTGTGGGAAAGTGGAGGGAAGAAGTGTGAGACTGGGGGAGGAAGAGAGAAAAACAGCCGCATAACATCAGAGCAGTTCTCACATCACATCCTGCTCCCAAAGCGAAGTAAAATTCACTGAGCACATAAAAGGCCAGCAACACCAAGGAAGGAGGTATCGGCTCAAACCTATTTCATAGATTGTCACTGTTCATGTTAGAATTCCCAGGGCAGCTTCCACGTAGCAAAGATGCCTCCCCATCACATACTGCTATTTTCAAGCACAACATTTGACATCTGGACAAGTTCCTGGGCTAACCTCTGCCACCATATCTGGCAGGAGCTGTGCTGATGATTCAGCAGCTCTGCCCAGCAAGTCCTCTCAGCAGCCTTGGGACAGGGAACCAAAGCTCTCTCCTCCATGCAGCAGCAGCAAGCTGCAGATGGAGCTCAGCGATGCTTTGCTGTGAGGCATTTGGGGCAAGTATCAAAGGTATCAAAGGACAGCAGGCTCCATCACTGTTGACAGTTCAGAGCTACAGAAGGCAGGGTAAGTCTCAGTGCAACTTAGCATAGCTTGTAAGCTATACAAAGCTAGTGTTCCCACTTCTGCAGCTAAAAGATGCCAAAGAGTCTTTGCAGGGCCTGGCAGCTCTTTTAGGGCAGTGGTATCAAAAGTTGTCCTTCCATTGCTCAGTGCAGAACCACAGAAAGAAGAGGGAGAATTTTCTTCCTTCAGCCTACAGATCCTTCCTGTCCTGTAAATTCATCTCAGGAACCCCAAATAAATGAAATGATGACAACTTCTACTGGTTAAGCCTAACTACCTCTGCTGAAAATGGGCAACTAGTAATTTTCTGCAGTTCACAAGCTTGCAGGATAGAAATCTGGGAGGATGATGGGCTTTCCACAGTGAGAGGGGAAAAGCTGATCCCTGCCCTCAGCAGCAGCCTTGGCCCCACTTCACAATGTGATTTCAGAAGCCTTTAGGGAAGTAAAACCAAGTAGCATGGCTTGAAATATTTTTCCTCTCATGTTGCACTCTTCTCACTGAGATGATAACAAAAACACAGACAACAGAAAGAAACGAGTCACTCCAGGAGACCTGCTCAGATAGCCTGCATTTGGCAGGCTTTTTCATTTCCCTTTTCTCCAGCACATCTCAGGCAGGATCTGATGATTACAAAGCTGCATCTAACACGTGACCGACTGGGCTTCCCAGGAGATCCTGCAAAACCTGACAGCCTTGTTGATTTCATGACACAGACAGATAACCTTTCACGGAGACCTTGGCAGTGCAACAGAGGATATACCCTTGAAAATCCGTAAGAACATCTCACATAGTTGTGCAGGAACCCATTGCTGAAGGAAGGATAAAGCTGGCAGCTGTTTCCCCAACTCCTTGAAATGCCACGCTCTGTCCATCCCAGTGAGGAAGGGGGAAGAGCACCCTACCATTTCCTGCAGGTGTCCAGCAGGATCAGGTTCAGGGCCGTCTGCTGCTGCTGCATCTTCTGAAGGATCCTCTGCACGCTGATGCAGTTCTCAGGAGCATACAGTTGTGGAGCATCAACAGGGACCATGTAGTTCCTCCCCAAATGTTCATACCCGTGCCCGGCATAGTAGAATATAGCTGGGAACATGGAGAGGAGAGGATGAGTCACGATGCAAGCATGCAGTTCTGTACCCAGCTCTGCACAGCCATTTCCCACTTCCTGCCCTGTAGGGATACTGGCTTGGGACACTTACACTAGGAGAACTTCCAGGCAGACAACTTGAGCTACCTTGACCTCAAAGATTTGACTTTTTTTCAAATCCATGCCCTTCAGTGGAGCAGGCAGCAGCCCCGAGAGGCTCTCTTGTACTTGTGGTTTCCAGCAGCTCTTTAAAAGACACCGAAGTCACCAGGTTTATAGGTTTGCTAACCTGTAATCATTTGTGCAACCACATCCAGGCTTGGCATCTGCCAGGCTGAATACCACCTTTGAACAAATGTTTGGCTAAGATGATCTCTTCACAAGAATGTGACAACAGACAAAGCATTTCATCCTGACCAACAATACTTTAACAACCTTTTAAAGAATAAGCTTCTCAGCTACCTAGTTCAGGACAGACTCACAGAGGCTCAGATGGTGGGAAATGTTCTTTGGTTTTCAAAGGTCTGCTAGTATTTATACATCTATGAGACAGTGAAAAATGGGACTGAGAAAAACAGAGAGAGATGAGAGATGTCCAGAACATGTGGACCATGTGCTTCAAAATCTCAAAACAGATATCAGCCCCATACGGTGGGAGAAAAGACAGACTCATCCACGTGTCGGTGGCAAGTCCAACATCCAATGTCAGTTTTGTTTAGGAGCACAAAAAAAGTAATATTGGTTTCTACCTTCATAGCAACGTGGGAACACCCATGCTGGAAAGCCAGCATGGATGAGCATGGCATGACCAAAGCTGGTGCTTCTCCAACCCCTATACATGTGTTCAGTGAAGGGCTTTCCTTCTGCACAAGGATCCCTAGGTGGGCTGTAGCTTCTCAAAAGGAAGCTGTGCGTAGGCTTCCCAGCACTGATAGAACTGCTTGAGGGATGCTGCTGAAAGACAACTTGGGGAACTGAAATCTGTTAAAAACAGCTCTGTGAGGTGATGCAAGCAGTTGCACTACCGCAACTGACATACAGAGAAGAATGAGAGGTCAGAAATGAGAACAAGTGGGTATTAGGGAAAAGTAGAATAAATTCTTAAGTCAGATTCACTGCCAAAGCCCATGCTTCATTGAATAATCTCTCCTTTATTTTCTTCCACTCTTCCTGCACCTGTAGTTTGCAAGAAACTCACTTTGATCTCTGCTGCTGGAAGGGATGCAGTGAATGGGACAGAAGCTGAAGAACTGAAAGCATGACCTCATCCCATGGAATGAAACCATGACCTCATAGTAAATGAGGCCTAAAGTCATCTTGTGTTTCTGTTCTCAGGGGACAATGGAAAGTTACTCAAATTGCTGTTTTCACAGGCGCCCACGAGGTTTGGGTTCCTCTTCTTAGGGATCAACAGCCAGAAATAGAGGGCTCAGATTTGAAGAAGTTTTAAACTTTCATAACTAGCAAATCAAAGCCACAAAAGCCTCCTCTGAGAATATAAGAGAGTATAAAATAGGAAGAATTGTGGAAAAATCAGATACAGGTCTTTCAGGTTTGGACCCTAAAGTAGTCAAGCACTTCTGGCTTTTATCTCTCTGACCCCATTTCTGTACTTAAAATGGAAGTGATAACATCCTATACCTAACAACATCACTTGGAAAGAACTGAAATATTACAGAAAAACCCACAGAGAATCATTAAATTATCAAATCTCCTAACTTTGTGGGCCTCATTTTGCACCTTTGAATGCTCCCTGTGCTATTTAAGCCACAGTGACTGGAGTTCAAACAGAAAGACAGGAACTTCACATGAGCTGAACAACTCTGCTGCAAATCTCTTCTGGACTGAATCGCTCTTCCTGAACAGGAATGTCTACATTTTGCCCAGAGGGGAAAAGGCGTTTTAGTTTTTCTTTCCGAGTTACATTTCAACACTCTGCCCACATCTTGTGAGTCAAAAACTGCTGATCAGAGACAAGCTTCCGAGTACCAAATTAAAAAGGGGAAGCTCCAGGCACTGCTTATAATACAGGAAATGTCAACACGCAGCTTAATTAACACATGACGGCATATTTCTAGTATTTCACTTGTAAGTTTTTGCTTTTGTTGCATTTCTGACATTATTTTTTACTTGGGACTTTTTAGGATGCTTGAAATAACAGCTGGGGAGATTTCTTGTTAGTCTGAGGGCTGTATAGTTAGATTGTTCATGGAATATTTGAGGCCTTCAAAATGCATTACGCCTTTTGTAAGAGGAGAGCTGGAGGAAAAGCGGTCAGATGAGCCACTGCAGTGAATCACAGAAGCCCTTGGATCACCTCAAATATCCAGGCATGCAATACTGTTCTGCCTGAAATGAAACCTTTTTTTGCTCTGGGCTTGAGAAACCTGTGATGAGGCTGAATAACAAAAAGCATGAAGTCCTGCACTGGGACAGGTAACACCAGGCAACATTTTGGCCGGGGCTGAGTACTGGTTGAACAGTAACGCTAGAGGTAAGGAAGAGGAAACACAGCAGCCACCCTGCTAAAGATGAGCCAGCATGTGGGAAGAGAGCTACCTTAGGAGACACAGGACTGGCAAAGCAAGGGAAGTTGTCAGCACTGCCATTGACCCTAAGGAGACCCCACTTAGGTCCTATGTCCAGTTTTAGGAACTTCAGTTCAAGAAGCAAGAAAAGGCCAGTAGAAGCTACTGAGTTGTTGGGCTCCAGGGCCTGGAAGAAGAAGGGGCAGAGATAGGATGGGATGGTGATGTGGAGGTGAAGGGGGGGGTCTAATAACAGCCTACAGCTGCTGGAAGGACAATTAGGCAAAGAAAGAGACAATAAAGTCCAACTCTCTTCATCAGCAAAGGCCATAAGACATGAGGCAACAAGCTGCTGTCTCACCACCATCTGTGTGAGTTATGTCAAAACTGAATCTCTCAGTCAGCTTTAGGTGTTTATCCTGGAGCTACTGCCTTGAACGAATGGGATATACAGTGTTTAGTGGGAGTTGTTGGCTTCCTCTAAACATGTATTTCTATTAAAAAGACAAGTTAATTTCAAGAATTTGCACTTCACCTGGTTCTTTTGATCTCATACAAAGAAAACAGGTGAAAAAATGCTAGAAGATGCATCACAGTGCGAGGCAGCATCATTCAGAAGACGTGGGGCAATCAGCAGGCAGACAAACCCAACACACCACTCTAAGTCTGGATGCCACCCAATTACAGCAAACATCTTCCACTTGATCACAGTGCTGGGACTGGCCCATGCCAAGGTTCACTGCCTCCAAATAACAGACTGCTCAGCTTAGAAAGCTGTAAAGAAAACCACTATTTGAGGCAGGCTATGCCAAGCAAACACTTGAGGCTTATCAAGGTTCAGTAGCTCAGCTGTTTATGTTTTCCTTGCCAGTGCACAAAATCAATTTTGCCAGGAAGGATCAATGGCCACAAAAGCAGAAAAGTACTGGAAGTTTAAATAAGGCATGACAGCATGAAAGGTTTGCCGTTTCCCAATCTTTTTCCTCTCCACTGCTTATGAAAGCAGGGGAATTACCACAGGGGAAAAAAAAAAAACAAACCCACCATCTGGTCTTCAGGTACTACACATACAAGGCAAGAGTGGCAGTGCCTTACACAGACATGGAAAGAGCACAGCAGCTCCCCAGGGAATACTCTGGCCCAGGAGAGGAGACAAAATCTGAGGTGCAAGGGGATTTCAGGGAGCAACCAGAAGAGGAATCGGCAGGTGAAGTCACAGGAATACACTGCTGTCAGATGACACAGGGCTGGAGCATCAACCACTGCCTGCTGCCTTTCCCTGCCAACTCAGCCTTCCTGGGTGAGTCAGTGCCTCCGGGAATGAGGGTGCTTTGCAGTGTTTCACTTCATCCCTATCCATTGCACAACTAGTAACCTCACAGCAAGCACTGAAATTGGCCCTGTGTTGACTTTTGCTGCTTCAGTCCCTTGGTAAGCCACTCAGCTGAGAGGGTGGTGAAGATAAGCACTGCTCAAAGCAGGCTGTGCCTCATGTTGAGGTTTCAAAGCATAAAAAAAAAAAAAAAAAAAAAAAAAAAAACAAACCCAACAAACATCTGCCAGGTGTTTTTGGGGTATCCATCATGCTGAAAGAATCCCAGAAACCCCAAAGAAGCTACTTTCATCATGAAAATCTGAACACCTGCTTTAAGACCCACAAGATCCACTCTTTGGTTTTGTGTTTACGGAACACTTCCCATCGAAGCTAAACCCCAAAAGCCACCTGTCTGCAGCTGGGGATATGTGCTTCTGCAAAAAGCCTGTCAGGGGCTCAAATATCAGGAATGAGAAATAAGCAAATCCTGGTCAGCTGTAGCCAATCAGACAACTAAAGGAGCTCCTGTCCCAACAAAGGAGTGCATGGTGTAATCACAGAATCACAGAATGGCCTGGGTTGGAAGGGACCTCAAGGATAATGAATCTCCAATCCCCCTGCCAGGCAGGGCCATCAACCTCCCCATTTACTAGACCAGGTTGCCAAGGGATCCACAACCAACCAATCCACAACCAACCACCTAGATTTTGTCATCTAAGGAAAAATTTAAACACCCTCTCCCATTCACCATCAGAAGCACTGGCTTTCCAAAACCTCAGAACAAAACCATGCTAATCGAGTCAGAGGTTAGCCACATGATGGAGAAAAGCCTATTTTGCCTGCATGTAACCTGGCCCAAATTGAATGGTGTTTACCTAGGATTTCTGCCAAGCCTGACACCACTGCAGACTGTGCTGCAGGGATACCCTAACCCACATAAAGAAAAGTGGGTTAGCAGAGCCCCTAATTTATTTATTATTGTTATTTTAATACAATAGCTGTTAGGGAAATTGCCAAATCTCTGCTCCTCCCTTTCTCTGACTGCTGCCACCTGTACATAAACTGCTGCCTTACCATAGACTCCTTTCTCCAGGAGCTGTAGGAACCGACTGACCGCTGCCACCATCTCAGCCTTGTTCAGGTCCAGGAGAGAGACAACTTGGAAGCCCAGCTGCTTCAGAAGAAGACTCAGCTCAAACACATCCGTGACAGGAGCCATCAGGTTTGGATGATGCTGGTAATGGTTGTTGCCCACTAAAAGTGCTAGCTTGCCTGTAGCTAACAAAAACAAGTGACAAAGTTGTAAGCGCTCAGCAGGTGGCAAGGTCTAACTTCCTTTGGTTGGCATGAGAACAGGGGAAATCCTTTCTCACTTTTAGGAAGGAAGATTAGACCTGCCATGAGCCCGGAGCACCCCCCAGAAAGCCCTCAGCTTTTTCAACACTTGAATAAAATACACAGGGCATCATTTTGAAAGAAAGACCTGAAAAGTTTCCACTTGGGAAGCAAAACTCCAGGAGCAGAGGAGGATCAGCGCTACTGAGGATTTCTGGCACAGGTCTTGTCATGTCTGTCTTGCATACTGGTGATGCCAGGGAGGGGAAAGCTCTGAGCTAGCTTCAGAAGTACCTTTCCCCAAGAGGCTGAAGGAAGGAAACTCCACCTCTTGCTTTCATTTTAACCCCCAGCTACCCTGTGGGAAAATCAGACTCGTGGGTTTCAGCAGCTGTGCGAGCAAGGAGCTTTGCTCTGGTCCAAGGAGGTATTTCAAAGAAGGAAAAGGTGTTGTGCAAAGCAGACTTCATTGTCATTTGGCAGGCATGGAGGCTGAGGTAGGGTTACTCATTAGGAATAATCTTACTCCATTGCATGAGACAGATGAGGTCTTGACAGGGGACAAGACTCATCCTGTGCCTTCCAGTTCTGATCCAGAAAGCAAAGAGCCAGTGGAGCCTATGGCAGCATGGCCATAAAAGCTTGAAATGTCCTGGGCAGGAAAAATGCATCAATGCCCTCCCCTCCCATCCATTCTAGACCTTGACTTTTGATTAAGGGAATAATTTCTCAAGAACAGAAGACAATACTCACCAAAAAACTTCTCAGAGCAGCAGGTACCTGGAAAAGAAAGAGGGGAATGATAAGTCAGTGCCCAGCATGCAGCATCCCAGTGCCAGCTCCCATGGCAGGTCTGGAACCTGTTCCCATGGCCCCCGGCAATGCAAAGCTGGATGACATGATGCATCTGCATCCCTTCTGCAATTGCAGAAGTAAAACAGGTTGCTCCTCAAGCAAGTTTTTTGCCACTTCCTTTTTAAGCCTACAGTCTGCTCATTCGAGGAGCTGATCTGCATGGGCCTTTGGGATTTATCTGAAATCCCACATTGACAGCAAAGGGGAACAGCAAGTGGTTGTGGATGAAGGCCAGGGCACGCAGGAGAGAAGAGTGACTATGTGCAAGAGGCTGAGAAGCAGAGCTGGGAGAAAGGGCAGGCAGGGGAAACAGAATGACTCCACGAAGAAACACAGTCAACATAAGCTTCAAAATAGAAAGCTACTCCCTACGAGCAGGAAGGAAGCCGACTGTTTGCTCTTGGTGGTGATAAGGTGGAAGGTCCCAGCACCTTCAACACCCTAGTTTGCCTTCTCCTGAATTTCAGCCGTTCCAGACCAGGAAGGCCACCCCAAACATGGAGTTCACATCTGTGAACTCCATCAGCTGCCCTGCTGAAGAGCAGCAGGGCATCCATGCAGGAATCCCACCCCTGAGTGTTCCCAGCATGAAGCCTCTGAAAATCATCATTACCATGACAGGTCCAGATTTTCCTATTATAGGAACCAATCCAGCTCAGTGAAAAGCCTGAAACTCTTCAGGCTTTAAATGAAAAAAAAAAAGTAAGGGCATATTTTAATTGCACAAATCTTACAGGTCTAGAAGACCTTTAGCATCTGAATACACAGTAATGACTGTACTGCAAATTAAAGAATCATAGATTCTTTAATTTTGGAAAAGACCTCTAAAATCACCTAGTCTAGATGTGGACCCTTCACCACTATGGCCACTAAACCAAGTCCCTCAGTGCCACATCTCCACAGTTCCTGAACACCTCCAGGGATGGTGACACCACCACCTCCCTGGGCAACATGTTCAGAGAATAAATTTTTCCTAATATCCAACGTGAGCTTTCCCTGGTGTAATTTAAGGCCATTACCTCTCATCCTATCACTGTTACCCAGGAAAAGAGGCTGATCCCCACCTTGCCACAACCTCCTCTCAAGGTGTTGTAGGGAGTGATAAAGTCTCCCCTGAGCCTCCTCCTCTCCAGACTGACCCACCCCAGCTCCCTGAGCTGCTCCCCGTAACACTTACGCTCCAGACACCTCACTGCTCCATTGCCCTTCACTGGACGCGCTTCAGGACATCGATGTCTTTCTGGCAGTGAGGTGCCCAAATATGAACTCAGCACTGGAGATGCAGCCTTACCGGTGCCGAGTACAGAGGGACAATCACCTCCCTGTTCCTGCTGGCTGCACTATTTATGATACAAGCCAAGATGCTATTTGCCTTCTTGCCTACCTGGGCACTCTGCTGGCTCATGTTCACATGGCTCTTGACTAACACCCCCAGATCCTTTTCCTCTGCACAGCTTGCCAGCCACTCTGCCCCAAGCCTGTAGCGATGCACGGGCTTGTCGTGACCAAAGTGCAGGACCTGCTACGTGGTCTTGTTAAACTTCATCCCATTGGCCTCAGCCCCTCGATGCAGCCTGTCCAGATCCCTCTGGAGGGCCATCCTGCCCTCACGCACATCAACACTTCCTCCCAACCTGGGTTATCACACTTGCATTCAGTCCCGCACATGCTGAGAATCACGCTCAAGATGATCTGCTCCATGACCTTCCCCATACCGAGGTCAGGCTGACAGGACTGGAGCTCCCCGGATCCTCCTTCCAACCCTCCTTGTAGATGGGTGTCTCATAGGCAGTCTCCTGTCTCCTGGGGCCTCCCCACTGACCAGGACTGCTGATGTATGATGAAGAACGACTTGGTGAGCACTTCCAACTGCTCCCTCAGCACCCTCGGGTGGATCCCATTTGGCCCCATGGGTTTGTGACAGTCTAGGTGCTCCAGGAATGCCTGGAAAGCCACCAGAACAAACCTCTTTGTCTTTTTTCTGTCTCTGACAGAGCTGCTTGTATCATTTTAAACCTATCCAGCCATAACATTTGGAAACCAACCCAGTCTGTTCATGCTGTCTGTTACCCCTGGGCACTGCTTTGCAAGTTGCAAAGAGGCAAGAAGAGTACACAAGGCTCTCAGATTATACAGGACCAATTTGCACCCCGGAGAGATTTTAATGCCAGTGAAAAACGCTAGATGAAAAGTTTATGACACAGAAAATTCTCTAGGTGGAGTAAAGAGCCCACAAAGCTATTCTCGTCTCACAGCACCACAAAGGCACACAGCCAAAGTAGCTGTCACATTGGAGGCAGAGCATGCCCAAGGCTCTTGGGATCCATCTCCCCAAGATCCATCAGGTTGCACAGCACACACAGTATCAGCCCTGGGCTGCCAGCCCGATGGACCTGAACCTTCCCAAAATAAACACCATCCTTTCCAGCACAATGCATCTGAGCATATCACTTCAACTCAGCGAGGCTGTAAATTCACTTTAATGAAGGACCCTGCTACACTTCGTTAGGGAACCTATTAAATCAGTACCTTGGCAGGACAAGAAAAGCTGCAGTGAGCATCTGAGCACAGCCTAATGTGGCAGGTTTCCTACTGACTGCAGGACCCAGCAGCATTCCAAGCTGCACTACAGTCTGGTGGGCTGACTGCTGTTTTTTTTTTTCTTTTGCAGATGCCACTTCCCTCACTAATTCTGAACCCTGTTATCAAGGAATCACATTTATCACAGTGCTGACTGATGTCTGTGTCCCCAGCTCAGGGGTGCACGTGCAGCTCTGCTGACATCATCCAGTATATCCAGGGTGTGAATTTGTGCTCTGCAGGCTATTCCCATGACAGCTGCTGCAGGCCTGCCAGGACACTCCTGCAACTCTGAGAGCACCGCTCCACTCTCACATTTGGCTCCCCGCAGAAGCGGTCTTCAAAACCAGTCGCTTTCTTTTTTTCTTGTTACTAAGTCTGTTCAAGCTGGGGAGGGCTATGCATTCTAGCTCTCCTAATCCCACAACCTTGAGCCCACTGTCCCCTGCACAAAGTGAGTCCTAGGATAACATCTCAGCACTTCACTTACCAGCCTGGTATTTACATGCAAGTTCTCTAAAATTGTCTAATTCCTTTTCATGCTAGAAGATGATTTCCTGCAAAGCAGACATGGTTTAGCTCTGCTCACCTATGTGAATGTCCACTGCGTTGGTCCAGTGCTCTCCATGGCTGTTGGAGGCACAGCAGAGGTACGTGCCAGAGTCGCTGACTTTGGTGTGGGTGATCTAGACAGATCAAAAGTTAAATTACATTATTTATGGTGACAGTTCTCTTCTAAAGAGCGAAAGTACTCTGCCCAAATGCTCTCCTTTCTTTATCCAGCAGCCCTGAAACTGTGTCACAGCCATACTCTGCCCCTGGGAGCCACACATGCAGGACAGCACGTGGCCAACACCAGAAGGTTCCCTATTTTCCTCCTGGGTGACATCTTCTAGATTACTATCATGTAGTATGTTTCCCATCTGTATCCAACCCTCCTGAAGGAGGCAAAGACTTCTGTGGTTCTCCAGCCCAGCCTCCTACTCAGAGAGGAACTAAAGCCACAACTATGACAAGTCAGCTGCAGCTTTGTCAAGACAGGTTTTGAAAATCTCTGATGACAGAGATCTCACTGCTCTGGGTACATACTCCACTGCTGCGCCATCCACCCCCAAAGGAAGAATCTTTTCCTAGTCATCAGGCTGAGCTTCCCTGGGAAAAGTGCTGTTTGAGACCATTGTCCCTCATAACACCATTTGAGAAGAGCTTGGCTCTCTTGCCTTTATTGCCCTTCAGGTGACATCCCAGGAAGAAACCTGCCTTTCTTGAAACAAGAAGACAGTGCTGACTTACACTCAGCCAGTGAACCACCATAAAATCAGACCTTTTGCCGACTCCCTGACTCTCTCCTGCTAGGAATAACTGCTTTTCCTTCTAGCTTTCCTGCAGGAACAAACCATTCCTGCAGCTTCATCACTCCATGCCCACAACACCTTGTACATGCATACAATAGCTCTTCTTGTGCCATTACAAGAAGGTATGAGAGGCCTGCTGAGAGCCCTTAACGCCGGCACATCTGTGAATCTCTTATTTCCTAGAGAAACATCCACAGCTTTTAAAGAAGCCCATAAAACATATTCCCTCTCCAACCCTAGTCCTTCAGTCAGGGCTATCAAAGCAACAGGAGGGATCTGTGCAGTGCAGGGAAGTGCTGAGTGCACTGGCTGAGTGCAAGGCTGTTTCTCCAGGGCTGAAGGGAGGGGGAGGACAGACAAGGAGAGACAGCTTTTCACTGGCATTCACCTGATCACACAAATCAAAGCATTCCTGAGCCTCTGCACGCAGATAAGAGCTAGACTGAAGGACTGCGTCATCCTCATATTGAGGACAACAACAGCATAAAATTTTCAGCAGTCTCTCCAAGGCTTCTGAAGCTCTCCCACGCACACCATCCTACTGGGCTTCTCCCATCACCCACCTCAGTAGCCAAAGTTTCTGAACCATCCCGAGGTAATGTTACCCAGAGTTTTTTTTTCTTCTGGTGTTCCAGCAGGTTCCCATTTCGGTACCACTGGTAGCTGGGGGCTGGGACCCCAATGGCAGCACACTGCAGCTGTAGTGGTTTTCCGACTTCCACCTTCTGCTCAGTGGGGTTGAGGATGATGATTGGTTCTCCTTGCCAGAGCTGAGGGAGTAGTCCTGTGAAGCAGAGGCAAGGAATTAGTACTCCCTCTGTGAGGACAGAAAACAACATTTCTTTTTTTCTGTGCAGTCTGTGTGCTTTGACAGAGAAGTCAACTTTTTCCACCCACACCGGGAGATGCCATTCCACAGGAAGTCTGTGCTCACAGTGTCACCAATGCACCTTTCTGCCCCAGGAGCAGGGAATCCTTGAGAGCAAGACCCATGACAGTATATGACACAACAAAGCACTGCCTCTTGCTTCCCAGTCCCAAACATGCCTTGACTCCTTGTCCATGCTCACTCCTTCCTGCTAAGGGTTCAGCCAACATGCTGAGGTCAGGCACACCCTAAGTCACTTTGCCCAGCTTTGAAATAGCCAGACTGCCTCATCCAGTCCCTCTGCCCTATGCAAACACCTAGCAGCAAACACCCAGTATAACCTCCCTCTGGTAAATCCACGGTAAGTGGTCAGCAGGGCGAGAAGGTAAATACAGCTGGGGTTACCAGTATCACGACAGGAACCTGAAATACCTGGAGCACAGACACAGTGGTTTTGCTTAGACCCATATCACTGGAGCAATTCTCCCATATAATGATTGGGACACAATGCCCCAGAAACCACAAAGGACCACTGGTGTGATAACCAACAATGTCTGTGCAAAGCAGAGAACAGAGCAGAGCTAGAAGACATGTTTGTACCTCTGGCAACACATGGATGAACCTCCACCTTCACCCAGTCAGAGAAGATCACATTTCTGTAGAGGTCGTTAATTCTGCAAGTGTAGAGTTTGGTCTTCTGTGCAGTGATGGGCAATTCTTGCTTGGTGGCTCCGGGAATCTGGCGGCAGACAGACTACAGGGAAAACACAGGCAGTGGGCAGCAAGTCCCCCCATCACTGCTGGTAGCAGAAGACACTAGCAAGCCCCTTTAAAGGCAGGAAAAGCTGGAATCCCTGGTTGTGTCACCTCCTCACAATGATATGGGGAGAACAAACCAGTGGAAACCCTTGGCAAGCACATCTGTAGTACCACATTTCCTCTATTCTTTTCCAGCCTCCCGCTGCCCACTGCATTGCTCACAGAGAGCCAGCTCCCCTCACTGCAGGGCATGGCGCTGGCCCAATGCAGTGAGGAAAGTCACCCCTGCTCACAACATTACCTGGCACTGACAAAACCACTGGTACTGCAGTGAGGTGTGGGCCTCAGCTCTGCAGTGAAGAGTGAAGGAGTACCCAACAGGAACGGAGACAGAGACCGGCTGCTCGGTGATCACAATAGCTGTTGGGAAACAGGTGTGGGTTTGCAACACAAGCAAGGAGATGGATACCACTTGAGTGGCACTGAATGGATCAGAGAATCATAAAATCATTAAGGTTGGAAAGAACCTCGAAGATCATCTAGTCCAACCATCCACCTACCAGCAATATCTCCCACTGACCCTGTCCCTAAGTACTACATCTCCATGGTTCCTGAACACCTCCGGGGATGGTGACTCCACCACCTACCTCCCTGGGCGGCCTGTTCCAATGTACCACCGCTCTGTCAGAGAATAAATTTTTCCTAATATCCAACCTGAACCTCCCCTGGTGCAACCTAAGGCCATTGCCTCTCATCCTCTCACTTGGGAGCAGAGGCCAACCTCCACCTCACCACAACCCCTTCTCAGGTAGTTATAGAGAGTGCTAAGGTCTCCCCTGAGCCTCCTCCTCTCCAGACTGACCCATCCCAACCCCCTGAGCTGCTCCCCACAACACTTGTGCCCCAGACCCCTCACAGCTTCGTTGCCCTTCTCCAGACACTCTACCGGGCCTCGATGTCTTTCTGGCAGTGAGGGGCACAACACTGAACGCAGCACTGGAGATACAGCCTCACCAGCGCCAAGCACACTGGGATGAGCACATACATCCCCGATCGGGTCGCGTCATCTCTTGCTCCTTCCGAGCATCACCGCTGCCGGTGTGCCAGGCTCGTCCTGCTGCACGGCTCACCGAGAACGGCCGAGCAGCGAGAGCCGGACGAGCACCACGGGGACCACCAAGGAGCCCGCCCCGGCTCACCTGTCTGCATCGCTCTACCGGCGCTCCGGTCTCCGTGCCTCGCTCGCTCCGGCCGCCCTCAGCCGGCGGCTCCTGGCCCCGCCGAGTACCTGCAGAGGAGAAAGCAGCGGACGGGGATCGCGAGGAGCCCCCGGCCCGCCCAGGCCCCGGGCAGCGTGGCGGAGCCCGAGCCGCCCGCTCTCCCCGCTCCCTCGGCGGCCGCCCCTGGCCCGGCCGCGCCGCGGTGCGGGGCTCTCACCTGGCGGCGGCGGAGGCGGCTGCGGGCCGCCATGGTCGCCTGCGGGGAGCCGCCGTCCTCGGGGGGCAGCGCCGGGCTCCGGCCCCGCGGGAGCCCGCGAGCCCTGCGGAGAGGCGGAGGCGCTCACCGGGGCTCGCCCGGCCGCGGGCCCCGAGCTCCTCCGGCTTGTCCCCGGGGCCGCTCGGAGGTCTCCCCCTCGGGCCCGGGGACAGTGCCCGGACTCACCTGCCGCCGGCCCCGCCACCCGGGGAAGGCCCCGCCGGCGCTCAGCGCCGCGCTTCCGTGCCGCCGGGCCCGCCCCGTCGCCCCGCTCCGAAAGCGAAACGGCGCCGCGACTCCGCCCGGGGCCGGGGCCGCCTGTGCGGCCGGGCAGGGCCTGCTCCGCGGGGCCCTCGACTGCCCACGCCTGCCGCTGCCCGGAGCGTCCTCGGCCCTGTGCCTGCGGGTGTCCATACCGCGGCCCCGTTGGTAGCCTTAGCCCTGACTCCACAGGTGGGCTCTGTCTGCATCGCTGTGCTTCCCACATCTCCGTAGCCATCCTCACCCCTGTCCCCACAGCTGTTCTGAGCACTATCCCTATGGGTATCCCTACCTCATCCCCTCAAGGGTCATCACTCCATCCCCACAGCTGTTCTCGCCATCGCCTCCATGGCTGTCCTTGCCTCATCCCCCAGGCCATCCTCACCTCCATGCTTGCAAGCATCCTCACCACTATCTCCATGGGTATCCTCACCCCATCCCTGTGGCTGTCCTCATTCTCATCCCTACAGGAGTCCTCACCAGTGTCCCTGTGGGTGCCCCCACCCATCCCCACGACCACCCTTGCTCTCCTCCCCATCCTCGTGACACTGCTGTTCTCACAGCCACCCTTCCCTTCATCCCCACAGCCTCACTGCTCACCTCTGTCGGTGGGGCAGAAGCTCCAAGGCTCATGGTGGAGTCCCAGCTGTGTTGTCCCCTTTCCCTTAGCTGGGAGAAGTGAGGTGAGCCCCAGCCCGAGGTGGTGACAACCTGTCAGGCTGCTTCCGACAAGAAATCCCCTGCCAGCTGGGCCGGGCATCACAAGAGCTGCAGAGGAAGTGGCTCAGGGCCAGCCCGCCCCGAGGTTGCACAAGCCCCTTTGGGATGGCAGAAGGGTGACAGCTGGGAACAGCCTGCTCACGCAGCCCAGCTGCTGGGGCAGCACTATAAGGTCTGGAGCAGGCCCTAACTGCATGCTCCGAGTCATTTGATTTTCTATTCAAAGCCCAAACTTAACCTTTTTGGTATGAAGGAGAAGTGTGAAATCGTTCCCCTGGTTCCTGAAATCTTCCTCGCCGGATGCGGAAATGGGTCTGCGGATTCATTAATAAGGCAGCCAATTGATTTAGGAGTTAATTTCAGAGAGGCCTTCTGGGAGCAGAACACTTGTGCCTGTCGGATTTCTATCGTGAACAGTCCTTTATGCCAGGATGAGAGATCCTTTGAGCCCTTCTGGAGCTACAGCTTAATGAAATGAATTACGCTCACTTGCAGGCTGTGCTTTTAGAAACAACACAGCGGTGAATGTGAGGATTCATTATCACTGCACTGTGACTTCCATCTGCAGAGCACAAAAGGCAGAGTATGCTCTGCAACCGGCATTTCAGATGAGGCTGCAAGTGTGTTTGGGGCAATGAAATGATAAGAATTCACCATCATTACATTTAATTTTGCTATGTGGCTTTATGGCATATCCACATCAGGGCTAGTTGCCCTTCCTTGTAGAAGGAAGGGTGGTGTTAGAGAAGGTACCCAAGGGACAAGGAAGATGATGTGAGATCTGCAGTGGCCTATATAAGATCAGACTCACCAAACCCATATTTATGACCTTTCAAAAGACCAGACCAAGTGGAAAGAAGCCAGAGGTCACAGCTGGTGGTCCACATAATTGGGAATGGAGAGAGCAGAGGATGAAGAGGGAGTGACCGTAGTTCCCAAAGAACCTTACGTTACTACCTGACGTGAGCAAGCAGGGAATGTGACACAAAACTGATAGGACTGAAGCAGGTCTGGGCTTAGGACCAGTGGGGACAAAATTCCACTACTGTCTCTCCATCCACACATACGGCAGTTACCTTCAGCATTGGCACGGAAGGATGCACAGACCTCCAGATGGCAGAGAGAAGCAGTTACAGCTCAGAGAAAAGGGATGGACAGGAGGTATGCAATGGTGCAAGGGCAACCACCTCCATACACTTCCCCAAGCAAGGGACACTGCTGAGTCATGCCACAGGGCTTGCAGAACTCAGCAGCGCTTAGTCACCCCCTCCCCAGTGCTTTTCTCTTAAAAGTAATGAGGGTGCAGACTGTAGAAAAAGCAGAAACCAGCACAGTTGATGGAGGGTGGAGGAAGGATTTTCTCCCTCCAGATCATTTTATCTGTGCAGAATGGGACAGTCATGCTCTGCTCCTGCAAAAGTGGCAACCTTTCACATGGCATTTGTGAGCAGAGGGGATTCGGGAAGAGGATGCTCAGCACAGTCACAGGTCCTTTGTTTCTGCTCACCTCCCCAGCTGTCTCTAAGAACACATAGACTGTAGCACAGAATTCAGAGCGGGTCCAGCCAAGCATTTTGAAATACACTCCTACATCCATTAATAAACATATTAATAGATTGCAAATGAAGGTTCTGTCTGATTGTTTTCCGGCAGTTCTGTCACATCTCTGGTGTTGAGTAGATATAAATGCAGTGCAGGTAGCTAATAAAAATGATTATGAAATTAACCCCAACACATTCCAGGAGCTAAAGATGACATGTCTGCTTGATGCAGCATTTTTTCAATCAGCTAGTCTGCTGCATTTCCATTATGTACCTGTCCACTGTGCTTGTCCTCAGATCAATACGAGCCCTTCTGCGTGAACACGTGGCCAAGAGTATGTTTTGCTTTGTTTTGTTTTTTCTCCGTGCCAGTGGTGTTTATTTGTTGACATTGCATTGGAGAGCAGGAAGAAGCTTGTTATTTAGAAAGGGAGGAACTTGCATGTATGTGTGCAGGATGGGAAAAGGAAGGGTTGTGTGAGAGGAGTGAGAAAACATCTGTGACTCGCTGTGAATCAGTGCTGGATTTGCAGGCAGAGGACAAAAGCTTTGCTAACAAGGATTGAAGCCTTGTGGCTGACTGGCTTAGACTTCAAAAACAAAATGGTGAGAGAGCAAGTTTCCAAATGGAGACAGAAGCAGAGGGCACTGTCACTCTGCAAACAGACATGCTGTAAAAGAAAGCTCTGTCTCAGCAGGATAATTTGGCACAAGAACCAACTGAGAGCCTGAAAGGTCAGAAAAAAAGACATTCACCATGTGTCTAGGGAAGGCTCAAACACTACAGCAGGATTCACCCAATTGTGCTCAAGCTTGTAGGTGCTAAGCCTGCTCTTACCATCCAGTTTTCCCTACAGTAGTGGGGAGAGAAGCAGAACCACAGGGTGAATGGGGTGCAAAAGGAACCTCTGGAAATCTCTAGTCCAGACACCCAGACCAGGCAGGATCTGAACCACTTGCTCAGCTGCTTGTCCCATTCCCATGTAACCATTTCCACAGACAGAGATTGCCTACCTCCTGGTCCCTGTTGTGCTGTCCCCCTGACAGGGCATTTTTTTTCTCCCAACATCTGATCTGAATTTTCCTCACTGCAACTTGTCTTTGTTGCCTGTCACTCTGTGCCTCTGGGACGTGGTTGGCTCTGTCTTGATTGCACCCAGTGAAGTATTGAACACAGTAAGAAGGTCTCTATTTAGTCCTGTTATAAAGATTAAAGATAGTTCTCCCAGCATCTCCTTGTATGTCAGGTATGCCACAAAGGGTCCTCGCAGCGTGCTGCCTGTCACATAGGGCAACGGCACAAGGTGTGAGATTGGGGCATGCACGTCTTTTTGTATCTTTTTGTAGCTTGGAGGCTTCTTAAAGCAAAGTTAATATATTTGTCCTGAGGAAGCCTCAATAATTTTTTCTTCCATTTCTTCTGATTTCTCCTATGTTTTTTTTTTTTTTTTCAACTTCTGCTGGCACACAGCAGCAGCATCAGTGAGTGGAAGCAGCCTAATGCCAAGGGGCATGAGCAAGCACCTCCATTTTACTGAGTTTACCATCTTCTAACTTCTCTTGAGGCCCCTGGAATTATTTTGAAAGACACTCATTCCCTGCCCCTCAGGGCTGTGTATACCCCTGTTCCTTCCAGACGGAGGAGTTATTCTCCATGTGGCAGCTGTCCTGGCCTCTGATCATTCTTGCTGCTCTCCTGTGACTCTGCTGTTGCATGTGGAAAAGGAATGTTGTTGCTTCCCCTGCTGACTGTGTTACACTCACTATTCACTTTTGCCTGCTATTTTACTGCTCAGTCAAGGTGAGATCTTTTGGTCAGTTGGGATCTTCAGTCTCTGAGACAATTCTCCCCATATTTCCTAGTACCAAATTCAGAGGCTCTCTGAGTTCCATCTCTGCATTTGCCAAGACCAAGTATCCTCTGTCACAGTTTCAGCTATTTGCATGCTTGACAGTACAATCACCTGTGATAGCAATCTGCAAAAAGCAAATAAACTGCAGTGCCTACATGTGAAATGATGTAGGACCCCTTCCAAAACACTGTCCTGAGATCTGAGCTAAGATAAGCATTTCAGTGGGACTTGAGTGGAAGAGCAGCAAGTCTGATCAGGACACTGTCAAGCACCTGTATACATCCAAAGTTGAATTGCTTTGGACAAGTATAACTTCTGCAAGCATGAGAACATACGTTGCCGATCCCTTATACACTGACTCTGACAGGCCAGCAGGATCGAAGAAGCTTTATATGAAAGTAGAACATATTTGAGGTCGTGGCTTTCAATTTAGTGTTGTCTACGAAGCCCTACTCTGCTGGACTGCATTCTGGATTCCCCACAGCCACTGCGTCCCTTTGCAGCCTTCCCCCCAGCCTCATGCTTCACAGAGCTCACTGACTTCCCCTGTACATGGGCTTGGGAATCTGCTGAGTTGGACAGCTTTCTTGGTGGACACCAGTTTCTCCTCACACAAATCCCCCTTTCCACTTCGTTTCCAAGGTTTGGTACACCAGTGACAAGTAGCTGATGTCTAGTCTGAGTTGTATCAATCTGTATCTGCACGTCTGTGTTGTGGCCTTGTGCCCTGGTGGCTCCTAGCACTTTTGCTGTTTTCTAGGTCCTTTCTGGGACTCATGGCTGATTTAGGCCTGTTTACTTCTCTCTTTTACATGCCACGCACACCAGTGTTGTGTTTCTGTCGCAGACCTCTGGAGCAGTAAATCATCCATGGCATTCCAGCGCGGGGCAACAGAGCAGGATCTTTTCTGCCCCAGTCAACCAGTCAGGAGTCCCTGACGTGGTTCCTCTCAGGGTTGTCAGAGGACACCCACCTATCTCATGGACTGGGGGTGGCACCAAGTAAGCAGAGAGGTAGGAGACTCCTCATGGGATGCAAGGGAGAAATATATGGGCACTGTGCAAAACTTTGTATGGGATGCCTAGGGAGGAACCAAAGGCTGGGGAAGGGAGAGATCGGGATGGTCTGAGAAGGGGCAAGTATAGGAAAACACAGGGTAGTAAGAGGATAAAAGGGGGTGGCTGCACCTAAACCACTGCGGTCATGCCTCAGCAGTGCAGTGTAGCCTAATTAATGGTGTTGTAATTAAACACCATTTCTAACCATGTGGTTTCATAAGAAGACCTCTGTTCTGCATGGATGTGTGCAGCCACTACTTGCCTTGCTGCTTGCTGTCACAGTCGTTCTCTCTCCTCCTCAGGCAGGGATCAGCACAAAGCCCTGTTGTTTGCCCGCTTGGGAGCTCTCTAGCACAGTCTCATCTCTTTTGCAGCAACACCTGCTGTTGTTTTCTTCTCGCAGACTGCAGGCACACAGCCATGGGCAGGCAGATGATCCACAGCGAGGCTGCTCCATCCATCAGTCCTGCACGGAGCAATGCGGTGTCTCTGGCGATGTGCCTGCAGCATGCGATACAACAGCTTGACAGCAAGATGAAGGTGGAACAAGAGGAAATTCGATTCTATTATGGGTTATGTTTTCATCTGGTATTAAATCACTCTCGGTAATCTTTTGTGACGCGTGCCCACCTCTTACAGCCTTGTTTTGTGCTGTCCTCTTCAGGGAGAATGAGTAACTGCCAGCACAGGGCTTTTCCTTGGGAATCCCGGAGAAGAACAGCTGCCAAGGGGAGAAAGTGTTTGGGCTATTTAGCCTGGAGAAGGCTCTGAGGAAACCTGTGAGTGGCCTGCCACTGAAGTATCTAAAGGGGCTGTAAGAAAGGAGGAGACAGACTGTTTATCAGGGTCTGTCGTGATAGGATGAGGGGAAATGGTTTCAAACTAGGAGAGGGCAGATTTAGGTTGGATATAAGAAGTTTTGTACACTAAGGGCAGCGAGGCACTGGCACAGGGCGCCCAGAGAGGTGGTGGTGCCCCCATCCCTGCAGACACCCAGCGCCAGGCTGGGGGGCTCTTAGCACCTGATGTGCTGGGGGTGTCCCTGTGCACTGACACTGACACTGGGATGTGACTGCTACAGTGGCACTGATAATGCTGCTGGCAAAGTACTAACGCTGCACCCCTGGGGCAGCAGGGAATGTTATAGTCCATCTCGGGAGAACTTCAAGTAGCCCCAAATCCCCAGATGTGCCCCCCGAGGATAATCATGAAGCAAACTTGCTTCAGCATTGTTATGTTCCGACAGCCGCGGAGCAGGGCAGGGCCGGGTCGGGCCGAGCCCACCTCCCCGCTGCCCCCAGGGCTCCGTGCTGTGGGGAGGAGGCCCCCGGGCCCGGGCCGCGTCACGGCCCCGCCGCCGAGTGACAGCGGCATGTGCGGGGCGGCTATAAATGCCGGAGGTGATTGACAGGGCCGGCAGCGGCGCGGCGGGCAGGGGCAGCCGCAGCCCGGCCGCCACCATGGGCTCGCCGCGCCGGGCCCTCAGCGACTCGTACGCGGGCAACGGGCGGACGTCGCCGCCTCAGCGGAGGGGCAGCGTGGAGGGGGCGGAGGAGGCGGAAAGCGCGGCCTGGGCCTCGCGGCCCGACCGGCGCAGCTATCTGCTTAGCATCCGACCCCAGAACAGGTGAGGCGGCCCAGCAGGACGGCGGACCGGGGGGTGGCAGTGCGAGCCGGCAGCGCCCAGTGCCGAGCGGGCAGCGCCCGGGGTGGGCGTCGGAGGGCGGCGGGGAACCCCGAGCGGGGCACGGCGGCCGCCCAGCCGTCCGGCAGCGGGGCCCGAGCGCTGCACAGCGCTGGAAGTGACGTGTCCGCTGGCTGCCGGGCACCTTTCCCTGGCGTTAAAGGCGAGCCGGACTGGGGGGGTGTGCTCGGGCTCTCGAAGCAGTCCGGTGCTCGGCAGTAGGGCCAGCTCCTTGCTTCCCCGAGGAAGGACGGTATTTCTGTGGCTGTTGCCGGGCAGGGGCTGTCAGCGTCGTGCATCTTTTTATAACAGGGTTAAGCTGACTGTCTTGCTGTGAAATCCTGACAGACACGAGCTTCTGTCTTTTTTTTTATCCTCGGTATCCTCGAGTTAAACTTGCCTGCAGGATACTGCCCTGCCCTTTCTGCCCTTTCCCTACAATGAAGCTGCCTGTGTTATCTACACCAGACTCCGAGTAAGGGGCCCGCTGTGTGAGTGCCTTATCTTATTGCCAAAAAAGTATTTCTACAATGTAGATACGGGCTGAGCAGTGATGAGAACTACATTCCTGGGTTAGAAATGGCCTGAGGCAGTTGGTCTGGGGTAGGAATGAGGCTTTGTTCTCGTGGGGAAGGTATGATAAACATGCTGTCAACTCAGAGTGGTTGAGGTTAGTGAATACTAGGCAACATGCCAGGGAAGGCAAAGGTGTTGGTTATAGCATTAGTCGTTCAAAAGAAAGCTTTTAAATTACTTTGAATTCTCTAGGAGTGCTCTTCAACCTGCAAGCCCTTGAAACGAGTGTGCCTCTTTCCTTATTGATGAGTTATAAATAATCCATTTCCAGCATGTCAAGGGTTGAGGCCTGAAAGAAGCTGAGATTTGTGAAAATAAATATGGCACCAAAAGAGAGAGAAATGTGCTGCCTGGCAGTCAGATGTTAGAGCTGTGTAGCGCCAAAGTTAAGTTGCCTTAGTTCAGTTGCTTTGTGCTTCTATCGTAGCGTGTGATCTAATAGCAATCTGGCTGTGTACCATAGCATTGTCAGTACCAGGAATGCAGATACAGCATTCACAGCCAATCTATGACCTCAGACTGTGCTTAGTGGCGCAAAGGAAAATTGTAATTGATTCCAATACTTTTGTTATAGAGATCACAGATAGAGAATCTTTAATAAATATGATGCTGAGGCCTTTTAGTTGCCTAGAGCTTGACTCCCTATTTCCCCCATTCCCAAATACATTCAAATCACAGCTTTAGTCTGTTTAGCCATGAAAGAGGCTCCATCAGTCTTCAAGTAATACTTCCAGTGTTCTCAGCTGATCTCCCCAGATTGCAGAAGTTTTGCTCACGGCCACTGCAAAAGATGCACAACGATGTGACATGAGCCTGGCGTCTTCTGGATGCGTGAGTTCTGCATCTCAAGCACAGTGACTCCAGCCCACATCTAAGCTCCTAGCTCTAAACACCTTGAACTTGCCTCACTAGCGCTGTGTGTTGTCTGCACTCCTGTTTCGTAGGTAGGAGTCTTATGCCTTTGCAGACAAAGTGATGCTGTATTGCAATGCTTAAATCAGGGGTGGATTTGTTTTCCGTAAATCCTACAACGCCCTTTTCAACCCATTCAAATACTTGGTCATCAGTGTATGACAAGGTGATTTCATTTTGCTGTTTAACTTCAGTGGCTGCCCCTTCTGTTGTAAGAGAGATTTGCAAATAGCGAAACTCACCTTACCCTGTATTCAGGGCATCTTTCAGGTTCTCTAAGGAGTAAGTGAGATAAAAATCCTGTTCCCTGCACTGCCTTGAGTGCAGATTTGAGAGAAGATGTGTGGAAACAAACAGTAAAATTGCATTGCTGTCTATGATGCAGGGCAAGGGTTTGAATGAAGTGGGGCTTTTTGTCCTGTAATTAAATAATGTATCGTAACACTTCTGGAAAGTGGATGAGTGGAATGGTGTAGCAAGGAGACTTTCAGAAAGCAATTAAGAGTTTAATTAAATCCAGAAACATCTGGGGAGCTTGCTTGGGAGAACTGGAAAAGCAAGATGAGTGATGTGTGTACCAGCAGATAACGTTCAGCAGTTCTCTTTATTGCAGAGGTACTTGAATTCGGTGGCTTTGAAGCTGGCAAGCATGGGGCAAGTGGTACAGACACAGAACTGCAGAGGGAGGCTGTTGTGGTGTTTGGAAAGCAAAAATGGATATTCTGTTCCAAAGAAAGTGCGGTGTTTTTTCTCAGGTTTATCTATTGCCGTGTCTCTCTATGTATTTGTCGAGTGTTTAGCTGATTACTTGCCTGCTCTCTTCTCTCTTTCTCAAAGGAAAGGTCTAGAAAGAGTAGTGACGTGACAAATATCTTCAGGAGGGAATATCCTCATGGAAAGAAACTGAGGTTAGGAACGCTTCTGGGACAACTCATGGAGAAATTTCAACTGTATGCCTGCGTTAATGAACTATGTAGAGAACATGGATGGTCTTTCTTGGCTTCCCTGGGCCTACAGCAGGAAAGGGATGTTGTGCAAATTGAAGGATACTAATCTGGAGTCTGGGATGTGCTTTTTCCATTTCTTACATTAGATAAATTGTTGGTAGTAATGCTACAAAGGCCAGAAGATCAGGGGTGTTGAAAATGGCTGTATATTCATAAAGTCATAGAATATCCTGAGTTGGGAAGGATCTGCAAGGACCGCCAGCTCCACCTCCTGTCTCTGCACAGCACCACCCAAACCCTATGGCTGAGAGCAGTGTTCCAAGGCTCCCTGAGCTCAGCAGCTCAGGGCAGAGCCTTTCCCTAGCCTCACCTGACCCTCCAACTGCTCCTTGTGTGTCTTGCTCTCTAGAGCCTTCACCACCTTTATAGGTGCTCTCTAATAGCTTTATGTCATTATACTGCAGTGCCCAAAAGCACACACAGTGCTGGAGGTGAGGCCAAACCAGAGCAGAGCAGGCCAATCCCTTCCCTTGACCTGATGCACCACAGGGTAAAGAACACCACCCCTTTATCAAACTGAGTATTTGGAGTATTTACTTTCTGTGCACTTGGGAACTGTTCTTTCGGAAGAGGCTTTCCCTTTCTGTAAGAACAAGCTGACTTTGGGGAATGTTTTATACCTTAGGGTACATTTTTTTGTAAAAACAAATGGCAGGTGCTTCATCTGAGTTCAAGGCCTTCTCTTCTGTTGGAAGCGATCAGTACCTTTCATCTAATGCAGATGTCTGCTTCTAGATCTTGTTAATGCATTGCCTCCTTGCTTAAATATCTTTCCACTGTCATAGCTTCGTCATATGCAGATATTTATAGAGCATAGTGACATTGCCACCGATCTTTTCTTAGACGGCTTTTTCTGGTTGTGGTGGCAGCTGAGCTCAGGAGAGTGCCTTGCCATGATTTTCCTGTGCATCTGGCTTTTCTGGCTGGGAACAGTTCCCAGTCTTGTATCTCTTGCTTTGCACTTTATATCAAATGAAGGTGAAAAGGTCTGTTGCTGTAATAATGAGAGCTGTGAATGCAGGGATGCTTAGTCCCCAAAAAGCATGGCTAGCTTCCTTAGTTCAGATGAGTTCTCTCCTCAGCACTTGGGCACCTGTAACTTCTTGTGGCACCTTGCTTTTGGCAGTAAACAGTGTAAATCCCCAATAAAAGACTAGCTGTGGCATCTGAGGGAATTCAGTGCATCTGTCTTGTCTGATGGATTTTGAAAGGAGGCACATCCAGTGCTTACTCAAAAGACAAAAACAAAGGCATTAATGGGCTGATTTCCAGTCTGTAGGCTCTCTAGGGTAGAGGTATTGAGGTATTAGGTTTTTTTTCCTCATACAGGTATACCTCTATGAGCAATGGTGCCCTGTTTGAGTAGGGCTCCTTGTCAGTAGTACACTATGAATAATAATCCCAAGCTGCATTTTTTTAACCCTTTCTACAGCATCCAGTTGATATCTGCTGAAAATCAAGTAGAGGTGAACTAATAACCCAGGCTGGAAGATCAGGACATGGAGCTGGACAAACAGTGCCCTTCAAGAGCAGTGTTAAATAGCAAAATATATCACGTTTCATTGTATAATGGGGAGTAGTGTGGTTTCCTTGAAGACAGAGGCAGTTTCCAGGAGATAGAATTTAAATGGGCACCATCCTCCTCCTACCTCAACTCGGAAAGGTAGCTCTTGGGTGAATGAAGCTGTTCTCTCCCACTGACTGTGCCTCACATCCCATAGCATCAGCTGGTTCCAAAGGGGGAAGTTAGAAGAGCAGTTAGAAAAAAACCTCTACTTTCATGCTGTTTCTTTTCCAACACACAGCCATAGAAATCTACACACAATGAGTTACCAGAGAGATGTCAGCTTAGCTGGGTGTCTTGTTGTCCAATACTTGTTCTGCTCTTTGTCCTTCCACGTTCCTTGTTGTCTTTCAATTAGCGACTAGTTAATTTGGACAATAGAGGCAGTTATACCTCGGAGTTAAAGTGCAAGATCTGAATCATCCTCTGAGTATTACTGTGGCTGATGGAGGAACACGTAATATAGTTTGTTTTCCACCTTCTCTTGTGTTGGCATCTAGCTCTGTATTGTTGCATGCAAGTCTGGGTTTATTTAAGCTCCGCATGAATTACCTGCCAAAAAATATCATACTTCTTCAGCCTAGCAACAATTTACTCTGTGACCTTGACAAGTAGAGACTCAATAGGTCTGTTTTCCAGTCAGTAAAATAACAATGTGTCTTGTGCAGCTCCCTAGCACTCACAGCTACTTTATCGCCAGGTTGCTGATAATTACTGCTGCAGTACATGAAACACAAACTTTTTCCGTGTGTGCATAAAGTGCTTGATAAGAAGCGAGACACATGGCAGGAAAGAGGCCTTAAGCATAACTGTATGGACATAAAGGCTTCATTGCTGACTTTGAAAAATGTGAAATGAGTGGCTACCGACAGCTAAGAAAATGCTCTGAGTGGCTTGTGTTTTTCTCAGGCAGTATTAACCTTGGAGGCAGAGTAGTTCAGATGGAATGTTAATACTTAGAAGCCTGCATGTGCAAAACAAGCCCAATAATTGCATGGGGCAGAGTGGCAGCGGAAGGGAGTACCTTCGCGGGACTGTTGGAGCAGTCCTTCTGTCCTGGGGATGTTCTGCTCTCCTCTTGGGTTCTTCTGGAGAGTTTTTCTGTGGTGCTATTTCCATCACAGCATAACTTGGAGGTCTCAGACTTGGTGTCATTGATGCATTTCCCTGTTTACTTGCTGCACTGGACAGCTAGTGCAGCTCAATTTTCGTCCTGTGGAAAAGCACTGAAATATATTAATGACTGTTGCAGCTCAAGTAGATCAAGTCCATGCACTTGGACATGTGAGAAAAGAGCCAATGCAAAGCATATTTCATCTTCTAAGCTCCTGTCAGCTTCCATGTGGGGCCCTGAGCTGGAAGGAGAATGATTTCTCTATCTGGGAGTGAAGAAATAAAGGAGAATTTTGAGCAGGGACTGCTTGGAAGGGGATTAGAAAAGATGCAGGATTTAAAATCTGTGTTTTTAAAGCAATTAACTTCTCAGTCCCAGTGGGGTGATGTACCAGCCTAGGCCATCAGCTTAAGTGATATTTTTAGTGATTAAGAAGTGAGTGGTGTTGACAGTTCTGCCTCCTGCCCTTGCAGCAAGACTGAAATTAGGCAAGTGCATGAAAAATGGGGAAGACTGTCTTCATTTCCAAAGGAAATTACAAATAGTTGAAGGGCTAAAACCTTTAATAGGATGAAAAATGTTGAAAGCATCTGATGAAATGGAGTTTAAAGAGGAGCTGAGGCAGGTAGAAGCCACATGGAAGAATAACCGAGAGGTGTAATTCTAATGGGTCAGTGCAGCAGCGGTTAATAACTAGACCTGTATTTTCAGGGCTAGCTTTTAGGAAGCTGTCCCTCCCTTCATAGATGAGATACCTGCAGAGGATTTCCTCCCACCAGGTTTGGACATGTATGGAGCAGACCTCTCCAACCTAAGCATGCAGAATCCTCTTTCTCTTGTACATTAAGCCCTTGATTTGCCTGCTTTAGATGTGTAAGGATAAACTAAGCTGCTGCCTACATCCATCAGCCCCTGAGCTTGCTCAGAGGATACACATCCGCTGTAGATGCTGCATTTAATTAGCAGAATCCCATACTGTGTACACTAACAAGTCTCTGGAGAGCTGAGGATACGGACGGTCCAATCCCAAGGCGTATCAGACTAGGCATGCTGGGGCATCTGTCGTGCCTTGTGCAGGAGTTCCACATTTCCAAGTTAATAGGTTTGGTTTAGAGTCTGATGTAGTTATGCTGGTGCAGCTCTGTGTGGGTATGCTGTAAACTTAATTAAAGTGAAGTGAAATGCCAGCTGCCTGCAGGCAGGGCTGTTGTAGCTGCAGCTTTCAGAATTTGATCTTAGTCTCTCTGGGCTTAAATCTCTAGTTTGTTTAAAAAAACTTCCTTAGTTCCTTAGCATATTGAGGTTAAACTTTAGTTAGCACATGTGCTTTTAATGGTGGTGACTTATTTCTTGTGATATTACGAAGGCTCCTCAGGAGACCAGCAGTCCAGTGTTCAGTGTAATGTTTCGGGACATGCAGCGAATAAAGCCTGTGCTGCATGCTCAGTACTGGGAATTAAAAGTGCTGACTGTGTTCACCACTTGATCACATATGTGAGCACAAGGGGTTGGGGCACAGGCACCCTTCATTCTGGCTCTAGCCTTTTGTGTGATTAAGAGACAAGACACCTCCCCATTTGTCTCAGGCAAATAAAGCATGTTTAAAACATTGTTCTGCCTATGCTTGCACTCTCCAGTAGGCATTTTAGGATCTTCCCTTCTGGCTCCTCAGGCAATGCCTGTGTCCTTTATATTCCTGGAGGTCACAAGGAGACAGTTTCCCTTGTAATGAGATGCAACACTTGCTTTTACTATTGAAAGAACTGGGAGGTGAGCCTATGTATGCCCATGAATGGGAGGCAGCGTGGGGTTGTGGTGTGTGGTTACCTGGGACTGGTAGGATGGTTGTGGGTGGGAGGATGCTCCATCCCTCTGGCAGTGAGCAGCTCAAGTGGAATTGCAGCTCTCCTAAGCTATCGGGATGTCTGGGAGCAATGAGGATGTGCTGGTCAGTGAAGCAGCAGTGGGCAGGTCTGGCTTGGGGCTTAAAGGGATATCTCAGATGCTGGGGCTCAACTGGAAAGTCAGAAGTGCAGTTCCTCAGCCTTCCCCCATGGACCAGCTCAGGGCTTGCAAAATGGATCGGGTAGCTGACAGTCAGCCTTTTTTGGCTGCTGTGTGATCCTTTTCTGACTGGGTAGCTCCTGATCTTCTGCGCGAGCAGCAGCATTGGCACTGGGGAGGGATCAAAATCATGCGGCTGGGGGTGGAGAGAGTAAAGCTGCTGCCAAAAAGAGCAAGTGCCACCCCATGTTTTTGGGGTTAGAGCTGCTCCTGAGCAGCTGCCTTAGACTTCTACCTAATGTGCCTTTGCAGAACTACTACTTCAATTCTTATCTCTGTGGGTGTGGAGGAGAAGTGCTACAGGTGGAAGTGCTACAGGGGTGGCAGTAACAGTTTTCAGAGACTCTCTATAGTCACTTGTAGGGTGAGATTCTGTGTCATGCTGACATCTGTGTGACTGGGACTTGCACAGACCCGGGATGAGGTCATTTAGGTAGAAGACCTGAAGATTTGTGCCTTTCTTAGTTCTGCATCTCCTCCTGTAGCAGCATCATAAAGCACTAAAATTTGGTTGTTCAGTAGTGGTCTGCAGGCTGAGAAGGTTTGATCCATCTGCATGTACCAGTATTGGAGTGTGACTTCTTACATCCCAAAGGACGACTCGCCTGTGCTGCAGTCACCTCTGAGGCTGTATGGTGAGGTTGTAGTGTACATAACAATGCTATCGGGTCACACTGAGTTTGCATGCTGCTGGTAGCTGGTAGCTACTTAGTTGGACTTCTGATTTTCATACTGATGAGCTCAGGGCAGGCTGATGAACCCCTCTTGACTGCTAAGGGTCCTACAGCCCCCAGGAGCTGCTGCCACAAAATGACAGCGTGGCAGGTGTGAGTCCCTGAAGATGCTCCTCTGGGACTGCTGCTGGTAAGTAGCTCATCCAGGTGTCTCGTGTAGGATTTGTATTTGATTTTTATTCCCTGAAATGGTTAATGCTACACCATTCTGTTCTGTTTTGTTTTGCCTAATCCTAGTGATTTGGCTGGCAGCATATAGTGGCCGGAGTGTTTTCAGCTTCTCAGAAAAAAATGGTCTATCTGTCCTGAGAAAAGTAGAGGTGACAAGCTGGGGCCACCTCCTTGCCAGCAGAGACGTGGGCATGCAGTGAGCTGTACTCTCAAGTACTATTTAACCAAGTAGCTGCCCAGTGGAGTTGCCTGCTTTGAGCACAACGCTGTGGAGGGTGCATGGAAGGCTCAGGTGCTGCTTCTTGGAAAACTACTTGTATAAATCTCCTTACACTTATTCTCTGTGGTTAACGACTGTTTCATTTTTACAGCCTTTGACTTCAATTTACAATGTAGCTTGCTCATCCTGGCAGTCAGCCTGAGTAAGGCAGCTGTACCTTCTTTGAATAGGACCTATGACCTGCGCAAAACAACTCACATTAATATGTCTCTATAACAGTTTATTTCAGCTCCTCTTTATGCTTCTTTGTCTAATGTTTTTTATGCTGTTTTTTGCTTAGCTTATCAAGCAGCAGATTCTCTCTCTCCAGTTTAGGAAGGTAAAACTACATTGCATTAAACTCTGACCAAACACTTTGCTGAATCTGACTGCATATGATTAATCTGTAATGCTTAGGTACTAATTAAAGAGAGCCCTGGGGTGATCTAACAAACTTATTCTGCATGATTGCATTCCTAATACTTGCCTGAACTGCAGACAGCGAAATGAATGTTCACTGTAATTCCTGTGTTAAGGTGCAAGAAATATTCACCTTTTGTGGCCAAAGGATGGATGTACAGTTTGTTCAGCTACTAAGTGATATTAAAGTGAGACTTCCATACAGAGACATTAAAAATTAGATGTGCCTGCCCTGACGCTTTCAAGGAAGAAATTTTCTTCTTTCCCACCATCCTGTGCTTTATCATGAGGATCCTCCTTCATTTGGACTCTGCCAGGAAGTGCACTTGTATGGTTGGACTTTGCCTTTGGCAAAAGAGCACATCCTGAAGTCAGTGGGCATTACTGGTTTGCCGCAGAAGTGCATAGAGGATTGATGGTGGAAGGGGAAGCCTCTCCAGAACCCCTCAGTAGCTGTGGGATTGCTAACCAAAATGTCAGGAAAAGCAAATCATGATAAGGAAAAAGCAAATCACTTCTCAAATCTCCTTTTCCTGTATACTGCTTTTGTATGGAAATCCCTCTTTAATTTTAAAAGGCTACTGAATTGCTGGTGTCCTCTTCCTCGTCTGTAGGACTTTTTCTGCAACAAAGATGCACCTTCAGGAAGGCCCAGAGGAAGAGTGACTGCCGCCTTGTATCAGATTTCTTGAATGCTCTGAATTACTGGTTTAGAAAGCAATTTGCATTGGACAAGTCTCATTGCAGCTGGAATGAGTCAGCTGAGAGCCCCACAGTGCTGCAGTCTCTAAAACCTGCCTGTGACTAATACAATGGTTTCTTTGAAAGATTAAAGAGACTTTCCAGGGCTTACTGCCAAGTGTGCATTGTGCAAGTCTCGTCATATTCATCTGCCGTGCCTGTGGAGTCCCCAGCTTCTGGTGCCGCTGCTTTCCTGGAGCATTCAGTAGCCTTTGTGGTATTTCTCTTGGCTCTGGGATTTGCACTGAAAGGACCAGACTCACTCCCAGCGCTGCAGTGACGTGGCGCTGGGATTAAACTTGGTCCTGAGTGTCACTACGTGTGTGCACATCACTTCTTTTTATTACTGAAGATGCTGAACTTGTTGCTCTCTTGCTGGGTTGTGAAATGGTCATTGATGCTTGGGGAGTTGTGACTTCACTGTGTGGATCTGTAAGGCATTTACTGGTCTAGGACTGGGGAACCTTAACAAAAGGTCCATCAGAACCTCACCAGCAACTGCCTCAGCACCGGATTTTCTGCCCTGCTCTTTGGAAATGGGAGTTTTTGTCTCCTGGGTTTGGCGTATGGGAAGGTTTCTCTGCTTTGGCAGCTATTGGTATCTGGTGTCCACAGCCCTTTCCTGGCCGTGTGGCTGGGGGGAGGGGTGCTTGCCAGAACCAGTCTCCTGGGGACCACTGATTTCCACAGAAAGGAGCCCAAGCCATGGCATCTACTTTTTACCTTCTGTCCCACACCTGTTTGGCTATGGCTCGTAACCCTTGTTCAATAGATAAGCCAATTTTGCAACAGCTCCATCTTCCATCCTCTTCCCTTCCCTGATGCCAAGTGCCTGTGAGCTGGATGAGGCTCATGCTGCCCCCCAGCCCTTTGTCACTCAGGGATTCACCTCCCTGCATCTCTCATAAACTGAGGCTGATGGGATAGCCGGAGTGAAAACTGTAGCACTGCAGCCCCCAGGTAAGTTTTTTGGATGGATGAAACAAGCAGTTGCTGTGGCTGGAGCTCTTCTGGTGCCTTCAGCCATGTGTGTGGTTCAGGCCTTGCTGCAGTGCCTGACCTTGCTGGGTTCATGCTAAGCGTGGATTTTGGTATTTCCTGAACCAGAGTGCTTCTTCAGCAGGTAGAGCATGAGTAGCAGCAGTGTCAGCATCCTGCCTGTGAGCTGGGGGCTGCTTGTGAGGCTGCCGTCCTCCTCACAGCCATCACCACGCGCTGAGAGCCATTCTGCTCATAGTGGCGCTGTGTCAGGAGTGGTCTGGGGGTTTGTCCCACCTCTTGCATGTCTCTAGAAGCTGATCACTTATTTAAGGAATGTGTCTTCCACTGCTGAAAGTGTTTTAAGCAGAGCTGCTGGCTACCAGTTCCATTGCGATACTTGCTGTTTCTCCTAAGGTCCTGGCACTTGAGACCTTAGGATCCTCTCTCCCAGTGTAACATTTAGTGTTTTAATTGCAGAGGAGAAAATGAAAGAAGTTCTTCCCTTCCAAGAGCACCAGAGCACTATCCAAATGAAGATTGAACTTGGAATTAAATCCTTTCCTTTTTTTTTTCTTTTTTTTTTTTAAAGAAAGACCCGACCTTCCGGGGCCTGTCTTGGTGATATTCCAACAGGGTTGGCAGTACTGTATGCTTATTCAGTGCTATCTTCAAATAGTATTTAAGTGCCCAGAGACTCTAAGATCCATTTTTATGAGTTTCATAGATGGCACTGGTTATTTGGATGGTCCTGGCTGTTTGAATCTTGCAGCCTGAACTTGGGGGTCAGTGCATGGTCTCATGGAGTACGTACTGTGAGTGCCTACTTGCAGCAGTGAGAGGTGAAGCAAGCATCATGTTATTCCTGAGCACAGAAAGGTGCAAGCCAGGCTCAAGAACCATATCCTTTATAGTCATATTCAGTTCACACTTGGCCTGAAACTGCAATGTGAAATTTTCACAAATAAAATAAAATCTCAGTGAAGAAAATAACGGATAGTGCAGTACCAGGAGAGCAAAGCTACTTTGTTAGTGTCATGGTTTGAGCCTGCTGGCTGATCAAAGATGTGTTCAAATGTGATCCAGAACTCAAATTATTCTTGACATTCATTACCCTAATAGCTTCATAGACAAAGGAGATGTGTCCCAAATGACACTTTAAATTGACAGAATCATCTTAGGAATGAAAAAACAGTCAAATACCATGGCTCTTAACTTGACTTGTGAAAAACCTGTTGTAGGGATGATGGGAGGGAAGGAGGGCATGTCTAACAAGAGCACAGCACAGATAGGCTTCTGAGATGAGATAGGAAGGGAACCCTTTGATTTCTTTCTAGTACTTTGATCTCTAAGAAATGCTTCTTGAATCTTCCAGGAGCACCTTCTGCGCAATCATTTCCCAGCTGACGGAGGAAACCCAGCCACTATTTGAAACCACTATCAAATCTCGTTCTGTGTCCGAGGACTCTGATGCTAAATTCACGTGCATAGTGACAGGTAACAGTGCCTTCAGTGAATATCCTAGTCCTGTCTCACTTGCTGGACTTGTGCTAGTTAAAGTCTAGAGTAAGCAATAACAAGGCAACACATAACAAGTCCAATGTTGTCATACTGACAAGTAAAGGTTCAGCAATTGCATGACAATTTCAGCTTTAATTTGATGGGGGAATGAGGGGAACACATTTGACGTTGTAAAGAAGCAAAGTCCTAACCAAACATCTCAAGCAGAGCAGATTAAAGACCAGGAGGTGGAATATGCTGATTACTGCTTGGGCAAGTAATACTTTATTGTCCTAGTCTGTGCTTCTCTAATCCTAGATTCCACACCTCAGGAATGTGCAGTTTTGAAGACTGTTACGCTGGAGCCAACTTTAGCTCTCATTGCTGACTGTAAATTTGCATCCATAATAAACATGTGGGTCTGTCAGTGTCTGAAGTAAAGACCGGTTTCTGCCCTGTGAACTAAAATCTAACCCTGAGCAGAAAGGATTTAGGCCAAGAGATATAGAGGGAGATGGAGGAGGCTGAGAGATAGAGTTAGTGCTGAGGTGTTGTGGTGAAGGGGTATGGCAAAGCATTGATGTAAAGGCAAGCAACTCCTTTGCTGGTGAGCTTTTGCCTCTTAAATATAAGGATGCTAAAACTTCTCTCTCTTCTTTTTTCTTTTTCTTTTTTTTTCATAGTAACTATCTGTTTAGAACACTGATCCTTCCTGTTACTGTGTAAGTTACTTATACTGACAACTTATTCAGTGAGATTCGCTGAAAAAGCTTGTTACCTCTCTAATGAGGAGAGAACCTCCAATAAACCTCATAATCTCGAATACCAAGACTTTCCTAAAATTTAGGGAATCCAGTTTGGCATTATAAAGTGCTGTGAATAAGCTGTATGAAGAGAGGAACATATTGAACCTCTTTTCTGAAAGCCTCCTACTTTGAATTCTTGGCTCTTCTCATATGATTCACTTGTTTTACAGGTCTGGCTTTCTGAACTTGCAGGGCTACAGCTGGTACATTGACTTCATTGATGCCTAACTTTAGCAGACGACTTCCTGCTTCTGTGGTAAAGCTGGGCTGCTAGGGTTGCCTCCAAGCCATGCCCTTCATTGAAAGGGCTTTTCTGATTGAATTTATTAAAAGGAAAAGCTTTACATATTGTGCAGTGGCACGTAACTCATCGTTTTGCAAGCCGAGAGTGTCAGAGGTCAAAAAATGAGTGATGTTTGGATATGTTATGAGATCTTGAGTAACAGCAGATGCCATTCTCTCCTCCTCACCTGAAAGTGTCATGGTGGTCTGAGCCCAGATCATGACTGCTTCGCGTGAAGGCACAAAAGCACTGCTTTCTCTTTCAAAATTTCTTTTACAGTGCCTAGTCCTGGCTTAAGTCTTCCCCAGATGCACCTTGGGGTGGACAGTTCCTTTTAAAAGACCTCTTCTCTTCCAAAGTCCATACAGTACCATCAGCTCTACGTAAGAGGGCCATGATACTTCAGTCAGCCTTATAGAGGTCACATCCATGTCCTTTCCAGCATCTCTCCTGGAAAAACGAGAAACTACTCACTGTGCAGGAGACTTGCTGCCAAGGAATGCCTCTGCTTGTATGTATCAAAGTATACCTAGAGATAGATATGTTCTCTATCTAGTTTGTAGCCATTCCTAGCTGTTTGTAGGCGGAAGGCTGCCTTCCAGCTTCGGATGACCTGTTGGTGCTGGGTAGTACAACCTGATGTCTTACACTGAGTCGAAAAACTGATACTGGTATCGCTTCTAATAAAGTGAAGGAAAGCATCAAATGAGCATCTTCAGCATGTAGCCATTTTCACACTTAATAAGCTAGACTGGAGGATATCTTTGTGCACTTAAATTAATAGACTCCTCCCAGAATTAGGAATTTTCATAGAAAAGCCCTTAAACAGCCTGGACCACCTGTGCCACGTAGTCAGTCTGAATGCCTTGTATGTGGTCCTGTGGCCTGCTCTAGGAGCTGAGGATTTCTTTGGGACACAGGGCATGAAGTGCAGAGGAAAGTCCTCTTGTAAAGTCTTATCAGGCATTCAGATGTCTCCCCCTTTTCATGATGTTTATATTAAAATGGGAGATAGTGCAGGGAGAAGGGAAATGACAACTGCATCCCTGGCCAGTGGCTAGTGTGGTACCAGCTCAGCCCTGCTGCTGTGGTTGGAGTCCAGGGGCATTTTGGTTCGTAGCCTTACAGGAGGCAAAGGGCATACTGTCAGTTATTCTTGTTATTATTCTCAAGCCCCATATGCAGTTATATCACCTACAGTGAAATTTTTTTTGCTGCTTCTTGACTGATAATGAGTTCCAGTACAGCCCCTTATCTGTGAAAACCAGAGACTCATTGGTCTTGTCCTAGGAAGGCAGCACAGTGCAAATATTTGAAGAGCCAGCCTCCAAAATATTCTGGGAGCAGCAGGAAAGAAAGTAAGTCTGAGGCAGGCTTCCTGATGCTCTTGAGTGGCTGCACAACCCCTGCTTTTCTTCTGTTTTCTGGTTCTTCAGCTTTGTTCTGCCTGCTGCTGGAGTGCCTAGTACATCTTATTTGATTGTTTTGGGTCAAATCGTGCATCAGTGATGACACGTTTTCATTTTTAGACAAAACTAGTTCAGTCTTTATTCTCTGAGAATGAAGAAAACAGCAAGACATGTTTTGTTGTTCTCACAGAGCAGAGGAGCACGCTCAGCTTCTTTGCATCAAGTTGTTTCCTTGGTAGGTCTGACTGGACTTCAAGACCTCAGGGGTCCCATCCTTCAGAGCCTCTCCTGTGAGGGGTCATAGGCCTCTTTACAGAGAGCAGCCCTTATTGAAGGTCCTGTAAGGATTTCACAACATTTCAGTCATCTCTGTATAGTGTTGGCTGGAGAGGGGAGATGCAGGCTGATGAATCACCGGGGCTTGGATAAGGGGCATGGGTCTATGATTGCTTTTCAGGGAACTAGTTTACAGGCAGTTTTGTTCAGCACCATTTCAGCCCTCCTTAGGAAGGGACTGACAAGGATCACTGAGAGTGACTCCTGGCTCCACACAGGACCACCAGAAATTCAAACAATATCTCTGAGAATGTTTGAATTGAGAGTGAATTGCTTGGATGGAGAATGTGTGGGGAGACACAGAGGCTGTGGTTTTGGGGATGGGGCAGGTGATGAGCAGGGAGGGAGAAGATGGCAATGCCTAGATTTGGGGCAGCCAGGGAGAGAGAAACAAGGAGTGAGTATCACTTGCAGGCCGGCGGCATGGAGAGATGCTGCTCTTGGTGAGTGTCTGGACCTTCTGTCAGCATTACTGAGTCCATGGGCCAGAGGGGATCAGATCTTACCGTGACTTTTCCTCCCAAAACTGCCTGAAGCCCTGAGACAGTTTATGTAGAAGAGAAATGGAAAACCAAAGAGATAATACGAAGATGTTTCCAAACTCTTTTCCCCTTACCAAGCTTCAGAAGCTCAACTTCCCCATTTTTTGACCCATAAAATCAAAGCTGAAATTGCTGTAAACACCTTATCTGGGTGATTTTGAGCATCTAATGCAAATGTTTTTGGATGAGTTCACAAAAGCTTCTCAGGCTTCAGTAGCTTCAGGAAAAAAAGAGTATTTGATCAAAACTTGGCAAATTCTCTGTGAAAAACCTGGGCTTAGAAGGTCTCCTGCACCATGCAGTGCTTGGCTGTCATGGTAAGGCAATGCTGCTGAAAGATGCACTTCCCAAAAGCTTTTGCTGATCCTGAAGATGCCTAGGGAATGCATCAGGAGCCTGTCTTCCTCCACAGGAATGCGTGTCTGTAAAAGCAGGGTGCTCGCTGGTTAAATGCAGGAGACCAGCTGCTAGCAAATCTCTCTGCACCAGCTGCAAGGGGGGTGTGCAGGAGGGACAGCCTTAGGAAAGGTGAGTGCTTGGTTTTATGAATGGCTGCTCTGTTCTGAAATGTGCTATTTACAGCCACCACCACTTGTCTGATGGGGAGCAGGTATACAAATGCAACAAGCCAGAGAGATTTCAGGCTTAATAAGAAAAAAAGCCTTTTCTCAAGGCACTGAGCAGCTGTAGGAATTACAGCTCTTTCCAGCAGATGCCAGCTGGGCATTGGCATCAGATGCAGAGGCCATGCTGGGACATTGCAGGGTTTCTTGGAAACGGTATGCTTGCTTTTCCCAGAATGAAGTACTGTGATGGCTGTTCACATAATATTAGGAAAATCTACCTGCCAGCTAGCAGTACTAATAGCTGTGGGGCCTTTGAAGGTCTCGTGTGCAGACAGCCCTGAGGAAGGGTAGGACTGCTCTGGATGAAGTATGAGCTGTACATGAAATCTGTTTTGTTCCTTGTCCCTGGAGCAGTAGAAAATCACTGCACGCTCATTTTGCTCAGGGTCCTGCTGCCAAGTGTAGCCAGTAGCTAATATGAATGGAAAATACAAGCAGCAGGGTCAGTCTGTGGTGATCCCCTTGCTGAAGTACTCTTTTATCTCCCTTTGGTTAGGGGAGGAGGTTCAACATGTGCTGCTTTAGCTCTTTCTGGTCAAAGGCATTACATACCAGCCAACACCAGGGCCAATTCCTATTGATGAGTCTTCACTCCTGCTGTTCTACTCCTGCTGTGGGACCTTCTTTACAGAGATGGATACACACTGGGCTTGGGCATTGCTGCAGGCTCCTGGCACTGCAATCCGATGCAAGCAGGTGGCTCCTGGAGATTTTCAATTAAAAATTTTGATTGCCAACCCTGAAATCAGTGGGCTAGCAACTGGGAAGTATCTTGGGTAGGCTTTTGGTGTCCTGTCCCTGCCCACTCCATACATCGTAGCCATTGGGGCTGGGCATTTTGTGCATTCCTGCGTAGCCTGGATCCTGGCTAATGCTGTTTGTGGGAGCAGATTGATGTGCAGATCACATTTGGAGGTGCTGGTGGACATTAGCGTGCTGGCCTCCTTTGCAACAGTAGCACGGGGCTGTTGGCAGGGGATAAGCTTTAGATACCCATCCTGGGGCTTTGAGCAACTGCTGAATGCACTTACTTAACCTGGGGCATGACGTGATCATTGAAACTTTTATCCCATGCCCTTAGGGTCAGCTGGGCTGTGCCAGGAGCCATGTGTGAAGCAGAGAGATGAACGGTGACTGCTTGCTTAGGCAGTTTTCCCCTGAAAAATTAGCTGCTCTTATTCTGAGCTGGAACCACTGTGGGTGAGAGACGAGGGCTCTGATCCCTGTATGCCCTCCTGCTGATCCACCACCACCGAGTGTGGCGGGCAATGTGTGGCCGTGTGCCCAGCTCGCTGGCCAGCCAGTCACACACATCATGATGTCATTCTACTGAAAAGGCAGGTGACATCTGTTGTCAAGTGACATTTGTGGGACATCAGGTTGGCTGTGATGCAATCAAGGTCGCTTCTATTCAGTGGAAACTTTGGGATCAGTTTACAGGCTGTGACATGTAGCAAAATGTTGTGAACTCCATGGAGGAACGAATGCCTGTTTTCTAACCTAAGCCTTAATCTCAGCAAAACATGCCTCTTCACGTAAAAGTGACAGTGTGTTCACCTTCTGCTCCCAGCCAGTATTACAGGAGACGGCCATGTGATTCACTCTCCTCTGCTCAGGAATGAAGTGCTGGGATTTTTTTCTCAAAAATAGCTCTCTTCCTAGGAGCAATAAAAGCTTTGGATAAGCCCCTCTCATTTCCACTCACAGTACTTTCTCTGCTGTATGATTTAAAGAATGCGATGAGCCCAGAATAACACGTATCCTGTTCTGCCAGAGTGTTTTGTTTTGCTGCTGATTCCTTGTCCCTTGCTGTGCTTCTTGGTCCAGCATTCCTCATGCTGATGTCCACCCTTCTCCTCCCCAGGTTACCCGCAGCCAGAGGTGACGTGGTATAAAGATAATGAAGAGATGGACCGCTACTGTGGCTTACCCAAGTACCAGATTTTCCATCATGGAAATCGCCACACCCTGCAGCTGTACAAGTGAGTAAGGAAACTGGAGAGCAGTTGGATTTGCTGTTGGGAGTGCATTTTCATTACTTGGAGAAGCTGGCTGTCAGTAGCGACTTCCCAGTGCCAGTGCTCCCTGTTGCAGTGTTCCTGACTGTCTCTTCCCTGTCAGCTTTTCTCTCCAGATCACATCAGGATAAGACTTGCACACGGGGATAGCAGCCATGCTGGAGGCAGGAGGAAGGTCAGGAGAAATTCCTCTCCCTGGAGTATTCCAGTGCTGTAACAGCGTGTGCTGTCACAGTCAGAGTTATGAGCAGAGCAATAAGACTGACTGAAAGTGAGCAAAGGGAAAGTGCTGGCTGCATTCAGGATGATGGTTCAGGAATCAGGCAGGACAAGGACAGAAGCAGTCCATAGGAATGTCCTGAGCAAGGACAAAAGAGAGGAAAGGGCTGCAGCCCTTCCTCTTTCATAGCTTCCACTGTGAGGTTAGGGAAGGGAAATCCCAGACTGCCAGCTTCCTTTATCTTTAAATGAGGGCTGTGTTTCTGGAGAGCCAGGCACACCTTGTCCCCAGTGAGCAGAGACCTGTTGCATCTCGACTCTTGGATTTGGGATGTCAGACAGACACCAGTATTGCTCACAGTCCTGTGATCCTTTTGATTCCAGTGAGGACTTCTCTGCCACTCCAGGTTTCCATGGAGGACTGACTCAGCAGTTGCAGGGAGCTCTGTGGGCCGGGAGTCCAGGGGTGAAGGTAGAAATGGCGTCCATGTGCTTTGTGCCTTTGAAGCGAGATGGGAAGGCTTTGGTAAGGCAGTAGGGTGGAGGAGGAACAGGAATGTAAGAAGCAAAGTTAGGCTATGACGGGCTGAGTGGAGAAGATCCCATAGAGGAATGTGGTTGAGAACAGTCAGAAAGCCTGTTGCTGTCTGTAACTCCATCATAATGCTGTTACTGGAGTTACAGTCCAGAGGGAACCAGGCACTCATTTACATGTGAATTGCTTATCTGGTAGTGCAGAGAGCAGGCAGAGCCCAGGGATGGGGGCCAGCATCTTAGTCTTCCGGTCCCTCAGAGCAAGAAGTGGGTAAGGGCACACGTGTGTAGGGAGCTACAGGGGCTGGGGAGGAAGGGCAGGTCTCATGCAGAGCTTTTGGTTTCCAGGTGCCGAGAGGAAGATGCAGGCATTTACCAGGCCTCTGCTAGAAATACCAAAGGCATCGTGTCCTGCTCTGGCGTGCTGGAAGTGGGAACCATGACGGAGTTCAAAATTCATCAGAAATGGTTTGCCAAAATTAAGAGAAAGGCTGAAGAAAAACTACGAGAGATAGAACAGAGCAAGAAACGAGGGAAGGAGAATGTGGAGGTGGAGAGTTTGCAGGGAATGAGCCCAGATCGGCTGCAGAGAAAGCGGAGGCTGGCCAGGGATCTGAATCTCCGATCAGGAGCCTCTCTGTGGGAGAAAGAGGATGCAGCAAAAGTGCATGTCACTGATTCTAAATCCAGATTACGAGAGGATGTAGCTGACTCAAAGGAGCAGTCGGTAAACGCGATGACAGGCTTACCAAGCAAACTGATAACACCTTTGAAAGCAGAGGTGACCACCAATGGAGACGCCTCTTTGGAGAGTGTAGAAGAGAATGGGAATGGCTTTCTTGCCTACATCTATGAGACAGTGGAGGATCTAGTGTCTAAGCCATTGGCCAAAGACTCTGCAGCTAAAAAGAAAAAGAAAGTGGAGGATGCTCCAGCAGCAAAGCAGGAAGTTTTGAAGCGAGAAGAAAGCGGGCGAGACAGGGTGAAGCCCTCAACAAATCCAAGGTTTGCCCCTCCTGTCCCCTTACGCAGAAGCGCACATCTGAGGGTGGCAAGTGATCAAGAAGAGGAAAATATTCCAAAGATGAAAGAGCCTGTGAAAGCTGTGAATCAGGACACTAAAGTTAATGGTGACATGCACTTCTCTTTGAAAGATTTGTATTTTGATAATCAAGTGAAAGAGACAGCGGGGAAAGGTGAGGTGGGAACCAAGGAAGAGGCTGTGAGTGAGGCTGCCCCACAGCCTGTGAGCGTCAGCAGGCAGATGGAGGATGCTTCATCATCCTCAAATGCAGCACCTGCACCGTCCGAGGGACAGAAAGACCAGCGCACAGCACAGGAGTCTGAGGGGCACAAAGTCATTGGTCCAGAGGTAATTAGAACAGATCGCAGCCAGTGTGGCAGCATTGCATCACTGTGGTTACCCCTAGGAAGTTGCTGCTGTGGCTTCGCAGGTCTCCTCCAGCAAAAGCACCTGGAAAACAGCCTGCCTGGGCTTGGTGTGCTCATCAAAGAGCTGAGCTTCCATCTCTGAATAAATGTCAGATGAGGTGGTGAGGAGAGATGTACGTCAGACCATGCAGCCGGACAGCTGGGCTGCGAGTGGCCCAGGGCATGCTGCGAGCCCTCCAGTTTAATTGGTAGGCTGACCTCATGCAGAATGTTTCCAAATCAGTTCAGCAGGGAGCAGTGAATGGTTATTTGTAGCTGGGGGTGGATGCCTTGTGTGTACACGGGACTGATGACATCTGTCCAGTTTAGCAATTGAGCCTGAGCTTCAGCTGGCGTTTAATGAGCCCCCCCCATGCAAATGAGCGCAGTGTGCCAGGTACGCCACGTGAGCCGTGCTGGGCAGGGCATTGAATTTTGTTTACAGTGCAACGTGTATACAGTAGACCTGGGCTATTTTTTGGCTCTCCCCTCTTGGAAAAACTCTTGCAAATCTCTTAGCAGTGGCAAAGCAGACCTAGAGTGCTGCACCTGCTCCTGACCCTCACTGCATCTTTTAGTCAACTTCTATTTTTGTCACTTAACCTGAAGCATTTTTCCATGAAAATATTAGACTGGAAGCTACTGGTCCTTTTTTTTTTTTTTTTTTAATCTTCCCTTTAATGACACCTTCTCAGGCAAAAGGTTCTCTGAGTCCAGTTTGCAGTTGCCATCAGGGTCTGGCATTTGAGCAAGGGTAGGTGTACACTGTCAGTGAGAGGAGGCACCTGTGCATTTGGAAATAGCCATGATACGGAAAGTGGGACTGCTGGCTGCTCCAGGGAAGGAATATCCTTTCTTCCTCTTCCAGGTTGCTTTAGCCATAGCTAGGAGCACCCTTTGCTGGTAAGAAACCTGCTGTGTTACGCAGTCTGAGACCTGGGCTCAAAGCAGTGCAGCCCACCGAACCCATCTTTAACATGTCACATCAACAGCACATGCAGGAGCATAAATTATCGCTGTGATGCACGCCCATGGAAAAGCCATTGTTTTTCTCTCTCCCCTGTGTTATTCTGCCCCTTGCTCTGAAGGAGGGTGGAATTTGTTGGTGTGTGGCATCCCTGAGCCTTTGACATATATGGAGGTATTTTCCTTTTCAAAAATCTGCTCACAGAGGGAAACCTGTAACTTGTCAGCCGGTGTGCTTTTTGAGTAGTCAAAAGGGAATGCTTCTGATTTGAATTTGAATGCTTCAGCTAGTTGGTGGTGCTCGGGAAGTACTCAGGCTTCTGTGTGACCAAATAAGCCGTATAAAAACCCTTTGAAGCTGACTCCAAGTGTGTTATTTATACTCCCCAGGACAACGATTTTTTTTTCCTCTCTAATCTTTCCTGTAAACCAGGCAGGGTCTTAGCAGCGTTTTTTTCCCCGTCCTTTGGACGTAGCTGGGCCTTGTGGTTAGGACTTCTCTTTGGGTTCTGTAGCAGAAGGACTTTGCAAGACGCCAGCCAGTAGCCAGGCTCTGAAATCGCACGTGCACAAGGGTAGCAGTAAAAGTGGATTTGAATGAAGGTTACCCTTGGAGGAGTTCTTGCATAATGTTGAAAATGGTGTTTTTATCATATTTCTTTTACATACCTTCAGTTTGGGTGTGTTACCAACCTTTGTTTTTCCCCTAAGTCCAAAATGCAGCATTGTAACAGCCTCTGTGAAGAAAAGGCATCCCAGCTGAAACCGGGACAGGCTGCTTCACTGTTGCTTTAGGAAAGGTGCTTTTCCAAAAAGCCCTGCTGCATAAGCTTTGGTTCTTGCACCCCAAAGCCCCAACTCCTCTTCAGCCAAAGAGATGTCCCCGCTGGCCAGCAGCATGGCATAGAGCCCACTCCACGTGTCTGTCTTTGAACCAGTAGAGACCTTTGGGAAAAAAACTTGAGCAGCAGGTCCTCTGGGATCTCCTACCTGCAGACCCTCTTGCTTAGGGCAAGTGGAGACTGTGCATGACCTGTTCCTATATGCATGTCCTGATGTTGAGCTGAGCACTGGTCAGGCACAGCATGTGTCAGTGTTATCACTGACTCCCGTGAGCCTATCCTACAAAAATACAGTGCCCCTTGTCTGGAAGATTTCACCAGTTTTCCTCAGGATAAAGCTCAGCAGTTGCAGTGGATAGCTTGCTGAAACGCCTGCTGCTGTGCAGCTGCAGTCGGAAACATTTGAGCTTCCTGAATGTCAAAGAAACAGGATGGTCGAATAGCACAGATAACGTCAGGGTGTACGATTTCACTGCAAATCATTTGGGCAGCCTCGTCCAGATCTTGTGCAACGTGCCAGTCGCCCCATCTCAGAGTGGATACAGTGTCGGGAGGGTACTGACTCTTAAAAAGGAGCACGATGAGTTTCACGCAAGGCCTCAGCAATGGCTGGTGAAAATAGGAAGGTTTTTCTCCTCGGAAAGTCACCGTGTCCGAGGAGGTTGTATTTAAAGCCACTGAATGCTCTGCCTCTTAGATGTGCACAAGCAAGGCATTGAAAGGCATCAGAGTTAGAGGATGAAATGGAATGGAAAATGGTTTTGTACAGTATGACAGGGTGCTGTGGGATTATGGCAAAGCCACGAGGCCCTGGATGAGTGAGTATCAGTGATACTGGATTTGAATGGCAAAGACTCATGATTCAGGCAGAAGCGGGCAGTGCTGCATGGTATAGATGGACTGTAAGCACCACTAAATGGACACAGGCAGTAAAATAGTATTTCACTTCCTGTTTTCTTTTTTGACTAGGTTGCAGCAACAGCAGGACCGTCTGCAAGTAATATAAAGCATCCAGTGTCTGGCCCAAACACAGACAGCAGTCAGCAAGCTGACAAGCTAGAGGAGCTCAGGAAAGAAACACCTGTCTCCCAGGAGACCAGGGGGACTGGGAAAAGAACAAACCCCAGGCTGAGGTTTCAGGATACATCGAAGCCACCAGCTCCTTCTGCAGACCACGCTCAGACCAGCAGGGAGCAGCCTGCCTCCAGGGCACAGGCAGAAGGACATTCCCATGCTCTTGAGGGCAGAGAGACCCAAGGACTGTCAAATCAAGAGGTCAAGAGCCAAGGTACTAAAGAGCCATTGCCAAAGAAATTGAGCCCTCCAGAGCTTGGAGAAGATACTCCTCATGAGAAAAGCACACATCAGGCAGCAGTAAAGGATGAGAAGAGCAAAGAGGAAGGTGTAGGGCCATCTGGGAGCAAGCCCTGTGCAGAGGCAGGAGGGAGCAGCGTAGCAGAGTTGTCTCCTGAGAAGGCAGGGACACCTCTGGAGCTTCAGGAGACTGAAACACCAGCTCCTGCTTCAGTTTGTGTGGCTGAGGAAAAGCTGATTCCCACTGCTGCAGTAGGGACATTGGTGGTGCAGGAGGCACCACCTGCAGCTTGCAGCAGCCAAGAGATGAAGACTGCAGCAGCGGAGGCTCCATCTGGGATCCAGCTGCTGCCTTCTGTGAGCAAAGACACGGAAACCAAAAAGGCAGATGGAGCTGCCCCGCAGGAGATGTTTCCAACCAGCACTTCAGGGAAGGCAGATGCCAAACCGGTGTCTGTGGTACCTCAGAGGAAGGAAGGAGGAATGCAGATGGCCACAGCTCCAAGCCAGCAGCCAGCAGCGCCTTTGGGTATTTTTGAAAGAGGTGCTGAGGTTCAGCCACAAGCACCACTCATCCTGCCTAGCCCCGAGAGACCTCAAGAGATGACTTTGGAGGAGAAAATGCAGCACAAAAACCTTGTTTCCTCCTTGAAGAACTATCTACTGCTGCTTTTACAGTTGTCAGACAGCAGTAAGGATGCCACAAAAGAAGATGCTGAGCCCAGGGGTGAGGAACCGTCTGCTGCAGAGGAAGCCCCACTCCCAGCAATAGGCATCGCAGGCCTGAGCCCCCGCACCTCAAGGAGGGTTTTTGAAAAGGTACAAAACAATCAGCTCTTCCAGACAGCAGAGAACTTGCCTCTGACCCCCAGGACATCCAGGCGGATCACAGGCATGATTAACGAGGAATTCATTACCAGCAAGGAGATGCTGGCTTGCAGGCCTGTGCCACCGAAGAGACGTACCAAGATGGCTCCTGAGGCAGAGGGGCCACTTCAGCTCTCTGTGCCCTCCATTGTGGTGGGCAATGTGCCAGCAGCAGCAGTGGGGCAGCCTCCTCATAGTGTACCGAATTTGCCTCCTGTGATCTCTGAGAAAGAGAGCCCTGCTGACCCTCTGGCAGTGCTCCCTTGTGCCACACCAGAGGAACTTGCTTCTGGGGCCCGGCGCAAAATATACCTGCCAAAAACCAAGCAGGCTGGGGAGGAAGAGGAGGTAAGCCCAGAGAGCCAGGGGCACTCAAGAAGCCCTACTGTTTCACCACGACAATCCAGAAAGAGTGCAGCCCTACTGCAGACACCTGCCCTAGCTCCATCCCCTCCCACAGAGAAGCGCTCACCAACCCTCACAAAGAAGATGGCCACACTGGAGGTTCCTAAGTTGTACGAGGAGCCTACAGGTGACAGCAGCAGAGACCATGAAGTCCCTGAAGATGCTAAGCCAGAAGAGCAACCAGCAGAGTCCAAGAAAGCAAGTAACCCATTCAAAGGTAAGGAAGGATGTAAACCTGATGATGCTTACAAAAAGTATCTGGTCCCTGGCCAGTAAGAGCCAGTTGGGGTCATATGAGCTTTGTAAATTTGCAAGGTTTTCAGCATTACCCCTTAGCAACGTGAAAACCAAAAGTCTATCCCAAGCATGTGCTGGGTAAGTTGAGCCAGGTGCTCATCTGTCCGAGTGCAGGAGATGCACAAACACATCTCTTGTAAGAAAACCACTAGGCCTCACATTGCTAATTTGAGCTGTGGTGACAATGACTTAGAAGGGCCTTCATCCTGATATTGAGGTGCTTACTGGAGCCAGTTACACAGAAATCAGCACTCATGCAAAAGTAAACATCGTCTTCCTAAATCCCTACTTTAGTAGATCTGTATTTCCTGCTACATTGCCTACTGTTGTTCTGCACTGCTTCTGGCTGAGTCTCTCTAAGCAGTGCAGTGCTGTGCCATTGAGAAAGTTTGTACCACTTACATCCCATCATATGTAGAGTTCTGAGACCTCCCCTGGGAAGGTGATGTTGTACTAGGTGACATTGTGCTGATGTAGTCATGATACTTAACACCAAAGTCCTAAGCAGCAGCACTGGGGAAGGTAGGCCTGTCCCCAGAGCTGCAGCCAGCATCATGTCTCTCACCATCCATCTCTTTACACCCTGTTCTTAGCTCCGCAGGTGATTCGTAAGATCAGGGCTGAACAATTTTCTGATGCATCAGGAAACCTGAAACTTTGGTGCCAGTTCTTCAATATTTTGAGCGATTCTAAGCTGATGTGGTACAAGGATGAGCTCCCTGTAGCAGAAGCACAAAGGAGGTAATCTTCCAGCTCCACTTTGTTGTAGTTATTGTGCATAGCCCTGAGTTTGTGCTCTGGCTCTTGTGTTTACTGAGAAGAAGGTGCCCCTTCTCTTACGGCTGCATGAGAAACTCATTGCACAACATGATCTGCTGTGAACCATATTTTCTTAGTGCCCAGAGAGGGAGGATTGCCCACATAGGCACCTGCTGCTCTACTGTTGCTTTGTATGGAGTCTGGCTCAAGGGCTGGCAGAGACCTGGGGAGGGCAGGAGTTGATCTGAACCTTGGGTAGGGCAGGGAAGGCGCTACGCCCATCTCAGAGCTTGAGAGCTGGGAGCAAACTACAGAACTCGGACTCTAGTTGCTTCCTTGCAACCTAGATGGCAAAAAAACCAAAATCACCTCTGACTGTGCCCTGTCTGCCACCTTGACTAGAGGAAGTGTGGGCTGGAGAAGTCTGGCATTCTGCTGATGCAGAGCTTGTGCTTTACTGGTTCCTTGGAGAGAGCATTGTGTCTGCCCTCACTCCTGAATGCCTGAAAACGTAGCAGGAAGCAGGACACCTCTGTGACTCTGGCTTCCAGCCATCCCACCCAAACAAGGGTTTATCAGCGCAGCTACAACCCTGACCCAGCTGCCCTTAGAGACAACTGCCTTTATCAGCATGTAGCCCAACCCCAGCCTGAGTTTGCAGGGCTGGAGATTTTGCACCTCTAAGAACGTGAACAGTAGAGCTGTTGCAGGGTGCCAGGAGAGCAGCTGGGGTGCTCCTGCCTTCCTGCATGCCCATGGGCTGGCTTCCTTTTCATGCCTGCACGCCAAAAGCTCCAGGGCCCCAGATGCCTCTGCACACTGCGCATGGCTGACACCATACTCTGATTTCTTCCAGTGCTGGTGATGAGGGGCAGGCAGCCTTGGCCATTGTGCAGGCATCCCAGAAGGATTGTGGAGTCTACCGGTGTGTGATCAGCAATGAGTATGGCATGGACTCCACCGATTTCCTGCTCAGCCCAGAAGGTGAGGTGCCCTCAGCTACCTGGTGGTTCTTACAGCTGCATGACTGTGCAGTCGACCCTGAGGCAGGGTGAGATCCTGGCAGAACTCTGACTCTTCTGCTTTGTGTCTCCTCCAGTGTTGTCAGGATTTATCTTGCGGGAAGAGATCGAAGGTAAGGGTGACGTGCTTATGAGTTGCTGCCCTGGTTACCCAGCCTTGCTGTGGGATGGGCAGGATGTGCCTGTGTTGTCCCTCCTCACCAGCTCTTCCCTCCACCAGTTGGAGAGGAGATCGAGATGACACCCATGGTGTTCGCTAAGGGGTTGGCTGATGCGGGCTACTGGGGAGATAAGTTCTTCGGGCGTGTGATGAGCGAGGACATGGAATTGGGTGCTGGCTTCCTGCGCAAAGCCTGCCGTGCCAGAGCCATCTATGGCCTGGAGCCTGTCTTTGAGTCTGGCTGCACCTGCATCATCAAAGTGCACAATTTCATTGTCTTTGGGACCAAGAACGAGAACAGCCTCATCGAGAAGAACTACGACATCACCATCCAGGTGGGCACTGTGGGCTGTAGCCCTTGTGGGTCTCCCCTCGTTTTCTCCATCTGTCTGTATCATAGTACCCAGCTTTCTTAATTTCTTTCCACTCCTTGAATGCTCTGATTATGTCAAGACATGTCCCTGGCAATATCCGTGTTCTTCAGCCCTACTCTCTGAGCAATGCAGAACTGTTCAGATCTTTCACTTGTCCTTTGACTGCTGGGACAGGGGAACAGCTGGCAGCGATCCCAAGGGTTGCTTCTCTAGCGGGGGGGGAAGGGGGGGCTCACAGCTTTGGTGTGGGCTTGTTGACAGATAGCAGGACAGGGCCCTGACTCTCCTGCTTGAATCTCCAGGAATGTAAAATCCAAAACTCCAGTCGCGAGTACTGCAAGATCTTTGCTGCTGAGGCCCGTGCTGTCCCTGGTTTTGGAGCAGTGCCCGAGTAAGTACGGTGCTGCAGCTCCGCTGGCTTGACAGTGAAGCAGAGCATCTAGGAAGATGGTGGGAGGGTCCCCTGTGGGGCACTGGGGACATCTCAAAGGGCAGCACCCTCTTCTCCCACTCTCACGTGGGAGGGATATGGGGAAGAAGGCAAAAAATAGAGTTCAGAACAAGGTGCAGATCTCTGCTGAGGTGGAAAAGCTCAGCAGCTGGTGCTGACCCCAGCTGTGTGCTACCACACAGGATAGTTCCTCTGTACCTGATTTACCGACCGGCCAACAACGTCCCTTACGCCACGATGGAGGAGGACCTGGGTGGGCCCTGTGAGCAGTACTGTGTCACTGAGAGAGATGGCAGCTTGGTGGCTCGAGGCACCTCGGAGATTGTGCTCAAATGCTGCACCTTCCAGCATTGGGTCTACCAGTGGACAAATGGAAACATCCTTGTGACTGACATGGAAGGTAAAGGGATATTCCAGTGATTCTACAATTCCCACCTGATACCCATGGCTTCACCACTCTTGGGAAAGGAGGAGAAATAGCTCCAGCCTTGCCCTCCTGCCTGTTTCCCCACATGCCTTAGAGCCCTGCTCCAAGAGTGGTGATCAGCCTGTGGTTGTGGTGCCCATCCTTGCCTGAGCAGGAACTGGTTGTCCTCCCTTTCTTTGCAGGAGTGGGCTGGAAGATGACCAATGTGCGGATAGCTACCAACTTCAAAGGGTGAGTAGCCCTCCAACTGCTAGTGTGGGTTGTCTCTACGTTGACCCCAGCTCTGCTGCTTGTGTGACGGGGCACGATTGAGTGCAGCTGGCCAGTGTCCTTGCCAGCTGGTGGGACATCTCCTTGCACAAAGGGGAGCTGAGTGTGGCTGTGTTGCAGGTACCAGGGGCTGAAGGAAAGCTGCTTCCCCTCCCTGCTGGAGCAGTTTGCTGCGACTCACCAGTGCAACCATTACTGTGACATGCTGGGCCTGAAGACTCTGGAACCAGTCAAGCCCAAAGGCTCCAAGAGCCCCTCCATGGGCAGGAAGTCTGCCCAGTCCAGCCCCCAACTTCAGAAGAAGGGGACGACAAGTCCCCAGGGCACCCGCAAGACTACCGTGAGCCCCAGGAGTGCCCGCAGAATGGCAGAAGCAGCGGAGGCCCAGGCAGCCTCCAAAATCAGGCCTGGCGAGGCTAGCGGGTCTGCTTGCCCGCAGTAGCTGGAGCTACATCGGTGGGGACCCTTGCTGTGCCCGAGCAGGCTGGAGGCACTCCTGCCTTTGGCTGCTGCCCCAGCTCGTGACGTTTGCGTTGTGTGATGTGTGCTAGTGCGAGCCGCCCAGCTGCCTTTGCAGCAGGGCCAGCACAGCCGTGGGCATCGTGGTGCCTTCTTGTGGGGGTCTCTCACAGGCCTCTCTGCAGAAGCTGCTGCCAGCTGTGGAGACTGTGGGGCTGTGCACACCCCTGAACTGGGGCTTTTTTTCCTCTCCCACCCCTTTCCCTTTGTCTTGCTTGAGCATTTGAAGCACGGGCCATCAGACTGGCTCCTTGGCTTTGACAGTGCCATGCCCCATTCCTGGTAGTGTCCCAGTACTTCCCTGAGCTGACTGGGAGCATGGGCTCTCCTTCCTCACAGCTTTTTTATGCTGCCCTGACACATGCTGCTACTCCTGTCCCTCTTCATGTCCTCTGTAAAGCCCAGCCAGTGCTTGGTCTCCAGGATGTGAACCAAAGCAGAATCCCACTGGTCCCTTGCATGCTGATTGCAAACGTTTCACTGCAGTAAGGCTCAATGGAGAGCTGCAGCACTTCTGCTTGCCTGCTGCTATTGCTTGGGCTTCTGGACTGTGGGTCAGCCCCATGGCAGGGTGTTGGTGGCTGCATGAGGTGGGGGTTCGCACACCTGTCCTCCCAGCCTCCCCTACCCGGGTGGATGCTGAGGGCTGTGGTGCTGCTATGGGTAAGGATGTTCTACCTCACACAGGGTGCACAGGAGGGGGGTACTGCTGTCACACACAAGTGTGACAGTGTCACCTCCCCACTTGTCATACGTACCCCAGTGGCAGCATCCCTGGTGCAGGATCGAGGCCGGTTCTGTAGTCAGCAATGGACGGGCAGTGGTGCTCACACTGCGAAGTAAAGCTCCCTGCACTGGGTCTAGCCTCTTTTGTCTTGCCGCAGAGCATGGGTAACACCGTTGCCACTCTAAACGTGGCAGTGGTGGAATCTGAAACTGTCTCGCTGCAGCCTGGCAAAGGAGGGAAGGGAGCGTGGTGTGCTCTGGGGCCCTGGTGCTTTGTTGTTGGGCCGTTGTAAAATAATGGGGTACATATGTGTCCACCTTGGCAACTGGGGGTGCTCAAGTGCAATAAAGCAAGAAGGACTGGCCTATTCCTCCCTGTGGTTCCTGCAGAAGAGATGCATCCAAGCATGGCAGGATGGGACAGCTTGTGTTGGGGAAAGGAAATGGCTTCAAGTGACAGCTCTACCCCATTCATGCCTGCCACAGGGAAAAGAGGGTGGCCAATCTTAAGGAGGCACCTGGTGGAGGCTTGGCTTGCAAGGTCGCTAGCAAACAGTGGTTATGGGGAGCTCCAGCAGTAGGGTGCAGCCCCAGAAAGACATCCCACTCCCTGTGCCTATTGAACAGCTGAAGTCAGGGCCAGAAAGGAGGCAGAGCACAAGCATGGGGATTTCCGTAGTTTATTTGGGATCAGTTCCCCTCTGTCCATGAGGCCAGCACCTAGGGATGCTGGTTGCAAGGTGCACGGTGCTTTCTATCAATCTGATGGGGATTTTTCCGGCTTTGATGCCAGCTTGTGCAGACCACAGTGCTCCTTGGGGCCGGTGTCTCTGGGTTCACACCGTGCAGGACGTGTGGTTGTAGTACCCGCAGCACTGTGTCAGGCATGGCACACTCTCCGCCACACTGGCCCAGGCTCCAGTGAAGGAGAGTGTCCCGTTCTCAAGCACCGTGCTGGGAGGAGAGAGGCACAGTCAGGGCAAGAGCTGCCCTGCCAACCCCACACCAGAAGTGTTGGTTCAGGTGCTTGTGCACCTCAGTCCCCAGGCAGGATGGCACAGCTCCAGACCCTTCCTGTCTCCCTGCTACACACCCACCTTGCAAACAGCTGCTTGCAGCACGTGTATATGGCATAGTTGGTAGAGGTGAAATTGGCGGTGCTAAGGATGGTCACGCAGTTGCCCATCTCTGTTGGCACATAGAGGAGGCCTAGGGGACAAGACCACCTGGTTGGGGCTCTGAGGGACTGGGCACTTCAATCCCATACTGTGACGGTGCCGTCCCTGCACTGTGCTTGCAGATCCCACACACCCCCTCCCTCCTGCCAGTTGCAGCAGTGATGCCAGGGAGCTTCTCCCAAAGCTTGAACAGCCACCCTCAAAATGTCCCAGTTGCAGCCCAGATGAGGGTGAGAAGCCTCAGCAGAGCTATGGGATCTGGGGGGGGGCTGATGGAGAGCAGAGCATTTGGAGGCCCTAACAGAGCCATGGGGAGGGCAGCCAGCCTTCCCCATCCCTGCAGTGGCACTTACAGGTATGTTCAGCTCTTTGCCCAGCCCTGTCTCTTCCCAGTGACAGTGAGCAGGGACCTACCTGCCAGGCAGGAGTTGAGCATGGAGACGCAGATGCCTGTGAGCAAGGCTCGCAGCACGATGGAGGCCAGCTCACTCTTGCGTTGAGGAACCATGGAGGCTGCAGGGACAAAGCAGAGGCTGGGGCAAGTCAGATCCTTGTTTTGGCTCTGCCTCGGGGCGGGGACAGATAAGAGACAAGTCCCAAGTCCCCAGGTGGCTCTGCCATCTACTGCTCTGCCATCAGAGCCCTCTGGAGCCTCTGTTCTGTGCCCCCTGGCTCAGTTGGTGAGTGTGTAGGATGTACAGGTGACCTTGCCCATGGATGAGGTGCAAAATCACCCACATCACCTTGTGCAAGCCTCATTTCTTACCTGCATGCTAGTACGAGACTGAACACTGAGGCCTGAAGGCAGCAAATCCCTCCCATTCCTTAGGTTCCTCTGCCCCATACCCAGGTACCCAGGATATGGGTCACACTCACTCAGGCCTCCCAGCATGATCCCAATGGAGCTTAGGTTGGCAAATCCACAGAGTGCAAAGGTGGTGATGCTCTCAGCACGCTCCTGGAGGGCACAGAGGCAGGAGATGGTCACCTTGGCCCCACAGCAGTCCCACAGCACTGTGTTGTAGCTCCCAACCCAGCCAGCTGAGATGGAGACAAGTCCCATCCCAATCCTTTCTCCTTCAGCTTTTATAGGAGCAAGAGACAGGTGAGGGACAGCTTGCCCATGGCACTGGGAGAAGATGGACTGGCAGCATGGCGGAGGCCCCAGAGCATCACAGTCTGGCCCTCTGGAGAGCAGGACCAATGGGACATGGTTTCACTGTCACCTTCAGAATGACCCCACACCTAGCAGTGATATCCAAATCTAAATGGCCACAGGTGCCCCCCCATCCCCAGAATAATGATGCTTCCCCTGCTGCGTAGCACCCTGCCTGGCCAGGTTCCGTGCCCTATTTCAGTTCCATCCCTTCCCTATACCCAGCAAGGTGGTGGTTGCCCTCACAGATATCCACTGCTTCCTGCCTTCACTCCACTCCTCCAGGCCTGACAGGCGGTTCTTCTTGTACGTGGCTAGCTGCTGGTACGCCACAAACTCGTTCAGGAAGATCTTGATCCCCAGCAGCTCGGCCACCAGCGGTGAGTCTGCCCAATCTGCCCCCATGAGAAAGGCCACGGGCATGAGGACGTAGGAGCAGATCATCTGGGAAGAGCATCCCGGGAGGGAACATCTGAGAGCTGAACCTCTGTAGAGTCCCTGGCTTGGGAACCTACTGCCAGGGGTCTAACGAGGCAGTGGGTAGAGGTGGAGATGGGTGGGGAACTTGGAGGTACCTCGAAGGAGAGGTTTTCGATTTCCACCATCTCCCCGAACCAGCGCAAGGCAGCATTGATGAACTCCAGCACGGCCAAGAAGGCAATGAGGTTGGCTGCAATGTTGGCCACAAGTCCCACAGAGGCGGCAGCCCCATTGCTGGCAGCTTCCAGGATGTTTCGCTCTTCCCTGGGAGGAAAGAAACCCTGCCAGGATCATGTGGCTGAACATCTCCTGTGTAAAGCCAGTCTCACTCTGCAGACCTCACTACAGGGCCTCCCAGATTTGTGCCACCTGCAGTGCCCAAACTCCACCCATAGCTGCCCCATGCCATCCTTCTGCTCCCACTCACCCACTGGCGATGCGAACACTTTCTTTGCCCTTGAACTTGGACTCTTCCACTTCAGGGTAGACCAATTTGGACATGGCAAGGGCACAAGGTGCAGCCATCACAGAGGCTGCGATCAGCGATGCTGCATCTATCTGCAACAGGCAGACTGTGGGCTCAGACCCTGGATGAGGCTGCCCAGGGTGCCCAAGCATGTGGCCAGCAATGCTTGGAGCAACCCAGGGTGCTCTGCTCGTTTGGAGTGGGAAGATGTGCCTATTTTTCCCATCTTGGCCACTGAGGATGTGTAGGGTAGCTTGTCTGGATGGAGACATTGCTAGAGCCACAGCAGTCGTAACCTCAGAGATGTTAATCTCTCTCATTTGTCTTCACCTTGATGATCCTTGCCCCCTCCTTGTCCCTTTTATCAGTATCAGAGCAAGAACATTGCTGACTTCTACCCAGTGACGAGCAGCTGAGCTGAGCTCCTGGCAGGAGCAGCGTATCACAGCCACAGCCTTGTCACCCCTCCCCTGCCCTCTGCACTGCAGTTTCTCATTTCTCTGTCCTTTCACCCTTGGCTCCCTGTTTAAGGAGACTAATTAATGTTTAAATAGCAGGAGCTCAGCCAGCAGATTGAGGCCACATCCGGATATCACAGTTCTGAGACAGTGAGAAACTGGTGAGAGCATCACTGGGGGCTCAGGCAAGGGGATGGACCAGAGACCCCACCCCAGAGGGCCCTTCGAGGCTACATTATTCCATGGTGCAGTGAGATTTGTCCTGATTGCTGTGGAAGGACTCTGGGGTTTTGGCCAGGCCAGTATGAGGGCATGGAGCTGCCCTCACCTCATTTATGGAAGGAGACCCACAGTGGGGCTTCTTAGCCCACATGCCCAGGACAGTTCTGGCACACCAGGACCCTTGAGCAGGGAAAACGAGGCGTATAGCTGCTTGTGCTCTCACCCCAAAGGATATGTAGGCTCCCATCACACTGCCTGCAATGGTGGAAAAGCCACCAGCCATCACGGCGTGGATTTCAGAATGGGTCATGTCTGCCAGGTATGGGCGGATGAGCAGCGGGGCTTCGGTCTGTGAGAAAGAAAAGCCTCTGCTGGCACCATGCAGGACTGTGGGTCTCCCAGGAAAGGAGGAGAATACCCTTTTTCTGCAGGGCACTCCACTGCCATCAGGAGCTGTTTAGGAGCTGGATCGCCTGCCACAAGCCTTACCTGTCCCACAAAAATATTCCCTGCCACACTCAGCGTCTCAGTAGGGGTGGTGCCCAATGAGACCTGGAGAAGCCAGGAGATCTGGGGGAACACAAAGCCACTGTGTTCACAAAGGCACCTACCCCACAAGCCTGGCCACTCCAGCCTGCCCTTGCCAAGCTGCACGGAGCGGATGTCCAGGAGTGCCCACAGACCAGGGAGTATCATCAGCCCCAGGCTTGAGTAAGGAAAAGGAGGTTGTGTCTATCACTTTAGCAAAACAAATCAGCCCGAATTAGTACCACCCCAATTTTCCTGGGACATTCCTCAGCTTTTCATAGGAGCTGCAGAAACCGGCAGCTCCTTCTCCTTTCCACCACTATCAAAAAGCTAGGCCCTACCTTGAGGATGAGCCACTGCATGACGCCGAGGTAATAGAGTATGGACATCACACAGCTGAAGAAAACAATGATGGGCAGACTCTGCAGACAAGGCACCGGAGTGTGAGATTAAAGGGGTGTTGAGCAGCACATCTAAAGTACACTTGGGCATGGTGTGATGTTGCACAGCCACCCCACACTATTGGGGTGCCACAACACTGTAGAGGGACAGGGACCGGTGCAAATACCCCACGGCATGCAAGAGGTCCATGGGTGCACACAAAGCATCTTTGAGCTGGTCGAGCTCTGGCCAAGGCCAGAAGAAAACCAGACTCAGTCTTTCCTTCCCAACACCCCATTCCACAAACTGACCTGAAATGCAAAGACATCTTCAATGAGTGTATTCCCAAAAACGAAGCCAGAGCCAGCTTTGGTATAGCCCAGGAAGACCTGCAGATGGAGATTTTACATGGTAGGAGGGAGATCTCCATGATCTCTTGCCCCAATATCTCTTTTACCTAGCAGTGGACTGCCCCTTCACCCCACAGCTCCCTTGCCCCAGCAGATAAACCTAAGCTGGGAATATTTAGTATGGTGTCTCTGAGTAATGGGGCACTGCTCCAGCTCCAGCAAGGGATGCCACACCAAGGGGCCTGGGCTGTGCTAGAAAATCAGGAAAGAGTTGCCTGTACCACCCTCAGCTCTTCTTACTAGTCTCAGGACCTACATGGAGGGCTGAAGCATGGGATGGGGTGAACAGGAACAATACCTGGATCTGGTCACCCAGCCACTGGAAAGCTTGGATGCCGGGGGTTGTTCGAAGGATGAAGAGTCCAATTAAAAACTCCAAGCCAAGACCCCAGAAAACAGCTCTCCAAGACACCTGGGGACCAATAGCAGAATGGTGACTGAGGTGTTAGCAGAGTCTTCAGACTTACCTCTCTGGATTCCTGTCCATTCAGTGGCTCTTGGGTGATGGTCATGCTAATAAAGTGTCACAGAAACCCACAAACATGGGGTGGCAATAGGGGAGGATGACAAGTTGGTGGGAGTCAGGAAATGGCTGGTGAAATGGAAAAGAGCACAAAGACCTTCTGGTTGTTTGACTGGTAGTACAGATCCCCTACTGCGTGCTCACCAACCCTTTGGAGGAAAGGGCTGGAGAGGTTAAGTTGTCCAAAACATTGGAAAAGGTTGGACTGAAAGCCACTGAGACTTCAGTCGCTTCTGCCCAATCCACCAGGACGTTCCTCGGTCCACAGGCACCTGAAGCACCAGACATGGGTCTGGGTATGAGAGCTGTGGTGGAAAATAGAACAGAGGTACTGTGGGGGAGCCCCGGGTTGAGCAGTGGGAAGGAGAGCAGCAGAGCGGCACTGGGGCTGCAGCACCCAGCTGTGCTCCCCATGCTGTGTCCAGATCTGCCCTGGGAGCTTCTACTTCCTGCAGAGAGCCCATGGATTTCTCCTCTGCCACCTCCTTGGCTGCGCCAAGCCACACCTGAAAAACGTACTGCACTGTGGTGCTTGGAGAAGGCGAACAGGAAGAGCACCAGAACGCAGAAGCCAGCTAAGGAGATGAGCTGCTCTGGATTCTTGGCCGTGTCCAAAGCCAGCCACGTTACCAGGCCTCCCAGGAGGAGCACATACAGCAGCCTGCAAAGGAACTCCCAAACTGTCACAGAGAGGCAGTCCCCACAGGGAGCAGCTCAGAGAGAGCAGGAGTTGACTGTGTGGGAGATGCCCTGCCTCCTCCCTGCTCACCACTTCAGCCACGGCCAGGACTTCTGCAAGCATTTCCAAAGGGGGCTGAGGAGCGTCAACACCTTTGCCCCACAGTACTTCTTGAAGAGGCTCCAGCACACGAAGAAAATGACCACAGCGGTGATAACGACCAAGGCGAGGGCTCGCTGGAAGTTGAGCCAACACGCCGCAATGAAGTAGCACAGGTAGGCTAGGGAAGGTATGCAGGGGGTCAAGAACACCAGGACCATGGGATCATGGATTCACAACACTTACTGGGGACAACAATGAGGTCTGCTTCCTCCAAACATCCTTCCCTAGCCACTCTAAAGGCTCTCCTTTGTGTACGGGATGAGGAGGAAGCAGACTGTGGGGCTGATGAGATGCAGCCTCCATGCAGGTGGCAATGCTTGGATGCTGCATGGGCAGCCAAAGGTGGTGGGAAGTCCTCACCTGCTCCAAGGAGCCCCCAGAAGACCCTCCGCAGTGCCTTGGCATGAGCCTTGCAGAATCTCTTTGCCTTGGAGGCTGGCCGCAGGGCCTTCCTGGGGAGAGTGAACACAAGAGGTGCAGGTGGATCCTAAAGATGAGCCCAATTTCAAGTTTGCTATGACCACTGGAGATATGTCCGTGAATGCATCTCCAGGGATTATCCTACCTGCAGTACAAAGCAACTCTCCCATTCCCTTCTCGTCTCTTCTCATTCCCACCACGTGGACCACCACGTTCCTCACAGAGCTCCTCCTCGCCCTGGAAAACATCATTAACCGGAGTGCCCCAACTGGCTCCTGTGTCCCAATGGGGGTGAACGGGGAGGTTTACCAGGGAGCTGAAAGCAGGGTTGTCTATGCCCTTCTCAAGGCTGTCCAGGGTTATCTGGTTTCCTTCCATCTCTAGACGTGCCATTGTTCCACTGTGTTAGAGACATGGCATGGCAAGGGACCCACCAGCTGGGAAGACAGAGCCTGGATCAGTGCCAGAGGGACAAATGTCTGCCCCCAGTTTTCGGTCTGGGGTCTCTGGGGAGGAACAGCGTTTGCAGGAGGGATTCAGAGCAGCTCCTATGCCAGCAAATCGAGGGGCCATCCTGTAGGGCCCTCCAGCTGCAGGACTGGGTGTGCTGGCCCACTGTTTCCCTGCCATCTAGGAGGGTCTTCGCTCTCCCCTGCTTCCCAAGGATTACAGGAAAGTGTCAGACCTCAGTGATGCAACGAGAGCCAGCACCCCTCCTCCAGGGCAGAGCCCTTTACAAAAATGGGAGATTCTGTACAAACCAAAATTGGCCGCCTCCCTCACCAAGAGCTCCCAGGGAAACCAAATGCCCTTCAGTCGAGAATAAGGAAGAAAGTCTTTGCATGCTGATAACTGGAACAGGGCAGGAGGATCACGTAGGAATAAACAGAGATTTGCATGGGAATGGTCTTAAAGGAGGATTGTGCTGGGAGAACTGGTCCAGCAAAGCGAGAAAAAGCAGTGTTAGCCAAGTGCAGATCTGCCGGAGCATCCCGTTGGGACACCTGTGCCTGGAGAAGGATGGGAGAAGAGCAGAGCAGCCGCAGGGAAAGCAATGGGTGACGGCGGGAGGACAGAGGGTAGCATGAGGGGTCCTCACGTGGGGACAGAAAAGGAGGCAGAGGGGGCAGGGCCACCCTCGCTTTGTTGCAGTGAGGGTCCACTGTGGGCAGCAGAGCCCCTCGAGAGCTCCCAGGACTCAGAACTCCAGAAAAAAATCCACCACCCAGGAGCCCCCTGGGCACCCCCCAGCGCCGCACCACCAACCTGTTGGCACACCCCCAGCCCCCGAGCACGGCCACTCGCTGCCCCCTCGCCCCCCACGTCCCTTCCCCGCACTCACACTCCGTCCCGCAGCGCCCGGCCCGGCCCGGCCCGGCCCCGCAGTTATCCATTAACCACTCGGTCCAAAGAGCTCTGGAGCACCCGCAACAGCACCACAGGGATGCTTCCGCTCCGCTGAAATAACAAACAACACTGCAAGAAGAAATAAAGCTGGGGAAACGCCGCAGCGGTGCAAAACCGCACAATGCAAAGCGACGTGGTGGTGCAAAGCCGCACCACGCAGGTGGATGCGGGACGGACGCGAGCGAAGTCGGGCACCATTTGTTCAGCGGGAGCGCAACGAGCAGCGCTGTGCGGGTGCACGGGGGTGGCGCACCACGCTGCCACACCATGGCGGGGTTCGGCAACGCACTGCCGGACGCGCGGTGCCGTGTGCGCGTCCGCCTGCGGGCCGGGCCAGGGGCACCGCACAGTCCGTGCTGCCCTGAGCGCCGCGCCCGCCCACATCCCTTAAGAGCGCCGCCGGCGCCGAGCAACCGCACAGCCCCGGTAGCGCGCCGTGATCGTATAGTGGTTAGTACTCTGCGTTGTGGCCGCAGCAACCTCGGTTCGAATCCGAGTCACGGCATCGCCTCCGCACGGCGGTACCACGGCACACGGGCTTGTATTTTTTTCTCTTATTTTCTCCTCTCTTTTCCTCCTTTTTTTTCTCTTTTTCTCTTTTCCTTATCTAGTTCCTTCTTTTTTTTTTTTCCTGCTTCTTGTCTATTTTCCTTCTTTTTTCTTTGTTTCTTCTTTTTTTCTCCTCTTATTTTTTCTTTCTTTTCCTTTCTTTTTCTCTTTTCCTGCTCTTTTTCCTTTCTTTTTTTTCCCCTCTTCTCCTTCATACCCCGAACGGCGACTTCCGAGAGCCGCAGCGGGTGGGAAAGCAGGGCCCGCTGCGAGAGAGAATAACATGAAAAAGGTTGACGCGAGCAAGTAGCGAGCGCGGGATCCACGGCGAAAAAGAAAACACGAGCCCGTATGCCGTGGTACCGCCGTGCGGAGGCGATGCCGTGACTCGGATTCGAACCGAGGTTGCTGCGGCCACAACGCAGAGTACTAACCACTATACGATCACGGCGCGCTACTGGGGCTCTGACACCACAAGCTGTCCGCACAGCTCTTACGGGTGAGCCGGGCTGATCTCACCGTGACGTCATTGCCCCGCCCCCACCCCGCAGTGCTCTGGCAGGGGAGGGTCGTGCCTTGTCTCCATGGCGATGCAGGGTGAGTGGCAGCTCCATCCACCAATCGGCTGTGGGCCCCTGCGCGGGCTCTGCCGCGGGACCCGGCCTGACCCTGCCGGGCCAGCAGCTCTCCGCCTCTGTATCCCGCTGCCGCTTCCGCTCCTCACCTCGGCTGCACCCAGCCCCAAGGAGCTCGGAGGTGCGGAGGAAGGTGCGATGGGCATTTCCTGACCTCCTTTCGCCTGCATCCATCTCTTCCTTCCCTCGGCCCCTTGGCTGCCGACTTGCCCCGGGCCCTCGGTGTCTGTGGCAATCTGTGCTCCGGGAGATGCTCTGCAGGACACCGACCCTGGCAGCGCTGGGCCTGACAGATAAAGCGCTCTTTGGGGGTATCCCAGAGTGGGGTCCCAGCACAGGAAGGGTGCGGAGCTGCTGGAGCGGGGCCAGAGGAGGGCATGGAGATGCTCCCAGGGCTGCACACCTCTGCTATGGAGACGGGCTGAGGAGCTGGGGGTGTTCAGCCTGGAGAAGAGAAGGCTGTGGGGAGACCTCATTGCGGCCTTCCAGGACTTGAGGGGAGCTTACAAACAGGAGGGAGAGCGACTCTGTGTATGGTCTGGTAGTAATAGGACATGGCTTTAGGCTAAGAGAGGGGAAATTTAGGTTAGACATTAAGAAGAAATTTTTTACTCAGAGGGCGGTGAGGCACCAGAACAGGTTGCCCAAAGAGCTGTGGGTGTCCCACGGAGCCCTGGGCAGCCCGATCTGAAGAGTGGCAATCCTGTTCAGGGCAGATGGGGTTGGAACTGGATGACTTGTAACGTCGCTTCTAACCTAAGCCGTTTTACAATTCTGTGATTCTCAGGCTGAGCTAAGTGACTGCCATAGCCTTGATCCCAGTTCTTAGCCCAGCATGGTGTTTACCTGGCTCTGTGCCGGACACTGCACATGGAGTGCACATGGAGCTGGTTTCTCTTTAGGTAGGCACGATGGGGCTCATGCTTTGGATGCTTAGCCATCAGAATAGCAATGACCTCAGCTGCTGGAGCAGGACCCGTGGAGATAAACACTGTGGTGATAAAGAGGAACTGGCCTAACATGGAAGGGAGCAGAGAGGTGGCAAGTGGATGCAGAGATAAAAGTTCTGAGGGCCTGGCTGGTGTGTAAAGAGGAGGCTTGGAGCTGCTGTTATCCGTCGCCGGCATTGCTGGCCCTGTCCCAGCACTGCTTCCTACCAATGGACTGCCTTCCCCAGTGGGATTTGGATGTGATTATTCCTAATTGAAATCACACCAGGTTTTCAGGACCCCAGCAGCCTTTTCCTGCATGATTTTGCCCACAAGGTGTTTCTGGTAGTTTGGACCTGCAAGGATGTGTGGGGGAGAAGGGACGCATGGTATCAGGGCACTGTTCATCTTCTGAGTGGTTTGATCCCGTTGGGCTCTGCTCAGCACCTAGGCAGGATGCTGAGCTCCTCTGCTCTTCCCACCCTCTGTGTCCCCTGGTGGCTTTCCTCCTAGCCTGTAGGTTGTTCAATGGGATTGTAGAAGTGCCTGCTGGGGCAGCAAGGCAGAGAGTGCAGCTGAGCCCAGACGTTGCCACTTCATGGCACATACATAAATCTTGCAGCTGGCACAGAGACAGGAGCAATTCATCACTGTGCTGCTGTCTTAGCTGCTCAGCCCCTTGAGCAGCCTCTCCAGCTGTTCCCTCAATGGAGCAGCCCCCAGCCTCACTTCTCCACCTCAAGGAGGCAGAGCCATCCCCACTGCTGCCTCTTTCGGTCCTGGTGCTGTCTTGGGTTCCTAAAACGTCCCTGGGAAAGGTGCTGGTATCTACAAGGGCAGGATGGATGCTCATGGCTGCAAGCAGGCACTCTGGCTTTTACAGGTGATACAAAACTGTACACTCACACAGGCCAGCACCGTCATACTCGGAGGCCATAAATGCAGCTTGAAATTTGCTCTGCTGCTGTCAGCTCACCTTCTTTCCTGAGGAAATCAGAGTATCTCCACTGACTTCTACCACCTAGTCCTATATCCCATGTTACCATACCGATGGTCACTGCTGGGCAGGATGCAGGAGCAAGGAGAAAGGTCTGGGTTGATTTTAGAGGAAAAAGTTAAGGTGGGATCTGGGACGAAGGAAAGCACATCTGAGCTGTGTGGGATGGTACAAGCAACCTAACAGGGCTCTGGCCCTTCCCTCCTTCTCCCCATCCTCTTCTACTTCATGAGATCGAGGCTTTTGTTCCCTACCGTTGATAATATCTGCATGTTAGATCTGATTGCTCTTGGAGATTCTTGTCTGTATCATTTAGATTTGTTTCAGACAAAAGTTACATGTTTGACATGATCAGGACTCTTCTTCTGGCTGTTAAAATCCATCTGGGCATGGACCTGGGCAGTGCTCTAGGAGTCCTGCTCATGCAAGGGGTTGGACATAATGTTCCCTAGAGGTCTCTTCCAACCTCAGCTGTTCTGTGCCGCATGCCAGGGACTGAAAGATAAGCACTCAAGCTTTTCTTGACACGAATTTTCAGCTGTGACACTCTCGAGAGGCTTTATGAGCCCACAGCAGGGCATAAGATATTCTTCTGGTTCTTTTCCCCGTCTGCCAGCACTACTTAGGGCAAATGTACAGGTTATAACAGGTGGATTTTGTGGTTTTTTTTTCTGTTCTGAGATCTCCTTGCCTGGCTCTAACCTCCAGAGATAAAGGGAAATGATACCCGAAACACATGGAGCAGAGATCCCATAAAGCTGTCACTTCTGACCTGCAGGGAACACAAAGCACACTGAGCTGTTTCCTGGTGGGTCCAACATCCAGCTGGAGATGGGATGCAGTGAAAGTACCCCAGGGGAGAGCGAGCTGCGCCCCAGCACTGTATAAATGCTGCCACATGTCTGTCTGCTTGGTTCCAGCTGCCAGCCCGAGCTCTAGCTCTGCCTTTGTTTGCATCGCAAGCAGGAGCCTCCTCCTGCAGCAGGGATGTACAGCCTGCACACAGCCACCTCTTCACCCCTCTCTGTGGTGCTGAGAAGGCAGAAAACAGGCAGCTACCTGCTGCCGTGCAGCCTGTCCTGCACTCACCTCCCTGCCACTCGCATTCTCCTCCGAGTTCACCTTCATTTTCTGCCTTTTGGAAACATGGGGCTGGACTGGTGGCAAAATCACCTGCATGGGGGGATGGTCCCTGTTTTGCCCTTGTGCACCATGCCCATCTCTGATGGCTGATGATGTCCCCTTTAAGAGATACAAGGAGGATGCCAGAGGTAGTGCACAGCCCCTACACAATATAAAGCCAGAGAGCATCAGTGTGTGGATGGTCTCAGCACTATGAGTGCAGCCACTGCAGCAATCAACCCCCTATTAATAACTTTCTGGGGTGCTTGGGTCCCTTGGCAGCTCCCGAGCACCATCCTCTGCCCGGCATATCGTGCTGACTGAGCTGCAAATGCTCTACCTCCTTAGTTTGCCCTGCCTCGGATCGATGAGTGCAGGCAGCTTCGATCAATTCCACTTTACCACTTGCTATCAGGTTCAGATCCACACTCTCCCAGCTGGTCCCAGCTTCCTTTGTTCATTCAGGAGAGGAATTTGGGCAGCCCATTCCACTTGGAGACTGCTGTGCCTTTGCAGAACTAGTTCTGCAGATGCAGCTGTTCCTCCCTGCCCTCCCTGCCACCCTGAGAACCCAGCGCTGAAGGGCCCAAATTTGTGCCAGGCAGGACTCAGAGCACGTTAGTGTCAGTCTGGCTGGCAGTGTGAGGGCGGATGGCTCGGTGAAGCTGTGAGAGCTGCATGATGGTTGTTGCCACTGAGCTGGCATCTGCCAAGAGGTTTTCCTGTCACAAGCCTGGTTTTCCTGGGGAAATACCAAAAGCAGCTGCAGCATGCTCCCATGGTTTGGCTTTCCAACCCCACTGGCAGCGAATGCGGCTGCAGCTCTCAGGGGCTTGAGCCCCTGCATGATGATTTTACAGGAAAACAACAACATCAACGAGTTTACATAGAGGATGTTCAGAAATTTCCCTCAGACCCACACCTGTTGATGAGAGAAATGTTTTGCACGATGTCCATCGTTCCTGATGCAATCTTTCTCTTGCCTTTCTCACCTAGCTCTCTTGCTGGCCAGTTTCCGGGATGCAGCACCCAGATCTGCAGAAATGAAATTTCCCCACGGCTCTCCACACCTCATCCAGTGTTAATGAAATAACGGGGCACACCAGAGCACAGCTGTGAAGCTCACAGCCGTGGATGGGCTGTCTGTGCTGCAAGCGGAGGCAGTGAAGGTGTGTGGTGGGGTGAGAGCAATGTGCCTCATTGGCAGATGTCTGTCAATGAGTTGTTGACACTTCTTTTGGTCAGTTAGCATCGTTTTAATGATATTATCAACCGATTAATGATTTATTTTGACAGAAAGGTTGGGGAGCTGCAAAAAATGTCTGCACAGATTTGCTCCACTTACTAAATGTGCATGCTTTGGGCATATCCTGCATGCCTGGACAGACAGCATCTGAGTGGCCTGAATGCACTTAGAAAACCCAAGTCTGCATCGCTTATGTGAGTGTAGATGCAGAGATGTCTGCGTTACGCTGCTTTGGAGGAGCAACGCGTCCGACTGGATACGGGATGTGGCGTGGGCCCATGTTGTCTGCTGCCTTCCACCAACAAATATCTTGGTCTAAATACAAAGACTTGCAGGACTGAAAGATTTCTTTCTGTAGATTTGTCTGATTTTGTTCCTAAACCATGCAGCATTTGCAGCAGCCCATGGAAGGAGGGTGTCTCCTCATGCTTACCCCTCATCTTCCACTCTCTCCCCACTGCCCTGAGCTGTGCAGGTCTCTGCCCTGTGCCCCTGTTTTTCTCTTTTCTATGCCAAAGAGCCTCAATCCATCACACACTCCACATGCAGAACCTTGGGTCATCCTGTTGCCCTTGTCTGCACATTTTCCTGTTTTGCTGTACTCTTGGAAGGGGAGGACCAGGACCACACAAGGGGAGGTGGGTCTGACCCAGAGAACAGTGATGCCTCTGACGCATTCTCTACCTTTTCCTAACCCTTCCCAAATCAGTTTTGCTGAGAAGTTTTGCAGTTTTGGCCTCCACTGAGTGCTGAGGGGACGTTTTCACAGCTGTCAGAGCTCCTGGCCTCAGAGCACATCACTTTAGACACTGAGGTCAGGCTTGGTTTCCCTACGTGTGTCACTTCGCTGACACTGGCTTTCATCTTGCTTTCTTGCCAAGCTGCTCAGGCTCTCAAAAGTCCTCCTGCCATTCTTAGCACTCATCTGCAGTACCCAGAATAATTCAGTATTATTAGCAGATTGTGTCACTTCTCCACTGATCTATCGTCAAAGGATCAGCTCGTGGAAATGCAGGTGACCTCTCAGCTGGATCTCTCTCAGGCGCCTGCTGCTTTTTCCATGAAAGCCACTAGCTTTGGAAGAAAGAAACCTCCTTTAAAAGAGCTGTGCTGACTCTTCCCCAGTATGTCATATTTACCCATCTGTCCCCTAACGATGCCAGTTTCCTGCTCCTTATGCCAGTTTTTGTTCATTTGCAGAGAACAGATGTGTCACTTATCAGTCTGTGGCTCCCTGGCTGCCTCCTTGGAAGCACTTTTGGTGTCGCAGTTTCCCCCTCCCAGTCCTCATGTCCCCTGCTGTACCCAGAGCTCAGGGGAAGCTCTGCATGGCTGGCAAATATACGGTCATCTCTGCTTGTGTAGGGTGGCTCCAAGGACAGAAGGAGCTGGAGGTAATACAGATATTTGTGAGCTTTTATTCAAAGCTGTGGAAGAACCTACTGAAGGTTCACAGGACCGCATGCACCCCTGAAATCCAGGGAGGTGCTGGTCTCAGTGCCTGACTCAAGTGATGATGGTGGCAAGTGTCAAATGCTAAATCAAGGCCCCACATCCCCTGCGGCTGAATCTTCTTCTTATGCCTCCTTCAGAGCACGCAGGGGCAGAGATGTTCCCCTCTGAGTCATCAAAAACCCACAGTCATGAATTGGGCACCAAACCCAGGCCTCTGCTGCCTGTGGAACCTGCAGGATATTGGGCTTCAGCCACTTAAACTGGAAGGGCACCAAGAGAACCATGGGGACTGTGCAGCCTGGGCCCTTCCAGACCCCAGACAAGGTCCCATGTCCTCTTTTTGGCCTGGTAAGCAAAACAGGGCTCCCATCCCCAGTTGCAGATGAGCCTAAGGAGCGCTCAGACCAGCTGAAGCAGCTCCTCCCATCAGCCAGGAGGGCGGATGAGGGCTGAGGGCATGCACAGGGCTGGCGGGGGCCCAGAAGGCTTTACCTGGCTTTCTCTTCCTGGTGCATGTTCCAACCTGCTTGGGAAGCATTTACACAGGAAATGGTGAGAGAAAGGGCTGTGCTGCGAGCCCCGGCCCAAAGGCAACTGGGAAGAGCTCCTGGATCCTCTTGAGATAGAGGCAGACGGCAAGAGATGAAGGGTGGGAACAGAGTTCCTACCAAGGCCTCTATAAGATGACCTCCCATCTCACCTCTTTTAGTACCCCGTGAGCCAAACATCACTTCTGCACGGCCATGGAGTGCTCACCTTCCGGCCAAAGGCTGCAAATGATGGCTCCACTGCCATCTTCCCTGGAGCCCAGGGCAGCATCCTGCCAGGGGCTGCTTGCCGTGGCTGCATGAGGGAGCAGACAAAATGTTGAGTCTGGCACACACGCGTGCTCCTGGTCCTCTCCCATCTGTCAGCTCTGTGCCCCTTGCCAAGTCCTGCACAAGCAACGCTACGTGACAGCCATCTGTCACAGGGCCTGGCCACGTGGCCTCACAGATGGAGTGGCATTGAGGCCACGTATGTGGCACCCTGGCCGATTGCTGTGGTGCAGGCATCAACCCTGGGTCCCAGTGTGCATCAGAGACGATGGATATAAACACTTTGGGCACTGGAGCAACACTAGATACAGCGAGAGACGCAGATGGAGCTCAGCTTTGGCAGCGCGAATGCAGAAATCTGTAGCTGCTTCTTAGAGCCTGAAACACACCGCCAAGAATGGAGAGATGTTGCCTGTGTCTTGTCAAGACTGCAGAAAAAATACGAGTGTGCTGAGCCATGTGGGGTGCAGAGCTCAGAGCGCCCTTCAGATCTCTCCCAGCACAGAGGCGTCTCCCGAGGGGCTCCCACACAGCTCTGCCCTCCTCATCCTGCACACCGTGCCGCTGTTGAGCTGCTCTGGGCTCATCCCTTAAGAAGGGGAAGCCAACACTGCTCAAAGCTGAAGGCTCAGGTGGGTCCTGGGATGTTCCTCTGCGATGTCCCTGTGGCTGCCTCACCAAGGAGGGATGCAGCAGTGCGGGATGGGAAGGAACAGCCACTGCCATTCCCCCAGCATGGCGGTGTTTTTAAAAAAGCTGCTGCCGCAAGCTGGTCCCTCCTTGGCCACCTCCCAGAGGACGCAGAGCGTGTGCTTTGCCAGCCTGAGGGCTGAACGAGAGCCACTGGTAGCAGATGTTGCTGAACATCCTCCTTGGCTACTGACAGGCAGTGGAAGCGCTGCCACTCATGTGCCACCAGCCCTGCATCCTGCTTCCTTCCCACTGCCGCACAGACAGATTGAGAACCTCTGTCTTTTCTGCATTTTAATAACTATTTCATCATCTCCATCTGCCAGGATGGAGATGATTAGCGGCTGCCCGACCTCAAATGCTGCCTTGTGCTCAACCTGTGCGTGGCAGGCAGCTTTTCTCCTCCTGAAGTCTTTAGTATCCTGAATTCCCTACGCTCTGAATTTCCTAATCTTGATCGCTTGGTGCTGTCTGGTTGGGGATCTGGCGGGTTTTCTCGGGTAGAAGCAAGCAGTGTGTGCTACTGCTTTCCAAACAGCCTCCCCAGAGAGCGGGCACCACTCGGCGCAGCCTTCCCGTACATTCAATCTGCTCCCACTTCTCGCTTGCCGCCTTCCCGGCGGCTCTCCCTCCCGCGCCGAGGAGAGAGGGGGCAAACCGGGAAGAAGCAGCCACCCCCGGGGGGAGCCCGCGGCGCCAAGGCGGGCCGGGTGGCGGCGGGGCGGGCCCCGCGGAGGGCGGGCCGGGCGCCAGGGGAGCGGGGCGGACCCGGGGGAAGCGGGCGGGGCGCGGTGGGAGCCGGGCTCGGGGAGCGGAGGGGGGGGGAGTCGTGCGCGCGGCTCGGAGCGCCGCTCGGAGCAGCCGGCGCCGCGGCTCCGGCAGGTGGCACTGGCCGCCTCCCTCGGCCGCCTCCCCCGCTCCCCCCCCCCCCCCCGGCCCGGTCTCCGCCGTCGCGCTCAGTCCGCCGGCGCCGATGCTACTGAACGGAGCGGCAGCCGGCTCGGAGCGCGGCGGCGGGGCCGGGGCCGGGGCCGGGGCCGGGGCGGGCGGCGGGGCGCCGCAGTGCGTGGGTACCATGGCCCGCTGGCTCCGCGAGCACCTCGGCTTCCGCAGCGCCAAGCCCGCGCCGCCCGCGCCGCCCAAACCCGACTACCGCGCCGGGCCGCCGCAGCCGCCCCCGCCGCCGGGAGGCGCCGCCGAGCCGCTGGCCTCGGCCCAGCCCGACATCGTGGCCGCGTACCGCCTGCAGAAAGAGCGCGACTTCGAGGACCCCTACAGCGGGGCGCCGCCTCCCGCCGCCCCCGACGGGCCACGCTACGTCTCGCCCAAGCACCGGCTCATCAAGGTGGAGGCGGCCGAGAAGTCCCCCGCCGGCCCCGCGCCGCCCCCCGCCGCCCCCGGCTCGCCCCCCGCCGGCCCCGAGCCGCCCGACGAGCCACCGCAGGAGGTGAGTGCCGCGGCGGGACCCGAGGGCTGCCGGCGCGTCTCCGACGGGTTCCCCGCGCCTCCCAGCGCTGGGATCTCCTCGGAGTTGACCCGCGGAGCTCGGGACGTCTCCCCAGGGCCGGGCCGCCTTCCCCGGGCCTCCTTCCCCGCAGCGCGGTGAGCCTGCCGGGGCCTGCCCGGCCCGTGCCAGCTGCTTTGTCGGAAAGCGGCCGTGCCTCTTTGTCTGCCGCCTCCGAGCTGGGGATGGAGAGGAGGCGAGAGCGGTCACCGGGCCGGCGGCACAGAGACGGTGCCAGCGACGCACCCGTGGCAGCGGGCGAGAGTCCGACAGGGGACCGCGCAAATTCGGGCAGGAGGGCTCGCGGGCACCCGGCGGTGCTGCAAGATGGGGCCTGCCGGGCGAACTCCTTGCAGATCGGCCTGGTGAAGGAAAGGAGGGAGTTGTTGATACAGCAGTGGCAGGCTTGGGCTTGGCGTCACCTGACACGCCGGAGCAATGTGCGCCGAGCGAAACCCGGTCAGGGAATGCTGGATGCAGGCAAACAACTTGTCGCCGGTGGATCTCGGGAAGTTGCTCTTAGTGCATAATTGCTGTTCGAAGGTTTGCAGCGGGGCCCGTTCAGCTGTGATCCCACGAGCTGCCTGCAGCAGAGCAGGGGTTTGGTTTGCTGGGGCCTCTGGAGCGTTATTCCTCCTGATGGCAGGGGGACGTGTGGTGCTGCAGCCCAGGGACTGGGCTGTATCCATTGGAGTGCAGTGAAGAGCCGAGGGCTTAGAAGCGGCTGGGGAAGCCCAGGTAACAGCATGGGTCCAAAGAAGGCCCTTCATCATCACCCAGGCAGACGGCGGTGAGGTTATCTTCAGATCCTCCCCCTTGATGAGGGGGGATCATTCTTTAGGGTTCTTATGATGGACGGAGGTAGTGCTCCAAGGGCTCGGTGAACTGGACATAAGCCCGTTAAAGCTAAAGCCATTTCCCTGGAGGAGCAGCGGTGCATCCACCACAGGGAGCCCTTCTGCTGGGCTCAGGCACCCTTTCCAGCCCCCTCCCATCTGCTGGCTGGGCAGTGGGAGGGTTCCCTGCCCGCAGCACGGTGGGGTTGCTCGCTGTGTCCCTTGTGGAAGTGGCCCAGGAGGACTGAGGATGGTTGCTGGAAGCTTGCTCACGCTTGTGATGGCTGTGTCAGGGTGTTCTGGAGCACATGGCACCGGGTGAATCGTCACAGCTTTGTGCATTCCGTGGGATGGGCGGCATCCTGTAATGACGTGCTTAGGGCATGCTCTGCAGCAGCTCACGTTGCGTTATAAAATGCTCTGGGGGTGGTGGGGACCAGCACATGTCCTCCTCCCTCTGCTTGGTCCCTGTGCTCTGTCCCACACAGCTTGAGCAAGGGATGGACTTTTGAGATGTGTCTTCTGCCACGCGAGGAACAGCATTGCCAGGGTTTCCTTCGATGCATGTGGGACAGATCCATCCTGTCCTTAGTGGGGGACCCCCCCTCGTGGCACCACTGTACCTGAACCCAGGTGACACCTTGCTTGTCCTTGTCCGCTGTGGGATCTCCTCTTTGGGCCGTCCCAACGGGGGCAAGAGACCACCACATGGGCATGTGTGGCTCCGGGTTTGCCAACATGCTTAGGGCCAGCCCTGAGATGTGAGGCTCCTGATGCGAAGCTTCTGCTGGGAGCGCAGGGTCAGCACCGTGGTGTGTGGGAACGGCTGGCCAGGAAGCTCCTGGGCGTGTGTCCTTCCTGCCAGAGCCTCCAAACTGAGTCATCCTGCAAGATGCTGTGCTGTCCGCCCCGGGCTCCCCGCACCTCCTGTGCCCTGGGTGCAACCACGTCCGGCTCCCGGGGCAGGGAACCAAGCCCTTCTCCTATGGCCAACGTTTGTTTTACTTTTGGGTTTGGCTTTAGTGCCTGCCAAAAGCTGAGCTGGGTTGATCTCCTTGGGGAAAGGGTCCCAGAGGTAAAATCAGGGAAATGTTGCACCCAAAGGAGAGGGTGAACTTGGGTGAAGTTGTAACTCAGAGTGGCTCCAGTGGAAGGTGCTGCATGTGGAGGAGCATCTGAGGTGCTGTGCTGGTGTCCCGTCTCGTCTGAGTCTGCTCTGCATTGATGGGGTGGGAGAGGGAGGCTCCGGGAGCAGTGCCAGCAGCAAGCCAGGTGTCAGGCTATCTAGTAAAACACATCTAGGAAATGGGGTTTGTGGCAGGCTATAATGCAGGCGGGTTTGGCAGAAGAACAAGCAGGCAACCCCTTCCTGACCCTGCTGCCGTTGTGGAGCCAGAGAGCTCATTGCAGGGGGTGAGGGAGTGCTGGGCATGGTGCCTCTGGTGGCACAGAACCTACCAGGGACTGCGGGCAGCCGAGCAGCTGCATGTTCCCTGATGACTGCTGGGGTTTGCTCTGGGGGTGATGCTCTACTGCTTGTGGGAGAGCTGCCCCTGAGTGAGCGGGAGCTGCCCGGTCAGCCCTGGAGGGAGATGGGTGGTGGACAAGGCACTGAAGAGCTGTGGGGGTGTTTACAGCTCCAGTTCCTGTCCCCTTTTCCTGCGGTGTTTTGTTGCTCCAGGCTATTGTCACTTTTCACAGGAAGGAGGAAAGAGGTGTTTTGTTTTAAACCCATTAATCGGAGAGCAGCCCAGTTCTGTCACTGGCTGTGGTGGGGGTGACAGAGTGCACCGGTGAGGACAAACCTTGAGCCTGTTGTGTTTTCCCCGTGAAATCATACGCAGGAGGCTCCTGGTCCTGTTTCCTGCCAACTCTTGGTTGCTTGCGGGTCCCCTCCTGCATCACTTGGGATGCATGGGGATGCTGCAGGGGCCTGAGAGGGAAGAGAGGAAGCTACAGGCTGCTCGTAGTCCTTTTGCTAAGAGATGCCTACAGATGTGCCTGCAGGAGCCCTGACAAATAACCAGTGAGCTCCCAGTTTCACCAGTGCCTGCCAACGTCCCTGAACTGGGACTCAGGCTGCCTAAGAAAACACGGCCGAGCTGAGAGCCCTGCTTCTGCAAACAACCTTGCTGAGGCATCTGTGTGGGCGCCAGTGGCTTTGCTGGTGCCAGGCTGATGCTAACGGAGGAGGCCGGGCTGCCTTCTGCTGTGCTTGGCTCTGGCCCAGCTTCTGGGACAAAGGCTGGAGTGTTTCCACTGCTGAGAGCTTCGTGCGGGTGCCTGGAAAGCAGTGGGCTGCCAGCACCTGCTCTGCAGGGTTGCAGAGCCCGCTTGGAGCCTTCCTCCAGAAGGATATACAAAAGAGACGGGTGGAGTGGCAGCAGCCCAGGGCTTCTGCTGCCAGGACTTGGAGGCTCATCTGTCCCCATGGGGCTTGAGATCCCAGCTGCTGCTCTGGGTGCTCCTCGTGGTGAGGTGGTGGCATTTGAAAGGGCTTCAGCTGGTCCCTATCCCCCTGGAAAGGCAGGGAATGGCCTAACCTTTCTCCTGTCCTTCCCTTTTCCAGCTGGCTGTCCTGGAGGACTACGCAGACCCCTTCGATGCTGCGCAGGTGGCTGGTAGCCAGGCAGGGGTGGAGAAAGTGGCAGAAAATGATGGGTATATGGAACCGTACGAAGCCCAGAAGATGATGGCTGGTAAGGTGGAAAGCACTGTGCAAGGGCCACTGCGCTCTTCCATTCCCTGCTGCTCTGTGAATTTAGTGGCCACTGCTCTGCTCCTTGCAGCCTGTTCTGGTACCAGGTCTCTCAGGGGTGGCCAACAAACCCAGATGGATGGCTGCAGGGGAACACAGCTGCTTTGCAGCCAAATTTTCACAGATTTACGTGTGTGATGGGTTGGCCACAGACAGAGCACTTGCAAAGGCTACATGAGTATTAAAGGCTCTTCAGTATTTCTGCTTGCAGTGCTGCCTGTGAGGCTGAGCCAGAAGAGACATGACATTTGATGCATCTGGCATAGAGCAAGATGGATGTGGAAGCTATTTAATTTGGTTATGGCTGGTGCAGAGCATGCCGTTGTCTGCTGCAGCAGCAGGGTCTCCCATGGTTTTGTTTATGACTTGAAAGCAGGCGAGGTGAGAGCATGTGCTCCCAGAGGCATTGCTCTGACTGCTGCAGTGCACACAGGGCTGCATGATCCAGGCTTTGGCTCTGCTTTCCTGTCCTGTGGTTTTCCTGGAGCAAATGGTTTCTCTAAAGCTCATGCAGCTTTTGGAGGACATTGCTGCTTTCTTGGAAGAATCAGCATCAACAAGGAATCTTCCTGTGTCTGTGGAGAGATTTTTGTTCTGCTCAAGGGAAGGGCATTTAGTTAAACACCACACTGTGGGGAGAGCAGGTATCCTGATGCTGGGAACTGTTCAGGACCCCGCTGTCCAGCAGCTGAGCTTCTTGTGACAGGCACTTGCTGGAGATTTGGGGCTCTCTCCATCACTCATGCTCCGCACCCTACATCACCCTGAAGTGAAACCAAGCTCTTTCATCTGGCTTTGGGGACTGTGGCCAAGCGAGAAGCTCACATTCTGTTCCATTTTCTGCTAGAGATCCGCCAGAAAGGCTTACGGGAGGCTCCATCCCGGCCGCTTCACCTCTATGACACTCCCTATGAGCCTGTCTCTGGAGGGCTGGATGTGGACACTGACTGCCCTGCCTGCCCGAGGCCTAGGGAATCTCGGTTGCCCGAGGATGATGAGCGGCCTCCAGAGGAGTATGACCAGCCCTGGGAGTGGAAGAAGGAGAGGATCTCCAAAGCCTTTGCAGGTGAGCTGGGATGGAGGCAGCTGGAATTTTGAGAAACGCCTACTGGTGCTGTGTAGCATTTTGCAGTGGGGAAGCTGGGATGGCGGTATCAGCCTCTGCATTTCTGTGTCTCAGGGAGTGATGTTTCACTTGCACTGTGGCTGTTTCTCTTCAGCAGGGCTTGTGGCAGCCAGGCTGGGTGGGCTGGAGATGGAGTTGCCTTGGCAGTTTGTCCAGTGCCATCTCCAACTGCCTGACTGATCAGCATCTCTGGTGCCAGCTGACTCCTGTCTCCCACCCGAAGTTACAGGGCTAGGGCTCCATCCCCAGCTCAGGAAGAGCTCTCCTTCCTTGGGATCTCCTTGCCCAGGAATGAGGGCTGGGCTGTCCCTGGCGGGCTTTGGCCAGACGAACGTCCATCCCTCTGACCTATTTATCCATGCTGCAGGATCGATTGTGTTTGTGTTTGTTAATGAGGAAATCCATGCTGTGCATTAGTGCTGGCTCCACTGCCAGCACTGGCTAATTGCCACGCTCTTATCTGGGATGCATTTGAATTGCAGCAGTGTGCATCCGTGCTGCTGCTGGTGTGCACAAGACATGAGCCTGTGATGGCAGTGGAGAGGCATGGAGATGGGGCTTGGGAGTGGTTCCTTTTGGATGAATGTGACCTGTGATTGTTCCTGTGGGTGACTGGGATTTCGGTCCTGACACGGCTGGCTGTGGGGCTGATGTCTGCAGCATCCTGAGCTGAAGATTCAATTGGGCTGGGTTTGTGCTGAGGTGTCTGTGGGGGATTTGCTCATTTCCCCTGGGGGAGGAGGTGCATTCACGCATCTGGCTCATGCACAGATGCTGCCCAGGATGCTCCAGGTTGGTTCTGAGTCTGGAGGGAATTTATGCATGGCAAAGCCAGTTGCGGTGCCATGGCATGCGCATAGGATCTCAGAGCATCCTGAGATGCAGGAATCTCCCTGCTGGTCCCCCTGCTGAGACACAGTGGTACTGGCACTAAGCTAATCCACTGCAAGCTGGGTCTGTACCCCCTTCCCTGCTGCTGCAGACTGCCTGCAGCCACTTCGTCGTAGACTGCTTGTCCTCCAGGAACCTGGCTGTCACCAGGAGCTCTGCTGGTTCTGGATGCCTGTCTGGGCACCCAGCACCCTTCCCCCTTCCACCCCCTTCCTCCTGTCACCTCCCTTAGCCCCATCTCTGCTGGTGGTGGCTGTGGGTCCCCTTGACCAGCACAGGGTTCCTGGGAATTCAGTCTTTACCCCTACAGCTGCTGTTCTTCTCAGAAGGTCTAGTGTTGCTGATGTTTTTTTTTCTAAGCCTTCTCTTTCTCTCTTTCTCTTTCTCTCTCTTCCTACCCCTCCCTCACCCCTCCTCGTATCCAGTTGAAATCAAGGTCATTAAAGACCTGCCGTGGCCGCCACCGGTGGGACAGCTCAACAGCGGTGAAACCCCCCCGGATGGCGAGGCCAGTGCCTCTGTCCCCCCGCAGCATGGCCCGCAGAGCTACGAAGACGCCAACGGTGGGTGTCGCATGACAGCAGGGATCCGGGGGGGCTGCAGCTGATGCCTGCTGGGACGCTGCCAGCTCTGTGCCACGCACTGCAGGTCCCCTTCTCCCCCATCCCCCCCCTTCTCTTCCTCCTCTTCCCCCTTGGCTTGCCTGTCCTGGGCAGGACACAAAGATGTTTGTCCTTGCCTCTTCCACGTCTCCAGTTACACGATGCCTTTGTGCCTGCGGTGGTCGAGCTGCACCAGGGGATTTTTCAGTGGCAGTTATTATCAGCTGTTTTGTTCCCTCCTCTTTGCCTCCAAATTCCCAGCATTTGATAGCTGCTTTTACCTTTTCTTTTTGAGCATTTAGTTGATGTTTTCTTGTGACTCTTTATACGCAGGTCCCTTATGGGCGTGGCACCAGCTAATTCAGATCCCACCACTGAAATTTGGGTTTATTTTTTTCTCAAGTGCATCACTTTGTCATTTAACACCGCTCTGTTTCATCTGCTGTTTCCCTGCCTTGCTGTTCAGTGACAGGAGATCCCTCTGGATTCCCAGCTCTCACTTTCACTATCCTGAAGAGCTCCATCTCCCTGGCATGCTTTTTCACCTCAGGTTTGCCTTGCTGCAGAGCCCTTTTTGTGCATGCTGGGAGGCAGAGCCCCCGCTAAATTCTTGAGCTCTGTTGGCCGTTTCACTTACAGAAGCCAATGACTGCAGCTTCTCTTTTGACCCATTATTAATTTTTTAAGGACCTTGCTCTGTAGTAAGGTTTTTTTACAAGAGCATTGTCTAAAGGGCTTCTGTCAGAGCCCACCCAGGCTGTCCGGGCTGGGCTGGCCTTGCTCACGTGAGACCGATCTGTGAGACATGACTTTGCAGCATGCTGTGCCCACCGTGCATCACTAACGCTGTTCCTGATGGGTGCCGCAACGTGCCAGCTGTGGACATCTGACTTCCTTATCTGCAATTACCCAATCCCTGCAGAGCTTCATACAGACCCCGGTGGCTCCTCACAAGGTTACGTGTGATGGCCCATGTTGCTTCGCAGGGACACCCCGCAGCAGCGTGGCTGCCCACGTGCCCTCCTGGTGAGGCCAAAAGCTGAGCTCATCCCAGAAAGAGAAGAGCCTAATGGAAAACTTCCTGCTTCTCTTTGTACAGCGAATGCAGGTGTCACGCAGAATTAATTTGTTTGCTGCACAGCCTCCTCCTTCCTCTGTCGTTTGTTATCCCTGCGGTCGCTCCGAAGACATCAGTTTGTCATTTTTCCTGGCTTTAGCAACACAAACGCTCATTTTCATTTTGACTCGCTTTGTTGTGTTAAGTTTATCTCGACGGAGTTTTGTGTTATTTTCTACTGTCCCTGTCTGGGGGTGACTTGAACTTCTTGAAGGATGTCTTCTCCATCCTGGGGGCTTGTTTTTAATATCCTGTTTAATCATGTGCATGCCTCTGCTGCTCTCTGACAGACGCTGTGTATTTCTTCTGAGCCTCTAATATGATGACTTTGTGCTGCTAGCAAATGCTTCAGCCTTCTGATTGTCTGACTTTTTAATGATTGTCCCAGTTTTTTAAGGTGATGAGTTGAAATTGAAGCCTGGCTGTTTCAGGCAAGGGCGAGCCTGTGTAAAAGCTGAACCTCTGCAGAGGCATGGCTTGAGCACCTCGTCCCCCATCTCCTCCTGGGAGAATCTGAACTGTGGTGTTTGCAGAGGGCTGAAAAAACTGTCCCAGGGAACAGAGAAGCTGCTCATCCTGAGGGCCAGGTCTGGCACACCCGCCCTTGGGGCAGTTGTGCTCTGCAGTGGCAGCCGCCAGCAGCTCTACCGATCGATAAGTAATTTGTGTGAGGGGGCTCGCTTGGCAGGGGAGCAATAATGAACTCTCTAGAGGAGGGAGAAACAATATTATTAATGCTGAAATCATCTTGCACGGAAATAACATTCAGTGGGAGGCTGGGTCCCCAGGGCACGTCTCGGTTAATCCCTCTCCTGCTTCTCCCTTCAGCTCCATCTTCCTCACTCTTCTTTTCAAGATTGGAGAGCCTCTCAGTACTAAATCTCTTGATGGAGATGCCTAATTGTTTGCTGCAACCACTGGATCTCGTTGCATTTGTAACGCACGTAAGCTCTCTGAGCTTATGAAACCTCCCTGGAAAATACTTCCAGGGGCTGGGGCTTGGTGAGAACCCCAGTCTGCACTGAGTCCTGGGGGTGGATGCTGCAGGGAGCTGCCCTGTGCTGTTCTCGCTTAGAGCATGGGGATGGGGCAGTGAGAGGGGACCCAGTGCGATGCAGCATGTCTCTGGCTGTCTCTGCAGCCTCCTTCCACGTGGGTACAGATGGGTTTGTTCGCAGTCCGTCAGCCTGTCCCTGCCACCACTGTGATGTCCATCTGTCTTGCAGGGCCATCAGAGGGGCTGGGCTATGGCCGCACCTCGCCCTGCAGGGAGGAGAAGGCCAGGACTGCCCTCAGACATGGTACCAGCAGCCTCAAGAGCACCAAGACACTGAGCGTGGAGCCTGGTCCCTTCCTTGGGGAGAGGATTGACCCTGCGCTGCCCTTGGAGAGCCAGTGGTGAGTTCCCATCTGCTCCAGGCAGCTCTTCTGTATGCCCATTGCTATCTTCTTGCCCTCACTTTCTTCCCCGGCACCGTGTTTCTGCCACCTGCTACTTGTCCCCGCTGCCCTCCTTAGTTTCCTCCTGTGCCCTGGTGCCCTCTGCCACCTGCACCCCTTACACCCAGCATGGAGATTGGCATTGCTGCTGCTGCGAGGCTCTGTGCTGCTTAGAGCATGCATGTAGCCAAGTCCCTCTCCTCCCCACAGCTGGTACCATGGGGCCATCAGCCGGACAGACGCAGAGACGCTGCTGAGGCTCTGCAAGGAGGCCAGCTACTTGGTGCGCAACAGCGAGACCAGCAAGAACGACTTCTCCCTCTCCTTGAAGTGAGTGAGTCTGTGCAACTTGGGGGACTGCAGCTGGGGTCGTGCTGCGCTGTCTTTGCAGAGGAGGTGATGTCGTGCGTGTACCCCCAGTGCTTTGGGGGCTTGGAACGCCGCGCTCCACAGGGCTGCTCAGAGACAACAGCAGGGCACTGGAATACGAGATCTGTGTTTCTTTGTGGGATGGCACAGGATTTTGACATTTGGTTTGGTGTCTGGCAGAAGCATCTCTTGGGAAGACTTGCAGAGCTAGAGGCACGCTGCTTTCCCCTTGGCAGTGCTCACAATCCCTCAGACGGATAAAATGATGTGCCCTATTACTTATTTGAATGTGTGTGATTACAGCTTCCAGCTTTGGCTTATTACTGCCCCTTTTTGTAGCTGAATTTCCTGAGAAAATGAAGTCTGTACAATCCTGTTATTTATGGAAATGTACCCATCCCTTCTTCCCCAGCCCTCTTAACTGCTGAAGCCGTTCCTCAGCTGCATGTTAGAGAGGGCGTTGCGCTGCTTTGATTTCTCAGCAGGGAAGCCTCACTCCCACAGCATGGCTGGGTTTCTGCTTGGGTCTGGGGGGGATCTTTGTACCTTCCCCAAATTTTCCACCTTCTCTGAGAGCCAAAGCTGCATGAAGCATTGAGGTACGTGCGCAGAGCTCCTTTCCCAGCTCCTTGGGGAGACTTGGGGCAGCCTGAGCCCACAAAAACAAAGCTGTTTCTGTCCTGAAGATTATGATGGATTAGCAAATACTTCCTTGTCCTTCTCCAGGACCAGTACATTAGCTCTCTTCCTGGCGCATAGGAAAAAAAAAGTATTGAGCACTTCAGTCATCCCTGCCTGACAGCAGCCCAGGTGTCCCTACCCTTTTCTCAATATACCCAATATTTTCCCAGTGGTCTCTGTACCTGCATTGCTCCCTGGCAAATTCAGCCTCCCCCATTTATTTCCCAGTGCCACAGTTGTGAATTAGATTGCTCTATCTCTTTTTTTTTTTTTTTCATTTTATTGCTGCCTTCAACACCAAAGTGGGGCAGATGTTTAGCTGAAAGAAAAAAAAAAAATCTGTCTTCCTTCTGTGCTTGTAGCCTTTAGATCAGACAGCAAACCTCTTGCAATAGCTCACTTTCATTTCTTTGTCAGAGTTTTTACTGATGCTTGAGTTTTCTCAGTAATATTTCCTTGCCTTGGGGCGTGAGCTTTTCTGAAGCAACAGCTTCTGCTGATTGGTGAGTCGTGTTGGAGGCCGTGGGATGTCCTCTCAGCCACCAGTGAGCCATTACGAGTGTCTGAGGGGTGGCGTCGGAGTTGGTGGGACTCCCTCCTTCTCCAGCGTAGCTACTCCCCAGGTCAGCTGGAAAGCTCTGATACTGCATATTTCCCCATTTTCATTGCTTCCCTACAATTCAGTCATCTGTTTGGATTTTTTTTTTCCCTGAGCCTTGTGGCGAGAATGACCAAGTCCCTTTCTCAAATGGTGCACGTGGGTGGGACGTAGCCTCACAGTGGTGTGCTTCTGCCCACAGGAGGCTGCGTCCCATCCAAGAGCTCTCAGGCAGTGTCCAAGGTCTGCGGAGAGCGCACAGCCTCAGGAATGTGATTTTTACTCTGTTGCCTTTCTCTATAGAGCCTTTTCAAGGAAGATCCCTTGGGATGCTTTTTATATAGCTCTAAGCTGCTTGCCTGCATCTATCTTTTTTTTTTTTTTTTGAACTCTTTTTCTTGAGGAAGGAGGAGTGGCTGAGGAGATGGTCTGAAAGAGTCATTTTGTGCTGCCTTAAAGGAAAGTGTGCACAAAAGAGAGCAGCAGCCAGGTGGCTGGGAGGTTTAACTCTGCCGTGACCACTCTTAACTGTGCTGCCCCTCGGAGTGCTGTGGGCAAGATTGTGCTGCATTAACTGCTCAGAGGATGAGTCACCCATGGCTCGTTCCTTCCTGGGGGCAGCTGAGGCTGTGGTATGGAGGCTGGGGGCTGTAGGTGGCTGTTGCATGGTGCTGAGGTCACAGCAGCTGCTGGCTGTGTTTGCTGGGTTTTCAGTGTGCTCCCTTGAGCATTTCCAGTCTCAGTCACATCCCTGAGCTTGCAACATAAACTCAGGGAGCAAATGGGGCAAAACCCACCTTTCTATGGACCTTGTGTGGCAGCTCTCCTCCTGCTCTGGATCCAGCACTAATCCTGCACTGGAGCCCTGTGTGTGCTCCCAGATAGCCCTTTCCCAGCAGGGTTGGCTCCCTGCTTCTCAGCTCCTAAATGGATTGCAAACCCATTCTGCTAATGCAGCCGCTCTGTCCATTACAGGCACCATCTCCAGCCGGGGGGATGGGACCGGCCTGCACAGCGCTGGATACGGCTCAGCATTGCTGATGAGGTCCTGTCTGCTTTTAAGTCATCAATATTTTGCCGTAATGTGCATTCCAGACGCTGCAGACAGGCTGTGGCTCTCCTCAGAGACGCAAATTAATAGCAACAGGGCCATTAGCCCGTCACTTGGAATCAGTGCTCGTGGCAGTATCTGCCTGCGCAGCCGCGTGTGGCTCAGTGCCTGTGCTGTGCCGGGAAATGGCCTTGCTATGCTGAGTGGGTTTTATGGGGCCTGCAGTGGTGGTGCAAGGAGGGGGGCACGAGCCTGCGTGTAGCTGGTCCCAGCCTAGAGGAGAAAATCCTGCTTTGCTGCAGCAAGGCTGGGGATGCATCAGCCTGACTTCTCCCGGCGTGGCTGCTGTGTGAGCTGGAGTGGATGTAAAAGGGGCTTCATCCCCACTGAGCTGGGAGCTTTAGGACTGGAAGACGATATGAGAAGGGCCATGGCTGCAGGGTGGGGGTCCGGGGCCCGCTATCTCCTCTAACCCTGCCTCTGTGTTTCCTTGCAGGAGCAGCCAGGGCTTCATGCACATGAAACTATCCCGGACCCAGGAGAACAAGTACGTGCTGGGTCAGCACAGCCCGCCCTTTGACAGCGTGCCAGAGATCATTCATCACTACGCCAGCCGCAAGCTGCCCATCAAGGGGGCTGAGCACATGTCCTTGCTTTATCCGGTGGCTATCCGCACCCTATAGCTGTCACCACGTACGAGCCAAGGTTGAGGCTGTGTGGACCTGAAGGTGGCCCGTCTGCAGGGCCGAACGCTGCTGTAGTGGACGGGCACCGGAGCAGCGAGCTGGGCACGGACAGTGCTGTTGGGGACTTTGGCAGCTAGACCCCTTGTCATGCTCTCTCCTGGGATTCCTGTGTGCCAGTGTGCCTGCTGGGATGGCGACAGGGAGAAGGAGCTGAGCAGGAGCAGCCATTTGCTGCCCTCACCCCCTTGGGAAGCAAGGACTGGAACTGGGGCCCCAGAGAGGACATGGGGGGAGCAAGGTTCAGGAAACGGGGGAGGAAGCATCCCTGGATGTCTCCCGAGGGCACCTGGCTCTGCCCACGTCCTGTGTGACAGAGAGGACACCCCTGGGCCTGGTGGCGAGGAGGCCGGTACTGTCACAGTGAGGTACAGAGGGGTAGGCTGCTGGGGCTCCCACCCGTGTGGGTGCTTGGTGCTCCTCGCCTTCATTTGCCAAATGTACATAGTAACCAGTCAGAGCCGCACATGCAGCACCACTGCCTAATAAAGCAATGGATGCACGGTCACCTGCTCTGCAGGGACTCTGTGCCCTCACCCCCAAAAGCTGGGTGGGGGGCTGGCACGGCAAAACCCTGCTAAACAGCAGGGAGGGGATTTTATTAAGCAAATTTTTTTCTTTTTCACTCTCACATACAGAGACCTGAGTGGTTCAGCGCAGTCATCAGTGACATGGGACAAAAGACAGCTTTCATGTCCTGAGTGTGTCTTTGAGATCCTTTGTGGGCAGCAGTAACAGAGTTTGCCTGTTATGCCTGGCTGAGGGGGATGCTCTTGAGCCTCCTTGCCTTGTTTTGCTTCACCTCTTGTAAACCTTAGGCAAAATCCCTGAATTTCGCAGGTTTGTCCTCTTCCCCTGGATGTGTAGTGGCTCTAGCCCTGTTCTTTGTCTTCTGGACACCTTGTCTCTGGGGCAGATTGTTTCTCCTCTTCCTATGTCTGAAGTTACATGCTCCCAGGACAAAGCTGATACTGCTGCTTTGCAGGGACAGTGGAGATGGTCCGTGGACCATGAGGACTTTGTTCAGGCTCTTGAGATTTTCTACACTCAGTCCATTGCTGAGGAATTGCTGTCTCAGTGGCCCATCATGGCATCGGGCTGCTGTGGGGGCCGTTGTGCACAGGCTGCGTGCTGCATGAAGCCTGCAGAAGCCGTGGTACTTTGTTCCCCGATCTTCACCCTCCACCACTCCTTAAAAGGCTGCAGTTTGAGCTCGTCTCGGGCACTCCGTGTCTCCTTACAGCAGTGTTTGGCTGCTGGCAGCCCTGGCTGCCTCTCCGCAGCCCAGGGAGGCACCTTGTCCAGTGGGGATGGAGCAACTCTGGCTGGAGGGCTTTTCTCCCGGTACTGTTTCTGCGAGTACCAGAGCATGCAAAAAGGGTTGGAAGTGTTGGAATGCATCTGCAGAGATGCTCTTAGATGCCCTTTCTGCATTGAAAAGGCTTTAACAGGCTCTTGCTTTGTCTTGCTACTGCCTTCCTAGTGACTGGCAAGGAAAGCAGAGGCCACTTGAATCCTTGCAGCCAGGGAAGAAAAGCACAGGAGAGCCTCACCACATGTTCTGGGTTTTTCTCCTTTGAGAAATGGTGGGCAAAGAGCAAAGTGGCTGGCAGCTGCTTGTACCAGTGAGCTTGTGTCCGGACAGTGAAATCCCACCTATGCAGCCTGGCTGCATATTAGGTGTCCCTGCCAAACAGAGAGCAACTGGATCTGGTTTAAAAATAGGGACAAGTTGTGACTAGGCTGGTGTTCAATGGACACTCGTTGGCATGTAGCTCCTGGCACTCCCCTCATTTGCTCATTTGGGGATTTTTGGCTCTTGCTTCAAAAGCCGGATTGTGTTGGGGGATATTGCCTGCATTGTTTGGCCTGTTGGGCTGGAAGGAGATGCTTAGGATGGAATGATGCTCAGCTTCCCTAAGCCAGCCCAGTCAGGGGTTGGACCTGAGCTTCTCAAATCAAGCAGATCCATGCAGGTCCTGCTCATCTGGGGTCATGTTTAGGAATTCCTGCAGAAAGTATACTGCTCTGAGTATGACTCTGGGTCTGGAGTACTGTTGCATCCTCTCCTTGTGATCCTCAAGGGCTTCCAAGAAAATGTAGATGGATTGAATCTCTCTTCGAACGGTACTTTGCTGCTGTGTTTGCTCTCCTGGGAGTGAAATGAGTGTTGCTGGGAAATTATAGAAGGGCAGACGTGTGACAGGGGATCCCCATTCATGAGTGAGCTCAGCTCCAGGATGGACAAAGACTCAAGCAGCCCGATGTGGCTTTGAGATTAACCCCACTGAGGGCATGAAGGTGGTCATGAGACCTTTCTTTGTAGCAATTCCCAGCCCACTTGTTGTCCCAGCAATCCCCCACAACCCCCAGCTGCCTCTGTTCTCTGTTCCTCCTCCCTGTCAGTGAAACAGCTCTGCCATTCATTGCCTGATCTCTAGTTCCTTGCTAAGCCCTCCATAATTGCTAAACTGCTTTAGCATGCTGCAGGCCGTGATAATGAAGGAAAGAAGTTTGTTTTGTAATTGGATTAGTGCTTCTGGGAGCGTGCTCTTGCACAGAGGTCAGGTTGGAGCTGCATGGCCCTGGAGTCCACGCTGCTCTGCCTGGTTGTGGGCCAGCTTGGGTCTGTGCTCACTCCTGCGCAGGACTTTGCTGGCCAAAAGACACAGCGTTGCAGGAGGAAGGCATCCCAGAGGGGTGAAGGGCTGATTCAGGGCTGAATTTGAGCCTGCCTTCCTTGGAAATGGGGATGTTTGCTGAAACTTGGTTAGCATCTGCAGTGTCCCTTGCCTGCTAGGAAAGAAGTGCTTTGGTTAGGGTCAGGCCTGATGTGGGCTTCATCACCCTTCCCAGCATGAGCCCTCAGGGCTCCTGAACACCAATAGTTGATCCTTGGGGGTTTGGGTAAAACTCATGTAGGCAGTTGTCCATCATCGATGCCCCCTCACTGCCCCTCTGGCCTGCAGAAGTCCTGTTAAACCTAAGCCTAGTGACGCCTGAGTTGCTTGGATGTTTCTGAGAACAGTGCTCTGTGTCCTGTCTCCAGCCACAGCAATCTCCAGTGCTGCAGGAGAAGGATCAAACAAAACCTCAGCTGCCAAAGTTTATAGCAAAGTGGAGAAATTTGTTCCCAACCCCTGCAGGCTACCAGCAAAATGTGCAGTGTAGCACATGTGTTGTGCACACATGGCACACACATGGTGTGGCTGAATACCTCCTTTCAAATCTCGTGGAGACCAACGTGTTTGATGCGAGGGGCAGCTTCAGCTCCTGACCCAGAGACCACCCTTGCTCAGTTCCTTTGGTGTATTTCCCTAGCATCATCTCAAAGCAGTTACTTGCTCCTGGTGCCCTCTTTGAAAAGTGTCCCAAAACATCTGTGCTCGTATACTTCCACCTAATTTTCAATCTACACTTGTGATGAGTTCTTTCCTTTGCACTGTTTTGGAGGGCTGTCTCTAAAGCAGCATGCTTGGGCAGATCTTTTGGGTGAGATCTTCCCAGTGCCTTGCTACTGATGCAGCTCTGTCCCTCTTGAAAACTCAGCCTCGCTCTCATCCCTGAACCGTTTGCTGTTGGTATTCATGGGGTCACTCCAATACTAGGGGTGGAGAAAAAGTCCTAGAAATACCTCTTAGCTCAGAGACACCCTTGTTAATACAAACCATCGTTTACTTGACTAGCTGGTTCCTCCACTGTAACCATACCCACCACTCCCACCATTGGAAACTGGTTCCTGTTTCTCCAACCAGCCTAAATGTGCTGCATAATCTTGTCTGAGAAGTTACTTACGAGAGAAAATCATTAAATTAAACTGACGGAATGTATCTGTGATAAATCATTTCCAATTGCCTTCCTATCTTGAAGCTGGATTTCCTTCAAAACCTGCTCAGAGCCTTAGAAGCCTGTATGTTGGAATCTCTTTTCCCTTTTCTGGGGGGCGCATCAGCTGAATTTGCTTGCTATTTAAGCTCTTTTCAGGTTATCCTAAATCTGGTCCTTTTTTCACAGTGAGATGACCTTGTTCCTTTCCTGCTTTATTTCATGCAGTACCTCCCACCTGACCCTCATCTCATGCACTGCCAGCGTGTCCTCACCTGGTGGCTGTGCCTGGGGCGCTGTTCCTCTGCCCTGCTCAGCCTGGTGACCCACACAGCTACGAGCCTTTCATTTCCAGGATAAAAGTATGCATGCTGAATATTTCTCCATTAAATGGCAGTGCACAGCAAGCCCTGCTTTGTGCCGGCATGGGACCAGCGACTCTCTGCACATGCACGTTCTCTCTTGCTGTTTGTGTTCAGGGTAGGCTTGCTGTGCAGATATGGTGCACTGTGATTTACTGCCCATATGCAGCATTACGGCGCCTCTGCGCATGCACAGCATGTCATGATTTACTGCGGGCATTAATGGTTACCTCTGCACATTCACAGCTCGTCTGGTTTTATGCCTGTGCTCAGTGCAGCATCTCTGGCGGTGCACAGCATGGCCCTATTTACACGGTAGGCTCTTCCACCTCTTTGCACGCTTTGCAGCTCACAAGTGCCTCTGCCTCTCCAAGGGGCACAGTCTGCCCAACTGGCCACTTGCACACAAGGCGGTCTTCAATTTACCGCACATGCCATGGGTGGGCGCTCCATGTGGAGTAGCATGGCTGCCGTGTGCTCATCCTGATCTATTGCACGTGTGTTAGTGGCAGGTCCTGGTTTCTCATGAAGTGCCGTGCAGCCCCCGCACAGGCACAGTGCAGTGCTGTTATCTGCATGTGTGCAAGCACTGTCATTGTGTTCCGACATCCGAGCACCCCCTCCTTCCTAATTTATGGTACAGACTGCAGGCTCTGTGCTGCATGGAATTGCCTTTACTTTCTACACGTGGGGCCTGTCTGACCCTCCTCTGCCCATGGCCCTTTACTCTGCCTCTTGTAACTGTGCCACACAAGGGCTGAGATGCAGCCTTACACCACCACCCCAGGCTGCCCTGGCTGATGGCCTGCTCTGGAAACTGTGGGCTGCAAAAGTGTTACTGTCTGGTCTCTGAAAGGCAACAACACCCATTTAACTAGAGCTCCAGGTGCCATCCAGATTGCAACACCAGAAAGTGAAGTCTTTCCAGAGGATATTAATGGGCTGCCAATGACTACCTCCTGCCCTTGGCTTTGGAGAGCAAAAGGGGAAAAGTGTCCTATCAGAGCACACAGAGATACTTCAGAGGGCAGAATGGAGCATACACATGTTCAACAGCGTTGACTGCTGTCACTTGAAGACTTGCAGAATGTGCCCGTCAGGCTCACACCAGGGAAACGGAGGAAGGTATGACTCCAGCTATGGCATACAAATGCCTGTGAAAGAAGTCCTGGTTGTGATACTGGTGGCAACCATGTGCAGAGAGCTGCCAGCAGGAGGGGAGCTGGTGGGTGGAGCAGTAAGGAAGGCAGGAGCTATGTCTCCTGCAGTTTATTGCAGGGAATGTGGATTCTGGTTTTACTCCAGAAAGCGGCACATCTTACACCAGAGCAGGCAAGAGACTGAGGACGGGGGTGTCCTCAGTGCAGTCGTCCAAAGTGCCCCACTTAGTTGAAGGTCTTTCCAAAAGCCATCTTCAGGCCTTGCAGCTGTGGCCCTGTCTGCCTGCAGACTGTATGGTAATTCACACTGGCAGTTGCTGCTCCTGCTATCAGTGCTGTGATAATTGTCCCCGCTGGGCTGGTCCTGCTCAGGGCCATTAGCAGCAAGATCCTTTTATCAAAATATGTCTCATTCCTGTCTTGGCAGCTCCAGTAAATGTTACTGAGGCTGAACGTCTGCAGTGGCACCAGGTTGGGTCACTGTAGTGGGGGCTGATTTTGATATGCTTGCAGGGTTCTTGGCATGTGGAATGTCCTCCCCCCAGCTCTGCCATCCATTCAGGCAGCGCAGCTGCTATGCCTGTGGTCTCTGCTGTGCAGAGAGGGGAGCAGGTGATCCCTCCCTGATGGCAGAAGCGATGCTGATTTCCATTTAGATAGAGGAATTTCAATCTCAGCTTGATGTCTCCTTGCAACTCAAGACCCAAATTTCCAATTTGCTTCATTGTGTGAAGCCAGATGCTCTCTGCTGGCTTGGGAACTGAGACGCATTTAAGGTGCTGTACCCTAGCACAAGAGGACAGTCAGTGGCTGTTTATCCATTTTTAGCTCCCTGGGGCAGCTTGTATGCGTGGCTGCATGGCTCCTGCCACACACTGACATCCACTGCCCTGCCTAGTGCCCAAAGCACCGTCCCCACCTGTCAGCCCCCTGACCTCACCCTTGCCCAGAGTCAGGGTAGAGTGTCACAGCCTCATGGGGAATGACTGCAGGCACTGCACTGAAGTCTTGGGGCAGGTGCTTACCAGCAATGGAGGATGCCTTCAGGAAGGCTTTTGGTGACCAAAAAGCTCAACGTCTGGGTGGAGACTGGTGACAGCTGGTGTCCCTCAGTCCTGGGACCGATGCTGTTTAGTATCTTCCTTAATGACACTGACAGCAGGATCGAGTGCACCCTCATCAGTTTGTGGATAATACCAAGGTGCGTTGCATGGTGACAGGCCCAAGGGGTGGGATGCCATCCAGAGGGACCCAGAAAGGCTGAGCAGTGGGCCTAGGAGAACCTCATGGTGTTCAACAAAGCCAATTTCAAGGTCTGCACCTGAGTCAAGGCAACCTTCACTACCAATACAAACTGGGATGAAAGGGATGAAAGGATTGAGAGCAGCCCCGCCAAAAAGGCTGCTGAACATGAGCCAGCACTGTGCCCTCACAGCCCAGAAAGCCAATGTATCACGGACTGCGTCAAAAGAAATGTGGCCAGCAGAGAGAGGGGGGGAGATCTGCCCCTCTGCTCTGCGCTGTGAGGCCTCACCTGGAGCACTGCATCCAGATGTGGGGTCCTCAGCACAGGAGAGACGTGGAGCTGTTGGAGTGCATCCAGAGGAGGGCCACAGAAATGCTCCACGGGACGGAGCACCTCGGTACGAGGACAGGATGAGAGAGCTGGGGCTGAGCAGCATGGCGAGAAGGCTCTGAGGAAACCTGTGAGTGGCCTGCCACTGAAGTATCTAAAGGGGCTGTAAGAAAGGAGGAGACAGGCTGTTTATCAGGGTCTGTCGTGATAGGATGAGGGGAAATGGTTTCAAACTAGGAGAGGGCAGATTTAGGTTGGATATAAGAAGTTTTGTACACTAAGGGCAGCGAGGCACTGGCACAGGGCGCCCAGAGAGGTGGTGGTGCCCCCATCCCTGCAGACACCCAGCGCCAGGCTGGGGGGCTCTTAGCACCTGATGTGCTGGGGGTGTCCCTGTGCACTGCAGGGAGTTGGACCAGGTGACGATTAAAGGCCCCTTCCAACTCAAACGATCGCGTGATTCTATGGCTTTTTGATCAAAGGTGCTGCTCAGGAGCGAGGCGGCACCTGCCGCTCAGGGGAGGCAACGTCCAGGAGAAGACGGCATGCCAGCTCAGAGCCCGCTGCAGGGGAGACCAAAGGGAATTCCAAAGTCACAGACAGAAATCTTCCAGTTCTCCGTGAACGGGGAACGAAGGAAACGGTGCGCAAACCGCCTCCGGGAGCCGCAGGTAACGGCGGGCTGAGGCGCGGCTGCCGCCTGCCGGCAGCGGAAGGGACGGGGCCAGGCGGTGAGGGGGCGGGGCCAGGCGGTGAGGGGGCGGGGCCAGGCGGTGAGGGGGGCAAGGCTTTGCTGTGAAGGGCGGGGCCTCGCGTCGGGGGCGGGGCCAGGCCGTGAGGGGCGGGGCCTCGGGAACCGGCGCGCGGGTCTGGCGGCAGCGCGGGGCGGCCATGTCGGGCGCGGCGCTGGGGAAGGCGGCGGTGGCGGCGGCGGCTCGGCCGCGGCGGAAGGTGCTGAGCGCGGAGGAGGCGGAGCTGTTCGAGCTGGCTCAGGCGGCGGGCAGCGGGCTGGACCCGGAGGTGTTCAAGTGAGCGGCGGTGCGGGGCCAGGGCGGGGCGGGAGCGAATGAGCCTCCTGGCCCCGCGCTGATCCCGCCCCGCCCGCAGGGTGCTGCTGGACCTGCTGCGCATGAACGTGGCGCCGCTCGCCGTCTTCCAGGTGCTGAAGTCCATGTGCGCGGGGCAGCGGCTGCCGGCGGGCCCCGAGAGCGCTCCCCCCGCCGCGCCGCCCGCCGACAGCCGAGGTAGGGGCCGAGCGGCGGGCCCTCCCCTCTTCGTGTCTCCCCCGGAGTCCCCCGAGGACGCGCCCGCCCTCTCCTCCGCCCTGCGGCCTCCGCGCTTCGCCCGCCCGCCTCCCCGCTGCCTCTCGGCGCCGCCCGCCGCCCGCGCCGCCCCGGGGCCGCCCCTCGGAGCTGCTCCGGGGGCCGCTCCGCAGGGCCGGGGGTTCGGGGCCGCGCGGCGGGGGCTGCGGCTGCCGGCCCGGGGGGCGGCCCCGAGGGAGGCGGCCCCGAGAGGGGCGCGGGGCGCCCGCTCCGTGTGAGGCGCCGGGCCCGGCCCCGCCGCGGTGCTGCGGCTCCTCGGGCTGTGCCCGGATCCGCCGTGCCGGAGCCCTCGCTTCTCTTGTGCTCAGAGGCGTAGCACAGAGGGGCGCGGGCCCAACCGGCGGGTCGCGAGGCCGAGAAGCGATGTGTGCGCTGGCAGATAGGTGCGCTTCGCTGCTCGGCGCTGCAGCCTCCGCTGCGGGGCCGGGCTCGGCTGCGCGGACGGAGGAGGCCAAGCTGGATGCTGCCCTTGCGTCCACTTCTCCCTCACTCTCGGTGTTTCTGAGTGAGAACTGCCAGGTGCGGCCTGCGCCCCGCAGACGGGTTCCTCCTTCCTGCTGGAGGAGATGCTCCCGGTTGCAGGTTGCCCGGTGAGAGGTCGCTTACAGCAAAGAGCCTCACGTGTGGCCGAGGGGTGACTTTAATATACGCAGGGGAAAAAGAGGACGACTTCTTGAGCGAAGTGAGGGAGGTGCAGCACTTGGATGTTCTTCTAGCGCCGGGCCACTGCTGCGAGCTGCTTCTGGATTGCACGAGGCCAGCTCAGGTCTGCGGTGGCTAAACGGCCCCTTTTTTGTGAACAGCGTTAATTCCTCAAGAGGAAAAGCCAAAAACCCTATGGACAAACTTGGTCTGCCCTTATTGATTGCCTCCTATCAGCCTGAGGTGCTGAAATATATTAAAGAGATGTCAGATTTCCAGGAATTAGTGTCGGTCTTGGGGCCTTCAGTCAGTCAGCCCTCTCCATCGATGCAGGAGCGTCTCCTGTCCAGGCGCTGCACGGCTCTGCCTGCAGTCTCTGTGTCCCTGTGCTACCTGCCTTCCAGGCCCGTGTTCTTCCTTAAAACCAACACATCACTATCCTTGAGTATGTTGTACTGAGCTGGTGAAGTGCAGGGAAAGCTCAGGGAGAGATGGCACTAGCTCTGTGTTACTTGGGGGAAATACAGTGTTAAATTGGTCTTCTGTGTGTTTTACTGCTGCTTTATTTCACATTTCTGCATTATTTCATCAGGCTGGAACATGCCTGCAAGGCTAGTTGATGCACTGTGTCACTGGATCACACACGGCTTACTAAGACAGGAGGATTGTGCCCATCAAGCCACTGTTTTAGTGTTTTGTCATGTCTGTGCAGAGAAAGCTGGGCTGAAGCTGACACTGAGCTGGTGCTTGGTGCTCCTGACAGAGGTGGGCTGCGTCTGGTTTTTGGGTGGTTTTTTTTTTTTTTTTTTCTTCCCCAGGAGCTTTTGCTGCATCAAAACTCAGAGCAGTAGCTAACTTTGAATGAGAACTCCTTCTGGTTTCTATCAGCCCAGGCGAGTTTGCCATCAGCCAGACTTGCTGATGAAGAACAGCAGCTAATTCCTTTGTCACTAAAATCACCACTGGCAGGCTCGCCCTCAGAACATTCTTTGGGCAGAACTTGTCATGGCAGCATTTTGTTGCAAGCACCCTTACTTCTGCGGCTATAAAATCTCCTTAACATCGAGAAAAGTGGATGTGGTTTTTCCTCCTTTTTCTTTTTTTCTTTTTTCCCCTCAAGACCTCCTTTTGAGGACGTATTTCTGCAGCCTCTCAGTGGGAGATGTCTGTCCTTGCTGTGACTCAGCTGCAGAGGTGCTGCCTTAGCTCAGTGCTCAGCCTGATCTCATATGGTCATCAAACACAGTTGCACTTCTGTACAACTTGTGTCAGACACCACGGGTGATGTCCACACTTGGAGCGGTGTGCCTGCAGTGTCATAGGAAGATGTTTAGTACTTTTGGTTGAAGGTCATGAAAACAGACTTCCAGAGAGGGGTCTTGGTTTGTGAGAACTGGTGATGGTGTAATGCAGGACCAGGCCACCAGTACCAGCCTTGTGTGTCTTTTACTGCACTGTAGACCGAAGGAGGATGTGAGCTGTCTCCCTGTTGAGCAGGAGCTTTACTGGAGCGCTAAGGAAAAGTGGTGTTGATGTAAAGATCCCGTTAAAATGAACAAATCTTCAGCAGACTAATTTTCTCTCCTTAAACTGGGGAAGCAACTAGTTAGCTCAAACTGAAGAGAAGGAGGAATCGGGCTTCCTCGTTCCGTGAGCTTTCTGGTTCTGGGCACAGTCCGTCATCAGTGGCCCAGTTCAGGAGTTTGGGGTAAGTGCTAACAGGGTGACTGGGGGTATCCTCTTTGCTGGGTCCGTTCTGCAGGAGTGTTTGGTTTGCCTTGCCTCCTTTCCATTTAGGAACTGCTGCGGGGAAAGGGAGCCAAAGCTGTATCTGCTGCATGCCCTGCCAGCTCCTGTTGGAAGATGCTCCTTCAGTTTAAGAAGAAGATGGTGTGGCTTCTGCACAGGACAAGGCACTGGGAAATGGGAGATGCCCACTGCTTAGCTGGGACTTGTCTGCTGACCAAGCCAGAGCTCCTTGCGCTGATACAGAGTGCAGTGGTTGTCCTCTATAAGCTTGCCAAGCTGCTTCGCACGGTGTTCTTCGGCGCTGCCTGTCTGCCCTCTCTCCTGTGCTTCCCCCTTTGTCAGAAGACAGACACGTGGCTGCAGTAACCCAGGTCTTGCTAAACATCAGCTGAGGCTGCTCCCTCTGAGTTTTATCAGTAGCAGCGAGGTACTGGCGTAGGCTTCTCAGCTCATCATGATGCAGGGAGGTTTTTTAAAGCAGGTCAAGATTGTTTTGCTGATCACTGGGGTAGGGGTGAGAAGGTGCATCACTTCCTTCCTCTCACCCTTGTAGTAGTTACTTCAGCTTTCTTGCAGCTAAAGCCCTTAAGCAGCAGGGAATCTAGTACAAATGACTTTTATTCTGTTTTTCCATAGAATATAACCACTTTAAACTGTGGTGTTCTACTTGGAGTTGTTCACTGGTAACAATTCATAGCTGTCTCAGTATAACTGAGTATTGGAGCATCTGTCTGGTATGTTTAGCTAGGTATAGCCTCGTGCACACACATTGGGACAGTGGCGTTGGTTTTAGTCTAGACAAGGCATGTGTGTAATTTACTATTCAGTTAAATATGCTTTTTCTTATATATTGTTTCCGTGATTGCTTTTCCCATCATTGCCCTCAAGCTGACGGTGGTTTCTCTGCGGTTTTCTACCTCTCTATTGACAGGCATTTGTCAATGCCCTGCTCTTCTCTTTCTTTCCCCTAGATTAATGAATATTTTTTGATGGCCCTCTGAGTCTTTTCATGTATTTTTCCACATTTCCCCACTCTCCAGCCCAAGTGTATTTCATAAAGTGGCTTTCCAAGGCTTTGCCCAACCCATTTTTAGTACCAAATGAGCTGTTGACATGAGATCGCTTTTTTGTCTTGAGGTTTCTGGATTTTTTTCAAGCTGTGGTCAGCATTTTAGAATGATCACTGTTGTTGCAAGGACCCCCAGTGATAGCTACCACTCCTGGATGCTGCTGGCTGGCTCAGCTGCCTTCTTTGCAGTCCTTTCATACCCACCTTCTGCTTACTCAGCCTTGCGTTGTCCCTGGGATGCTAGATTTGTAATGCAAGCTTCTTTGTTAAGGAGAGAAAGTTGTCAACAAGGTTAATGCTATGTGGAACTTGAATATGGTGGAAGCAATCCCTGCAGAGATATTAAAGATTTTTCTTAATCTTGATGGTGCTGTCAACATGGACAAGCAGCAAAGAGAATTGGTCTTCTCTGGCCAGTGTAGGCATCTCTTCTGTTTCACGCAGTCTCATCTGAAGCTGTATGGCTTTCTCTGGGCTACAAGAGCCAACTCTTCACTGTGCCGGGAGCTGTTTTGAACACTGCATGGGGATCACTTTCAGTATATAATTTTGAGAGGTTTTAAGCTTCTTTATGTATGTTTTTCTTTCTCTGTGAAGGAAGAATTGACAATGAAATGGGATTTAGAGGAATACTCCAAATGCCAGACTTGTAATTTGTGGCTTTAGCAAAATAATGAAGTGGAGGTTCATTATGAACAGCAACTAATTTATTCACTTTCTCCCCCCTCGACCAACCTAAAAACACCCAGAAGGTCTTGCTGGTAGGCTGAATAGAGCTCTGTGAAAAGTATGGAGCGTCTTCTCCATCTCTTCTGTGATTTGCATGCAAGAGATGTGGAGGAAATGAGACTCTTCCATGTGTGATGATGAAAGCCAGCAAAGCAACCTACTTAGAGAAGCAGAAGCTAATGGTTTTGAACAGACTACTGTTCAGTAAGAAATCCTGTAAAATCCTATTCCTTGAAAGTTATTGAATAGGATTTGGCACTCGGTATGTTAATTTAAGCTTGCAATTGTAGTGCTGTCTAATAATCCAGCTGAATACCTGGCTTGAGGTTGTAAGTTTGTTCAGGTCTTTTGTGTCCTACGTAGATCTCAGCTTTGTGTTCCCTCTCCAACTTCTCTTCAGATGTGTGTGTATGTGTGTGCAAGGGAAGGCATGTGTTTAAATAATGACCCACTGCTCCATTTAGCTTAATGCGTACTGTCTTAGCAAACTGTTTTAGCAGGTGCATTTGAAAACTATTTTTCCGCTTCCTTGGTTTCAAGACTGTTCCAATGGATTAGTTGAAACATACTCTGCCAATCTTGCCTGGGCTCTTGACTGTGTCTTTGCAGGGAGGCTTCTTTAACAGGGGTGCTCTCTTGGCTCCGGAGGAAGCCCTGCATACCACATGTGTATGAGCTGTTAGGAATATTTCAGCAGTTTTGGAGACCTGAAAACCCAACAGACTGAGAATGAAGAGCCATAGCTATGTACCGGGATTGCTTTGAAGAATGAGGACCATCTGTATAAGTCTCATCGCTGTTCCCACCTCCAGTGGGTGGGCAAAAGTTGAATTCTGGTAACCACATTGCGATTGCAAGAAAGAGAGACTTACACTCTTACAATCTGTTCTTTCATCCACACTTAATTTTCTAGGAAGGCCAGCTTGCTTTCTGGGTCCCGTGTAAGCCCTACTGCGAGACAAGAACGGGAGCAGACTTTTGGCCAAGCACAGTTTGCTCTGGCCTTTTTGAATGGGAGAGAACTAGCACTGAACTAAGTGGGGCACACACATCTGTTCTTCTCCTACTGTGTCAGGTTCTTGAGAAGGTGCACATACAGCTGCTTTTTTTGGGGATCATATTTGGGCAAACGTGTTTGATTTGTCTCTCATTTGACATGACTTACATTCATTATTTGAGCCACGGTTGCTGTGGGACAGTGAAACACATCCAGGATAAGGGCATCTTGTGTCAGCGAGCTAACTATCAGTGGAATCCTTTTGCTAGTCTGTTGTACTTGATTTGCAGAGTTTTTGGTAGTGAACTTCTTCTGTGTTTTGCAGTAAAGAGCCCCAATATCACTGATAGTGTTTTAACTGACAGGTTTACCAACTATGCCTGTTGCTGCACACTTTTTGGGCTGCTCTGGTTTGGTGCATCGTTCTTGAGATGATGCTTCCAAAAATACAGTTGGTTCTTATGCTGTTGAAGTAACTGGTTTGTTTTATTGTGATTTCAAGGCTAGGAGGATGGAAGGCAGTGTGTGTTTTGTCTGAGAATAGCTTTCTTTTACAAAGAGATTTTTTCTCCCCAAGTTTTTTCAGCTAGGTCAGAAGATCAAGGGCCTGGCTTCTGGTAGCACTTAATGGTACAATTGTTTGTACATAGATGTGGTTAGAGCCCACGTGTGCAGGCTGGGAACATGCACTCTTTCTGGATGTATGCATGTGAGGAAGGGGAGAACCCTCACTTACATAGAGATGTACTGGACTGCTAAATGCATCATGGTGAACTCCAGTCCTTTGTGCCAGTTTTTCTCTTAAATACCATGAGATTGTGTATTACCTTTGTGCAATTTGTTTATTTCCATTGACGGTACTCACACTACTCAAACTGCTGACGTGCTTACAAGCTTGAGCTGTACGAAGGAAAAATGCGAGGCTGGTTGGCTGGCTTGGGCTGATAACTGCTGGTAGATCACTAGTGTGATTTACAATAAGAGACATTTTAGAACACCTGATTTGGCTGGGATAAGTGAATGTATTCCTTTTGCTACTCTAATCCATCAAATTTTACAGATAAGAAGGGGCCACATAATCTTTGTTTGGAAGTTCTCAGGTTGTCTTTCCTATACTGTGAAGTGTTAGCTTGTGGTATTGATGTGAGTGCTGTTCTCACTTACTCCAAGGAGATGGGACAGTTGGGTAAGTAAAGCAGATATACCTCTGGTCTGTGCCCTTTGGTAGCACAGATGTTCCAGGATGATCCAGATAGCTGTGGAGACTCCTGTGTGTGCAGAAGCTAGTGGCATTCTGGAAGTTGCTCTGATACAGTTACTTAAATGTTGCTCTCCATTTTCATTACATGCATGTAACTGTGGATACTCATAGGAAAACAGCTGACTGGATTCCTGTGTTTGTTTCCTCCTTACTATGTTCATGTTCAGCAATGCTTTTGGGAACTCACTGTCCTTAATAAAATCTGTGTAGCTCTTGTAGCCCCTCTGCATTATGTTTCTTTGTTCTTTTGTTTTTATCTTTCCTAATGCAAATATTACTTCTCATCTGAAGTAATTCTCGCTGATGTCAGCAAATGTCAGTCTTCCTCACTTACCACCTTGTGCCATTGGTTTGCAGCACACCTTTGGCTGTCAATCCTTCCCCTCTTGCTGAACCTGGCAGGGTGGGCTGTGTGGCCCTTGCTTTCTTCAACTTTGACCTTTTTAGCCATTTGCTTCCCTCTTCTGTCACATTACACTACAGACAGAGACGGCCACTTGTGCCTATGGAAGGGCAGCCCTTATCTTCTGAACAGAGTAAGAAAAGTTGAGAGTAGCTCATCGTAGAGGCATCTGGGCTCCTGGAAATTGCAGACAATGATAGGAAACCCAAACTTGTTCATCAAGTCACAAGTGACGTGAACAGAAGGATTTCTTATCTCCAGATTTTGTGACTATGGGCTTCAGAAAGAGGTGGGCAGTGGCACATCAGTTCACTTATCCCAGACTTGAGGTGTTTGATGCTCTTCATGTTGTTGAATTGCTGTTTGCAGTGCTGGTCTTCCTGTGCCAAATGAAAGCAAGTATTTAAAGAACAAAGTGGGCTGGTCACTCTGTAGATTAAAACTTGAATTTCTAATGCTCCTGCTGCAACTCATTTTGTTGTTGTGGCCCTGATTTCACAATTTTGCTTTCTATGTTGGATGCTGGATACATCCACGACATCTAATACATCTAATCTAATTAGCCTTTTGCATGATTACTTAAGGAATGCTTGCAGCTTAGATGCTGTATGGGTGACACTTGGGGCTGACGCTAATGTATGCATTTGTTCATTCAGGGAGAACTAAAAGCAGTTCTGCCGTCAGCGGGACCCAGGTTCTCGTAGAAAGGAGCAGCCGGGAAGGATCTGCCCAGAGGATGCCTCGGCAGCCAAGTGCAAGCCGGCTGCAGAAAGCAGGAGCTTCTGGAAAGAACAGCGGAAGCAACAATAGCTAAGACCTTGGCAACAATGAATTTTGATGCTTGAAGATGTATATAAGTTGTGCCTGTAAAATTGTTTATGTTGTATCTATTAAACTGGCAAACATTATTTGTAACTCATGGATTATAGCTGTTTTCTTTTTTTATTTATTCTTATTTCCAAAAATTCTGTTGGCAGTGCAGACTACTCAGTGCTCTGTGAAGGTTCCTGGTATGAAGAAAGATGCAGGACGCCTAGAAATACCTGAAATAGTGTTGAAGTTGCTCCGGAGTGGTCGTAATTCATTTACAAACCAGTGCTTCTCACTGCCTCCTTCCCTAAGACTCAGTTCAATATATTTCTTCTAATTTTATGAGCTGAAAAATCTGTTGGGCTTCATTAAGAGTGGGGTAGTGTCACGGTAGGTTGTATATTGTTGAAGAAAGAGCCTTGCTGTGATGGTAGCTTGCACTGCAAACCTGACTGTCTAATTGGGCTGTATTCTTGATCTTCAGCTGATGATTGCCTTGTCACTTCATGTGTATGCTCAGGTGGGTTTTAGCATCTTACCCTGAAAACCACTTTGGCCCCTCTCTTTGGCATGATGGTACAATAATCCTAATGATGCTAATGTGATTACTCATTTATTGTTGCAGAACTCGTTGCCTAATGAGCCAGGTTAAAGAGAGGTTATGTCAGATAAAGGAAGAGAACAGCTTCATCACTTAGTGTAAGATACATGCGTATAGTTAAAACAGCTAAGTGGATTTATTAGTGTTCGGTGTTGTCATTCATCACTTCAGAGCATATCCAGGCAGTGGGTGTACTTGCTATGGCCTTGGTAACTCAGAAGCTGTTAGTGAAATCCATTTCCCTATTTAGGATAGAGTGCCTCTGTTCTTGGTGAGGGATAGATGATGTTTTCAAGAATCATGGAGATTTCACAGACAGCTTGGTCTGTCAGCCCAGCATAATGAAGAGATTTTGCTAGTGTTGGTATGAGTGTGAAATACTCTGTTGAAGAGCTGTGGGAATGAAGAGGCTGCAGTCTGTCTATGGAGATCAGGACTTTTCAAGTAGGAGTTAGGAATAGGAGTAAAGTAGTTAATAGCTGGCAGTAGTACACTTTGAAGGGCATCCAAGTGTGATAGCTTATGAGCTTTTTCATCATTATCAAGGTCTGGGATGCCCTGCTCTGATCTGTGTGCAATGAGTTTGCACCTATCTCAACTCCTACACCCCCAGGAAGCTGAAACACTCACGCTGCCTAGGAGAGGCAAATGTAATGGTTGTCCTGGTTGAATTTGCTGGTGGAAGAAGAGCAACTGCAGAGCTGTTTTTTCCTTTGAAAGAGCACTGACTGATGCTTTTTGTCCCTGGAAGGTTGAGCAGACTGGAGATGTGACTGAGAGAGTCCCTTCCAGCTCAAACAATTCTATGATTCTATGATCCTGACAAGAAATAGTACCTAACAACAGAGTTGGTTCTTGCTTGCAAGTTCACTACCTCCTCTCTCTTCATCTACTTGCTTGCATGTTCACTACCTCCTCTCTCTTCATCTACTTGCTTGCATGTTCACTACCTTCTCTTTCTTCGTCTAGTTTAGTGTCTGCATTTGTTCTATTTACCCCTCTGCAGCTCAAGATATGTCCTATGTTGTACCTACCTACTGCTTTCAAGCTTTTGCAGAGTCTTCCACAGTCTGTGGATCAGTGCTCATCTTTTCCTGACAGCCCATTTTCCTGAGAAGATTGTCCTGTTCTCTTTTCCCTATTACCTAGCTGAGTAGTAATGCTTGATGTGTACTTTTATATCCTGTCCCTTCCAAACATTTGCAGCAAGTGAGGCACCATCAGACCCTGCTGTGGGGAAGGGATGGCTTGCCCTGTTGTCTAGAGGACTGTGCTGCTTGGTGGGGGCACAGATCTGGTATGTTGTGGGGAGATTGTTAAAGGTTGTCCGACTCTCTTAAGTATTATTCCCTGCTATTTTTCCATACAAGTTCTGATGATGCTAGGAAGGCCAACCTGGAGCTTATCACACCTGAATAAGGAGGTTTTCTGGGATTGGTAGTCCAGGGCATGGGAGTGGTAGATAAGGCTGAGAAGCAAAGAAGTGGATGAAACTTCCTCATCAGACAGATAGGAGCAACTTCACGTTCACAGGTCTCAGTCCTCATGGGGGCCTTTAGGCACCTCAATCTCTGCTGGAGGGGCAGCACAGCAAGACCTAAGCAGTCCTGGAGAGCATCAGTGACGCCTTCCTGACCCAAGTGGTACAGAAGAGCCCGTGAGGTGCTCTGCTGGACTTCCAACTAGTTGACAGGGAAGGGCTCACTGGGAATAGGGAATTTAAAGGTGGCTTTGGCTGCAGTGGTCATAAAGTGGTGGAGTTCAAAGAGTCAGCGGGGCAAAAAACAAGATCGCAGTGGCAGGCTTTAGGAGAGCAATTTTGCAAATGGATCTCTGAAGAAACAAAAGAGCCTCATGGAATAAGATCAAGGTGGGAAGAGGGACTCAAGAGAGGAGGTTGGTATTCAAGGTCACCTCTTCCAAGCTTGAGTGATCCTTGCCAATGACCTAGACCTCCATCCCTGACTCCTGCCTTACAGATGCCTTCCATGCCCTTCCTCTCCCTCAAGCTGCATCTTGAACCACAGTCCCATGTCCAACCTTTATTGTAACTGCATCCAATTTTTCTCCTGGCTCTGCGGAGCTTTAAGTGTAAGGGTGTACAGGAGAGTGTCTGCTTTAAGGCTATTTGGTCATGGGCACTTTGTAAAGGTGAAAGGGAGGCACTGATGAGAACCAAGTCTGGTAAGTCACACTGATTTGTGAGAGCAGGCAAGGATGTAGGAATGCTTATTCCTGCCAGGTAATCTGATGGAGGAGTTTTAAGGTGGGAAAGAATCACAAGAAGCAGAGCTCCCAGTCACACTGATTGGTGGGCTGCCAAGCTACAGGTACTGCTTCCAGAGTGGATAAACACTGCAGCAAATGAGACTGTGAACCAATGGGGCACAGACTGTGAGGGTAAAGAAACTGCAGACCTCTGCAAAGCCATGGAGGTGTGCAGGGGGAAGGTGGAGAAGGAGAAACAGAGAAGATTGGTTGAAAAGGATCAGTCCTAAGTATAATATGTTTAGTCAGTATGCTTACTCCTGAGGGGGGTGCATGGGGTATACTAGGAGGGCCAGAACAACATGAGGGATGAAAAGTGTCAGGGTTGGCAAGAACTAGCATGGAGAGGGGCAAGGAAGGCTGGGGGTGGTAGTGACAGGAGCTAATGCTGGTCTTTCTTGCCTGTTTCTCTCCCAGAGCTGTGGCACTGAGGGAAGTAGAAGGACCAGGGCTGTCCTTGTTGCAGAAATAAGGGGGGGTTTTGGGGAAGCACAATCCTGAGGCTGCAAGGAGGCATGTTAATGGATGCTTGTGGTATAGGCTTTGCAGCCCCCCTCCCCCCCACCCCCCCATGGGAGCATTCCTTGGAACTGTGTGTGTGTGGGAAGGCAAGGATCCCCTTGGAAGCGTTCCCCTTAAGTGAGTTGCAGACAGGCTCCCCTGCATGGGACAAAGTTTGGTGACATGATTAAAGGTTCATCTCCATGACTGAAGAGGAGTGGAGGAACAAGGATAACCAAGTGGACATTGGGAATCATCACAGTGCCAGCAAGCTGCCTACCTGGCTGCACTCATGCCTGTCCCATGGGCACCCATCATGATGATCAACGGAAGTGGCTCTTCAGATCTTCGCCTTGGACTGAGGAGGATTATTGCTGAGGGTTGGTGTCCATCTGTGTTTGGTAGTGAACATCAAGCTTGATCAGCTGTTGAGTGGGATAGGGGCTTGTGTGCTGGGTATTGAACATAGCTAAGTCAGTCAGTACCCATACCCAGTCCCAGTCTGGGTGCTAGGAGGACCAGAAGGTTCTGGGGACAAGGGAGTCTTGGAGCCAGTTGTGAGACCTGCTGCATGTGCCCATGTGTGTGTGCTTGTGATGAAGCGGCTGGCAGAGTAGGGTGGCCTAGAAGGCAGCTAGCAGATAGCAACAACATGAATATAAAGAAGTGAGGGCAGACCATAGTGGTACCTAGATATAAGGCTTTGGCAACAGGAACATGCAGTAGCAGAGTGGCGCAGCGGAAGCGTGCTGGGCCCATAACCCAGAGGTCGATGGATCGAAACCATCCTCTGCTAGTAGGTTTTTCGTTTTTTTTCCCCCACCCCCGCACTTTTAGTTTAAAGAACCACCTCACCGTGTTCTTCTTCCCTGCACGCCGTTGATTGCGTGGTGCCGGTGTGGGGCCGTGCGGATCGAGGGCGGCCGCCGGCTGAGCAGCGACGGAAAAAGGGGAGGAGAAAAAAAACATCACGAAAAGACTACCATTTATGGCCCGTACGGGGATCGAACCCGCGACCTTGGCGTTATTAGCACCACGCTCTAACCAACTGAGCTAACCGGCCCTGTTGTATAAATTTTCTCCATAGCCATCCTTATAGGAACAAAACCGGCACACCAGCAGACGACGCCTTATATCTCCAGCTTGTGAGCCCTGCGTGCTTCCCCTGCAGCACTCTGCTGCTCTAATGGGAGCTGCTCCGTGCCCACCCTCTCACCATGGCTCTGCCTCACCGCCCTGCCCAGCCCGGTGGATGTCCCCATGAGATGGGAGATACTGAAGCGAAGTACTCCTGTGCCATATGTCATATCACTGTCCCATCTGCTGCGTGAGAGGGCTTTGAACTTCTCCTGGGGACCAGAACAAAAGTTACCTGCCATGTTGCCAAAAGCTGAACAGCAGAAACACCCATGTGAGATGTTTGCCTGTGTTTTTGGCCATCCTGGTGTTAGCTGCCATTCCGCTACTGAGTTCATCTGCCTTTGTGCAGGAGCTTAGGAAAATCGATCGTTGTGTAGAATGTTAAAGAATGGAGACAGATACATTTTTACACAGGTTTCTCCAGAATTTGGGGGCTTGGTTTTGGCCTTATGCCAGGTTTCTGGCAATGACTGCCCATCTTCCTTCCCCCTTGTTTCCACATCTTATTTCAAATGGGTGCAGGGAAGTGGAGGGGACCTCTTAGGGATTGCTGTTACCTCTGTGATACACAGATGTTCTGGCTGATCTATCTCCTCTTCTCCTCTCCCAAAGGTAATGGCTGTTCAGCAAATATAAAAATATGTAAAATCATATAATGGTTTGGACTCTGAGGGGCCCTTAAAGATAATCTAGTTCCAACTCCTCTACATGGGCAGGATCACCTCCCACTAGGTCAAGTTGCCTAAAGCTCCATCCAACCCGGCCTTGAACACTTCTAGGGATGGGGCACCCACAGCTTCTCCAGCCAGACTGTTCAAGCACCTCACCACTTACCACCATACCAAAGAATTTCTTTCTAATATCTAATCTTAATCTATCCTCTTTTAGTTTAAAAATGTGTTACCCCTTGTCCTATCACTAAATGCTCTTGTCTCTCCATCTTTCTTATAACTCTCTCAGAGCCTTCTTCATGCTGAACATGCTCAACTCCCCTAGTCTTTCCTTGCAGGAGAGATGCTCCAGCCATCTGATCATCCTTCGTGCCCTCTCCTGAACCTACACAAACAAGCCTACGTCTTTCCTGTGCCTGTGCTGAGGGCTCCAGGCATGGGTGCAGTACTCTGGGGAGGGGGGGGTTGGTTCACGAGAGCAGAGTAGAGGGGGACAATCATTTCCCTTGCCCTGCTGGCCATGCTTGTTTTTATGCAGCTCAGGGTACAATTGGCCTTCTGTTTTCATCCACAAGAACCCACAGGTCCTTCTCTCTGCTCTCAGTGTGTTCATCCCTTAGTCTGTGCTGATGTGTACACCTCACACTTGGCTCTGTTAAGCTCTTTGAGATTTGTGTGAGTCTACTTTCCAGACTGCGCAACCCCTTTGGATGCATCTCTTCCTTTTGTCGTATCAGCTGCACCACTCAGCTTGGAACTGCATGCAAACATGCTGAGAGTGCACTTGATCCCACTGTCTGCTTCATTATTAATGTTATTAAATATTACCAGTTCCAATATGGACTCTCCACCTGGACATAGGGCTGTTGACCACAACTCTCTAGATGCAAGCATGCAGTCAATTTCTTATCCACCTAACAATCCACTCTTCAAGTTCTTCTCTCTCCAATTTAGTGGCAACCATGTTCTGTGAGACACTTTCTGATGCATGCTTACCTATGCAGACACCTCAAAAGAGGATTTCTGTTCTCCTAAGCTTTCTTTCTTTGTCCACTCTCAAGCATTTCCTAGTACTGGCTCTGCTCCTTGATCGTCGCACTTTTGAGGCCAGACAACGTGGAGGCAGGAATGCACAAAAGAGGTATGAATTACTATTTCCAAATCAAGTGTCCGTTGACAGCAATCCTTCACCCCACTGGTAGTGCTTGATGTCAGACAGAGCTGTAGAACTCTTGTGAGATATGGTCCTCTACAGGTCCATGGGAAGCCACAGTTCTTGCGTCAAGTGCAGAATCTAAGCCATGGCAAGTCTCTGCCCACTGTATCTTCCACCCATCACTTTGTCAGGATGCTTTTCCAATATTTTGTCACACAGGCAAGTCATATACAGACATCCTCACATCTATGCCATGCCATAGAATCATAGAACGGCCTGGGTTGAAAAGGACCTCAAAGATCATTGAGTTTCAACCCCTCTGCCATTGGCAGTTGCCAACCACCAGACCAGGCTGCCCAGAGCCACATCCAGCCTTGCCTTGAATGCCTCCAGGGATGGGGCATCCACAACCTCCTTGGGCAACCTGTTTTAGTGTGCCACCACCCTCTGACTGAAAAACTTCCTCCTAACATCTAACCTAAATCTCCCCTGTCTCAGTTTAAAGCCATTCCCCCTTGTCCTATCACTATCCACCCTTGTAAACAGCTGCTCCCCTTCCTGTTTACACGCTCCTTTCAAGTACTGGAAGGCCACAATGAGATCTCCTTGGAGCCCTCTCTTCTCCAAGCTACACAAGCCCAGTTCCATCAACCTTTCTTCATAGGAGAGGTGCTCCAGCCCTCTGATCATCGTGTCCCTCCCACTGCACAGCCTGAGAGCCCAAGGAAACGCTCCTCCTCGAGAACCCCTTTTTAAGACAAATCTTCCTCATAGTGCCTTGTGCTTTATCATTCCACTGCTACACTCCAAAACAGTGTTTTCCTTCATTTCCATATTCTCATACTACACAGATGTGCCTAGAGTTGCATTTAATCTCTGACGCAGCTGTGATCTGGTCTTGAGTAATTCTTCCTGGTGTTGGTTTGTAATTCTGTGATATAGCAATACTCACTTCTGACAGCCTGTGGGATCACCTTGATTCAAAAGCCATCTGCACATGGTTGTGGGCAAGCAGATACAGGTGGCCCAGCATAAGTAGGTGGGTTGAACCAAATGGTCTCCAGAGATCCCTTTCAACCTCAGCCATTCTGTGGTTTTATGACCTCTTACCTCATTTGGGCTGCCATATACCACATAGGCTTATGGGAAACTCACATCTTTTTACACTGGAACCAAAATAGGATGAAGTAGGACTTTTTATAGAAATGCTAGATCTGTCTTCAAGCCACCAGATCAAGCTCATCTCAACTGTTCAACCAAATCACTCCTGAAATGTTGATAGTCAAATTGACTAGATTGTCACTGACTGTGATGAAGACAGAGGTACTGACTTACCTATAGATACCTACAGTCAGATGTAATAATCTTGAACTGAATTCCATCCAGCTACCTAGTCAACTGAATTTATCTGGTTCACGTTGACTCTCTAGTGGGAGGAAATGATTTCTCTGGAATAAGTCACATTCCTATGCCAGCCATCTGTTGGCATCTTCTTCCTGAAACTGTACAATTTTGTTTTCTGACTTAGCTGGAATTTTGCTACGTGTTAGGTTTCTGTATGTTGGATTCAAGCGTTCTTATGACAGTGATTTCTTTTGTACTAGCTTGAAAGCAAGCCAGTGTGTAGAAAAAGGACAAAGGCTTAAGCATATCGTAATTAAGACACTGACTTTGTGGCTCATTTCTGTAGTTTCTGCAGTATTTTGTACAGTTTCATGAAACATATCTATTCAGTACATAAATGATGTACATTTCTCATTATTTTCCAGTAAGAGGTAAAATGTCCAAACTTTGAGAAATGTCCAGACTTCGAGGAAATCATTAATCCTCCTGTTTTAACCTTTCAAGTGTGAGCAACTTTTAGAAAATAAGTGAAACCCTCTGGGCAGATGCATCTTGCTGAACTGTTTCCTTCCAAATGTCTTCCTTAGAGCATGCTTTACTTCTTTGTTTCGTAAGCTGTAGATGATTGGGTTCAGCATAGGAGTTACTACTGTATAGGAAAGAGCCACCAGTTTCCTGCTCTTTACCAAGAATCTGGACCTTGGCTTCAAATGTATCAAGCCAGTTGTGCAGTAGAACAGCGTCACCACCACCAGGTGAGCAAAGCAGGTGAAGAAAGCTTTGCGTCTTCCTTCGGAAGACTGCATTTGGAGGATGGTATGGATTATCCGGACGTAAGATGCTGCTATCAAGATAAATGGGATCAAAACAATTGTAACAGTAGCAACAAACACAAGAAGCTCAAATAAGTATGTGTCTGAACAGACCAAATCTAGAACAGGAGCAATATCACAAAAGAAATGCTCAATCTCCTTAGAGCCACAAAAGGGATAGCTAAATAGCCAGCCAGTGAGTCCTGCAGAAAATGGAATACCAGCAACCCAGCATGCTATGACCATATGAAAACACACTCGCCTGTTCATTCTGGTGGTGTAGTGCAAGGGATGGCATATAGCCACGTATCTGTCATATGCCATGGCACTCAAGAGGAAGCACTCGGAAGTGACAAAGAATATGACAAAGTAAAGTTGCAGGGCACAGGCAGAAAAGGAGATGATCTTTCTCTCCAACAACAAATCCATAAGCATCTTGGGCACTATGTTTAATGTAAAGCAAATTTCAATCAAGGCCAGGTTTTTGAGAAAATAGTACATTGGGGTGTGTAAGGCAGGATCAGCAGTTGCGACTAAAATTATGAGAAAGTTCCCTGTCATTGTGATTAGGAACATGATGAGAATTCCCTCAAAGAGAAGAACCTGAAGAGCGGTGAGGCAGGAGAACCCCTGCAAGGTGAAGTACGTCTGGTTTTTGAGCCCTGGTTCTTCACCAGCTTCCATGTGAAAGAGGAACCCAGCCTGTATCAGCCAATGAGAAAGATAGGAAGTAGAAAACTCTTTATGAGGATGAATATAAAGCAGTGAGCTTCTCTGAAATCAATTCCATTATTATGTGGGAGAAACAACTATAAATGGGCATATAACATTTTGAGAGGTACACTAGAAAAGCAACTTGTCATGAAAACAAGGTAACAAAACAAAACAAAACAAAAAAACAATGAGCTGAAGTGCAGAAGAGATAGGATTTCCCTTAATGTTTGCCCACTTTCATTTTAAATTAAGATAAAATACTTCCACATCTACTTTATATATCAGTTCTACTGGTATTTTCTCAAACGTAATTTTGTCAACAATTAGTGTGTTTTATTTTCAGTGTGTGAAATAAGAGTTTATTTCTTACTGACCTGTAATCTTTTTTCATTTTTTGAGAAACTATTTTTCCCTGTTCTCACACGTAAGCACATACATATGCGTACATAGATTTCAAATAAACAAGGGCAAATTGAATTGTTGAATGTACAGACAAAGTTTTGATAGGTTAAAGAATGGATAGAATGCATATGTTGTTATTTGCCCGCATCATTACTAACAGATAAAACAATGACCCGCTTACTTACTTATTTATTTAAAATCTAGCATTGCTCTTTATTCAGCTTCAGTGGACATTTTTTAATGATTAATTAAGATATAATTGAGAATTTTTCCTCTTTTAGATCATCTGCTACCTGCATCCTGTAGTTAACTATCTGAAATGTAGATGGCCACATTCAAGATAGAAATTTGAAGCATCTTCTCATTTGCATCAGCTGGAAAAGTAAGTCAGAAACCTATATTGTATTTCTCACTGAGTCTAATTATCTTCATTGGAATCACTGTCTGGGAATGCCTATTAATCTCTATTCATTAGCACAGAAAGGTGCAGCTCTCTGAATTGCAGAAAGCAATATTAGCTGAGGAAGGTTATACCTGACAATTTGCAGCATCAGCTTTGATTAACAGCGCTGACTCACCTTCTTATGTATCTTCACAGTCAAATAAAGTCTGCTTTCTTATAAAACACAACTCCTTTCAGGATGTTACCATTTTGAGTGGTATTTCCTCTGATCATCTTAGTGGCCCTATTCTTAACTCTTTTCCATTTAATGGTCACTTTTATGTATGGAGGGACTCCAGAATGGGATACTTTTCTCCATGGGTGGCCTTGCAAGTGAAAAGCAGAAGGAAATGTGCGCTTCCCTTGAACAGCTGTTTGTGTCTTGCTAGAACAGCTGCTGAAATGGTTCTTGTTCTCCTCTGCAAGGACTCTCTGTAGACTCATGCTCAGCTTGCTATACACTGGGACTTCCACATTTCTTTCTGAAGAGCTATTCCCCAGACTGCCAATGCCAATCTGATTCACCTCTTTTGCCAGAGCCACCATTTGGCATTTGTCTTGCTCTAGCTTCATGAAGTTCCTGCATATGGACTATCCCCTATCTTCCAGTTGTTGTAATCTGGAAACTCCTGAAGATGTTCTCCATTACATCTTCCCAGTAACTGATGCAGATGGGAAGCCGCATTACTCCAAATCAACCCATGAAGAATGCCTCTCATGGCCAGATAGCATCTAGACTAGGCTGTTGAATCTACCTGTGAAAGCTTGATGGTCCGGGCAGTTTTTTCACTCACCTGTTAGTTTTCTTATCCAGTTTCTATCTTCCCATTTTGGCCATGAGGTTATTGTGTCAAGAATCGCTAAATGCCATCCATCACTCTCCCCTGTGGCCGCTCATCACCACCACACTCACTATCTGAATGACTGAGAAAAGCTTTTGTATTATTTCTGCAAACATCCATATGACGAACCAGCAGCTGACATACCCATTTGAATTTCCTTTACAATCTATGAATAGGAACAAGAACACTCAGATGTTATTTTGTTTATCCTTCTGAAGTAATCTAAAATATGCTAATTGCCAGATGTACTTGATACAGTAAGAGTAAAATCTTACTAATATATACTATATCTATTAGTAATATATAGAAATGAATAGATTTAATAATATAAATAAAATAATAATTATTGCTCAGTCATTAGTGTATGCTTTGCAGATATTTGTATATAGTGTTCAGATGCATAGTATTCTGCCCTTTAAAATGTAAACTGTTCTTTCTTGAGTCATCTATACTAGTAAAAATTTTCTTGACAGTTTTTGTTACCAAAAAGTCTAGGAAATACTAGTATACCTCAATTTTTTGGAGAAGTCACCTGGAGCTTATGATGCTTCCGTTCATGATTTCAGATGCTGGGATACCTTCTTCAGCCTTTTGGGCAACACATCAGATCTGTGAACAGTTTTGTGTTGGATCCTGTAGAGAAGGAGAGCTTTGGCTGTTCTGAATGGCATTGCTTTCTGAGATCTGAACTCCTCTCTGGATTCATTACTGAGTATACTCAGAAGACAAAACGTCTCCCCTGGTACTGAAGTAGACTATGAACCACATAACTGAGTGACAGTTGTGTGTGGGTTTTTTGTTTTAGTAAATAGAGATAACAAAGTTTGTTAAGGGAGGTAAAGAGTGATGCAAGTGTGGCCACCTCACCCGGCTGTTCTGGCCCGGAACTGCTCCTGTCCGGCAGGCAAGACGTGGCCTGGTGACTGGGGACCAGGCTCTGCCCAGGCTGGGAGATGCGACTGCCACTTCCCTCTCTGAATGTTTAACTGACAGCAAAGTTGAACACATGTTGTACGGGCTGGCAGAAACACAGAGAGGACACTGAAATGGCCAGCCAGAAAGGCTGCCCTGGAAAAGGGCTGCCTTCAACCACACTTACACACAGGACTTATGTAAATGTAGACATTTCCTCCTCTCTGGATGGTAGTGGTAGAAGTTCACTAGTGAAGACACACACACAGCACTCTCTAGGTTCACAACCACACACATTCTCACATCCTTCAAGGTGCATGGCCCCTCTGTGCATCCAGCACTCCCTGCCTAGATCCTTGAGTACCTACATGACCCTTCTCTTTGCTCAGCACCCCAACTGAGTCCAAGGCCCTCTCACCCACTTTGTGGGTCACCTACTCACTGACCAGATCAGCTTGAATTTCACTTCTGCTGAGACCCAAGGCCCGAACTACTTGCTGGCAGGTCCAGCTTCATGTTTTGCAGGGAGAAAATCAGAAAAGCCAAATCCCAGCTAGAACTGAACTTAGCCACTAAGGTGAAGGACAACAATAAATATTTCTATAAATACATTGACAGTAAGAGGAGGGCTAGGGAGGATCTCCATCCCTTGTTGTATGCCAAGGGCAACACGGTGACCATGGATCAGGGTAAGGCTGAGGTACTTAATTCCTTCTTTGCCTCAGTCTTTACCAGTAAGACTAGTCACTCCCTAGGCACACAGCCCCTTGTGCTGGTAGATAGGGATGGGGAACAGAACAGGCCCTGCATAATCCATGATGAGATGGTTTTGGACCTGCTCTGAAAGCTGGACACTCACAAGTCCATGGGGACAGATGGATTGCACCCTGGAGTGCTGAGGGAGTTGACAGACTTGGTAGCCAAGCCACTCTCCATCATCCTTCGACAGTCCTGGCTAACCAGGAATGTCCCAGTGGACTGGAGACTGGAAAATATGATGGCCATCTTCCAAAAGGTCTGGCTTGGTGAATATGCCCTACAAAGAGAGACTGAAGGAACTGGGGCTGTTTAGTCTGGGGAAAAGGAGGCTGAGGAGAGACCTTATTGCTCTCTTCCAATATCTAAAGGGTGATTGCAGCAGAGTGGGGTCGGTCTCTTCTCACTGATGACAGGTGACAGGATGAGAGGAAACTGTATTCAAGTTGTGCCAGGGGAGGTTTAGGTTGGATATCAGGAAAAGCTTCTTTACTGAAAGGGTTGTTAAGCACTGGAATAGGCTTCCCAGGGAGGTGGTTGAGTCACCATCCCTGAATGTGTTTAAAAAATGTCTGGATGTGGTGCTCAGGGACATTATTTAGTGGAGGGTTGTTTGAATTAGGGTAGTATGGCTAGGTTGTGGTTGGACTTGATGATCTTTAAGATCTTTTTCAACCTGAGCAATTCTATGATTGTATTGTATGCTTAGCTGGCTATTCCAGCTTAAAGTTTCACTACTGAATACACACATGCACTCTTTGCATACCAGACAGGAGGATACAGACACTTGTCCCCCAGCGGCTGGCACCATGCACAAGGGGTGTGACCCACAGCCCAGCTTCAGACACTGGTTTGAGCCCCACACTTGCCTCATTTGTGCTGGTCCCCTCCAGCAGCTAGCTTGGAAGCACCCACCTTTCCTGCCCTAGTGGCCTGGAGTACGGAACTCCACTTGAGTAGTGGACATCATAGGCCAGAGCTTTCTACACCCTGAACTGACTCCAGTAGATGGCACCCAGTCCACTCATACCAATCCTGCCAGTAGGTGGAAGTAGGCCTGGCTAATCTGACCTATTGTAAATATATACTATGTGGCAGACAGATGTGACAGAGTTCTTGAGTTACAAACCCTGATATTTTTTATAACCCCAATCCAGGCCTTCAAAACGGATCAAACAAACCACACTCAAACAAATTTTCTAACTTTCTTTATTTGTAGTTGAGAGAGTCTAGATAACTCCCTGGGTTGTAAGCATCTACAACACAGATGAAGAAACTAAAAGTAACATAACATTAGTAAAGAATCGGTCTATCCACTATAAACTGAGCTTCAACTGATTCTGAATTTCAGCTGTAATGAGATGAAAAGAAGATAGGTAGGCAAGAAGATACTATGTGCAATAATCCATTAATTCATAGCCTTTGCTTACTTTACAGTGTTCACTACAAATTCTTTCTCTTTTCGGTACTACCTCTCACCCCAAACTGACAGCAAGACTGTCCACACATTTTGAATCTCTCCTTATTTATTTTTTATATGTACAACGATGTATTCTCAAGTTGTACTAAAAATTAAGTTTATCCTTATGCCATGAAGTTGTATCTGGTCCTTTAAGTCATCAAGGACTATTTCATTTTATTGTTAAAGTACAAAGCAACTATCTGAAACCCAGCAATGTACTTTTTTTTCAGAGTTTTCTTTACTTCTTCGTTTCTCAGGCTATAGATAAGAGGATTGACAAGGGGAGTGAGAATAGTATAAGAAATAGAGAAGACTTTGTATAGAGATATTTGAATACCATGATGAGGAAGGACATAGACAGCTAATATTGTCCAGTAAAAAAGTAACACCACAATAAGATGTGAAGAACAGGTGGAAAAGGCTTTTTTCCTTCCAGTGGAAGACGGAATTCTCATGATTGTGATAACGATGTAGAGATAGGATGAGAAGGTCAAGAGAAATGGAGGCAGGGAGCATACACCTGCCACAAAAGAAGTGACAAGTCCCACCACGTGAGTGTCACTGCAGGATAGTTTCATCATTGGAAAGGAGTCACAGAAGAAATGCTCGATTTCATTAGGGCCACAGAAATCTAAGTCTGAGATCAGAAATGTTAATATAGAATTAGACAGAAAACCACTTATCCAAGATGCAGCACCTAGCTGGAGACAGAGCTTGTGGTTCATAAGGAATAAATAGTGCAAGGGTTTGCACACTGCTAGGTACCTATCGTAAGACATCACTGCTAGAAGATAACATTCTGCAGCTGCCAAGCAACCAAAGAAATAGTACTGTGTAAAACACTTGGCAACTGATATACTTCTGTCTCCACTCAGATAACTGAGCAACATCCTTGGCAAGATGTTTGAGCTGTAGCAGATATCCAAGCAAGCCAAATTGCCCAGGAAGAAGTACATTGGGATGTGAAGAGACTGATCAGCCACCACCAGCGCAATGATGAAGGTGTTCCATGTTATCGTCATAATATAGGTCATCAGAAACATTAGGAAGAGAAGATAATCCAGCTCAGGGCCATTTCCAAATCCAAGGAGAATAAACTCTGTAACAACTGTTTTGTTTTTCCATTCCAGTTTTGACATAACGTTTTTTTAGTGATGACAAAGGAAATGCTGCATGCTGTGCTTGTGAAAATCTGCAGCAGCAGAGGTGAATCACTGTCGATGTTGCTGTTGCTGAAATGCACCACTCACTGCCTCACTGTGCTCATGTCTGCTGTTTGGTCTCCATAAATGTTCAGCAATCATTGATGAATGTCAATGGGTAATTTTTTTTTCTGTATGGAGGAATTCAGTGACACACTTTTGCTTTGTATGCACTTCCATGTGTTGTGGTTTAACCTGGCGGGTGGCTCAGCACCACACAGTCGTTCACTCACACCCCCGCTTCCCAGTGGAATGGGGGAGAGAGTTGGGAAAGAAAAAAGTAGTTTATATCATGGCTTGATATAAAGCTGTTTTCTAAGATAAAGAAGAGGAAAAAGATAATAGTTATGATTATATATGTTTATGTAAATATAAATGTGTATAACAATTGACGCACAAGCAATTGCTTACCACCCCCTGACCGTTGCCCAGCTAAGCCCCCGAGCAGCGCAAGAGCCAGATGAACTTCCACTCCTTTCAAAACTCTTTCCACATGATGTCATATGGTATGGAATGTCCCTTTTGCCAGTTTAAGTCAGCTGTCCTAATTCTGTTCCCTTCCAGCTTCTTAGTCCCTTCAACTGAGAATGGCCTTGGCTCAGTACAACACTGCTTAGTATTGGTGTGTTATCAATGCTGTTTTTTCTCCTAGAACCAAAACATAACATCATACCAGAGACTCCGAAGAAAAATTCATCCCAGCTAAAACTAAGACACCATGTTAGACACCATTTTGTCGGAGTGCCCCTCTGCTGCCATCCATCACATGGCAAGAAAACATAATGGAATACTGGTGGGAAAGTTCAATCTACTGCCATACCACCACCATCTGCCTCAGTCGACATAAATACATTCATTATTTGTGAATTTTCAAATGGAATGTGTAGAGTTGCAATGAGATATTCAACTCAAAAATTTCAGCATGTCTCTTTACTAGGCTTCTCTAATCATACCTGAGAAAAGAATCCCTGGCTTCACAATCACACTTTATTCATGCCATCAGTGTTTGTCTCCAGAAACTGTTTCTAGTCTACAGAGAGAAGAGAGCGCTTTGGACTGCAATCCATTCAGAGTGTTTTCTAAATCTACATTGGATGAACTAAATCATTTACTGACATTTTCTGTTCCTTTCCACTGATAAGAACAAGAGTTTAGATGTTAGCTCAGAACTCAGCACTTCCTTTCTGATGTTGCTTACCACCTGCAGGCACTACAGAGATATTACAAGGTACTGTGGCAGTATAGGCTATGTGAGGACACCTATCTAGTAACTTAAGTCTGGAATACTTATGATAGTACATCTTTTTAAGACTTAACATTTCTTTCCACATATTTAATACAAAATTTCCTATTAAAATCTTATTAATTCAAAACCCTGATACTTAACTTACTTGACAACATCTGACAACTGAAACTGGAAAGCGTGTCTCATTTCTGTGCCAACTAACACAGTTTTTGGACCAGTACTGTTTCTTACCTGAAAGGGCAGCATTGTTGAAATCCAGTTCAACAGACTTTCATTTGTCAAGGTTTGGCATCCAACTTTTTTTTTTTTTCCCAGGAATTTTATTTTCATATGGGAAAAAGGGAAGGGAAGGGAAGGGAAAGGAAGGGAAGGGAAGGGAAGGCAAGGCAAGGCAAGGCAAGGCAAGGCAAGGCAAGGCAAGGCAAGGCAAGGCAAGGCAAGGCAAGGCAAGGCAAGGCAAGGCAAGGCAAGGCAAGGCAAGGCAAGGCAAGGCAAGGCAAGGAAAGGAAAGGAAAGGAAAGGAAAGGAAAGGAAAGGAAAGGAAAGGAAAGGAAAGGAAAGGAAAGGAAAGGAAAGGAAAGGAAAGGAAAGGAAAGGAAAGGAAAGGAAAGGAAAGGAAAGGAAAGGAAAGGAATTACAGCTCTCTGCTTGGCAAAGATCTCACCGTGCCCAATAATTTTACTGTTTTAATGTTTTCCTCTTTTTAAATTACCAGTACACATCGACTCTCGTTTTCTGTTCTGTCAGTTAGAAATGTTCCTTCCTTCACCTCATTCTTTAAAAGCCTTTTCAGAGTGGAAACTAATGAATCACCCCAGGGGTAATCAAGTAAGCAACAGCCTTTGAGAGGTTGTTGTCATCAACCTCATATGTACATAAACAACTATTCTTTTTCTTCACACTTTGGTTAGAATTAGTATCTTGTTAGCATATATTTTGATTATTTAGGAGCCTGTATGGAATCATGCTGCTAGTCAGAATGACAAATGAGTGAAAGACTTCTAGGAGGATTGCCATTCTCTGAAGTCAGCGCTCCCACTGCACTGTACAGGTGTTAAAGTCTAGAACTCACTGTGACCTGTGTTTAATGCCAGACAGTCACCTGAATGCCAATCTTTTTTATCTTCTTTTCCTTTTCCTTTTCCTTTTCCTTTTCCTTTTCCTTTTCCTTTTCCTTTTCCTTTTCCTTTACCTTTTTTTCTTTTTTCTTTCTCCCTTTTCCTTTTCCTTTTCCATTTTCCTTTTCCTTTTCCTTTTCCTTTTCCTTTTTCTTTTTTTTTCTACAGTTTGACTGTTTTCTTAACTGGTGTCACACAGAAGTGAGATTGTTCCAGGTCCTGGTTTTTAATCTCAACTTTCTACCTTGCGTTTAATACTCTAGTTTGTTAGGCGAGGTTCAGACTGCTTAGTCTTCAGGGTCAGTCAGAAAGGGGCTAATGAATAAATGCCTCTTGGCATTGTCATTTTTTTATGTTCATACGTGTATTCTCTAGGAAACAAACAGTGGCCAAATGAAATTTATTTAATATTCATTTAATCATGACCAACAATTCATTGAATTTCTTACGGCGAATGCTATCTCAAAGCAGCAACAACATTTTAAGCTCAAGCAGGGAAGGTTTAGGCTGGATGCCAGGGGAAAGTTCTTTACAGAGAGAGTGCTGAGGTGCTGGAAACGGCCGCCCAGCGAGGCTGTGGATGCCCCATCCCTGTAGGTGTTCAAGACCAGGCTGGATGGGGCCCTGGACAACCTGTTCCAGATCAACAAGATCTGGAGGTTGGTGGCCCTGCCTGTGGCAGTGGGATTGGAACCTGGTGATTCCTGGGGTCCCTTCCAACTCAAGCGGTTCTATGATTGTATGAAAATTCACAATCTGCCAGGAAAAAACAAAACAACAACAACAACAACAAAAAAACCTGCAGTCTGTAGTAAGGGAAACGCAGTAGGTAGGCAGCTAAAAACAAGCACTAGTCTATGCTTTCCTTCCAGATGGAAAAAAGACTACAGTGATCAGGCTAGGAATCTTTAAAAGGCAACGTCGACCTGCATGTGCTTGTAGCCTCTCGGACAGTTTTTCAGCTATTTTTGTGGAAATGCCTGGAAGATGGTTGCAATAATGGGGAGACAAGCACAGCTATGCGTCTACTTGTAAAACTGTGGAAAGAAAAAAAGATAAGAATATGTGGAAACACAGAAAACACAACAAAAAAGTGAAATCCTCAAAAGATGGAAAGAGAAACTGTACCACACAAACACCACTAGGTGGAAGTGTAATCAAAACAATCCAGAATTTGACAGAATCCTCGAATCACAGGGGTTGATTGGACCCTTTGGAGACTGTCTAGTCCATACATGTCCTGCTTCCTAGTTTTACATTTCTATTGCTCTCTTTTTCTCACCGTTCTAATAAAAGATACTAAAAATGAAATAAGTTTTGTGGCTAACAGGCATTAAACATAGTATATATTTTATATGTGGCCCAAGACAATTTCTCTTCACTCAGTGCAGCCCAAGCAAGCCAAAAGGTTGAACAACCATGACCTTGTCCAACCCCCCTACTTCAGAAGGTTTCTGAGAGTAGTTTGCATGGGAAAGTTTGCAGGTGGGTTTTGGGTATCTCCAGCGGAGGAGACTCCACAACCTATCTGGGCAGCATGTTCCAGTGCTCTGTGACCCTCCAAGGAAAGAAGTTTTTCCTAATGTTCAGATGGAGCTTCCTGTGTTGCAGTTTGAGCCTGTTCCTCCTATTCTGTCACTGGGCACCACCTTGTGCGCTTGACGCCTACCCTTTAGGTATCTGTCAGTGTTCGTAAGATCTTCTCTCTCAGTCTTCTCCAGCCCAAACATGATCTCTCAGCCTTTCCTCATAAAGGAGATGCTACTGGCCCCTACTAATCTTTGTAGCCCTCTGCTGAATGCTCTCGAGTAGCTCCCTGTCTCTCTCAAACTGAGGAGCCCAGAACCAGACACATTACTCCATATGTGCTCTCACCAGGGCATGCAGAGGGGGAGGATCACCTCCCTCAGCCTGCTGGCCATGATGTCTTTGTATGCACTCCAGGTTACCACTGGCCTTCTTGGCCACAAGGGCCCACTGCTGGCTCATGATCACCCTTTTTTTCTACCAGGACATCTAGGTCTTTTTATGCAGAGCTCCTTTCCATCAGGTCAGCCCCTAACCTCTACTGATGCATGCAGTTATTACTCCCCAGGTGTAGGACTCTACGCTTGCCCTTGTTGAATCTCATAAAGTTCTTTTAACTCTCCAGTCGGTCCTGGTCACACTGAGTGGCAACACAGCCTTCTGGCATGTCAGCCACTCCTCCCAGCTTTGTATCACCAGCAAACTTGCGGAGGGTGTACTCTACCCCTTCATCCAGAGCATTAATGCATATGTTAAACAAGAGTGGATGCAGTATCGACCCATGGGGAACAGTGCTATCTAGAGGCCTCTAACTAGACTCTGCGCCAGTGATCACAGCCCTCTGAGCTCTGCCAGTCAGCCAATTCTCAATTCATCTCACTGCCCACTCCTCTGTCCCACACTTTCTAAGTTCAGATATGAAGATGTCATGGGAGACAGTGTCAAAAGCTCTGCTGATATCAAGGTAGACAGCATCCACTGCTCCAACCTCATCTATCCAGCTGGTCATGGGAATCTTAGAATTGTATAATCGTTTGAGTTGGAAAAGTGCCTTAAAGATCATGTAATCCAGCTCTCCTGCAATGAACAGGAACATCTACAGCCAGATCAGGTTGCTCAGAGTCCTGTCTAGCCTGATCTTGAATATCTCCAGGGACAGGGCTTTGAGCCCATCTCTGGGCAGCTTGTTCCAGTCCTTCACTACCCTTACCATGTAGAACTTTTTCCTCATGTCCAATCTAAATGTCCCTTGTTCTAGTTTGAAACCATTTCTCCTTGTCTTATCACGACAGACCCTGCTGAAGAGTCTGTCCCCTTCTTTCTTATTGCTCCCCTTTAGAAACTGAAGGGCTGCTTCAGCATCCAGAACAAATTGTTCCTTTACCTTCCCAGGGACAGAGGTGAGGCTGACCCACCTGCAGTTACCTGGGCCCACTTTCTTACCGTTTTTGAAGACGGGAGTAACACTAGCATCCTTCAAGTCTTCAGGTAACTCTCTTGTTCTCCACAACCTTTCCAAAAAATGATAGAGAGTGGTTTGGCAGTCACTTCTGCCAGCTCCTTCAGCACACGTGAGTGCATCCCGTTGAAGTTCGTGGATTTGTGTGCGTCTGGTTTGCCTAGATGATCTCTGACCAGAACCTCCTCAACCACGACAAAGTCTTCCTTTCTCCAGACTCTCGCGATTAACCCCAGTGTCTGGGATTACCGAGAGGCAGTTTTAGCACTACAGGCTGCGGAAAAGAAGGCATTCAGTAACTCTGTCTTCTGAGTATCCTCTGTCAGCAGGGCACTCAGCTCATTCAGCATCAGGCCCTAGTCGTCTTTTTGCTGTTTGTATACTTAAAGAAACTCTTCTTGTTTCCCTTGACCTCTCTTGACAGGTTAAATTCCTTAGCCTTCCTTGCTGCATTCTTGCATGCCCTGACAGCATTCCTGTATTCCTTTCATGAGACCAGACCCTTTCACACATTCCATACCAAAAGCTTACAGCCTCAAAGCTTTTAAAAAGTTATTCTCCGTTTTCTACACTGGGGTGACTCTAATGATGAATCCACTTATCTACACCTTAAGGAATAAAGAAGTCAGAGAAGCCCTGGCGAAAGCAACCCAGATTGGTGCGGGTTTATATAGATGACATATCAAGAGCTATGGTTTGCGTGACTTTTTGAGGCCGGGCTATAAGGATAGATATGAACTATTGGAGGTGATTTTTACAGCAAGCATATGGTATTGATGTGGTGATTTACCTAGTCACAAGGAGAGATGAGTGGTTGTTTGGAAAAAACCAAATACGCACACATATGTTTTTGATTAAGCTCCAATTGGCCTATTAAAAAAAAAAAAAAAACAACCCAAACCACCAAAACAACACCAATCTGGAAAATCAAGATGAAAACAATCTAAAAAATAATTCTGAATGAACTGAAAAGTTGTTTGTCACATTTCCTCATTATTTAAGTTACTTGGAAATCAAAAGCCACGGGAAGAGTAAATGTCCTGTGTTGACTTAAGCCTCTTACAGGAATTCAGGACTCCTCAGAAGTCAGTGCAGTGCCACAGACGTCCCTCCCACATGCCACCCTAGCCTTTTCCTCATGTCCACCCTGGCCCTGCCCTGACGCAGCTCCATGCCGTTGTCGTGAGTGCTGTCACGGTCACCGCAGAGCAGAGATCAGCACTGCCCCCGTGAGGAGCTGCAACTGCCGTGAGGGAGCTGCTGGCCGCCATAAGGAGTAGTGCCAGCTACTGGAGTCAGTTCTACGAAGGCAGTGGGTGAACTGTGGACTCGGTGGGTGGTGGGAGAGGGGGGGAAAGGGGGATGTGGTATTTCAGGGAATTGGTTGAGGCTTTGGGATGGAGAAGAGGGTATGACACTGAGAATGGAAGATCACGCATCCACTGAGCAGAGCTGAAAGGCAGGGCTGGGACTACTGTGAACTGCAGAAGAATGAGATGGAGAAATATCACACCACCTGGGAGAAGATGCTCTTCAGCCGTCTTCAGCCGTCCGTTCCCAGAAAGCCAGGGGAACAGCTTGCGGCAAGTGGAAGTTCAGGAGCTGCAAGAGCAGTCTGTGAAGCACCACTAAAATAATGGCATTTGGTGGGGTGGGGATCTTGTCGAGAGCAGGAAAGACCACGTGGAAAAGTTGGGTACTGCCTCTGTGAGGCTGGGCTGCTGGGGGCCTACAGGTTAGGGCAGAGGCTTTATCAGGAAAAGTGAGGTTAAGGGCTGTGTTTCAGGACTGAGCAGCAGTGTATGAGGCTTATGAGCACAGGGGAGGAGAGTAGTCCCAAGGCTGGGACAGCAGTGATGTGTAGGCCAGGCTGATACCAATGGTGTGCCTGCGGACGTGGCAGATCTGGGACAGTTGTCACAGAGGTTGTTCTCAAAGAGAAGATATCATTGGCTCATACTGTGACAGGGAGTTCCATCCCTTTAACAGAGCCTTGGCTAGTTTTTGCTGCAGCAGCAGCAAGGAGAGCAGGAGGGGACCTTTGCTCAGGCAGCTTTGCTGTCCTCCTCTGCCTCCTCCCGGAGGCATACGTGTGCGGAGACGGTCTTTTCTGTATGCCCTCTACTGACCATAAAGAAACTTCATTCAAGCGAGGGCTGCAAAGGTAATGCTGGGCATCCGCACCTTGCCCCTTTTCCATGACAGGGCACATCACGGGGTCACTTTGTAAAAGCGTTTGTTCCTTCCTTTCTTTGCCTCTAAACGCGCTCTGATTTTCTACTTCTAATCAGCTCCTCTCCAGAGGACCACTTAGATTTCCTGCAACAGCTCCATCTCTAATAGTCTCAGAAGGCCCCATTAAAACACCAGGAAACTTCAATTCTGAGTTTGCCCTTTGCACTATAATTTCAACCTTGTTAGGCTTGTTAGACCAAGCAATGTATAACAAGATTTTTTTAAATTACTTATTTTATTTTTATTTGTTGTTGCTAATTTTCTGTCCAGTCATGAGGGAGTTGACAGGTGAAATCATCTCTGAGGAAAAGTGTTGCTAGACTTAAGGCTTTTAATAAGCACATGTTGCAACACAGTACTTCTTGTTTTGTATTTAAATTAATGAGTTCCAAGCGAACTTATTAAATGTCTGTTTCTGGTAGAGGCTGATGCTAGCAACACAAACTGAACATTGCCTTTGTGGTGAAGTATCTTGTAGACTGCATGTCTTCAGTGGTTTCTCTGGAGCATGAAGCTCTCGGTAACGCCCCTGCTGACTTCCCCTTCCGGAGCAGAAAGAACGCTACCAAAACTCATGCTATGTATAAAATTACTCAGAAACCGAATAGTGTTTTGGAACACTGACTGCAAGATACACCAACACAATGAAGCCAGGCCGCATGGCTAGAGACAGGTGTGTGATCAGAAGACGTGTGAACCAATACACAGATACGAGCGCCATAATATGGCAGAGAGATTAGAGATGGGAATTACAGCTGATCCTTGTCCTAGAATTAAACAGACAAATTTAAGGTGGTACAAATATCAAGCTGATAGAAAAACAGTTTGGTAGGTAGTCGGACAGGAAGTAGGCATTCGTATGAATGGGGAAAAAGGTAGAAGAAAATGTAGTGGATATTTTTCCAGAGAAAGTATAAAGAACACAAACGCGTACCATACTTGCACGGTCTTCTTTTTTTCAACAAAGAAATAAAGAAGCATGGGGAATATTTGCAAGATTTTGGTCAATTTTAGAAAATCATTCTGGACAGCAAAACTAAAATTTAGAACGCAGGGAAGATACTGATGTTTGTTCCTTTTGTATATTTTACATTTCCAAGCCAATTTTCTTTCAGAAGTGAGTCAACAGCTATGTTTTAAATAAACGGTTAATTTGAGAAAAGTTAAGTGGATGCGAACCATTTAGGAAGCCAAAACGTTTGTTGCATCTGATCATAGCCCCCCAGTGAGGAATCGTCTGAACTGACAAGAGAGACGAAGTAAAAACAGCTGGATAGATGACATAATCCCGTGCAGTCTTTGCCAAGCTGCTTTCTTTAGCATGGCTGCAGTCGCAACCCATATGAGGGAACTGTTGTGAGCTGGTAGTGCAGCTAGTTGAAAATGGAGGTTCTCTTGGGCAGAAATATTTACAAAAGGGCAGAAATATTTTCTTCTTCATGTGTTCTTCATCTGACCTAATGGTGAATATACGGCTAAAATGACTTGCGTGAGCTGAGAGGAGAATCCAGTGGGGTGCCTACAAGTATGCCTGTTCACATTTGTTTTGAGGGACAGGCTACATCAACAAGTAGTGAATGTGGAGTTTGCTGCTCTAGAATTCCCAGCATGCTATTTCAGAAGTTCTCTGTGCTTCAGAAGGAAAGTCCTCATGCTCTTCTAAGGAATAATTTGCACTAAGATTAGTTGTAGAGAACCGATGGCAAGCTCAGGACTCCGGTATCTGAAGTTACAGATATTTTCTCTTGGATATTAACTAGACCGGAGAAGAATTCTCTGACATAATTGAGATGTTTACTAGCTAGAAGCCTGGTCTAAGCTCAGCACTCATGTTCCACCTGTAGCTGGGAGAACAGCTTACTTCCTCTTTTTCTCTGAGAGGTGTCAAGTACAAGCAGGGTGAATTTCCCTCAAAGACAATGCAAAAAAACCTCACAGGTCTTCATGTAGCCTGTGTAGGGAGAATCAAAGTGAGATATTTTTGCACTGAAATCAGTCACCAGGGCTCTACAGAACAATAAATAGAAATGGGAACTTGTAGTATGCAACTCATTTGAACTCTCTTGGGCATCTACACAAGGATGAAATCCACTAGAACAAAGTAAATGCTATATCCGTTGGGGCAACAGGTGCTATTGCTAGAGACTTTTCATATCTGTGTACACAAGTTACCACTTATGTACACCACTTATGATGGGGGATGAATCAAATGTTTTAACAAAGACACTGACTTTTCAAATATTCCTGTACTTTTTCAGATTTACTTAGTTGCTTGCAAGGCCAGAGGGCAAATCACAATAATTTCTTCTTATATGCTCAGTGAAAAGGGATTGATATTGTATGAATTTAACAGCAAAGGAATGCTAAAATAGCACATCCTCTTGAAAGAACAGCAGGTGTCATTGATACTGTTGTACATAAAAGTGATCCAGACTTCTCAGTTCTCCCTTCATGGGAGAAAAATCTTATCTTTGAAAAGCATTCTCTAGTGGGGAGGAGTTAACTAATGGCTGTTAGGCATTGATGCAGCACTCTGCAGCTGTCAGAACACAAAAATGGTAGAATAGCATAATATAGCTGCCAGCAGAAATGGTCTGCAGTGATCAAGCCAGCTGTTGTCTTGGGCAGGATGGCACAGAACTAGAGCAGTCCTCCAAGGACTAAGTCAAGAGTTCCAGTGAATGAGAGTATAATGCAATGATGAGGACATTTCTCATCATGGCCATCATATAGGTACTCAAATACAATAGGAAAAGAGGAGTGAACAGTTTAGAAACCTTTCTAAATCCCAAGACAATTAATTCTGCTATGCATTACTTTTGTTCTTTTCCACACAGTAGAAACACTGCGGGTTAAATAGTAATGTAAGTAATAAATAGGGTACTGTTTACTTATAATTCCACGCTGTGGAAAGGAGCGGAACTGAAGGGGAACTGTGTGGGTGGCATTGTGTTGTACGGCTGTGTTCTTTGTGATTGCAGTTCATGGAGAAGAATTGCCTTGCCTGTTGGGTCTTGGCTTGGAGGAGATGACGAAGTATTCCTTTGTGCACACCTCCTCCCCCTGCCTTCTTGCTTGTGAAAAGCAAATGAAAAAAGTGTACTGTGAGTGATGGACAAACTGACCTGGATATTGTGCTTGAAGCTGAATTGCTATGTGCACAGAGAAAAGTATCTGGGGTTTCTGCCACAAGGTGAATGGGAAGCAAGGTACACCTGTGAGAAGGGAAATGCAGACAGCCAAAATTTGAATCGAGATATTTGGTTAGATGAAACAGACCACCCAGTGGATGGAAAACATTGAACAGTCCCAGGGAAAATGTTACTTCTGGTCAAAGAGACGTTGATGTAAATTCGGTATTAAGACACAAACTGAAAGAGATCACACTGCTCAGATATCTGGAGACAAGAGTTTTAGTTGAAGTTAGGAAAAAGCAGAGAGGACATAAAAGCACAAACCAGATTTCACTTTAACAAAAAATCCTTCTGGCAAACCAGAACAAGACATGGACAGAAAATACCATGTTCAGTGAGTTAGGAAACAATACCCTCACATAACCTTCTTTCAGCCTATATGTAAGGCAGTTACTTAAGTCAATGCTACTGCAGCAAGTTGGCAATGTTTCCATTTATTATGATTCAGGTTTAGACTGAGCAAGTCACCCACTAGCTTAGGGAAGAGATCGTTGTTCTGAGAAAAAGAAACTCAAAAGAAAATCAGGTCAATTTTAGAGTTCAACCCAGCCTCTCTCTCCAATCAGTTGCAAGGACAATTCCAGGAGAGGACTTTTTTTTTTTTTTTTTTTTTTTTTTTTTGTAATGAAGAAGTTCCAAGCTATTGTTTTTGCTTTGATTGAGGAGAAAACTTTCATAAGCTAGAGACTTTTCATATCTATGTACATAAGTTACCACTTATGTACACCACTTATGATGGGGAATGAATCAAATGTTATAGCAAAGACACTGACTTTTCAGATATTCCTGTACTTTGTCAGGTTTACTAAGTTGCTTGCAAGGCCAGAGGGAAAATCACAATTATTTCTTCTGTAAGAAGAAGTGCTCAGTGAAAAGTGCTCAGTGAAAAGGGACTGATACTGTATGGATTTAACAGCAAAGGAAAGTTTAAATAGCATGTTTCTGAAAGGCATTTAACTTCTTTCAGAAATACCTGTTAAAATTATTCACTAGGGAAGCAGTGAATTTCCCATGCAGCTACGAGGAACTCATGAGCTGTACAGAGAAAAGATCATCTGCTTCCTAAGTAGCCTCTTGTTGATGCATTCCCTCAGACTTTGCTTGACTTTCTGATTCCTCAAGCTATAGATGAAGGGGTTGATCATAGGCGTAACAACTGTGTAAGAGAGGGAAACCATTTTCTTCATATTGCTTGAGAGGCTGGACTTAGGACGCAAGTGAATGATGCCTGTTGTGCTGTAGAAAAAAGTTACTACTACCAGGTGAGCTGCACATGTGGAAAAGGCCTGCCTCTGACCCACAGCCGAGGGTATCTGAAGAACAGCATGAATAATGAGAAGGTAGGAAATAATGATCAGTGAAAAGGGGATCATCACTATCATGACTGTAGCCATAAAAATCAGTAGTTCAAACAAAGCTGTGTCTGCACACACCAGGTTCAACACGGGAGAAACATCACAAAAGAAATGATCTACCCTGTTTCTCCCACAGAAGGGCAGGGTAAACAGCCATATGGGGAAGACCAGAGCAACAGGTATCCCAGAGAGCCAAGACCCAACAGCCATCTTGAAGCAGAGGTCCCTGTTCATCATGGTGCCATAATGCAGAGGGTGGCATATTGCCACTTGTCGGTCATAGGCCATTACACCTAAGAGAAAGCACTCACAGGTGACAAAAAGTATAGCACAACTGAGTTGCAAGGCACAAGCTGTGAAGGAAATAATTTTTCTCTCCCCCAGCAGAATCAAGAGCATCTTGGGGACAATGCTCAAGCTGTAGCAGATCTCTGTCAAGGCAAGATTCTTTAGGAAATAGTACATGGGAGTATGTAGGGCAGAGTCAATGGCTGTGATCCCCACAATTAGAGAGTTACCTATCATGGTGGCCAGGAACATGACAGAGATCACTATGGAAAACAGGAGCTTCATCTTGCCATGTAGGCCAAACCCCCAAAGTAAGAAGTGAGTAACAGTGGTTTGGTTTCCAGGCTTCATTTCCTCAAGAATTCTCATCCTAAAAGAGAAAAAAAAAAAAAAACCAGAAAAGACACACACTACAAAAGGATTAGTAGCTTGGGACAGACCTGTGGTCCCAGAAGTACTTATAGCTGCAGGTAATGAGGGGCGTAAAACATGAGATGAGGCTTAAGACTGGATATGACTGTGACCTCTGAGTAAATGATCTCTGCTGGGGAACCTGTACAAGAACATCCTTACAGTCACAGGCTGAGAATCACCTGTAACTTAGGTGGAAAATAAGATAAACCTACAAACTTCCAATAACTGTTCTGTGCTTATGTTCTACAGAAAGAAGTAGATACCTTCAAAGTTCAGGTATCTTATCATATGAGTGAGATCTGTGGTCAGCCAGAAGAATTTCAGTTTAAATGGGCTGGATGTCTCTCAGTTAACTTCAGAATCTAAATGTTTATAGTCACCTGGATGTGAGCTAGGCAACTTAGAAACAATTTGAATTTAACAAGGAGAAATACGGCACAATACAGAAACACAATTCCTAAGATGAATGTCCAGAGATGGTGGTATCCCTTATGATGAAATTCAGTATATAATGAACAAACAGTTGGATATCTGAAATTAAGTGAAATTCACTTCATGCTTGGTTCTCAAAGCTAGGTGATATAGCTATCCTTGTGAGTTTCTACCTACTAACTTGACTCAAGGAAAGATGACCAGACTATTATTTTCATTGTCAACCCTACCTGCAAAAGTACAGAACAAATCTAACCAAGCTTAAATCCATTCAAATAATCACATGCTTACACTTTTTTCATCAAATCACATAAAATCCATATCCTGAATTTTAACTTAAAGTAAGCTCTTAGAAGTAAGGAGATGCTCACTATCAGACAGCAGTCTACATAATGTGGTTACCTGCGTCTGCTCCTTGCTGCCATTTTCTTGGGACTTAATAATCTTTTCAGATCTGCTAGTGAGCTTATTTGTTTGGGAAACATGCTAGACTGTTTCAGCCAAAATCTGCTTGGCTGATATTTGTGAGATACCGACACAATAATAGAATGCATATATGTATTTCTCTTCTGTATTTGTACCATCAAGAGTGAGATAATCTGGCAGAGAGGATCTGAACATCAGCTTTGCAATTAGCAATTATTCTTCAGGACAATATGCAAGTGTCTCAAGAATTCCGAACTATGAATGAAAAACAAATGGCTTAGGCTACTATGAAGATATTTGGTGAAGAAAAGCTCTTTTTACCTAAACAGTAATGAAACTTTATCACTAATAATCATAAAATAGCTTACAGTTTTGGACTCTTTGGGTTTTCAGAGTTTCTGAACTTATCTTTCACTTTTATTTCACAGTGGCGAAAGAGAAAATATGTAGATGAGTTAGAGAGACACTGTGATTCATTTGTTCAGTATATTAATCTGCAATAAAGGCAGCTCCAGTTATGAAAGATTTTTTTTTTTTGTAAACAACAGAAATAAGAAATAAGCATTTAGTCAGTGTGATTAATCTTTCTCTACCACAGACATTTAAAATAAGACAAGCTACTCCTAGGAGGGAGATTTTATTTCTCTAAGACGACCAAGTGATTCAGATATAAAAATCTGTACTGCTAGTGCATAAGGGTGGGTTGGATAGATTCCTTTTGGATATCTTCTCAGCAACTCTGGGCTCCAATTAGAGAAATAAACCATGCAAACACACTTATGTTTTGTTTTGCCTTAGAAGCCAACCAGCAATGAAGAACAGAAATTGAAAGATTACCTTAGGATTCTAAAATGGGTTGAATTCTTTCTCACTCCAGTAGGGATAATAACTCCAAAGACACAGTGGAAGAGAAATTATCAATACAGAGGAAAAATGAAATTAGTTTTCCTCTGTATGAGACAGCATCTCCTCCCTGATTTCAAAGGCTGCTACAGCTAAAGGGAGGAGGTATTTGAGTTTTCCTGTGCTCCCTGTAGGCTCAGGTCTCCAGATGGTGGTATGCTGTTAGGACGAAATCATGTATTAAACGTTCTCTTTTAAATCCCTGGTTTATATAAACGTGTCTTATGGTTTAAACCTGGCAGACATTTACGTACCACACAGCCACTTGCTCACTCTCCAGGTGAGATGGGGAAAAGAAGGGGAAAGGTAAAAATGCGAGAACTCATGGGTTGAGATAAAGACAGTTTACTAGATAAAGCAAAAGCTGTGCAAGAGCAAAACAAAGAGCTATTTGTGGTAGTTAGACTTTGGACAGCTACCGGAGTCCTACCCAGCCATTCTCTCACTGCCCTTTCCCAACAGGTCAGGGGGAGTAAATAAACTGAGAAAGCTCGTGGATCAAGGAAAATTAATCTAATTTATTGCCAATTAACATAGACTGGATATTGAGAAACAAAGACAAAAGTACCTTTCTCCCACCCTCTCCTTTTTCCTGGGCCCAACTTCACTCCTTCATTCACAGCTCCTCTAGCTCCTCCTGCTCCAGGTGACACAGGATGGGGAATGGGGATTGTGGTCAGTTCATAACGGCTCCTCTCTGTTGCTCCTTTGTCCTCGCACTGCTTCAGCATGGGTCCTTCAGGTTGAACCTGCTTCAGGGTGGGCTCTCCACGTGCCCCAGTTCCTTGAAGGAGCAGTCTACTTAAGGGGTTGAGGTCAGGCAGAAGAAGTTTATTTCTCTAGCAGTAGGAGAGAGAGCAGAGCAGCAGACGTTGAGCCCTCTCTCATTGTGAATGTTGGCATAAAAGAGAAGTACTGGCCCTTTCATATGCTTACAGCAGATATAAACTGCTTTGTGAAGGTATCTGATACATCAGAGCAGCATCTATCTAAAACGACCCTCAGCAGAAGATCTTAGTGTTCCTGATATATCACAGACTGAAGCTGTGTGGCTGGACATAGCTCATGCAGCTCATGCAGCTCTTAAGGTACTTGACCTAATTCTGGTGCTAGAGAGACCAGATTCCATCCTAACAAACACACAAGCTGTTTCTTTCGCAGTAAGATATACCTGGAGTTAATTTTGTCCTGCTCTCAGTCTGCATTTCTTTAAGCCAGTGACAGACAGTTAGGCTACCAATTGTAGTTGTTACCTGAGATAGGCAGCTTGTCTAAAGCAAACAAACCCTCTGGTTTCTTTTGAGATAATTCAAGCTTCCTTTGCAAAGGTTGTGAAGAACCACTCCTTCATCATCCCCTGAGCCCCAAGGGTTCTTAGTCTCTGCTTGTCTCTTCAGAGCATTCCTCCAGTTTGCGGTATGTGTGTGCATGCGTACGTGTGGGTATGGGTTATATGATTGGCCACAAAGTTAATTCCCCAGAGCATCTGGCTAGCAGTTTACACAATGAAGGTGGGTGAGATAATTAGAAATGATTGCCTTTCAAATACTCGTACTCTGTCTGAGCATGCAGGAATGCAGTCCAGAAAGCCAAAATCCAACCAGAATTGAATCAGCAGGAGATACAACAGTCAACAAGAAAGGCTACATGCAAAAGTGATGAAATGGCAGCTAGGGAAAATGTGGATCTGCTGCTGAATGGTTCAGGGTGACACAGGTCATGGAAAATGTTGAGATAGCTCACGTCTTCTTTGACTTGATCTATACTAGCAAGAGCAGTCTCTGGGAATCCCAGGCTCCAAAGACCAGGGGTAGATTCTAGAGGAAAGAAGAGAGATGTTTGGTGGAAGAGGATCAGGCCAGGGAGCACTTAAACTAACTGGATATATATACATCCATGAATCCTGCCAGAATGAGCCCATGAGTGCTAAGGGTTTTGGCAGATGTACTTGTATGGCCACTCTTCATGGATTGCTAGAATGGATTTGGTTGGAAAGGACCTTAAGGATGGTCTATTCTAAGTCCCCTGCCGTGGGCACGGACGCCTTCCACGAGACCAGGTTACACAGAGCCTCTATTGAACATGGCCTTGAATCCTTCCGGGTATGTGGAATCCACAGCTTCTCTGGGCAGTTTGTTCCAGTGCCTCACAACCCTTCATAGTAAAGTATTTCTTTCTTATATCTAATCCAAATCCATCCTGTTTTAGTTTAAATCCATTTCCCTTTGTCCTATCACTGCACTCCCTGATAGAGAGTCTGTCACCATTGTTTCTGTAGACGCCCTGTAAGTATTGAAAAGTCACTTGTAGGGCTTTCTGGGGCCTTCTTTTCTCTAGGCTAAACAACCCCAGCTTTCTTGGCCTTTCTTCATAGGAGAAGTGCTCCAGTCCTCTGATGATCTTTGTGGTCCTCCTCTGGACCCACTTTAACAGATCTTTCTTATGATTCAGTTCCCTGACCAGGATACAGTAGTCCAGGTGGGGTCTCATGAGAGCAGAGTAGAGGGGGAGAATCTTCTCCTCAGATTGCTAGCTACACTTCTTTTGATGCAGCCCAGGATATGGTTGACTTTTGGGTTTCAAGTGCACGTTGCCAGTTCATGTCAAGCTTTTCATCCTCCAGGAATGCTGGTTCCTCTCCTCAGGGCAGTTCTCAGTTTAATCTTTGCCAGGTTGCATTCATGTTTGGAATTGCCCTTTCCCATGTGTAGAACCTTCCACTTGGCCTTGTTGAACTTCATGAGGTTGCATGAGCAATTTGCTGGGGGTGTGCTCAATTCCAATGTCCACGTTGCTGACAAAGATGTTGAATAGTTTCAGTCTCAATACTGACCACCTAAGGAGCACCAGTCATCAGCGCTCTTCCTGTGGACACTGAGTTGTTGACCACAACACTTTGAGTGCAACCATCCAATCAATTCCTGATCTACTGAGTGAGTAGTCCATTTGACATCAGTTGCTCTGGAAAATCCTTGATCCACTCTGGTGGTTGGAAGAAATGCTCAGATTGTGGAGGAGGATCATGTAACTCCTAAATTCAAAAAGGGTAAGAAGGAGGGTTCATGGAAGTACAGGTCAGTCAGCATGATCTCGATCTCTGCGAAAGTGATGGAGCAGCTAGACTTGAAATCCCATTTGAAATCCCATGAAGGACGAAAACCCTACAGGAGTATTGAACTTCAGTAAGGAGAGCAGCAGGCGAAGAACAACCCCAAGCAACAGGACATGCTGGGGGCTGCTCTGATGTAAAGCAACCTGTCAGAAAAGGCCCTGGTAGTCCTGATGGACACCAAGTAGAAGACCAAGACTCATCTATGTTGGGGCAAGGTCAGCTGCTGACTTCAGACGATCCTCTGTCTCTCCAGTATCTGATCCTACAATTACAGCTCGAAGCTTATCAGTGATTCTCACAAACACACATAGTCTCAATAGAGAGTACGTTAAATGGAAATTATTTAGGAACTGAGTTGAATATGATGAAAGGACAGAGGGTTGGAAAAAACCTCCAAGATGATCCAGTCCAAATATCCACCTACCACCAATATTTCTCCACTAAACCATGTCCCTCAGTACAACATCTGAATGTTCCTTGAATGCCTCCTGGGACTCCGCCAACTGTATCCTGGGTTGCATCAAGAGAAGCGTGACCAGCAGGTTGAGGGAGGTCATTCTGCCCCTTTACTCTGCTCTTGAGAGACTCCAGATGGAGTACTGCGTCAAGGTCTGGGGCACGGAATACAAAAAGGACATAGAGCTGTTGGAGCGGGTCCAGAGGAGGGCCACAAAGATGATCAGAGGTCTGAAGCACCTCCCCAGTGAGGACAGGCTGAGAGAGTGGTGTCACTTCAGCCCAGAGAAGAGAAGGCTCCAAGGGGATCTTATAGTAGCAATCCAGGACCTGAAGGGTGCCAACAGCAAAGCTGGGGAGGGACTTCTTATAAGGGCATGTAGCAACATGTACTTATTCCTAGGGAACCTTTCCTGCCTGGACACTTTCTACTCTACAGTTACTGTTCCCAAGATGCTGACTGGTTTTCTCTTTGGACGTCAGCCCATTTCTTTTGGTGGATGCTTGGCCCAGCTCTACTTCTTCCACTTCCTGGGCAGTACTGAAGCTGTGCTCCTGGCCACCATGGCCTATGATCGCTATGTGGCCATTTGCAACCCTCTGTGCTACACCCTTGTCATGAACCCAAGGACTTGTCTGCTGCTGGCCACGGCCAGCTGGTCTGTTGGTTTTGCACATGCCATGATACATTCAATCATGACCTCTCAACTGAGTTTCTGTGGGCACAACCACATTCATCACTTTTTCTGCGATGTCAAGCCACTGTTGAACTTGGCCTGCAGTAGTACTAGCCTCAGCATGACTCTCCTCAATGTTGTCACGACATCAATTGCTCTAGGCCCATTCATTCTGATTGTCCTCTCCTATCTCTACATCATCATCTTCCTCTTCCAGAAGGTCAAGTCCCAGGAAGGTAGATGGAAGCCCTTCTCCACCTGTGCCTCTCATCTTACTGTTGTGGCACTATTGTACATACCGCTGTTCTTCAATTATACACCTCCGTCTTCATCCAGCTCCTCTAAAAGGGACATGCAAGTGTCTGTCATGTACAGTGCCATCACCCCAGCTCTAAACCCCTTGATCTATACTCTTAGGAATCAGGAGGTGAGATCTACTTTGAACAAAACGTTAGGGAGAAAACTTTTTCCTGGTGGAAAGTGGCAAGGACAAGGCTCATAACATGGTTACTCCACTTCCCGTATTTACAAGAGAAGAGGTCAAAAAGATTCTGTCTTACACGAGACTGAAGAATACTCGTTATCTCATGTGGAAATTAATTAGGGGTTTACTGCTGAGATCTAAACTGGGAGATAGTCAAGACCTTGATGTTTCTTCTGTCATTTTAGATGTCCTATTGTAACCAGTCTGATCTCCAGCCTCCAGAAAAGAAGTATGCGTGTCTCTTGCAGAGCATGAGCAAAAGCAGACAGCCCCATATAGTTGTGCTGGATAAGATAAGGAATTAAACCATTACCTGATAGCTTTGTTTAGGAAGCGGAATGAATCTCTAGTCATCCAAACGCTGGATATCCCAAGTAAGCAAGCATGCGTTACATTTTCAATGTTGCTTAGACTGGGAAAGATATTGCCTACGTTTGACATGAGTCAACTCTTTTGAGGCATCTGTATCTTTTCATTGAGTTCAAAGTGTTTGAGTTAGCTCTTTCTTGGAGTGGTCACTTCTTGAGTTTTTTTGGATCTCAGCAGGAACTCCTCTGTTCCCATGTTCCAGGCCTTGCCTGCAGATAAGAGGGAGCAGGGAGGTGCCCGCATGTGTCTTGTCTTCACAGGATACAGCGGTATTGTCCTCCAGTCTCCTGTGTCGAGCTGGAGTTATTTGCACAGGCCAGTTCTTCCGCCAGTAAATATTTCCTTCTGAAGGCAAACAGCTTGAAATAAATGCTTTTAAATGTAAAACTGTCCACAAAGTGATGTTGACTGCTACATGGCAACACCCAACTCTCACCTCTTAGGTACGTCAGAGTCTTTTTGCAAGAAACTCCTTGGAAAGCAAGCTTTCAGCCAAAAACAAAGGGTTCAGACAATTGCTTCTTTTGTATTTTCTTTCATTATTATTACTTCCCTTTCATTTTCAGTGCTATTAAACTGTCTTGATCTCCACTCCAAAATTACTCTTTCTTTCTTTTTGTCAGTTCTCTCCCCAGTCTCCCTGTGGGCAGAGCGAGTGGATGACTGTGTGATACTCAGCTGCCCACTGGATTAAACTGCCAGTGCTTATATAAATTTCTTTTGGGTCCCATCTTGTATACAAACACTGAGTACAACCAAAAAAATGCGAATGCACTTTTAAAAATATTCAGTTCAATACAAGAGGGTAAGGTGATTTTCAGTTTTCAGTACATTTTCACTTTCAGCTCCTACTTAGAGCCAAATGATCTGAGTTTTCATCACCTAACAGAGCGTTTTATTATTGCTATTGAGAGGAGAGTAGAAATAGAGTTTTCAAACAATTATAATCTGGAACTGAAGAACATGGAATTACAAAAGAAAGGCCCACATAGAACATACAAAAAAGTTCCACGCAGAACATACACGGACTGAGTTGGAATCATAGAATCATAGAATGATACTCAAACTAAAGACAACGTTGTTGCACTGTAGAGAGTGGATTTTCCTTTATCTGTTGTATCTGACATAGCCAACTTGAACTTTGTTGAATTTCAAGAGATTCTGAGAGCTGTGGTGCAGTGTGTGTTGAGTAGCTCATTCCAGTGCACTAAAAGACCTGGGCAATTCCTGCAGTCCTGGGCAGGTGAGTGGAATGATTGCTGTTTATCCCCACCTCCCTTCCTTGCTAGTGGTGAACATGACCATGAATTCCCAGTGGGTGCCTGCGTACACACACACACACACAGAGCCACAAACAGATCAGCATGGACAGAAGGACCCTCTATTTACAAGCTTCCACATAACACAGACAGCATGAATGCCTATCTTTTCTAAGAGAAAATATTTGTGAGCGTATCGGTCTAGACCTTGGGTCTCTACAGTTATGGTCTCCCAGGCCTCTGATGTTTTCAACATTGTCACGGAGTTATCTAGATAGATCTGTGCCCGTGACAGGGGGGCAGTAGGCTCGCAGGCCTCCCTGACTTCCCAAAAAAACAAACAAACAAAACAAACAACAAAAAAAAATGGAGCAGCGGCAACGATCTAAGAAGGAGAACTTATTTTACTAACTACGATGTTGGAATGCAAGATGACACGATATAATACAATCTAATTGGAAGCAAGGATAATAAATCAAATGAAATGATAGAAAGCGAAAGAGTGATAGAGAGAGAAAGAGAGAGAGAGAGAGAGTTTCCGAAACCGAAAGCCCTACTTGATGAAGGCACACGGCTTGGAAGCACACCCACTCCTCTCCCTGGCAGCAAGCGAAAGTGAAAAAGACCGCACGCAACCTGATGACGTATCTTCCGTGATGTATCTTCCTTCTCTGACCGTGAGGTCCTCTGGGATACGTAGTTCTTCTTCTCTTTTGTCCATGATGTTATGAAGTGGAATACCAATCGCAAAGATACAAAACCATGACAAACGTCTGTCTTGCAGAGTCCCTTCTGTGTATTCGCTAGCTGGACATTAGTCCTCCTAGTGATTCGTTTTCCCACTCTGGTTGCTCCAGTTTTTGTCACCTACGTCTGTAACTCCAGAATCTGTTTTTTCAGGCCTCTTGTCATAAGCCCCCTCCCCTGCCGTGTTAATCACTGCATTTGTGTTTGTAGGCAGTTCTAAGATACCAGTGGCCCTGTAGCTGTTACATGAGCTGGAAAACAAAATCCTCGTACCAATGACAGGTCTTCCTTCAATATACAACAACACAGTTTGAGTGGCAGATACTGTCTGTCCAAAGCTGTCCGTTCTGTATCTCTCTCCCACTCTCCCATGCTGTTGCAGTTCTGCACCAAGGATCTGCATGGCACATGTAGACTTTTATCAAAAGTTAATACCACCTTACATTCCAGAGAGTCTGGAGATGCTACCTGGATGTCACCGTCTCCCTAGCAAGAGAGTCCTCCACCCACCACTCACAGCAGATTACGCATCTCTTCAAATATATGAGGGAAAGCACCTGGGAATGAACATCTCTCCTGAGCATTACCAACACAAAACTACCTTTGATTCTTCCCTGGAAGTAACGGAGAGAGGTGGTGACTGAAATCCTCACCTGTGGCACAATATGCCAGGTGGCATATGATATACAGATTGCATGGTTTTTAACCTCAACAGTGCTTTTCTCTCTGAGGATGTGCCTTTGTTGCAGATATTTCTGTCATTCTGTGATCTTAAGTGGGTCAAAGCTTTGCTGGTTATCTTAAATGTACCTTTTTGATGTTGCTTCTCCCCCACTTCTAGGATGGGTTTCATGTCCTTGCTACTGATAACCTGTGGGTAACAGATGGAAACTCTTGAATAAGTTGTCATCTCTCATTTCTGCATATTGGTCTTATTTATCATACTGCTTTTCCTATTGGCAATACTCCTTGCAGCCCTCCTGCTCACCTTCTCAACTGCGACCACCTCTTAGCGCTGCTCTGCATATGCTCAGCCACTGCCAACATCACCACCACCTCCACACTGACTGCTCAACACCAGCATCCAAATAGTGTTGCACCATGGTCAGAAGGAAACAGGACCCATTCTCATCCAGTGATGGATATGTGTGCTTTTGTACATCACCTGTCTTTTTGGACCCTTCTCAGGCCCTGGGCATCCCTTGAAGTGGTGGCAAGAACCTCTGGACAAGCCTATCCCACCAACACAAACACCCTCTGGTCTCCCTCCCGGTCCCTGTATTGGGTTTGTGTGGCAAGGTTTTGATAGCAGGGGTGGATTCTGTGAGAGGTGTTCACAGAAGCTACCCATGATTGATAAGAGCCAGTTCTGAAAAATAGACCTGTCCCTCTCCAAAGCTCAGCCAATGGGCACTGTCAGTTGCGTCTCCATTTTACACTTTCCATAGACTTCTCTTGCTTTTGCAACAGTCTCAGCAAGAACTGGCATGGTAGTTGTAGGGAAGAAGCAAAGTGGGCACTAAAATTCCAGCTGCCAAATACCACCATCAGTGTTTGTCTCTGCAGAGCTGCCCTTGCCCTTGTTTCCTTGCAAGCAGCAGCGAGGCCATCTTAGATGTCATGGAGTTATCTCTAGATCTATCTGAGTCTGTGACAGGGGAACATCAGGCCCACAGGCCCTCTGTCCCCAAAAAATGGTGTGGGAGGGTGTTGTTGGTGGTTTACAGGACGGTTTGGCCTGGTTCTGTGACTAATGGGGCAGGGGGACCCACAGACCCACTCCCTGGGTAAGGGGAAAGGGAAAAACGGGGAAGGATAGGGACATGCGGCTGAAAAGAAAATAGAAGTAACTATCTGAGGAGTAAAGTTAATTTACTAAGTATATCAGAACACAAGATAATATAGTCCAATGTAATTGGAATTGAGGCTTATAAATCAAATAAAATGTGACAGAGAGTGTCCAAAACCGAACTCTTTAGTCTAAAGCTGAAGGTGAGATGGATGGGGAGCACACACTGCTGAGACGAGCAGCAAAAGTGAGGGCAGTCTCATGACTTGCAAGCAGTTTTATCTTTTCCAATGAATGGAAAATGGAAACGCAAAGTCCTCTGGGGTATGTAGTTCTTCTCTTCTGAGAACCAGGTTCCCATAAAACTGGCAGTCAATGGTACTGGAGCATTAACTCTTTACCTCCCAGTGTTCTACATGATGTTATGATGTGGAATACCAATAACAAAAGTCACAGAATCATAGAATCATAGAATTGCTAAGTTTGGAAAAGGCCCACAGGATCATCCAGTCCAACCATTTGCCCTTCACCAATGGTTCTCGCTCAACCATGTCCTCAACACAACATCCAAACGCTCTTTGAACACCACCAGGCTCGGTGACTCCACCACCTCTCTGGGCAGCCCATTCCCGTGCCTGACCACCCTTTCAGAGAAGTAGTATTTCCTAACGTCCAGCCTGAACCTTCCCTGGTGCAGCTTGAAGCCATTCCCTCTAGTCCTATCACTAGTCACACGAGAGAAGAGGCTGACCCCCAGCTCACTCCAACCTCCCTTCAGGTAGTTATAGAGAGCAATAAGGTCTTCCCTGAGCCTCCTCTTCTCCAGACTGAACAATCCCAGCTCCTTCAGCCGTTCCTCATAAGGCCTGTGCTCCAGACCCCTCACCAGCTTTGTTGCCCTTCTCTGAACACGCTCCAGGGCCTCAATGTCTTTCTTACAGTGAACCCAAAAAACCATAACAGGAGTGAAACCAGCCTCTCCAGCAAGATAAGCCAGATGGCAGTGTGAGGCCAAGATGCTGAGAGGTGCAGGTGCAGCCTTGATGTTCCATTTCTCAGTGCCTATGTAAGCCTGCAATCGAGTGTCTGATGTAGTGCATTCAGTGTCTGAAGGCACCGACTCAGATGCATGAACGATTCATATTCTTTATTGCAGGTTCTAACATCCCCTATATACATTTCCAAGTTCCCTCTTGCAACTTTCCTTCCTCCCCAACATGTCAACAGAACACTTAACAAGTCTCCTTCATATCTAGATCCTAACTGACCATGCAAGTGCTCATCCTATCGCAGCCACAAGTTGCCTTCATGCACTTCTTCTCCGGTCAGGGTCATCACCACAGGGAGATTTCGCACCCCCCTTGTCTTCTGCTTGTCTCCTGGAGACAGCCTTTTTTTCTCAGTGCCCTCTTCCACACCCTGCCAAATTTGTTTTTCAGTCTCTATTCTGAATGGTGTCTTGAATCCCCACAAGTGCTGGTCCCATCCACTGGGCTTTAAGTGCCACCTGTCCCTGGGAATCCCAGGGAGCTAGTCAGCCATTGCCCAGGGCATGTGATGATCCCAGCATAAGTAGCTGAAGCATGTAGTTGTGACTGAGTGGTGAAGGCAATGAAATAGAAATCTTTTGGGATTTCCCTACAGGGGTTCAAATGTTATCACAAATCATAGAAAAGTTTGTGTTGGAAGGTACCATAAAGATCACCCAGATCTAACTGCACTGCTATGGGCGGGATTGCCTCCCACCACATCAGGCTGCCCAGGGCCCCATCCTACCTGGCCTGGAGAACTTGCAGGGATGGGGCACTCACTCACTACTTTTCTGTGTGGTAACACAGCATAACTTGGTTTACAGATGTGTCAACACCCAATGGTTGCGTAAGAAATCTCAGGCATGGGACAGAATGTGTTTTCCTGAGGAGGCTGTTCAGAGCCATGTCTGCTGGGATGTTGCTTATTCCAATGAGACAGACTCCTCAACATCCCTGGAAAGCTCATTCCCATCTTTGACCATCTTCACAGAACACGAGGAATACTGTGTGTGGTGTTCTGTGGATTCCCACTGATGATCACTGCTTTTTGTCCTCTCACAGGGGCACCACTGAGAAGAGGCTGCCTCTCTCATGCTTCTTCCTCCCATCCACACTCCCTCTGAAGGTATTAAACACATGGACAGGATGCCCACAGAGCCTTCTGTCTTCCACAGAAGCCATTCCCTGCTCTTCCAGACTCTGCTGTTATAATATATCACAGAAGCACAGAGTGGTTGAGCTTGGGAGGGACCACTGTCTTTCTCTTGCCTGGGGATGGACTCGCTGCCGTGGGAGAGGACAGGTTCTCCCTCCTGTGATTCCAAAGATATGAGGTAAGCTTAGGGCAGAGGGCATTGCTTTTCTTATTAGAGCAGGTGAACAATGGCAGCAGGAGTAAAACAAATCACAAGTCCCTAGCTATGTTGCACAACATCTTTAATGAGAAGGAAAATGTAGGGGTTCAGTATAGAGAGGAAGTAATACATTTGCTTGACCTAGTGATATCGAGAGAATGATCCATCCGTATTTGGGATGTGTTCTCCAAAGGTGATGGTTCTTTATTTGTATGATTTTTACCCAGTAAAGAGTATACCTGCCTAAACCATGAGCTGTCTTCTCTAGGGGAATGCAGTGTGAGAGTGAAAGGACTTTCTGAAGACTAGACAGATTACTACCATGGATTTTCCTTGCAGAACTGGTCCCTAATGAATGAAGGTGGAAAAGAAATCACAAGTCCCCAGCTGTGCTGCACAAAGTCTTTAATGAGAAGAAAAAAACGTAGTGTCACAGTATGGAGAGGAATTAAAACATTTGCAGGGCTTAGTGAGGCTGAGAGAATGATCCATCCCTTTGGGTTATCAGACACATTTGAGAGAGATGATGCCTTAAGTTTGGGCGTAGTATCAACACTGAGCAATCCCTAAGAATAGAGAGCACCCATGTCCTCATGGATGGTTCCAAACACAACAATAACGACAGATTCATATGAGCTACGGGAAAGCCCGCTGCAGACAGGGGTTAGAGCCGTGAAGCCATTTCCTATGCTCATCACAACTGTGTTGTTTTGCCCAATGTTAAGGCAATATAGGGAGATTAATTACAAGGAGAAGCAGAGTGGATAGTCAGGCATTTATTTCTCAGATTGAACCTGAAGGGAATGTTCATAGCCATGTTCCTTGGTGACTTGTCCGTGCAGTCAGTTGTCTTCTATGCAGGGAAGAGGGAAGAGAGTTCAGGTGTGGCAACGCCTCAGAATGTAGGATTGTGATCATGTAGATGCTGGCATCCTTTCCTGTAGGTGATCCACACTGAGACTGAGCTGTTTTGCAGGTTCTCTTTCTAATGCCATGCCACCAACATCTGCCGCTGACATCATGGGCCAGCGTAATAAAACAGAGAGCATTACTTTCAGAGCAGCCCCCATAGCTAGAATCTTGGGTAATGGAGTATATGTAAGCACATGACATGCTGTAGTTCTGGTTTCAGCTGGGACAGAGGTTATTCACTTCCTGGTAGCCAGCAAGCTGCTGTATTTTGAATATAGGATGAGAAAAATGTTGATAAACTATCAATATTTTAGATGTTGCAGAGCAGTGCTTACACTAAGTCAAGGACTTTTCAACTCCTCATACTGCCTTGCCTTGAGGAGGCTGGGAATGCAGAGGAAGCTGTGAAGAGATAGAACCAGGACAGCTAACAGAAAGTGTCCGTGGGATATTCCATACTGTGTGGTCTTGCTGAACAATAAAAGGGGGGAGTAGGCTGGGGAGGATGGGGGCACTCAGCAGATAGAGAGCAAATGCATTGCATCACTTGTTTTTAATATATTTTGATTACTTCCCTTTCATCTTTCAATGAATGGCATCCAGTGGGTGTCTATACATACACATGAGAGGCATGAATGGATCAGAATGTATAGAGGGACACTCTATTAACAAGTTTTCACATTTGGAGAGAAGGAATGGTTCTGGAGACTTCAGAGAGAGTGATTTTTACTGAGAGAGCTTTTTTAAATGCTCTCTTCAGTTCCTGATTCCTCAGGCAGTAAACGAAAGGGTTTAACATGGGTGTGACAATTGTATACACAGCTGACACAAGTTTATTCATATCATAAGAAGAGATTTTCTTGGGCCGCGCGTACATGAAGAGAGTGGCTGAGAAGAAAATGACGACCACAGTTAAGTGGGAAGCACATGTAGAGAAGGCTTTCTTCTTACTTTGGGTGGTGGGGATGTGCAGGATTGTTGTGATAATTAATAGGTAGGAGACAACCGTGATGGAGAGGGGAACGAGCAGGATGAACAAGGCCAACACAAAGTCCACCATCTCTGCCACTGACATATCAGTGCAGGCAAGGTTTAGCACTGGGCTGACGTCACAGAAGAAATGGTTAATAACATGGGAACCACAGAACTCCAACTGAGAGATGAAGGAAATCTTGATCAAGGACACAGTGAACCCAGTGAACCAGGAGAGAGCTATCAGGCATACGCACATTTGGTACGTCATGATGAAGAGATAGCGCAGTGGTTGACAGATGGCCACATAGCGATCGTACGCCATGGCAGAGAGAAGGACACATTCAGTGCATAAGAAAGAACTGAAGAAATAGAGTTGGGTCATGCATCCAGCAAAGGAAATGCTCCTGTCTTCTGCAATGAAATTTGCCAAGAGTTTGGGGACAATGACAGAGATGTACCAGACCTCAATGAAAGATAGTTGACCAAGAAAGAAATACATGGGTTTGCAGAGTTCATGGTTTGCTTTGATCAGGGAAATGATGAGCACATTCTCCACAACCGTTACAATGTATGTCAGCAGCAATACTATGAAGAGCAATACCTTCAAGTCCATAAGGCCTGGGAATCCTTGCAAGAGAAAGATGTTGATTTGGGTGGAATTCTTCTCCTCCATTCAGCAAAGCGTAGAGCTGACCATTGTAGATTAAGTACAGACCAGGAAAAAAGAAACTGGATAAAGCAAAAAGGGTAATATAGGAAAGAGGATTCAACGTTAAATGCTTATTTCTGTGAAAATTGAATAGAAAGTCCTAACCCTGAATAGGAATTTTGTGATTAAGCTTTAGATGCCTGCCTTGTTGTTTTCCTCTCTTAGTTAATGTAAACAAGGAGACCTACTGACTTTGGGATGAGATTAAGAACATCCAAAATACAGGTTCAATAGTAAGGAGGAGAATGCACGTGGCTATTATAGTTGTAGGAATCTATGCAGAAGCCATCTAAAGTACATTCAGGTGCATCCAACCCCGGATTCCATAATTCATCTTCATTGCAGTTGTTGCCTAAATTGTTGGTCAGTTTTTCAAAGGTGTTGACAAGAAGCATCTAAACCAACTGTTTAGTTTTGGGGATTCTCTCATCTCAGAATGGTGGTCTTGAAGGTATTTGAACGTAGGAATCGATCATCCTCTGTCATTATTTTTGCCTGTTGAAACAATCTGCAAAGTTAAATAACATTTAACAATATTTGCAAAAGTTAAACAATGATGCAAAAATTATTCTTTGTGGATATGGACCACAGGATTGTATTTTGTCTCTATTTCATCATAATTTACTTTCGTGAGAACTATAATTAGAATCCTGTTACTTCATCTGGGGAAAAGCAGTTTTACTGAAAAACACATGTTGCTGATTAAAAAAAAAAAAAAAAAAAAGGCAACCACATGAATATGAAAGAGGAAGCTTAACTTGAAATCTCTCAGTGGATGGTAGACCTGCTTCACAAAGATCTGTTGGACTCTATAGTACAAATCCACAGCTGGAATCTATCTACATCCAGGGGCTGGGTAACACTGTAGAATAGGATACACTTCTACCTACTTTTTGATCCATTAAATTAATATTTAAATATGATTTTTCTCCCCATTTACCAACTAGTGCGGTTCCTTGACTTTCAGTTAAAAAATAGACATTTTCCCTTTTCAGATCAAGTGAATTGCTTTTAAAAGGAACCAATAACAATTAGGCCATTAGGAGCTCCAGTGATTGCACTGCCGTCATTTTATTTCCAGAAAGGTAGGAGCAGCCTCGGCACCCTACAAAGTCCAAAATTTCTAGAGGACTATTTCTGACGGTAAAATCCACGGTACAATAATTCCTGTTAGCTTATGAAGTCTTTTGAAAGCACTGCCTCATTAACATTATGCGTAAACTATTACACCAAAATGAAACCATGGTAACTGCATGCAATTAACTTACAAGACTTAGTCTTTGTGAAGTTCACAAGCAGGGCAGAAGGAAACCAAAGCTTGAGACTTGTCATCTGAGCATCAATCAGCTGCTCATTGGACCCATCTTTTGATTCACCTCCAAGTCTTTGTGTTCCTTTGTTATTCTTGAAATCATACATGGAAGAGAAACTGGAAATGTCTTAAAGTAGTCACAGTTCTACAGCCTTTGAAGAATCTCTGACCGTCTAGACCAAGCTGCGACTGCTTTTTGTATACAGGAGCGTAGTTCTACACGGAGGCTTTTGAGACCTTGTCAGCAAGCTTTCAGACCGTTCCCTGAAGGATTTGGTCTCTGGAGAGATGGCAGCAAGTGTGACTCTTTTTTTTTCCTCCCCTGCCATGTTAATCACCACATTTGTGCTTGTAGGCAGTTCTAAAATAACAGAATCACAGAATGGCCTGGGTTGGCAGGGACCTCAAGGATCATGAATCTCCAACCCCCCTGCCAGGCAGGGCCACCAACCTCCCCATTTACTAGACCAGGTTGCCCAGGGCCTCATCCAACCTGGCCTTGAACACCTCCAGGGACGGGGCATCCACAACCTCTCTGGGCAGCCCGTTCCAGCACCTCACCACTCTCCTGGTAAAGAACTTCCCCCTAACATCCAACCTAAATCTTCCCTCTTTCAACTTAAAACCGTTCCCCCTTGTCCTGCTGTTATCTACCCTTTCAAAGAGTTTACTCCCTTCCTGTTTATAGGCTCCCTTCAGGTACTGAAAGGCTGCAATGAGGTCACCCCGCAGCCTTCTCTTCTCCAGGCTGAATAAGCCCAGCTCCCTCAGCCTGTCCTTGTAGGGGAGGTGCTCCAGTCCCCTGATCATCTTTGTGGCCCTTCTCTGGACCCTCTCCAGCAGCTCTCTGTCTTTCTTGTACTGGGGGCTCCATACCTGGACACAGTACTCCAGATGGGGCCTCACAAGAGCAGAGTGGAGAGGGACAACCACCTCCCTGTCCCTGCTGGCCACCTCTCTCATGATGGAGCCCAGGATACCATTTTCTTTCCGAGCTGCAAGTGCACACTGCTGGCTCAAGTTAAGTCATCCATCAGGACCCCCACGTCCTTCTCTGCAGAGCCGCTCCCAAGGACTGCTCCTTCCAGTCTGTATAGATGCCTGGGGTTCCTCCAGCCCAAGTGCAAAACCCTGCACTTTGCCGTGTTGAACCTCATTAGGTTCATCCGGGCCCACCTTTCAAGTCTGTCAAGGTCCCTCTGAATGGCAACCCTTCCTTCCTCCATGTCAACTGCACCACTCAGCTTGGTGTTGTCAGCAAATTTGCTGAGGGTGACTCGATTCCATCGTTGATGTCATTGATAAAGATGTTAAAGAGCACCGGTCCCAAGACAGACCCCTGGGGGACTCCGCTCGTTACCAGCCTCCACCTGGACAAAGAACCATTGATCACCACCCTCTGTCTGCGGCCTTTCAACCAATTTCTTATCCAACGAGTGGTCCATCCATCAAATCCACATCCCTCCAATTTGGAGATAAGGATGTGGTGGGGGACCATGTCAAAGGCCTTGGTCAAGTCCAGGTAAATGACATCGGTCGCCTTCCCCTCATCCACCAACACCATCACTCCATCATAGAAAGCCACAAGATTGGTTAAGCCCCTTCCCCTGGTGAAGCCGTGCTGGCTGTCTCGGATCACACGCTCATTCCTTATGTGATCAAGCATGTAATCCAGGAGGATCTGTTCCATGATACCAGTGGCCCAGTAGCTGTTTCATGAGCTGGAAAACAAAATCCTCGTACCAATGACAGGTCTTCCTTCAATATACAACAACACAGTTTGAGTGGCAGATACTGTCTGTCCAAAGCTGTCCGTTCTGTATCTCTCTCCCACTCTCCCATGCTGTTGCAGTTCTGCACCAAGGATCTGCATGGCACATGTAGACTTTTATCAAAAGTTAATACCACCTTACATTCCAGAGAGTCTGGAGATGCTACCTGGATGTCACTGTCTCCCTAGCAAGAGAGTCCTCCACCCACCACTCACAGCAGATTACGCATCTCTTCAAATATATGAGGGAAAGCACCTGGGAATGAACATCTCTCCTGAGCATTACCAACACAAAACTGCCTTTGATTCTTCCCTGGAAGTAACAGAGAGAGGTGGTGACTGAAATCCTCACCTGTGGCACAATATGCCAGGTGGCATATGATATACAGATTGCATGGTTTTTAACCTCAACAGTGCTTTTCTCTCTGAGGATGTGCCTTTGTTGCAGATATTTCTGTCATTCTGTGATCTTAAGTGGGTCAAAGCTTTGCTGGTTATCTTAAATGCACCTTTTTGATGTTGCTTCTCCCCCACTTCTAGGATGGGTTTCATGTCCTTGCTACTGATAACCCGTGGGTAACAGATGGAACCTCTTGAATAAGTTGTCATCTATCATTTCTGCATATTGGTCTTATTTATCATACTGCACTCCCTATTGGTGACACTCTGCCTTGTCGTTTTCCTTTCTTAATTAATGTAAACAAGGAGACCTACTGACTTTGGGATGAGATTAAGAACATCCAAAATACAGGTTCAGTAGAAAGAAGGAGAATGTACACATCTATTATAGTTGTCCACCCCTTCCCAGGCCTCATTGATGGGTTGGCAGTCAAGGCAAAGGTATCTCCCTGGAGATCCCTGCGTACCTGACATCTTCTGAAGATACACAGTGCCTTCCCCTTATTTCTGTGCCCATGGTTATGGGGAGGGGGGGGGGGGGGGGGGGGGGGAGGGGAGAGGGAAAGGGAAAAGGAAAAGGAAAAGGAAAGGGAAAGGGAAAAGGAAAGGGAAAGGGAAAGGGAAAGGGAAAGGGAAAGGGAAAGGGAAAGGGAAAGGGAAAGGGAAAGGGAAAGGGAAAGGGAAAGGGAAAGGGAAAGGGAAAGGGAAAGGGAAGGAATTACAGCTCTCTGCTTGGCAAAGACCTCTCCATGCCCAATAATTTTACTGTTTTAATGTTTTCCTCTTTCTAAATTACCAGTACACATCGACTCTCGTTTTCTGTTCTGTCAGTTAGAAATGTTCCTTCCTTCACCTTATTCTTTAAAAGCCTTTTCAGAGTGGAAACTAATGAATCACCCCAGGGGTAATCAAGTAAACAACAGCCTAGAGAGGTTGTTGTCATCAACCTCATATGTACATAAACTATTCTTTTTCTTCACACTTTGGTTAGAATTAGTATCTTGTTAGCATATATTTTGATTATTTAGGAGCCTGTATGGAATCATGCTGCTAGTCAGAATGACAAATGAGTGAAAGACTTCTAGGATGATCGCCATTCTCTGAAGTCAGCGCTCCCACTGCACTGTACAGGTGTTAAAGTCTAGAACTCACTATGACCTGTGTTTAATGCCAGACAGTCACCTGAATGCCAATCTTTTTTATCTCCTTTTCCTTTTCCTTTTCCTTTTCCTTTTCCTTTTCCTTTTCCTTTTCCTTTTTCTTTTTTTTTCTACAGTTTGACTGTTTTCTTAACTGGTGTCACACAGAAGTGAGATTGTTCCAGGTCCTGGTTTTTAATCTCAACTTTCTACCTTGCGTTTAATACTCTAGTTTGTTAGGCGAGGTTCAGACTGCTTAGTCTTCAGGGTCAGTCAGAAAGGGGCTAATGAATAAATGCCTCTTGGCATTGTCATTTTTTTATGTTCATACGTGTATTCTCTAGGAAACAAACAGTGGCCAAATGAAATTTATTTAATATTCATTTAATCATGACCAACAATTCATTGAATTTCTTACGGCGAATGCTATCTCAAAGCAGCAACAACATTTTAAGCTCAAGGAGGGAAGGTTTAGGCTGGATGCCAGGGGAAAGTTCTTTACAGAGAGAGTGCTGAGGTGCTGGAAACGGCCGCCCAGCGAGGCTGTGGATGCCCCATCCCTGTAGGTGTTCAAGACCAGGCTGGATGGGGCCCTGGACAACCTGTTCCAGATCAACAAGATCTGGAGGTTGGTGGCCCTGCCTGTGGCAGTGGGATTGGAACCTGGTGATTCCTGGGGTCCCTTCCAACTCAAGCGGTTCTATGATTGTATGAAAATTCACAATCTGCCAGGAAAAAACAAAACAACAACAACAACAACAACAAAACCTGCAGTCTGTAGTAAGGGAAACGCAGTAGGTAGGCAGCTAAAAACAAGCACTAGTCTATGCTTTCCTTCCAGATGGAAAAAAGACTACAGTGATCAGGCTAGGAATCTTTAAATGGCAACGTCGACCTGCATATGCTTGTAGCCTCTCGGACAGTTTTTCAGCTATTTTTGTGGAAATGCCTGGAAGATGGTTGCAATAATGGGGAGACAAGCACAGCTATGCGTCTACTTGTAAAACTGTGGAAAGAAAAAAAGATAAGAATATGTGGAAACACAGAAAACACAACAAAAAAGTGAAATCCTCAAAAGATGGAAAGAGAAACTGTACCACACAAACACCACTAGGTGGAAGTGTAATCAAAACAATCCAGAATTTGACAGAATCCTCGAATCACAGGGGTTGATTGGAACCTTTGGAGACTGTCTAGTCCATACATGTCCAGCTTCCTAGTTTTACATTTCTATTGCTCTCTTCTTCTCACCGTTCTAATAAAAGATACTAAAAATGAAATAAGTTTTGTGGCTAATAGGCATTAAACATAGTATATATTTTATATGTGGCCCAAGACAATTTCTCTTCACTCAGTGCAGCCCAAGCAAGCCAAAAGGTTGAACAACCATGACCTTGTCCAACCCCCCTACTTCAGAAGGTTTCTGAGAGTAGTCTGCATGGGAAAGTTTGCAGGTGGGTTTTGAGTATCTCCAGCGGAGGAGACTCCACAACCTATCTGGGCAGCATGTTCCAGTGCTCTGTGATCCTCCAAGGAAAGAAGTTTTTCCTAATGTTCAGATGGAGCTTCCTGTGTTGCAGTTTGAGCCTGTTCCTCCTATTCTGTCACTGGGCACCACCTCGTGCGCTTGACGCCTACCCTTTGGGTATCTGTCAGTGTTCGTAAGATCTTCTCTCTCAGTCTTCTCCATCCCAAACATGGTCTCTCAGCCTTTCCTCATAAAGGAGATGCTACTGGCCCCTACTAATCTTTGTAGCCCTCTGCTGAATGCTCTCGAGTAGCTCCCTGTCTCTCTCAAACTGAGGAGCCTAGAACCAGACGCATTACTCCATATGTGCTCTCACCAGGGCATGCAGAGGGGGAGGATCACCTCCCTCAGCCTGCTGGCCATGATGTCTTTGTATGCACTCCAGGTTACCACTGGCCTTCTTGGCCACAAGGGCCCACTGCTGGCTCATGATCACCCTTTTTTTCTACCAGGACATCTAGGTCTTTTTATGCAGAGCTCCTTTCCATCAGGTCAGCCCCTAACCTCTACTGATGCATGCAGTTATTACTCCCCAGGTGTAGGACTCTACGCTTGCCCTTGTTGAATCTCATAAAGTTCTTTTAACTCTCCAGTCGGTCCTGGTCACACTGAGTGGCAACACAGCCTTCTGGCATGTCAGCCACTCCTCCCAGCTTTGTATCACCAGCAAACTTGCGGAGGGTGTACTCTACCCCTTCATCCAGAGCATTAATGCATATGTTAAACAAGAGTGGATGCAGTATCGACCCATGGGGAACAGTGCTATCTAGAGGCCTCTAACTAGACTCTGCGCCAGTGATCACAGCCCTCTGAGCTCTGCCAGTCAGCCAATTCTCAATTCATCTCACTGCCCACTCCTCTGTCCCACACTTTCTAAGTTCAGATATGAAGATGTCATGGGAGACAGTGTCAAAAGCTCTGCTGATATCAAGGTAGACAGCATCCACTGCTCCAACCTCATCTATCCAGCTGGTCATGGGAATCTTAGAATTGTATAATCGTTTGAGTTGGAAAAGTGCCTTAAAGATCATGTAATCCAGCTCTCCTGCAATGAACAGGAACATCTACAGCCAGATCAGGTTGCTCAGAGTCCTGTCTAGCCTGATCTTGAATATCTCCAGGGACAGGGCTTTGAGCCCATCTCTGGGCAGCTTGTTCCAGTCCTTCACTACCCTTACCATGTAGAACTTTTTCCTCATATCCAATCTAAATGTCCCTTGTTCTAGTTTGAAACCATTTCTCCTTGTCTTATCACGACAGACCCTGCTGAAGAGTCTGTCCTCTTCTTTCTTATTGCTCCCCTTTAGAAACTGAAGGGCTGCTTCAGCATCCAGAACAAATTGTTCCTTTACCTTCCCAGGGACAGAGGTGAGGCTGACCCACCTGCAGTTACCTGGGCCCACTTTCTTACCGTTTTTGAAGACGGGAGTAACACTAGCATCCTTCAAGTCTTCAGGTAACTCTCTTGTTCTCCACAACCAGACCCTTTCACACATTCCATACCAAAAGCTTACAGCCTCAAAGCTTTTAAAAAGTTATTCTCCGTTTTCTACACTGGGGTGACTCTAATGATGAATCCACTTATCTACACCTTAAGGAATTAAGAAGTCAGAGAAGCCCTGGCGAAAGCAACCCAGATTGGTGTGGGTTTATATAGATGACATATCAAGAGCTATGGTTTGCGTGACTTTTTGAGGCCGGGCTATAAGGATAGATATGAACAATTGGAGGTGATTTTTACAGCAAGCATATGGTATTGATGTGGTGATTTACCTAGTCACAAGGAGAGATGAGTGGTTGTTTGGAAAAAAACAAATACGCACACATATGTTTTTGATTAAGCTCCAATTGGCCTATTAAAAAAAAAAAACAACAACCCAAACCACCAAAACAACACCAATCTGGAAAATCAAGATGAAAACAATCTAAAAAATAATTCTGAATGAACTGAAAAGTTGTTTGTCACATTTCCTCATTATTTAAGTTACTTGGAAATCAAAAGCCACAGGAAGAGTAAATGTCCTGTGTTGACTTAAGCCTCTTACAGGAATTCAGGACTCCTCAGAAGTCAGTGCAGTGCCACAGACGTATCTCCCACACGCCACCCTAGCCTTTTCCTCATGTCCACCCTGGCCCTGCCCTGACGCAGCTCCATGCCGTTGTCGTGAGTGCTGTCACGGTCACCGCAGAGCAGAGATCAGCACTGCCCCCGTGAGGAGCTGCAACCGCCGTGAGGGAGTTGCAGGTCGCCGTGTGGAGCTGCTGGCCGCCATAAGGAGTAGTGCCGGCTACTGGAGTCAGTTCTACGAAGGCAGTGGGTGAACTGTGGACTCGGGGGGGTGTGGGAGAGGGGGGGGGAAGGGGGATGTGGTATTTCAGGGAATTGGTTGAGGCTTTGGGATGGAGAAGAGGGTATGACACTGAGAATGGGAGATCACGCATCCACTGAGCAGAGCTGAAAGGCAGGGCTGGGACTACTGTGAACTGCAGAAGAATGAGATGGAGAAATATCACACCACCTGGGAGAAGATGCTCTTCAGCCGTCTTCAGCCGTCCGTTCCCAGAAAGCCAGGGGAACAGCTTGTGGCAAGTGGAAGTTCAGGAGCTGCAAGAGCAGTCTGTGAAGCACCACTAAAATAATGGCATCTGGTGGGGTGGGGATCTAGTCGAGAGCAGGAGAGACCACGTGGGAGAGCTGGGTACTGCCTCTGGGAGGCTGGGCTGCTGGGGGCCTACAGGTTAGGGCAGAGGCTTTATCAGGAAAAGTGAGGTTAAGGGCTGTGTTTCAGGACTGAGCAGCAGTGTATGAGGCTTATGAGCACAGGGGAGGAGAGTAGTCCCAAGGCTGGGACAGCAGTGATGTGTAGGCCAAGGCTGATACCAATGGTGTGCCTGCGGACGTGGCAGATCTGGGACAGTTGTCACAGAGGTTGTTCTCAAAGAGAAGATATCATTGGCTCATACTGTGACAGGGAGTTCCGTCCCTTTAACAGAGCCTTGGCTAGTTTTTGCTGCAGCAGCAGCAAGGAGAGCAGGAGGGGACCTTTGCTCAGGCAGCTTTGCTGTCCTCCTCTGCCTCCTCCCGGAGGCATACGTGTGCGGAGACAGTCTGTTCTGTATGCCCTCTACTGACCATAAAGAAACTTCATTCAAGCGAGGGCTGCAAAGGTAATGCTGGGCATCCGCACCTTGCCCCTTTTCCATGACAGGGCACATCACGGGGTCACTTTGTAAAAGCGTTTGTTCCTTCCTTTCTTTGCCTCTAAACGCGCTCTGATTTTCTACTTCTAATCAGCTCCTCTCCAGAGGACCACTTAGATTTCCTGCAACAGCTCCATCTCTAATAGTCTCAGAAGGCCCCATTAAAACACCAGGAAACTTCAATTCTGAGTTTGCCCTTTGCACTATAATTTCAACCTTGTTAGGCTTGTTAGAGCAAGCAATGTATAACAAGATTTTTTTTAATTACTTATTTTATTTTTATTTGTTGTTGCTAATTTTCTGTCCAGTCATGAGGGAGTTGACAGGTGAAATCATCTCTGAGGAAAAGTGTTGCTAGACTTAAGGCTTTTAATAAGCACATGTTGCAACACAGTACTTCTTGTTTTGTATTTAAATTAATGAGTTCCAAGCGAACTTATTAAATGTCTGTTTCTGGTAGAGGCTGATGCTAGCAACACAAACTGAACATTGCCTTTGTGGTGAAGTATCTTGTAGACTGCATGTCTTCAGTGGTTTCTCTGGAGCATGAAGCTCTCAGTAACGCCCCTGCTGACTTCCCCTTCTGGAGCAGAAAGAACGCTACCAAAACTCATGCTATGTATAAAATTACTCAGAAACCGAATAGTGTTTTGGACCACTGACTGCAAGATACACCAACACAATGAAGCCAGGCCGCATGGCTAGAGACAGGTGTGTGATCAGAAGACGTGTGAACCAATACGTAGATACGAGCGCCATAATATGGCAGAGAGATTAGAGATAGGAATTACAGCTGATCCTTGTCCTAGAATTAAACAGACAAATTTAAGGTGGTACAAATATCAAGCTGATAGAAAAACAGTTTGGTAGGTAGTCGGACAGGAAGTAGGCATTCGTATGAATGGGGAAAAAGGTAGAAGAAAATGTAGTGGATATTTTTCCAGAGAAAGTATAAAGAACACAAACGCGTACCATACTTGCACGGTCTTCTTTTTTTTCAACAAAGAAATAAAGAAGCATGGGGAATATTTGCAAGATTTTGGTCAATTTTAGAAAATCATTCTGGACAGCAAAACTAAAATTTAGAACGCAGGGAAGATACTGATGTTTGTTCCTTTTGTATATTTTACATTTCCAAGCCAATTTTCTTTCAGAAGTGAGTCAACAGCTATGTTTTAAATAAACGGTTAATTTGAGAAAAGTTAAGTGGATGTGAAACATTAAGGAAGCCAAAACGTTTGTTGAATCTGATCATAGCCCCCCAGTGAGGAATCATCTGAACTGACATGAGAGACGAAGTAAAAGCAGCTGGATAGATGACATAATCCCGTGCAGTCTTTGCCAAGCTGCTTTCTTTAGCATGGCTGCAGTCGCAACCCATATGAGGGAACTGTTGTGAGCTGGTAGTGCAGCTAGTTGAAAATGGAGGTTCTCTTGGGCAGAAATATTTACAAAAGGGCAGAAATATTTTCTTCTTCATGTGTTCTTCATCTGACCTAATGGTGAATATACGGCTAAAATGACTTGCGTGAGAGGAGAATCCAGTGGGGTGCCTACAAGTATGCCTGTTCACATTTGTTTTGAGGGACAGGCTACATCAACAAGTAGTTAATGTGGAGTTTGCTGCTCTAGAATTCCCAGCATGCTATTTCAGAAGTTCTCTGTGCTTCAGAAGGAAAGTCCTCATGCTCTTCTAAGGAATAATTTGCACTAAGTTTGGTTGTAGAGAACCGATGGCAAGCTCAGGACTCCGGTATCTGAAGTTACAGATATTTTCTCTTGGATATTAAGTAGACCGGAGAAGAATTCTCTGACATAATTGAGATGTTTACTAGCTAGAAGCCTGGTCTAAGCTCAGCACTCGTGTTCCACCTGTAGCTGGGAGAGCAGCTTACTTCCTCTTTTTCTCTGAGAGGTGTCAAGTACAAGCAGGGTGAATTTCCCTCAAAGACAATGCAAAAAAACCTCACAGGTCTTCATGTAGCCTGTGTAGGGAGAATCAAAGTGAGATATTTTTGCACTGAAATCAGTCACCAGGGCTCTACAGAACAATAAATAGAAATGGGAACTTCTAGTATGCAACTCATTTGAACTCTCTTGGGCATCTACACAAGGATGAAATCAGACTAGAAGTGATTGCCTTCCTCCATGTGGGGGATTATATCAGGTGCTTTGATGATTAAATCAGAAGCAGAAATTAACAGAGTTTTATCAGTTACAATGATAAAAGCCTCAGCCTCAGGTAGCGTTCCCTGGCTTTCAGAGCAGGAGTATAGTCAGCCACGTTTACAGGTGGTTGCGGCTAGAATCCCAGGAACTGGTTGTGCTGATGCTGCATGGCTCTTGGCCAAAGTCTCCTCTTGGCCACGTGGGATGTTCTTCTGTGTCTCAAACATGCTACTTTTTTTTCTGGGTACACTTCTCCTGCATTCAAATTGCCTGACGTATGATGAGTGGTGTGACTGCAGCCCTTCAAAGTAATGATTTTTAAGATACTGTGTGATACTGTGCTGAGGATTTGCAGTTCATTCAAACGTTTGTTGGAGGGGGCTGAGAGCAGGTGTCAGAAAACAGAGAAGAGATGAAGTTGTGAGTTCTGGAAGACTACTTTTAGTGATAGGAGCTGGACCTGGCCTTTACTCAAAATCTTCAACAGAAAATCAGGTCAATTTTAGAGTTCAACCCAGCCTCTCTCTCCAATCAGTTGCAAGGACAATTCCAGGAGAGGACTTTTTTTTTTTTTTTTTTTTTTTGTAATGAAGAAGAAGTTCCAAGCTATTGTTTTTGCTTTGATTGAGGAGAAAACTTTCATAAGCTAGAGACTTTTCATATCTATGTACATAAGTTACCACTTATGTACACCACTTATGATGGGGAATGAATCAAATGTTATAGCAAAGACACTGACTTTTCAGATATTCCTGTACTTTGTCAGGTTTACTAAGTTGCTTGCAAGGCCAGAGGGAAAATCACAATTATTTCTTCTGTAAGAAGAAGTGCTCAGTGAGAAGTGCTCAGTGAAAAGTGCTCAGTGAAAAGGGACTGATACTGTATGGATTTAACAGCAAAGGAAAGTTTAAATAGCATGTTTTTGAAAGGCATTTAAATTCTTTCAGAAATACCTGTTAAAATTATTCACTAGGGAAGCAGTGAATTTCCCGTGCAGCTACGAGGAACTCATGAGCTGGACAGAGAAAAGATCATCTGCTTCCTAAGTAGCCTCTTGTTGATGCATTCCCTCAGACTTTGCTTGACTTTCTGATTCCTCAAGCTATAGATGAAGGGGTTGATCATAGGCGTAACAACTGTGTAAGAGAGGGAAACCATTTTCTTCATATTGCTTGAGAGGCTGGACTTAGGACGCAAGTGAATGATGCCTGTTGTGCTGTAGAAAAAAGTTACTACTACCAGGTGAGCTGCACATGTGGAAAAGGCCTGCCTCTGACCCACAGCCGAGGGTATCTGAAGAACAGCATGAATAATGAGAAGGTAGGAAATAATGATCAGTGAAAAGGGGATCATCACTATCATGACTGTAGCCATAAAAATCAGTAGTTCAAACAAAGCTGTGTCTGCACACACCAGGTTCAACACGGGAGAAACATCACAAAAGAAATGATCTACCTTGTTTCTCCCACAGAAGGGCAGGGTAAACAGCCATATGGGGAAGACCAGAGCAACAGGTATCCCAGAGAGCCAAGACCCAACAGCCATTTTGAAGCAGAGGTCCCTGTTCATCATGGTGCCATAATGCAGAGGGTGGCATATTGCCACTTGTCGGTCATAGGCCATTACACCTAAGAGAAAGCACTCACAGGTGACAAAAAGTATAGCACAACTGAGTTGCAAGGCACAAGCTGTGAAGGAAATAATTTTTCTCTCCCCCAGCAGAATCAAGAGCATCTTGGGGACAATGCTCAAGCTGTAGCAGATCTCTGTCAAGGCAAGATTCTTTAGGAAATAGTACATGGGAGTATGTAGGGCAGAGTCAATGGCTGTGATCCCCACAATTAGAGAGTTACCTATCATGGTGGCCAGGAACATGACAGAAATCACTGGCAGCCTTTCAGGACCTAAAGGGGGCCCACAGGAAAGCTGGGGTGGGACTTTTTATAAGGGCATGTAGCAACAGGACAAGTGGAAATCGCTTTAAAGCAGGAGAGAGTAGGCTTAAACTAGATTTTAGGAAGACACTCCTCAAGGATGTCCCTGGTTCCCAAGCCAAGTTCGAAGCTGCAAAGATGAAGTTTCCAGGCCTGGTTCCAAGGCAGAGTTCTCAATCTAACGAGATTTTCAGCTGACAGTTGATAGCAGCCATTTTATGGCTGTATCTTCTCCTTATAGTCAGGTCACTGTTCCCATCAGGAACTAGGTGAACAAAAAAGCCAGATGTATGTCAGCAGTGTACCCTTCATGTGAAAAAGGCCAAGTGCATCTGAGGCTGCATTGACTACAGCACAGGCAACAGGTGGTGGAGGAGGGATCATTCCACTTCTGAGTTCTCACTTGGAACAGTTGTCCAAGTTTGGACTGCCCAATACTGGAAGGACATTTCTTAGTGGAGTGGGTGCAGTGGAAGAACATAGTGAGAGCATGGTGAAGAGTGATCTATCTGACATATGTGAGGGAAAAAGAGAGAGTTCATATTTTCATACTATCATAGAATCAAAGAATGGCCTGGGTTGAAAAGGACCACAATGATGATCGAGTTTCAACCCCCTGCTATGTGCAGGGTCACCAACCAGCAGACCAGGCTGCCCAGAGCCACATCCAGCCTGGCCTTGAATGCCTTCAGGGATGGGGCATCCACAATCTCCTTGGGCAACCCGTTCCAGTGTGTCACCACCCTCTGGCTGAAAAACTTCTTCCTAATATCCAACCTAAACCTCCCCTGTCCCAGCTTAAAAGCATTCCCCCTTGTCCTATTACTATCCACCCTTGTAAACAGCCACTCTCCTTCCAGTTTATACGCTCCCTTCAAGTACTGGAAAGCCACAATGAGGTCTCCCCGGAGCCTTCTCTTCTCCAAACTAAACAAGCCTAGTTCCCTCAACCTTTTCTCATAGGAGAGGTGCTCCAGCCCTCTGATCATCTTAGTGGCTCTCCTCTGGACCCGCTCCAAGAGCTCCATGTACTGGTGGCCCCAGGCCAGGACTCAGTACTCCAGATGGAGCCTCACAAGAGTCGAGTAGAGGGGCACCATCACCTCCCTCTCCCTGCTGGCCACCCCTTTTTTTATGCAGCCCAGAACATATTTGGCCTTCTGGGGCTGCAAGCGCACACTGCTGGCTCATGTCCAGCTTCTCATCTACCAGGATCCCCAAGTCCTTCTCTGCAGGGCTGCTCTCAAGGAGATCTTCCCCCAGTTTGTATAAGTACCTGGGATTGTCCTGACCCAAGTGCAGCACCCTGCATTTAGCCTTATTGAACCTCATTAGGTTCTTGTGGGCCCACTTATCCAGCCTGTCCAGGTCCCTCTGGATGGCTTCCCTTCCTTCCAACGTATCGACTGCATCGCTCAGCTTGGTGTCATCCGCAAACTTGCTGAGGGTGCACTCGATGCCATTGTCTGTCATTGATAGGGATGTTAAAGAGCACTGACCACAAGACCAACCCCTGAGGGACACCACTTGTGACCGGCCTCTACCCTGACACAGACCCATTGATCACAACCCTTTGGCTGCGTCCAGCCAATTCCTAATCCACTGAACAGTCCATCCATCAAATCCACACTTCTCCAATTTAGAGAGAAGGATGTGGTGAGGGACCATGTCAAAGGCCTTGCAGAAGTCCAGGTAGATGACATCCACCACCCTTCTCCCATCCACCAAAGCCGTCACTCCATCGTAGAAGGCCACCAGATTGGTCAGGTACGATCTGCTCTTGGTGAAGCCATGCTGGCTGTCTCAGATGACTTCTTTATCCCGTATGTGCCTTAACATAGCTTATAGGAGGATCTGCTCCATGATCTTCCCAGGCACAGAGGTTAGGCTCACCAGCCTGTAGTTACCCGGATCCTCCTTTCTCCCTTTTTTAAAAATGGAAGTAATGTTTCCCTTTTTCCAGTCACTGGGGACTTCACCAGACAGCCATGATTTTTCAATTATGAGGGAGAGTGGCTTGGCAACCACATTAGCCATCTCTTTCAGAACCCTGGGATGGATATCATCTGGCTCCCTGGACTTATACACATTCAGTGTCATGAGGAGGACTTGGACTTGTTCCACTGTTACAGTGGGACAGAAACCAGTCCTCACACCCTCACCTAGAGGCTTGTGGTCCTTGCAGACATGGAAAGACTGTCCACCCATGAAGACTGAGGCAAAGCACTTATTGAATACCTCAGCTTTTTCTATGTCTGAGGAAGCCAGCTCCCCATTGCCTTTCACCAGAGGGGGAGCACTCTTCTTGGCCTGTCTCCTCCTGCCTATGTACCTGTAGAACCCCTTCTTGTTATCTTTCACATCCCTCACTAAGTTCAGTTCCATCTGTGCCTTAGCTTTCCTAATCCTATCTCTACACACATGGACAACAGCCCTGTATTCCTCCCAGGATACACAACCCTGCTTCTATACACCTTCTATACATTTCCCCCTTTTCTCTCAGTTTAAGCTTCAGGTCCTTGCACAGCCATGACGGTCGCCTACCTCCCCTGCTCAACTTCTGCTGGGGGATGGAGAGCTGTTGCGCTCTCAGAAGGGTGTCCTTAAAGAGCTGCCAGCTCTGTTCTGTACCCATGCCCTTAAGGACCGTTTCCCAGAGGATCCCATCCAGCCGTTCCTTGAGCAGCCGGAAGTTTGCTCTCCTAAAGCACAGGGTCCCAGCTCTGCTTTTAGCCAGGCCTGCATTCTTCAAGATCACAAACTCCACCAAGGCATGGTCACTGCAGCCCAGGCTGCCTCCAATCTTAATGTCTCTAATGCTTTCCTCTTCATTAGTGAGCACCAGGTCCAGCAAGGCTTCACCTCGGGTTGGTCCATCTATTACCTGGACCAGGAAGTTGTCCTGAACAGACTCCAGGAATCTGGATTGTCTGCCACTCGCCATGCCACTATTCCAGCAGATATCCAGAAAATATTTTGATATTTTGGAAAGGAACTTCACAGGAGATCCTGTTGCTTACTGAGACTACTTTGTACAGCATGGGTGTAGACTAAGTGCAGGTAAATGCTTCTTGGGGAGTGCAGTGATACGATGAGAGGTGATGTGTACAAGTCAAAGCATGAGAAATTTGGATTGAATACTAGTGAATACTTTCTGACCCCAAAGGAATGGAACAGAGCTGTCAGCTCTTTAAGGACACATTTCTGAGAGCATGTTCAGAGACCTCCATCTGCCAGCATAAGAAATCAAGCAGAGGAAGCAGGAAACCAGCATGGCTGAACAAGAACTGTGCATAGACTGTGGAAGCAGGGACACGTGGCCTGGGACGAAAAGAGGGATGCCACCCAGACATGTAGAGATGGGGTCAGAAAAACCAAGCCACTGATGGAACCAAGCCTGCTAAGGATACAAAAAATAACAGGTACTTTGGTCAGAAGAGCAAGGACCAGGTGATTGTACCTTCTTTGATAAATGGGAAGAGAGCAATGACAACAATGTCTGAGGTACTCAATAAATTATTTTTCTCAGTCTTCACTGGCAGTAAGGCTTCCTATGTCACTTGCATCCTTGAACCTCTAGGTGGGGGTCAGGGGAACAAACTCCCTCCGACTGTATGGAAGGAGGAAGTTCAAGACCACCTAATGAGGCTGAATGTGTACAAGTCTATGGGACCAGATGACACGCATCTCAGAGTCCTCGCTGATGTAGGCACTCTCCATCATATTCAAACAGTCTTGTCTGTAAGGTGAAGTCCCCACTGAAGCATCACAAACCGCTTTTAAAAAAGGGAAGAAGGAATACCCAGCAAGCTTCTCTCCTGTGCCTGGGATGATCATGGAACATATCTGCCTGGAAGCTATGCAAAGACGCATGCAAGACAAAGAGGTGATCCGTGTCAGCCAGCAGAACAGCATGGGGGACATTGTGCCTGCCAAACTGGGGGCTTTCTATGGAGTGACAGCACTGGTGGACAAAGGGAGGGGAACTGATGTTGTCTACCTGGACTTCTGCAAGGCCTTTTCTAGGGTCTCACATCACACTCTTGTCTCTAAATTGGAGAGACGTGAGTTTGAAGGGTGGATAAGGAAATGACTGAGTGGTCACACCATAGAGCTGCAGTCAGTGCCTCTTTATTCAGGTGGGAACTGGTGATAAATGTTGTCCCCTAGGAGTCCCTCATGGGAACGGTGCTCTTCAACATTTTAATCAGTGACATAGAGAGTGGGGTCAAGTACACTCTCAGCAAGTTTGCTGATGGTAGCAAGCTGAGTGGTGCAGTTGACACAGTAGAAAGTTGGGACGCCATTCAGAGGAACCTGGACAGGTAAAAAACTGGGCACATGACAATCTAATGACGTTTAATAAGGTGTTGCACTTGGGTCAAGACAATCCCAGATGTGTGTACAGACTGGGAGAACTCGTGGAGATCATTCCTGCTGAGAAGGACTTGAGGGTTCTGGTGAACAAAAAGGTTGACATGAAGCAACAGTGTTTGCTTGCAGCCTGGAAGGCCAACTGTATCCTGTGCTGCACCAAAAGAGGGATGGATGGTAGGGCAAGGAGGTGATTGTCCTCTTAGACTCTACCGTTGTGAGGCCTCATCTGGAGTACTGCACCCAGGCGTGGGGATCCCAGCACAAGAAAGGCATGGAGGTGTTAGAATGGCTCTAGTGGAGGCCATGAAGATGAGCAGAGAGCTGGATCACCTCTCCTATGAAGAAAGATTCCTCTCTTCCCCCCAAACAGAAAATGAGTTAGATGCAAGTCTTTTTCTTTGACTGGGTATGTTAATCAGTTCACTAGATAAAAGATTAGTCAGCATCTGTGAAATAGATGGGGAATGTTAGATACAGAAGACAAAAAATGTGGTTAGGAGGAATAGAAAAAAGTGATTAGATCAACTGTGACCAACTGAGAAAACGAGGCAGAACCAGCAGACGTTGTGGGACACACCTTGATGCCGTAATGCCTTTTCCCAGATGAATTTCAGTGAGGAACAAATCAGTGCTTAAAAGTGGCAAATAACTGGTAAGAAACAGAAGCATTGATTCTTAATAGAGGATAACGTCTCTGACTCCTCCAGTGTAGGTGGCTGACTAACATTTTGGTGAGTCAAGAATATTGTTAGATCTATTGTTTCAACTGCCTCTTATTCAGTAGGTTATGCTAAAAGCATATTCAGCCATATACAGTGAGTTTTTTAGAGTGGATGTGTAAATATATATACTGCCTTAGGCTACATGCTTACATTCTTTATGTAACCATTTTAAAGAGCATTTTGTTTGTTTATTGTTTTCATGCTAGAAGAATAAGCTAAAGAAGTGTGAGAAAGAGAGTAACTGGGATGGACGTATATTGTAAAAACTTTTAAAACCACTTACTCTCAATGAAAGTATTTGGTGGAATGACCAAGAAAGACTATGAAATGTGTCTATCTGTGTTTTAACCTCTTTGCAAGAAAAATTTTGGAAGCAATCTTTTTTTTCATTAGTTTTATTCACCAGCATTAATTGTCACTTTCCTGAATGCACAAAGCAAAAAACTCATCTTGCAAAATTTGCAGTCTGTACTGGAAGCCACAGATACATGTGCACTAGTAAAATAATCTCAGGGCTTTTTAAAAATCCTTTTCTTGTTTTATTGTGTATGGTCAGGAAGTATGCATAATGCTAAGCAAACTTACCCAAAACAGAAAAGAGGTGAGAGCATGTGCTTACTTGCGTTTTTGAAGACCAGCGATACTTTTCCTACAACCTTAGATTTACTCCATCATGGTGTTGTAAGGGACTGTACACTGGCTCTTGTCTCATTCATGTGCTGTCGCTCAACAGAGATTGTTTAGGCCAAGTACATAGTTCATAACAGAAACAGCTTGTGATCACACGTTAAGGCATCATCTTCTTATACTCTCAGCAGTGTGCTAAGGAAATGCTGACGTTTGTATGGAACCTTGTAGCACCTTTTCTTAGTTATTTTTGAAAAAAACTTGAAAATTCTGCAGTTTTTAAGCGCAAAGAACTGTCTGGAAGCAATGGTGAACATTAGAAAGGTGAAAGCTAAAATTGGCTGAAAGAAATGTAGGCAGAGTAGTAGAAAGAAAGCATCAAGAGTGATTCACCTTGTGAATCTTTATGAATTGTGAGTTATGAGGCTTTGCTGATGAAATCAAAGGCTGTAGCGGGGAGCTACAGATAGGCAGAATTGAAATAGAAGTTTTGGCCGAAAATGAAGAAGCATCAGCGTTTCATATCTTATGTATTCTTCTGCTATGCACAGATGGAAGGTTTTAATACTTACTTCCTGCAACATTTTCATTCTTTCTAGAATGGCCTTTCTCTAGACAGAAAGAACACAATATGGTTACTTTTGTTTCTGTTAATTTCTCATGTTTCTATTTGATTTTATATTGGATTACATGTGTTATGTTTTTCTCTTTTCTGCATTTTTTTGGTATTAAAATAGTAGAGAAAAAAAGGAGTATTGTAGTACCAGTATTTCTCACACTGTAAAATCTTGACATTTTGCCTTTGATCTTTCTTGTTTTAGGAATGCTGAACCATACGGAGGTGTGCGAGTTCATCCTTTTGGGCCTCACTGACATCCAAGGGCTACAGTACTTCTTCTTCATCTCCTTCCTGTTACTCTACTTGACTAGCATTTTGGGAAATGGTGTCATTGTGACCATGGTGATATCTCAGCCCCAGCTCCACACACCGATGTACTTCTTCCTGGGGAACCTTTCCTGCCTGGACATTTTCTACTCTACAGTTACTGTTCCCAAGATGCTGACTGGTTTTCTCTTTGGACGTCAACCCATTTCTTTTGGTGGATGCTTGGCCCAGCTCTACTTCTTCCACTTCCTGGGCAGTACTGAAGCTGTGCTCCTGGCCACCATGGCCTATGATCGCTATGTGGCCATTTGCAACCCTCTGTGCTACACCCTTGTCATGAACCCAAGGACTTGTCTGCTGCTGGCCACGGCCAGCTGGTCTGTTGGTTTTGCACATGCCATGATGCATTCAATCATGACCTCTCAACTGAGTTTCTGTGGGCACAACCACATTCATCACTTCTTCTGCGATGTCAAGCCACTGTTGAACTTGGCCTGCAGTAGTACTAGCCTCAACATGACTCTCCTCAATGTTGTCACGACATCAATTGCTCTAGGCCCATTCATTCTGATTGTCCTCTCCTATCTCTACATCATCATCTTCCTCTTCCAGAAGGTCAAGTCCCAGGAAGGTAGATGGAAGCCCTTCTCCACCTGTGCCTCTCATCTTACTGTTGTGGCACTATTGTACATACCGCTGTTCTTCAATTATACACCTCCGTCTTCATCCAGCTCCTCTAAAAGGGACATGCAAGTGTCTGTCATGTACAGTGCCATCACCCCAGCTCTAAACCCCTTGATCTATACTCTTAGGAATCAGGAGGTGAGATCTACTTTGAACAAAACGTTAGGGAGAAAACTTTTTCCTGGTGGAAAGTGGCAAGGACAAGGCTCATAACATGGTTACTCCACTTCCCGTATTTACAAGAGAAGAGGTCAAAAAGATTCTGTCTTACACGAGACTGAAGAATACTCGTTATCTCATGTGGAAATTAATTAGGGGTTTACTGCTGAGATCTAAACTGGGAGATAGTCAAGACCTTGATGTTTCTTCTGTCATTTTAGATGTCCTATTGTAACCAGTCTGATCTCCAGCCTCCAGAAAAGAAGTATGCGTGTCTCTTGCAGAGCATGAGCAAAAGCAGACAGCCCCATATAGTTGTGCTGGATAAGATAAGGAATTAAACCATGACCTGATAGCTTTGTTTAGGAAGCGGAATGAATCTCTAGTCATCCAAACGCTGGATATCCCAAGTAAGCAAGCATACATTACATTTTCAATGTTGAGTAGACTGAGAAAGATATTGCCTACGTTTGACATGAGTCAACTCTTTTGAAGGATCTGTATCTTTTCATTGACTTCCAAGTGTTTGAGTCAGCTCTTTCTTGGAGTGGTCACTTCTTGAGTTTTTTTGGATCTCAGCAGGAACTCCTCTGTTCCCATGTTCCAGGCCTTGCCTGCAGATAAGAGGGAGCAGGGAGGTGCCCGCATGTGTCTTGTCTTCACAGGATACAGTGGTATTGTCCTCCAGTCTCCTGTGTCGAGCTGGAGTTATTTGCACAGGCCAGATCTTCCGCCAGCAAATATTTCCTTCTGAAGGCAAACAGCTTGAAATAAATGCTTTTAAATGTAAAACTGTCCACAAAGTGATGTTGACTGCTACATGGCAACACCCAACTCTCACCTCTTAGGTACGTCAGAGTCTTTTTGCAAGAAACACCTTGGAAAGCAAGCTTTCAGCCAAAAACAAAGGGTTCAGACAATTGCTTCTTTTGTATTTTCTTTCATTATTATTACTTCCCTTTCATTTTCAGTGCTATTAAACTGTCTTGATCTCCACCCCAAAATTACTCTTTCTTTCTTTTTGTCAGTTCTCTCCCCAGTCTCCCTGTGGGCAGAGCGAGTGGATGACTGTGTGATACTCAGCTGCCCACTGGATTAAACTGCCGTTGCTTATATAAATTTCTTTTGGGTCCCATCTTGTATACAAACACTGAGTACAACCAAAAAAATGCGAATGCACTTTCAAAAATATTCAGTTCAATACAAGAGGGTAAGGTGATTTTCAGTTTTCAGTACATTTTCACTTTCAGCTCCTACTTAGAGCCAAATGATCTGAGTTTTCATCACCTAACAGAGCGTTTTATTATTGCTATTGAGAGGAGAGTAGAAATAGAGTTTTCAAACAATTATAATCTGGAACTGAAGAACATGGAATTACAAAAGAAAGGCCCACATAGAACATACAAAAAAGTTCCACGCAGAACATACACGGACTGAGTTGGAATCATAGAATCATAGAATGATACTCAAACTAAAGACAACGTTGTTGCACTGTAGAGAGTGGATTTTCCTTTATCTGTTGTATCTGACATAGCCAACTTGAACTTTGTTGAATTTCAAGAGATTCTGAGAGCTGTGGTGCAGTGTGTGTTGAGTAGCTCATTCCAGTGCACTAAAAGACCTGGGCAATTCCTGCAGTCCTGGGCAGGTGAGTGGAATGATTGCTGTTTATCCCCACCTCCCTTCCTTGCTAGTGGTGAACATGACCATGAATTCCCAGTGGGTGCCTGCGTACACACACACACACACAGAGCCACAAACAGATCAGCATGGACAGAAGGACCCTCTATTTACAAGTTTCCACATAACACAGACAGCATGAATGCCTATCTTTTCTAAGAGAAAATATTTGTGAGCGTATCGGTCTAGACCTTGGGTCTCTACAGTTATGGTCTCCCAGGCCTCTGATGTTTTCAACATTGTCACGGAGTTATCTAGATAGATCTGTGCCCGTGACAGGGGGGCAGTAGGCTTGCAGGCCTCCCTGACTTCCCAAACAAACAAACAAACAAACAAAAAAAAAAAATGGAGCAGCGGCAACGATCTAAGAAGGAGAACTTATTTTACTAACTACGATGTTGGAATGCAAGATGACACGATATAATACAATCTAATTGGAAGCAAGGATAATAAATCAAATGAAATGATAGAAAGCGAAAGAGCGATAGAGAGAGAAAGAGAGAGAGAGAGAGAGAGTTTCCGAAACCGAAAGCCCTACTTGATGAAGGCACACGGCTTGGAAGCACACCCACTCCTCTCCCTGGCAGCAAGCGAAAGTGAAAAAGACTGCACGCAACCTGATGACGTATCTTTCGTGATGTATCTTCCTTCTCTGACCGTGAGGTCCTTTGGGATACGTAGTTCTTCTTCTCTTTTGTCCATGATGTTATGAAGTGGAATACCAATCGCATAGTTACAAAACCATGACAAACGTCTGTCTTGCAGAGTCCCTTCTGTGTATTCGTTAGCTGGACATTGGTCTCTCTAGTGACTCATTTTCCCACTCTGATTGTTCCAGTTTTTGTCCCCTACATCTGTCACTCCAGAATCTGTTTTTTTCAGGCCTCTTGTCATAATCAATGGCCTTATGTTCACAACCACATCACTTACACATATGCATACGCACAGATGAAAAGGATAAACATAAGGCAGGACACAGACAAGCTATCTCAAGGCAGGACATAATGGAAAGAAGTCAGAGCCATGCTCTGGTGCAGTGGATGACTGGACTTGCCTCTGATCAGGCATCGATATAGTGTCCTCAGGAGCTCTATTCTCTGTACAGTTTAGCCTTACATTTGGAGAGACGAAATGGTTTTGGACCCGTTATAGATAGTGATTTTTATAGAGACATTTTTTTTAAATGCTCTCTTCACTTCCTGATTCCACAGGCAGTAAATGAAGGGGTTTAACATGGGAGTGGCCCCCTGTGTCCAGTGCACCTGGAACGTTTCGATTCTGTGGCATGTGGTGTACTTGGCTAGAAAGGTGCTGGCCACTGTCTCAAAGCTAAGCAATGTTAATCCTCCCTCCGCTGACAATGAACAAGGGCCGGATGAGCCATAAGTGCAGTTCCTGGACCACTTACATAAGTCCTTAGAGGGCTCGGGTCTTCCCTCTGCAGCAAAAAACAGCAGTGGGGAGGGATTTGGCTGCGGTAAATGCAAATGCTTCTTGTAAGGCAGCAATTAGAGCATTGCCAGGAGACGTCACTTTGTCTACTTTTGATGGAGGCGTGTCTTAAGGCAGAGAAGATTAAGACCCAGGAGCCTCTCACAGCAGCGGTTGCTACTGCTGTGTGGGAAGCGGTAGGAGAGGTGCTGCCTATGAGCAGGGCGGGGCTACACTGCTTTCACTGTGGGGGGGATGCGTGTCAAGAGGGCGTGTCCCTCTAAAGCGCCAGGGCCAGGAAAGCCAGCAAGAGCCCGGGAAGTTTGTTTCAATTGCGGCAAGCCTGGCCACTTCACGTGTGAATGCAGGTCGGCGTCAGGAAATGGCAGGCGGACTGCCTTCCTGGGCTCGACAATACAAATGCGGGCCCTAAGAACGGCTTAGTGGGTGCTCCTCAGAGCACCATGGCCGGGACCTGACCCAGAGCATGGTTAAGGTCTGAATGCGCACACCTCCTAGCCGCACCAGCGCTTCTCTCACTGGCAACCGTGGCAGGACCAGCAAAGGAGTGGTGGGAGTGCCCTCTATTGAAGAGTGGGGCATTGAGGTGTGGCTGCAGTGGGTATTGGGACCAATTAGCAATGTCCCCGTAACCCCCTTAACACCATCTCTGGTGTTCCTACGTGTGGATCTTCCGATCGCTGCAGCAGTGTGGGAGCTGCAGGAGCGCCTTCAGGTTTTAGCTTTTCTTTTTTGGTAAGGTCAAACAAAAAGGATATCCTGCCTAGTAGGTACAGGGGCAGATGTTACTGTGATTAGTGAGGGCGCTTGGCCTGCACATTGGCTATCTCGAGGGTGGGGGACAATCAGGAAGTCCCCCAGTTCAATGTCACGGCCTGTGACAGTAGTGAGACCCTGTCAAGGGTCTGAGTTGTTAACAAATGGGAGGAAAGATGGAAGTGAGGGTTGGGATGTGTAGGGGCATCTGGATCAAGACAGGAAAACCAAGCAATGAGCCCCAGTTACTCTGGCAGAGGGCTATAGCCACGGGATTATTCTTGCTCCAGCAACCAAGAAGCCCATGAGTGGGAAATGTCTGCTGGCAGGTGTTGGGTACAGTGCGTTCCAACATATCTGCTGTGTGGTGGGTAGGGTTTAATTCCACTAGGTCTGATACAACACTACCTGGGAGCGCGGACTACCACCCAGATGAAAGCAGAACAGGTTTGCTTAGAAATACCTCGGTCATGGTCACGATCAACTTAGACAACCCTGCCCTTATACAACTAGCTCCCAGTATCTCCCTGATCTATGGGAATAGATACGTCTGTTTGGTAATTCCGATAAGGCCCAAAGGTGGGCCTTGTAGTCTGGGGAGGATCAGCATGATGCCAATCTACCCTGAAGGTATCCAGCAGATGAGAGCAGACAACACCTGGTGATGCTGCAGCCTCAATCAACTATCTGAGGACTGTAACAACAAGATCTATTTATATGGGATGGCACAAAAGATTTTTGAGACCTTATGGACCTGGCCCGATCATCCACAACACCCATGTGACTGAGAGACTAGCATGTTGGGCAGGAAAAAACGTGAATCACACATCCCGAGCTCTTACATCCATAGCTCAGGCAATGGCTGCACTTGATTCAGGACTAACTCAGACTAAAATGGCGATTGACTTCCTTCTTGCTCGCACTGGCCTAGGATGCGCAGAAATGGAAAGGCAGATGGGAATGGAGAGCTTTTACTGCCTTGACTTCAGCGTTAACGCTACAACTGCTATCGACAAAGTAAGAACGGAGGGCAAGGACATTGCCGAATTGGACTAAAGATCGGAATAGGTAACCGCTGGAACTTCTTGTCTAACCTGCTTGGCCTCTTGGCCAGGCTAGAGAATACGTTAGCCATGGTAGTAGTTATGCTAGTCGTGATATTGCTTGCATCATGCTTAATTCCGCTTGTAATTTCACACTGTTCAGTCATATGCTTGCTGTTAATCTTGTATTGGGGGCATGCAATGGTAATGGCTACCAACCACTCTTGCAAGAAGATGCCGAGACTGCTAAATAGCTGTTTGTGCATAAGGATGGGGGAGATGTTGGAGATATGGTCAAGGACGCTGCAGTGAAATGCTGCTGCACAACAAGTTGGCTGCACAACAAACTGAAGACAGCAGGAAAATGTCTTGAATGATTTGCTACTTAGGGGGGAGGGTCGGCATGTGGGTGCGTGGGGTTACGCAAAGGGTGTAGGGGTATGCATGCGCGCGGGAATTCTTCCGGACTATAAATCTATGTAGCTAAAACAATAGATTAAGAGCTGACTCCATGGCATCTGTGTCTGTGTCTCTCTCCCTGGATGGGGTCCGGCGGCAGTGGGGTTCATTGGTGCAGGGAGCTGCTGCGTCACTGCGTATACACACACACGCACACAGAGCCACAAACGGATCAGCATGGACAGGACACTCTATTTACAAGCTTCCACATAATATAGGCAGCATGAATGCCTATCTTTACTAAGAGAAAATATTTGTGAGACAGTCTAGACCTTGGGTCTCTATGCTTATGGTCTCCCAGGTTTCTGATCTTTTCAACGTCTGTCTTGCAGAGTCCCTTCTGTGTATTTGCTAGCTGGACATTGGTCTCTCTAGTGACTCATTTTCCCACTCTGATTGCTCCAGTTTTTGTCCCCTACATGTCTGTCACTCCAGAATCTGTTTTTTCAGGCCTCTTGTCATAATCAATGGCCTTATGTTCACAACCACATCACTTACACATATGCATATGCACAGATCAAAGGGAAAAACTTATGCCAGGAAATAGACAAGCTATCTCAAGGCAGGACATAATGGAAAGAAGTTGGTACCAGGCTTTTTCTAGCAATGCCCAGGGACAGGAAAGTAGGCAACAGGCATCAATTGAAACAAAGAAGGGTCTGTCAGGAAACACTTCATTACTGTGTAGGTGACAGAGCAATGATGGATTGCTGAAGAGATAACCATAGAGTCTCCCTCCTCAACGATATTCAAAAGCCATCTGATCATGGTCCTGGATAACTGATACTAGATGGTCCTTCTTGACTAAGTGGAAGTTGGACCAGTCAAACTCCAGAGACCCCTTATAGCCTCAAGGGTTCTGTGATTCTGTGGAGGAAAAATAATCAAACAGAAAGATAGGACAGGATGTGGTAATCAGGTGCAGTGCTTGACCAGACTTGCCACTGGTCAGGCGTCTGTACAGGATGCCAATCACATCAGGTCTATGTCTATGTAGTTTATCCTTACATTTGGATGGAAGGAATGGTTCTGGAGACTTCAGAGACAGTGATTTTTACTGAGAGAGTTTTTTTAAATGCTCTCTTCAGTTCCTGATTCCTCAGGCAGTAAATGAAAGGATTTAACATGGGTGTGACAATAGCATACACAGCTGACACAAGTTTATTCATATCATAAGAAGAGATTTTCTTGGGCCGCGCATACATGAAGAGAGTGGCTGAGAAGAAAATGACGACCACAGTTAAGTGGGAAGCACATGTAGAGAAGGCTTTCTTCTTACTTTGGGTGGTGGGGATGTGCAGGATTGTTGTGATAATTAATAGGTAGGAGACAACCGTGATGGAGAGGGGAACGAGCAGGATGAACAAGGCCAACACAAAGTCCACCATCTCTGCCACTGACATATCAGTGCAGGCAAGGTTTAGCACTGGGCTGATGTCACAGAAGAAATGGTTAATAACATGGGAACCACAGAACTCCAACTGAGAGATGAAGGAAATCTTGATCAAGGACACAGTGAACCCAGTGAACCAGGAGAGAGCTATCAGGCATACGCACATTTGGTACGTCATGATGAAGAGATAGTGCAGTGGTTGACAGATGGCCACATAGCGATCGTACGCCATGGCAGAGAGAAGGACACATTCAGTGCACATGAAAGAAATGAAGAAATAGAGTTGGGTCATGCATCCAGCAAAGGAAATGCTCCTGTCTTCTGCAATGAAATTTGCCAGGAGTTTGGGGACAGTGACAGAGATGTACCAGACCTCAATGAAAGACAGCTGACCAAGAAAGAAATACATGGGTTTGCAGAGTTCATGGTTTGCTTTGATCAGGGAAATGATGAGCACATTCTCCACAACCGTTACAATGTATGTCAGCAGCAATACTATGAAGAGCAATACCTTCAAGTCCATAAGGCCTGGGAATCCTAGCAAGAGAAAGATGTTGATTTGGGTGGAATTCTTCTCCTCCATTCAAAGAAGTGTGTAGCTGAACAGAGACCTGGAAAATCAAGGAAAACAGTAAAAAGGGGAATTGAGGTTAGAGGTATGAACATTAAATGTTTTTTTTGGTTTGTTTTTTGTTTTTTGTTTTTTGTTTTTTTTTTCCGTGAAAATTGAATGAAAAGTCACAAGGCTGAATAGAATTCTTGTGACTAAGCTTTAGATGCCTGCCTTGTTGTTTTCCTCTCTTAGTTAATGTAAACAAAGAGGTGCTTCATCTGTCTTATCATCTTTCAGATGACACTTAGACCATACAAAGTGCTGGTTTAATTGCAAGAAGGAGAGTGTGGATGACTAGTATATGTGCAGGCACCCACATAGAAGTCATCTGAAGTACTTTCTGATGAATCCAGTCCCTGTTTCCTTAGTTTGTCTTCACTGTATTTGTTTCCTAAGTCATTGGTCAGTATTTCCAGGATGTTAATGAGAAGTAGGTAAACCAATTGTTTAGTCTTTTGGATTCTGGCATCTTAGAATGGTGATCTTGAATGCACTGGAACATAAGAAATGGTCATCCCCTGTCATTATTTCTGCCTGTTGAAAAAATTTGAAAAATTAAACATTTTAAAAATACCTGCAAAAATTAAACAGTGGCCCAAAAAATTATTATTTGTGGATCTTGACCACACATTTTCGTATTGTCTTATTTTCTTAGTCCTGCTGGAATCTGTATACATACAGGGGCTGGGTAACACTTCATGTTGATGTACACTTCTACCTAAATGTTGGTGCATTAAATTAATATTTGAATATGATTTTTCTCTTCATTTACCAACTAGTATGATTCCTAGACTTTCAGTTAAAATGTAGACATTTTCACTTTTCGGATCAAGTGAATTGCTTTTTAAAAGTAACCAATAACAGTTAGGCCATTAGCAGCTCCAGTGATTTCATTGTCATCATTTTATTTCCAAAAAGGTAGGAGCAGCCTCAGCACTCTACAAAGTCTGAAATTTCTAGAGGACTATTTCTGACGCTAAAATCCACAGTACAATAATTCCTTTTAACTCAGGAAGTCTGTTTGAAAGCATTGCCTTGTTAACATCGAAACAAGGATTATATTCCTGTTTTCACTTCACAGTTTTGCTTGAATATCAGAGTGGTATAAGATTCTATATCAAAATGTAACTCAAACATGTAACTGATAAGCATGGAAATTACAAAAGAGGATTTAGCATTGTTCTGTAGAAGCATTCAGCAAACCAGCCCGTCTCCTCATTTATGCCTGGTAGGAGTACACGTAAACTATTACACCAAAATGAAACCATGGTAACTGCATGCAATAACTTACAAGACTTAGTCTTTGTGAGGTTCACAAACAGGGCAGAAGGAAACCAAAGCTTGAGACTTATCATCTGAGGATCAATCAGCTGCTCATTGAACCCATCTTTTGATCCAAGTCTTTGTGTTCCTTTGTTATTCCTGAAATCATGCAAGGAAGAGAAATTGTAAGTGTCTTAAAGTAGTCATGGTTCTACAATCTTTGTTGAATCTCTGACAGTCTGGACCAAGCTGTGACTGCTTTTTGTATACAGGAGCGTAGTTCTACACGGAGGCTTTTGAGACCTTGTCAGCAAGCTTTCAGACCGTTCCCTGAAGGATTTGGTCTCTGGAGAGATGGCAGCAAGTGTGACTCTTTTTTTTCCTCCCCTGCCGTGTTAATCACCGCATTTGTGTTTGTAGGCAGTTCTAAGATACCAGTGGCATAGTAGCTGTTTCATGAGCTGGAAAACAGAATCCTCGAACCAATGACATGTCTTCCTTCAATATACAACGACACAGTTTGAGTTGCAGATACTGTCTGTCCAAAGCTGTCCGTTCTGTATCTCTCTCCCACTCTCCCACGCAGTTACAGTTCTGCACCAAGGATCTGCATGGCACACGTAGACTTTTATCAAAAGTTAATACCACCTTACATTCCAGAGAGTCTGGAGATGCTACCTGGACGTCACCGTCCATTGTTCCTTTGTTGCAGATACTTCTGTCATTCTATGATCTTAAGTGGGTCAAAGCTTTGCTGGTTATCTTAAATGCACCTTTTTTGATGTTGTTTCTCCCCCACTTCTAGGATGGGTTTCAAGTCCTTGCTACTGATAACCTGTGGGTAAGAGATGGAAACTCTTGAATAAGTTGTCATCTCTCATTTCTGCATATTGGTCTTATTATCATACTGCTTTTCCTATTGGCAATAGTCCTTGCAGCCCTCCTGCTCACCTTCTCAACTGCGACTACCTCTTAGCGCAGCTCTGCATATGCTCAGCCAGTGCCAACATCACCACCACATCCACACTGACTGCTCAACAGCATCCAAATATTGTTGCACCACGGTCAGAAGGAAACAGGACCCATTCTCATCCAGTGATGGATATGTGTGCTTTTGTACATCACCTGTCTTTTTGGACCCTTCTCAGGCCCTGGGCATCCCTTGCAGTGGTGGCAAAAACCTCTGGACAAGCATATCCCATCAGCACAAACACCCTCTGGTCTCCCTCCCGGTCCCTCTATTGGGTTTGTGTGGCAAGGTTTTGATAGCAGGGGTGGATTCTGTGAGAGGTGTTCACAGAAGCTACCCATAATTGATAAGAGCCAGTTCTGAAAAATAAACCTGTCCCTCTCCAAAGCTCAGCCAATGGGCACTGTCAGTTGCGTCTCCATTTTACGCTTTCCATAGACTTCTCTTGCTTTTGCAACAGTCACAGCAAGAACTGGCATGGTAGTTGTAGGGAAGAAGCAAAGTGGGGACTAAAATTCCAGCTGCCATATACCACCATCAGTGTTTGTCTCCGCAGAGCTGCCCTTGCCCTTGTTTCCTTGCAAGCAGCAGAGAGGCCATCTTTGGAGTGAAACCAGCCTCTCTGGCAGGATAAGCCAGGTGGCAGTGTGAGAGCAAGACTCTGAGAGTTGACAGTGAAGCCCCGGTGTTCCATCTCTCAGAACCTCTGTAAGGCTGCCATTGGGCATCTGATGTGGTCAGTGCTGGTCCCATCCACTGGGCTTTAAGTGCCACCTGTCCCTGGGAGACCCAGGGAGCTGGTCAGCCATTGCCCAGGGCATGTGATGATCCCAGCATAAGTAGCTGAAGCATGTAGTTGTGACTGAGTGGTGAAGGTAATGAAATAGAAATCTTTTGGGATTTCCCTACAGGGGTTCAAATGTTATCACAAATCATAGAAAAGTTTGTGTTGGAAGGTACCATAAAGATCACCCAGATCTAACCGCACTGCTATGGGCAGGATTGCCTCCCACCAGATCAGGCTGCCAGGGCCCCATCCTACCTGGCCTGGAGAACTTGCAGGGATGGGGCACTCACTACTTTTCTGCATGGTAACACAGCATAACTTGGTTTACAGATGTGTCAGCACCCAATGGTTGGGTAAGAAATCTCAGGCATGGGACAGAATGTGTTTTCCTGAGGAGGCTGTTCAGAGCAATGTCTGCTGGGATGTTGCTTATTCCAGTGAGACAGACTTCTCAACATCCCTGGAAAGCTCATTCCCATCTTTGACTATCTTCAAAGAACATGAGGAATACTGTGTGTGGTGTTCTGTGGATTCCCACTGATGATCACTGCTTTTCGTCCTCTCACGGGAGCACCACTGAGAAGAAGCTGCCGCTCTACTCAGGATGGGGCCTGGCAGGGTCATCACCACAGCAGAGGCCTGGATGGCCACAGTCAAGTCAGCGCAGCGGGCGACACATGGCTCACTGCAGCTGCTTGCCAGTGGGGTTGGGCCAGAGGCACCGCAGGGGGATGGGACACAGGGTCTGAGGCACGACATCTCTCGCTGAGGGAGGCAAAGCTGAAACACAGAGCAGGGAGGGAAATACAGAATCCAAGGTCATTCTTTCTCCTGCTCTCTCACCCACATCCCTTACTCCACTCTGGCTCTGTTTTCAGTTCCATGCTCAGGAAGAGAGTGCAGCTGATTTTGCTAACGTAGATAACAGCTGTGCCATCTCACCTCTGGGCTCAATTGGAAAGACTGGCAGCAAATCTTTGATGTACTGGATGCTTGTTGCACCAGGACGACCTCCTGCGTTTCCTGGTGCAGTAGCATAGAAAATGTTGCTGAGATTATAACACTACAAGAAGGCTGTGATGAAGAGGTGTCACAGCAATCTCCACTTAAAAATGCACGCTGTCCTTCATTCCTCCTACCATCCTCATTGCGTTGTCCAAGTTATTCCGCACATGATGTCTCACCCAGTTTTTGGAAAGGATACACAAGAGAAGAAGGATGGATTATTCCCCGTCTCAAACAATGAAAATCAAGGCAATGAAGATAGCACAGGATGCACTTGGCTCTTTGGTCAGGGCCATCTGCTGCAGGCAGTAACTCTGGAGGGCATACCTCCTTGCAGCTGACCCCCATTAATCTGACTTTCCTTGAAAGATCCCACTTCTTCCCACCTCTACACATCCACCACTCTTCCACAGGAAAAGAGCTTGCAGTGCACAAACACCTGGATTGCTATGCCATACTGAGGCAGCCCACATCCTGAAAGCATAGCAGTTTTTTTTTTTTTTAATGAAGTTCCCTGCAAAAACAACTTTGGAGAAAATGGAAACAAGAAAAGCTAATGCCAGTCCAGAAAATGTATATCAGAACCCAACCGAGAATGCCAGCATGACAGCAATCAGGCCTCCTGGGAGAGTCTGAGCGAAGGGAGGCTTACCTCGTTTCTGGAGGAGAATGAAGGACGCAAAGACGATGCTGAGCCTGCTGCAGCAGGAGCTTTTATGCTGTGTTCATGACGCACGTGAGGACAGAAACATTCCATGGTCATGAAGCATCAAAACAGCTAGCGGTTGGTGGTTGCAAAGACCTTGCTAGTAGTTAATATCTTGCTTCTTTCATCTCAAGTGTTTTGCTGCAGATTCATACTGCCTACCATCAAAACAGTTTGTCTGTATTGCTGTGTCCTAAGGCCAATTAATTGATTTGGAATTCTCCATTTAGGTTTTCAGGGATTTCAATTGGATTTCCCTCATAGAGATGTCATTGGCAGCATTACTGCGTTCCTGGTGAGCATGGCCACCAGTCACAGTGAACGTCAGCCATGAAGGACACCAGTGCTTAGCTCTCAAGTGCATGCTCTCAGGCTAAATTTCTGGGACATTTCTCCGTGCACGTCATCAGAGATGTGCTGTCGATGCTGGTGTAAGTGCCATCAAAACATCAGGATGGCATGATTGCAGATGGGAAAAGAGGCCCAGGTCAACAGGGATGCGGCAGAGGCAGCGAAGACCACAAAGACACTGCTTAAACTCAACATGTGCTTACAGAAACTGCGTTGTCTGTTAGTTTGCTATGCACCAAAGTAATGGCAATGAAGGCAGATTCATCATAAGGGAGAGCAGAACTGGGAGCGGGACGCTAGGAGACATTTCTCCTTGTGGGCAATCAGAGACATGCAGGAGGTGGTGCGATATGTTCAGGCAGACCATCAAGATTGTACAGTTCCAAATGAGAGATAAGACCCACGTGCCTATGGATGTTTTCAAGCTCAATGGCATGGAAAAACTGTTTGGAGCTAGAGGAAATCCCCCTGTAAGCAGCACTGAGGACTACCAGTACGTTTCCGACACTCATCATGCTAATGTTCATGCTCTCCGACAACTTGATCAGCAGTGTAGACCGTAGAATTGAGTGTACCCTGAGAAAGTATGCTGATGACGCTGAGTCTGATAGTGAAAAGAGAAGGGGGAACAACTTTAAACGAAAAGAGGGGAGATGTAGGTTTGATGTCAGAAAGAAGCGTTTTACTCTGAGAGTGGCGAGGCGTCAGACCGGCTTGCGCAAAGAGGGTGTGAAGGTAACAAAAGAAAAGAAGGGTAAGTTCTCTCTCAAGTGGGTTGTGGCTAGGACGTCTGTAGCCATGTTCCGTGGTGTCCCAAAGGTTTCTTGCCTCTTGCAGGCAGAGGATTGTTTATACAGTCAAAGCTCTTTTATCTCTTCCTAACGACGGTGGGCCATGAGGTCATATTCAGTGTGAGGACGAGGAGAGGTGAGAGTCATGTTCTTCTCTTCTACGGGGCTCTTGAGAGGGATGTCCACCGCCATCTTCCTTGATGACTTGACCATGTTGTCCTACTTATTCCAACCAGGAACAGATATCAGTTTGGGCAGTGGAAGAGCTGTTGGAAATCACCAAATCTGGCTGTGGGAGTGAGATCAAAGTAATGCCGGCGTCCTTCCCTGAAATTGACCCGTACTCAAATTAGCCTGCTTTGCTCAGCAACACATTAATCTCACTGACCACAGTCCTGCATGGCCTCCTTTTGAGGTCCACTCCATGCATTTCAAAGTTCAAAGTGGCATAGCATCAGCCTCCCTGAGCACCTGCCCGTCATCACGATGGGGAGGAGTTGGGAAAAACCCTGAACCGCACGCACACATGAGTCACGCGGCTGTGGAAAGCGGTGGAAATGGTGTCCTGGCCTCAGGCACGCCAGGAATAGCAGACCTCTAAGAGTCATTCCTCCCAAGTGCCACTTTCCTCATCAGAGACATTACTGAAGGGTTCTGAACCATTCCCGAAGCAAGTGGAATGTCTGGGGCTGCTTCCTTCGAAAGCACTGCCTTTGTGTGACTAGTGCAGATCCTACGTCACTTGTCTTGACTTGGAAAGGACTTCTGGATATGATCCACTCCAACACAGTGTATGATGAAAGCTCACCTACGGGAGATTTCTCAGCTGGATCACCTGGGAACAACTGCTTGGCACTCCCTGGTCCAAGCCTGTGTGTGTGTCCCCTCTTCCTGGCAACACTACTGGATGACTGCGGAGAAGAAAATGTGGGCCAGTGTGAGAAATGGGGAAGAAAGCCAAGCTGGAGAAGCAAGGAAAGGCGATGATCATGTGGAGTGTGTTCAGTGTGCGTTCCCTGGGATGATCTGAGGTCTGGTGCCCCGGCCCTGTGAGGATAGTGTGACATGATGACAGGCAGTCTGAGGGACAAGGGTTTTCTTAGCTGCAAGGCAAAACGTTCTATCTGTGGGGATGAAAGAGCAGCCTTCCAGTGCCTAAAAAAGAGGACAGAGCTGGCAGGAGGATGCCATCTTGCCCTGCTTGCATCCTGAACAGCTGCCAGCACACTGCAGTTACTCCAGGTACATCAGACCAGACAGAGGAAGTGTTTACAGCCCAGAGGTAGAACTCTAGTGATGCATCTTGGAGGTTCATGACAGTCCTTCACGGGAGCAACCAAAGGAACTCTCAGCGAGTAAGGGCTCTGCGCATGTCAGCACCTTGCCGTGGGACTCAAGGTACACGTGTAATCTATCCCCGAATCCCTTCCGTTCACTCCAGAGCCCAGGGGAAATTAAAAGACAAAACTTGGCCTGCATGGTTGTTGCACAGCCTGGTCATGGGGAGCCAGAATGCTTCCTTCCGTCCTGCTTTGGGCCCAGCAGGCCAGCGAGCGTGGGGTTTGCGTTATGAATGGGTGGTGGGAAGCTGTGCCTGTCCTGAAGAGTCTGGAGAGTGAAGGGGAAATGGCTAGAGATGTATTGAGTGCTGTGGAATGACTGAGCTCCAGCACCAGTGGGGAAGAGGCCTGTGTGCCGCCCATGCTGCAGAGGTGGGTGACAACTGGTACTGCCTCTGAGAACTGCGGCTTCATGGAAGGAGCCTGAGTGCAAGGCATCTCAGGAGGTCGATTGCCTGTGCAAGAAAAAGTTACAAGCATGGTTCACCCAAAGTGAGGGCACACTGCTCAGTGTGTGGCCCTGTTGAAACTGCAGCTTGATAATGCAAGCGTGCAGATTCCTAAACTTCTTTGGATACTTGCCCTGTGCTTTTTTTGTGAAATTCTTCTGGCCCTCAAGCAGCCCGTTAAGTCTTTGTTGAGCACACTGCAGCCCAGGCAGGAGGTGACGGTGGAGCAGATGGATCTGGAGTGAAGGAGGCTGCAGGCCGTGCAGAGCCCTCACAGAAGCAGACGCTGGGCCAGAACTGCAGCCCTTGGAGAGAGAAGCATTTTGGAGAGGTGAGCATTTGACCTGACAGGTGCTGCCACCCATGGGGCACACATTCTGCTGCACTCATTTCCAAAACGAGCGCACCCTGTTGTATGGACACATCCTGGAGCAGTTCTTGAACAATCACCGACTGAGGATTGCATTATAGGCAGACCTTACCTCCACATTCCCCATTCCTCTGCAGCGCATTGTGGAATGATGAAGAAGAGGATGGGTGGGAGAAGAGGGATGGTGTGTTTTGTTTCCTTTCATTTCTGGATGCGTTACTCTGCTTTTCATAATAGGCAACAGATTTCATTAATCTGAGTCTCTTCTCCTCATAACAGTCATCAGTGATGGATCTCCTCGTTCTTGTCTCAACCCTTGAGCCTTTTCTTAGCGAAGTTTCACTGTGGGCTGCAGAAAGCACCAACTTGTGAACAGATGGTCCTCACTGTTAACGCTTAGAGGAGGACATCTAACAGCAGTGGGTCCTCATGGATCTTCCCCGGGACCATGGGGCTTTGCTGGCTGACCTGTTCCCAGCCCTTGCACACAGAGAGATGGTCTATCGTATGTCTGCCTCGAGTCAGCGATAATGAGGATTGTGTATCTGCTGTGTTCTCCTCCTCTGAGGAAGAAGAGGAAGTGCAAAATGACATGGGGTGGAGTTGGTGGCATCTGGTGGCTACTTTATACTGCCCAAGGTACTTACCAGTGTGCTGGAAAGGAGGAGGGGGCTCCTCAGTGCCTTCTTTCAGTCTCGTGTCAACCAGCCTGAGCAGTGAAGTTCCTGTGGAGAACGTAGTACCTGGCTGTATTGGGTGAAGTATGAAAAGGAAAAGGGGTACCTGGACGGACTGTGTGGAGAGAGGGAGGAGAAAGAGAATGCGTGGTAGACCCGCGCTGGCACGTGGTTTGTCCCCTGCACTTGTGCCACTGAAGGTAGCAGAGCAGCAAAAGGAGATGCACAAAAGCTCACCCCCAGGCTAGAGACCTTGAATAAGGCAGGCATGTTCAGGCCATAATCCCGGCACATCCTACTAAGCGTGTCCTGGTTTTCATTTGTCTCATGTGCCTGGCTCATGTATGGAGCCAGGGTGCGTGGATGGCCCAGGGAAGCTGCAAGCGGGTGCCAAAACACGCAGGTCTCAGCAGAGCAAGCTCTTGTCTTGCCCTCCCAACAGGCTCTACCAGCTCAGCCTGCCCCACACCTTCCTGGGCCTGCTGCCAGCAGCTGAGGCTGGTCCCCACCCATGGCAGGTAAACTGGGGCTGCCCTGGGAGCCCCCACCCCCAACAGAGCTGGGTAGGGCCGGCATCGCTGCAGGATCGGGTCAGGGTTTTCCCTGGCTCCCTGCCTCTGCCTGCCCTAGCTGCTCCCTGAGAGCAGGAGGGCAGCAGCAATCATTCCTTGATTGTGGCTGGGGCTGCCCCCTTCCATCTGCTGCGTCCCGCTTGCGTTTGTCCCTTCCTTGCCCGGCAGCACTCCCAGAATGCTGTGGAGCAGCACTTGCAGCACAGCCCTCAGCTGTGCCTGGGAAGGCCGGTTGTTCATGGGGAAAGAGGCTTGTGCTAGCTGGGCTGACACCACAGCGGGTGCACACAAACTCCCCACACGAGCATGGGCATGCGCAGGCAGCACAGGTCTGAGCTGGATGGAGAGCAGCACCGGCAGGAGCATTCAGGGGAGCAGTAACAGGCCTCCCACAGCACAAACGAGAGCTCCCACCCATGAGGCATGGAGAGGTGAGCTTACCCAAAAAGCTTCAGAAGTGAATCCTGATCATACCAGACAGCAGAGAACTGTGATCACCTGGATACAGGCTTACGCTCCTTTGGCGTGAGACCTTTCTTTCTTTCTTTGTGCTGTCTGCCGGTATATTACGTAGCAGTGGCATGAGGTCAGGGATGTGCGTGCAGGCGTGTCAGTAGCCAAGGCAGAGGACAGAATCTCACGAGGCATGAGATTGGAAGGCTTTGGTGATTATCTAACAGGGTTAAGAGTGAATCTCAGGAGAGAGTTCTGTTGAGTGCCGTCAGAGGCAGCCATTGCATGCCGTGGGACCCATGCAAAGGTGTGCTGTGTCTTCCTGCCAGCTCAGTGCTCTGCTGAAGGCTCCTGTCTGAGTTCAAATCTCAGTGGGACCTGTACTTTTGGGCTCCCAAACCATTGCCCACAGCTGGCGTTCACCTAAGTCTGAAACTGAACTTCTTTATGCATTCCAGACCTCCTTCTTGCCGTCCTCCCTTCTCTGCGCTTTTAGCCACGCAGTGGCCTTCCCCTGACGTGGTCCCTCCACACCTGACTAGCTTAGTGAGCACAGGCCCTGACCCCTCCTCGTTGCCTTCCGCTCGATGGCTGCTCCCTTGTGGGGGAAAGCAGCCGTAGGTCACTGTATCCCACAGCAGCTGAGGTGCAGAGCCCGCAGTCCAAGGCCTGCTCACGGCATGGTCGAGAAGAGGAGGCTGTTCAGAGCCATGTCTGCTGGGATGCTGCTTATTCCAATGAGACAGACTCCTCAACATCCCTGGAAAGCACATTCCCATCTTTGACCATCTTCACAGAACACGAGGAATACTGTGTGTGGTGTTCTGTGGATTCCCACTGATGATCACTGCTTTTTGTCCTCCCACAGGGGCACCACTGAGAAGAAGCTGCCTCTCTCGTGCTTCTTCCTCCCGTCCACCCTCCCTCTGCAGGTATTAAACGCATGGACGGGATGCCCCCTGAGCCTTCAGTCCCCCACACAAACCACTCCCTGCTCTTCCTGCCTCTCCTGTTACAATACATCACAGAAGCAGAGAGTGGCTGAGACTGGGAGACACCACAGCAGGACATGTTATCTTTCTCTTGTTTGGGGGTGGACTCGCTGCCGTGGGAGAGGGCAGGTTCTCCCTCCTCTGTTTCCCGTGATAAGAGGGAAGCTGAGGATGGTGGGCACTGCTTGTCCCATCAGAGCAGGTGCCCGATGGCGCCAGGAGGAAAAGAAATTACAACAAGTCCCAAGCTATGCTGCACAAAGTCTTTAATGAGAAGGAAAAAACAAAGTGGCTCAGTACAGAGGGGAAGAATCATGCTTTCGGTTTTCAGGGAGGTTGAGAGAACGATCCATCCGTATCCAGGATGTGTTGTCCAAATGGGATGATCCACTGTCTTCAGCAGTTAAAACTGCAGCGTGGGCGAGGCAGACACAGCCCTGAGCCCCCCAGACCAAGGGAGCCCCCAGAGGAGATGGGAACGCCCGCGGTGCTGAGGGAGCTGCCAACAGCAGCTGACAGAGAGGATCCCACGGCTGTGTTCTGAGGGAAGGAGGTGAGGATGGGGCCCGGCAGGGTCACCACCACAGGGGAGGCCTCGATAAACACAGTGGAGTCAGCGCAGCGGGCGACACATGGCTCACTGCAGCTGCTTGCCAGTGGGGTTGGGCCAGAGGCACCGCAGGGGGATGGGACACAGGGTCTGCAGCACGACATCTCTCGCTGAGGGAGGCAAAGCTGAAACACAGAGCAGGGAGGGAACACGGACCCTAAAGTCAGTCTGTCTTTCTTTGCCGCAGCTCTTTCACCAACGCCCTTTGCTGCCCTCCAGCTCTCTTTCTGGCTCTGTGTCCACAAAGCACCCGCAGATGGTGTTGCTACCACAGTCAGCAGCTGTGACAGCTCTCCTGCAGGCTGAATTGGAAAGACTGTCAGGAAAGCTGGGGCTTACTGGATGTTTATTGCACCAGGACTGCCTCCTATGTTCCTGGTGCCGTAGCATGGGTGAAGATTGCTGACACGAGACCAGGACATAGAGGCAGGCCAGAAAAGATGTCAGACCAATCTTGTTGGAAGAATACACCGTGTCTTTACAGTTCCCATCATCCTCATCACGTCATCTGAATTGCCCTGCAGAAGAACGCTTACCACTTCTTGAAGAAGGCCCAGGAGAGTCTCTGGAAAGACTTAGCTCAAAAAAGAAAATCACAGCAGTGAAGATGGAGTGGGGTACACCTGCCTGTTCTGTTAGAGACCACCTGCTGCCGGTCCTAATTCTTGTGGACATACATCCTTGAAGCCAAGAACCATCGATCTCACCGTGTCACTGAGATCCCATCTCTTCCCAGCCCTCCACCCAATTACCCAGCGGACTACACAGACCGAGTACCAAGGGTACTCGACAGCGTGACACCACCTAGTCCCACCGGGAGTGCTGGAGTGAGGTTGTGCTTACCTCGTTCCTCAAGGAAAGTGAGGGAAGAGAGCACGATGCAGAGCCTGCAGCAGCACGGGCTTTTATGCTGTGTTGCAGAGGCCCCACAGGGGCAGAAACATTCCTGGCTCATGAAACACTGAAGCATCTGGTGGTGGCTGCTTGCAGAGACCTCCCAGGTAACCGAGATCATTCGTCTTTCATCTGAAATGTTGTTCTTCAGAATCACACTGTCTGACATCATCATAATTCATCTGCCCCCCGGTGTCCAAAAGCCACGTGGGAAGACTCAGTCTCCTCCGGCAGGCAGGAGGTAGAGCCATGAGGATATTTTCTACATTCATCACGCTCAATTTTACGTATACAGAGTGTATGCAAGGAGTAGTAGAGTTAAGAGTCAGGCAGAAGTGGAGAGTGTGATTGAAGGGTTGCCTGCCTCCTTCCCTGAGGGTGACCCTCAGGGTGGCCGTCAAATCTTGGTACAGAAGTGAGATCAATGGGATACCGGTGTCCTTCCCTGAAATTGACCCACTCTCAGGTTGACCTGTTTTGCTCAGCACACTGATCCCAGTGTCCAGAGGCCTGAATGGCCTGCTTTTGAGAAGGGAGGAGGGCAGGGGGCCAAACCCTGAAGGCTCTTTGTTGTGGGCCAGGGATGCAACATGCCATTCCATGCATTTCAAAGTACAAAGGCACATGGGATCAGCCTCCCAGAGCACCTATCAGTCACTGTGATGCGGAAGAGTTGGGGAAAACCCTGAAGTGTAGTCACGCACACCTCACCTAGCGGTGGCGTGCAGAGCTTCTGGACTCATTTCTGCCACAGAACTGCTTTCCTCATCAAGGTCATTTCAAAGGTTCTGTGTGCCATTCACGAAACAGAGCATTTTATGCCTTCCGGCCCTGCTGCCATCCAAAGCCTTGCCTTTTCGTGGCTGGTGCAGAGCTTGAGTTACTCATGTTGGATTGGAAAGGGCCTTTGGAGATGCTCTACTCCAACCCACTGTGTTGTAGGCACGTCTAAATGAGGCTTCTGGGTGGGAAACGTCACCCTTTGTAGGTCTCGCCCACTACATGGAGTTTTCATGTAAGTCCTGGCCCAAACTGCACTCGACTCCTTCCATTTCCCCTGCTGACTGGTTTACCTATTGGCTGCTTTTGTGAGGCAAGAGGCATGTGCCCACCAAATAGGAACACTTCCACCTGAGAAGGGGCTGATGTGTTGGACACCGCAACTAACGTGGGGCTCTCTCTGATGACCTTCCCACACCTGCAAGAATAGATGGCAGCCGTGGTGCTGAGCAGCTCCTAGGGTTGTGGAGTAAGCGCTGCAGATGGACGGGGAAGGAGACAGCAGAATTGGGAATGAATCCTTCCTCCTCCCTACATCCAGGACTGGAAGGGAAAGATGTGCTGGCACAGCTGTCCCCTCCTCCTTCCAGTAAGACCGTCAGGAAGAGCTTTCTGGGCACACGCGTGCAAGTAATACGTGGAGCAGCTGGCATCGCCTTGGACTCGCTCTGACCCTTGGGCTTGTGGGGATCAAGCCTAGAAGCAGGTGTGTGTTTTCACACCCAGACGGAGCAACAGAGCTCAGAATGAGAGATAGAATGGGTTGTCTTGGAGGTGTCATCATACGGACGATGGGGAGAAGTGAGTTAGAAAAGGCATTTCTGATAAAGCCCTGCGGTGAATTCACCAAAACAGGATGGCCAGTAGCAGCCACTACCTTCTGTAGAGTACACAGCGGAAGTCCTCCAGACCCCTTGCCTTCTCTCATCCAGCCTGAAGAAGCTCTGGTGTTTGGTGTGAGGCCTTGGACCTAGTGACAATTGAGGCTCATTTTGGCAGGCCCTTATCTGGGATGCAGAGGGCTGTGCAACATCTGCAGAATGTTACAGAGTGTCAGCCACATGGTTTCTGCAGCCGTCGTGTTGTTGTGTGCTGAGTCTGTGCACGTCCTCAGCACTGCCCTGTTCCCCTTGAACTGGGAAAGGACATTTCCTGTGGTGAGAGTCTTCCCACAGGGTGGGTCACGGGAGGTGTACAGGATAGAGAGCAGAGTGGTGCTTCTCGTCGAGAATCTTTTGGAGCTGTTTGCCGTTGCCTAGGGCATGGAATGATCCAGGTAGAGATGGCCGGAGCAGGTAGTTGTGGCCGGGTGGCAAAGGTGTTGGACTAGAAATGTGTTGGGATTCTCCATGCAGATTTGAATCCTGCCAACTGTGTGGGATGCAGTTCTCTTTCCTCTACATGCAGTGACCACACTGCAGCCATGGGATGCAGCCCCATGCAGGCCCAGAGTCCTTGCAGCTAGCTGCACAGGGCCCTGACGGGGGAGCCTGGAACCCCTCCTCGCTCACTGTGAGTACATGTCCATGCCACCCCCTCCAGAATGCCTTGTCAGGTGAGAAATCCTGATGCCATTTTCAAGGTGTAGGCAAGAGAGAAGCAGAGAGAGGTGGAGAGGGGTGGACTGAGAATTGGCACACGGGAGAGCTCGGAGGGCTGGGATCGGGGACACAGAGGCTAGTTGGAGGCTGGTAGCTAGCCATGTTACCCACCGGTTGGTTCTTGATCTGGTTCCTGATTGAGATATTCATCAGCGGTCTGGAGGAAGGGATAGATTGCAACCTCATCAAGTTTGCTGAAGATACAAAGCGGGGAGGGGTGGCTGACACACCAGAATACTGTGCTGGCTTTTAGGAAGACTTGAGCAGGCTAAAGAGTTGTGTGGAGAGGAATCTGGAGGGTGCACTAAAGGGGTGTGATTAGCAGGTCGAGGGAGGTTATCCTTCCCATCTACTCTGCTCTGGCGAGGCCACATCTGGCATCCAGTTTCTGGGCATCCCAGTTCACGAGAGACAGGGAACTACCAGGGAGAGTCCAGCAGAGGTCTACAAAAATGGCTGGGGGCAGTGAAAGACAGGAATTTGCATTTGAACATGAGAAAGGCCTTCATTACTTTGGAAATGACAGAGCACTGGAACACGCTGCCAGGAGCGGCTGTGCAGTCTGCTTCTCTGGAGATTTTTTAAAGCCCATCTGGATGCTTTCCTGTGCAACCTGCTCTAGGGAAGTAGCTTTGGACGTGGAGATCTCCAGAGAGGCCTCCCAACGCCCCTGATTCTGTGGCTCTGTGATTCTGTGAGAAAGGTCCGTAGAGGAGTGGAGGTGATAGAGGCCTCCTGTGAACAGATTGCCCTCCTTGTTCACAGAGAAGGGAAAGCACTTCCTTGTTTGCTCCATGCCATAGTCGCGGTGTGCTCCATTGGTGATGTATCTTGCCAGCAGGGTGAAATGTGTATGACATCTGTTGGAGAGGCAGAGTGAGAGAGAAGTCACAGCAGACTGAGGAAGTGCCCGTGCAGAGGGCCGGAAGGAGGAGGATGTGGAGACGGGGAGCTGCAGGAGCTTGAGGAAGGTTGCAGGCAGCTGCGTTGGTGGTATAGTGGTGAGCATAGCTGCCTTCCAAGCAGTTGACCCGGGTTCGATTCCCGGCCAACGCATACCAGCTTTTCTTCTGCCGGCATCCAAAATTGTGCCCTGCCGCACCTGTGCAGCTCCTCCTGCTCTCCAGGTGGCCATCTTCCTTGCCCAGCAGATGAGTTCCAGCTGCCCTGGGGCATCAAAACATTCCCTCCCCTCCTCAGAGCCGCAAGACAGTGCTGCTTGGTCTCTTTCCCAGGACACCCACGTGAGGGTGATGCTGAGAACTGCTGGGGAAGGTCTGTCCTCTCTGGTCAAAGGCCAGAGACCTGTCTGACTGATCTGTACTCACCCTGCCTCGGGTGAATAGAACGTTCTCGCCAGCCTCCTCCATACGTTCCATCTCTCCATGCTTCCTGGCCAAAGGAACGGTTTCATCTTCTTTGGATGGGATGCTGATACGTGTATCATGCTCTATCTGCAGAGCACAGCGCTATTTCCTCAGAAGTATTTGTGCTTGGCAACAGACCCTGCAACACAGCGTAACTGGGTTTGACATACTCTTCTGCACAACCCTTATCAGGATTGCAAGTCTCGGCATCCCTGTGTGAACAGAGCCACTGGCATACTGTGCTGAGCCTTCAGCATTCTGGTGACATCCTGAATATTTCTGGCAGTGGATGTAGCAATGTTCATGCAAAGAAGGATGTGAGGCACCCCCGTTTGCTGCAAAGAGCAGCATTAAGTCAGAGTGGTTGGGAAGGAGGGGACTGGGAGGCAAACCAGAAGCATTTCTGCAGTTGTGAGAGAAGACCGGGCTTGTGTCCTGAGGCCCAGGAGAACCCCAACAAAGCCAAGCGCAAGGACTTGCTCCTGGGTCGAGGAAAGCCCCGCTACTAATACAGGCTGAGGGATGAATGGACGGAGCACAGCCCTGATGAAAAGGACTTGGGCATACTGGTGGGAGGCAGCAGCAGGACATGAGCCAGCAATGTACCCTTGCAGACCAGGAAGCCAACCATATCCTGGTCCAAGCAGTGTGGCCAGCAGGGCAAGGGAGGAAGTCCTGCCCCTGTGCTCTGTGCTGTGAGACCTCACATGGAGTGCTGTGTCCAGATGGGGAGCCCTCCGCACGAGAGAGACATGGAGCTGCTGGAGCACATCCAGAGGAGGGCCACAGAAATGATTCAGGGGATGGAACACCTCCCTACGTGGACAGGCTGAGAGGGCAGGGGCTGTGCAGCCCAGAGAGGAGAAGGCTCCGGGGAGACCTGACAGCGGCCTGGCAGCACCTGAAGGGAAGCTACGGGAAGGAATGGACACACGGATAAGATTCCCCTTGAGTCTTTTCTTCTCCATGCAAATGAGAGGGAAGAGGGAAACAAATCACCAGTCCCAAGCTATGCTGCACAAAGTCTTTAATGAGAAGGAAAAGCTAAAGTGGCTCTGTACAGAGGGGAAGAATCATGCTTTCAGTCTACAGGGAGGTTGAGAGCACGATCCATCCGTATCCAGGATGTGTTGTCCAAATGGGATGATCCATCAGCTTCAGCAGTTAAAACTGCAGGGTGGGCGAGGCAGACACAGCCCAGAGCCCCCCAGACCAAGGGAGCCCCCAGAAGAGATGGGAACGCCCGCGGTGCTGAGGGAGCTGCCAACAGCAGCTGACAGAGAGGATCCCACGGCTGTGTTCTGAGGGAAGGAGGTGAGGATGGGGCCCGGCAGGGTCACCACCACAGCGGAGGCCTGGATGGCCACAGTGGAGTCAGCGCAGCGGGCGACACATGGCTCACTGCAGCTGCTAGCCAGTGGGGTTGGGCCAGAGGCACCGCAGGGGGATGGGACACAGGGTCTGCAGCACGACATCTCTCGCTGAGGGAGGCAAAGCTGAAACACAGAGCAGGGAGGGAAATACAGAATCCAAGGTCATTCTTTCTCCTGCTCTCTCACCCACATCCCTTACTCCACTCTGGCTCTGTTTTCAGTTCCATGCTCAGGAAGAGAGTGCAGCTGATTTTGCTAACGTAGATAACAGCTGTGCCATCTCACCTCTGGGCTCAATTGGAAAGACTGGCAGCAAATCTTTGATGTACTGGATGCTTGTTGCACCAGGACGACCTCCTGCGTTTCCTGGTGCAGTAGCATAGAAAATGTTGCTGAGATTATAACACTACAAGAAGGCTGTGATGAAGAGGTGTCACAGCAATCTCCACTTAAAAATGCACGCTGTCCTTCATTCCTCCTACCATCCTCATTGCGTTGTCCAAGTTATTCCGCACATGATGTCTCACCCAGTTTTTGGAAAGGATACACAAGAGAAGAAGGATGGATTATTCCCCGTCTCAAACAATGAAAATCAAGGCAATGAAGATAGCACAGGATGCACTTGGCTCTTTGGTCAGGGCCATCTGCTGCAGGCAGTAACTCTGGAGGGCATACCTCCTTGCAGCTGACCCCCATTAATCTGACTTTCCTTGAAAGATCCCACTTCTTCCCACCTCTACACATCCACCACTCTTCCACAGGAAAAGAGCTTGCAGTGCACAAACACCTGGATTGCTATGCCATACTGAGGCAGCCCACATCCTGAAAGCATAGCAGTTTTTTTTTTTTTTTAATGAAGTTCCCTGCAAAAACAACTTTGGAGAAAATGGAAACAAGAAAAGCTAATGCCAGTCCAGAAAATGTATATCAGAACCCAACCGAGAATGCCAGCATGACAGCAATCAGGCCTCCTGGGAGAGTCTGAGCGAAGGGAGGCTTACCTCGTTTCTGGAGGAGAATGAAGGACGCAAAGACGATGCTGAGCCTGCTGCAGCAGGAGCTTTTATGCTGTGTTCATGACGCACGTGAGGACAGAAACATTCCATGGTCATGAAGCATCAAAACAGCTAGCGGTTGGTGGTTGCAAAGACCTTGCTAGTAGTTAATATCTTGCTTCTTTCATCTCGAGTGTTTTGCTGCAGATTCATACTGCCTACCATCAAAACAGTTTGTCTGTATTGCTGTGTCCTAAGGCCAATTAATTGATTTGGAATTCTCCATTTAGGTTTTCAGGGATTTCAATTGGATTTCCCTCATAGAGATGTCATTGGCAGCATTACTGCGTTCCTGGTGAGCATGGCCACCAGTCACAGTGAACGTCAGCCATGAAGGACACCAGTGCTTAGCTCTCAAGTGCATGCTCTCAGGCTAAATTTCTGGGACATTTCTCCGTGCGCGTCATCAGAGATGTGCTGTCGATGCTGGTGTAAGTGCCATCAAAACATCAGGATGGCATGATTGCAGATGGGAAAAGAGGCCCAGATCAACAGGGATGCGGCAGAGGCAGCGAAGACCACAAAGACACTGCTTAAACTCAACATGTGCTTACAGAAACTGCGTTGTCTGTTAGTTTGCTATGCACCAAAGTAATGGCAATGAAGGCAGATTCATCATAAGGGAGAGCAGAACTGGGAGCGGGACGCTAGGAGACATTTCTCCTTGTGGGCAATCAGAGACATGCAGGAGGTGGTGCGATATGTTCAGGCAGACCATCAAGATTGTACAGTTCCAAATGAGAGATAAGACCCACGTGCCTATGGATGTTTTCAAGCTCAATGGCATGGAAAAATTGTTTGGAGCTGGAGGAAATCCCCCTGTAAGCAGCACTGAGGACTACCAGTACATTTCCGACACTCATCATGCTAATGTTCATGCTCTCCGACAACTTGATCAGCAGTGTAGACCGTAGAATTGAGTGTACCCTGAGAAAGTATGCTGATGACGCTGAGTCTGATAGTGAAAAGAGAAGGGGGAACAACTTTAAACGAAAAGAGGGGAGATGTAGGTTTGATGTCAGAAAGAAGCGTTTTACTCTGAGAGTGGCGAGGCGTCAGACCGGCTTGCGCAAAGAGGGTGTGAAGGTAACAAAAGAAAAGAAGGGTAAGTTCTCTCTCAAGTGGGTTGTGGCTAGGACGTCTGTAGCCATGTTCCGTGGTGTCCCAAAGGTTTCTTGCCTCTTGCAGGCAGAGGACTGTTTATACAGTCAGAGCTCTTTTATCTCTTCCTAACGACGGTGGGCCATGAGGTCATATTCAGTGTGAGAACGAGGAGAGGTGAGAGTCATGTTCTTCTCTTCTACGGGGCTCTTGAGAGGGATGTCCACCGCCATCTTCCTTGATGACTTGACCATGTTGTCCTACTTATTCCAACCAGGAACAGATATCAGTTTGGGCAGTGGAAGAGCTGTTGGAAATCACCAAATCTGGCTGTGGAAGTGAGATCAAAGTAATGCCGGCGTCCTTCCCTGAAATTGACCCGTACTCAAATTAGCCTGCTTTGCTCAGCAACACATTAATCTCACTGACCACAGTCCTGCATGGCCTCCTTTTGAGGTCCACTCCATGCATTTCAAAGTTCAAAGTGGCATAGCATCAGCCTCCCTGAGCACCTGCCCGTCATCACGATGGGGAGGAGTTGGGAAAAACCCTGAACCGCACGCACACATGAGTCACGCGGCTGTGGAAAGCGGTGGAAATGGTGTCCTGGCCTCAGGCACGCCAGGAATAGCAGACCTCTAAGAGTCATTCCTCCCAAGTGCCACTTTCCTCATCAGAGACATTACTGAAGGGTTCTGAACCATTCCCGAAGCAAGTGGAATGTCTGGGGCTGCTTCCTTCGAAAGCACTGCCTTTGTGTGACTAGTGCAGATCCTACGTCACTTGTCTTGACTTGGAAAGGACTTCTGGATATGATCCACTCCAACACAGTGTATGATGAAAGCTCACCTACAGGAGATTTCTCAGCTGGATCACCTGGGAACAACTGCTTGGCACTCCCTGGTCCAAGCCTGTGTGTGTGTCCCCTCTTCCTGGCAACACTACTGGATGACTGCGGAGAAGAAAATGTGGGCCAGTGTGAGAAATGGGGAAGAAAGCCAAGCTGGAGAAGCAAGGAAAGGCGATGATCATGTGGAGTGTGTTCAGTGTGCGTTCCCTGGGATGATCTGAGGTCTGGTGCCCCGGCCCTGTGAGGATAGTGTGACATGATGACAGGCAGTCTGAGGGACAAGGGTTTTCTTAGCTGCAAGGCAAAACGTTCTATCTGTGGGGATGAAAGAGCAGCCTTCCAGTGCCTAAAAAAGAGGACAGAGCTGGCAGGAGGATGCCATCTTGCCCTGCTTGCATCCTGAACAGCTGCCAGCACACTGCAGTTACTCCAGGTACATCAGACCAGACAGAGGAAGTGTTTACAGCCCAGAGGTAGAACTCTAGTGATGCATCTTGGAGGTTCATGACAGTCCTTCACGGGAGCAACCAAAGGAACTCTCAGCGAGTAAGGGCTCTGCGCATGTCAGCACCTTGCCGTGGGACTCAAGGTACACGTGTAATCTATCCCCGAATCCCTTCCGTTCACTCCAGAGCCCAGGGGAAATTAAAAGACAAAACTTGGCCTGCATGGTTGTTGCACAGCCTGGTCATGGGGAGCCAGAATGCTTCCTTCCGTCCTGCTTTGGGCCCAGCAGGCCAGCGAGCGTGGGGTTTGCGTTATGAATGGGTGGTGGGAAGCTGTGCCTGTCCTGAAGAGTCTGGAGAGTGAAGGGGAAATGGCTAGAGATGTATTGAGTGCTGTGGAATGACTGAGCTCCAGCGCCAGTGGGGAAGAGGCCTGTGTGCCGCCCATGCTGCAGAGGTGGGTGACAACTGGTACTGCCTCTGAGAACTGCGGCTTCATGGAAGGAGCCTGAGTGCAAGGCATCTCAGGAGGTCGATTGCCAGTGCAAGAAAAAGTTACAAGCATGGTTCACCCAAAGTGAGGGCACACTGCTCAGTGTGTGGCCCTGGTGAAACTGCAGCTTGATAATGCAAGCGTGCAGATTCCTAAACTTCTTTGGATACTTGCCCTGTGCTTTTTTTGTGAAATTCTTCTGGCCCTCAAGCAGCCCGTTAAGTCTTTGTTGAGCACACTGCAGCCCAGGCAGGAGGTGACGGTGGAGCAGATGGATCTGGAGTGAAGGAGGCTGCAGGCCGTGCAGAGCCCTCACAGAAGCAGACGCTGGGCCAGAACTGCAGCCCTTGGAGAGAGAAGCATTTTGGAGAGGTGAGCATTTGACCTGACAGGTGCTGCCACCCATGGGGCACACATTCTGCTGCACTCATTTCCAAAACGAGCGCACCCTGTTGTATGGACACATCCTGGAGCAGTTCTTGAACAATCACCGACTGAGGATTGCATTATAGGCAGACCTTACCTCCACATTCCCCATTCCTCTGCAGCGCATTGTGGAATGATGAAGAAGAGGATGGGTGGGAGAAGAGGGATGGTGTGTTTTGTTTCCTTTCATTTCTGGATGCGTTACTCTGCTTTTCATAATAGGCAACAGATTTCATTAATCTGAGTCTCTTCTCCTCATAACAGTCATCAGTGATGGATCTCCTCGTTCTTGTCTCAACCCTTGAGCCTTTTCTTAGCGAAGTTTCACTGTGGGCTGCAGAAAGCACCAACTTGTGAACAGATGGTCCTCACTGTTAACGCTTAGAGGAGGACATCTAACAGCAGTGGGTCCTCGTGGATCTTCCCCGAGGCCATGGGGCTTTGCTGGCTGACCTGTTCCCAGCCCTTGCACACAGAGAGATGGTCTATCGTATGTCTGCCTCGAGTCAGCGATAATGAGGATTGTGTATCTGCTGTGTTCTCCTCCTCTGAGGAAGAAGAGGAAGTGCAAAATGACATGGGGTGGAGTTGGTGGCATCTGGTGGCTACTTTATACTGCCCAAGGTACTTACCAGTGTGCTGGAAAGGAGGAGGGGGCTCCTCAGTGCCTTCTTTCAGTCCCATGTCAACCAGCCTGAGCAGTGAAGTTCCTGTGGAGAACGTAGTACCTGGCTGTATTGGGTGAAGTATGAAAAGGAAAAGGGGTACCTGGACGGAGCGTGTGGAGAGAGGGAGGAGAAAGAGAATGCGTGGTAGACCCACGCTGGCACGTGGTTTGTCCCCTGCACTTGTGCCACTGAAGGTAGCAGAGCAGCAAAAGGAGATGCACAAAAGCTCACCCCCAGGCTAGAGACCTTGAATAAGGCAGGCATGTTCAGGCCATAATCCCGGCACATCCTACTAAGCGTGTCCTGGTTTTCATTTGTCTCATGTGCCTGGCTCATATATGGAGCCAGGGTGCGTGGATGGCCCAGGGAAGCTGCAAGCGGGTGCCAAAACACGCAGGTCTCAGCAGAGCAAGCTCTTGTCTTGCCCTCCCAACAGGCTCTACCAGCTCAGCCTGCCCCACACCTTCCTGGGCCTGCTGCCAGCAGCTGGGGCTGGTCCCCACCCATGGTAGGTAAACTGGGGCTGCCCTGGGAGCCCCCACCCCCAACAGAGCTGGGTAGGGCCGGCATCGCTGCAGGATCGGGTCAGGGTTTTCCCTGGCTCCCTGCCTCTGCCTGCCCTAGCTGCTCCCTGAGAGCAGGAGGGCAGCAGCAATCATTCCTTGATTGTGGCTGGGGCTGCCCCCTTCCATCTGCTGCGTCCCGCTTGCGTTTGTCCCTTCCTTGCCCGGCAGCACTCCCAGAATGCTGTGGAGCAGCACTTGCAGCACAGCCCTCAGCTGTGCCTGGGAAGGCCGGTTGTTCATGGGGAAAGAGGCTTGTGCTAGCTGGGCTGACACCACAGCGGGTGCACACAAACTCCCACACGAGCATGGGCATGCGCAGGCAGCACAGGTCTGAGCTGGATGGAGAGCAGCACTGGTAGGAGCATTCAGGGGAGCAGTAACAGGCCTCCCACAGCACAAACGAGAGCTCCCACCCATGAGGCACGGAGAGGTGAGCTTACCCAAAAAGCTTCAGAAGTGAATCCTGATCCAAAACACGCAGGTCTCAGCAGAGCAAGCTCTTGTCTTGCCCTCCCAACAGGCTCTACCAGCTCAGCCTGCCCCACACCTTCCTGGGCCTGCTGCCAGCAGCTGGGGCTGGTCCCCACCCATGGTAGGTAAACTGGGGCTGCCCTGGGAGCCCCCACCCCCAACAGAGCTGGGTAGGGCCGGCATCGCTGCAGGATCGGGTCAGGGTTTTCCCTGGCTCCCTGCCTCTGCCTGCCCTAGCTGCTCCCTGAGAGCAGGAGGGCAGCAGCAATCATTCCTTGATTGTGGCTGGGGCTGCCCCCTTCCATCTGCTGCGTCCCGCTTGCGTTTGTCCCTTCCTTGCCCGGCAGCACTCCCAGAATGCTGTGGAGCAGCACTTGCAGCACAGCCCTCAGCTGTGCCTGGGAAGGCCGGTTGTTCATGGGGAAAGAGGCTTGTGCTAGCTGGGCTGACACCACAGCGGGTGCACACAAACTCCCACACGAGCATGGGCATGCGCAGGCAGCACAGGTCTGAGCTGGATGGAGAGCAGCACTGGTAGGAGCATTCAGGGGAGCAGTAACAGGCCTCCCACAGCACAAACGAGAGCTCCCACCCATGAGGCACGGAGAGGTGAGCTTACCCAAAAAGCTTCAGAAGTGAATCCTGATCATACCAGACATCAGAGAACTGTGATCACCTGGATACAGGCTTACGCTCCTTTGGCGTGAGACCTTTCTTTCTTTCTTTGTGCTGTCTGCCGGTATATTACGTAGCAGTGGCATGAGGTCAGGGATGTGCGTGCAGGCATGTCAGTAGCCAAGGCAGAGGACAGAATCTCGTGAGGCATGAGATTGGAAGGCTTTGGTGATTGTCTTCCAGGGTTAAGAGTGAATCTCAGGAGAGAGTTCTGTTGAGTGCCGTCAGAGGCAGCCATTGCATGCCGTGGGACCCATGCAAAGGTGTGCTGTGTCTTCCTGCCAGCTCAGAGCTCTGCTGAAGGCTCCTGTCTGTCTGTACACTCTGTTGCTGAGAGGGCATAGAGCAGGTGTACAACTGGTCCCATGGTGTAAAGGTGAGCACTCTGGACTCTGAATCCAGCGATCTGAGTTCAAATCTCAGTGGGACCTGTACTTTTGGGCTCCCAAACCATTGCCCACAGCTGGCGTTCACCTAAGTCTGAAACTGAACTTCTTTATGCATTCCAGACCTCCTCCTTGCCGTCCTCCCTTCTCTGTGCTTTTAGCCACGCAGTGGCCTTCCCTTGACATGGTCCCTCCACACCTGACTAGCTTAGTGAGCACAGGCCCTGACCCCTCCTCGTTGCCTTCCGCTCGATGGCTGCTCCCTTGTGGGGGAAAGCAGCCGTAGGTCACTGTATCCCACAGCAGCTGAGGTGCAGAGCCCGCAGTCCAAGGCCTGCTCACGGCATGGTCGAGAAGGAGGCTGTTCAGAGCCATGTCTGCTGGGATGCTGCTTATTCCAATGAGACAGACTCCTCAACATCCCTGGAAAGCACATTCCCATCCTTGACCATCTTCACAGAACATGAGGAATACTGTGTGTGGTGTTCTGTGGATTCCCACTGATGATCACTGCTTTTTGTCCTCCCACAGGGGCACCACTGAGAAGAAGCTGCCTCTCTCGTGCTTCTTCCTCCCGTCCACCCTCCCTCTGCAGGTATTAAACGCATGGACGGGATGCCCCCTGAGCCTTCAGTCCCCCACACAAACCACTCCCTGCTCTTCCTGCCTCTCCTGTTACAATACATCACAGAAGCAGAGAGTGGCTGAGACTGGGAGACACCACAGCAGGACATGTTATCTTTCTCTTGTTTGGGGGTGGACTCGCTGCCGTGGGAGAGGGCAGGTTCTCCCTCCTCTGTTTCCCGTGATAAGAGGGAAGCTGAGGATGGTGGGCACTGCTTGTCCCATCAGAGCAGGTGACCGATGGCGCCAGGAGGAAAAGAAATTACAACAAGTCCCAAGCTATGCTGCACAAAGTCTTTAATGAGAAGGAAAAAACAAAGTGGCTCAGTACAGAGGGGAAGAATCATGCTTTCGGTTTTCAGGGAGGTTGAGAGAACGATCCATCCGTATCCAGGATGTGTTGTCCAAATGGGATGATCCACTGTCTTCAGCAGTTAAAACTGCAGCGTGGGCGAGGCAGACACAGCCCTGAGCCCCCCAGACCAAGGGAGCCCCCAGAGGAGATGGGAACGCCCGCGGTGCTGAGGGAGCTGCCAACAGCAGCTGACAGAGAGGATCCCACGGCTGTGTTCTGAGGGAAGGAGGTGAGGATGGGGCCCGGCAGGGTCACCACCACAGGGGAGGCCTCGATAACCACAGTGGAGTCAGCGCAGCGGGCGACACATGGCTCACTGCAGCTGCTTGCCAGTGGGGTTGGGCCAGAGGCACCGCAGGGGGATGGGACACAGGGTCTGCAGCACGACATCTCTTGCTGAGGGAGGCAAAGCTGAAACACAGAGCAGGGAGGGAACACGGACCCTAAAGTCAGTCTGTCTTTCTTTGCCGCAGCTCTTTCACCAACGCCCTTTGCTGCCCTCCAGCTCTCTTTCTGGCTCTGTGTCCACAAAGCACCCGCAGATGGTGTTGCTACCACAGTCAGCAGCTGTGACAGCTCTCCTGCAGGCTGAATTGGAAAGACTGTCAGGAAAGCTGGGGCTTACTGGATGTTTAATGCACCAGGACTGCCTCCTATGTTCCTGGTGCCGTAGCATGGGTGAAGATTGCTGACACGAGACCAGGACATAGAGGCAGGCCAGAAAAGATGTCAGACCAATCTTGTTGGAAGAATACACCGTGTCTTTACAGTTCCCATCATCCTCATCACGTCATCTGAATTGCCCTGCAGAAGGCAATTCCACTTCTTGAAGAAGGCCCAGGAGAGTCTCTGGAAAGACTTACCTCAAAAAAGAAAATCACAGCAGTGAAGATGGAGTGGGGTACACCTGCCTGTTCTGTTAGAGACCACCTGCTGCCGGTCCTAATTCTTGTGGACATACATCCTTGAAGTCAAGAACCATCGATCTCACTGTGTCACTGAGATCCCATCTCTTCCCAGCCCTCTACCCAATTACCCAGCGGACTACACAGACCAAGTACCAAGGGGACTCGACAGCGTGACACCACCTGGTCCCACCCAGAGAGCTGGAGTGAGGTTGTGCTTACCTCGTTCCTCAAGGAAAGTGAGGGAAGAGAGCACGATGCAGAGCCTGCAGCAGCACGGGCTTTTATGCTGTGTTGCAGAGGCCCCACAGGGGCAGAAACATTCCTGGCTCATGAAACACTGAAGCATCTGGTGGTGGCTGCTTGCAGAGACCTCCCAGGTAACCGAGATCATTCGTCTTTCATCTGAAATGTTGTTCTTCAGAATCACACTGTCTGACATCATCATAATTCATCTGCCCCCCGGTGTCCAAAAGCCACGTGGGAAGACTCAGTCTCCTCCGGCAGGCAGGAGGTAGAGCCATGAGGATATTTTCTACATTCATCACGCTCAATTTTACGTATACAGAGTGTATGCAAGGAGTAGTAGAGTTAAGAGTCAGGCAGAAGTGGAGAGTGTGATTGAAGGGTTGCCTGCCTCCTTCCCTGAGGGTGACCCTCAGGGTGGCCGTCAAATCTTGGTACAGAAGTGAGATCAATGGGATACCGGTGTCCTTCCCTGAAATTGACCCACTCTCAGGTTGACCTGTTTTGCTCAGCACACTGATCCCAGTGTCCAGAGGCCTGAATGGCCTGCTTTTGAGAAGGGAGGAGGGCAGGGGGCCAAACCCTGAAGGCTCTTTGTTGTGGGCCAGGGATGCAACATGCCATTCCATGCATTTCAAAGTACAAAGGCACATGGGATCAGCCTCCCAGAGCACCTATCAGTCATTGTGATGCGGAAGAGTTGGGGAAAACCCTGAAGTGTAGTCACACACACCTCACCTAGCGGTGGCGTGCAGAGCTTCTGGACTCATTTCTGCCACAGAACTGCTTTCCTCATCAAGGTCATTTCAAAGGTTCCGTGTGCCATTCACGAAACAGAGCATTTTATGCATTCCGGCCCTGCTGCCATCCAAAGCCTTGCCTTTTCGTGGCTGGTGCAGAGCTTGAGTTACTCATGTTGGATTGGAAAGGGCCTTTGGAGATGCTCTACTCCAACCCACTGTTGGAGTAGAAATGTTTTATACAATCGTTACAAAAGATTTCTTAGTCTTGGTTACAAACGTTCCCCTAATGTGCTTGACATCCCCCTCAGTAGAGGAGGTTACAAAGTACATAGAAGAAACAACACGCTGTATCAGTTGAATGAAACATGGTATCATGCAAGGGACAAACATGAGAGTTACAACAGCACACAATAAATAAAACAAGATGCGTTTTACCCATGGGCCACCTGGGAGCCAGGAAAAGAGATCGAGGTCTGGGCTTTTCCATGTTTGGACGGGAACATGGGCTATTTTCCGTATACCTTGAGCAATTTGTTTAACTACTTTACCATTATCATCAATTTTTAGACAGCAAGTAGAATCATTTAATTTGCCACAGACACCCCCTTCTTCAGCTAACAGGTAGTCCAGAACAATGCGATGCTGGAGTATTGCCGCCCGCATCTGTGAGGCTTGATCTGCAAGGAGATCAAGGGCATAGGCTGTTTCATTAGTAATGATTTCAAGGATGGCTTGTAATCGGATAATACGGTTTAGGTTATAGATGGGCTCTTGAGCACCACTAATCCATTCATTGGGGTTCCAGGTAGCTGGCCCGTAGTGTTTGATTATACGTTGAGGGGGCCAGTCATCTTTGCCCCAAGTTTGGCCACTACCACGTGTTAGGGAAGTGTCAATAGACCTCCTGTGTCGGTTCAGATCATCATATACTCTGACACCTAATTCACTGCCATCCTTTCCTGGGAGCAAAAAGAACATCGGGCGGATTACTCCAACATAACATACCCCAGTTCAATTTGCAGGTAGTCGTTTATACGCATAATGACCACAAATCCAGTAATGTCCCTTTAACGCTACTGAGCCATTTTCGAAAGGTCCATTCCATTTGTTGGTTAATTCGTTTACATGTTCCTTAGCTTGAAAGTATGTGGTGTTGAGAGGTCCAAAAGGATGTCCTAACACATTGCAGTTCCAGCCGTTACCAGTTATACTTTCATCCTTACACCACTTACATTTCCAAGCTCCCGCATCAGGCCTCCATATACATTTCTTCCCTCCAGCTTCAGTAAACAGAGTGTTGTTGGTGGAGGACCAAAAATGAGAAAACCTGTGTCTCATTCCCGACTGATTGTACCATCCCCACTGATCATCCCTTATCTGTGGTACTATTCCATGAGTCCCTTTACGATAAACCCAAGTACAATTGCTAGTCCCAACATAGATACCACCAGGTTGTGTACGATTCAGACAATACATTCCCATAGCAGGATATTGTACTGGCCATGGAGACATATTCTTATCTTCTCAGTGGGTACTGGGGTTAGCTTCACTGTAGTTGCTTGCAAGCCATTTAGGGGCAATAGGGGTGGACACCCAGGGCCAAGTTTCAAGTCCCATGGGTCCTCCACAGACCCAACAATTAGTTAAGTTATAGACATTGGCTCCTTGCTCAGCCAGTTGAAAAAAAGAGTTTTTTATACCATTTTCCCCACCCCCAGCATCTGTAAGGGGATGACTGACTGTTACAGAGGTCACAGCCCAGATTAACAAAAATAACGTTTTACCCGAGTGTTGCATAGATAATCACCAAAACACCAATAATTAAGATCTGCTGCTACTGTGTTCAACTAGAGTCCCACGAAGGTCTTCTGTAAAACAAAACAAAACATCGACTTGCCCTCTTGGGCTTTGTTAATATGGTTAAAATGAGGGAATAATCCAGCGAGCGTTAATCTTATATTCCTTTTCCCGGGCGTCCTTGGCCCTCCAAGTATATTTGTTAAGAGATTCCATTAGAGTCAGGGGTACTGGCCCTACATGAGGCAAGTCGACCAACACAGGTTGGCCAGGGGAATAAGATGGTTCTTCTAACTTATCTGGATTAAGAGTAATTGGGAGAAGTGGCGGGGCCTTGGGGTAGAAAGCGTTGAATCGAGGACAGCCATTAATTCCCCAGCGATCATTTACCCTTCTGACCGCATCAGAGGTGCGGGTGGACCAATTGGTTTTTTCCGTTTTCAGAAATTTCTTAAGGAGGCCATTGGATCGTTCCACAATGCCATTAGCCTGCGGGTAGTAGGGGGTGTGAAAGATCCAATGAATGCCTTCCTCCCTGGCCCATTCTTGAACTACCCCTGAGGTGAAATGAGAGCCGTTATCTGATTGGATGGAAGTGGGTTTTGGAAGAATGCTAAACCATTTCTTTAGTGCCTTTACAGTGTTTTCCCCTGTTGCTCGAGGGCAAGATTCAGCCTGAAGTAGGCCAGAGATTATTTCTACACCTACTAGCACATACTGTTTACCTTCAGATTTACGGAAGGGGCCAATGTAATCAATCTGCCATGTTTCCCATAGGTGCTTTCCCTCCCTTAAATGGAGAGGAGCATCCTGTAAGGGGTGTTGGCCCAGATGGGTGCGGCATAGGTCGCAAGCAGAAATGCAAGTGCGGCACTGTTCCCTGGTAACAGGCCAGCCACGGGCTTGGGTCTCACGGTAGAGATCAAGAGCACCTGTATGCCCTCTTTTTACATGCAACCACTCCACAAGTCTCTCCCAGTTGTCACTGTCCGGTTCTCCTTGTCTCAGTGGAGCAATCCTAGCAAGTTCATCTGCTCTGTTGTTCCAATGACTAACAGGGGTCCCATCCTCCTGGTGTGCTGCAACCCATGCAACAGAAAATTGTCCCTTTTTAGCAATAGAGATAATGTCCTGCCATTTTTCCTTTTGCCACACTGGGATACGGTTAACTTCCCAGTTATTTTTCTCCCAAAAGGGAAGCCACTCTGTGCAGCCTTTGAAGACGGCATACGAGTCAGTATAAATATGCACACGTGTAGTGGACTCTGATTCGTGTTGGAACACACTCCATACTGCTACTAGCTCCCCAACCTGAGCGCTCCCCTCCCCCTCAGTGATAATAGTGAGGTCAGTCCCTATCTGTAGGGCCACTGCCCGATACTTCCATACTTTTCCTTCACGCTTGGAGGAGGCATCTGTGAACCAGACATTTTGTAACTGGTCTGAATATGGGGGAGCAACCTGGACAACAGAGGGAAGGTCAGTATCAGTGGTAGACAGAATATCATCCTGGATGGCAAGTGTTTTCGGGGCACCCTCTGTGACTTTAAAGATATTACAATAATGTTCAATTTGAGCATACCACTTTCGGACAGAAGCTCGCTGTGCCACCCCGTCAGGGGGAGAGGTGCCAGACATCACAGACTTGATAACCTTAAATGGGCCTCTCAGTATTATGGGCTGCTGTCATATAGTTTGCTCAGCTTCTCGCAGGGCTAGACTAACAACAAATAGCCCCTTCTCCAATTGAGAGTATCGTTTCTCTGCGTCTTTAAAGCTGCGGGAATAGAATCCAATAGGTCTAATGGGACCTTCTGGGCCCTTTTGCCAAAGATGTATAGACAATCCTGAGTGAGCAAATCCCCATTCTATCTGTACAGGGTCAGAGGGATGGATAGGACCTAAGGACTGGTGGGTGATAGCTTCAAAGATTAGAAGCTGCAAGGCTTCTTCATGAACAGGGGTCCATCCCCATGATACTCCCTTTCGCAACAAGTCATACAATGGACGGGCAATAATAGAAAAATCAGGGATGTGTTTTCTCCAGAACACTAAAAGTCCAAGAGCATGCTGTAATTCCTTCTTATTCTCTGGCATTTTGAGTTGGTCTAAAGCTGAGAGGGTATCCTGTGGAATGCAGGCCATACCACCCTTCCACCAGATGCCCAAGAATTTTACCTCAGCAGCTGGGGACTGGATTTTGTCTGGGGGAATCGTCAATCCCAGCTCCTCTAGTCGTTTGATTATTTTGTCATGCATTATTTTTACTGGTGTCAAATGATCACCTCCTATGAGGATATCATCAATGTATTGATAAAGCCTAACCCCCTCCTCCAAGGGGATCTGTTCAAGTTCTTTTGCCAGGGCATGATGAGCCAAAGTTGGGGAGTGCTTGAACCCCTGAGGAAGGCGGGTAAAGGTATACTGCTGGCCCTCCCATGTAAAAGCAAAACGGAGTTGATCATCGGGATGTAGGGGAACCATAAAGAACATATCTTTAACATCAATGGTGGCCATAAAAGGGTGAGCTTGCTCTTGGATAGCTGCTATTAATTCAGAAATGTTAGGCACTGCTGCAGTTAGTGGTCCAGTGTTAGCATTCAGTCTACAATAATCAATAGTCAATCTCCATTTGCCATTTGGTTTCCTAACAGGCCACACAGGGGAATTAAAAGGGGAATGGGTGGGTATCACAATTCCCTGTTCTTTTAATTCTGCCAGCACTGGGCTAATACCACTACGTGCTCCTAGAGGTAAAGGGTAAGGTTTAACACAGGTCAAATTGGAGGGTGGGAGTGGTGGTGCTGTCTGTAATAAACGGATATTTAGGGAAGGGACACCAAACATCCACTCTCTCCCTTTATCATCTGTCCAACTTTTGCCCTTCAACATATCAAGTCCTAACAAATTAAGCGGGAGAGTTCCCACAACCATGGGGACATCCTGAGAGCGCTCTTCCCCAGGTAACCTTAGCCTTACTGTTGCCATGTTCTGTGAATGTACACTGCCCATAGCATCTGCCACGAATATTTTTCTGCGAGATAAGGTTACACCAGCACGGTCAGCATCCTCCCTTTTGATAGCTGAAATCTGTGCTCCTGTGTCCACCAGAAACGTTATGGGAACTAATTTAGGTTCGACAATGCAAGTAATTAACAGATCGTTTCCTTTAGTTGTGAGCTTCCTAATAAACATCCACCCTTCACCCCCCCCCCCTCACTTGAAAGGGGTGAAGGAATTAGTTTCCCGATGATTGCAGTAGCTCCTCTGGTGTTGCGGGGGGGGCACTAGGACCTAGGACTTTGCTTTCCTCAAGTTTAGTAGGCCATTCAGTCACAAGCATCTCAAGCCTATCTGTTGTTAATCCATCCATCAAATGTCGTGGAATACCCTTTTTCCAGCCCAGAGCCCAAAGTCCACTGCGTTTATGATCAATGCTTCGTCTACCTGTTTTTACCGGGGATGAAATCTTTTTGGTTTCATTAAGTTTTGGGCTAGGTGGCCTGGAGGTAAGGTTGGCTACTGCAAGCCTTACTCCTCTTGGCTCAAATTTACTGGAGGTAGAAACCACCGGCCCATATTTTCTTCCGTAGTTAATTAATTCTTGGGCAACCTCTCCCCAAGTCCACACTTTGGGTCCTGACTGGTGGTTAGGGGTTACAGATCCCTCCAACGCTGCCCAGGTTCTCTCTCCCTGAGACATGGCTTGTATCTTTCCTTGGAGTTGTATACCTATAGGTTTTAACGATTCAGGAAGTCCCCTGATTAGAGGTGTCAGTCTCTCCGGATTAACAGGTAACATCATGGGTGATTCATTATGTGGCTGCAACTTTCTATCATACATCATTTGGAGACAAGCAGCTTTCTGAACATTCTCCACTAACTGGTCGATGTGCCCACCAAATAGGAACACTTCCACCTGAGAAGGGGCTGATGTGTTGGACACCGCAACTAACGTGGGGCTCTCTCTGATGACCTTCCCACACCTGCAAGAATAGATGGCAGCCGTGGTGCTGAGCAGCTCCTAGGGTTGTGGAGTAAGCGCTGCAGATGGACGGGGAAGGAGACAGCAGAATTGGGAATGAATCCTTCCTCCTCCCTACATCCAGGACTGGAAGGGAAAGATGTGCTGGCACAGCTGTCCCCTCCTCCTTCCAGTAAGACCGTCAGGAAGAGCTTTCTGGGCACACGCATGCAAGTAATACGTGGAGCAGCTGGCATCGCCTTGGACTCGCTCCGACCCTTGGGCTTGTGGGGATCAAGCCTAGAAGCAGGTGTGTGTTTTCACACCCAGACGGAGCAACAGAGCTCAGAATGAGAGATAGAATGGGTTGTCTTGGAGGTGTCATCATACGGACGATGGGGAGAAGTGAGTTAGAAAAGGCATTTCTGATAAAGCCCTGCGGTGAATTCACCAAAACAGGATGGCCAGTAGCAGCCACTACCTTCTGTAGAGTACACAGCGGAAGTCCTCCAGACCCCTTGCCTTCTCTCATCCAGCCTGAAGAAGCTCTGGTGTTTGGTGTGAGGCCTTGGACCTAGTGACAATTGAGGCTCATTTTGGCAGGCCCTTATCTGGGATGCAGAGGGCTGTGCAACATCTGCAGAATGTTACAGAGTGTCAGCCACATGGTTTCTGCAGCCGTGGTGTTGTTGTGTGCTGAGTCTGTGCACGTCCTCAGCACTGCCCTGTTCCCCTTGAACTGGGAAAGGACATTTCCTGTGGTGAGAGTCTTCCCACAGGGTGGGTCACGGGAGGTGTACAGGATAGAGAGCAGAGTGGTGCTTCTCGTCGAGAATCTTTTGGAGCTGTTTGCCGTTGCCTAGGGCATGGAATGATCCAGGTAGAGATGGCCGGAGCAGGTAGTTGTGGCCGGGTGGCAAAGGTGTTGGACTAGAAATGTGTTGGGATTCTCCATGCAGATTTGAATCCTGCCAACTGTGTGGGATGCAGTTCTCTTTCCTCTACATGCAGTGACCACACTGCAGCCATGGGATGCAGCCCCATGCAGGCCCAGAGTCCTTGCAGCTAGCTGCACAGGGCCCTGACGGGGGAGCCTGGAACCCCTCCTCGCTCACTGTGAGTACATGTCCATGCCACCCCCTCCAGAATGCCTTGTCAGGTGAGAAATCCTGATGCCATTTTCAAGGTGTAGGCAAGAGAGAAGCAGAGAGAGGTGGAGAGGGGTGGACTGAGAATTGGCACACGGGAGAGCTCGGAGGGCTGGGATCGGGGACACAGAGGCTAGTTGGAGGCTGGTAGCTAGCCATGTTACCCACCGAGTGGTTCTTGATCTGGTTCCTGATTGAGATATTCATCAGCGGTCTGGAGGAAGGGATAGATTGCAACCTCATCAAGTTTGCTGAAGATACAAAGCGGGGAGGGGTGGCTGACACACCAGAATGCTGTGCTGGCTTTTAGGAAGACTTGAGCAGGCTAAAGAGTTGTGTGGAGAGGAATCTGGAGGGTGCACTAAAGGGGTGTGATTAGCAGGTCGAGGGAGGTTATCCTTCCCATCTACTCTGCTCTGGTGAGGCCACATCTGGCATCCAGTTTCTGGGCATCCCAGTTCAAGAGAGACAGGGAACTACCAGGGAGAGTCCAGCAGAGGTCTACAAAAATGGCTGGGGGCAGCGAAAGACAGGAATTTGCATTTGAACATGAGAAAGGCCTTCATTACTTTGGAAATGACTGAGCACTGGAACACGCTGCCAGGAGAGGCTGTGCAGTCTGCTTCTCTGGAGATTTTTTAAAGCCCATCTGGATGCTTTCCTGTGCAACCTACTCTAGGGAAGTACCTTTAGCTGAGTTGTTAGACGTGGAGATCTCCAGAGATGCCTCCCAACGCCCCTGATTCTGTGGCTCTGTGATTCTGTGAGAAAGGTCCGTAGAGGAGTGGAGGTGATAGAGGCCTCCTGTGAACAGATTGCCCTCCTTGTTCACAGAGAAGGGAAAGCACTTCCTGGTTTGCTCCATGCCATAGTCGCGGTGTGCTCCATTGGTGATGTATCTTGCCAGCAGGGTGAAATGTGTATGACATCTGTTGGAGAGGCAGAGTGAGAGAGAAGTCACAGCAGACTGAGGAAGTGCCCGTGCAGAGGGCCGGAAGGAGGAGGATGTGGAGACGGGGAGCTGCAGGAGCTTGAGGAAGGTTGCAGGCAGCTGCGTTGGTGGTATAGTGGTGAGCATAGCTGCCTTCCAAGCAGTTGACCTGGGTTCGATTCCTGGCCAACGCATACCAGCTTTTCTTCTGCCGGCATCCAAAATTATGCCCTGCTGCACCTGTGCAGCTCCTCCTGCTCTCCAGGTGGCCATCTTCCTTGCCCAGCAGATGAGTTCCAGCTGCCCTGGGGCATCAAAACATTCCCTCCCCTCCTCAGAGCCGCAAGACAGTGCTGCTTGGTCTCTTTCCCAGGACACTCACGTGAGGGTGATGCTGAGAACTGCTGGGGAAGGTCTGTCCTCTCTGGTCAAAGGCCAGAGACCTGTCTGACTGATCTGTACTCACCCTGCCTCGGGTGAATAGAATGTTCTCGCCAGCCTCCTCCATACGTTCCATCTCTCCATGCTTCCTGGCCAAAGGAACGGTTTCATCTTCTTTGGAAGGGATGCTGATAAGTGTATCATGCTCTATCTGCAGAGCACAGCGCTATTTCCTCAGAAGTATTTGTGCTTGGCAACAGACCCTGCAACACAGCGTAACTGGGTTTGACATACTCTTCTGCACAACCCTTATCAGGATTGCAAGTCTCGGCATCCCTGTGTGAACAGAGCCACTGGCATACTGTGCTGAGCCTTCAGCATTCTGGTGACATCCTGAATATTTCTGGCAGTGGATGTAGCAATGTTCATGCAAAGAAGGATGTGAGGCACCCCCGTTTGCTGCAAAGAGCAGCATTAAGTCAGAGTGGTTGGGAAGGAGGGGACTGGGAGGCAAACCAGAAGCATTTCTGCGGTTGTGAGAGAAGACCGGGCTTGTGTCCTGAGGCCCAGGAGAACCCCAACAAAGCCAAGCGCAAGGACTTGCTCCTGGGTCGAGGAAAGCCCCGCTACTAATACAGGCTGAGGGATGAAAGGACGGAGCACAGCCCTGACGAAAAGGACTTGGGCATACTGGTGGGAGGCAGCAGCAGGACATGAGCCAGCAATGTACCCTTGCAGACCAGGAAGCCAACCATATCCTGGTCCAAGCAGTGTGGCCAGCAGGGCAAGGGAGGAAGTCCTGCCCCTGTGCTCTGTGCTGTGAGACCTCACATGGAGTGCTGTGTCCAGATGGGGAGCCCTCTGCACGAGAGAGACATGGAGCTGCTGGAGCACATCCAGAGGAGGGCCACAGAAATGATTCAGGGGATGGAACACCTCCCTACGTGGACAGGCTGAGAGGGCAGGGGCTGTGCAGCCCAGAGAGGAGAAGGCTCCGGGGAGACCTGACAGCGGCCTGGCAGCACCTGAAGGGAAGCTACGGGAAGGAATGGACACACGGATAAGATTCCCCTTGAGTCTTTTCTTCTCCATGCAAATGAGAGGGAAGAGGGAAACAAATCACCAGTCCCAAGCTATGCTGCACAAAGTCTTTAATGAGAAGGAAAAGCTAAAGTGGCTCTGTACAGAGGAGAAGAATCATGCTTTCAGTCTACAGGGAGGTTGAGAGCACGATCCATCCGTATCCAGGATGTGTTGTCCAAATGGGATGATCCATCGGCTTCAGCAGTTAAAACTGCAGGGCTGGCGAGGCAGACACAACCCTGAGCCCCCCAGACCAAGGGAGCCCCCAGAAGAGATGGGAACGCCCGCAGTGCTGAGGGAGCTGCCAACAGCAGCTGACAGAGAGGATCCCACGGCTGTGCTCTGAGGGAAGGAGGTGAGGATGGGGCCCGGCAGGGTCACCACCACAGGGGAGGCCTGGATGGCCACAGTGGAGTCAGCGCAGCGGGCGACACATGGCTCACTGCAGCTGCTTGCCAGTGGGGTTGGGCCAGAGGCACCGCAGCGGGATGGGACACAGGGTCTGCAGCACGACATTTCTCGCTGAGGGAGGCAAAGCTGAAACACAGAGCAGGGAGGGAAATACAGAATCCAAGGTCATTCTTTCTCCTGCTCTCTCACCCACATCCCTTACTCCACTCTGGCTCTGTTTTCAGTTCCATGCTCAGGAAGAGAGTGCAGCTGATTTTGCTAACGTAGATAACAGCTGTGCCATCTCACCTCTGGGCTCAATTGGAAAGACTGGCAGCAAATCTTTGATGTACTGGATGCTTGTTGCACCAGGACGACCTCCTGCGTTTCCTGGTGCAGTAGCATAGAAAATGTTGCTGAGATTATAACACTACAAGAAGGCTGTGATGAAGAGGTGTCACAGCAATCTCCACTTAAAAATGCACGCTGTCCTTCATTCCTCCTACCATCCTCATTGCGTTGTCCAAGTTATTCCGCACATGATGTCTCACCCAGTTTTTGGAAAGGATACACAAGAGAAGAAGGACGGATTATTCCCCGTCTCAAACAATGAAAATCAAGGCAATGAAGATAGCACAGGATGCACTTGGCTCTTTGGTCAGCGCCATCTGCTGCAGGCAGTAACTCTGGAGGGCATACCTCCTTGCAGCTGACCCCCATTAATCTGACTTTCCTTGAAAGATCCCACTTCTTCCCACCTCTACACATCCACCACTCTTCCACAGGAAAAGAGCTTGCAGTGCACAAACACCTGGATTGCTATGCCATACTGAGGCAGCCCACATCCTGAAAGCATAGCAGTTTTTTTTTTTTTTAATGAAGTTCCCTGCAAAAACAACTTTGGAGAAAATGGAAACAAGAAAAGCTAATGCCAGTCCAGAAAATGTATATCAGAACCCAACCGAGAATGCCAGCATGACAGCAATCAGGCCTCCTGGGAGAGTCTGAGCGAAGGGAGGCTTACCTCGTTTCTGGAGGAGAATGAAGGACGCAAAGACGATGCTGAGCCTGCTGCAGCAGGAGCTTTTATGCTGTGTTCATGACGCACGTGAGGACAGAAACATTCCATGGTCATGAAGCATCAAAACAGCTAGCGGTTGGTGGTTGCAAAGACCTTGCTAGTAGTTAATATCTTGCTTCTTTCATCTCGAGTGTTTTGCTGCAGATTCATACTGCCTACCATCAAAACAGTTTGTCTGTATTGCTGTGTCCTAAGGCCAATTAATTGATTTGGAATTCTCCATTTAGGTTTTCAGGGATTTCAATTGGATTTCCCTCATAGAGATGTCATTGGCAGCATTACTGCGTTCCTGGTGAGCATGGCCACCAGTCACAGTGAACGTCAGCCATGAAGGACACCAGTGCTTAGCTCTCAAGTGCATGCTCTCAGGCTAAATTTCTGGGACATTTCTCCGTACACGTCATCAGAGATGTGCTGTCGATGCTGGTGTAAGTGCCATCAAAACATCAGGATGGCATGATTGCAGATGGGAAAAGAGGCCCAGGTCAACAGGGATGCGGCAGAGGCAGCGAAGACCACAAAGACACTGCTTAAACTCAACATGTGCTTACAGAAACTGCGTTGTCTGTTAGTTTGCTATGCACCAAAGTAATGGCAATGAAGGCAGATTCATCATAAGGGAGAGCAGAACTGAGAGCGGGACGCTAGGAGACATTTCTCCTTGTGGGCAATCAGAGACATGCAGGAGGTGGTGCGATATGTTCAGGCAGACCATCAAGATTGTACAGTTCCAAATGAGAGATAAGACCCACGTGCCTATGGATGTTTTCAAGCTCAATGGCATGGAAAAATTGTTTGGAGCTGGAGGAAATCCCCCTGTAAGCAGCACTGAGGACTACCAGTACATTTCCGACACTCATCATGCTAATGTTCATGCTCTCCGACAACTTGATCAGCAGTGTAGACCATAGAATTGAGTGTACCCTGAGAAAGTATGCTGATGACGCTGAGTCTGATAGTGAAAAGAGAAGGGGGAACAACTTTAAACGAAAAGAGGGGAGATGTAGGTTTGATGTCAGAAAGAAGCGTTTTACTCTGAGAGTGGCGAGGCGTCAGACCGGCTTGCGCAAAGAGGGTGTGAAGGTAACAAAAGAAAAGAAGGGTAAGTTCTCTCTCAAGTGGGTTGTGGCTAGGACGTCTGTAGCCATGTTCCGTGGTGTCCCAAAGGTTTCTTGCCTCTTGCAGGCAGAGGACTGTTTATACAGTCAGAGCTCTTTTATCTCTTCCTAACGACGGTGGGCCATGAGGTCATATTCAGTGTGAGAACGAGGAGAGGTGAGAGTCATGTTCTTCTCTTCTACGGGGCTCTTGAGAGGGATGTCCACCGCCATCTTCCTTGATGACTTGACCATGTTGTCCTACTTATTCCAACCAGGAACAGATATCAGTTTGGGCAGTGGAAGAGCTGTTGGAAATCACCAAATCTGGCTGTGGGAGTGAGATCAAAGTAATGCCGGCGTCCTTCCCTGAAATTGACCCGTACTCAAATTAGCCTGCTTTGCTCAGCAACACATTAATCTCACTGACCACAGTCCTGCATGGCCTCCTTTTGAGGTCCACTCCATGCATTTCAAAGTTCAAAGTGGCATAGCATCAGCCTCCCTGAGCACCTGCCCGTCATCACGATGGGGAGGAGTTGGGAAAAACCCTGAACCGCACGCACACATGAGTCACGCGGCTGTGGAAAGCGGTGGAAATGGTGTCCTGGCCTCAGGCACGCCAGGAATAGCAGACCTCTAAGAGTCATTCCTCCCAAGTGCCACTTTCCTCATCAGAGACATTACTGAAGGGTTCTGAACCATTCCCGAAGCAAGTGGAATGTCTGGGGCTGCTTCCTTCGAAAGCACTGCCTTTGTGTGACTAGTGCAGATCCTACGTCACTTGTCTTGACTTGGAAAGGACTTCTGGATATGATCCACTCCAACACAGTGTATGATGAAAGCTCACCTACGGGAGATTTCTCAGCTGGATCACCTGGGAACAACTGCTTGGCACTCCCTGGTCCAAGCCTGTGTGTGTGTCCCCTCTTCCTGGCAACACTACTGGATGACTGCGGAGAAGAAAATGTGGGCCAGTGTGAGAAATGGGGAAGAAAGCCAAGCTGGAGAAGCAAGGAAAGGCGATGATCATGTGGAGTGTGTTCAGTGTGCGTTCCCTGGGATGACCTGAGGTCTGGTGCCCCGGCCCTGTGAGGATAGTGTGACATGATGACAGGCAGTCTGAGGGACAAGGGTTTTCTTAGCTGCAAGGCAAAACGTTCTATCTGTGGGGATGAAAGAGCAGCCTTCCAGTGCCTAAAAAAGAGGACAGAGCTGGCAGGAGGATGCCATCTTGCCCTGCTTGCATCCTGAACAGCTGCCAGCACACTGCAGTTACTCCAGGTACATCAGACCAGACAGAGGAAGTGTTTACAGCCCAGAGGTAGAACTCTAGTGATGCATCTTGGAGGTTCATGACAGTCCTTCACGGGAGCAACCAAAGGAACTCTCAGCGAGTAAGGGCTCTGCGCATGTCAGCACCTTGCCGTGGGACTCAAGGTACACGTGTAATCTATCCCCGAATCCCTTCCGTTCACTCCAGAGCCCAGGGGAAATTAAAAGACAAAACTTGGCCTGCATGGTTGTTGCACAGCCTGGTCATGGGGAGCCAGAATGCTTCCTTCCGTCCTGCTTTGGGCCCAGCAGGCCAGCGAGCGTGGGGTTTGCGTTATGAATGGGTGGTGGGAAGCTGTGCCTGTCCTGAAGAGTCTGGAGAGTGAAGGGGAAATGGCTAGAGATGTATTGAGTGCTGTGGAATGACTGAGCTCCAGCGCCAGTGGGGAAGAGGCCTGTGTGCCGCCCATGCTGCAGAGGTGGGTGACAACTGGTACTGCCTCTGAGAACTGCGGCTTCATGGAAGGAGCCTGAGTGCAAGGCATCTCAGGAGGTCGATTGCCAGTGCAAGAAAAAGTTACAAGCATGGTTCACCCAAAGTGAGGGCACACTGCTCAGTGTGTGGCCCTGTTGAAACTGCAGCTTGATAATGCAAGCGTGCAGATTCCTAAACTTCTTTGGATACTTGCCCTGTGCTTTTTTTGTGAAATTCTTCTGGCCCTCAAGCAGCCCGTTAAGTCTTTGTTGAGCACACTGCAGCCCAGGCAGGAGGTGACGGTGGAGCAGATGGATCTGGAGTGAAGGAGGCTGCAGGCCGTGCAGAGCCCTCACAGAAGCAGACGCTGGGCCAGAACTGCAGCCCTTGGAGAGAGAAGCATTTTGGAGAGGTGAGCATTTGACCTGACAGGTGCTGCCACCCATGGGGCACACATTCTGCTGCACTCATTTCCAAAACGAGCGCACCCTGTTGTATGGACACATCCTGGAGCAGTTCTTGAACAATCACCGACTGAGGACTGCATTATAGGCAGACCTAACCTCCACATTCCCCATTCCTCTGCAGCGCATTGTGGAATGATGAAGAAGAGGATGGGTGGGAGAAGAGGGATGGTGTGTTTTGTTTCCTTTCATTTCTGGATGCGTTACTCTGCTTTTCATAATAGGCAACAGATTTCATTAATCTGAGTCTCTTCTCCTCATAACAGTCATCAGTGATGGATCTCCTCGTTCTTGTCTCAACCCTTGAGCCTTTTCTTAGCGAAGTTTCACTGTGGGCTGCAGAAAGCACCAACTTGTGAACAGATGGTCCTCACTGTTAACGCTTAGAGGAGGACATCTAACAGCAGTGGGTCCTCGTGGATCTTCCCCGAGGCCATGGGGCTTTGCTGGCTGACCTGTTCCCAGCCCTTGCGCACAGAGAGATGGTCTATCGTATGTCTGCCTCGAGTCAGCGATAATGAGGATTGTGTATCTGCTGTGTTCTCCTCCTCTGAGGAAGAAGAGGAAGTGCAAAATGACATGGGGTGGAGTTGGTGGCATCTGGTGGCTACTTTATACTGCCCAAGGTACTTACCAGTGTGCTGGAAAGGAGGAGGGGGCTCCTCAGTGCCTTCTTTCAGTCCCATGTCAACCAGCCTGAGCAGTGAAGTTCCTGTGGAGAACGTAGTACCTGGCTGTATTGGGTGAAGTGTGAAAAGGAAAAGGGGTACCTGGACGGAGCGTGTGGAGAGAGGGAGGAGAAAGAGAATGCGTGGTAGACCCGCGCTGGCACGTGGTTTGTCCCCTGCACTTGTGCCACTGAAGGTAGCAGAGCAGCAAAAGGAGATGCACAAAAGCTCACCCCCAGGCTAGAGACCTTGAATAAGGCAGGCATGTTCAGGCCATAATCCCGGCACATCCTACTAAGCGTGTCTTGGTTTTCATTTGTCTCATGTGCCTGGCTCATATATGGAGCCAGGGTGCGTGGATGGCCCAGGGAAGCTGCAAGCGGGTGCCAAAACACGCAGGTCTCAGCAGAGCAAGCTCTTGTCTTGCCCTCCCAACAGGCTCTACCAGCTCAGCCTGCCCCACACCTTCCTGGGCCTGCTGCCAGCAGCTGAGGCTGGTCCCCACCCATGGCAGGTAAACTGGGGCTGCCCTGGGAGCCCCCACCCCCAACAGAGCTGGGTAGGGCAGGCATCGCTGCAGGATCGGGTCAGGGTTTTCCCTGGCTCCCTGCCTCTGCCTGCCCTAGCTGCTCCCTGAGAGCAGGAGGGCAGCAGCAATCATTCCTTGATTGTGGCTGGGGCTGCCCCCTTCCATCTGCTGCGTCCCGCTTGCGTTTGTCCCTTCCTTGCCCGGCAGCACTCCCAGAATGCTGTGGAGCAGCACTTGCAGCACAGCCCTCAGCTGTGCCTGGGAAGGCCGGTTGTTCATGGGGAAAGAGGCTTGTGCTAGCTGGGCTGACACCACAGCGGGTGCACACAAACTCCCACACGAGCATGGGCATGCGCAGGCAGCACAGGTCTGAGCTGGATGGAGAGCAGCACTGGTAGGAGCATTCAGGGGAGCAGTAACAGGCCTCCCACAGCACAAACGAGAGCTCCCACCCATGAGGCACGGAGAGGTGAGCTTACCCAAAAAGCTTCAGAAGTGAATCCTGATCATACCAGACATCAGAGAACTGTGATCACCTGGATACAGGCTTATGCTCCTTTGGCGTGAGACCTTTCTTTCTTTCTTTGTGCTGTCTGCCGGTATATTACGTAGCAGTGGCATGAGGTCAGGGATGTGCGTGCAGGCATGTCAGTAGCCAAGGCAGAGGACAGAATCTCGTGAGGCATGAGATTGGAAGGCTTTGGTGATTGTCTTCCAGGGTTAAGAGTGAATCTCAGGAGAGAGTTCTGTTGAGTGCCGTCAGAGGCAGCCATTGCATGCCGTGGGACCCATGCAAAGGTGTGCTGTGTCTTCCTGCCAGCTCAGAGCTCTGCTGAAGGCTCCTGTCTGTCTGTACACTCTGTTGCTGAGAGGGCATAGAGCAGGTGTACAACTGGTCCCATGGTGTAAAGGTGAGCACTCTGGACTCTGAATCCAGCGATCTGAGTTCAAATCTCAGTGGGACCTGTACTTTTGGGCTCCCAAACCATTGCCCACAGCTGGCGTTCACCTAAGTCTGAAACTGAACTTCTTTATGCATTCCAGACCTCCTCCTTGCCGTCCTCCCTTCTCTGTGCTTTTAGCCACGCAGTGGCCTTCCCTTGACATGGTCCCTCCACACCTGACTAGCTTAGTGAGCACAGGCCCTGACCCCTCCTCGTTGCCTTCCGCTCGATGGCTGCTCCCTTGTGGGGGAAAGCAGCCGTAGGTCACTGTATCCCACAGCAGCTGAGGTGCAGAGCCCGCAGTCCAAGGCCTGCTCACGGCATGGTCGAGAAGAGGAGGCTGTTCAGAGCCATGTCTGCTGGGATGCTGCTTATTCCAATGAGACAGACTCCTCAACATCCCTGGAAAGCACATTCCCATCCTTGACCATCTTCACAGAACACGAGGAATACTGTGTGTGGTGTTCTGTGGATTCCCACTGATGATCACTGCTTTTTGTCCTCCCACAGGGGCACCACTGAGAAGAAGCTGCCTCTCTCGTGCTTCTTCCTCCCGTCCACCCTCCCTCTGCAGGTATTAAACGCATGGACGGGATGCCCCCTGAGCCTTCAGTCCCCCACACAAACCACTCCCTGCTCTTCCTGCCTCTCCTGTTACAATACATCACAGAAGCAGAGAGTGGCTGAGACTGGGAGACACCACAGCAGGACATGTTATCTTTCTCTTGTTTGGGGGTGGACTCGCTGCCGTGGGAGAGGGCAGGTTCTCCCTCCTCTGTTTCCCGTGATAAGAGGGAAGCTGAGGATGGTGGGCACTGCTTGTCCCATCAGAGCAGGTGCCCGATGGCGCCAGGAGGAAAAGAAATTACAACAAGTCCCAAGCTATGCTGCATAAAGTCTTTAATGAGAAGGAAAAAACAAAGTGGCTCAGTACAGAGGGGAAGAATCATGCTTCGGTTTTCAGGGAGGTTGAGAGAACGATCCATCCGTATCCAGGATGTGTTGTCCAAATGGGAAGATCCACTGTCTTCAGCAGTTAAAACTGCAGCGTGGGCGAGGCAGACACAGCCCTGAGCCCCCCAGACCAAGGGAGCCCCCAGAAGAGATGGGAACGCCCGCGGTGCTGAGGGAGCTGCCAACAGCAGCTGACAGAGAGGATCCCACGGCTGTGCTCTGAGGGAAGGAGGTGAGGATGGGGCCCGGCAGGGTCACCACCACAGGGGAGGCCTCGATAACCACAGTGGAGTCAGCGCAGCGGGCGACACATGGCTCACTGCAGCTGCTTGCCAGTGGGGTTGGGCCAGAGGCACCGCAGGGGGATGGGACACAGGGTCTGCAGCACGACATCTCTCGCTGAGGGAGGCAAAGCTGAAACACAGAGCAGGGAGGGAACACGGACCCTAAAGTCAGTCTGTCTTTCTTTGCCTTTCTCAGCTCTTTCACCAACGCCCTTTGCTGCCCTCCAGCTCTCTTTCTGGCTCTGTGTCCTCAAAGCACCCGCAGATGGTGTTGCTACCACAGTCAGCAGCTGTGACAGCTCTCCTGCAGGCTGAATTGGAAAGACTGTCAGGAAAGCTGGGGCTTACTGGATGTTTAATGCACCAGGACTGCCTCCTATGTTCCGGGTGCCGTAGCATGGGTGAAGATTGCTGACACGAGACCAGGACATAGAGGCAGGCCAGAAAAGATGTCAGACCAATCTTGTTGGAAGAATACACCGTGTCTTTACAGTTCCCATCATCCTCATCACGTCATCTGAATTGCCCTGCAGAAGAACGCTTACCACTTCTTGAAGAAGGCCCAGGAGAGTCTCTGGAAAGACTTAGCTCAAAAAAGAAAATCACAGCAGTGAAGATGGAGTGGGGTACACCTGCCTGTTCTGTTAGAGACCACCTGCTGCCGGTCCTAATTCTTGTGGACATACATCCTTGAAGCCAAGAACCATCGATCTCACCGTGTCACTGAGATCCCATCTCTTCCCAGCCCTCTACCCAATTACCCAGCGGACTACACAGACCAAGTACCAAGGGGACTCGACAGCGTGACAGCACCTGGTCCCACCCAGAGAGCTGGAGTGAGGTTGTGCTTACCTCGTTCCTCAAGGAAAGTGAGGGAAGAGAGCACGATGCAGAGCCTGCAGCAGCACGGGCTTTTATGCTGTGTTGCAGAGGCCCCACAGGGGCAGAAACATTCCTGGCTCATGAAACACTGAAGCATCTGGTGGTGGCTGCTTGCAGAGACCTCCCAGGTAACCGAGATCATTTGTCTTTCATCTGAAATGTTGTTCTTCAGAATCACACTGTCTGACATCATCATAATTCATCTGCTCCCCGGTGTCCAAAAGCCACATGGGAAGACTCAGTCTCCTCCGGCAGGCAGGAGGTAGAGCCATGAGGATATTTTCTACATTCATCACGCTCAATTTTATGTATACAGAGTGTATGCAAGGAGCAGTAGAGTTAAGAGTCAGGCAGAAGTGGAGAGTGTGATTGAAGGGTTGCCTGCCTCCTTCCCTGAGGGTGACCCTCAGGGTGGCCGTCAAATCTTGGTACAGAAGTGAGATCAATGGGATACCGGTGTCCTTCCCTGAAATTGACCCACTCTCAGGTTGACCTGTTTTGCTCAGCACACTGATCCCACTGTCCAGAGGCCTGAATGGCCTGCTTTTGAGAAGGGAAGAGGGCAGGGGGCCAAACCCTGAAGGCTCTTTGTTGTGGGCCAGGGATGCAACATGCCATTCCATGCATTTCAAAGTACAAAGGCACATGGGATCAGCCTCCCAGAGCACCTATCAGTCATTGTGATGCGGAAGAGTTGGGGAAAACCCTGAAGTGTAGTCACGCACACCTCACCTAGCGGTGGCGTGCAGAGCTTCTGGACTCATTTCTGCCACAGAACTGCTTTCCTCATCAAGGTCATTTCAAAGGTTCTGTGTGCCATTCACGAAACAGAGCATTTTATGCCTTCCGGCCCTGCTGCCATCCAAAGCCTTGCCTTTTCGTGGCTGGTGCAGAGCTTGAGTTACTCATGTTGGATTGGAAAGGGCCTTTGGAGATGCTCTACTCCAACCCACTGTGTTGTAGGCACGTCTAAATGAGGCTTCTGGGTGGGAAACGTCACCCTTTGTAGGTCTCGCCCACTACATGGAGTTTTCATGTAAGTCCTGGCCCAAACTGCACTCGACTCCTTCCATTTTCCCCGCTGACTGGTTTACCTATTGGCTGCTTTTGTGAGGCAAGAGGCATGTGCCCACCAAATAGGAACACTTCCACCTGAGAAGGGGCTGATGTGTTGGACACCGCAACTAACGTGGGGCTCTCTCTGATGACCTTCCCACACCTGCAAGAATAGATGGCAGCCGTGGTGCTGAGCAGCTCCTAGGGTTGTGGAGTAAGCGCTGCAGATGGACGGGGAAGGAGACAGCAGAATTGGGAATGAATCCTTCCTCCTCCCTACATCCAGGACTGGAAGGGAAAGATGTGCTGGCACAGCTGTCCCCTCCTCCTTCCAGTAAGACCGTCAGGAAGAGCTTTCTGGGCACACGCGTGCAAGTAATACGTGGAGCAGCTGGCATCGCCTTGGACTCGCTCTGACCCTTGGGCTTGTGGGGATCAAGCCTAGAAGCAGGTGTGTGTTTTCACACCCAGACGGAGCAACAGAGCTCAGAATGAGAGATAGAATGGGTTGTCTTGGAGGTGTCATCATACGGACGATGGGGAGAAGTGAGTTAGAAAAGGCATTTCTGATAAAGCCCTGCGGTGAATTCACCAAAACAGGATGGCCAGTAGCAGCCACTACCTTCTGTAGAGTACACAGCGGAAGTCCTCCAGACCCCTTGCCTTCTCTCATCCAGCCTGAAGAAGCTCTGGTGTTTGGTGTGAGGCCTTGGACCTAGTGACAATTGAGGCTCATTTTGGCAGGCCCTTATCTGGGATGCAGAGGGCTGTGCAACATCTGCAGAATGTTACAGAGTGTCAGCCACATGGTTTCTGCAGCCGTCGTGTTGTTGTGTGCTGAGTCTGTGCACGTCCTCAGCACTGCCCTGTTCCCCTTGAACTGGGAAAGGACATTTCCTGTGGTGAGAGTCTTCCCACAGGGTGGGTCACGGGAGGTGTACAGGATAGAGAGCAGAGTGGTGCTTCTCGTCGAGAATCTTTTGGAGCTGTTTGCCGTTGCCTAGGGCATGGAATGATCCAGGTAGAGATGGCCGGAGCAGGTAGTTGTGGCCGGGTGGCAAAGGTGTTGGACTAGAAATGTGTTGGGATTCTCCATGCAGATTTGAATCCTGCCAACTGTGTGGGATGCAGTTCTCTTTCCTCTACATGCAGTGACCACACTGCAGCCATGGGATGCAGCCCCATGCAGGCCCAGAGTCCTTGCAGCTAGCTGCACAGGGCCCTGACGGGGGAGCCTGGAACCCCTCCTCGCTCACTGTGAGTACATGTCCATGCCACCCCCTCCAGAATGCCTTGTCAGGTGAGAAATCCTGATGCCATTTTCAAGGTGTAGGCAAGAGAGAAGCAGAGAGAGGTGGAGAGGGGTGGATTGAGAATTGGCACACGGGAGAGCTCGGAGGGCTGGGATCGGGGACACAGAGGCTAGTTGGAGGCTGGTAGCTAGCCATGTTACCCACCGAGTGGTTCTTGATCTGGTTCCTGATTGAGATATTCATCAGCGGTCTGGAGGAAGGGATAGATTGCAACCTCATCAAGTTTGCTGAAGATACAAAGCGGGGAGGGGTGGCTGACACACCAGAATACTGTGCTGGCTTTTAGGAAGACTTGAGCAGGCTGAAGAGTTGTGTGGAGAGGAATCTGGAGGGTGCACTAAAGGGGTGTGATTAGCAGGTCGAGGGAGGTTATCCTTCCCATCTACTCTGCTCTGGCGAGGCCACATCTGGCATCCAGTTTCTGGGCATCCCAGTTCAAGAGAGACAGGGAACTACCAGGGAGAGTCCAGCAGAGGTCTACAAAAATGGCTGGGGGCAGTGAAAGACAGGAATTTGCATTTGAACATGAGAAAGGCCTTCATTACTTTGGAAATGACAGAGCACTGGAACACGCTGCCAGGAGCGGCTGTGCAGTCTGCTTCTCTGGAGATTTTTTAAAGCCCATCTGGATGCTTTCCTGTGCAACCTGCTCTAGGGAAGTAGCTTAAGACGTGGAGATCTCCAGAGAGGCCTCCCAACGCCCCTGATTCTGTGGCTCTGTGATTCTGTGAGAAAGGTCCGTAGAGGAGTGGAGGTGATAGAGGCCTCCTGTGAACAGATTGCCCTCCTTGTTCACAGAGAAGGGAAAGCACTTCCTTGTTTGCTCCATGCCATAGTCGCGGTGTGCTCCATTGGTGATGTATCTTGCCAGCAGGGTGAAATGTGTATGACATCTGTTGGAGAGGCAGAGTGAGAGAGAAGTCACAGCAGACTGAGGAAGTGCCCGTGCAGAGGGCCGGAAGGAGGAGGATGTGGAGACGGGGAGCTGCAGGAGCTTGAGGAAGGTTGCAGGCAGCTGCGTTGGTGGTATAGTGGTGAGCATAGCTGCCTTCCAAGCAGTTGACCCGGGTTCGATTCCCGGCCAACGCATACCAGCTTTTCTTCTGCCGGCATCCAAAATTGTGCCCTGCTGCACCTGTGCAGCTCCTCCTGCTCTCCAGGTGGCCATCTTCCTTGCCCAGCAGATGAGTTCCAGCTGCCCTGGGGCATCAAAACATTCCCTCCCCTCCTCAGAGCCGCAAGACAGTGCTGCTTGGTCTCTTTCCCAGGACACCCACGTGAGGGTGATGCTGAGAACTGCTGGGGAAGGTCTGTCCTCTCTGGTCAAAGGCCAGAGACCTGTCTGACTGATCTGTACTCACCCTGCCTCGGGTGAATAGAACGTTCTCGCCAGCCTCCTCCATACGTTCCATCTCTCCATGCTTCCTGGCCAAAGGAACGGTTTCATCTTCTTTGGATGGGATGCTGATACGTGTATCATGCTCTATCTGCAGAGCACAGCGCTATTTCCTCAGAAGTATTTGTGCTTGGCAACAGACCCTGCAACACAGCGTAACTGGGTTTGACATACTCTTCTGCACAACCCTTATCAGGATTGCAAGTCTCGGCATCCCTGTGTGAACAGAGCCACTGGCATACTGTGCTGAGCCTTCAGCATTCTGGTGACATCCTGAATATTTCTGGCAGTGGATGTAGCAATGTTCACGCAAAGAAGGATGTGAGGCACCCCCGTTTGCTGCAAAGAGCAGCATTAAGTCAGAGTGGTTGGGAAGGAGGGGACTGGGAGGCAAACCAGAAGCATTTCTGCGGTTGTGAGAGAAGACCGGGCTTGTGTCCTGAGGCCCAGGAGAACCCCAACAAAGCCAAGCGCAAGGACTTGCTCCTGGGTCGAGGAAAGCCCCGCTACTAATACGGGCTGAGGGATGAAAGGACGGAGCACAGCCCTGACGAAAAGGACTTGGGCATACTGGTGGGAGGCAGCAGCAGGACATGAGCCAGCAATGTACCCTTGCAGACCAGGAAGCCAACCATATCCTGGACCAAGCAGTGTGGCCAGCAGGGCAAGGGAGGAAGTCCTGCCCCTGTGCTCTGTGCTGTGAGACCTCACATGGAGTGCTGTGTCCAGATGGGGAGCCCTCTGCACGAGAGAGACATGGAGCTGCTGGAGCACATCCAGAGGAGGGCCACAGAAATGATTCAGGGGATGGAACACCTCCCTACGTGGACAGGCTGAGAGGGCAGGGGCTGTGCAGCCCAGAGAGGAGAAGGCTCCGGGGAGACCTGACAGCGGCCTGGCAGCACCTGAAGGGAAGCTACGGGAAGGAATGGACACACGGATAAGATTCCCCTTGAGTCTTTTCTTCTCCATGCAAATGAGAGGGAAGAAGGAAACAAATCACCAGTCCCAAGCTATGCTGCACAAAGTCTTTAATGAGAAGGAAAAGCTAAAGTGGCTCTGTACAGAGGGGAAGAATCATGCTTTCAGTCTACAGGGAGGTTGAGAGCACGATCCATCCGTATCCAGGATGTGTTGTCCTAAATGGGATGATCCATCGGCTTCAGCAGTTAAAACTGCAGGGCGGGCGAGGCAGACACAACCCTGAGCCCCCCAGACCAAGGGAGCCCCCAGAAGAGATGGGAACGCCCGCGGTGCTGAGGGAGCTGCCAACAGCAGCTGACAGAGAGGATCCCACGGCTGTGTTCTGAGGGAAGGAGGTGAGGATGGGGCCCGGCAGGGTCACCACCACAGGGGAGGCCTCGGATAGCCACAGTGGAGTCAGCGCAGCGGGCGACACATGGCTCACTGCAGCTGCTTGCCAGTGGGGTTGGGCCAGAGGCACCGCAGGGGGATGGGACACAGGGTCTGCAGCACGACATTTCTCGCTGAGGGAGGCAAAGCTGAAACACAGAGCAGGGAGGGAAATACAGAATCCAAGGTCATTCTTTCTCCTGCTCTCTCACCCACATCCCTTACTCCACTCTGGCTCTGTTTTCAGTTCCATGCTCAGGAAGAGAGTGCAGCTGATTTTGCTAACGTAAAAAACAGCTGTGCCATCTCACCTCTGGGCTCAATTGGAAAGACTGGCAGCAAATCTTTGATGTACTGGATGCTTGTTGCACCAGGACGACCTCCTGCGTTTCCTGGTGCAGTAGCATAGAAAATGTTGCTGAGATTATAACACTACAAGAAGGCTGTGATGAAGAGGTGTCACAGCAATCTCCACTTAAAAATGCACGCTGTCCTTCATTCCTCCTACCATCCTCATTGCGTTGTCCAAGTTATTCCGCACATGATGTCTCACCCAGTTTTTGGAAAGGATACACAAGAGAAGAAGGACGGATTATTCCCCGTCTCAAACAATGAAAATCAAGGCAATGAAGATAGCACAGGATGCACTTGGCTCTTTGGTCAGCGCCATCTGCTGCAGGCAGTAACTCTGGAGGGCATACCTCCTTGCAGCTGACCCCCATTAATCTGACTTTCCTTGAAAGATCCCACTTCTTCCCACCTCTACACATCCACCACTCTTCCACAGGAAAAGAGCTTGCAGTGCACAAACACCTGGATTGCTATGCCATACTGAGGCAGCCCACATCCTGAAAGCATAGCAGTTTTTTTTTTTTTTAATGAAGTTCCCTGCAAAAACAACTTTGGAGAAAATGGAAACAAGAAAAGCTAATGCCAGTCCAGAAAATGTATATCAGAACCCAACCGAGAATGCCAGCATGACAGCAATCAGGCCTCCTGGGAGAGTCTGAGCGAAGGGAGGCTTACCTCGTTTCTGGAGGAGAATGAAGGACGCAAAGACGATGCTGAGCCTGCTGCAGCAGGAGCTTTTATGCTGTGTTCATGACGCACGTGAGGACAGAAACATTCCATGGTCATGAAGCATCAAAACAGCTAGCGGTTAGTGGTTGCAAAGACCTTGCTAGTAGTTAATATCTTGCTTCTTTCATCTCGAGTGTTTTGCTGCAGATTCATACTGCCTACCATCAAAACAGTTTGTCTGTATTGCTGTGTCCTAAGGCCAATTAATTGATTTGGAATTCTCCATTTAGGTTTTCGGGGATTTCAGTTGGATTTCCCTCATAGAGATGTCATTGGCAGCATTACTGCGTTCCTGGTGAGCATGGCCACCAGTCACAGTGAACGTCAGCCATGAAGGACACCAGTGCTTAGCTCTCAAGTGCATGCTCTCAGGCTAAATTTCTGGGACATTTCTCCGTGCGCGTCATCAGAGATGTGCTGTCGATGCTGGTGTAAGTGCCATCAAAACATCAGGATGGCATGATTGCAGATGGGAAAAGAGGCCCAGATCAACAGGGATGCGGCAGAGGCAGCGAAGACCACAAAGACACTGCTTAAACTCAACATGTGCTTACAGAAACTGCGTTGTCTGTTAGTTTGCTATGCACCAAAGTAATGGCAATGAAGGCAGATTCATCATAAGGGAGAGCAGAACTGGGAGCGGGACGCTAGGAGACATTTCTCCTTGTGGGCAATCAGAGACATGCAGGAGGTGGTGCGATATGTTCAGGCAGACCATCAAGATTGTACAGTTCCAAATGAGAGATAAGACCCACGTGCCTATGGATGTTTTCAAGCTCAATGGCATGGAAAAATTGTTTGGAGCTGGAGGAAATCCCCCTGTAAGCAGCACTGAGGACTACCAGTACATTTCCGACACTCATCATGCTAATGTTCATGCTCTCCGACAACTTGATCAGCAGTGTAGACCGTAGAATTGAGTGTACCCTGAGAAAGTATGCTGATGACGCTGAGTCTGATAGTGAAAAGAGAAGGGGGAACAACTTTAAACGAAAAGAGGGGAGATGTAGGTTTGATGTCAGAAAGAAGCGTTTTACTCTGAGAGTGGCGAGGCGTCAGACCGGCTTGCGCAAAGAGGGTGTGAAGGTAACAAAAGAAAAGAAGGGTAAGTTCTCTCTCAAGTGGGTTGTGGCTAGGACGTCTGTAGCCATGTTCCGTGGTGTCCCAAAGGTTTCTTGCCTCTTGCAGGCAGAGGATTGTTTATACAGTCAGAGCTCTTTTATCTCTTCCTAACGACGTTGGGCCATGAGGTCATATTCAGTGTGAGGACGAGGAGAGGTGAGAGTCATGTTCTTCTCTTCTACGGGGCTCTTGAGAGGGATGTCCACCGCCATCTTCCTTGATGACTTGACCATGTTGTCCTACTTATTCCAACCAGGAACAGATATCAGTTTGGGCAGTGGAAGAGCTGTTGGAAATCACCAAATCTGGCTGTGGGAGTGAGATCAAAGTAATGCCGGCGTCCTTCCCTGAAATTGACCCGTACTCAAATTAGCCTGCTTTGCTCAGCAACACATTAATCTCACTGACCACAGTCCTGCATGGCCTCCTTTTGAGGTCCACTCCATGCATTTCAAAGTTCAAAGTGGCATAGCATCAGCCTCCCTGAGCACCTGCCCATCATCACGATGGGGAGGAGTTGGGAAAAACCCTGAACCGCACGCACACATGAGTCACGCGGCTGTGGAAAGCGGTGGAAATGGTGTCCTGGCCTCAGGCACGCCAGGAATAGCAGACCTCTAAGAGTCATTCCTCCCAAGTGCCACTTTCCTCATCAGAGACATTACTGAAGGGTTCTGAACCATTCCCGAAGCAAGTGGAATGTCTGGGGCTGCTTCCTTCGAAAGCACTGCCTTTGTGTGACTAGTGCAGATCCTACGTCACTTGTCTTGACTTGGAAAGGACTTCTGGATATGATCCACTCCAACACAGTGTATGATGAAAGCTCACCTACGGGAGATTTCTCAGCTGGATCACCTGGGAACAACTGCTTGGCACTCCCTGGTCCAAGCCTGTGTGTGTGTCCCCTCTTCCTGGCAACACTACTGGATGACTGCGGAGAAGAAAATGTGGGCCAGTGTGAGAAATGGGGAAGAAAGCCAAGCTGGAGAAGCAAGGAAAGGCGATGATCATGTGGAGTGTGTTCAGTGTGCGTTCCCTGGGATGACCTGAGGTCTGGTGCCCCGGCCCTGTGAGGATAGTGTGACATGATGACAGGCAGTCTGAGGGACAAGGGTTTTCTTAGCTGCAAGGCAAAACGTTCTATCTGTGGGGATGAAAGAGCAGCCTTCCAGTGCCTAAAAAAGAGGACAGAGCTGGCAGGAGGATGCCATCTTGCCCTGCTTGCATCCTGAACAGCTGCCAGCACACTGCAGTTACTCCAGGTACATCAGACCAGACAGAGGAAGTGTTTACAGCCCAGAGGTAGAACTCTAGTGATGCATCTTGGAGGTTCATGACAGTCCTTCACGGGAGCAACCAAAGGAACTCTCAGCGAGTAAGGGCTCTGCGCATGTCAGCACCTTGCCGTGGGACTCAAGGTACACGTGTAATCTATCCCCGAATCCCTTCCGTTCACTCCAGAGCCCAGGGGAAATTAAAAGACAAAACTTGGCCTGCATGGTTGTTGCACAGCCTGGTCATGGGGAACCAGAATGCTTCCTTCCGTCCGGCTTTGGGCCCAGCAGGCCAGCGAGCGTGGGGTTTGCGTTATGAATGGGTGGTGGGAAGCTGTGCCTGTCCTGAAGAGTCTGGAGAGTGAAGGGGAAATGGCTAGAGATGTATTGAGTGCTGTGGAATGACTGAGCTCCAGCGCCAGTGGGGAAGAGGCCTGTGTGCCGCCCATGCTGCAGAGGTGGGTGACAACTGGTACTGCCTCTGAGAACTGCGGCTTCATGGAAGGAGCCTGAGTGCAAGGCATCTCAGGAGGTCGATTGCCAGTGCAAGAAAAAGTTACAAGCATGGTTCACCCAAAGTGAGGGCACACTGCTCAGTGTGTGGCCCTGGTGAAACTGCAGCTTGATAATGCAAGCGTGCAGATTCCTAAACTTCTTTGGATACTTGCCCTGTGCTTTTTTTGTGAAATTCTTCTGGCCCTCAAGCAGCCCGTTAAGTCTTTGTTGAGCACACTGCAGCCCAGGCAGGAGGTGACGGTGGAGCAGATGGATCTGGAGTGAAGGAGGCTGCAGGCCGTGCAGAGCCCTCACAGAAGCAGACGCTGGGCCAGAACTGCAGCCCTTGGAGAGAGAAGCATTTTGGAGAGGTGAGCATTTGACCTGACAGGTGCTGCCACCCATGGGGCACACATTCTGCTGCACTCATTTCCAAAACGAGCGCACCCTGTTGTATGGACACATCCTGGAGCAGTTCTTGAACAATCACCGACTGAGGACTGCATTATAGGCAGACCTAACCTCCACATTCCCCATTCCTCTGCAGCGCATTGTGGAATGATGAAGAAGAGGATGGGTGGGAGAAGAGGGATGGTGTGTTTTGTTTCCTTTCATTTCTGGATGCGTTACTCTGCTTTTCATAATAGGCAACAGATTTCATTAATCTGAGTCTCTTCTCCTCATAACAGTCATCAGTGATGGATCTCCTCGTTCTTGTCTCAACCCTTGAGCCTTTTCTTAGCGAAGTTTCACTGTGGGCTGCAGAAAGCACCAACTTGTGAACAGATGGTCCTCACTGTTAACGCTTAGAGGAGGACATCTAACAGCAGTGGGTCCTCGTGGATCTTCCCCGAGGCCATGGGGCTTTGCTGGCTGACCTGTTCCCAGCCCTTGCGCACAGAGAGATGGTCTATCGTATGTCTGCCTCGAGTCAGCGATAATGAGGATTGTGTATCTGCTGTGTTCTCCTCCTCTGAGGAAGAAGAGGAAGTGCAAAATGACATGGGGTGGAGTTGGTGGCATCTGGTGGCTACTTTATACTGCCCAAGGTACTTACCAGTGTGCTGGAAAGGAGGAGGGGGCTCCTCAGTGCCTTCTTTCAGACCCATGTCAACCAGCCTGAGCAGTGAAGTTCCTGTGGAGAACGTAGTACCTGGCTGTATTGGGTGAAGTGTGAAAAGGAAAAGGGGTACCTGGACGGAGCGTGTGGAGAGAGGGAGGAGAAAGAGAATGCGTGGTAGACCCACGCTGGCACGTGGTTTGTCCCCTGCACTTGTGCCACTGAAGGTAGCAGAGCAGCAAAAGGAGATGCACAAAAGCTCACCCCCAGGCTAGAGACCTTGAATAAGGCAGGCATGTTCAGGCCATAATCCCGGCACATCCTACTAAGCGTGTCTTGGTTTTCATTTGTCTCATGTGCCTGGCTCATATATGGAGCCAGGGTGCGTGGATGGCCCAGGGAAGCTGCAAGCGGGTGCCAAAACACGCAGGTCTCAGCAGAGCAAGCTCTTGTCTTGCCCTCCCAACAGGCTCTACCAGCTCAGCCTGCCCCACACCTTCCTGGGCCTGCTGCCAGCAGCTGAGGCTGGTCCCCACCCATGGCAGGTAAACTGGGGCTGCCCTGGGAGCCCCCACCCCCAACAGAGCTGGGTAGGGCAGGCATCGCTGCAGGATCGGGTCAGGGTTTTCCCTGGATCCCTGCCTCTGCCTGCCCTAGCTGCTCCCTGAGAGCAGGAGGGCAGCAGCAATCATTCCTTGATTGTGGCTGGGGCTGCCCCCTTCCATCTGCTGCGTCCCTGCTTGCGTTTGTCCCTTCCTTGCCCGGCAGCACTCCCAGAATGCTGTGGAGCAGCACTTGCAGCACAGCCCTCAGCTGTGCCTGGGAAGGCCGGTTGTTCAGGGGGAAAGAGGCTTGTGCTAGCTGGGCTGACACCACAGCGGGTGCACACAAACTCCCACACGAGCATGGGCATGCGCAGGCAGCACAGGTCTGAGCTGGATGGAGAGCAGCACCGGCAGGAGCATTCAGGGGAGCAGTAACAGGCCTCCCACAGCACAAACGAGAGCTCCCACCCATGAGGCACGGAGCGGTGAGCTTACCCAAAAAGCTTCAGAAGTGAATCCTGATCATACCAGACATCAGAGAACTGTGATCACCTGGATACAGGCTTACGCTCCTTTGGCGTGAGACCTTTCTTTCTTTCTTTGTGCTGTCTGCCGGTATATTACGTAGCAGTGGCATGAGGTCAGGGATGTGCGTGCAGGCGTGTCAGTAGCCAAGGCAGAGGACAGAATCTCGTGAGGCATGAGATTGGAAGGCTTTGGTGATTGTCTTCCAGGGTTAAGAGTGAAGCTCAGGAGAGAGTTCTGTTGAGTGCCGTCAGAGGCAGCCATTGCATGCCGTGGGACCCGTGCAAAGGTGTGCTGTGTCTTCCTGCCAGCTCAGAGCTCTGCTGAAGGCTCCTGTCTGTCTGTGCACTCTGTTGCTGAGAGGGCACAGAGCAGGTGTACAATTGGTCCCATGGTGTAAAGGTGAGCACTCTGGACTCTGAATCCAGCGATCTGAGTTCAAATCTCAGTGGGACCTGTACTTTTGGGCTCCCAAACCATTGCCCACAGCTGGCGTTCACCTAAGTCTGAAACTGAACTTCTTTATGCATTCCAGACCTCCTCCTTGCCGTCCTCCCTTCTCTGTGCTTTTAGCCACGCAGTGGCCTTCCCTTGACATGGTCCCTCCACACCTGACTAGCTTAGTGAGCACAGGCCCTGACCCCTCCTCGTTGCCTTCCGCTCGATGGCTGCTCCCTTGTGAGGGAAAGCAGCCGTAGGTCACTGTATCCCACAGCAGCTGAGGTGCAGAGCCCGCAGTCCAAGGCCTGCTCACGGCATGGTCGAGAAGAGGAGGCTGTTCAGAGCCATGTCTGCTGGGATGCTGCTTAGTTCCAATGAGACAGACTCCTCAACATCCCTGGAAAGCACATTCCCATCCTTGACCATCTTCACAGTAACACGAGGAATACTGTGTGTGGTGTTCTGTGGATTCCCACTGATGATCACTGCTTTTTGTCCTCCCACAGCGCACCACTGAGAAGAAGCTGCCTCTCTCGTGCTTCTTCCTCCCATCCACCCTCCCTCTGCAGGTATTAAACACATGGACGGGATGCCCCCTGAGCCTTCAGTCCCCCACACAAACCACTCCCTGCTCTTCCTGCCTCTCCTGTTACAATACATCACAGAAGCAGAGAGTGGCTCGAGACTGGGAGAGACCTACAGCAGGACATGTTATCTTTCTCTTGTTTGGGGGTGGACTCGCTGCCGTGGGAGAAGGCAGGTTCTCCCTCCTCTGTTTCCCGTGATAAGAGGGAAGCTTAGGATGGTGGGCACTGCTTGTCCTATCAGAGCAGGTGACCGATGGCGCCAGGAGGAAAAGAAATTACAAGTCCCAAGCTAGTGCTGCACAAAGTCTTTAATGAGAAGGAAAAAACAAAGAGGCTCAGTACAGAGGGGAAGAATCATGCTTTCGGTTTTCAGGGAGGTTGAGAGAACGATCCATCCGTATCCAGGATGTGTTGTCCAAATGGGATGATCCACTGTCTTCAGCAGTTAAAACTGCAGCGTGGGCGAGGCAGACACAGCCCTGAGCCCCCCAGACCAAGGGAGCCCCCAGAAGAGATGGGAACGCCCGCGGTGCTGAGGGAGCTGCCAACAGCAGCTGACAGAGAGGATCCCACGGCTGTGTTCTGAGGGAAGGAGGTGAGGATGGGGCCCGGCAGGGTCACCACCACAGGGTAGGCCTGGATGGCCACAGTGGAGTCAGCGCAGCGGGCGACACATGGCTCACTGCAGCTGCTTGCCAGTGGGGTTGGGCCAGAGGCACCGCAGGGGGGTGGGACACAGGGTCTGCAGCACGACATCTCTCGCTGAGGGAGGCAAAGCTGAAACACAGAGCAGGGAGGGAACACGGACCCTAAAGTCAGTCTGTCTTTCTTTGCCTTTCTCAGCTCTTTCACCAACGCCCTTTGCTGCCCTCCAGCTCTCTTTCTGGCTCTGTGTCCACAAAGCACCCGCAGATGGTGTTGCTACCACAGTCAGCAGCTGTGACAGCTCTCCTGCAGGCTGAATTGGAAAGACTGTCAGGAAAGCTGGGGCTTACTGGATGTTTATTGCACCAGGACTGCCTTCTATGTTCCTGGTGCCGTAGCATGGGTGAAGATTGCTGACACGAGACCAGGACATAGAGGCAGGCCAGAAAAGATGTCAGACCAATCTTGTTGGAAGAATACACTGTGTCTTTACAGTTCCCATCATCCTCATCACGTCATCTGAATTGCCCTGCAGAAGAACACTTACCACTTCTTGAAGAAGGCCCAGGAGAGTCTCTGGAAAGACTTACCTCAAAAAAGAAAATCACAGCAGTGAAGATGGAGTGGGGTACACCTGCCTGTTCTGTTAGAGACCACCTGCTGCCGGTCCTAATTCTTGTGGACATACATCCTTGAAGCCAAGAACCATCGATCTCACTGTGTCACTGAGATCCCATCTCTTCCCAGCCCTCTACCCAATTACCCAGCGGACTACACAGACCAAGTACCAAGGGGACTCGACAGCATGACAGCACCTGGTCCCACCCAGAGAGCTGGAGTGAGGTTGTGCTTACCTCGTTCCTCAAGGAAAGTGAGGGAAGAGAGCACGATGCAGAGCCTGCAGCAGCACGGGCTTTTATGCTGTGTTGCAGAGGCCCCACAGGGGCAGAAACATTCCTGGCTCATGAAACACTGAAGCATCTGGTGGTGGCTGCTTGCAGAGACCTCCCAGGTAACCGAGATCATTCGTCTTTCATCTGAAATGTTGTTCTTCAGAATCACACTGTCTGACATCATCATAATTCATCTGCTCCCCGGTGTCCAAAAGCCACATGGGAAGACTCAGTCTCCTCCGGCAGGCAGGAGGTAGAGCCATGAGGATATTTTCTACATTCATCACGCTCAATTTTATGTATACAGAGTGTATGCAAGGAGCAGTAGAGTTAAGAGTCAGGCAGAAGTGGAGAGTGTGATTGAAGGGTTGCCTGCCTCCTTCCCTGAGGGTGACCCTCAGGGTGGCCGTCAAATCTTGGTACAGAAGTGAGATCAATGGGATACCGGTGTCCTTCCCTGAAATTGACCCACTCTCAGGTTGACCTGTTTTGCTCAGCACACTGATCCCAGTGTCCAGAGGCCTGAATGGCCTGCTTTTGAGAAGGGAAGAGGGCAGGGGGCCAAACCCTGAAGGCTCTTTGTTGTGGGCCAGGGATGCAACATGCCATTCCATGCATTTCAAAGTACAAAGGCACATGGGATCAGCCTCCCAGAGCACCTATCAGTCACTTGTGATGCGGAAGAGTTGGGGAAAACCCTGAAGTGTAGTCACGCACACCTCACCTAGCGGTGGCGTGCAGAGCTTCTGGACTCATTTCTGCCACAGAACTGCTTTCCTCATCAAGGTCATTTCAAAGATTCTGTGTGCCATTCACGAAACAGAGCATTTTATGCATTCCGGCCCTGCTGCCATCCAAAGCCTTGCCTTTTCGTGGCTGGTGCAGAGCTTGAGTTACTCATGTTGGATTGGAAAGGGCCTTTGGAGATGCTCTACTCCAACCCACTGTGTTGTAGGCACGTCTAAATGAGGCTTCTGGGTGGGAAACGTCACCCTTTGTAGGTCTCGCCCACTACATGGAGTTTTCATGTAAGTCCTGGCCCAAACTGCACTCGACTCCTTCCATTTCCCCTGCTGACTGGTTTACCTATTGGCTGCTTTTGTGAGGCAAGAGGCATGTGCCCACCAAATAGGAACACTTCCACCTGAGAAGGGGCTGATGTGTTGGACACCGCAACTAACGTGGGGCTCTCTCTGATGACCTTCCCACACCTGCAAGAATAGATGGCAGCCGTGGTGCTGAGCAGCTCCTAGGGTTGTGGAGTAAGCGCTGCAGATGGACGGGGAAGGAGACAGCAGAATTGGGAATGAATCCTTCCTCCTCCCTACATCCAGGACTGGAAGGGAAAGATGTGCTGGCACAGCTGTCCCCTCCTCCTTCCAGTAAGACCGTCAGGAAGAGCTTTCTGGGCACACGCATGCAAGTAATACGTGGAGCAGCTGGCATCGCCTTGGACTCGCTCCGACCCTTGGGCTTGTGGGGATCAAGCCTAGAAGCAGGTGTGTGTTTTCACACCCAGACGGAGCAACAGAGCTCAGAATGAGAGATAGAATGGGTTGTCTTGGAGGTGTCATCATACGGACGATGGGGAGAAGTGAGTTAGAAAAGGCATTTCTGATAAAGCCCTGCGGTGAATTCACCAAAACAGGATGGCCAGTAGCAGCCACTACCTTCTGTAGAGTACACAGCGGAAGTCCTCCAGACCCCTTGCCTTCTCTCATCCAGCCTGAAGAAGCTCTGGTGTTTGGTGTGAGGCCTTGGACCTAGTGACAATTGAGGCTCATTTTGGCAGGCCCTTATCTGGGATGCAGAGGGCTGTGCAACATCTGCAGAATGTTACAGAGTGTCAGCCACATGGTTTCTGCAGCCGTCGTGTTGTTGTGTGCTGAGTCTGTGCACGTCCTCAGCACTGCCCTGTTCCCCTTGAACTGGGAAAGGACATTTCCTGTGGTGAGAGTCTTCCCACAGGGTGGGTCACGGGAGGTGTACAGGATAGAGAGCAGAGTGGTGCTTCTCGTCGAGAATCTTTTGGAGCTGTTTGCCGTTGCCTAGGGCATGGAATGATCCAGGTAGAGATGGCCGGAGCAGGTAGTTGTGGCCGGGTGGCAAAGGTGTTGGACTAGAAATGTGTTGGGATTCTCCATGCAGATTTGAATCCTGCCAACTGTGTGGGATGCAGTTCTCTTTCCTCTACATGCAGTGACCACACTGCAGCCATGGGATGCAGCCCCATGCAGGCCCAGAGTCCTTGCAGCTAGCTGCACAGGGCCCTGACGGGGGAGCCTGGAACCCCTCCTCGCTCACTGTGAGTACATGTCCATGCCACCCCCTCCAGAATGCCTTGTCAGGTGAGAAATCCTGATGCCATTTTCAAGGTGTAGGCAAGAGAGAAGCAGAGAGAGGTGGAGAGGGGTGGACTGAGAATTGGCACACGGGAGAGCTCGGAGGGCTGGGATCGGGGACACAGAGGCTAGTTGGAGGCTGGTAGCTAGCCATGTTACCCACCGAGTGGTTCTTGATCTGGTTCCTGATTGAGATATTCATCAGCGGTCTGGAGGAAGGGATAGATTGCAACCTCATCAAGTTTGCTGAAGATACAAAGCGGGGAGGGGTGGCTGACACACCAGAATGCTGTGCTGGCTTTTAGGAAGACTTGAGCAGGCTAAAGAGTTGTGTGGAGAGGAATCTGGAGGGTGCACTAAAGGGGTGTGATTAGCAGGTCGAGGGAGGTTATCCTTCCCATCTACTCTGCTCTGGTGAGGCCACATCTGGCATCCAGTTTCTGGGCATCCCAGTTCAAGAGAGACAGGGAACTACCAGGGAGAGTCCAGCAGAGGTCTACAAAAATGGCTGGGGGCAGCGAAAGACAGGAATTTGCATTTGAACATGAGAAAGGCCTTCATTACTTTGGAAATGACTGAGCACTGGAACACGCTGCCAGGAGAGGCTGTGCAGTCTGCTTCTCTGGAGATTTTTTAAAGCCCATCTGGATGCTTTCCTGTGCAACCTACTCTAGGGAAGTACCTTTAGCTGAGTTGTTAGACGTGGAGATCTCCAGAGATGCCTCCCAACGCCCCTGATTCTGTGGCTCTGTGATTCTGTGAGAAAGGTCCGTAGAGGAGTGGAGGTGATAGAGGCCTCCTGTGAACAGATTGCCCTCCTTGTTCACAGAGAAGGGAAAGCACTTCCTGGTTTGCTCCATGCCATAGTCGCGGTGTGCTCCATTGGTGATGTATCTTGCCAGCAGGGTGAAATGTGTATGACATCTGTTGGAGAGGCAGAGTGAGAGAGAAGTCACAGCAGACTGAGGAAGTGCCCGTGCAGAGGGCCGGAAGGAGGAGGATGTGGAGACGGGGAGCTGCAGGAGCTTGAGGAAGGTTGCAGGCAGCTGCGTTGGTGGTATAGTGGTGAGCATAGCTGCCTTCCAAGCAGTTGACCCGGGTTCGATTCCCTGGCCAACGCATACCAGCTTTTCTTCTGCCGGCATCCAAAATTGTGCCCTGCTGCACCTGTGCAGCTCCTCCTGCTCTCCAGGTGGCCATCTTCCTTGCCCAGCAGATGAGTTCCAGCTGCCCTGGGGCATCAAAACATTCTCTCCCCTCCTCAGAGCCGCAAGACAGTGCTGCTTGGTCTCTTTCCCAGGACACCCACGTGAGGGTGATGCTGAGAACTGCTGGGGAAGGTCTGTCCTCTCTGGTCAAAGGCCAGAGACCTGTCTGACTGATCTGTACTCACCCTGCCTCGGGTGAATAGAACGTTCTCGCCAGCCTCCTCCATACGTTCCATCTCTCCATGCTTCCTGGCCAAAGGAACTGGTTTCATCTTCTTTGGATGGGATGCTGATAAGTGTATCATGCTCTATCTGCAGAGCACAGCGCTATTTCCTCAGAAGTATTTGTGCTTGGCAACAGACCCTGCAACACAGCGTAACTGGGTTTGACATACTCTTCTGCACAACCCTTATCAGGATTGCAAGTCTCGGCATCCCTGTGTGAACAGAGCCACTGGCATACTGTGCTGAGCCTTCAGCATTCTGGTGACATCCTGAATATTTCTGGCAGATGGATGTAGCAATGTTCATGCAAAGAAGGATGTGAGGCACCCCCGTTTGCTGCAAAGAGCAGCATTAAGTCAGAGTGGTTGGGAAGGAGGGGACTGGGAGGCAAACCAGAAGCATTTCTGCGGTTGTGAGAGAAGACCGGGCTTGTGTCCTGAGGCCCAGGAGAACCCCAACAAAGCCAAGCACAAGGACTTGCTCCTGGGTCGAGGAAAGCCCCGCTACTAATACAGGCTGAGGGATGAAAGGACGGAGCACAGCCCTGACGAAAAGGACTTGGGCATACTGGTGGGAGGCAGCAGCAGGACATGAGCCAGCAATGTACCCTTGCAGACCAGGAAGCCAACCATATCCTGGTCCAAGCAGTGTGGCCAGCAGGGCAAGGGAGGAAGTCCTGCCCCTGTGCTCTGTGCTGTGAGACCTCACATGGAAGTGCTGTGTCCAGATGGGGAGCCCTCTGCACGAGAGAGACATGGAGCTGCTGGAGCACATCCAGAGGAGGGCCACAGAAATGATTCAGGGGATGGAACACCTCCCTACGTGGACAGGCTGAGAGGGCAGGGGCTGTGCAGCCCAGAGAGGAGAAGGCTCCGGGGAGACCTGACAGCGGCCTGGCAGCACCTGAAGGGAAGCTACGGGAAGGAATGGACACACGGATAAGATTCCCCTTGAGTCTTTTCTTCTCCATGCAAATGAGAGGGAAGAGGGAAACAAATCACCAGTCCCAAGCTATGCTGCACAAAGTCTTTAATGAGAAGGAAAAGCTAAAGTGGCTCTGTACAGAGGGGAAGAATCATGCTTTCAGTCTACAGGGAGGTTGAGAGCACGATCCATCCGTATCCAGGATGTGTTGTCCAAATGGGATGATCCATCGGCTTCAGCAGTTAAAACTGCAGGGCGGGCGAGGCAGACACAACCCTGAGCCCCCCAGACCAAGGGAGCCCCCAGAAGAGATGGGAACGCCCTGCGGTGCTGAGGGAGCTGCCAACAGCAGCTGACAGAGAGGATCCCACGGCTGTGCTCTGAGGGAAGGAGGTGAGGATGGGGCCCGGCAGGGTCACCACCACAGGGGAGGCCTCGGATGACCACAGTGGAGTCAGCGCAGCGGGCGACACATGGCTCACTGCAGCTGCTTAGCCAGTGGGGTTGGGCCAGAGGCACCGCAGGGGGATGGGACACAGGGTCTGCAGCACGACATTTCTCGCTGAGGGAGGCAAAGCTGAAACACAGAGCAGGGAGGGAAATACAGAATCCAAGGTCATTCTTTCTCCTGCTCTCTCACCCACATCCCTTACTCCACTCTGGCTCTGTTTTCAGTTCCATGCTCAGGAAGAGAGTGCAGCTGATTTTGCTAACGTAAAAAACAGCTGTGCCATCTCACCTCTGGGCTCAATTGGAAAGACTGGCAGCAAATCTTTGATGTACTGGATGCTTGTTGCACCAGGACGACCTCCTGCGTTTCCTGGTGCAGTAGCATAGAAAATGTTGCTGAGATTATAACACTACAAGAAGGCTGTGATGAAGAGGTGTCACAGCAATCTCCACTTAAAAATGCACGCTGTCCTTCATTCCTCCTACCATCCTCATTGCGTTGTCCAAGTTATTCCGCACATGATGTCTCACCCAGTTTTTGGAAAGGATACACAAGAGAAGAAGGACGGATTATTCCCCGTCTCAAACAATGAAAATCAAGGCAATGAAGATAGCACAGGATGCACTTGGCTCTTTGGTCAGCGCCATCTGCTGCAGGCAGTAACTCTGGAGGGCATACCTCCTTGCAGCTGACCCCCATTAATCTGACTTTCCTTGAAAGATCCCACTTCTTCCCACCTCTACACATCCACCACTCTTCCACAGGAAAAGAGCTTGCAGTGCACAAACACCTGGATTGCTATGCCATACTGAGGCAGCCCACATCCTGAAAGCATAGCAGTTTTTTTTTTTTAATGAAGTTCCCTGCAAAAACAACTTTGGAGAAAATGGAAACAAGAAAAGCTAATGCCAGTCCAGAAAATGTATATCAGAACCCAACCGAGAATGCCAGCATGACAGCAATCAGGCCTCCTGGGAGAGTCTGAGCGAAGGGAGGCTTACCTCGTTTCTGGAGGAGAATGAAGGACGCAAAGACGATGCTGAGCCTGCTGCAGCAGGAGCTTTTATGCTGTGTTCATGACGCACGTGAGGACAGAAACATTCCATGGTCATGAAGCATCAAAACAGCTAGCGGTTGGTGGTTGCAAAGACCTTGCTAGTAGTTAATATCTTGCTTCTTTCATCTCGAGTGTTTTGCTGCAGATTCATACTGCCTACCATCAAAACAGTTTGTCTGTATTGCTGTGTCCTAAGGCCAATTAATTGATTTGGAATTCTCCATTTAGGTTTTCGGGGATTTCAGTTGGATTTCCCTCATAGAGATGTCATTGGCAGCATTACTGCGTTCCTGGTGAGCATGGCCACCAGTCACAGTGAACGTCAGCCATGAAGGACACCAGTGCTTAGCTCTCAAGTGCATGCTCTCAGGCTAAATTTCTGGGACATTTCTCCGTGCGCGTCATCAGAGATGTGCTGTCGATGCTGGTGTAAGTGCCATCAAAACATCAGGATGGCATGATTGCAGATGGGAAAAGAGGCCCAGATCAACAGGGATGCGGCAGAGGCAGCGAAGACCACAAAGACACTGCTTAAACTCAACATGTGCTTACAGAAACTGCGTTGTCTGTTAGTTTGCTATGCACCAAAGTAATGGCAATGAAGGCAGATTCATCATAAGGGAGAGCAGAACTGGGAGCGGGACGCTAGGAGACATTTCTCCTTGTGGGCAATCAGAGACATGCAGGAGGTGGTGCGATATGTTCAGGCAGACCATCAAGATTGTACAGTTCCAAATGAGAGATAAGACCCACGTGCCTATGGATGTTTTCAAGCTCAATGGCATGGAAAAACTGTTTGGAGCTAGAGGAAATCCCCCTGTAAGCAGCACTGAGGACTACCAGTACATTTCCGACACTCATCATGCTAATGTTCATGCTCTCCGACAACTTGATCAGCAGTGTAGACCGTAGAATTGAGTGTACCCTGAGAAAGTATGCTGATGACGCTGAGTCTGATAGTGAAAAGAGAAGGGGGAACAACTTTAAACGAAAAGAGGGGAGATGTAGGTTTGATGTCAGAAAGAAGCGTTTTACTCTGAGAGTGGCGAGGCGTCAGACCGGCTTGCGCAAAGAGGGTGTGAAGGTAACAAAAGAAAAGAAGGGTAAGTTCTCTCTCAAGTGGGTTGTGGCTAGGACGTCTGTAGCCATGTTCCGTGGTGTCCCAAAGGTTTCTTGCCTCTTGCAGGCAGAGGACTGTTTATACAGTCAAAGCTCTTTTATCTCTTCCTAACGACGGTGGGCCATGAGGTCATATTCAGTGTGAGGACGAGGAGAGGTGAGAGTCATGTTCTTCTCTTCTACGGGGCTCTTGAGAGGGATGTCCACCGCCATCTTCCTTGATGACTTGACCATGTTGTCCTACTTATTCCAACCAGGAACAGATATCAGTTTGGGCAGTGGAAGAGCTGTTGGAAATCACCAAATCTGGCTGTGGAAGTGAGATCAAAGTAATGCCGGCGTCCTTCCCTGAAATTGACCCGTACTCAAATTAGCCTGCTTTGCTCAGCAACACATTAATCTCACTGACCACAGTCCTGCATGGCCTCCTTTTGAGGTCCACTCCATGCATTTCAAAGTTCAAAGTGGCATAGCATCAGCCTCCCTGAGCACCTGCCCGTCATCACGATGGGGAGGAGTTGGGAAAAACCCTGAACCGCACGCACACATGAGTCACGCGGCTGTGGAAAGCGGTGGAAATGGTGTCCTGGCCTCAGGCACGCCAGGAATAGCAGACCTCTAAGAGTCATTCCTCCCAAGTGCCACTTTCCTCATCAGAGACATTACTGAAGGGTTCTGAACCATTCCCGAAGCAAGTGGAATGTCTGGGGCTGCTTCCTTCGAAAGCACTGCCTTTGTGTGACTAGTGCAGATCCTACGTCACTTGTCTTGACTTGGAAAGGACTTCTGGATATGATCCACTCCAACACAGTGTATGATGAAAGCTCACCTACGGGAGATTTCTCAGCTGGATCACCTGGGAACAACTGCTTGGCACTCCCTGGTCCAAGCCTGTGTGTGTGTCCCCTCTTCCTGGCAACACTACTGGATGACTGCGGAGAAGAAAATGTGGGCCAGTGTGAGAAATGGGGAAGAAAGCCAAGCTGGAGAAGCAAGGAAAGGCGATGATCATGTGGAGTGTGTTCAGTGTGCGTTCCCTGGGATGATCTGAGGTCTGGTGCCCCGGCCCTGTGAGGATAGTGTGACATGATGACAGGCAGTCTGAGGGACAAGGGTTTTCTTAGCTGCAAGGCAAAACGTTCTATCTGTGGGGATGAAAGAGCAGCCTTCCAGTGCCTAAAAAAGAGGACAGAGCTGGCAGGAGGATGCCATCTTGCCCTGCTTGCATCCTGAACAGCTGCCAGCACACTGCAGTTACTCCAGGTACATCAGACCAGACAGAGGAAGTGTTTACAGCCCAGAGGTAGAACTCTAGTGATGCATCTTGGAGGTTCATGACAGTCCTTCACGGGAGCAACCAAAGGAACTCTCAGCGAGTAAGGGCTCTGCGCATGTCAGCACCTTGCCGTGGGACTCAAGGTACACGTGTAATCTATCCCCGAATCCCTTCCGTTCACTCCAGAGCCCAGGGGAAATTAAAAGACAAAACTTGGCCTGCATGGTTGTTGCACAGCCTGGTCATGGGGAACCAGAATGCTTCCTTCCGTCCGGCTTTGGGCCCAGCAGGCCAGCGAGCGTGGGGTTTGCGTTATGAATGGGTGGTGGGAAGCTGTGCCTGTCCTGAAGAGTCTGGAGAGTGAAGGGGAAATGGCTAGAGATGTATTGAGTGCTGTGGAATGACTGAGCTCCAGCGCCAGTGGGGAAGAGGCCTGTGTGCCGCCCATGCTGCAGAGGTGGGTGACAACTGGTACTGCCTCTGAGAACTGCGGCTTCATGGAAGGAGCCTGAGTGCAAGGCATCTCAGGAGGTCGATTGCCAGTGCAAGAAAAAGTTACAAGCATGGTTCACCCAAAGTGAGGGCACACTGCTCAGTGTGTGGCCCTGGTGAAACTGCAGCTTGATAATGCAAGCGTGCAGATTCCTAAACTTCTTTGGATACTTGCCCTGTGCTTTTTTTGTGAAATTCTTCTGGCCCTCAAGCAGCCCGTTAAGTCTTTGTTGAGCACACTGCAGCCCAGGCAGGAGGTGACGGTGGAGCAGATGGATCTGGAGTGAAGGAGGCTGCAGGCCGTGCAGAGCCCTCACAGAAGCAGACGCTGGGCCAGAACTGCAGCCCTTGGAGAGAGAAGCATTTTGGAGAGGTGAGCATTTGACCTGACAGGTGCTGCCACCCATGGGGCACACATTCTGCTGCACTCATTTCCAAAACGAGCGCACCCTGTTGTATGGACACATCCTGGAGCAGTTCTTGAACAATCACCGACTGAGGACTGCATTATAGGCAGACCTAACCTCCACATTCCCCATTCCTCTGCAGCGCATTGTGGAATGATGAAGAAGAGGATGGGTGGGAGAAGAGGGATGGTGTGTTTTGTTTCCTTTCATTTCTGGATGCGTTACTCTGCTTTTCATAATAGGCAACAGATTTCATTAATCTGAGTCTCTTCTCCTCATAACAGTCATCAGTGATGGATCTCCTCGTTCTTGTCTCAACCCTTGAGCCTTTTCTTAGCGAAGTTTCACTGTGGGCTGCAGAAAGCACCAACTTGTGAACAGATGGTCCTCACTGTTAACGCTTAGAGGAGGACATCTAACAGCAGTGGGTCCTCGTGGATCTTCCCCGAGGCCATGGGGCTTTGCTGGCTGACCTGTTCCCAGCCCTTGCGCACAGAGAGATGGTCTATCGTATGTCTGCCTCGAGTCAGCGATAATGAGGATTGTGTATCTGCTGTGTTCTCCTCCTCTGAGGAAGAAGAGGAAGTGCAAAATGACATGGGGTGGAGTTGGTGGCATCTGGTGGCTACTTTATACTGCCCAAGGTACTTACCAGTGTGCTGGAAAGGAGGAGGGGGCTCCTCAGTGCCTTCTTTCAGACCCATGTCAACCAGCCTGAGCAGTGAAGTTCCTGTGGAGAACGTAGTACCTGGCTGTATTGGGTGAAGTGTGAAAAGGAAAAGGGGTACCTGGACGGAGCGTGTGGAGAGAGGGAGGAGAAAGAGAATGCGCGGTAGACCCACGCTGGCACGTGGTTTGTCCCCTGCACTTGTGCCACTGAAGGTAGCAGAGCAGCAAAAGGAGATGCACAAAAGCTCACCCCCAGGCTAGAGACCTTGAATAAGGCAGGCATGTTCAGGCCATAATCCCTGCACATCCTACTAAGCGTGTCTTGGTTTTCATTTGTCTCATGTGCCTGGCTCATATATGGAGCCAGGGTGCGTGGATGGCCCAGGGAAGCTGCAAGCGGGTGCCAAAACATGCAGGTCCTCAGCAGAGCAAGCTCTTGTCTTGCCCTCCCAACAGGCTCTACCAGCTCAGCCTGCCCCACACCTTCCTGGGCCTGCTGCCAGCAGCTGAGGCTGGTCCCCACCCATGGCAGGTAAACTGGGGCTGCCCTGGGAGCCCCCACCCCCAACAGAGCTGGGTAGGGCAGGCATCGCTGCAGGATCGGGTCAGGGTTTTCCCTGGCTCCCTGCCTCTGCCTGCCCTAGCTGCTCCCTGAGAGCAGGAGGGCAGCAGCAATCATTCCTTGATTGTGGCTGGGGCTGCCCCCTTCCATCTGCTGCGTCCCGCTTGCGTTTGTCCCTTCCTTGCCCGGCAGCACTCCCAGAATGCTGTGGAGCAGCACTTGCAGCACAGCCCTCAGCTGTGCCTGGGAAGGCCGGTTGTTCAGGGGGAAAGAGGCTTGTGCTAGCTGGGCTGACACCACAGCGGGTGCACACAAACTCCCACACGAGCATGGGCATGCGCAGGCAGCACAGGTCTGAGCTGGATGGAGAGCAGCACCGGCAGGCAGCATTCAGGGGAGCAGTAACAGGCCTCCCACAGCACAAACGAGAGCTCCCACCCATGAGGCACTGGAGAGGTGAGCTTACCCAAAAAGCTTCAGAAGTGAATCCTGATCATACCAGACATCAGAGAACTGTGATCACCTGGATACAGGCTTACGCTCCTTTGGCGTGAGACCTTTCTTTCTTTCTTTGTGCTGTCTGCCGGTATATTACGTAGCAGTGGCATGAGGTCAGGGATGTGCGTGCAGGCGTGTCAGTAGCCAAGGCAGAGGACAGAATCTCAGTGAGGCATGAGATTGGAAGGCTTTGGTGATTAGTCTTCCAGGGTTAAGAGTGAAGCTCAGGAGAGAGTTCTGTTGAGTGCCGTCAGAGGCAGCCATTGCATGCCGTGGGACCCATGCAAAGGTGTGCTGTGTCTTCCTGCCAGCTCAGTGCTCTGCTGAAGGCTCCTGTCTGAGTTCAAATCTCAGTGGGACCTGTACTTTTGGGCTCCCAAACCATTGCCCACAGCTGGCGTTCACCTAAGTCTGAAACTGATCTTCTTTATGCATTCCAGACCTCCTTCTTGCCGTCCTCCCTTCTCTGCGCTTTTAGCCACGCAGTGGCCTTCCCCTGACGTGGTCCCTCCACACCTGACTAGCTTAGTGAGCACAGGCCCTGACCCCTCCTCGTTGCCTTCCGCTCGATGGCTGCTCCCTTGTGGGGGAAAGCAGCCGTAGGTCACTGTATCCCACAGCAGCTGAGGTGCAGAGCCCGCAGTCCAAGGCCTGCTCACGGCATGGTCGAGAAGAGGAGGCTGTTCAGAGCCATGTCTGCTGGGATGCTGCTTATTCCAATGAGACAGACTCCTCAACATCCCTGGAAAGCACATTCCCATCTTTGACCATCTTCACAGAACACGAGGAATACTGTGTGTGGTGTTCTGTGGATTCCCACTGATGATCACTGCTTTTTGTCCTCCCACAGGGGCACCACTGAGAAGAAGCTGCCTCTCTCGTGCTTCTTCCTCCCGTCCACCCTCCCTCTGCAGGTATTAAACGCATGGACGGGATGCCCCCTGAGCCTTCAGTCCCCCACACAAACCACTCCCTGCTCTTCCTGCCTCTCCTGTTACAATACATCACAGAAGCAGAGAGTGGCTGAGACTGGGAGACACCACAGGAGGACATGTTATCTTTCTCTTGTTTGGGGGTGGACTCGCTGCCGTGGGAGAGGGCAGGTTCTCCCTCCTCTGTTTCCCGTGATAAGAGGGAAGCTGAGGATGGTGGGCACTGCTTGTCCCATCAGAGCAGGTGACCGATGGCGCCAGGAGGAAAAGAAATTACAACAAGTCCCAAGCTATGCTGCACAAAGTCTTTAATGAGAAGGAAAAAACAAAGTGGCTCAGTACAGAGGGGAAAGAATCATGCTTTCGGTTTTCAGGGAGGTTGAGAGAACGATCCATCCGTATCCAGGATGTGTTGTCCAAATGGGAATGATCCACTGTCTTCAGCAGTTAAAACTGCAGCGTGGGCGAGGCAGACACAGCCCTGAGCCCCCCAGACCAAGGGAGCCCCCAGAGGAGATGGGAACGCCCGCGGTGCTGAGGGAGCTGCCAACAGCAGCTGACAGAGAGGATCCCACGGCTGTGTTCTGAGGGAAGGAGGTGAGGATGGGGCCCGGCAGGGTCACCACCACAGCGGAGGCCTGGATGGCCACAGTGGAGTCAGCGCAGCGGGCGACACATGGCTCACTGCAGCTGCTTGCCAGTGGGGTTGGGCCAGAGGCACCGCAGGGGGATGGGACACAGGGTCTGCAGCACGACATCTCTTGCTGAGGGAGGCAAAGCTGAAACACAGAGCAGGGAGGGAACACGGACCCTAAAGTCAGTCTGTCTTTCTTTGCCGCAGCTCTTTCACCAACGCCCTTTGCTGCCCTCCAGCTCTCTTTCTGGCTCTGTGTCCACAAAGCACCCGCAGATGGTGTTGCTACCACAGTCAGCAGCTGTGACAGCTCTCCTGCAGGCTGAATTGGAAAGACTGTCAGGAAAGCTGGGGCTTACTGGATGTTTATTGCACCAGGACTGCCTCCTATGTTCCTGGTGCCGTAGCATGGGTGAAGATTGCTGACACGAGACCAGGACATAGAGGCAGGCCAGAAAAGATGTCAGACCAATCTTGTTGGAAGAATACACTGTGTCTTTACAGTTCCCATCATCCTCATCACGTCATCTGAATTGCCCTGCAGAAGGCAATTCCACTTCTTGAAGAAGGCCCAGGAGAGTCTCTGGAAAGACTTACCTCAAAAAAGAAAATCACAGCAGTGAAGATGGAGTGGGGTACACCTGCCTGTTCTGTTAGAGACCACCTGCTGCCGGTCCTAATTCTTGTGGACATACATCCTTGAAGCCAAGAACCATCGATCTCACCTGTGTCACTGAGATCCCATCTCTTCCCAGCCCTCTACCCAATTACCCAGCGGACTACACAGACCAAGTACCAAGGGGACTCGACAGCATGACAGCACCTGGTCCCACCCAGAGAGCTGGAGTGAGGTTGTGCTTACCTCGTTCCTCAAGGAAAGTGAGGGAAGAGAGCACGATGCAGAGCCTGCAGCAGCACGGGCTTTTATGCTGTGTTGCAGAGGCCCCACAGGGGCAGAAACATTCCTGGCTCATGAAACACTGAAGCATCTGGTGGTGGCTGCTTGCAGAGACCTCCCAGGTAACCGAGATCATTCGTCTTTCATCTGAAATGTTGTTCTTCAGAATCACACTGTCTGACATCATCATAATTCATCTGCCCCCCGGTGTCCAAAAGCCACATGGGAAGACTCAGTCTCCTCCGGCAGGCAGGAGGTAGAGCCATGAGGATATTTTCTACATTCATCACGCTCAATTTTATGTATACAGAGTGTATGCAAGGAGTAGTAGAGTTAAGAGTCAGGCAGAAGTGGAGAGTGTGATTGAAGGGTTGCCTGCCTCCTTCCCTGAGGGTGACCCTCAGGGTGGCCGTCAAATCTTGGTACAGAAGTGAGATCAATGGGATACCGGTGTCCTTCCCTGAAATTGACCCACTCTCAGGTTGACCTGTTTTGCTCAGCACACTGATCCCAGTGTCCAGAGGCCTGAATGGCCTGCTTTTGAGAAGGGAAGAGGGCAGGGGGCCAAACCCTGAAGGCTCTTTGTTGTGGGCCAGGGATGCAACATGCCATTCCATGCATTTCAAAGTACAAAGGCACATGGGATCAGCCTCCCAGAGCACCTATCAGTCATTGTGATGCGGAAGAGTTGGGGAAAACCCTGAAGTGTAGTCACGCACACCTCACCTAGCGGTGGCGTGCAGAGCTTCTGGACTCATTTCTGCCACAGAACTGCTTTCCTCATCAAGGTCATTTCAAAGGTTCTGTGTGCCATTCACGAAACAGAGCATTTTATGCCTTCCGGCCCTGCTGCCATCCAAAGCCTTGCCTTTTCGTGGCTGGTGCAGAGCTTGAGTTACTCATGTTGGATTGGAAAGGGCCTTTGGAGATGCTCTACTCCAACCCACTGTGTTGTAGGCACGTCTAAATGAGGCTTCTGGGTGGGAAACGTCACCCTTTGTAGGTCTCGCCCACTACATGGAGTTTTCATGTAAGTCCTGGCCCAAACTGCACTCGACTCCTTCCATTTCCCCCGCTGACTGGTTTACCTATTGGCTGCTTTTGTGAGGCAAGAGGCATGTGCCCACCAAATAGGAACACTTCCACCTGAGAAGGGGCTGATGTGTTGGACACCGCAACTAACGTGGGGCTCTCTCTGATGACCTTCCCACACCTGCAAGAATAGATGGCAGCCGTGGTGCTGAGCAGCTCCTAGGGTTGTGGAGTAAGCGCTGCAGATGGACGGGGAAGGAGACAGCAGAATTGGGAATGAATCCTTCCTCCTCCCTACATCCAGGACTGGAAGGGAAAGATGTGCTGGCACAGCTGTCCCCTCCTCCTTCCAGTAAGACCGTCAGGAAGAGCTTTCTGGGCACACGCATGCAAGTAATACGTGGAGCAGCTGGCATCGCCTTGGACTCGCTCCGACCCTTGGGCTTGTGGGGATCAAGCCTAGAAGCAGGTGTGTGTTTTCACACCCAGACGGAGCAACAGAGCTCAGAATGAGAGATAGAATGGGTTGTCTTGGAGGTGTCATCATACGGACGATGGGGAGAAGTGAGTTAGAAAAGGCATTTCTGATAAAGCCCTGCGGTGAATTCACCAAAACAGGATGGCCAGTAGCAGCCACTACCTTCTGTAGAGTACACAGCGGAAGTCCTCCAGACCCCTTGCCTTCTCTCATCCAGCCTGAAGAAGCTCTGGTGTTTGGTGTGAGGCCTTGGACCTAGTGACAATTGAGGCTCATTTTGGCAGGCCCTTATCTGGGATGCAGAGGGCTGTGCAACATCTGCAGAATGTTACAGAGTGTCAGCCACATGGTTTCTGCAGCCGTCGTGTTGTTGTGTGCTGAGTCTGTGCACGTCCTCAGCACTGCCCTGTTCCCCTTGAACTGGGAAAGGACATTTCCTGTGGTGAGAGTCTTCCCACAGGGTGGGTCACGGGAGGTGTACAGGATAGAGAGCAGAGTGGTGCTTCTCGTCGAGAATCTTTTGGAGCTGTTTGCCGTTGCCTAGGGCATGGAATGATCCAGGTAGAGATGGCCGGAGCAGGTAGTTGTGGCCGGGTGGCAAAGGTGTTGGACTAGAAATGTGTTGGGATTCTCCATGCAGATTTGAATCCTGCCAACTGTGTGGGATGCAGTTCTCTTTCCTCTACATGCAGTGACCACACTGCAGCCATGGGATGCAGCCCCATGCAGGCCCAGAGTCCTTGCAGCTAGCTGCACAGGGCCCTGACGGGGGAGCCTGGAACCCCTCCTCGCTCACTGTGAGTACATGTCCATGCCACCCCCTCCAGAATGCCTTGTCAGGTGAGAAATCCTGATGCCATTTTCAAGGTGTAGGCAAGAGAGAAGCAGAGAGAGGTGGAGAGGGGTGGATTGAGAATTGGCACACGGGAGAGCTCGGAGGGCTGGGATCGGGGACACAGAGGCTAGTTGGAGGCTGGTAGCTAGCCATGTTACCCACCGAGTGGTTCTTGATCTGGTTCCTGATTGAGATATTCATCAGCGGTCTGGAGGAAGGGATAGATTGCAACCTCATCAAGTTTGCTGAAGATACAAAGCGGGGAGGGGTGGCTGACACACCAGAATGCTGTGCTGGCTTTTAGGAAGACTTGAGCAGGCTAAAGAGTTGTGTGGAGAGGAATCTGGAGGGTGCATTAAAGGGGTGTGATCAGCAGGTCGAGGGAGGTTATCCTTCCCATCTACTCTGCTCTGGCGAGGCCACATCTGGCATCCAGTTTCTGGGCATCCCAGTTCAAGAGAGACAGGGAACTACCAGGGAGAGTCCAGCAGAGGTCTACAAAAATGGCTGGGGGCAGCGAAAGACAGGAATTTGCATTTGAACATGAGAAAGGCCTTCATTACTTTGGAAATGACAGAGCACTGGAACACGCTGCCAGGAGAGGCTGTGGAGTCTGCTTCTCTGGAGATTTTTTAAAGCCCATCTGGATGCTTTCCTGTGCAACCTGCTCTAGGGAAGTAGCTTTAGACGTGGAGATCTCCAGAGATGCCTCCCAACGCCCCTGATTCTGTGGCTCTGTGATTCTGTGAGAAAGGTCCGTAGAGGAGTGGAGGTGATAGAGGCCTCCTGTGAACAGATTGCCCTCCTTGTTCACAGAGAAGGGAAAGCACTTCCTTGTTTGCTCCATGCCATAGTCGCGGTGTGCTCCATTGGTGATGTATCTTGCCAGCAGGGTGAAATGTGTATGACATCTGTTGGAGAGGCAGAGTGAGAGAGAAGTCACAGCAGACTGAGGAAGTGCCCGTGCAGAGGGCCGGAAGGAGGAGGATGTGGAGACGGGGAGCTGCAGGAGCTTGAGGAAGGTTGCAGGCAGCTGCGTTGGTGGTATAGTGGTGAGCATAGCTGCCTTCCAAGCAGTTGACCCGGGTTCGATTCCCGGCCAACGCATACCAGCTTTTCTTCTGCCGGCATCCAAAATTGTGCCCTGCTGCACCTGTGCAGCTCCTCCTGCTCTCCAGGTGGCCATCTTCCTTGCCCAGCAGATGAGTTCCAGCTGCCCTGGGGCATCAAAACATTCCCTCCCCTCCTCAGAGCCGCAAGACAGTGCTGCTTGGTCTCTTTCCCAGGACAGCCCACGTGAGGGTGATGCTGAGAACTGCTGGGGAAGGTCTGTCCTCTCTGGTCAAAGGCCAGAGACCTGTCTGACTGATCTGTACTCACCCTGCCTCGGGTGAATAGAACGTTCTCGCCAGCCTCCTCCATACGTTCCATCTCTCCATGCTTCCTGGCCAAAGGAACGGTTTCATCTTCTTTGGAAGGGATGCTGATAAGTGTATCATGCTCTATCTGCAGAGCACAGCGCTATTTCCTCAGAAGTATTTGTGCTTGGCAACAGACCCTGCAACACAGCGTAACTGGGTTTGACATACTCTTCTGCACAACCCTTATCAGGATTGCAAGTCTCGGCATCCCTGTGTGAACAGAGCCACTGGCATACTGTGCTGAGCCTTCAGCATTCTGGTGACATCCTGAATATTTCTGGCAGTGGATGTAGCAATGTTCATGCAAAGAAGGATGTGAGGCACCCCCGTTTGCTGCAAAGAGCAGCATTAAGTCAGAGTGGTTGGGAAGGAGGGGACTGGGAGGCAAACCAGAAGCATTTCTGCGGTTGTGAGAGAAGACCGGGCTTGTGTCCTGAGGCCCAGGAGAACCCCAACAAAGCCAAGCGCAAGGACTTGCTCCTGGGTCGAGGAAAGCCCCGCTACTAATACGGGCTGAGGGATGAAAGGACGGAGCACAGCCCTGACGAAAAGGACTTGGGCATACTGGTGGGAGGCAGCAGCAGGACATGAGCCAGCAATGTACCCTTGCAGACCAGGAAGCCAACCATATCCTGGTCCAAGCAGTGTGGCCAGCAGGGCAAGGGAGGAAGTCCTGCCCCTGTGCTCTGTGCTGTGAGACCTCACATGGAGTGCTGTGTCCAGATGGGGAGCCCTTTGCACGAGAGAGACATGGAGCTGCTGGAGCACATCCAGAGGAGGGCCACAGAAATGATTCAGGGGATGGAACACCTCCCTACGTGGACAGGCTGAGAGGGCAGGGGCTGTGCAGCCCAGAGAGGAGAAGGCTCCGGGGAGACCTGACAGCGGCCTGGCAGCACCTGAAGGGAAGCTAAGGGAAGGAATGGACACACGGATAAGATTCCCCTTGAGTCTTTTCTTCTCCATGCAAATGAGAGGGAAGAGGGAAACAAATCACCAGTCCCAAGCTATGCTGCACAAAGTCTTTAATGAGAAGGAAAAGCTAAAGTGGCTCTGTACAGAGGGGAAGAATCATGCTTTCAGTCTACAGGGAGGTTGAGAGCACGATCCATCCGTATCCAGGATGTGTTGTCCAAATGGGATGATCCATCGGCTTCAGCAGTTAAAACTGCAGGGCGGGCGAGGCAGACACAACCCTGAGCCCCCCAGACCAAGGGAGCCCCCAGAAGAGATGGGAACGCCTGCGGTGCTGAGGGAGCTGCCAACAGCAGCTGACAGAGAGGATCCCACGGCTGTGCTCTGAGGGAAGGAGGTGAGGATGGGGCCCGGCAGGGTCACCACCACAGGGGAGGCCTCGATGAACACAGTGGAGTCAGCGCAGCGGGCGACACATGGCTCACTGCAGCTGCTTGCCAGTGGGGTTGGGCCAGAGGCACCGCAGGGGGATGGGACACAGGGTCTGCAGCACGACATTTCTCGCTGAGGGAGGCAAAGCTGAAACACAGAGCAGGGAGGGAAATACAGAATCCAAGGTCATTCTTTCTCCTGCTCTCTCACCCACATCCCTTACTCCACTCTGGCTCTGTTTTCAGTTCCATGCTCAGGAAGAGAGTGCAGCTGATTTTGCTAACGTAAAAAACAGCTGTGCCATCTCACCTCTGGGCTCAATTGGAAAGACTGGCAGCAAATCTTTGATGTACTGGATGCTTGTTGCACCAGGACGACCTCCTGCGTTTCCTGGTGCAGTAGCATAGAAAATGTTGCTGAGATTATAACACTACAAGAAGGCTGTGATGAAGAGGTGTCACAGCAATCTCCACTTAAAAATGCACGCTGTCCTTCATTCCTCCTACCATCCTCATTGCGTTGTCCAAGTTATTCCGCACATGATGTCTCACCCAGTTTTTGGAAAGGATACACAAGAGAAGAAGGACGGATTATTCCCCGTCTCAAACAATGAAAATCAAGGCAATGAAGATAGCACAGGATGCACTTGGCTCTTTGGTCAGCGCCATCTGCTGCAGGCAGTAACTCTGGAGGGCATACCTCCTTGCAGCTGACCCCCATTAATCTGACTTTCCTTGAAAGATCCCACTTCTTCCCACCTCTACACATCCACCACTCTTCCACAGGAAAAGAGCTTGCAGTGCACAAACACCTGGATTGCTATGCCATACTGAGGCAGCCCACATCCTGAAAGCATAGCAGTTTTTTTTTTTTAATGAAGTTCCCTGCAAAAACAACTTTGGAGAAAATGGAAACAAGAAAAGCTAATGCCAGTCCAGAAAATGTATATCAGAACCAAACCGAGAATGCCAGCATGACAGCAATCAGGCCTCCTGGGAGAGTCTGAGCGAAGGGAGGCTTACCTCGTTTCTGGAGGAGAATGAAGGTCACAAAGACGATGCTGAGCCTGCTGCAGCAGGAGCTTTTATGCTGTGTTCATGACGCACGTGAGGACAAAAACATTCCATGGTCATGAAGCATCAAAACAGCTAGCGGTTGGTGGTTGCAAAGACCTTGCTAGTAGTTAATATCTTGCTTCTTTCATCTCGAGTGTTTTGCTGCAGATTCATACTGCCTACCATCAAAACAGTTTGTCTGTATTGCTGTGTCCTAAGGCCAATTAATTGATTTGGAATTCTCCATTTAGGTTTTCGGGGATTTCAGTTGGATTTCCCTCATAGAGATGTCATTGGCAGCATTACTGCGTTCCTGGTGTGCATGGCCACCAGTCACAGTGAACGTCAGCCATGAAGGACACCAGTGCTTAGCTCTCAAGTGCATGCTCTCAGGCTAAATTTCTGGGACATTTCTCCGTGCGCGTCATCAGAGATGTGCTGTCGATGCTGGTGTAAGTGCCATCAAAACATCAGGATGGCATGATTGCAGATGGGAAAAGAGGCCCAGATCAACAGGGATGCGGCAGAGGCAGCGAAGACCACAAAGACACTGCTTAAACTCAACATGTGCTTACAGAAACTGCGTTGTCTGTTAGTTTGCTATGCACCAAAGTAATGGCAATGAAGGCAGATTCATCATAAGGGAGAGCAGAACTGGGAGCGGGACGCTAGGAGACATTTCTCCTTGTGGGCAATCAGAGACATGCAGGAGGTGGTGCGATATGTTCAGGCAGACCATCAAGATTGTACAGTTCCAAATGAGAGATAAGACCCACGTGCCTATGGATGTTTTCAAGCTCAATGGCATGGAAAAACTGTTTGGAGCTAGAGGAAATCCCCCTGTAAGCAGCACTGAGGACTACCAGTACATTTCCGACACTCATCATGCTAATGTTCATGCTCTCCGACAACTTGATCAGCAGTGTAGACCGTAGAATTGAGTGTACCCTGAGAAAGTATGCTGATGACGCTGAGTCTGATAGTGAAAAGAGAAGGGGGAACAACTTTAAACGAAAAGAGGGGAGATGTAGGTTTGATGTCAGAAAGAAGCGTTTTACTCTGAGAGTGGCGAGGCGTCAGACCGGCTTGTGCAAAGAGGGTGTGAAGGTAACAAAAGAAAAGAAGGGTAAGTTCTCTCTCAAGTGGGTTGTGGCTAGGACGTCTGTAGCCATGTTCCGTGGTGTCCCAAAGGTTTCTTGCCTCTTGCAGGCAGAGGATTGTTTATACAGTCAAAGCTCTTTTATCTCTTCCTAACGACGGTGGGCCATGAGGTCATATTCAGTGTGAGGACGAGGAGAGGTGAGAGTCATGTTCTTCTCTTCTACGGGGCTCTTGAGAGGGATGTCCACCGCCATCTTCCTTGATGACTTGACCATGTTGTCCTACTTATTCCAACCAGGAACAGATATCAGTTTGGGCAGTGGAAGAGCTGTTGGAAATCACCAAATCTGGCTGTGGGAGTGAGATCAAAGTAATGCCGGCGTCCTTCCCTGAAATTGACCCGTACTCAAATTAGCCTGCTTTGCTCAGCAACACATTAATCTCACTGACCACAGTCCTGCATGGCCTCCTTTTGAGGTCCACTCCATGCATTTCAAAGTTCAAAGTGGCATAGCATCAGCCTCCCTGAGCACCTGCCCGTCATCACGATGGGGAGGAGTTGGGAAAAACCCTGAACCGCACGCACACATGAGTCACGCGGCTGTGGAAAGCGGTGGAAATGGTGTCCTGGCCTCAGGCACGCCAGGAATAGCAGACCTCTAAGAGTCATTCCTCCCAAGTGCCACTTTCCTCATCAGAGACATTACTGAAGGGTTCTGAACCATTCCCGAAGCAAGTGGAATGTCTGGGGCTGCTTCCTTCGAAAGCACTGCCTTTGTGTGACTAGTGCAGATCCTACGTCACTTGTCTTGACTTGGAAAGGACTTCTGGATATGATCCACTCCAACACAGTGTATGATGAAAGCTCACCTACGGGAGATTTCTCAGCTGGATCACCTGGGAACAACTGCTTGGCACTCCCTGGTCCAAGCCTGTGTGTGTGTCCCCTCTTCCTGGCAACACTACTGGATGACTGCGGAGAAGAAAATGTGGGCCAGTGTGAGAAATGGGGAAGAAAGCCAAGCTGGAGAAGCAAGGAAAGGCGATGATCATGTGGAGTGTGTTCAGTGTGCGTTCCCTGGGATGATCTGAGGTCTGGTGCCCCGGCCCTGTGAGGATAGTGTGACATGATGACAGGCAGTCTGAGGGACAAGGGTTTTCTTAGCTGCAAGGCAAAACGTTCTATCTGTGGGGATGAAAGAGCAGCCTTCCAGTGCCTAAAAAAGAGGACAGAGCTGGCAGGAGGATGCCATCTTGCCCTGCTTGCATCCTGAACAGCTGCCAGCACACTGCAGTTACTCCAGGTACATCAGACCAGACAGAGGAAGTGTTTACAGCCCAGAGGTAGAACTCTAGTGATGCATCTTGGAGGTTCATGACAGTCCTTCACGGGAGCAACCAAAGGAACTCTCAGCGAGTAAGGGCTCTGCGCATGTCAGCACCTTGCCGTGGGACTCAAGGTACACGTGTAATCTATCCCCGAATCCCTTCCGTTCACTCCAGAGCCCAGGGGAAATTAAAAGACAAAACTTGGCCTGCATGGTTGTTGCACAGCCTGGTCATGGGGAACCAGAATGCTTCCTTCCGTCCGGCTTTGGGCCCAGCAGGCCAGCGAGCGTGGGGTTTGCGTTATGAATGGGTGGTGGGAAGCTGTGCCTGTCCTGAAGAGTCTGGAGAGTGAAGGGGAAATGGCTAGAGATGTATTGAGTGCTGTGGAATGACTGAGCTCCAGCGCCAGTGGGGAAGAGGCCTGTGTGCCGCCCATGCTGCAGAGGTGGGTGACAACTGGTACTGCCTCTGAGAACTGCGGCTTCATGGAAGGAGCCTGAGTGCAAGGCATCTCAGGAGGTCGATTGCCAGTGCAAGAAAAAGTTACAAGCATGGTTCACCCAAAGTGAGGGCACACTGCTCAGTGTGTGGCCCTGTTGAAACTGCAGCTTGATAATGCAAGCGTGCAGATTCCTAAACTTCTTTGGATACTTGCCCTGTGCTTTTTTTGTGAAATTCTTCTGGCCCTCAAGCAGCCCGTTAAGTCTTTGTTGAGCACACTGCAGCCCAGGCAGGAGGTGACGGTGGAGCAGATGGATCTGGAGTGAAGGAGGCTGCAGGCCGTGCAGAGCCCTCACAGAAGCAGACGCTGGGCCAGAACTGCAGCCCTTGGAGAGAGAAGCATTTTGGAGAGGTGAGCATTTGACCTGACAGGTGCTGCCACCCATGGGGCACACATTCTGCTGCACTCATTTCCAAAACGAGCGCACCCTGTTGTATGGACACATCCTGGAGCAGTTCTTGAACAATCACCGACTGAGGACTGCATTATAGGCAGACCTAACCTCCACATTCCCCATTCCTCTGCAGCGCATTGTGGAATGATGAAGAAGAGGATGGGTGGGAGAAGAGGGATGGTGTGTTTTGTTTCCTTTCATTTCTGGATGCGTTACTCTGCTTTTCATAATAGGCAACAGATTTCATTAATCTGAGTCTCTTCTCCTCATAACAGTCATCAGTGATGGATCTCCTCGTTCTTGTCTCAACCCTTGAGCCTTTTCTTAGCGAAGTTTCACTGTGGGCTGCAGAAAGCACCAACTTGTGAACAGATGGTCCTCACTGTTAACGCTTAGAGGAGGACATCTAACAGCAGTGGGTCCTCGTGGATCTTCCCCGAGGCCATGGGGCTTTGCTGGCTGACCTGTTCCCAGCCCTTGCGCACAGAGAGATGGTCTATCGTATGTCTGCCTCGAGTCAGCGATAATGAGGATTGTGTATCTGCTGTGTTCTCCTCCTCTGAGGAAGAAGAGGAAGTGCAAAATGACATGGGGTGGAGTTGGTGGCATCTGGTGGCTACTTTATACTGCCCAAGGTACTTACCAGTGTGCTGGAAAGGAGGAGGGGGCTCCTCAGTGCCTTCTTTCAGACCCATGTCAACCAGCCTGAGCAGTGAAGTTCCTGTGGAGAACGTAGTACCTGGCTGTATTGGGTGAAGTGTGAAAAGGAAAAGGGGTACCTGGACGGAGCGTGTGGAGAGAGGGAGGAGAAAGAGAATGCGCGGTAGACCCACGCTGGCACGTGGTTTGTCCCCTGCACTTGTGCCACTGAAGGTAGCAGAGCAGCAAAAGGAGATGCACAAAAGCTCACCCCCAGGCTAGAGACCTTGAATAAGGCAGGCATGTTCAGGCCATAATCCCGGCACATCCTACTAAGCGTGTCTTGGTTTTCATTTGTCTCATGTGCCTGGCTCATATATGGAGCCAGGGTGCGTGGATGGCCCAGGGAAGCTGCAAGCGGGTGCCAAAACATGCAGGCCTCAGCAGAGCAAGCTCTTGTCTTGCCCTCCCAACAGGCTCTACCAGCTCAGCCTGCCCCACACCTTCCTGGGCCTGCTGCCAGCAGCTGAGGCTGGTCCCCACCCATGGCAGGTAAACTGGGGCTGCCCTGGGAGCCCCCACCCCCAACAGAGCTGGGTAGGGCAGGCATCGCTGCAGGATCGGGTCAGGGTTTTCCCTGGCTCCCTGCCTCTGCCTGCCCTAGCTGCTCCCTGAGAGCAGGAGGGCAGCAGCAATCATTCCTTGATTGTGGCTGGGGCTGCCCCCTTCCATCTGCTGCGTCCCGCTTGCGTTTGTCCCTTCCTTGCCCGGCAGCACTCCCAGAATGCTGTGGAGCAGCACTTGCAGCACAGCCCTCAGCTGTGCCTGGGAAGGCCGGTTGTTCAGGGGGAAAGAGGCTTGTGCTAGCTGGGCTGACACCACAGCGGGTGCACACAAACTCCCACACGAGCATGGGCATGCGCAGGCAGCACAGGTCTGAGCTGGATGGAGAGCAGCACCGGCAGCAGCATTCAGGGGAGCAGTAACAGGCCTCCCACAGCACAAACGAGAGCTCCCACCCATGAGGCACGGAGCGGTGAGCTTACCCAAAAAGCTTCAGAAGTGAATCCTGATCATACCAGACATCAGAGAACTGTGATCACCTGGATACAGGCTTACGCTCCTTTGGCGTGAGACCTTTCTTTCTTTCTTTGTGCTGTCTGCCGGTATATTACGTAGCAGTGGCATGAGGTCAGGGATGTGCGTGCAGGCGTGTCAGTAGCCAAGGCAGAGGACAGAATCTCGTGAGGCATGAGATTGGAAGGCTTTGGTGATTGTCTTCCAGGGTTAAGAGTGAAGCTCAGGAGAGAGTTCTGTTGAGTGCCGTCAGAGGCAGCCATTGCATGCCGTGGGACCCGTGCAAAGGTGTGCTGTGTCTTCCTGCCAGCTCAGAGCTCTGCTGAAGGCTCCTGTCTGTCTGTGCACTCTGTTGCTGAGAGGGCACAGAGCAGGTGTACAACTGGTCCCATGGTGTAAAGGTGAGCACTCTGGACTCTGAATCCAGCGATCTGAGTTCAAATCTCAGTGGGACCTGTACTTTTGGGCTCCCAAACCATTGCCCACAGCTGGCGTTCACCTAAGTCTGAAACTGAACTTCTTTATGCATTCCAGACCTCCTCCTTGCCGTCCTCCCTTCTCTGTGCTTTTAGCCACGCAGTGGCCTTCCCCTGACGTGGTCCCTCCACACCTGACTAGCTTAGTGAGCACAGGCCCTGACCCCTCCTCGTTGCCTTCCGCTCGATGGCTGCTCCCTTGTGGGGGAAAGCAGCCGTAGGTCACTGTATCCCACAGCAGCTGAGGTGCAGAGCCCGCAGTCCAAGGCCTGCTCACGGCATGGTCGAGAAGAGGAGGCTGTTCAGAGCCATGTCTGCTGGGATGCTGCTTGTTCCAATGAGACAGACTCCTCAACATCCCTGGAAAGCACATTCCCATCCTTGACCATCTTCACAGAACATGAGGAATACTGTGTGTGGTGTTCTGTGGATTCCCACTGATGATCACTGCTTTTTGTCCTCCCACAGGGGCACCACTGAGAAGAAGCTGTCTCTCTCGTGCTTCTTCCTCCCGTCCACCCTCCCTCTGCAGGTATTAAACACATGGACGGGATGCCCCCTGAGCCTTCAGTCCCCCACACAAACCACTCCCTGCTCTTCCTGCCTCTCCTGTTACAATACATCACAGAAGCAGAGAGTGGCTGAGACTGGGAGACACCACAGCAGGACAAGTTATCTTTCTCTTGCCTGGGGGTGGACTCGCTGCCATGGGAGAGGGCAGGTTCTCCCTCCTCTGTTTCCCGTGATAAGAGGGAAGCTGAGGATGGTGGGCACTGCTTGTCCTATCAGAGCAGGTGACCGATGGCGCCAGGAGGAAAAGAAATCACAAGTCCCAAGCTATGCTGCACAAAGTCTTTAATGAGAAGGAAAAAACAAAGTGGCTCAGTACAGAGGGGAAGAATCATGCTTTCGGTTTTCAGGGAGGTTGAGAGAACGATCCATCCGTATCCAGGATGTGTTGTCCAAATGGGATGATCCATTGTCTTCAGCAGTTAAAACTGCAGCGTGGGCGAGGCAGACACAGCCCTGAGCCCCCCAGACCAAGGGAGCCCCCAGAAGAGATGGGAACGCCCGCGGTGCTGAGGGAGCTGCCAACAGCAGCTGACAGAGAGGATCCCACGGCTGTGCTCTGAGGGAAGGAGGTGAGGATGGGGCCCGGCAGGGTCACCACCACAGGGGAGGCCTCGATAACCACAGTGGAGTCAGCGCAGCGGGCGACACATGGCTCACTGCAGCTGCTTGCCAGTGGGGTTGGGCCAGAGGCACCGCAGGGGGATGGGACACAGGGTCTGCAGCACGACATCTCTCGCTGAGGGAGGCAAAGCTGAAACACAGAGCAGGGAGGGAACACGGACCCTAAAGTCAGTCTGTCTTTCTTTGCCTTTCTCAGCTCTTTCACCAACGCCCTTTGCTGCCCTCCAGCTTCTCTTTCTGGCTCTGTGTCCTCAAAGCACCCGCAGATGGTGTTGCTACCACAGTCAGCAGCTGTGACAGCTCTCCTGCAGGCTGAATTGGAAAGACTGTCAGGAAAGCTGGGGCTTACTGGATGTTTATTGCACCAGGACTGCCTCCTATGTTCCTGGTGCCGTAGCATGGGTGAAGATTGCTGACACGAGACCAGGACATAGAGGCAGGCCAGAAAAGATGTCAGACCAATCTTGTTGGAAGAATACACTGTGTCTTTACAGTTCCCATCATCCTCATCACGTCATCTGAATTGCCCTGCAGAAGAACGCTTACCACTTCTTGAAGAAGGCCCAGGAGAGTCTCTGGAAAGACTTACCTCAAAAAAGAAAATCACAGCAGTGAAGATGGAGTGGGGTACACCTGCCTGTTCTGTTAGAGACCACCTGCTGCCGGTCCTAATTCTTGTGGACATACATCCTTGAAGCCAAGAACCATCGATCTCACCGTGTCACTGAGATCCCATCTCTTCCCAGCCCTCCACCCAATTACCCAGCGGACTACACAGACCAAGTACCAAGGGGACTCGACAGCGTGCAGCACCTGGTCCCACCCAGAGAGCTGGAGTGAGGTTGTGCTTACCTCGTTCCTCAAGGAAAGTGAGGGAAGAGAGCACGATGCAGAGCCTGCAGCAGCACGGGCTTTTATGCTGTGTTGCAGAGGCCCCACAGGGGCAGAAACATTCCTGGCTCATGAAACACTGAAGCATCTGGTGGTGGCTGCTTGCAGAGACCTCCCAGGTAACCGAGATCATTCGTCTTTCATCTGAAATGTTGTTCTTCAGAATCACACTGTCTGACATCATCATAATTCATCTGCCCCCCGGTGTCCAAAAGCCACATGGGAAGACTCAGTCTCCTCCGGCAGGCAGGAGGTAGAGCCATGAGGATATTTTCTACATTCATCACGCTCAATTTTATGTATACAGAGTGTATGCAAGGAGCAGTAGAGTTAAGAGTCAGGCAGAAGTGGAGAGTGTGATTGAAGGGTTGCCTGCCTCCTTCCCTGAGGGTGACCCTCAGGGTGGCCGTCAAATCTTGGTACAGAAGTGAGATCAATGGGATACCGGTGTCCTTCCCTGAAACTGACCCACTCTCAGGTTGACCTGTTTTGCTCAGCACACTGATCCCAGTGTCCAGAGGCCTGAATGGCCTGCTTTTGAGAAGGGAAGAGGGCAGGGGGCCAAACCCTGAAGGCTCTTTGTTGTGGGCCAGGGATGCAACATGCCATTCCATGCATTTCAAAGTACAAAGGCACATGGGATCAGCCTCCCAGAGCACCTATCAGTCATTGTGATGCGGAAGAGTTGGGGAAAACCCTGAAGTGTAGTCACGCACACCTCACCTAGCGGTGGCGTGCAGAGCTTCTGGACTCATTTCTGCCACAGAACTGCTTTCCTCATCAAGGTCATTTCAAAGGTTCTGTGTGCCATTCACGAAACAGAGCATTTTATGCCTTCCGGCCCTGCTGCCATCCAAAGCCTTGCCTTTTCGTGGCTGGTGCAGAGCTTGAGTTACTCATGTTGGATTGGAAAGGGCCTTTGGAGATGCTCTACTCCAACCCACTGTGTTGTAGGCACGTCTAAATGAGGCTTCTGGGTGGGAAACGTCACCCTTTGTAGGTCTCGCCCACTACATGGAGTTTTCATGTAAGTCCTGGCCCAAACTGCACTCGACTCCTTCCATTTCCCCCGCTGACTGGTTTACCTATTGGCTGCTTTTGTGAGGCAAGAGGCATGTGCCCACCAAATAGGAACACTTCCACCTGAGAAGGGGCTGATGTGTTGGACACCGCAACTAACGTGGGGCTCTCTCTGATGACCTTCCCATGCCCACGATTGAGGATACCTGTGCTGAGTACTACTGGGGGTGGTCTGTCCTCTGTGTTTAAAGGTTTCAAGACCTGTCTGTCTGATCTAATTTCACCCTGCCTTGAATGAATATTGTCTCCATCCTCCTTCATACTTTCCATCTCTCCATGTTGGCTGGCTGAAGGAACTGTTTCTTCTTTGGTGTGGATGATAATGTGTATCATGCTCTGTATACTTAGCACAGTGTTATTTCCTCAGATGTAGTGTTGCTTAGTAAAAGACCCTATAACACAATGTCACTCACTGCCATGGGATAAGGAAGGTTCTCCCTCCTCAATTTCCAAAGATAAGAGATAAGCTGTGGGTATTGGGTACTGCTTTTCTTTGCTTCCTGAGTGGGTAATGGAGGCAGAAGGAATACAAAGCAAACAAGTCTCCCACTATGCCATGAGAAGTTCTCAAGGAGAAGACACAAATCATCCCAGAACAGAGAGGAAGAAATTTTTTTTTGTAGTCTTCAGAAAGGTAGAGGCAATGATCCATCCTTATCTGGGATGTGTTCCCCAAATGGGATGATCCATCAGCTTCAGCAGTTAAAACTGCTGCGTGGGCGAGGCAGACTCAGCCCTGAGCCTTCCAGACCACTGGAGCCCCCAGAAGAGATGGGAACGCCCGCGGTGCTGAGGGAGCTGCCAACAGCAGCTGACAGAGAGGATCCCACGGCTGTGTTCTGAGGGAAGGAGGTGAGGATGGGGCCCGGCAGGGTCACCACCACAGGGGAGGCCTGGATGGCCACAGTGGAGTCAGCACAGTGGGCGACACATGGCTCACTGCAGCTGCTTGCCAGTGGGGTTGGGCCAGAGGCACCGCAGGGGGATGGGACACAGGGTCTGCAGCACGACATCTCTCGCTGAGGGAGGCAAAGCTGAAACACAGAGCAGGGAGGGAACACGGACCCTAAAGTCAGTCTGTCTTTCTTTGCCTTTCTCAGCTCTTTCACCAACGCCCTTTGCTGCCCTCCAGCTCTCTTTCTGGCTCTGTGTCCTCAAAGCACCCGCAGATGGTGTTGCTACCACAGTCAGCAGCTGTGACAGCTCTCCTGCAGGCTGAATTGGAAAGACTGTCAGGAAAGCTGGGGCTTACTGGATGTTTATTGCACCAGGACTGCCTCCTATGTTCCTGGTGCCGTAGCATGGGTGAAGATTGCTGACACGAGACCAGGACATAGAGGCAGGCCAGAAAAGGCCTGTAACTTCCTGAGTCTCTGTTTGTTCCTGTTGCCTCTTGTCCTGTTGTCTGCCACCACTAAGAAGAGTTCGGCCATCCTCTTTATACGCTTCCTTCAGGTACTTATACTCCTGACTGAGTGTAATAATATATTTATATTAATAATATAATAATGATAGTAATAATATACTTACATTAATCAAGTCCCCCCAGTCTTTCTCTTTTCCAAGCTGAACAGGCCCAACTCTTTCAGTCTTTCCTCATAAGAGGGATGCTCCTGCCCCTTAATCATGTAGCCCTTCACTGGACTCATTCCAGGAGATCCTTGTCTCTCTTGTATTAGGGGGTCCAGATACTGGACAGTATTCCAAATGAGGCCTTGTCAGGGCTGAGTGGAGAAGGAGGGTTACCTCTCTTGAACTGCTGGCAATGATCTTCCTAATGCAGCCCAGAGTTTTTTGGCCATGTCTCACTCCAATTATTAGGAGAGAGAGGAGGTTCTTTGATATATATATGCCTGGCATGAGATTAAGAAAGAACTGTTCAAATGTTGGTCCAACCAGTTTATTACAAATCTTAATCAGGGAGATGGGGAAGGGGAGGATGGACACTATTATGGATTGGGGTGATGGGGAAGGGAAGAAGGGCGATAGAAAAGATAGGAAATAGAAGCAAGGAGTCTCTATAGGAAGCAAGAGGGAGATAGTCACCACATGGGTCTAGCATGGTTCGTAGTTCAGTCACTGATCTTCAGTAGTGGTGGGTTGTCAGGCATTGTTGTTCCATTAACTATGATAGTGATGATTGCAATGATTTCCAATGACAGTACAAACTTATTTCTCTTTTTGGAATGACAGCTTCTGGCTTTTGGATCTCAGCAGGGACTCCTTTTGTTCCCATTTCCCTGGCCTTGCCAGCAGATAAGAGAGAGTATGGATGCGCCAACTTATATCTTGTCTTCACAGGATACAATGATATCATCCCCCAATCTCCCATAGCAAACAGGAGTTATTTGGTCACAGGACAGTCTTCCGCCAGTAAACAGTCCTGCCAAAAAAATGCTTTCAAATGTAAAATTGTCCAGACAGTGATGTTGATTGTCACATGGCAACACCCACCTCTCATCTCCTAGAGTCTTATCACAAGAAATACCTCCAGAAGCAAGCTTTGAGCCAGAAAACAGAGAAGGATTCATACAGACCACAAGTGCTGGTTCATGGCCAACTCATCCACCAGGACACCTAGATCACTTTCCACAGAGCTACTTTCCGGAAGGTCTGCCCCAGAGAAACATTAACAGCCTGTACCAACTCACAGTGGGAAAGGAATGTGGGAGAGGTGGAAGCAGAGCTCTTTCATCTTTTAAATAGAGCTGCAGAGGATATCAGTGTAGTCTGCAGCTGTGACTGGAGAAGGATGTTCCTAATATGCCCAGGTATTGTAGGCCTGCAAAAGCCATGTCTGTGGTACCATGGCAGTTGTGTTTCAAGTGTGGGATGGCATTGTTCAATTGGTTTATTCCAAATGGAATGCTGGAAAAGGATGCCCAGAGAGATAGTGAAAATCTTCAAAAAGATCTTCAAAAGATGCTGGGAAATGATCTAGGACAATCTGCTTTAGATATCACTGTTTGAGCAGGGTACAAGACCAGGTAACTTCCAGAGATCCTTTCCAACTTTAACTATTCTGTGATTCTGTGATTCCATGATTCTGTGAAATGTGGGCATTATCCAATGCCCTAAACCTTCTGCCATATTTTCCCTCTCTGCTTTCACATAATTTCTCCCTGGAGCATTCTCCTTTCCAGGCTGAACAGTTCCAGCTCTCTCTGCCTATCCTCATAGGGAGGTGTTCCACCCCTGGAATCATTTTTGTGGCCTTCTTCTGGATGCTTTCCAACAGGTCTATGTCTCTCCTGTACTGAGGAGTCCACATCTGGATGGAATAGTCCAGGTGAGGACTCACAGGCGTAGAGCAGAGGAGCAGGATCCCCTCCCTCACCCTTCTGATGCAGCCCAGGATATGGCTTAGTTACAGTTAGAAGAAAATTCCTGCCCTGCAAAGGCACATTGCTAGCTCATGTCCAGCTGCAGTCCACCAGGTTCTTTTAAGCAGGGCTCTGTTCAATCCTTTTGTCCTACAGCTTGTATTGATAGTGGAGGTTGCCACAGCCAAGATGTAGACTTTGTGCTTGGCTTTGCTGAACCTCATGAGGTTCACCTGGGCCCACTGTTCAGCCTGTCTAGGTCCTTCTGGTTGGCATCACATCCTTCTTGTGTCAACTATGTGTCAACTATGCCACACAGCTTGGTGTCATCAGCAAACTTGCTTAGGGTGCAGCTGATCCCACTGTCAATGTCATTGATGAAGATAGTAAAGATCAGTTCCAGTGCAATGATATCTGTGTGTTTATAGCAAAAATAGTTGGAAAGGTGATGGTAATTAATTGAGATGTATAGGAAAGTATGAGACCTGAGCATGATGTAAATGGTATGGACTGCTGCCTGACACTCTTAAAGGCAACTTTTCTGGGCAGATGCTTCTAGCCATATCTTTCAGCCCACAGCCTTATCAGTGAACAGGGTTGGGTGAGAATAGCCACAGAAGTAAAAAGGATCACAGCTCACAGGGATGTTGCAGGGCAGCTCACTGCTTCAGCAGGGTCTATGCCACATGGCTCATTCTGGTCCAGCAGCTATTTCACGAGTAGATGGATGTTAAAGAACTGCTGAGGAAAGCACCATGTCTGGGGAGGGAAGGAGACTGGGGTGCTGGGCCCTACATTACTTTCTTACTAGCCAGAGAGGAAAGGAAGAAATGCAGTAGAAATTAGGTGCTGTAAAAGCAATCTAGCCTAATGTGATTGGGTGACTGAATCACTAAGCTTGTACAAGGGAGGTATGTCCTGCTTAAGTGGGCCAGGAGAGAGATTGTTCTGAGGTACATTCATAGTCTAGCTGGCTCCACATGTCCTTCTGGTCCTTGAGATGCATAGGAAACAGAGTCATGACCACTGTGGTTTTCCACACTTCACTGTGTGCTCCTGGGACCTAACCCACAGATCTACAGGACATAAAGACATTATAGAAAGGTCACATCCTGGGCAAGACTGAGTTTGAAGGACCAGTCTTAGCAAGGTTAGTTACACAGATTTTACCATGATTAATTTTGGGGGCTGTTTTGAAACCAGCAGTTTTGAAACCAGATACTCAGTTGTTATCTGAAAAACATTGCATATCCTTCCCCCTCAGGAAGTGGTTAAGATGTTTTTAAAAGAAAGAGGATTTTTTTTCTTGAATAGTGTGATATAGTCATACATTTTAACCACAGTATCCTCCTTCAAGCAGGCAAAAATTTGAAGCTTGAGAGAAAAGTCAACAGAGGGATGTCTGTGTTGTGTTGTGTTTTTGCTTTTTTTTTTTTTTTTTTGACTGCTAGTTTATCTGTCAAACCAACCCACAGATTTCCTGTTGGCCCCTTCCCAGCATTGGTGAGTGGAAAATTGGTATCCTGTTTTTGCACATTCTGAAGTCTGTACTTTTATTCCTTATTGTCTTATTGACTCCTGTCTTAACTAATTTCTCTTCAGAGCCATCTTTTTTGTTATAATCCATAATTTTGAGCTGTGGAATTTGAAAGAGGCATGAATAATTAAAATTAATTTAAACCCAACGGAGTCAGATTTCTTACTCCTCCTGAACACTCTCAGATGTTGCAAGCAGTTTCTATCTAACTGTGTGACAACAAAAAAGATAAATTTAATCTAGGGGAAGTGTATCTTATGATGGATGATTTTCTAATTCTCAGTGGTCACAGGAAAGGACAGTTGAATATCAACTATATATCAATTAAATATTATCAACCAAGTATCAATTTCCACCTGATTTCAAAAGTAAAAACACTGTGGAAACCATACAACACTTCAATGTAATAAAACTTTATTTTAACCTTTATTTTAACCTAAAATACAGGGTCCACATATTTAACAAAGAGAAAAATGTTCTGGAGGAACAAATGGAAGTGGGTTCCTTCAAGTCCAGCAGAGATCAGTAGAGTTTACGTACACTAGAAAATTACCACTACTAAAGTCTTTTAAAAATTAGTACCGTACAATATTTCCTCTATGCTTAGGGATCCCTAAGCAGTATGGCATTACTTCTGCAGACAGTAATGCAGCATGACTAGAGATGTCATTTTTAAAGCATAATAAATAAGTGATCTCAGTTTTAACACTTTCAAAACTAGGATATTTGGATACTTAAATGCAGTGGATAAAGCAAGAGACGTAAGAAAATAAAGTATTCCTGCTTAGCATAACGATGAAGGAAATTTTGTAAGGAAATAAGAAATAACAAATTGTTGTTTTAATAATTAATGGAACTGAAAAAGGCAAGAGTTCAACAGTATTAATGGTTTAAGATAGCTTTCAGATGATGTTAACTGAAGAGCACCTTGATGAAGTGATGGGACTTAATCAAATCTACAGGAACTGGGATTGGGGTGTTGCTTCTTTGTTTCTTTAGATGCTTATTGTCAGCAAAGTTGAGCCACAGAGTTTAAATTACACTGCTATATATTCTCTCCTTCTCTTCTTCAGCCCGCTGCTGGCTCACTTAACCTAGTACCGGAAAGAGAAACATTTGTGTAATGAGATTCATTAATTTGGAATGGACTGGATAATCTTTTTGGTCATTTTGGATACCTATTCTTCAAAATTCTCCCTCCCTTGTTTTCCTTCCCATTTTCAAATGTGTTGTGTTTGGGGATTACTCCCTTATAGTCCATGCAGATCTGGACTTTTCTCCAGACTTTGTGCTCTACCACTGATATAATCTGAGGTACTCTGGACTAGCCTGATCTATAAGCTGCTTGATGAGCAGCCAATTAATTAGTCACTGGAAACATCAAATAAATCAGTGAAGATGGAAAAGCAGAGCTTATATAACTTGTGGTGGGTTTACAGAAGGATGCAAAGCCAACTGGTCTGCACTTCCTTCACTTGACTCCTATGCTCCCAAGGACTGAAAGATGTATTTCCTACCTCAGAATATGAACAGACAGATACTCATGAGTATGTTGAAGGCGACACATTTTGCCAGCAAGACCCTCAAACCCAAAACAGCCATGAACAGCATGTTCATTTTCTCCATTTTGATGTCTTAAAAAAGAGAAGAAAAAGATGGAAATGATTGCAGTCTTGACATTACCAAAATAAATAAATAAATACATGAAAATTCACACATCATAGATGAAAGAGGGAAACACGAACAAAGGAAAAGATGGCAAAGAAATTTATTCATAGACAGGAGAAGGAGATACCTGCCTGGTGAACAGTTTAATTCCCATTGTTGATTTATCCCATTGAAATTTGTCATCTATTTAACTTTTAACTTGAAATGGCATGTTATTCCTGAGTAAAATAATCTGACATTTTTGCACCAGAAAAAGCATTTTTTTCATGCCTTTTTACGGAATCCATAATCAGTGAAACTTAATGCTTAGCCAGTATCTACAATTCAGATATTTATGTACCATTTTCTTATGTTGCTACTGAATCCCCGGTAAGGCGCACTGACAATATTACCGTTTGAGGTAACTAACCTTTTTTAAAGGCATTTGTGAAGTTGCAAGCATTTTCTGCTGCCAATTCTTCATCTTTCTTTTCTGTTGAATAATTGAGAGACACTATAAACTGTTTCTAATCTAGTTGAAACAAGAATTACACAAAGCACACCTATACCCTGTTTCCCAAACAGTAGAATTAGTGTATCAGATGGAAGGCAGGTCATTAATTCTAAAATGAACATGAAGAGAAATACTAGCTGTTTACATGTGATTGCTAGTAAAATCCACCAGGATTGCTGAGAATTTTATCTCCCTTTTGAAATGCACTTTACCATAAGAAAAATAAAAAATAAAAAATAAAAATAACCAAAAGAGTTAGAGCAAAAAATAAAACTTTTTTTCTTTTTTTTTTTTTCATAAGTTATTTCAGACTTTCTACTGTTATACATATACTCATGACTTGAACTATTTTGCCTTAGATAAAAGTAGACACGCTACATTAAGGATTTTGGTTTGTGCTTCTGCTTGGTGTTTTTTGTTGTTGCTGTTGTTGTTTGGTTGGTTGTTCTTCCTTTTTGTGTTTTGAGAAGAAAACTCTAGGTGCTTATATAGCTGAATTAAGATCATCTACACTGGGTCCTTCTGAATATCTAATTTCTACCTAACTAAGCAACTAAACATCTTTCTGACTGTACCTAACTTGTTGCTGCTAAGTGCTCAAAGAACAAGAAAGTATATTGGAAATGCCATCTAACAGAATCAGTTTGTGTTTTTACCTGGCAGGATTGTGCTCACTACAGTCTTGTTCCCCTTGTGCACAGCTTTGCAGGTCCCTTCTGTATCTGGTTTTATGCCAACTACTTTCAAGGTACTGTACATCCCCTCCGATGTGAGAATAGGTTCCTTCAGATCATACACAATGTCACCCTTGGGCCCATCAAGACTGATGTTCTTGTAGAATGTTCTTGCCAAACAAGCTATGTTTGATACATTGCCATATTGTTTGCATTCCTTTGATTTAAGTGCAATGACTTCTGGTGTAGAATCTTCTTGTCTTTCTGAAAAAGAAACATAATTCTGTGATAACTTTATCTTCTGCATACTGTCCTGAGAGCTAACTGATCTGCAGTTCAGATACAGTTCAGTTATGTTTGTCCCCTGACAGCTGAGTGTCTGTGTTTATATTTTTCTTCTATTTCCCAAGGAGCAGATAAAAGAAAAGGAGCATAACTGTGGGATTTTTATTGATGGTTTTAATCACTTGAGCTCCCAAGAGATTACCAAGTTATGAGATCATTTCATGGCATAATGCGGAGCTATCCTAAAGAAAAAAACAACTCTGGTGCTTAATAGAGGAGTTCAGTGCCATTTCACGTAACGCACTTACTCTGTCTTCTCTCTGTCTGTTCCTTCAAAAGAAACAAGTCTCCAGAAAATCCACAATGCATTCTTGCGCTAAGCATATAAGCTTTCAGTTAAGCATATCCCTACCATTACTGTGAAAATCTAGCAGAAAAACAAGATATCTCTGGAATGTTTCTGAATGTTCTGAATGTAAGGAAATCTCTCAAAAAGATTTCCTTACCTATTCTTGCATATTGCCTATTCTGGAAGTTCAGCTGCTGTGACTTGGAGCTGATTCTTGTCTCTTTCCTGCATTAGCTGGTCTTAGCTGAGGTTCTAAGTGCTTTGTCTGCATCTACGCTACAGCTCCTACAGTATCAAAGCCTGTGTCTGGATATGGCAATCTTTTTTAAGACCCCACCTAGAATATTGTGTACAGCTCTGGAGCTCCCAACATAAGTAGGACCTATTGGAGCAAGTCCAGAGAAGGACCATGAGAATGATCAGGAGGCAGGAGCAATTCTCCCATGAAGAGAGACTGAGGGAGTTGAGGTTATTCTAGAAGTGAAGTCCCTGGAGAGACATAATAGCAGCCTGCCAGCACCTAAAGGGGACCTATAGGAAAGCTGGAGAGGGACTCTTGGTCAGGGAGTGTAGTGATAGGTTAAGGAGTAATGGCTTAAAAGCAAAAAACTCTAGATTTAGTTTAGATATTAGGAAGAAATTTTTCATGATAGGAATGGTAAATACTGGAAGGGGTTGTCCAGAGAAGCTGTGGATGCCCCATGCTGGAAGATGTTTACAACCAAGGTGGACGGGGCTCTTAGCAACCTGATTCAGTGGGAGCTGTCCATCCCCATGTCAGGGTCGTTGAAAATATATAACCTTTAAGGTCTTTACCAATACAAGCAGTTCTGTGATTCTATGATCCTACATTTCTATGGACCCTGTTGGGCCTTGACTTGAGAACTGACCTGAATTCATACCTTGGGCACCCAAGCCTAACCTACTCATTCAGTAGGGACAGTGGGACAAGTTCTGGCTGGTGGTCTTCTGGCTATGCTATCATTCTTAGCTCTCATCCATTAGAGACCAGCTAACCCACTGTTCCCTGACAGCTCAAATGTTTAAGCTCCCAGGGCTGCAGCACCTCTGCTATGGAGATGGGCTGAGAAGCTGAGGGTGTTCAGCCTGGAGAAGAGAAGGCTGCGGGGAGACCTCAGTGCAGCCTTCCAGGACTTGAGGGGAGCTTACAAACAAGAGGAGGACCAATTTTTTACACAGTTTGATAGTGTTAGGATAATGGGAAATGGCTTTAAACTAAAAGAGGGGAAATTCAGTTTAGACGTTAAAAATTTTTTACTCGGAGGGTGGTGAAGCCTTGGCACTGCTGCCCAGAGAGCTTTGGGTGCCCCAGTCCTGGAGGTGCTAGAGACCAGGTCTCCATGGGGTTATAAAATGCCATTGGGCAATTATTACAGTACCTGGAAATCATGGGGAGCATTGAAACAAGGTATGTGAATCAGGATAGGGCAGAGAGCAAGTGGAGGGTGGTGATGTACAACTGAATGTTTTCGGACAATAGAAATTAACCCAGTAAACTCATCTATTGCCCTAATTTTGACATTCCCACACAAAAGCTGGGGAAGAGTAATATCCTTACAAAGACGAACTACCTCTTGGAGAGTGGAATTTCTAAATATGCACAGCTTTCTCACATTTCAAACAGTTATTGCTAAAACCTGCATGTCCTGCTTTTCCATAGGACCTCTTTTCTCCTGAGGCACTTTACATCTCCCTTCTCCTTTCCATGCACCTTAGTTTTACACAAATGAAAGAAAGCAACTTTTTCTTCATACTAAAGCTAGGACAGAATACCATCCCCACTGGGCATAATTAATGCAGTGTTAAACTGAGTAGTGCAGCTACTGAAGGACAAGGAGGACTTCTGGGGTTGAAGATCTGTGGAAAAATGCTGATGAACACAGCTAAGAAACCAATATTGTTGCTCCTGAGAAGATTTGTAAGGTGAAGTCTGGACCCAGACACCTGGTTGGAAAGTATGTGTTCAAGAGATCCTGAGAAGCAGAAAACTCAAACCACAGTATCCCACTATCCCCTTGTCCACCCCAAAATGAAGAATTAGTAGTAAAAACAAGCAGAACTTACTTGATTCAACTGAGAAAGCGATCCCACTTCCAAATACAAGCTTGTCTGTTGCTACACCAAGTTCTCCACACAGTGAAATACTTCATTACAAAAAGTTTCTCTTCCTTCCCTTTTACTTAACAGTAATTCATATGAGACAGATAGTCATATGGGGTACCTTGTATCACGTATACCACACAAAGAAATAACGACTTGTAGCAGAGTCAAAAGGGGGGAATTGAACCTGATTGGGACCTGCAGGATGATAATGTGTCCCCGGGAACACTCAAAGATTTTAGCCTAATGAAAAACCAAAAGGTGTGTAAGTATGATTCTACAACAATTAGCAAAACTATATGGAGCTTCAGAAGTGTTTGTTTGTATGCTCACCTTGGAGTATTTATTTATTTACTTACATATTAATTTATATTTGTTTTTGGCAACAAAGAAGAGGAATGTTCTCATTCTGGGCTTTTAGAACTGTTATCTTTCTGGATGGTCCAGTGCAAAGGGTGATTTAGTACCTTAGGAAGCCATGTATTTGCTAACTGTTCTTTATTTGGTATAGTTATATTGTGCTATGGGAGGAGCTATTAAATAAGAATTTTGCTGTGGATGGTACAAAGCAAATTAATCAAATTCTGTACGATGATCAAATTGTGCATTCCTTAGTATCACCTGTCTCTGAAGAGTTGTGTGAAGCATAATGGTTAGGGAAAGATAAACTTCATGTATATACATTCCTCAACGTGTAGGTGTGGTGAGCTTCTCCCTTCCACAGGTATGGCTCAAAACAATAATACAAAAGAATGCTTATGTAATATGTAACCGATCTGTATTAAAAAATAAAAATAAATATGTAATTTATTATGTGGTGGCTTTTAAAGATATCAGTGAACTGCTCACAAGTGACCATCAGCTGTGTTGACCCACTCAGTTGCTCATGAATGGTCTAGACAGTGTACTCCCCTGAAATTTTGATAGACTATTCACCAAACAATGGTCTGCTATTCACAGACTTGCAAGGCTGGAGAAATACAACTGACACTTTTGCATCAGATAGTGTCAGATGACTGAAGGTCACAATCCTGTAATCCAGCAGGTAGCTAGGCACCACAAAGTTTTTCACTCCTGCTCCCCACCATCTCCACCAACCTAGTGGCTGTGTGGGACTATTAAAGAGTGAGGAAGTTCTTGCTGATCAGTCCTTCATCCTCCAGTTGACAAATCAACTTGTGAGGGAATCAGGGAGTATCGGTTGGTGCAATACAGTGCACCACTGTGTTAGCAGTCAGCAGCCGCTGTTCTTCTCTTAGCAGCCCCACAACAGAAGGGTTCTCTGAGAGACTGAGCAAGGTAGACAGCTACTTGATGCATTCTGTATACAAGACAGAAATACCAAAAGCTCACCAGTATTGAAGTATTCTATCCTGAGATAATCTATATGAAGGATACATAGAGCCTGTGGTCCAGTCACAACAGGGTGCTTTTGCCACTAATTTCTTGTTGGGCTCACTTCAGCCTACAACACAGTTAGCTCTTGGGATCCCTTTATCACTCCGGAAATACAGACAGGTTCTGCCCCTTTATAAATTCATGACATTAGAGCGTCAGGCCATCAAATCCACACAGTCCAATAAATCCAACAGTTCATTTCATCCACCTGGCTGGAGGCAGGGCCCCTCTAGTCTGGGCTGTTGTATTCATTACTCATTTTTATTGTGTGAACCAAAAAGCTCATTGTCAAACTCAGAAATAAGATCATCTACTCTGTCTGGGGAACTGCCCACTGGAAACTGGAGCAGCCATTTTCCTGCAAGAACCCTCTCTTGTGATTGTTTTCCCTTGCAACTCACAACCCATGCCTCTAAGGTAGAGGTGGGTTTTCCACCCCACTCCATGATCACACAGGTAAAACCACTGGATAGCATGCAGTGTATACCTGCAATAGTCTTTGTATTGAGCAGAGGAATGCTTAGTTTTCTTATCTGAGGTACTGGTTTGTACAGGTGTAGAAGAAAACTTCTTTCTCTTCAAGCAACTAAACCAGTTTCTCCACAGCCAAGACACAGGCCCTTAGAGAAGAAGAGAGACTCTCTTTGTATTGCCAGAGTTGGTCAGGCAATTCACCCACTGTTTACTCCTCTCCCTCTTTCCAGGTCTTTAGCGCCAGCAAGTTGGCATATGACAATAGTGAACTTTGTACAAATTTCAGTCACATGGATTGCATGCACTTTACACTATCTAGATTTTGCGATAATTGATTGTTGCTCAGGTCAATATTATACATCACCTCCAGGACAGTTAATTCCCTCAGATACTGAATATCTCTTTCCGTGGTTGTTCACTTACTTGGCTGATGTGGGTATCATCCCTGTAGGGATGCCTTTCCTTCACATGAAGGTTTCCATGAGAAGATTCCTGAATGGACATAATGAGTCCAAACACCAAGTTAAATCCATGATCGGTATAACATGAGCACATGCTGCATACAAACTGACAGAACCAGTTTATCCCAGCCATCAGAGATGATGAACAGCCAGAGACGTGTTAAGAAAAGCCTTGACAAGCAGTACTACATAGGAATCTACTGGAGGACTTCCAAGGTGTAAGACCATGACCAGAAAATCTGGTCAGTTGTAGAACCTGAATGTAATGTTATAATGTTGATTAAAGCATGATTGTCTAAATGAACATCTCTGGATCAGGATGATAAAAAATAAAAGATGAGTGATGAGCGAAATGCAGAGATGCAGTCTGGACAAAGTAACAGTGGAGACAATGACAAGACATCTACCCATCAGCCACATTAATTGATGAGTGATCAAAATACAGGTATCACTTCAGGAAGATTAACCTGGACTTTGCAACTGATAAGGAATGGTCTGAACCAGGTCAGCGCTGGACTGAAAGGGTGATGAAGCTGCAGAGTTCTCCAAAGCCATGGGGATGTGCAAGGGGAAGGGGAAGTGGGATAGGTAAAAAAGAGAAGAATATTCATGCATAAAATGATGCCAGCCAGTATGCTTTGTCTAACCAGGTACTACAGCTAAACACTACTGTCTATCCTATAGTCTTAATTTTTCTCACCAAATCTTCTCTTAACTTTCTCTCTCTGTATTCACAGACTCTCTTACATTTGTGTGTGCTGCAAGGCAGGATGGGCATCCAGACAGGGGTGCTGGGTATACAGAGATGACATAGTGGTTCTTGAAGGATCTGGGCAGGAGTGCTGGTTGGACAGAGTTGGAAGAAACCCACAAGGGTCATTAAGTCCAGCTCCAGGCTCTTCTTTCTAATGGCTACAAATGGGGCACAATAACTAACTTAGATGGTGTAAGAGACTATTCTTTTATATGATTGACTCAAAGTTTGCTGAGGAACAAGTCCAGGCAAGTCCTGGGCAAAGGTAGAGAAATCTTCCGTCTGGAGGACACTGATGGACAGGTCCTGGCTAAAGGTTGTGAAATCCTTTAAGAAGCCCAGATGGACAAGGCCAGGGGCAACGAGAGAGAGATAAGCTGCTGATAATGGCCAGGAAACGGTCTTTTTTCCTTATCTCGAGGAAGATGACCATCTCAGGAGGTATGCACATGACTCTTGCTCAAGCACCCAGGGATGTCATGTAGGCAGGAGAAAATGGAGGATAAAAGAGGGTCCAACAACCCCGACAGACTTGAGAGGTTTCTACCATCAGATCCTTCACTACGGACCGTATGCTGACGGACTTCCCTGGGCCTGCTACCTGAGACCTGCTGCTTTCTCCCAGACTTACTCTGAGGCTTCTTCCTGGACCCACCCGGTACCTGCACCTTCTCGTTGCCCAAGACCGGCCTCGCTGCTCCTGCCTTTCGGCCTCGGACCGTTGGAACGTTGTGCAACGGGACTGCTGCCGGATCCTGGTGGTGACTATCCCTGCTTTACGCAATTCTTGCCTCTTTCTATCTTTTCTATCACTCGCCTTCCCTTCCCCATCACCCCAATCCGTAATAGTGTCCATCCTCCCCTTTCTTCATCTCCCTTATTAACATTTGTAATAAACTGGTCGGACCAACATTTGAACTGTTGTTTCTTAATCTCATGCCGGGCATACGTATTTCAAAGAACCTCCTCTCCCTCCTATAAATTGGAACGAGATAGATGGAAACCCTGTCTGCTGACTTGGAGCTAATAATTCAATGTTCAAAATGAAATGAGCCCCAAATCCATATTTGAGTACAAGAAAAAGAGACATGCTATGCAGTGATTGTCCCATAGCTTGAAACATTATCAGAATCAAATTTGTTCTTCAAGACTGTGAAGAAGTGGAGAATATGTTACACCGTCAGGCTCTTCAGGAAGTCAGTTTGTGTTTGGCGGTTCAGCTCCCTTCAATCACTGTGATACCTAGACCACACAGTAATGAACAGTCATACAAAAACCTTTGTTTTCATTTCAGTACCAGCTGACACCCCCTCTTTGATGTCTTCTGAGTGCTGGATTTTTTCTTTCTCTCTGTTCTTTCGTTGCTGGATAGTCAAACCACAGAGCAAATACAATAAATTAAAAATAACAATGTTGGTATCACATTTATGGTAGATAAGGTAATAATATGCTTCTCCCACTGAAACACTGTCCCGACTTTGTGAAATTGCTTTAGATTGTCAGAACCCTTTTCACTCAAAGAAATAGATATGTTTTTAATAAATTTCTAGAGATTTACTGTAGGGTATTTTCTTAACACCAGAGACCAGCTGTATCCAAACACGTTATCTGTCAGTTTAAGTCTTACATATCAGGACTATTCTAGAAAGGAACAGGAAAATCCACCTGATCAATGCATGGTTAACAGGCTAGTGTTATCAGTGGAATTCTGTTTCTCTGTCATGGGGTGTTTCATACAGCACCAGGCCTAACGGCAACAGGTGGGGTTCACCTTTCTCAAATGGGAAAAAGAATTCTAGGCCAGGAGTTGGTGAGGATTCAGACAAGGCTTTAAACTAGATCTGAAGGAGGCAGGAGATAAAACCAGGCTTGTGAGAGATGAGCCTAGGGGCAGCATTCCAGTGTCAGGGGTGAGACCGACAGCCCAGCTGAAGTGCATGTAAACCAGTGCGTGTAACTTGGGCAACAAACAGGAGGAACTAGAACCTCTGTGCAGCAGAAAAGCTATGTCTTGGTCACTGTCACTGGAACACAGTGGGATCATTCCCACACCTGGAGTGCTGCAATGAAGGGCCAAAAGCTCTTTAGGAGGCATAGACAAGGATGGAAAGGAGGGACAGTGGGGTGCAGAAGCTCTTTATGTTAGGGAGTGTTTTGATGTTGTTGAGCTCAATACTGGGGGTGATAATCAAGTCCTTATGGGTATGGATCGAGGGAAGGCCAAGACTGAAATCTTGGTGGGAGTCTGTTATAGACAGATATTCAAGCAGGATAAACAGACAAACAAAGAATTCTACAAGCAGCTGGCAGAAGTCACACAATTGTTCACTCTTGTTCTCAAAGGGGACTTCAACTTGCCAGCCACTTGCTAGAAATGCAGTATAACAGTGAGGAAAAAGTCTAGGAGGTTCCAGGAATATGTGAGTGATAACTTCCTGTCATATCTGTTAAGGTGCCCTGCTAAACCTGCTGTTTATAAACAGAGGATTGGTGGGAGTTATGGTTGCTGAAAGCCATCTGGGGCATAGCAACCACTAAATGACAGAATTCTCTATTCATGTTGAAGTTAGGAGGAGGGACAGCTACCTTCAACTTCTGGAGGGCAGAGTTTGGACTTTTAAGGATACTGTTTGGGAGAGTCTCTTGGGAGTCAGTCCTGAAGGGCAAAGGGATCCAGGAAAGATGGACATTCCTCAAGAAGGATATCCTAAAGGTGCAGGAGCCGACCATTTCTGTGTGCTGCAGAATGAGCCGTTAGGAAAGAAGACTGGCCTGGCAGAAGAGGGAGCTTTCCCCGAGACTCCAGGAAAAAAAAAAAAGCAAAAGGTTCACCACCTTTGGAAGGAGGGGCACACAGCTCACGAAGAGTAGAAGGATATTGCTAGGGTATGCAGAAAGCAAATTAGATCTTAATCGGGCCACAGTTGTAAATGTTAAGATAAGATGCATTAATGTAAGCCCATGGGACCAGAGTGGATTCACCCAAGAGTACTGAGGAAGCTGGCAGGAGTGATTGCCAAGCCACTTTCCATCATCTATCAGCAGTCCTGGTTAACCTGGTTAATGTGGTTAACCTGGTTAACCAAGTCTCCTACTTAACCAGGTGAATGGAGACCTGTGAATGTCATGCCCATCTACAAGAAGGGTTGAATGGAGGATCTTGGGAACTGCAGGCATGTCAACCTGACCTCAGTACTGAGGAAGGTCACATGGAGCAGATCATCTTGAGTGAGATCACAAAGCATGTGTGGGACAACCAGGGGATCAGGTCTAGCCAGCATGGGTTTCACGAAAGGCAGGTCTTTCTTGACCAACCTCATCACCTTTTCTGGCCAGGTGACTCACCTATTGGATGAGGAAAAGACTGTGGATGTAATCTACCTAGACTTTAACAAAGATTTTGACTCTGTCTTTCACAGTACTCTCCTGGAGAAGATGGCAGCCCATGTCTTGGACAGCTGTACTCTTTGCTGAGTTAAAAACTGGCTGGATGACCAGACCCAGAGAATGATGGTGAATGGAGTTAAGTCCAGCTGGCTACTGGTCATGAGTGATGTTCCTCAGGGCTGAGTATTATTGGGACTGGCCCTATTTCTTATGTCTAATGATGACCTGGACAAGGGGATTGAGTGCACCCTCAGTAAGTTTGCAGATGACACCAAGATAAGAGGAAGCGTCAAACTCCCTGGTGGTAGGAAGGCCCTACAGAGGGATCTGGATAGGCAGGATCAATGGGCTGAAGCTGATTGTATGAGCTTCAACAAGATGAAGTGCTGACTCCTTCATGTTAGTCACAATAATCCTATGCATTACTACAGACTTGGGGCAGAGTAGCTGGAAAGCTGAGTAGCAGAAAAAGATCTGAGGGTAGTAGTCAACAGCCAACTAAACATGAGCCAGCTGTATGCCTAGGTAACCAAGTAGGCCAATGACATGCTGGCTTGTATTAGAAATAGTGCAGCCAGCAGGACTTGGGAGATGATCATCCCTCTGTATTTGACACTGGTGGGGCTGCACCTTGAGTACTGTGTTTGGGCTCCTCACTACAAGAAAGACATTGAGGCCCTGGAGAGTGTTCAGAGAAGGGCAGTGAAGCTGGTGAGGGGTCTGGAGCACAGGTCTTACAAGGAGCAGCAGAGACAACTGGGATTGTTTAGTTTGGAGAAGAAGAGGCTTAGGAGAGACCTTATTGCTCTCTGCAGCTCCCTGACAGGAGGTTGTAGTGAGGTGGATGTTGCCCTCTTCTCCTGGGTAACTAAAGACAGAATGAGAGATAATGACCTCAGGTTGTGCCAGGGGAGCTTCAGTTTGGATATTATGAAAAATTTATTCTCAAAAAGAGTGGCAAGGAACAGGCCAGGGGAGGTGGTGCTGTCCAAGAAATGTGCAATGTTGCACTAAGGGACATGGTTTAGTGATCATGGTGGTGATGAATTGATGGTTGGACTTGATGATCTTCGAAGTCTTTTCCAACAAGTTTGAGACCACCTGATATGACTGAATGTGTACAAGGCCATGGGGCCTGATGTCACACTTTCCAGGGTCCTGAAAGAACTGAATGATGATGTTGCCAATCTACTCTCATATTTGAAAAGTCATGATTGCCAGGTGAAATTCTTTGCAACAGGAAAAAAAGGAAACATCATTCCTACTTATAAGAAGGGCAGAAAGGATGATCCAGTAAACTACAGACTGCTGAGTCTCACATCTGTGTCTGGAAAGATCATCTAACAGATCCTCCTGGAAGCTCTCTTAAGGCACATGCAAGATGATGAGGTGATCTGAGATAGCTGGTATGGCTTCAGCAAGGACAAATTGTGCTTCACCAGTCTGGTAGCCTTCTATGATGGAGTGAAAGAATCAGAGAACAAAAGAATAGCAACTGATGTCATCTACCTTGACTTGTGCAAGGCCTTTGATATGGTCTCACATCACATTTGTATTTCTGAACTGGGGAAGATATGGATTTGAAATGTAAACTGTTCAGTGGATAAGGAATTGGCTGAATGGTTGCAGCCAGAGTGTTGTGGCTGCTGCGGTCAGTAGCTCTAATAATATTCAAAAACGCCTAGCAAGGCTCCATCTGAAGTATGGCACCCAGGTCTGGGACTCCTAGCACAAGGACACAGAACTGTTGGAATGGGTCCTGAGGAGTGCCACAAAGATGATCAGAGGGTTTGAAAACCTCTTCTATGAAGACAGGCTGAGAAAGCTGGGCTTGTTCAGTAAGGAGAAGAGAAGGCTCCAGGGAGACCCTGTTGTAGTCTTCCAGTATCTCCCAGTTTTGTGTCATCAGGATACTTGCTGAGCTCTGCCCTACCACCCAGATCATTAATGGAGATCAACAGGACTGGACCCAGTATTGGTCCCTGCAATACACTGCTAGTGATTGATATCCAAATAGATTTTGTGCCATTGATCACCACACTCTGGACCTGGCTCCTGTTTTCAGTCTCCTTTGCTGCCTGCTCGTCCATTCCTTGCTTGAAGAACCATACTCAGACAGGAGAAATCCAGTGGAATTTAAAGACAACCACTGTCAGGTCTTGAAGTTTAAGGAGAGGAATGCTGTGGGTCCCAGATCCAGATCTGAGAACTCCTGACACCCATAAGAGGACTCAAGCTTGTGCTACGTAACAGGAGGAGTCTTGCTGTAGCAGGGTGTGAGATGGCCCATCCAGAGATTCTGCATGGCAGTGAGCAGGAGTTTACGTATAGTTCTGTCCATGCTGTGAAGGATGAGTTGTTCCACTCTGCTCTTCTGGAGTGGTGTTGACATTCATTCTGTTGACATTGCCCAGCTGAGCTTCAGGCTAGATGCCCAACTCACCTTAGTTTAACTTGACCTTTTGACCATTGTCTCTTGTTACTTTTCTTGACATGACCATCAACTGTTTATCATAGCTTTCTCAAGGTGTGGGCTTGTGTCAAAGAGCAGAGCATAGTACACTCCCTTTCAGAAGGAGCTGCAAACCCTCAATGCTCTCCAGCATTGTCCAAGGAAGGTGTTTCCCATCTCCATCCATGTTCCCTATATCTCTCATTTCTCCACGTGCTGTCCAGGGGACGGTGATCCTTTTTCTCTCACCATATTGCCTAACTTGCTAGTTTTCTCCTCACACTATAAGAACCAGAAGAAAAAAAAGTAAAACTTTCCTGCCCTTCCTCCTCTCCTCTATCAACTCCATGCTCTCAGTGGTACCTCCCTCTCTCCTGATGGTCCCTTGCTCACAGGCTCCTCTCATTCCAAAAGCCTTGTGAGACCAACAGCCTTTTCCACTGTGCAATGACTTTGTCTGTGTTTGTAAGGCCATGCAGCTGTAGAGATTAGAGAAACCACTTTTAGATAAATTCTACTGTCTTGTAGACATTCCCAGATGCCTGACAAAGTCTGCACCTCACAGTTTCTCAGTGTCACAAAGAAAAAATACCTCTTCAGAGATGTTGTAGGTAAGTAGGAGGTTTCCAGAAAACATTTCATCATCAGTTCTTCCAGGAAAAAAACTTCTGGAATGATGTGGGACATATTTGAGAATTAGAAGGAAAATCCAGTCCTGCCATAGTGGCTCTCATGCAGAGGCACTGGGTGGGCCCTGGGCACTGTCCTGATATCTGTCTCTCTGTAGAAAGGGAAAATTGACACAAATAGTTATATCATGAGCACTTTGATGTCTGAAGTATGTCTTATGGTCTTGCATTCCCCCATCTGTCAGACATCAGTGGAGGAACAGAAACCATTCATGACTTCCCTGGAGTGAGTGCCAACACAGATAAGAAATCTCTCATGGCTGGCTGAGCTGGTGCCCCGGAACTGGCAGAGGCCACCCAAAGCAGACTGGAGGAGGACCCACCAAAGAAGACTAAGCAATGCTGGGATGTGTTACTGCTGAAGGTTTTAAACATGCTGCTGCAGACTGACTCTGCTCAAGCCGTGTTTCCAAATCTAGCATGTAACAAAGCAAACATCTACCCTTGCTGTTCTGTTCTGAGAGATATGACAGCGACCTACCTCCCTAGCAAGGGTGCAATCCCTCTTCAGAGGAAAAGGATAAACAAGCAGCTTGAGGTAATTTGTGCTGCACACAGGAAGAATCATGTGCTGCAACCCCTACAGCAACTCCCCAACATCCTCACTTTGAGAGAGGCCCTGAGGTGGGGAGCTGAGTGTGGCCAACACTTTTTACTCTCTTGGGATTGAAGGAACAACAAGGTAGAGGTGGGGACAACGCAGAGAAAGTATTTTATGAATTAGGTGAACAGCCTATGCTGTGCTAAAGTCTTAGGGATTGAACTGCCCATGGGAGTTACGCATATATTATATTTAATTTCAAGCTTCTTCTACAATGTCAAACTTTACTTCAAATTCAGTTACGCATGGATTGATTGGTAGTTCCAAGATCTTTTAGACCTTATCCTTATTTCACAGAGCTTGTACAGGTAACTGCCACCTTGAGAAGAAGTCCTATCACCACAGCAGTCTTCTCACTTTTTGTGTTGTCTCTCCCTCTATTGGCTATATGGTGTGCTGTCTAGCACAGAAGTAGGTGGCTCTATCTGTGGCTCTAAGGGCATGCAGCTGCAGGGAGACCTTGTTTTTGGCTTTATCTGCAGAGATGGTGACACGATCTTGGAAGGATGGGGCATAGCCTGTGTTATTCCCAAAAGGATAGATCCAGCCTAGAAATTGCAACTCCCCTCCTGGAGACAGACGGACACAGTTCCAGTCATAGTAAGGGCTATCAAGAGGTGCTCCTTTTACAGTGCAGGTGAGGAGGAATGATCCAGAAACTGTCCCTTCCCTGGGACCTGTTGTCACCATTTCTATCTGGGAAAGGGTACCTGAAAAGACACGGAGAAGGTGTGAAGTTTGATTTTTTTTTTTTTTATAAATTCATGAAGTAGTCAGTCCCGAAGTTGCAGGGTGCAAAATAAAGAGAGGTCTTTACCTCCCAGAGTTTACCTCCTGGGAGCAGTGGTTTGCTCAGACGTTCCAGAACCCTTTTTCTTTGCACCATCCAAAGGATTGTAGAGGAAGGAGACCCACTAGAGTCTGGGCAATAGCTGATAAAGATGGTATATATAAACATGAATCTAGAGTCCTGGCAGAAGGAGTGCATGGAGTTCCCAGCCCCTCTCAGTCCCAAATATTCCGTAACCAGCAGCATCTGGACTCATATCTGTGAGCACAGGGAATGGGGTGGACATAGACACATGGGGAATTGGTTTGCCAGTTGCACATGAATCTCAAAGGATCAAGAAGCATGGAGCTCTTGCTGCATCCCCAGAAAAATGGCTTGCCCCTAGAAAATCCCAAGGTTGCTCAGAGTGGGATTCTTCACAGCTCCCTGGGGCAGTTATTAGCATTGTCTTCCCTTAATCCAAGCTTAGAAAAATCTCAGAAAACCCCCTTCTTCTGTGCTGCAGCAGCATTCCACAACCTGAAAAGGGAGGATTATATCCATGCAAGTATTCATCAAAAGTAGTGGAATTTAGACTTCGGCAGTGGCAGGTCAGGAGAGCAGAAGAAACCTGGGCCTGCTCACTCCTGGTCTTTCATCTCTTCCACCTCCCATCAGTGCTGAGCAGGACAAAGTAAGTAGCACCATTCTCTATGCAGTCATTTCACTGCTTTGAGGACAGAGAGAAGGGAAATTAACCCACAAGGGACATAGAGAAGAAAAGAGCCCTGTTCGTGCCTACTAAAAGAGAGTCTGTGGCCCCTCTGGCACCCCCAGAACCACTGAGAACACTAGCCCTGGATACAGTCTCCACTCTTCACAAGCTATACCTGAGTGTTCATTCTTCAAAGACACGTGAAAACATTAACAGGAACAAGGGGATAGATGCAGGGTGCCCAAAGGCCCCTTACTACTTTCACCTGTTGTGCTTCTCATTCAGGGTTGCTTGCTACAGCTGATAGACTGTCCATCAAGCCAGAATATGGTATCTAATAGGGGGGAAGAATGGTGCTGAGTGGCCACAGTCCCCTGAAAAGTCGTTCTGAAAGGATACATATCCTAGGCAATGGATGTGCCCTTGTGAGGTGTACAGGTGGAAAAATAGTGCAGTTAGGATGCTCCACCCCTTCCTATTGCACAGGTGAATTGCCTTCACCTGTGCTCCCACGGCTGACCCAGTTCTTGCCTCAGGTGATCAATCAGTGGTTCAGGCCATGACTCAACAGTTCCCATACATGAGGGAAGCACACAAAACCCATTTCCCTGTTTTTATCCCAGGAAAACTGGGGCTCTCACCTCTTGGGGCTGCAGCAAAGGTAATGACCAGCAGCCAAAGTAGCATTGCAGACTTCTCCAGAGGAACTGTCATGGTGCAGGATAAGGCAGGGAAGCAGGGCTGCAAGGGGCTCAGACTTTCCTCTCGTTAAAGCAGAAGAGAAATGCCCAGTGCCCTCCAATGCTGAAGACTCAGATTTCCTTCCAACCCCAGACAGATTTGCAGCCTCTTCTGAGCAGCCGCTTTGCAGTTGTAGTTACTTTATACATAAGGAGTTTTATATACTTGCCACTGGTGTCTTGGGTGGGGAGAGGAAGCCACATTTCCTTTTGAACATTTCTCAGTCTGCACAGGAAACTCATGGACCTCTGTTAACTCCCTAGGGCCCCTTCAAAGCATTTCCCCAAACTGTCTTTGTAAGCAGTTATTGCCCTTTAAATAGGTAAGTGGGAAAGGCCTGATAGTGTAGAGACCGTTTTTTTTTTTTTTTCCTGGGAGTGAGATGCAATCAAATCCTTCCTCCCCCATCAAAGACAAAAAAAATTGTTGCCATACCCCTGAGCCACAAGCACCAGAGCATGGTGAAAAGAAAAGGCTTTGTAAGGGGAAAGAAGATAATGGGACACAGCTGTTAGAATAGTCAGAACAGCTGTGTGGGGTGTGAGCAGGTAGATGACCTGCTCTGCCTTGTGGTGAGGCTACAGGATGAAATACATACGTTAAAAAGTGTAATGGGGGGACAAACAGAAGGCGCAGGGAAATCACAGTTTGCCCATGCACAGACAGGTCATTTCAAAGGAAAAAAAAAGACAAACCCAAAACAGCCTGTATCCCATCAGGATAAGGAAAAATCTTGTCACCCTGGAGGCAAGAACACAAAGGAAAGGAGTGGATGGAGGCATATCTGTGCTCAAAGCTGCAAACCCTCCTTGCTTGCTCCCCCCCCCATGTGCTTCTTTACAACAGGTATGAGGGCCTAGGTGGGGAAGGCTCAACTTGTGGGTGATAAAAGCCCACTCAATCTAGATAAACCAAAAAACCAAACTAAGAAAAGACTTAATTACTTCATTCATTACTAGAACATATCCAGCTCCACCTGGGGGAGGATGAAGAATGTGTAGAGAGCTTGTGGGTGAGATTTAAGGGGCAGGCAGGTATGGGTGACATAACTGTGGGGGTTTACTACAGGTCACCAGATCAGGAGGATGAAGTTGATGAGGCCTTCTTCAAGCAGTTGGAAGTAGCCTCACAATCCTGAGCACTGGTTCTCATGGGGGACTTTAATCATCCGGATATCTGTTGGGTAAGCAACATGGCCAGGCACTCATGGTCCAGATGGTTCCTGCAGTGTGCTGAAGATAATATTCTGATGCAGGCGGTGGAGAAGCTGACAAGGTGGTGGGTGCTTCTGGACCTTGTTCTTTCCAACAGGAATGGGCTTCTTAGGGATGTGAAGGTTGAGGGCAGCTTGGGATCCAGCGATGATAAGATGGTGGAATGCAAGAGCTTGCGTGGAAGAAGTGAGGCAAAAAGTAGGATTGCTGCCCTGGGCTTTCAGAGAGCCATCTCCAACCTTTTCTGGGACCAACTTGGAGGTATCTCATGGGCTAGAATGCTAGAAGGTAAGGGGGCTCATGAGAGCTTGGCAGCGTTTAAACAGTGCTTCTTCCAAGCTCAGGATCGATGCTTCTTGAAGAGTAGGAAATGGGGTTAGGGAGGCAGGAAACCTGCATAGGTGAACAAAGAGCTTGTGGATAAGATCAAAGGGAGGAAGGTCTATGAAACGTGGAAAAAGGGCCTGCCCTCTTGGGAGGAGTATAGGGGTGTTGTCAGGGTCTGTGGCAATGCAACGAGGAAGGCTAAAGCACACCTAGAGTTAAATCTGGTGAAGGAGACAAAGGATAATAAGAAAGATTTTTTTTATTTTTTTTTTTTAAGTATGTTAACAGTAAAAGGAAGAGTAGGTATAATGTGGGTCCCCTGCTGAATGAGGGGAGTGTTCTGGTAACGGGGGATGCTGAGAAGGTGGAGATGATGAATGCCTTTTTTGCTTTGGTCTTCACTGCAAAGACTGTAAGAAGGACATTGAGGCCCTGGAGCATGTTCAGAGGAGGGCAACAAAGCTGGTGAGGGATCTGGAGCACAGGCCTTATGAGGAGCGGCTGAAGGAGCTGGGTGGGATTGTTCAGTCTGGAGAAGAGGAGGCTCAGGGGAGAGCTTATTGTTCTCTGTAACTACCTGAAGGGAGGTTGTAGTGAGCTGGGGGTCAGCCTCTTCTCTCATGTAACAGTGATAGGACAAGAGGGAACGGCTTCAAGCTGCGCCAGGGAAGGTTCAGGCTGGACATTAGGAAATACTACTTCTCTGAAAGGGTGGTCAGGCACTGGAAATGGGCTGCCCAGAGAGGTGCAGTCACCGACGCTGTCGGTTTTCAAGGGACGTTTGGATGCTGTGTTGAGGGACAGGGTTTAGTGAGAACTATTGGTGATGGGTGGATGGTTGGACTGGATGATCCTGTGGGTCTTTTCCAACCTCGATGATTCTATGATTCTATGACTGCCTCTTGGGACTCCTGGACCCTGGAGGGAAAAGACAGAGTCAGAGAAATGCAGAGCTTCCCTCTGGATGAGGAGGGGATGGTCCAGGAGTGTCTGGGTGGGATCAATATGCACAAATCCATGGGCCCTGGTGGGATGCATCCACATGTGCTGAGGGAGCTGACGGAGGTGATTGCTGAACTGCTTTCTATCATCTTTGATAGGTCTTGGAGAAGAGGAGAGGTGCCAGAAGACTGGAGGATAGCCAGTGTCACTCCAGTCTTCAAAAAGGGCAAGAAGGGGGATCCAGGAAACAACAGGGCAGTCACTGTCACCTCTGTTCCTAGAAAGGTTTTGGAACAGCTTGTTCTGGATGCCATCTCCAAGCAATTGGAAGAGAAGAAAGTTATCAGGAGTAGTCAGTATGGATTCACCAAGGGGAAATAGTGCTCAACCAACCTTGTTGCCTTCTATGATGGCATCACTAGCTGCATAGATGGGGGGAGAGCAGTGGATGTCATCTACCTTGACTTCAGCAAGGCTTTGATACTGTCACCCACAACATCCTGATAACAAAGCTGAGAAAGTGGGGGATAGATGAGTGGACAGTGAGGTGGGCTGAGAACTGGCTGACTGGCTGAGCTCAGAGGGTTGTGATCAGCAATGCAGAGTCTGGTTGGAGACCTGTGACTAGCAGTGTTCCCTAGTGGTTGGTGCTGGGTCTGGTCTTGTTCAATATCTTCATCAGCAACCTTGATGAGCGGATAGGTGTCCACTCTCACTAAGTACGCCGATGATACAAAGCTGGGAGGAGTCGTTAACACACCTGAAGGCTGTGCTGCCATTCATCAAGACCCAGACGGACTGGAGAGCTGAGCAGCAATAAACTAGATGAGGTTTAACAAAAGCAAGTGTAGAGTCCTGCATCTGGGAAGGAATAACCACGAGTATCAGTACAAGCTGGGACATGATCTGCTGGAGAGAGGCTCTGTGGAGAAGGACCTGGGGGTCCTGGTGGATGACAGGTTGGCCATGAGCCAGCAGTGTGCCCTGGTGACTGTAGCAGTGAAGAATGAGACGCAGCAATACATTCAATATGAATGCTACTGATGTCCGCTTTATTGTGTTCTGTTTTCTTCTTTTATACTGTTCCATTAATTGCTAACAAATGGTTATATGATTAATTAGCTTATTTGTTAGTAAATATCAGTTATATAAAAGCCACCTGGCGTTATTTACAAAGATTGAACAGCGCCCCACATCCTGCTGGCATGTCTCCCTGTTCCGCGTTATCACAACCTATATTTCAAAGCAGGACAAGCGGTTCTTCCAACTTCCTAATTTCATGACAACAGAACTCCCTTCCAGCTACCAGATGTGTTTTTTTCCAGAGTCCAGGTCAAGGAACAGGACTTTCAATCTTATTTTAGGGCTGCAAACCCCACAGGTGGCCAAGAAGGCCAGTGAGATCCTGGGGTGCATTAAAAGGAGTGTGGCCAGCAGGGCAACGGAGGCGATCCTCCCCCAGTTCTCTGCCCTGGTCAGGCCTCACCTGCAGTACTGTATCCAGTTCTGGGCTCCCAGTACAAAACATGGAGATCTCCTGGAGAGAGTCCAGCGGAGGGCCACAAAGATGATAAAGGGCCTGGAGCATCTCCTCTATGAGGAAAGGCTGTCTGACCTGGGTCTCTTCAGCCTTGAGGAAAATAAGACTGAGAAGGGATCTTATTAATGTTTATAAATATCTTAAGTGTAGGAGACAAAGGGACATAGGCAACCTCTTTTCAGTGGTCTGTGGGGACAGGACAAGGGGAAACAGACATAAACTTGAGCGTAGGAAGTTCCTCATCAATATGAGAAGGAACTTCTTCGTGGTGAGGATGACGGAGCACTGGAACAGGCTGCCCAGGGAAGTTGTGCAGTCTCCTCTCAGATATATTCAAGACACATTAGGATGCCTACCTGTGCAGCATGCTCTAGGGATCCTGCTTTGGCAGGGTGGTTGGACTTGATCTCTGGAGGTACCTTCCAACCCCTACAATTCTGTGATTTCCCCCAACATCAAGGCTACATAATTGAAGAAGAGACAGGTATTGGTAGTAGGTAATTCCTCCTGTGTCCAATATGCTGACCCTCTTCCTAGAGAAGTCTGCTGTCTTCCTGGGGCTTGGGTGAGGGGTGTCACTGGGAAACTATCTAGCCTGGTATAGCAAAGTGGCCACAACCCCTTACTGCTTTTCCATATAGGGAGAGATGAAGCAGCTACAGGTGGGTCAAGGGTTATCAACAGGGGCTTCAGGGCCTTGGGACAATGAGGAGAAGGCAACAGGGAAAATCAAGGGAAATACTTAAAAGCAATTAAGGAGTTATCCTTTAAGGAAGTGTCAAGACCAGCTGCCCAGCTGAAGTGCTTCTACATTCAGCTTGAGAAACAGGCAGAAGGAACTGGAAGCTACTGTGCTGCTTGAAAACTATGATATTAGCTGCCATCACTGAAACCTGGTAGGAAGATTCCCATAACTGGTTGATGGCTATTGATGGCTACAAGCTGTGCAGAAGAGACGGGCAAGGAAGGAGGGGAGGGGTTGTTGCTGTCTGTACCAGGAAAGGAATAGAATGTGAAGAGCTGTCCCTAAAGAACAGTCCCGAGCCTGTTGAAATCCTATGGGGGACAGTTAGAGATTGGGGCAGGAAAGGAAGCCTTGTGATCGACGTCTACTATGGGCCACCTGATCAAGTGGAGCCTGCTGATGAGGCTACAGGAGGCATCATGATTGAAAGCCTTCATCCTGCTGGGGGACTTTAACCACCCAAACATCTGCAGGAAAAGTAGCACAGTGAGCTGTAGGCAATCCAGGAGGCTCCTGGAATGCACTGAGGATAACTTCCAGAGTCAAGTAATAGATGCCCTCACCAGGGGAGATGCAATACTGAACCTGTTGCTCACTAAAGCAAATGAACTGATGGGTCGCATCAGGACTGGCGGCTGCCTGGGCTGTAGTGACCGTGCTTTGACTGAGGAGGGATGTGAGACAAGCAAACGGTAAAATTAGGAAAGCTGAATTTTAGGAAAGCTAACTTACAACTCTTCAGGTATTTAGTCAGAAAAATACCCTGGGAAACTGTCCTCAAGGCAAGGGTGCAGAGCAGAGCTGGCAGGTCTTTAAGGAAGGTTTCCTCAGGGCACAGGAGATCTCCATCCCCAGCTACAGCAAGTCAGGAAAGGAAGGCAAGAGACCAGCGTGGCTGAACCTGCTAGTCAAACTGGAGGGGAAGAAGAAATCCCATCACAGTCTTTCCTTACGTTTTTATTATATGATGTTTAAATAGCACTTAGTCAAGTGAAAGTGCAGTCTTTGATGATTTTTGCCAAGATCTTCCTCACTGTACATTGATAACTTTCTGCTTAGAGACAGAATTATATGAAACTCCCAATATAATGCAAGTTTTTTTTTCTGTAAAACTGTAAAAATTACCAAAGTGCTTAGCATTTGCTCTTTGCCTTTGTTTATAGAACATCTGTATTTTGTCCTCCTCTATTTGAACTGGTGTAACTTTGATCTCTAATATCCCTGATGATGTAAATACAGATTTTATTTTAATGTGACACTGCTGTGTTCTGTATTCATTTCCATGTCAGTCCTCATTTGGTCTCTTGGTTACCCACACTTCTTTTGTGAATATGCCAAATGCATTTTGATCAGTCACAATTCAGTGCTCAGAACTTCTCCATGGGAAACGGGAAACTTTATAAACATTTGACTTAATTTTCCATTTCCAATCTTCAATTCATCATTTGTACTTTAACTACCAAAACACTTATTGTGAAATTGAAGCTAGAATGAAAATGAAAATGTCCACTGTATGTTATTTTTGATAATTGATATTCTTGATATTGATATTTTGATAATTGATATCGACACTTTGACAACTGATATTCTGCAATCCCTGAGCCAACCAGTAGTGGTGTGTCAGTTAGTAGCCTAGATCACCTTGACATCTAGGAAAGGGAGGGGGTCCCGGTGTGGCTTTGCTCGGTGCTCTGCAGCGCTGGACAGCTCGTTCCTGGCTCAGCAGTGGCATCGGACGAGGAGCAGGAGAGCAGGAAATCTGAGGGTGGGAGGGCACTACCGAACACGGTTGGTGCACCTCTGTGCAGTTTTGCCTTCCTGGGAGGAACCCAGAGCTTCCCGGTTTGTTTCTGCTCCTGTAGCATTTGTACTGCAGTGTGAGCATAAGGTTCTGCTGCCTTATTCTTCTTCTGGAAGAGCCTCTGCAGCCACGGAGATCTGATACAGGCACCTGTCACTCACTGCTTCCTGCGCTTCCTGATTTCCTAAAGAAATACAGTTGATGTGATCACAGTCTGTTTGCACTCCCCACAACCGCTGTGCTGTGTTGAATACACCAGCTGCTTCCAGCCACATCTGGAGGCAGAATACTGATTTTCAATCAATTTTGAGTGAGTTTATTTGCAGGAGACTGAGAGACGAGGACTCCAGCATTTTCCAGCAGAATGTGGTGCAGACCAGCTGCACTCTACCACGTCTTGCTTGCACATGTTGGAAATATCCAGATAATTTTGTCAGGACAGTATCTCTGATAAAAGCAGATTTTATTCACAAATGCAATGGCGGGGGTCCCACAAGCAGGAGCACCCCTAAGAACACAATGACAGCTTTTGTACTTTGTTTCCTCCTTTGCCTATCACCCTGCCCTGTTTCCCCATTGTCTGGGTACTCCAGGTTCACAATTTTATCAAAGGTTTACATTTGTGAATTCATGAGTTACCCCCTGTCAGTCAGTAGCCATCCTGTTGTTTCCAAGATGTCTCAGTACTCTTCTTGTATTGATACGGTAACTTTCTTCAAAGTCTTTGTTAAACAAAGAGTACCGGGGGGGGGGGGGGGGGGGGGGGGGGGGGGGGGGGGGGGGGTGGGAGGGATGCCAGGCCTTACTGATGTCTCTTCGGGAGCTTCCTTGGGCATGTCATGACTTGTTCTCTTCATGCAGGATATTCTTGCAGTATGTATGACAAAATATACATATATACACCTATATACTGAGCGTGCATTCCTGGGGAATGTTAATCTAGAGGATAAGTAATACAAACTATCAGAGACCCCCCGCCCCAAGTAGAAAGACTCCCAAAAAGAACTATGGCAGCAGAGACCATGAAATAAAAAAAAAAAATCTTATCTAATTCTAATGCAGAAGCAACATTTGCTTCCCACACACGTGGGTCTCCAGAAGCAATTAACCTGAGGCAGCATTGTTTTTGAAGAACTTTATTGATGATCAGCATCTGTATCTTAAACATACCATTTTACTGACCAGAGAAGATTTAGAGGGAAATGTAAGCAGAGCTCACCATTCAGAGGTATGACACCAGGTCCTTTAACTGTGTTCTGAATGTTTCAACTACAAGATAAATGGCTGCAGGGATTGAGGATGCGATAGAAATTATCATTTATCTCCATAGCATTTCTCTCCACAACAGCGTATTTACACTTCGTCCAGAGAATGTGAGAGCTGGGATAACAGTGGCACAGCACTGACCCACCGGGGATGATGCAGTGCTCACATGGTTAAACTCACAGAAGTTACTGTCAGAGGAATGGTGCTGTGCTGTGCTCCTGCCTTTGCTCCCTGGAGAAATACTGTGACGGACACAGCACCTTCATTTTGCACTGATTCCTGCTGCGCTGCACCCAAAGCACCGCTCTCCTTTGTCAGGAACAGCGGCAATTGCGGTTGGTGAGAGTCTGCAGTGCCACCTTCTGACCATGGCTCTTCTGACATAACAAAGCGTTCTGATCCCCAAAGTCACAGCGAGAGAATGATATGAGAAAAAGGAGCCCTAGAAGCCATCTATCATTTGTATTTCTTTCTCTCTTTATTTATTTAATACAGAAACTCTCCTCTCACTGCCCTGCCAGCGACACACGGATGTTTAGTTGGGTTCCAGGGAACACTTCCCTCAGCAGACCACAACTCTGGCCATGGCAACTGAGTGAAAAGTAACTGCTCCAGTGAGTGCACATGAGCTGGGACTGCAAGCTTGGTGTCTGGTACAGGAGCTGTGAGAGTCCAGCCTGAGTATTTACATGCATCTTTGTATCTGGGCTTTGAAAGATTCCTGAAAGGAAAGGCTTTCTCTTTATCGGCAGTTTTGTAGTATTTCATTATTCTATTTGCCTGGATACCATTCCGGACTTTCTGTACATGTCCCGTTTCTGAAATCTTGCTTCTCTTTCGGGAAACCTTGTTACAGTCTGTCATAGTTTCAGCTGGGACAGAGATATTCTTCTTCATAGCATCCGTTATGATGCTGCATTTGGCTTCAGGAAAAAGCCAGTGTTGATAACGTGCTGATGTTGCAGTTGTTGCTGAGCAGTGCCACACAGAGCTGAAGACATTTCAGTTTCTCAGCTTCTCACCCTGTCCTGCCAGTGAGGGGTGAGGGGGCACAAGTTGCTGGGAGTGACACCCTCTAATGCTCTACTGATCAATAAAGCCCTCAGCAAAGCCACGCTCTGTGTGTCTGTGTCCTTGTCCCTATGCTCAGCAGGAACTGCTCGTGTCTGTCCCTGCCTGGCAGAGCCCATCCGTAAGTGCTGGGAGGGGTCCCCATCTCCATGCCCTGTACCCTATGCCCTGCACCCATGGGCCTCTTCATCCCTCTGCATCATCTCCTCCAGAAGCTTAAAGGATGGAGCTTCCCATGCTGCCAAGCAGCCCCAATACCCTCTCCCTGTTCTCTCCCAATTCCCAAACCCTTCACCCTTTGTTCCACCTTCTGCATGGCCATGGTGTCCCTAGGTCACTCTCTTTTAAATCCCCCCCCCCCCCCCCCACACACACACACTTATTACAGACAATTGTCCCTCACTTGGGTCTGCTTCAGCCCTCTTCCTTCAGTCCCCATTCCCCTGCGCAAGAAATTCAATTCCTAGGAGTAAAATGGTAAGGTGGGTGTTGCCACATCCCAATGGATGTGGTCAGCAAAATCACTGCCATTTCTCTGCCCACTAGTAAGACAGACACAATCTTTTCTGGGCATAGTGGGCTTTTGAGAATGCATGCTCCAAACTGTAGCCTCATTGTAAGCCCCCTTTGTCAGGTGACGCAGAAGAATTTTTCGTTGGGCCCTGAGCAGCAGCAGGCTTTTGAGCAAATTAAGCAGGAGATAGCCTGTGCCATGGCCTCAGGGCTAGTATGGATGGGACAGGATGTAAAGAACATCCTCTACACTGCTGCTGGAGAGAAAGGTCCCACTTGGAGTTTGTGACAAAGATCTTCATGAGAGACCCAAGGCCGACCCCTGGGATTCTGGAGTAGAGCATACAGGGGGTCAGAAGAGTGCTACACTCCAACTGAAAAGGAGATCTTAGCTGTGTATGAGGGGGTTCAGGCTGCTTCCGAAGTAATTGGCACTGAAACGCAGCTCCTTCTGGCACCTCAACTGCCAGTGCTGAACTGGATGTTTAAAGGAAATGTCCCCTCCACCCATCACGCTACAGATGCCACTTGGAGTAAGTGGATTGTGTTGATTACACAACGAGCGTGGATGGGGAACCTCAGCCATCCAGGAATCCCAGAGGTGATCATGGACTGGCCTGAAGGCAAAAAGTTCGGCACATCCCCAGCAGAAGAGGTATCACATGCTAAAGAGGCCCACCATACAATGAAAATGAAAAGAAATTGCCCTGCTCACAGATGGATCGTGTCGTATTGTGGGGAAGCATCACAGATAGAAGGCTGCTGCGTGGAGCCCCACATGACAAGTTGCAGAGGCCACTGAAGGTAAAGGACAATCAAGCCAATTTGCAGAGGTAAAGGCTGTCCAGCTGGCCTTAGATGTTGCTGAACGGGAGAGGTGGCCAATGCTCTATCTTTACACTGACTCATAGATGGTGGCAAATGCCTTATGGAGGTGGTTACAGCAGTGGGAGCAAAATAACTGGCAGCGGAGGGGTAAACCTATTTGGGCTGCTGAACTGTGGAAAGACATTGCTGCCCGAATAAAGAATATGGTTGTAAAGGTGCACCATGTAGATGCTCATGTGCCCAAGAGGGGCTACTGAAGAACAGCAAAATAACCATCAGGTAGATCGAGCTGCCAGAATTGAGGTGGCTCAAATAGACTAGGAATGGTAACACAAGACTGTCTGAAACCTTCTTTGTTTTTGGCTCAAAGCTTGCTTTCTGAGGCATTTCTTGTGATAAGACTCTGACTTATATAAGAGATGAGAGGTGGGTGTTGCTATGTGGCAGTCGGCATCACTGTGTGGACAATTTTACATTTGAAAACATTTCTTCAGAGCTGTTTGCCATTGGACTCAGAACTGTTTACTGGCAGATCTGTCCTGTGACCAAATAACTCCAGTTTGGTATGGGAGACTGGGGAATGACACCATAGTATCCTGTGAAAAACAGGATGCAGGTGGGCACCTCTCTGCTCCCTCTTATCTCCCGGCAAGGCCTGGAAGATGGGAACAAAGGAGTTTGTGCTGAGATCCCAAAGTCAGAAGCTGCCACTCCAAAGAGAGCTGACTCAAGCACTTTGGACTTATTTACAAGTTTGTACAGTTGCCATAATCATCGTCAACCAAACAAAGAGCCCCTGACAACCCATCACTACTGAAGATCAATGTCTGAACCATGAGCAGTGCTGGAATCCATGGTGATGACTATCTCCCTCTTGCTTCCTACAAAGACTCCTTGCTTTTATTTCCTATCTTTTCTATCTCCTGTCTTCCCTTCCCCATCTCCCTAAATTACTAGGATTTGTAATAAACTGGTTGGGCTAACATTTGACCTGTTGGGTCTTCATCTCACTGTCGTGTATACATACATTAAAAGAATCTTCTCTCCCTCTTATAAATTGGCAGGAGACATGGGCCCATAAGACCTCAGGCCATTAAGGAAGAGATGTAACATATAAGTGGGCTAGAGACCGAGAGGCGGACTTAACTACGGACACTATTGCATGCATTATTCATGACTGTTACAAATGTGCCGCAATTAAACAAGCTAAGAGGATGAAAACTGTCAGGAAAGGGCAGTGGCAAAAGTATAAATGTGGGAAGGTGTGGCAGGTTGATTATATCACCTTGCCACGAACCCCACAGTGAACCTTGCCACAAACCCCCACAGCACATTAAGTGCTTACGTGAGGAACGATCAGAATCCAAGATTTTTACTCAGGCAAGATCTTTGTGAAAACCACAAGTTTATTAATTATTGCAACGGGCACATGCACCCTACTGGCAAGTGAGAAATTGCATGCCTAGTCAGTGAAATCCATTCCGTTATATACCCTGGGTCCAATGCAGACAATCTCTACCCTGGCACTCATTGGTTGGGCATCTCAGACTCACAATTTTCCCGATGCTGCTGCTACATTACATCTCCATATAAGGTCTGTTACCAACATGTTGTTTTTAGGTATGTTTTGTACTTTTCTATGGAGATAGGAGGGCAATGTTTCCAAAAGTTAGCATATTGTTCTGTCCTGTGTTATGCTCTCTCCACCCTGCATATTTCCCTAGTCTTGTGCCTGTCTCATTTCTACCCAAGTCAGTATGCCTCAACCGCAACTTCAGTCTGTTCAGCTTTCGTTGTGAAAAACTTCTGTAACTGTCTTGTAAGAAGGTTCTAAGTTCATTAAAGGCCTACACTACAAACAGAAATTCCTGGAAACTTCCTCTGCAAAAACACAGTCTACCACGGTGGTGGCAACCACTGGGTGGCTTGAAACATATGCAGTACCCCATGCTGCTGCCCGAAACACCATATTAAATCTCAAGAAACAAGTCCAATGGTGACATGACACTCCAGAAAGAATTGAATCAGATAAAGGGATTCATTTCAAAAATTCTCTTGTAAATATTTGGGCCAAAGATCATATCCCTTATCATGCACCAGCTTCTGGTGAAATTGAATAATATAATGGGTTGTTAAAAAACTATGTTGAAAACAGTGAGTGGTGGAATGTTTAGGCACTGGGGGGAGCATTTGGCAGAAGCTACCTGCTTGGACAATAGTCAAGGATCTATCAGTCAAGATAGTCCTGCCCAATCCAGCCCCCTACACAATGTAGTGGAAGATAAGGTCCCTATAGTACACGCAAAGAACATGTTAGGAAAAGTAGTTTGTGTCCTTCTAGATTCTGGGAAGGGCAAACCTCTCCATGGAACTGTTTTTGCCCAGGGAACCTGTGTCCACTCAGTGGGTGATGCAGAAATACAGGAATGTTCAATGTATACCACAAGGGAATTTGATATTGGGGGAGTGCAGTCAGTCGTTCCACGTATATACATGTATATATATGTGTGTATGTTTAATGCATGTTAATTATTGTTTGTTTGCATGTATATATTAAGCATGATGTAGTGATGTGGAATAAGGGGTGGAATGGCATAGTTTTATAATTTTTGTTATCGGTATTCCACATCATAACATCATGCAGTGCACTGGGAGTTAAAGAGTTAATGCTCCTGTTTTGTGGACCGTGGACAAGTACCAAGTTCACCAAGTACCTGGTTCTCAGAAGAGAAAAACGACGTACTCCAGAGGACTTTGCATTGTTCTGTTTCTGTTTTCCGTTGAGAGAGAAAGATAACACTGTCCGCAGGTCTTGAGACACTCTCTTTACCCTTTCTGCTCATCCTGGCAGCTGTCTCACCTTCAGCACTAGAGTAGGGCCTTCCGTTTCTGGACACACTCTATCTCATTTGATTTGATTTTATTAGCTTCATTCCAATTACACTGTACTATATTGTGTTATCTTGCACAAATAGCTTTCCTCCTCAGATTGTTGCCGCTGTTTTGTTTTCAGGCCCGTATCCCTCCCTGCCCTTTCCTCTTTTCCCATTTTCCCTTTCCCAAGGCATGGGTACATGGGTCCCATTGCCCCATTAATCATGGAACCGGGCCGAACCAGCCCGTAAACCACTGACACAGCTGTAACTTCTTTCTCTCCCTGAGAAACTTAAGATTGGTGCCTCACTTCCAGTGTTAGAAAAGACTTGAGGGAGTCAAAGGAATCAGACTGTGTTTCCTCTGCTGCATGTTTTTTTCCTCACAGAGTGAAAATAGTCATGTCTTGGAGATGTGAGAATAATTCTATGAATTATGTGACAAAACCTTTTGTAAAGACTTCATTTGTATTTTCATGTTTTGAATTATAACTTCCGTCTAAGAGTCTTCTGGATTCTCATCTTCAGCATCACTGTTAATGCCCCAGGTAGATGTAGAAGGAACCTGCAGAGTTCCTCCTACAGCTTTCTCCCCAGGAGCTGGCTGATTTTCCAAAGTAGCAGCATGTTCACTTTCCAATTCAGTCTTGCCTGTGATGCTTACTGCAAAGAACAAAAATCAGTGGAAAACAGATGACAAGGCAGCTTAATTTGGAGATAATTTTTGGCACCTATGCTATAAATTAACCTAATGATATCCAGAACATCTTAAAGTAAGGTTAGAACCTTTCAAATAGTACCATTATTTAAATGCGTGGCACAGAAACTGCAAATTTGTAAGGCTTGGTTTTCTATCGCTATCAGAGAACTTCCATGCAATCATAGAATTGCTAAGGTTGGAAAAGACCCACAGGACCATCCAGTCCAACCATTCGCCCATCACCAATGGTTCTCGCTAAACCATGTCCCTCAACACAACATCCAAACGCTCTTTTAACACCACCAGGCTCGGTGACTCCACCACCTCTCTGGGCAGCCCATTTCCAGTGCCTGACCACTCAGAGAAGTAGTATTTCCTGACATCCAGCCTGAACCTTCCTTGGCGCAGCATGAAGCCATTCCCTCTAGTCCTATCACTAGTCACACGAGAGAAGAGGTCGACCCCCAGCTCACTACAACCTCTCTTCAGGTAGTTATAGAGAACAATAGGGTCTCCCCTGAGCCTCCTGTTCTCCAGACTGAACAATCCCACCCAGCTCCTTCAGCCGCTCCTCATAAGGCTGTGCTCCAGACCCCTCACCAGCTTTGTTGCCCTTCTCTGAACACACTCCAGGGCCTCAATGTCTTTCTTACAGTGAGGGGCCCAAAACTGGACGCAGTAGTCGAGGTGCGGCCTCACCAGTGCTGAGTACAGGGCAATGATGAACACTGATGAACAGTAGTTGCCTCTACTACTAGCTTCCTTTGACATCTGGTTCTATTTCTTATAGCTCAGTATATGACATCTCTTCCTAGCAAACAGAAACTCATATCCTCAAAATCAAACCCCATCTGTTAAACTATTTATCCAGATTCACTTACAAAACACTAAAGTTTGAGGCACAGTCAAAATAACCATAAGCATGTAAGGCAGCAAATTCAGTCTTCTGCACTTGTATTTTTAACTAGAGAAAGCTGTATTTTAGCTGTATTTTAGAACAATGTACTTTGTTCTTGAACTATTGATTAACTGATAAACTCATGATGTAAGAAAACTATCTGCAGAAGTAGCAAACATTCAAAGCTGTAGACCATTTTTCTACCCCACCCCCCAGTCTTTCAACGCATCTTCTGAAGCTCAACTCTCCATATTCAAAAGAATGGCAGAAAATCTCCAGCTAGGGAAATACTTTGCTGCTTGTTTAGAGGCTCTCTAAAACGTACATTTCTCATTCAGGCTGCACATAACACTAACAATTCAAGTCACTGATGCTAAAACTGTCTGTTGAGTCGTTGCTTTTCTGACTCCAGCATCAGTGTTTCTAAAACTACTTATCCCAGGAAACTATCACATTTAACTATTTAACTATCTCAACCAACCTCAGAGCCTAAATGTTCTCTAGATTTGAAGCTGAAATGCTGGCATCTCAAAAGTATTGTGTTTGCAGACATACCTTGCAATTTCCTTTTCCCTTTTTGATTTGATACAATCTTCCGTTCACTTTCTTAACAGCTGTTTCATAGTCTTCATAGTCTTCATCTTAAATATAGGAAACAAGTGGAAGTTCTCAGTGATGCTCCAAATACAGAGAAGTCTAAGTCTGTTAAGCCTTTAAGACTTACAAGCCCAGCAAGCATACAAAACCTCTGCATATGTTTTAAGAGCTTTACACATCAGCAAGTACGCTTCCCATTCCTATTTGTGTACAGGTGCTTTATTACACTATTGGCAGCTTTTCAGCCTAGATGTCTGGCATAGGTTTCGTGTTTTCAGAAAACAAGCACCTTGGGAATTTTATTAAGAGTACTACACAACAGATTTAGGAAGGGAGACACATGATCCTTGCCCAAAAGGCAGATGGAAGGAGAATTACTGCCCATCAGTCCAAACGATATCAGCGTCTGTTGGTTCTAATAGTACAATACCCCTTCCCCACAAAAAAAAGCAACACAAAAATCAACTTGGATACTCTTTACCATCCTCCTCCTCAGGTATGTATTCAGGCTTATTCTCAAAACAGAATAATGTTGAAGGTAGCTTGAGAAAGCCAGCTAGAGCTCTCTGCTCTGGGGTGAGTGTTAGCTCATCAACAATTATAACATCATCAGATGGTGGATCATCTGATGGCACAGTCATCATCTCAGCTTTGGACAGAAATTGAACATAACATGAAGATTCAATTACTTCAGAACAATAGCAACATTAACCCCACAACACCCTGATTACTGAACTGAATTAATTTGTAGGTAGTGAGAAACAGATTTGGAGCCTGCACATTTTCTCTTTGTCCACAGGAAAAAGCCGTTCAGGTTAGAGAATGCTGGGACAGACAAGTTACAGATCATGTTGCAATGTAACAAGTTCCAATCTCCATGCCCAATTACGTCTTATAGTACTGCCTTTGTAATTCAAGTCCAGGTCAGGAACAAGCCTGCGTCTTTATACTGTCTCAAAGATAATTTATGTCCTTACATTAAATAATACAGGATTATGGAGAAGAGCTATAGAAGTGTCATCCACAGAGGTGGAGAATCAAAATCCAGGACTGAGAAAAAAAGAAAAGCTGTCTGCAGCAACATGTAATACTGAATAGCTTTGCATTTTTGAAATTCCAGAAGACATTAAACAGCAACTGAAGAGGACTTGTTTCAAATTACTCATGGGAAATCTGTGCTTTTTACTAACTAATCTCAACGTAATACCATGGTAGCTGTTTCTGAAACTTTTACTGTTCCAGAAGTCACCTTTTACTTCCATGCTAACAAAACAAATAAAATACGGCTCTCAGTCTTCTGAAATTTAACAGGTATAATATATCATATGAACACATTATATATGTATAAAAATCCACCTGAACAATGGATACTAGCACATTAGGTTGACTTCGCGAGTTTCGATTCTTATAGGAACAACAATTTTCATCACTTGCTTTGTTTTGGATTAGGCAGATAGAACAGCTGTAGGAAAAGCAGTTCTCAAGTAATTTTGAGTGATCTTTGGAGCATCTACTTGTTCAGATTTAAAGGAAAATTGTTGGAGAGATGCTTTTGTATCAGTTTTGCTTGGATTCTGGCAGGCTAAACGTTAGGACGCAGTGGGTTTGTTTCTCACTGAACAGATGTTACAGTCCCATTGGCCTTCCTTTTTAGCAAAGGCTAATCTAACTTTCTCTTGTGCAGTATTACTGCTGGCTTTGAAACTTGCAGCACATTCAGTTGGTTCAGGAATACTTTTGTTCTTTTTGATGGTTTCCAAAGTAATCAGAATTTTCTTCCAGTAATAGATACTTTGTCCCATGTATTCCCTCTGGTCACAGAAATGTGAGCCAGGCTAGAGCCCTGTTGAAGAAAAGAAATAGAAGGTATCTCAACAAATTCACATCAAATGTTATCGATACTTATTCTTCCTCTCAATAATACATTCTCATCTGTCGCTGAGCTTCTTGCCCAGTGTATAGTCAAGGCAGGCTGAAGGCCATGCTTCTCCAGCGCTTGCAAAGTATTTAATCCATGCTGTACAAGAAACTTCAGTTTAGTCACTGATTCTGGTCTGAATATCAGAAGAAACATTCCTCAGTTAGCATTTTCTCTTTTTCTTCCATTCACATATCACTTGTTAGGAAAAGGAAAAAAGGGAAGGGAAGGGGCATACAAATACATTTAAGAACAAGGAAGGTGTACTTACTTCAAGATCTAACAGGCATATGGATTCAGGAGCATCTGTCTCATGCCTTGATGTTTCTTAGGGCAAGTGGAAAAGTTGTTTTAACAGATGCCGCGTTGAGGGTGACACTGGCCTAGAGTTCCACTGCAAACCGAGCCACACAAGGTGCTGGATACTATCGTTGTGCATTTGAACAGCACCTATGTGGAAACAAAGCAGTAAGAACTTAGTATTTACATCCTAGTTAGAAAGACTGGCATCTGATCAAAACTGGGTTTCATTGCAAGAGAAGTAAGGAGTTCTGAAGACTTTTCCCATCCAAGGAGCTTCCTTGCAACCTTTTCCCACTTGTTTGCCTTTGTCTAACAAGCTGGAACTAATCATTTTGAAAAGAAGATTAAAACATTCTTCAAGTGATATCTCCATCTGTTTCTGTTATACAAATAACTTTTGAAGAATAAATACCAACTTCACAGCAGGGCACAAGGTAAGCATATTGATATATTCACTTCTTCTGTCAAAGCAAAAAATGAAGAGAACATCTCCAATGAAGTACATAAAAATTTTAAACCTTAACCTCTCAATTTTGAGGTATCAGGTTAAACTGATGTATTATACAGACATACTTACATCTTTTCTAAGTCTATAACGCTCATGAGATCTACCATCTTCAGCAAAGAAAATAACCTGAATGCTTAATTTCCGTTTTGAATTCAGTTCATTTTTTGTTTGCTAATGTCTGAACTGCTTTTGAACTTATTTCTCTAATGGGGAAAATCTTTAACCTGTGTATAATAAGCGCAAGCCTTTGAGTGCTGTTATTTTGTTTGTTGTTGCTAGTTTTTAAATACACTATTCAAAATAATATAAAGAAACAAACCTCTTAAGAGAGGCTGTAGTAGTACAAACTTTATTTCTTCATAGCTACACATATTTCTCTTTAGCTATACGTGTAAAGAGAAAGGGCCATCAGCCTTATTGTTTTCTATCCTTCTAGGTTGTTTTAGATTTAATAGTCTAAACATTTCTGAAAACTAACAGCTAAGTAGAAGACTACCAGTATTCTAATCTTCTTTCACTGAAGTTCAAAGCCAGACTTCATCATCAGGGCTCAGCAATTCATCCTAGAATTACTTCATTTGTATGCTTAGAAACTGTATTTGTGCATCACATATAAAACTACACATGACTTCCTATTAACACTTCCTAGTGTTTAAACACAAAAAGCTAAACAGACAGCTACAATTGAAAATGAATCAGAACACACCAGAAAACAGCAACATTGAAGTAGGAAGTACGTGAGAAATTCTTCAGAACCTCTAAGCAACAAGCATCAAGTGAAGCTTCATGTACATCACTCTCTTGTATTGCTGAGGGCTGCACTGAACAGCTGTTAAAGCCCCTTCCCTTTTGTTGCAAAAGGAAGGAGTTACAAAAGCTCCACTGATACAGTCATGCTAAAGTTGAGTTTAAGAACGTAACATCTCTTACCAGTATTGTATTTATTACGTTTTTCTTGCATTGGTGCTTGTGTACTGACAGTGCCTATCTCATCTGTGCCAAGGAAAGAACTCTCTTGAGAAGCTCCCCTCCCAAAGAGGCTTTCAAACAATGTCAATAAGCCCCTTGTGTTGGCACAAGATTCCACAGTCTCTTTCAAGAAATATTCCTTGCCATATGTTCAGCAACATATGACCTAGAAAACAAAAATGAGATTTCACCTAAAAACACTGAACTTAATGAAGGACAACTCCAACAGTGGGCTATTCCTGCTCCTTCAGGTTGGGAATCAAGCCACGTAACTCTTCAAAATAAGTATTCATAAGATTAAAATTTTGGAACTTTCTTAATTATTAATTCATATTACCAGACTGGCTTTTTCAATCACAAGCCAAAATTTCCTGCTTGTCTTGTCCAGCAGGATCCCCCTTTATTAGTTTCGACTTTAGGGTTTAGGAACCTGGAAAAGAAATGAAAGAATTTGTTCAAAACTAAAGTAAGCTGCAACATCAGGAAACAGGCTTATTTCTAGCACAAGAAAACTTTAGAAAAATACACACATTCTGAAGGTACTCTGCAAATATCAATGAAGACGACACAAAGTAGGTAATTTTAACTACTGCCAATAGCTGTAAGCACACACAAGAGAAAGTAATGTTCCAAATACCAGCAGTTGCACAGAGTGGAAAATTAATTGCATTTCATAAGGCAAATAGTTAAGCTTGATTAAGCTCTGCTGACTGTCTAAGCAACAAGAATGTCGGAGCTATTCAGTTCACTCCTCTCCCTCCCATACCAATACGCTTAATGGCATGTTTTCAGCTGTATTACAGAAAAGGGAATAGACTGTAGGAAATGCACCCATCAGCCTTTAAGAGTCGTTTTACTTCTGGCAAGAGAAACAGTTGATAATATACTTATTTCCTCCATGTCATTTGAAATCTTTTAAAGACGTGTCGAAGAGTAAGACTTGGTGAGGAGGGCGCCTTACAAACACTAGTTAATCTTTGCAATACAGGCATTCCACACACGTACAGCAAGAGTGGTCAAGAACTGCATTAACTAGAGGCAGAAAGTGAAAAGTGACTTACATTGAAACTTTTCAAGCAACACAATGCTGCCAGTTGACATGCATCTGTCCACTGAGCCTCACTGTTCTGGGCCAGTTTTAGCAGAAATGTTCCAGCATGCACGTATAGCTGTCCTTTCATTTCAAGGAAGGTGTAAGACAGCTCCTCAGGTTCTCTCACATGCTGTTTCACAGAGTGAAGGAGATGATCAAAACTAGAAGGTAGAAAAGACTAATTTTCAGCAAAGTCCTGGTAAAAGCCATTCCATGCTTTGGAACAACGTTGTTTAACTGTGGATCAAGTAATTTGACGACTGAACTGCTACTACCACCTCAGTTGTTTAAACCAGAGTTGCACAAGAAAGCAGCAAGACAACAGCCTGAAGTTCCCAAAGCTCTGATCTTCATTTATGGAAGTGAAATCAACTGAAGTCAGTAGAAGTCAGTATGAGAGAAGACATGATGGAAAGAATGGAACATAGAACTTCACCAAGGAATTGGCTACAAACATTGTTTTGCACTACTCCAGCTGTGCCTCAGATGATATACCTTGAAGTCTGTTGGCTTAGCTGGCCCTATCAGTTTTTCCTGAAGTAGAATGCTCTTACTGAGGGTGGCATTCTGCTTCCCAGTTATGCTACAGACCTACAACTCTTCATTATTTCACTGTGGGTTGTGTTAACTTGACCAGGACAAAGCTAGTCCACAAATGTCTGTGAAATCTGAATTAGCTGCTGAAGTGTAGAACAACATTCTCTTACTGAAGAGATAGAACACAAATGACCCAGGATATCACCAAGTCTTCTCCAAGGCTTGTAGCTCAGACAAATACATAGCTTGGGCTTCAAGCCTACTAAGAAACTTTCTTTGTGCTTAGTACAAAGAAACTCCTCTCTTGTCCACAAACTGGTTACTCAGGGAAAATGATGCCTGCTAGATGTTCTGTGACACAGAAACAAATATTCTGTTCTGGATTGTTTCTGTTTGTTTTTTAAATACAGAAAAAGGTAAAACAATACCTTTCAAGTGCCTCTCTCCATTGATGAACATCTCCAGAAACAAATTTCATTTTAATAAAGCTAGGATGAGCCAGTAGATGAGCGCTCTTGATAGCTCTCCAATTCTGTGTATTAAATTCCATGTCCTGGACTAAAGAATAAAGTTCATCAGAGGATAAGGAACCACCATCTTTCTGTGAAGGCAAAGACATTACTTCTTCAGAATATGTTACAACCTAATCCAGTCTCACAGGTGAGGCATTAACATTACCCTTCAGCAGTAAAGTTCCAGGAACTCTTTGTCAGAACAGTTTTCTCCTTGATGGAGCTGCTATATCTAGCTTAGTTTTGAATTTAGAAAATAAATAAGGTTTAACTTTAGGAAGAAAATCCCCACTAAACAATTGGTTCCAGTAGGCTTTCATTTGGAGGCGTTAAATCACCTGAGCAATAGCCACCAGTGGAATGAAACTAAGAGACTATGACCAGTTTTAAGGATATGGAAGATTATGACAGGATCAAAAGATGATTAAATACCTCAAGTGTCTTCACAGTGCAGGAACACCATTCCAAGCTCATCTCCAAGGCTGTTTTCTTCTCTGCCTCCTGAATAAGGAGCACAGCATCTCTTAATTTATTATGTGAGTGGTACAATGCAACAAGTCTGATGTTAAGGTAGATGTTATCAGGTCTTGCACGGAGTTCAGCCTGAGTCATAACAAAGAGCTCATTCCATCCTCCTTCACCTTTATACTCTAGTAACTTCTCCTATTAAACATGAAGGCAACATATTAATATTTCTTTTTCCACATGAGCTTTTTCAACAACCGCATTACCTGACAGTTTTCTCACCTCCACTACAAGGACTACAAACTTGATGAAATTACTCCAATATTTTAGAAATGAGATAACAGGGAAAAAAACTTCAGAATTTGCCTCTTGTAGGTGCTAAATTAAGACTGTGAGACTATTCGATACAGAGACAGCATATCTTTTTACAGAATAGCTTGTCTAAGAAAAAACAACCCCAGAAGCTGTTGTCCACCACCCAGCTGTCTGAAGTGTAGACATGAACCAAGTGCTCTTTTGAACTAGCAATGAAAAACTAGGTTAAGGCTGTTTCCATAGACATGTGAGTGAGATGCCCTACACAGAACTTTATACAGGAAAAAAAGTCCTCAGGTAATAAATACTGGCCATTTTAATTAGGGGTTGACTTGCTGTATAAAAAGAGTAAGCACTAACTAGCCAAGTACATAAAGCATCTGTTTACTTTTCTGAACTGCAAATGGGACCAAAGCATCTTTACTTTTTTAAAAACACACCATACAGGAAGTTTTGCAGTTTGCACTCCACATCCAATTTTCTTTGCAAATGTTATAATTGGAACAAGCAACAGGAGCAGCACAGCTAAACGACTTACCCCTTCTGGAAAACAACCAGACTTCCAGACTTCCAGCATGGAAGAATCTGCGGTAGGGCTGCTTAGCCACTTAACTCCTCAGCACCATCGCGTATTTAAAATGGATTCCCCTGAAATCAGGCAGCGTTAAGCACGTAAGAGACGCCCCCTAGTGGGACTGAACGGGCAGCTCCACCTGGGAAAGCCACAAAACTCAATCAGGTTTAGCCAGAAGGCCCATGTGCAACCCCTCATAGAGCAGGATTTACAAACTCATCTTGAAAATATGTTATAAATGCATCAGATTGAAGTACATGCATCAGTGCACGAAGTGACTGCAAACAGCTATCACTGCTGCTGTACATTTCTTTGGCTTTCATGACAACTTTAAGCTCAAAATTTAATAAATAATGAGGACTTGCACAGTAGCTGCTAAAAGTAACATTCGTAACAGGAAAAGATCACTTCAATAAAAGAGTGTCAGACAAAAATGGTACTTAGTAAGAGTGAGAAACAGGCAAAATATACAACTCCAAGACAAAAGTAAACCTGGCAGTTGAACCACATTATACTTGGACAATTTAATAGCAGTAAGAGGAAAGCAGGAAGAGATCATTTTTGAGCCAAATGATACAGTGGCTGGAAATAAACACTGCAAATCTTGTGACTGTTGAAAAGCTGATAAAGTAGGTTACGGGACAATCTGACGCCATTCAAGTACTTAAACTTGCTGCCTACATTAGCAGTAAGACTTCAGAAAGGCATTGCCAAGTTATGGTGAGGTTCACAATATTTACTACACAGAGTCACGCTTTAGCATTCACTGCTGATGATATAGCTGGTACGATTACAATGATTTGGAACAACAATCCTCAAAAGGCTCTATTCCATGAAACTGTTAACTACCAGAACTAGAAGTCATTATGAGTCGATAATAACCACGGAAATAAGTAAAATAAAAATAACCTTGTAAGAGACTTTGAGATGCTCAGACAGGTTTAAAATTTAGAGTTCAAACCTTGTTTGACCCGGCTGCAAAGAGACAATACACTTGAAAAGGTGAGCTTGGAACTTAGAAGCCAAGGACAAAACATAATCCAGGTGGAGGAATACTGTGTATATGTATATTTTTAACCCAAGAAGAAAACTATCAATGATGATGATGTCACATTCAGTGCATAACAGTGAGATTATGTGATCAAAATGCAAAGAGCAGAACAGCCCACTATACAGAGAAAATTACTGAAGGCTTCCAAAATTTGCAGATTGTTCCTGCTCCTCACCAACCTCTTTTTGCAAAAATCATTAGTGGTAAAGGAAGAGCGGCCAAGTTTAGACTCAACTAATATGCACAAAACAGTAAATTAAGCTCAAAGAAGCTTGCAGAGATGGGAAAGGTCTGTTATCAATACACAGTTCTACCAAATAACAGCACTAATCAATTTGACAAGAATAGGTAATTTTGAAAGAATGGGTGAAAAAGAAATAAATAAATATAGCCTCCTAAATATAAAGCTAGCTACTCCAAAGATAAACAAACCTGATTTTTTCATTAAGAACTTAAGCTGCTGTTTTTATTATTATTATTTTTAATTCGGTGGCAAATGCCACATCTTTTTTACTGCACATCATTTCCTGAAGTAAATAGAAGCCATGTGGCACAGCAGGTATCACCAAAGCACACCTGCAACATCAGTTTGCTGTTTGGTGATTTTTTTTGTTGTCAGTATTCCACACCAGAACATCACGTGAACCAGTAGGAGTTAAAGACTTCATGTTCTGGTTCCGTTTACTGCCTCTTATGGGCATTTTGAGTATTCTGATGGGAGAGGAGAGGCGCCATCCCCGGAAGACTCAGCGCGGAGGGGAAGTGAGGTGGAGCTCCCGGCCGTCCATCCCTCCGCTCGCTGCGGAGAAGGGCACGTGCCTCCCTCGCGCTTCGGGTACTCTTCTCTCTCATCTGGTTTGATTTCGTTGGATTTAGTGAATTACCGTTCCTCCTCACATCGTTGCCGGTGTGTTCCTTTTGTTAAACCCATCTGCCGGCTCTCTGCCCTTTCGTCCCACTCCCCGTCCCGGAGCGCGGCCCGCAGCGCGCCCTGCTGTGAGCCCGGGGCCGGCCGGATCGCGCGGCACGTTGCTGGTAGCCCTTTTTTTTTTTTCGTCGCCCTTTTGTCTCTCCTTTTTATTCCGGGCCTGTTCCCCCCTTGTCACGGACTCAGATAACTCCATGACAATGGGACAGATCCAGTGTTGTGGCTTTTTTTTTCCCTTCTCCATGGTGGGCAAAGAGAAACCAGAACAAAAGCATTTCTTACCAACAGGCAAGAATTACTCTCTGAGCTAGAACAAAGCAAAGCAGGAGGCTGGTGAGGAAAGGTTTCCCCTCGTGGGCCTAAGCCAGGGCCTTCCTGGAAAAACAGCAGGTGACAGACATTCCTGGAATGGACAATCCGTACAAAAACATGGACAGGTCAGGTTTTTCAAAGATCTTAACTTGCCTTGATAATGGAGGAGAAGTCTGTTCATCCTAACATCCCACATCTTCACAGTCTTATCTGTACCAGCTGCAGCAATGTATGTACCACTGGGATGAAACTCACATTGATTTGCAAACCTGCAAATGGCAGTTAAATGCAATTGTTTATATTCAGCTTTTGCTTGAGATCGAAAAGGTCTTTTCAGGAAAGGGAACTACATCACAATACAGTGAACATTACAGAAAGGAGGAAATTGAGAATTCACACTGGTAAATTTCTCTTAGGACCAAGCTCATAAACCCAAGCAGACTGCAGGATCATACCTCAAAATAACCGTCTTCAAAGCTCTTCATTAGTGCTGTGTGTTAGGAGCTGTGGGTGTTAAGAGCCTCCTGAAATTTGATGGATCTGACCATAGAACATTTTCAAGTGTAAATGTCTGCATAATATGTGTCCTTTACTACTTCAGCAGTATTTCTAGATCAATGTATACAGAAATGAACACAGATTTTGTATTTTTCCATTATTAGTCTTAACTAATTTTAAAGATAGAACTGAATTGAATTTCTGCCTCAAATCCCATGCTGCTACTCATTCAGTGGAGTCAAGATCTACTTCCTTTCTGGACTTCTATGCAATCATTTTTCTTTTATTTTTTAACACAAAACTACAGTAAAAACCTTAATCTTTAGTGAAGAACATCTTGCATGAAATTGGGTAAAATTAATGACCACTTGAGAACCTGGGAACAGGCCCATTTCAGTACTGTAAGGACTCGTTTTGTATTTCCCGAGAAATTAACTTTTACTGCAGCTCAACATCTTGTATGAAACAAAATTTCCTGATCTGACAACTAAAAAAAAAGAAACTTTTTTGAGTAACTCTTTGTCACTCTGAGGATGCACAAAGCATCTAAAGCATTTTTGCTTTTAGTTCACTTCAACTTAGGACAAGATCAGAGCAATTCTGGATGCTCTTTTTGCATTTCATTCTCTGATGGCTGCTTTTGTGATAGGTGCTAATGTTTTCCTAAGAGGTCGAAATTATTTCCAGGGCAGGAATCTCTGGCTGCATTAACAAAAACAGATGAACATCCATCACGCATCCCCACTTCAACAATCACAACAAGACCAGTCCTTATGCCCTGGCAGGTACTTAGCCCCCCAAGCTCACAGAAGGAATGTATACATTCTCTGCTAGTTTTATCCCACAGTTTGACAGTTTTATCATCACTAGCTGATGCTATTAATCATCCATCAGGAGAGAATCTAGGAAAAGAGTTATGGCAGTAAAAAACTGTACCCAAATTAAAGGTGTCCAGGATCAAGTGGATTTGGTCAGCTGTCAAAGTAATTCTGTAAACACACACTTCATTCTTCAGGAAGCCACACTGATACTAGTTAGACTGAAAATCCAATTGTCAGAGGTTGAGGAAAAAAAGCAACCTGTAAGTCCTCAAACTATCCCTAATGCCATAAGTGCATTACATCATCTCCAGGCAAGTCTTCAGTCTGACTTAAGGTCCCCTATCCTACTTGTTTCAAATGTATCTCAAGTTGTTTCTCTGTCCTGTTTCAAAACAATTTCTACTTTTGCCACAAGTACTCACACCAATGTAATTACTTCCAAGGTAATGGCTCTTAGAGGAGAAGCTTCATCATTCTAGTGCATCAGATGAACGTATGTGAAATTTTTAGACGGGAGCTTAATGTAAGGGAAGAGAGATCAACATACACCTTCAGAGGCCAATATAAGGCAGGATCAGGACTTGAGTCTAAGTGAAGAACATCATGCATGGCGGAAAACCCATCCCTCCTGTGGACATCTATAGTATTAGGTATAGTATTAGTATATAGGACTCTACTGTGGACATCTATAGTACTACAGGTCACTGCCACCATGAAAGTATGAGGAGGGGTTTGGCCTCTTCTCCCAGGCAACAAACAGGACCTGAGGAAATGGCCACAAGTTGTGTCAGAGGAGGTTTAGATTAGACATAAGGAAAAGCTTTTTCTCTCAGAGAGTAGTCAGGTGCTGGAATGGCCACCCAGGGAAGTGGTGGAGTTGCCGTCCCTGGCAGTGTTCAAGAGGCATCTGGATGAGGAACTACGAGATACAGTTTAGTAGCTTGTGGCAGCAATGGTAATGAGAGGACAGCTGGACTAGATGATCTTGTAGGTCCTTCCCCACCTTATGATTCTATGATAGGTCCACCCATGAGGCTGTCTAGAGTAAGAAGGTTGACTCCACACCTCAAGACTGCCTCCACCATGGACAGCAAGGTGACTGATGTAAGTGACTCCCTGCTAAGAGGATCAGAAGGCCTATACGTTGGCCCTACCCTACCTCCAGAGAAGTGTGCTGCCTCCCTGGTGCCCAGGTCAGGGTTATTTCTAGGAAACTTCCTTGTCTGGTTCTCCCCTCTGATTATTATCCATTACTAATAGTTCAGGCCGGCAGCGATGGAGTTGCTGACAGAAGCCTGAGGACTTAGCAAAAAGGACTTCAGGGGACTGGGGCAGTTAGAGGACAGAGCGGGTATACAGCTTGTATTTTCCTCTATCCCTTCAGTGGCAGGAAGGGATAGTGAAAGGACTGGGAAAAATCCATCTCCAGTAGTTAAGGCTGGTGCAATTGCAGGATTTTGGCAGTTTTAGGTTTTGTTTGTTTTTTAAACCATGAGGTGGTTTACTTGGCACCTGGCCTGGTGGCTGCAGTTGAGTCTCATCTGTCTCAAAGGGGGAAACAGATTCTAGCCTGGGAGCTGGCAGTGCTCAGCAAGAGGGCTTCAAACTAGGTATGAAGGGGGAAGGTGTTAAAATGAGGCTCACAGAGGGACCTTATCATTCTCTACAACTCTCTGAAGGGAGGCTGTGGTGGGGTGGGGTCGGCCTCTTCTCTCACGTAACTAGTGATAGGACAAAGGGGAATGGCCTCAAGTTGTGCCAGGGAAGATTCAGGTTGGAATTGCTTCTTCTCCAAAAGAGAGGTCAGGCACTGGAACAGACTGGCAAGGGAGTGGATGCAGCCACCAAACCTGGAGGTGGTCAAGAAGTGTTTATTTGTTGTACTGAGGGACATGATTTAGTGGGAAACATTGGTGACAAGTGGATGGTTGCACTGGATGATCTTAGAGGTCTTTTTCAACCTCAGCGATTCTGTGATTCTATGATGATTGATAAGTGATTGGAAATGAGGATGGAAACTTAGCTTAGGGGATGGAGAGAATATTATTCTAGAAAACGTTGTGATAGATTTTTGAGAAGACACTTCAAAACCTAACAGCTCCATGGCGTAGGCTGTTTATGGTTTAATAGATCATCAAATAAAACTTACAGTAGGTATTTCATAACCAGCAGAGCATGACAAAACCTAAATAACTAAAAATGCTTTTGCAGGTTCCTGAAGGTTTAAAATTGGGGGATATTTGTTTTGTGTGTTTGTTTTTTAAGCCTCTTTTTTTATACTACCACAGATTTCAGGTCTGCTTCTCTCCTGGTTTCTGGAAACAATCCTTTAGCCTTTAATAACATCAGTCAATAAGCTCAGAAGCAAAGGGACCTCTAACACCTCTTAATACGCCCGTCCATTCACAAAAAAAAAAAAAACAACACCAATTCCACAAGAAGCTAGAGGAAAAACTGGGAGCTCCTTTTCTGCATCTCAGCCACAAAAGCTTTACTTGCAGCAAAATTAAGTTTTGAAGCAGAAGCTCTGCTCTCTCCTGTTTCTGTTCTTGCATATCACATAAAATAATGCATAACAGTAAAACAAAATAAGCTATGAAGATTTCCAATGACTACTAAGGACTTGACAAGTGTTATTGAGTTAAGGTGTGCGATTAACACTGTCTAGGCATGGGGAGGATACAGAACAGGGCTGACTCCAGTTAATAACTGTATGTATTTTGATACTGTAATGCTATAATGGTATGATAATAGCAGGGTAGCAAAATCTGTGGCTACAGCAAATGAGGATGAGTGCAAATGCAGCAGCCACAGATGCAAAAATGAAGGAAATGAGCTGCTTACCTTTGCAAGACCTCAGGTAGGCAAGGATCTCCAGCAAGAGATACCCTCACCTCCACTGCCAACCCTTAAATGAGGTCTGGGAAGGGATGGATCCTGCCTCCACCCCTTCCAGTCAGATAGGTGCATTGCTTGCACCTGAGATCTCCTGGGTTGGCCCTGCCTTCCACCAGGTGCTCAATCACTGTTTCAGGCTGTGACTGAGCATTTCCACTACAGATACGTTGGCTAAACACAGTCCTGTGAACAGCAAAAAACATGCAGCCTTGCTTTTCATTTTGATAAATGAATTTGAGAACAGGTTTCAAGACTGCTGAAAGAGTCATCAATTTTTTTGTGTATCTGTGACTCCATTTTCAGCTGACATAATATATATTATCTGCAAATTTTAAATTGGAATGTACAGGGCTGCCATTAGATAATCAACTCAAAGAGAAATCCGATTATGTCTCTTTACCAGACTTTTATAAGTTCCATCTTACCAGAGGAAGATGTCCCTGGTTTCACAATCTGCCTTGCTCATGTCATGGCTTTTTGGCAATAAATACACTTGTGAACAACTGTTTTCAAGGATGAAACAAAGGATGAGTAAAATCTCATCAAAAATCTCTGCTGAACACCTTGGGAACTCACTAAGAACTGCAACCACTTCCATTGAACCACACTGATGGATTAGTTCCACTAAAACAAGGTCAAATATCCCACTAGTGTTATGTTTCGTTTTGTTTTAAATCCTTTAATAAAAAAAAAATTAAGAGGCTTTGCAGCTTATATGCATTAACTATATAATATATTTTATATGCAGCTCAAGACAATTCTTCTTCACTCATTGCAACCCAGGCAAGCCAACAGGTTGGACAGCCATTCAAGGGAACTACGCCCTCTACTCAGAAATTGAAACCTTTATGGGAAGAGGCAAGTAAGTTACCGAAAAGGTAAGTAAATTCTAGTTAATCACATGAAAGCTCACAAAAAACAGTCAATACACAATCCAAAAATCACCTTTTAGTACTATGCCATCATTTACAACCAGTGGAGGAAAGTTACTAGTTTTAGATCAAAAAATAAAAATTAAAAACCATCTAATATTGGATGGACTACAGCAGGCACGAAAGCTTCACCCTGCTCACAGAACAGTTATCTCCATCACTATACTCCAGCTTGAGTTTAAGCATCTTGCTTTAGATCAGCAGAGAAGCAAAGCATCAGTTTGCTACAAAAGACTGACAAGGGTGGGGAAGAAAGGGTTACATTAGTGACCTTAAGCTTTGTAAGGGACTTCAATTTTATTTCCAGTGGCATTTCAAGACTGAATTCCCTTGTCTGTCTGAGCTGCTGCATAAAACTGTTCCTTCCTCAGTCCCAGACCTGGAGAACTGCTCTCAAGAGGGAAGTAAAAATCCTAGGCCAAAGTTAAACACAAAAAGAGACACAGAGGGAATACATACTTACACACTTGGAACCCATAAGCAGATTGTTTTGTCTCTGGAGCCCGCAGCTACAAGGTGGCCAGAAGGGGAAAACTGAACACACATCACTGCATCTTTGTGGCCCACAAGGCAATAGGCTCTCATCTGAGGTCTCATACTCCAGATCTTCAGGTATGAATCCATTGAGCCACTTGCTGTGTTGAAAAGAAAAAAGGCAACTTGTGTTACTTCTCCAATTAAAATGGAGCTACTTTTCATTCTCCATTTGGCAACGTAGCTTCCAACAGTTTCACGCATACTTTGACAATTCACTGATATGTTGCACACTGCATTTAATTAGAAATTCATACCCTTGCATTGGCTCGAACTGACATGTCAGGTCCCAAGATAATGCAACGGCTGCAGAGGAAAAGGCCACACAATCTGCAAAGCCAAATAAACACACACTAAGGAAATGCATAGAAGTTCTATGGAGGAAGCTTATCTCATCATTTTTTCATTGGAAAACAGAAGCAGTCTGAATATCAAGTAGCACCCTACCAATTAGGCAGAAAAGCCCTGTGAGCTATGACTTAAAGGCAACCCATACACATTTAATCCCCCTGACACCTAGCTCTTTTCTTGCAGCAAAATGTTGATCACACCCAGCTCAGGACTTACGAAAAATCCAAGCTTGCAATAAAATTAGAGCAGTGCTCATTTTGCAACAGAAGGGGTTAGTGGGACTTCATGGCAATCACAAGAAGCTTTAAGGGACTCTGGGTGGAGACATGGGTCCCTCTACCTACCCATACCCACTCAGCATTCTCATGTCCACTTCTATACTCAACAGTTAAAAGGAAAAAAAAAAAAAAAAAGAGGAAAAGAAAGCAACCACCACAAACTGCAACTTGTCTTTACACCTGGGCTTCTAAAGAAGGGGCAAAATGCATGCTCAAAAGACAAGAAGAGGCTGTAGGGACACTGCAGGAGACAAACACTTCACTTCTAGTAAGAAGAAGAATGTTCGCATCCCACCCTCCTGCCACCAAAGTCAAACGCTGTTTTTCTAAGACCTCCTTCATCAGCAAGCGCAAAAGATCTGTAAACAGGAGGCAGAATTGAGATGTGTGCACACTGCACCCACAGCAAATAAAACTGACCCTGTCTTCAAGAAATGCTCCCTTCTTTGCCTTGCTTCCCTTCCACAGCACACTGCTGGCTGTAAGGAGAGCTTCCAACCTGACGAAAGCACATCTCAAATGAAAGCTCCCAGACATCCCCATGCTGCTGAAACTCATACAAGCCATTGCCCCTCCCCATACGTAGGGAGGGAAATCTGTCCCTGACAAGAACACCAGACAACCAGTTTACAAGAATAAATTCCATTTCAGCTTTGAATTGCCCTCCTCAGGTCTCACTGCCAACTCAGCAAACTGAAAATCTCTTCATCCCCCTGAAGCCCACCATGCTGCATGAAGTCTGCAGCACAGGGCCCCCAGTTATTGGTAAAGATCAAATATATACTAGCATCAACTTAGCAAGGAGAAAAAACACTCGATGGCAAGTGTCCGATACTGTGCCAATAAAGATAGCCTCCTAAACATCTAAATAACAGAAAACTTTGTAGATTTTCCACAGGCAAGTACAGAGTGTGCACATCTTTGCCTGCCAAGAAACCCTAGGTGCCTTTCTCTTCCCACAAGCTATGTGGGACACACCTGCACTAAGTTCTTAAGATTTTTCTAGGAATAAAGATCAGTTTGACAGTAGGTCCTAATATAGCATCATAATTACAAGATTTCAGTTCATTAGCATTATGGCAAAACAACAAACAGCTTCTGCTAGAAACGTCATTTCACAGTCACTTAAACAGAAAAATAACAATCTTTTTCTGATACTGATGCTTGTTTCATACGGGGTCATTTGCAAAGCAGGTGCTGGTGCACAAGCAATGGGGCAGAAGAGTGCTGAGGTATGAGTCTGGCAGATGTGCAGGCCTTCTTTAGGGGAGGTTCAGGTTGGATATTAGGAAGAATTTCTTCTAAGAAAGAGCATTAATGCATTGGTACAGGCTGCCCAGGGAGGTGGTGGGGTCACCATCCCTGAAGGTGTTGCAGAACTGTGGAGGTGTGGCACTGAAGAACTCTGAGATCTCGTAAGAGTAAAGTACATGTGATTGACCCAACGATGCCTGAAAAAGAAACAAGCTTAGAACTCATTCCCTTTCTTACATGATCACATTTATTAAAAATACTAAGAGTACTTCTTTCAAGGTCCAGTTGGAGGAAGTAAAGGCTCACATGCTACTTCAGAATGACCAATCAAAAGCAATGTTAAGTTACATCCAGAGCATCCTTGCTGAGCAGAGATTTGCACTGACTAGATACATTTTTAGGGACAGGCAAACAATCATAGATGCAGAACACAATGAAATCTCACTCCACAATCAAAGACACAAGGAGCAGGATGACAGAAAAAGACAGCAGAAAACAATACAAACACCAGTGGTCCAAGACAGGTTTGATTTTCCTTTCCTTGCATCTTCCAGAGGTACAGTGTTGCAGGTTTTAAGACACAGAACAGGATTATTTCAAATTACAACACCTGCTACACTGTTGTATTTCTGTTTACTCATGTCTGTGTCCACAGCCCATGAGACACATTGCCTCAAAGAACCATTTCTGCCTGATTTCATTGTGAGTCAAAGCAACGTTCTCACAGACTAAACAACAGCTTCATCAAGAGCCAAAACTCCTGCTGGTTCCTGTTCCAAGAATACACAAGTTAACTAACAGGAGCTATGACACAAGCCTTGTTGTAACCACAGGCAAATGCCAAACCAGGAGAAACAGAAGATGGAAGAAGAAAAATACTTACGCAGAGCATTAAAAAAAAGAAAAAAAAAAAAGTACAGTTCTACTTTGTGCAAGGTAGCTTTAGGCAACAGCAGACATTCCTAACGCTCCAACAGGATGCTCACAACCTGTCACCCTGGTTCAAAAACAGGATGAGAGGCACTGGGCACAAACAGAAAGTTTGTGGATAGGAAGTTGCAAACGAATATGACAAAGAATTTCTTCCCTGAGAGGGTAACTCAGCACTTGAACAGGCTAGAAAGGCTGTGGACTCTTTCCCGGGAGATGCTTAAAAGCAGTATGTATAGAGTCCTGGGTAATGTGCTTTCAGGAACCCAGCAAGAGTAAGGAGATTGGACCAGACAAACTCCACAGGTCCCTTCCAACCTCAACCACTCTCCAGTTCTGCGATTCTTCCAGTCACACATAAAACACTCATCCCCAAACTCACCAATCTTTTCATTGCAAAAATGAATTCTTAATTATTTTAGAATTCAGGACCTCCATAGTTGCCCTCATATAACTTAAAAACAGAAATCCTTTTTTATCAGCAGGCCATCAAAATACAGAGATGATTTACCCAATTGTTTCTTATTGAGACTGAAGTCCACACTAGTGAGGGCATCTCTGTGGCCTCTCTAGGGACGGATCTTCCTAGACAGTCAGCTAGTGGCATGAACATTATGCAGTGCAAAACATGTATTTCCACATATACCATTAAGTTCTTGAAAGGGCAGGTTATCCATGCTGATCATCTCTCCTAGTCTTATTCGACTTGTGCAAACTACCTGTGCATTTTTTGCAATATACTTCCCACTGCTACTGGTGTGGAGAACCCACAGCTAACCCTGGAACATCAGTCACCAGGTACAGCTTTGCACTAACAGCTGCTCGTCTCAGGCCAGGGATACACAAGAGCTCACGCTTTGCATAGAAGGGACAGACTCCAGCACACCTACCAAAATAGTCAGATATAAGCAGAACTGCAGCAGAAAGGACTGACTGCTACCATTCCCCTACAGATGGTAAACACAGCACACCTCTACACCATGCTGCGTTGCAAAGGCCAAGAAAAAGCATGAAATTTGGCAAAAATTAAAAAAATAACGAAAAAAATCGCTGGAAAAAAATCACAAAAGGAAAGCCCTTCGGACTTCAAAAGAAGTTTATCAGCCTTCAGCCCCTGCTCCTACACACACAACCCCCGTTTCTCTAACCAAGCTCACGCAATAAGCACCAGCCTAATCCCTGCCCTCCCCGCCGATCGCAGGTCCCTCCCCCGCCGCAGCCTCACAGGTTCATACCGCGAGCACCCCACACCCGCAGGTGTCCCCACACACCGGAACCGGCCGCAGCCGACAGGATCCCAAGCCCAAGAGCCGCTCCCCTCACCCAGCAGCACTAAGCCCCACCGAGCCCAGCTCTCTCCCTAATCCCCCATTCCCGGCCAATCGCGTCTGGCTCTGGCTGCCCCGGCCCCACCCAACCGCAGGCCTACCCCCCGCTCTGCATCCCGGCCTCGGCAGCACTAAGCCCCCCCCCCCCCCCGCCTCCGGCCCGGCCTCAGCGACTCTACGGACCACGAACACTCGGGCCCAGCAGCGCGGAAGCCCAAACCCTCACCGCGCCGCCAGCAGCCACACCGCTCCCCCGCGCGCTGCCGTTTCTATTCGGCTCCTCCCCGCCCCCGTAACAACGGAGCTGCGCGCAGACACAGGCGCGCGGTCGAGCGCCCTCCGGCGGCAGGGAGGCCCCATCCCGCCTCTTCGCGGAAGGGTCTGCACCGCGCCCGCCGCTGCTCGTGGCTGAGCGGGGCAGCGGGATGAGGGGGTATGGCTGCCTAGGGTAGCATAAAGCGTCTGTGACTCCCGGATTGGTCTGGAGCCCCCCTGGAGCCCCACAGGCTTTAAGCAAAGTTTTCCAACATAAACGATTCCATGGCTCTTAGCTCCCAGAGCCTGCTCTTCAGGACCAGATCCTCCGTTTCAGTTACAAATAATTCTTTGACTTGCAGAATCAAACTCTATAACCCGAGGATACGTTATAAAGCAGGCAGCACTTACTCAGACAAATGTACAGACACCAGGTACAAAGGGGATAACTCCACCTAACTTGCACACCGCTCAACAGAAATGTTACATATTTGTAAGTCAAGTTCATACATATTCAACAGATTACCTTGAACCACCTACATATTCATTAATCAAGTCCCTCCCCCCTGGCGCATGCATTATATTCTCCTCTGGGTGGTCGCATCCCCATCCGGTGGTCCCTTGGGATGAAGTAAACACTCTTTCTCGTCACATCTTCTTGAACTTCAGCCTACTTTTCTCCTCGCTATCCTAATTCTTGCTGACGAGGTTCATCCCATCCTCATTATTTTGCTGACAATGAGACTGGGGCCTATTTTCTCCTAGCTCCCTCCTCCGGTTTCCTCCCTATCTTGCTGACAAGGAGTCTGGTACCTGTTTTCTTTCTTTCTTGCTGAAAAAGAGTGCTTCTGTGGAATTGAAGCAATAAGCAGAATCCAAGCAGAATCCAACCCCCCTTCTATTCTATTAAAGTAAGCAGAATCCAACCTCCCCCCTCCCCCCCTTTATCACGTTTCAGTGTCATAACGCCTATTTTAGGGTCCAAATATCCCCTTTCCAGGCTCCCAAAGCTCGCTCCTTTCCATGGCGTTTCCAATATCTCATTTCCAAACGTTTTCAGGTCTCAAGTCTCTATCTGTGATAGCAAGTCGTCTTTTGCTTGTCTGAACCCTCAGCTCTTAGTGACCAAACTCTTGCTGTCTGGGCCCTGAGACTCCATTTTGAACCAAAAGCTGTCATTACTACGCTTATACTCTCAGCTCTGGTACAGGTTGATAACGGCTCTACGGCCCAGGCTGTCATTTTCAGAGTGTAACATCTAATTTTTAAGCCCCACAGTTTCACTTTAAACTTCAAAGCCACCTTTTTAGGGTCCAAAAAGAAAAGACCCATCTTATTAAGTTCCCTAATCCCCATTCTATCAGACAAGGCCTGAAAATTAGGGCCCAGAGACTCCTTTTATGGTCCAAATACCCATTTTGACGGATAAAAGTATAATTTTGGGACCCAGCAGCCCCTGAACAGGGGAGTCCAAAGCCCCAGCTTTAAATTCTAAAGCCCCATGCTGAGGTGCAAACCATCATTTCTGGAACACAAACCCCGTTTCAGTCTTAAGATTTTTTTTCCCTCGGGTCCACAGCCTCAGTTACTGCGACTAATGCTTCCTCTTTAGGACCCAAAACAGCTGTTCAAGGAAACTTTCTCAAGGTCCAAAGTCCCAATTTTGAGATCCCTTACCCAGGCTCAACAATGTTAATTTTTTGTGGCCACTTTCTCTCGATTTGAGGATCCAGAGCCTCAGTTTTGGGTTCAAAGAATCCTTCTCAGGGTCCAAAGCTTCATTTTGGGATTCAGAGCCTCATTTTATGGTTTCCATTTTAGGCTCCAAACCATCTCCTCCAGGATAGGCTGATTCCAGCTACCAAAGAACCACCCAGAGCTCTGCAGGTTTAGTGGGACACCAACACCATATGCCTGTGTAGTCCTCCCTGCCTTGTCTCTTAGTACTGGCTAGGGGCTGCCAAGCACAGCAAGATCATTCTCCACTGTTACTTTCATGATCCCAAAGCACACAGACAGACAGCAGGCTGGAAATCATCTCTTGGCCATATCAGTTTGACTTCTCGGAGCCCTCCTTACTCCATGCAGAAATGCACTCCTGCCTCATGGCAGCTTGGACCAGCTCTCCAAGCAGTCCATCTCCTCCTCCCTCCAGTTCTGTTCAGGCCAGCAGAACTGAACAGAAGTGTTTGAGCATTGTTTGATTCAACTGCTACAGCAAGGGGACTGGGCAGCACAGTAGGTGCTGCAGCGGTGTTGCAGTGCCTGAGGGACTGGCTGCCCTGTCCCAAGTCCTCCTCTGCCGCACCACGTGTAGCTGAACCCCCAAGCTGCTTCTGGGGACCTATCACTACCCCATTGGGACACAGCCATATCACAGGTGCAGCTCTTACGCACCTACTGCCACCTCCCTGGGACAGCCCAGGAGGATGAAGCTACTTGAACCCCCACGCTCTTAACATCTGCCCTCCTCACCAGGCCTGGCCTTGCAGTGCAGGCCCACAGCATGCAATAGCTATGAATCAGCAGACTCCACATCATCCCTGTGATGGCTATGGAAGGCTGTGCTCTAGCCTGCCTGCTCCTCCTCCCAAGAAGCAGCAGCTCAAGCCTGGAGGCTGCACAAACCAGGTCAGCCCTCAGCCCAGCACAAGCCCATTGTGCCATGTTACTCACCCCTTCAGCTCATCAGCGGTGCACATTGCCAGCCTCGGCTCCCTTGTGCTAAGCCATGCTTATCAGTAGTGCATCACTTGCTCTGAGCTGTGTCCCACCATATGACTCCTCCATGCAAAGATAATTTGGGAGCACACTGCTCTTGTTCACATCACTTTCTCCTTCACATTCTCTAATTTCACATTTCTCCTGTGCTGATCCACGCCACAGATCAGCTTTCCCAAGACACCTGCAGCCAGCCCTCATCAGAGGGGGCTGCACCTTTGGCAGTTCCAATTTCCTCCTCATTTTTACTCCTGGGCTTGTAAGGATCTCATCCAATGCCCTGTCGCTGGGGAACCTGGGAAGTGGGGGCCAGAGATCCCTCTACGGCCCTGGTCCCATGGCAACAGGACAAGAGCCCCACTGCAAACACCTGCTCCATGCCTCAGGGCACTGCTGATCCCAGCAGTTCCTGTGCAGAGGCTCAGACCACAGCTGAGTAACAGGGCCACAGCAGATGAGCCCTATCCCTTTTTAAAAGTAATCTTTTTCTGTACCCAAAATTGTGTTGGTTTTTTTTGTTTGTTTTTGGTAATGTATGTAAGTGGCTTTTGTTTATTGTTTTTCTAATGCACTCTGCCTGACTGCAGGTCTGGCTGAATGTCAAGAAGGGCACAGTGTGTATCCGGGCAGGGCCAACAGGCAGGGGTGGGTGCACCACTGCAGCCCCAAGCAGCACTGAGAACATTGGAGCGGCTGTACTCTGTACTACACAGGCTTTAATGATCCAGTTCCTGTAGCTCTTGAGGTAGTGCTTGGAGGCTATGTGCTATCAGCTGCCATGGGACCAGGGGCTCCAGCTCTACATTTAAGGGGAATGATGCAGATGGAGTTCTTGGCTTCTTTTATTCTCTGCAATCGGCCCAACCTGCAGGTAAAAAGAGTGTTCCCCCATGCTTTTCCTGGTCCAGCCAGGTGCTAGGATGGAGGGTCTAAGCCATGGCAAATGGGGCACAGGAATGGTACTGGTGCTCCTGCCCTATGCCAGCCACCATGAAGTCTCCTGCTGATGAGAACTTCGGGCTGTTGACAAAGCCAATCTGGAGGAAATAGCAGAGGTGTCAGCACCAGCACACCACCCCCAGGCCTGCTCCCACCCTGGGGAGCTTGGCAAGGGCCTCCCCCCCAGCTTCAGCATCCCCCATCTGTACCAATGGGATATCACAGAGGGGCTCCAGCTTCTGAAATCCGTCACTGCACTTCCACAACTTCACACAGCCACTGTGGGAACCTAGAGCAAAGACGGCACACACCCTAGCACCAGCAAAAGCACAGGACACCAATCCTGCACTGCCAGAAGAGAACACAGTTCTCCCAGCATCAGGCACCTGTAGCCACATGGTCACTGTTGAGCAAGGCAGTCACGGCAGAAACGCAGTATGGCTGCTGCAGGTCCTGGGCAGAGGACCTGGGCAGAGCTGGCTTCTTTTTCACCAGCCCCCACAGGGCCACTGACCTGCAGGGAAAGGGCTGAAGGCACAGGAGGCACAAGGATTGGCAAGGCTGTGAACACTCCCAGCCCTGCACTCACCCATCATCAGCACCTGACACCATGTGCTCCTCACTGACGAGCTAGATGCAGCCGATGGAGCCCCTGCAAGAGCAGACAATTAACAGTAACCATGAGCATACTGTGGAATCCTGTAGGGCACAGAGCTCCAGGCACAAAGGGCTTGACAGAATCCCCACAGTACTGACAGGCTCCTGGTGATGGCGAACACATACAGAAGCTTTGCTGGAGCCACCAGAGGAAGCACACCCGCCCCTTCCTGCCCCAGACCTACTGATGCCCATAGAAAATGAGCTGTGACTCCTCAGGGATCTTCCAGAAATGCACAGTGCCATCCCATCCCCCTGAGGTCACACAGCATTCCAGACTCAGGCTGTCTATCCCTGTGATGATGTCCTGGTGCCCAAAGCTGGCAGGGGAGATGAAGAGGAGCTGCAGGGGCCATGACCCTGCATCCTCACTCTTCCTCCCTTTGCTTGGGGATATGGTGACAAATTCTCGCTCCACCGGAGTCTTACAGGGTCTCCACATAAGCATTCTCCTCCACATTCCAGACCTTGATGGAGCGGTCATGGGATGCACTGTACAGCTGGTATGTGCCCTTCTGGAAGGACAGGCCCTGTGGAAGTACAGACCAACAGAGGAAACAGTGCCCTCCCCAAGTGTCTCCGAGGGCAGTCTCAGAGCTGGGTCTCCACTGCAGGGAGGCCCCACTGGTCCCAGCTCACCAAGAGGAAGCAGCATGTACAGCTCACCAGTGGCAGGTGCCTTCCTCCCCATTTCCGCCAATGTCCTTACTCACCAACACAGCATCGCGATGACCAGTGAATGTATAAAGGCGTTTGCAGGTGGCTGCCTCCCAGATCAGAGTCAGCTTGTTCCTGTCTCCCGTAGCCTGGCAGAAAGGAGGGGATGCCTAACACTGCCCGAACAGACCCACAACTCCCACTCCATGTGTTTTGCTGGGGGGGGGAAGCTGTACAGGAACATTCCTGATGATGGATGAAGCAGGGGTTGTTTCAACCCAGCTTCACCAGCAAGATGAAGCTGGGCATAAGGAGCTCTTCTCCAGGATCCTGGAAAAGGATGCTCTTCCCCACCTGGCCTCCTCTTTCACAGGTTCATGACAGTATGGGAATAGGGCCAAGAGCTACTGGTGGCAGCATGTGGCACCATGGGACAGCACCAGCATCCAGTCACCGTACCAGGTACTTGCCGTCTGATGAGATTGCAATGCAGAGAACATGGGCTGTGTGCCCTATGGGCTGCTCCTCTGTGCCTTTCTTTCCCCCAGGCACCACATAGAGTTTCTTCCCACTCTCCACTTCCCCTGCAGGACAGGCAGCACGATCACCCACAGGAGCCTCCCTTGCCCCAGGAAGCACAGATGAGCTGTGCACAAAGCCCAGAACGATGCAACCTGCCCTGCCCAGAGGCCAATCATAGAATGGCTTGGAAGAAGTCTTAAAGACCATCTAGTGCCTACTCCCCTGCCATGGGCTGGCTGCCCCACACCAGATCAGGCTGCCCAGAGCCCCATCCAGCCTGCCTATGGGCACCTCCAAGAGACAGGCACCCACAGCTTCTCTGGGCAGCCTGTGCCAGGGCCTCACCATCCTCTGAGAAAAGAATTTCCTCTTCGCATGTAATCTGTATTTCTCTTCTTTTAGTGTAAAACCAACCCCATGCCCTATCACTATCTGCCCATGTAAAAAGTCACTCTCCCTGCTTACAGACTCCCTTTAAGTCCTGGGTGGCCACAACAGGGTCTCCCTGAAGCCTTCTCCTGGCTGAACAAACCCAGCTCTTGTGCTCCGCAGCCACTTCCATCCAAGGGTCGGGCAGAGCCACCTCCACCAGCAGCCCCGCTCCCGCCAGGTCCCCACCGCAGCAACAGGAGAAACAGAAGCACTTGCATTTGATGACGGAGCCATCCTTAGCAGCTGAAAAGATAAACTTGTCATCCGGAGAGACGGCAAGGAAGGTGACAGGATGCTGGTGCCCCCGCAGCACTCGGATGGCGTCCGGGGCCGGAGGGCACACCTAATGGGAGCGGGGCCGTGAGCGAGGCAGCGCTGGTTCGGCCCGGCCACGAGCGAGGAGCGGGGCCCGCGGGCCGTATACTCACGTCCTGGGCCGCTGCACGTCGCAGTCAGCCCTGCTACTCGAGCTGTGGGAGTACAGCGGGCTAAGAGAGGGCCCCGAGGCCGCCCCACCGCCGCGCCGCCGGCCCCCCACTCACCACGGCCGCCTTCAGGCGCTCACCGACGCGGTCCTCGCCCGGGGAAGGCCGCGGCCTCCTCCTCCTCCTCCGTCCGCTCTTCCTCTGCGATCGGTACGAAATTCAGGGCCGCCCCGTCCGCCCAGCCGCCGCCCGCGCTCACCGTGCCGCCGCAGCTACTCCAGGTACAGCTTGGCCAGGCGCAGATTCTTCTCCTGCGGCGTCTCCGCCACCTCGGCCGCCGCTTCCTCCCGCCGCCGCCCCGCAGCCGCGCTGCCGGAGTCGCGTCAGCTCCGCGCCGAGCCCCGGGAAGCCCCGGGAAGCCCCGGGAGCAGCGCTCACCTCTCCGCCTCCTCTTCGCTGGACACCTCCTCGTCGCGGCTCCGGTATTCCCCTCCATCCTCCTTATCTTCCAACACCAACACTTAAGTTCCAGCACTATCATTAAAAGACAGGTTGCCAAACTTACCTCTATCCAAGGAAGAGCAGTTGTCCAGAAACAGCGGCCAAGTGCTGAGTGAGCAAATGTTACGATTTTGGTACCTCTGAATAGGCACCCTCCTACCGAGCATGAGTCAATGAAGGAAGTTCATCTGGAGAGTGAGTGAGGAAGACCCCTGGATGAAGGAAAAGGCTGTCATGATGATAAAAGGACGCTAGATGGTAGAAGAGACCCTGGAATAGAAGACTGGAAACCTCATAAATCCCTGTCTGAGATAGGCGTGTATATATGCTAATTATCTCGCGGGTAATTGATGAGTATGTGCTATCTGTGGAAATATAGCGGGCTCTGAATCCTGTCACCATTGAAGCGCTTATGGTGGAAATATCCCCAGTGCTTCTCTGTGTCACTAAGAAAGAATACTTGACTGAACAGTAACTAAACTTGGCTACGTTTCTCAGCTTCGTTTCTTCAGTTCACTTAGGATGCACAGCAGCTGTTTATGGCATAGAGAATCATTCTCAGGGCCCAGAGTCCTAGGTTCCAGCCCAGGAACCTCGTTTCCAGGCTGTAAAAACCCTCACATTTTCAGGCTTCTGACCCATTTTTTTTATTCAGGGTCAGAGCCTCAGTTTTAGGCTGGGGGGGGGGGGGGGGGGGGGGGGGGGGAGGGGGGAAGCAAACAACAATTCTTGGGGTCCAAAGCCTCATTTCAGGCTCGATGGCCTCATATGGATGTACCAACCTTCATTTTTAGGGCACAAACTCTCTTAAAGAGATAGAAAACATAGTAACGGGGTCAAAAGGTCTTTTTGGTAGATCAGAGCCTCACTTTTAAGCTCCATGTCCTTGTTTGCAGGACTCAGAGTCTCCACTGAGGATACAAGGCCACTTTTTATTACCCTCACTTTTCAGGCTCATTGTCACGTTCCCAGGGTCCAAAGGCTGACTCTCATATCACAAAGCCTCTTCTTGGGGATCAGAAGACTGATATCCATCTTTGTAGTGCTCAAACCTCATTTTAGGGGCTAAGGCCTGATTTTTAGAGTCCAAAGCCTTGGTTTGGGGTCCAAAGAACTGTTTTTAGGGATCACAGCTTTGGATCCCTCAAAATTTGGATTTTCCTGCTGACACCTTCAGTTTTATGTTCCAGCCTGTCAGTTCTAGGGCATAATGCTCTTAAACCTTAACCTTAACACAAAAGGGTAACCCTGAATGCTAAACCAAAATTGGGATTCTTTAACCCTTCAATCCAAACCAAAATGTTAACCATGTTAATGGTTAAATGTTAACTGAAGCCTCAACCCAAATGGATGACCCTTAAACTTTAACCTTAACCCGAAACTGTAACCCTTAATCCTAACCCAAAAGAGGAATTTTTTACCCTTAACCCATAACCCAAATATGTAAGCCAGACAAACCATAACCAAAAAGGGAAAGCCTTCGCTCTCACACAAATGGGAAACACTTAAACCTGACCCCAAAGGGTAACCCTTAACTCTAAATTCAAATGGGAAACCCTTATCCCTTAACTCTATCTCAAAAGGGTAATCCTTAACCCTAGCTCAAGAGTCACTCTCAACACTTAAACAGTGCATGGCAACTCTCAACACATTTTCTGTGATCTTTAAGCACTGTTCAAACACATGCCATCCTATGAGTCTGTGATCTTAGAGGACACTTCCAACATAAGCCAGTCCCTTCTGTCATCTTCAAGGTCCCTTCCATCATCTTCAAGGTCCCTTCCAACTCAAGTCACCCTATGGTTCCGTGGTCTTTTTGGACTCTCCCAACCCAAACCATCCTATGGTTCGTTGATCTTCATACACAAGATAGTCTAGTGTCCCGTGATCTTCAAGGGCAATTTCAACAAAAGCCATTCTAATGTTCTGTGATTTTCAAGGACCCTTCCAACACAGGCATGACTGGTAAGAGGCAGGGCTGCACATACTGGAAGCTATTACTCAACAAATAATAAAAATACATGAAATAAACACTACATAGGGCTTACTGAAACAAGGTAGCCAGACAGGCTGGGTGAGAAAATGCAGGCTGTATTTTGACACAAATACACAAGCCCATTTGGTGCCTGGTTCAGCAGTTTATCTTGCCTTCCTGCACTTTGCATGGTCGTAGGGAAAATGGCAGGCTCTGATTCAGTGATGGTGTTGTATGGACACTGCATTTATGGCTTTGCATTCAAAAGTTGGAAGGGCAGTGGGATCAGCAGGTTCCCTCATGGCACTGCCACTGAGGCTGAGGAAAAGACTGAAGTTCTCAATGCCATCTCTGCTTCTGTCTTTACTAGTCAGACCAGTTATCCTCACGGTACCAGGCCCCTGAGCTGGAACACAGGGGTGGGGAGCAGATTGAACCCCCCAAAATTCAGGAGGAAACAGTTTGTGACCTGCTATTACACCTGACTGCCACAAATCCATGGGGCTGATGGCATCCACCTCTCAGGTGGCACTGAGGGAGCTGATGGAAGTGATTGCCATATCACTTTCCAGCATTTATCAGCAGTCCTGGTCAACCAGGGAGGTCCCAGACAGCTGGAGACTTGCTAATGTGATGCCCATCTACAAGAAGAGTTGGAAGGGAGATGGGGAAACTACAGGCCCATCAACCTGACCTTGGTATGGGGAAGGTCATGGAGCAGATTGTCTTGAGTGCAATCACATGACATGCATGGGACAACCCTGGGATCAGGCCCAGCTAGCGTGGGCTCACTAAAGGCAGATCCTGCCTGGCCAACCTCATCTCCTTCTATGAGTGGGTGACCCACCTGGTGGATGAGGGAAAGGCTGTTGATGTAATCTACCTTAGACCTTTAGAAATGTCTTTGGCACTGTCTCATGTAGCGTTCTCTTGGAGAAACTGCAGCCCATGTCCTGGGCAGGTACACTCTACTGCATAAAGAAGTGTCAGGAGGGCTGAGCCCAGAGCATGGTGGTGGATGGAGTCAGATCCAGCTGGCAGCTGGTCACAGTGGTGTTCTCCAAGGGTCAGTGCTGGGGCCCGTCCTGTTCAATATCTTTATTGATGACCTGGATGAGGGCATTGAGTGCACCCTCAATAGGTTTGCTGATGACACCAAGATGGAAGGAAGTGTCAATCTGTCTGGGGGTAGGACAGCCCTACAGAGGGATCTGGATGGACTGATTGCTGGGCTGAGGCAACAAGACCACATGCTGGGTTCTGCGTTTTGGCCACAGCCACCCCAGGCAATGCTACAGGCTTGGGGCACAGTAGATGGAAGATCATGTGGAAGAAACTTGGGGGTGTTGGTTGACACTTGGCTGAATGTTAGCCAACAGTGTGCCCAGGTGGCCAAGAAGGCCAGTGGCATCCTGATTGTGTCAGAAACAGTATTGTCAGTAGGAGCAGGGAGGTGGTCATCCTTCCGTACTGAGTGCTGATGAGGCCACACCTTGAGTACTGTGCACAGTGTTGGGTCCCTAACTACAGGAAAGACGCTGAGAACCTGGAGCGTGTCCAGAGAAAGGCAGCAAAGGTGCGGTCTGGAGCACAGGTCTTACGAGGAGCGGCTGAGGGAGCTGGGATAGTTCAGTCTGGAGAAGTGGAGGCTGAGGGGAGACCTCATTGCTCTCTACCACAACCAGAAGGGAGTTTTGTAGTGGGAATAGTAGAATTACCAACATTCAGAAAGACCTCCAAGATCATCTAGGAGAATAAATTTTTCCTAATATCCAACCTGAACCTCCTCTGGTGCAACTCGAGGCCATTCCCTCTAGTCCTATTGCTAGTTAGGTGGGAAGAGAGGCTGACCACCTTGCCACAGCCTCCTCTCGGGGAGCTGTAGGGAACAATAAGGCCTGAAGTTGTGCCAGAGGAGGTTCGGGTTGGATATTAGGAAAAATCTCTTCTCAGAAAGAGTGGAAATGCATTGGAATGGGCTGCTGAGGGAAGTGGTGCTGTCACCGTCCCTGGAGGTGTTTAAGGAAATGGAATATGTAGTACTGAGAGACATGGGTTAGTGGGAAATATTGCAGGTAGTTGGATGGTTGTACTGGATACTCTGGATGCTTCTTACAAAAGTCCTGGCTATCTTAGCAGTGATGCAGAGTTCTTAGTCAAGGGGATGCTGAGGAGCTGGAGGGGTTCCATGGGAGCAAACAAGCCGTAACACAGCTAAGAACTGCTCACAACTGACAATGGGGAAGGAATGGGATTTCTTGCTCTAGGCTGCTGCAGCCCGTCTTTGTGCTCCCACACACTTATCCCCTTTGTGCCCTACTCAGGTATGTCCTCTTACACAGCAGCGTAAAGCGAGATATAGGACGCTGCAATCAAGCTGCAGTCAGAGCGCAAGAATTAGAGGGCTGAGCAATCACCAACTGCATGAAATTTAACAAGAGCAAGTGATAGATTCTGCACCTAGGACAGGAGAACCATGGATATATGTACAGACTGGGGGAGAAGTGGATGGAGAAGAGCTCTGTGGAAGGGGGCATGCTGTCCCAAAGCAGAGAAGGAAGAGGGCTTCCTGGGACAAAACCCAGAAGGAGGAGGGCTCCATGGGCAAAAACACAGAAGGAAGGGGACTTGCTAGGCCCCAAGCAAGAAGGAAGGGACCTTGCTGTATATAAACACAGAAGGAACATAGGATGGTGGGATGAAACCCAGAAGGAAGGGGGCCTCCAAGGCTGAAACCCAGGAGGAAGGCATTCTGGGTTGAAAGCCAAAACAGAGGAGTCTTGATGGGCCAAAAAGCAGAAGGAAGGGGTCTTGGTGGAAAAACTACAGAAGGATGGGGGCTAACTGTGCTGAAAGCCAGAAGGAAGGGGGCTTGCTGGACCAAAACCCAGGAGGAGGAGAGCATGCTGGGCATAAACCCAGAAGGATGGGGGCTTTCTAAGCGCAAAGCCAGAAGGAATGGGGCTTGATATGCAGAAACCCATATGGATGAGGGCTTGCTGGGCCCCATGCCAGATGGAAGTGGGCTTGCTGGTGCAAAATGCAGAAGGAAGGGTGCTTGGTGGGCCAAAACCCAGAAGGAAGGGAGCCTTATGAGTTGAAAATAAGAAGGAATGGGGCTGTCTCATCCAAAACACTGCATTTCCGATCAGAAAGCCCCATTCCCTCTTACTTTCGACAATGAAGGGGTATTACTGGGCCCAGAAAGCCCCCTTCAGTTTGTTTATGAGGAAAGCAAGCACCCTTCCTTCTGCGTTTCAGACCAGAAAGCCCCATTCGTTCTTACTCTCTGCCCATCAAGCCCCCTTCTTTCTGGGTAAGAGCCCAGCAAGCCACATTGCATTTGGGTTAATGCCCAGCAAGCCCTCAACCTTCTGGGTTTTGGTCCACTATGCCCCCTTCCTTCTGGGTTTTGGCCCAGCAAGCACCATTCAATTTGCATTTCTGCCCAGAAAGCCTCCTTACTTCTGGTTTATGCCCCAGCACTGCCCTCTTCCTTCTGGGTTTTGGCCCAGCAAATCCCTACTCCTGTGTTTAAGCCCAGCAAACCCCCTTCTTTCTTGGTTTGTGCATAGCAAGGCTCAGTCTTTCTGCATCTCACCACATCGAGCACACCTTCCTTCTGCATTTCGGCACAGCAGGGACCCTTCCTTCTGCATTTAGACCCAGAAGGCCCCCATCCTATGCTCATGTGTTAGTTCAGGCTGTGGCCTTGGAATTCCACTACATTTCCCCAGTGGAAGGTTGCTCCAATTCACACTGTTCTCTCAGGAGCTATCTTTGGAGTCTTTGGAGCTCTTGGGAGCTATCACTGAAGTAATAACCATGGATATTGCCATCAAGGACATAACTTAAAAGAAGTGCAAAACAGAGCCAGGGAGTGAACTAGCAATTAGGCAGCTTGGACAATTACAGGTCCGGTGCTGAAGCTCACTTCCTCGCCTGTCAGTACTATAAATATTTCACATAGATGTACATGCTTTGAGGCTAATTTTATTACAAGAAGGACGTTGAGCCCCTGGAGTGCGTCCAGAGAAGAACAATGAAGGTGTGAGGGGTCTGGAGCATGGGTCTTATGGGGAGCAGCTGAAGAAAGTGGGGTTGCTCAGTCTGGAGAAGAGGAGGCTCAGAGGAGACCTCATTGCTCTCCTCAATGACCTGAAAGGAGGTTGTGGCGAGGTGGGGGTTGGCCTCTTCTCCCCGAGATAGGATGAGAAAGAATGGCCTCAAACTGCACCACGTGAGGTTCAGGTTGGCTATTATTAAAAACACATCGTCAGAAGGAGTGGTGAAGTGCTGGCACAGGCTGCCCAGGAAGGAGATGCAGTCACTGTTCCTGGAGGTGTTCGACAACTGTGCAGATGTGGCACTGTCACATCCCACCCATAAGAGCAGGGAAGAGGTGACCAGATTCACGAATACTCCCAGTTAGATTAAGGTAGAACAATACACAGAGGCCCATACACCGTCATCAATTTTAATGAAAATCCATGCAGTACAATTATCCCATAATGCTGGCACTCTGACGGAGCACTTCAGAAAGCCCACTGGAGCTCAAGAACAAAAGGAAAGTTTATGGTCTCTGGAAGAGTGGGCAAGCTACTGATGATGATTACAGGTATGTAGTGAAGCTGTGCAGGGAGAAAATTAGAAAAGCCAAAGTCCAGCTAGAACCGAGCTCGGCCACTAAGGTAAAGGATAACAATAAGTATTTCTATAAATACATTAACAGCAAGAGGGGGGCTAGGGAGAATCTCCATCCCTTGTTCAAATGCCGAAGGCAACTTGGTGACCAAGGATCAGGATAAGGCTGAGGTACTTAATGCCTTCTATGCCTCAGTCTTTAATAGCAAGACTTGTTACTCCCTGGGAACACAGCCCGCTGCACTGGTAGATAGGGATGGGGAACAGAATAAGCCCTGCATGATCCGTGATGAGATGGGTTTGGACCTGCTCTGAAAGCTGGACGCTCACAAGTCCATGGGGCTGATGGATCGCACCCTGGAGTGCTGAGGGAGTTGGTGGATGTGGCTGCCAAGCCGCTCTCCATCATCCTTCGGCAGTCCTGGCTAACCGGGGATGTCCCGGCAGACTGGAGGCTGGCAGATGTGACGCCCATCTTCAAAAAGGGCTGGAAAGATGATCCCGGTAGCTACAGACCTCACCTTGGTGCCAGGAAAGGTTATGGAACAGATAATCTCGGGAGCCATCATGGACCAGTTAAAGGTCAATGAGGGGTTCACGCCCAGTCAGCATGGGTTTACGAATGGTAGATCCTGTCTGACAAACCTGATTTCAGTCTATGACAAGGTGACCCGCTTAGTGGATGAAGGTAAGGCTGTTGATGTGGTCTACCTGGACTTCAGTAAGGCCTTTGACACTGTACCCCACAGCACTCTCGTGGAGAAGCTGGCTGCCCACGGTTTGGATGGGCGTACGCTCCGCTGGGTGAAACACTGGCTGAATGGCCAGGCCCACAGAGTTGTGCTCAATGGAGTTAAATCCAGTTGGCAGCCAGACACGAGCGGTGTCCCCCAGGGCTCGGTACTGGGGCCGCTTCTATTCAACATCTTTATTAACGGTCTTGATGAGGGGATTGAGCGCACCCTCCGTAAGTTTGCAGAGGGCACCAAGGTGGGAGGGAGTGTTGATCTGCCTGAGGGGAGAAAGGCACTACAGAGGAACCTGGATAGAGTGGGTCGATGGGCCAAGGTTAACTGTATGAGTTTCAATGGGGCCAAGTGTCGGGTCCTGCATTTTGGTCACAATAATCCCAGGCAACCCTACAGGCCTGGGGAGGAGTGGCTGGAAAGCTGCCTGACGGAAAGGGACCTTGGTGTCCGGATGGACAGGTGGCTGAATATGAGCCAGCGGTGTGCCCAGATGGCCAAGGCGGCCGATGGCATCCTGGCTTGAATCAGGAGTGGTGTGGTGAGCAGGACGAGGGAAGTCATCCTGCCCCTGTACTCGGCATTGGCGAGGCCTCACCTCAAGCACAGTGTTCAGTTTTGGGCACAGAAAGGACATGGAGGTGCTGAAGCAGGTTTAAAGAAGGGCAACAAGGCTGGGGAAGGGCTTGGAGAATATGCCCTATGAGGAGTGACTGAAGGAACTGGGGCTGTTTTGTCTGGGGAAAAGGAGGCTGAGGGGAGTCCTTATTGCTCTCTGCTAGTACCTGAAAGGTGATTGCAGCAGAGTGGGGCTGGTCTCTTCTTGCTGCTGACAGGTGACAGGACGAGGGAAATGGCCTCAAGCTGCACCAGGGTAAGTTTAGGTTGGATATTGGAAAACACTTCTTTACAGAAGTTGTTGCGATGGGCTGCCCAGGGAGGTGGTTGAGTCACCATCCCTGAGTGTGTTTAACAACTGTCTGGATGTGGTGCTCAGGGACATGATCTGGCAGAGGGCTGTTAGTTCGGGTAGTATGGTTGGACTCATTGGTCTTTGAGGTCTTTTCCAACCTGAGCGATGCTACGACGCTACGATTCCCGCCGCCCGACCCCGCCACGACGACAACGAACTGCGCGCCGGTCGCTCCCAGCGCGCACGCGCACGTTCGGCGCGCGCGTGGGTACCGCCCCACCCCGGGCTGTGACGTCGCGTGTGGTCGCGATCGGCGTCGGCGGGCGTTGCGCCGCGTGCGGAGCGGGAGGTCGCGTTACGCACGAGTGCGGGCTTTTCGCCTCTTCCTCTTTCTCCCGGCGAGGTCGCTGACGACGAGTGGCGGCCGGACGGCCGGGCTCGTCGCCATGCTGCGGCGCACGAAGGCCGAGGTGGAGAGATACGTCGCCTCCGTACAGGCCGCCGCCTCCTCTCCTCGAGAGGTGAGTGCTGCGGGCCGGGCCGGCACCTCCAGCGGCGCTCCCGCGGCCTCCCACGGGCCGCGGTGGGGTCCGCTCCCCGCCCGCCCCGTCCCTCCGCTCCTCCCGCGGGTGCCGGGCCTGGGGGGCGGCCGCGGGCTTTGCCGGTGCCCGGGATGGCCGGCGGGGGCCGGCGGGCCTGGTGTGCGGGAAAGGCGCGGGGCTGCCCGGCCGGGCGGCGCTTTGCAGCCTTATTCCTCGGGTACGGGGGAGGGGGGTCGTGGTGTTCCCGCTCCCGGGAGCGCTGGTGAGTCAGAGCTTACTGAGGGGCTCGTGGAGTCGGGTGGGTGGGGAGTCGAAGCCGAGGGAGGGCGGGCGGGCGGGCGGGCGCAGAGTTGTCTCCTTGGAAACGCGGTTGGCCACGTCTGCGTGCCTCCTAAAACTGGTGAGCCCTCGGTAGCTTTCGAAGGAGCCCAGCAGCGCAGCGACGTAGGGATCCCTCCTGTTCTGTGGGGATAGGTCCCGAGTTTTCAGCCTTCCCTCTGTTGAGGAACCGGGGAATGGCAAGCGTGTTGTTCTGCTTTGGGTTTTCTTTGGTGCGTTGTGTGGCTGTTATTCCCGCCTGTGCGACAGCACTGTGACACGTCAGTAGGAAGAGAGAGAGAGGTGGGGGGAAACAGCTTTGCTGCTGTGCGCTGGTAAGTGGGCAGCCAGCTGAGGCCCTGATCTCTGGGAAATGGTGTGCGGGTTACGGTGAGCTGACTGATGCGGTTCAGAGGAGCAGTTTTGTCTGGAAAGGTCCTGCTGTGCCGCTCTGAATTGGTTTCATTGCAGATGTGAAATGTTCAGCAGCGTGTTGCACAGTGTGAATGCATGCCGTGATGCAGCAGGGCCTTGATGTGAGCGTAAGGCCTGCGTGCATCCTCATTTTGACCTTCTCCAGCGGCAATAGAGTTGTCCTGTCACTTTGTTCAGTTGCCTTTGATGCTGTTTAGGTTGCGCAGTGTTGAAGGTATCGCTGCCAACTTCTGAGATAGTCTTTGTCAGTGTTGGCATTCCTGTGGGGCTCAACGAAAAGACACTCCGTCTCCTTTTGTGGTGTCCGAGGCCAACTGCTGCGGGCTTAGTTTCATCTTTTCGGTGATGCTTATAACTGGCTGTAGAGCGCAGTCAGTGGTGGAAATAGTTACTGCTTTTCCTGTTGGGTTGGTTTTGGAGAGGAGGGTTGTACAAGGCTGCAAGCCTTTATTTGGAAGTGTCTTTTCAACCCGGTTTACAAGGAGGCAGGGCTGTGGCGTTTGTTTTCTTCTGCAACACAGATAGATTGCAAGGAAAAAAGATGTATGTAGCTGATCCCATTCTTCTTCTCTCTTTAGTGAGAAGTGTTTATGAAATGTGTCAAGTGCAAAGACTTGCTTGCTTTGCCAGTGACCTCAGTTTTGTTTTGGTAGCCTTTGCCACAATCCAGTATCTTTCAGAAACAAAGCCCTGAATACAAGGAGCGAACTGGAGCTGATAACTAGGAAGAGATTTTTAGAGGTATTGTGGATCCCTGAAAAGAGGGGTCTCCCTATTCAGTTACTTCAGAAGTGCTGCATATCTAAAATGTACCTGTCGTGTTTTCTTTCCTTCAGAGATCGTTGAAAGGATTCTTTTTTGCGAAGCTGTATTTTGGGATAAAAGAATATGAGCTTGCTCAAAGGTAACAAATGTTATGTCTGTTGTTCTGTTCTTTAACGTGTAGTAGAAAAGCTGAAGGAAGTAGAGTGCAGAAATCAAGGCCATTGTCGTGCTGTTTTAAGGTAGCAGTAAATGGGAGAATTTGGTGCCATTTAAATCTTCCTGAAACAGCAACTTGCAGGATGGGTCGTCATATGGTGCTGTAAAAACCCATCTGGCTGAAATGTCTCTTATGCCACTGTATTACACCCTTCTTACAGTTTCTGTGAAGTACTGCTTTATTTACTAAAGGCCAGTACTTGCAGGCAAATATGCAGCATCTGTACATGTAGAAGTAATGTTGTTCCTTACTTGAAGGTCTAGAACTAAATATGGCTAGATGTCCTGCATGACAGACGAGTTTCCCACATTAGCTGCGGGGTGTGGGGGGACTTGTATTTCTGGGGAATACTGATCGTTCTGTTTTTTTTTTTTTTTTTTTTTTTTTTTTGCTGTTTTTATTGACTCTGTAGGCATCTATCTATTTATCTCCATGTCCGAGAGAGAGATCCCAAAGCTCACAGGTTTCTGGGACAGATCTATGAAGCTCAGGATAACGTAGAAAAAGCTTGTGGGTGTTACAAGGTAAGCACTTCACTCACCTCTCTGTTGTTCTGCTTTATTCCTTTGCAAATGGACTTGATCTTTGTGCTGCCTGCTCTGATGTTCTTCTTCCACTTCCCTTTTGTACAATCAACAAACCGACAAGTAATGGTGTGGCATGGTTAGGCTGGTATTTTACAGGTTGTATAACTAGACAGATTATCGCAGTGGAAGGAGATGCTGAAGAATAAATGAAATGCTTACCCATGTCCTGGGCTCGCAGTACAAAACTCCAATGGGAGCGATCTCCAGGAAGAGATCCTTCCCCAGTGGCAGTCAGCCCTTTAGTGGGGTCTAGGAGAGGTGCAGCCAGGCTCCAGCCCTTCTGGCCATGCCGCTGAGTTGCCTTCACCTGTGCTCCCATGGCTGACTCAGTGCTTGCCTCAGGTGATCAGTCAGAGGTTCAGGCTGTGACTCAGCAGCTACCATACGCTTTTGGACTAAGAATCTGTCACCCTGTAGAATTCTGTAGGAGGGATTATGGTGACAGCAGTAATCCAGCTGCTACTGAAAGACTGGACTGAGAGTGTTTTTTCAGTTGCACTGTTTGTTTTTTGTTAGTGGTGGGCTTCTTGTTTGTTTGTTTCCTCCGAGGCAGAGGGAACGGGGCAAATACAGTTCTGATTAGGCAAGCGTGTAAACGTGAAATTCACAGTCAGTGTTTCGTTATTCAGGCTTTGGGGAGGGAGAGGGTATGCACCAGAGTCTTGTTGCCGGCACAGTGGAGCGCTGTCGGTCTTTGTGACTTAATTCTGTTTCTCAGAAGTCTCCATATGAGGTTAGACTGAAGATACTCCTAGTCCAGCTGTCTGAGTAGAGCAGCGTCTTGTGGCAGAGGAGCTGGTTTTGGCATTATTTCTCATACAGTCTTCTGAATTCCAGCAGTTGTCTGGGTGTTAGAAACCAACGGTGGCCTTTCAAAAGGGAGGCTTTTCTTAAAGTAGTGAGAAAGTACTTACTGATGGTTCTCGTTTGACTTGCTGGGTCTGTTTAGTGTGGGATATGTTTTCTTCCTTGTTCTATATGGACTGCAAGATCGAGTTACTAATAAGCTTTTTTTCTCGTGTGTGTGCATGGGGAAAACTAGCGTTCTGTGGAGCTGAATCCAATGCAGAAAGATCTGGTACTGAAGATTGCAGAGTTACTGAGCAATCACAACATCACTGATGAAAGAGCCAAGTACTGGGTTGAGAAAGCTGCCAGGCTCTTCCCTGGGAATCCTGCTGCTTACAGACTGAAGGTAAATTCCAACTTCTAATCTCTGTTCTATGCCTAGGAGAAAGGAACTTTGGTTTCTTTAAGTGATGGGAAAACCATGTTAATAACAGTATCCAAGAGGTCGAGATTAGACAGGTGAAGTATTGCCTCTGTGATGTGACTGCACTGCTTGCTAGGTTTTTTTTATTTGAGTTAAAAACTGTAGAATGTAGGAGATGCTGTTATTCCCAAATACTGGATAAATGCTTTCAGTCGTACAATCTCACTTTTGTACAGGCGTTAGTTTTCTGTAGCACAACAGCAATGAAATTGAAGTCTTGAGAGGCTTGTGCTTTGGGTTTTTTTGTGTGGCGTTTGGTTGGTGTTTTGGTGTGGTTATTTATTTATTTGTTTGTTTATTTAGACAAACTGTTCTGTATCAAGGTCTACCGTCTTTGAACCAAATGGCTTGACAGTCTTAACTTATTGCCTACAAGATGCGAACTCTGAAGTTTTTTTTTTGTTTTTTCTCTTCTAAAATACTTGTCAAGTTCTCTGTAGCACCTAGCAGCTTTTCAGTGTAGTTTGGGTAACAGTCTGTAGTGGCAGTGAGAAAAGAGTCAGGTAATGTGGTTGCTGTAAAGTCTCTCATGGAGGATGAAATTTTAACGTGTTGCCTTCATATTTGATAGGAGCAGTTACTGGAGCGTAAAGGTGAAGCTGGATGGAATCAGCTCTTGGATATGATTCGAACAGAACTCTGTGCGAAACCAGACGATCTCTACCTTAACATCAGACTGGTTGCTCTCTACCGTTCAAATAATAAATTAAGAGACGCTGTGCTTCATTGTCAGGAGGTGGAGAAGAAAATACCTGTAGACTCAAGCTTGGAATGGTGTTCATGTGTCATAAGGACATTTGAGGTATTTAATCATATTTTGATTCTGTCATAATCTCCCACGTCCTTGAAACTGGTGTTATTCTCTTAGTATTGTTACGAAGGCAGCTTATTCTCAAGTGGCTTAACTCCTTCAACTGTAATGTCTGCTGAAACCAATTATTTACTTGGGATTTTCTTAAACCTTTTGGAGTCGTCTAGTTTCTAGCTGAAGTACTAAGTTAGATATAGCAGCTCTGTCAGGGAGGGAATTGCTCAGGCGAACAGTTCCTGGAACTTTGCTGCTGAAGAGTATGTTAATATCTCACCTGGGAAACTGAATTATGTAGCAGCATGTTCTGGAGAAGCTCCTGCCTTCGTAGAAGGATGGTGGTTCCTTATTCTCTGATGAACTTTATTCTTCAGGAGTACCTTGAATCAGTACAAGACTTGGAGTCTGATAGAAATAATTGGAGAGCTATCAAGAAAGATCATCTGCTGGCCTATTCTAGCTTGGTGAAAATGACACTTGCTTCTAGAGATGTTCAAGAAAGCAGAGGGGCACTTGAAAGGTATTGTTTTAACTTTTCTGTTTAAAAAAAAAAAGGAAAAAAAAAAGAAATGGAATATTTTTTCTGGGTTATGGAACTTGTAGCAGGCATCATTTTCAGTGAGTAGCCATTTTGTGGATGGGGGAGGAGTTCCTCTGTACTAACGGCAAAGAAGAAGTCTTACTAGGCTCGATCCCCAAGCTGTGTGTCTGTCTGAGCTACAAGCCTCAGAGAAGACTCGGTGGTACTCTGTACCAGTTACCTTCTTTCACTTCAGCATGAGAATGTAGTTCTCGACTTCAGGCAGTTTACATTTCACAGACACTTGTGGGTCAGGTTTGTCCTGGTCAAGTTAATACAACACATACTGAAATAACTAAGAATTTTAGGCGTCTAGTATAAATAGGTGATAGGAAGCCACCTGCATTCTCCTTGGGGGAAGACTGATAGGACCAGCTAATCCAGCTGACTTCAAGGTGTGTTGCCTGTGCCACAGCTGGAGTAATACAAAACAATGTTTGTAGCCATGTAATTGAAGATTTGTGTTCCTTTATTTCCATTGCTTTCTCTTTCATACTGAGTTCTGTTGATTTCACTTCAGTAAACAGAGTTCAGAGCTCTGGGAGCTCGAGGCTGCTCTCTTGTGCAACTCAGGTTTAAGCAACAGAGATGGCAGTAGCAGTTGAATGATGAAGTTACTTAATTCACAGCTAAATAACGTTGACCTGAAGCACGTGATAGCTTTTACCAGGACTTTGTTGAAAACTAATCTTTTCTACATTCTAGTTTTGATCGTGTGCTTCACTCTGTGAAACTGTGTGTGAATGGACCTGACGAGCTGTCTCGTGCCTTCCTTGAAATGAAAGGACACTTCTACATGCATGCTGGCACTTTCCTGCTGAAAATGGCCCAGAACAGTGAGGCACAATGGAGAGATGCATGTGAACTTGCAGCCTTGTGTTATTTGAAAAGTTTCCATGTAAGTCACCGTTGAGTTTGTGCCTGTAGTTGTTGCAGTTCTTGAACACTCTCACTGTACACACACTGAACACCTGTTCTCCAGAAATGAACTCGTGTTTCTATGGCTGTCTCCTCACCAAACCTTACTCTTTCTCTATTCAAGAGATTTCAACTGGTGTGAAGAAAATATATCATCAACTGTGTTTCACTTGTCAGAAGTAAAATGACTCTTAAAGGCTAATGAGTGGATTTCCTAAAGGCTATTCCCTTTCCTGCAATGCAGCTAAAATAACTAATATTAAGGTGGTTGGTATGGGAGGGAGGGGAATGATCTGAGTAGCTCTCACATACTTATTGCAGAAACAGCAGAGCTTGCTCAAGCTTAATTCTTTGCTTTATGAAAGAAAGTCACGTTTTCCTTTTTGCACAACTGCTTGCCTTGAAAACATCACTTTATCTCGTGTTATCTTAAAGCTATTTGCAATTGTTCAATTACTCACCTCGTGTCCCTTTCAGGAAAGAAGCAAGCTTGTTTCCTAACTTTACAGACTAAATTAATTGATTTGCTTTTTGTTGTGAAGAAGCTGTAACGATTCTTTTCTTTCTTCACCAGATTCCTAAACCAAAGTCAAAACTAGTAAAAGGAGATGGTACTGGACAAGATCTATTGGAAATGTTGGCCTGTGACCGAAAAAGCCAGTCTGGTAATAAAAACCAATAGTTAGAAATGTTCCGTCGTTCCGTTTTAATCTTCCCTGAGCAGTCTTTTCTGTATTTTGGCTGCATATGAAATGCAAAACAGCAGTTTGACCCTGACATGTAATGGGCGTTTTCTTTTTCTTTCCAGGACATTAAGATAGAATTTAACTTTTAGTGTCTCCTAGTCTGCTGGTTTCTGCCTACTAACATCCTATTTGTAAGCATTGCTAGTCCCAAGCGTAAAAGAAAATACTGCTCTTTTCCTGTCGTTTTTGTTCTCTTCTTTGTTCCAACAAGTTTGCTGCCTTTTTTTTTTTTTTTTTTTAAACTGAGGCAGTCCTTTTCAGTCTTCACTATCCTACGGGCTGTAGGTGAAAACAAAGAAACATTCATCCTGAGTAGATGAGACTGACAGCTACTGATAATTGAAGACAATTGCAGTGCCCTTCTAGTAAAAATACATAGTACTCCTGGAGAACTGGATTTAAAAATGCCTTGGGACTGCTGTCAGCCCATATGCTAAAACACTGACTTAATTATAGGGAGAGTGCAGCTCAAAAATTTGTAAATATCATAAGGGGAAATCTTGATTCCCAGCCTAAAGTAGCAAGAACAACCCACTGCATCGAATTTTGTTGTCCTTGATTAAGTTGAGTGTCCTTATGTGACGTTCCATTTTTCTAGGTCATATGTTGCTGAACTTAAGCCACAGCAAGGAGGACTTCTTGAAGAATATTGTGGAAAATTTTGCAAACAAAAGTGGTTTATTTACACTGTTTGAAAGCCTCTTTGGGAGTGGAGCTTCTAAAGAGAGATCTTTCCTCAGCACGGATGATATAGGAGATGTCAGTACACAGGCACCAGTGCAAGAGGAACTGAGTGAATATGATATTGGTAAGAGATGTTACTTAAACTCAACGTGACCGTGACTCTGTATTAGAGGTTCTTGTACAAATGCTTCATTTGCAACAAAAGACAAGTGTCTGTAATAGCTGCTCATTGTTACCCTAATCAGAGAGTGATTAGCAAGAAGTTTCACTTTCAACGGTAGCTGAGAGGCAGTATCATCATGCCAGGTTCTGAAGGATTTCTCGCATGCTTCCTGCTTCCACGCTGTTGTCTTCTGGTCTGTTCCGATTCACTTCCAGTTGAAGCTGCCTTTTTAGCTGTTTGTGTTTGTATGCTAGTAAGTGCTAATAGGAAGGCACGTACTTATTTATGTGTAATCTGTGAGTACAGGTTACAGGCATTTAAAAAATGAAACAATTCCAGGATGAGTTGTGAACTCATGATATCTTTCCATTTTTAAGCTTAACTTGATGATGAAGGCTGGCTTTGAGTGTGAGTGTAACAAGAGTAGAATACTAGTAGTCTTCTGCTTAGCTGTTAGTGGTCAAAAACATGTAGACTATTCAATCTAAAACAGCCAATCAGTGCAAAGCAATAAGGCTTACGGCCCTTTCTCTTTTTAAATATAACTGTATTTTATATGTAAAATGCAAGTTTATATATGTGTGTGTGTGTGTGTATATATATATAAAATATATAAAATAAAAATTTTACATATAAAATAAAAGTTTCAGAGAGCCTCTCTGTATAATTTTGTTCGTAATGTTTTAAAATACATAATACAAAATATAAAAAACTGGTTTGTGCTTATTGCTCATAGGCTAAAGATTTTCTCTGTTATAGTATGATGTTATCTGCATTTTTTTGCTTGGATAAAAAAGGGAAAGTATTAATATACTTTGGTTGTGCACTTACATGAAATAGATCTTGCTTCTTCAGAAGTTATTTGTATAATATAAACAGGTGCAGAAAAGACCTGAAGAATGCTACATCTTACTCTTGGTTCCAGCTTGTTAGATGGAGGCAAACAGGTGGGAAGAGGTTGCTGGGGAAGTCCTTTGATGGGAGAGATATTCAGAGCTCCTTACTTCTCTTGTCCTGAAAGCCAGCTTTGATCAAATACAGGTCTTCCTAACTAGGATGCGGATCCTAGCATCTTACAACCTTTGTTTTTGCATAGGTGCTGTTCGAATGCACAGTGGGAGTCTCCAGCACCTTGTATGGCTTGGCTTGCAGTGGAATTCTATGTCAGTGTTATTCCCACTGCGTAAATTATTAGAGCGACTTTTCCACCTGCCCCAGGAGACATCAAAACTTGAAACAGATGCTCCCGACTCCATTTGCTTGTTGGACCTTGAAGTAAGTAAACTTTCCAAGTTTGTGAATGCATTTAAATGCAGTTTTTTTGGTACCTAACACCTTCTGTTTATTTATCTTTACAAAACCAGGTTTTTTTACTTGGGATGGTGTTCACTGGCAACTTAGAATTGCAGGAGAAGTTGAATACTCGCTGTGGCACGCATCAGCCTCCTTTCTTACCATTGCTGCTGTGCAAACAGTACTGTACTGAGAAGCAAAGATCCTGGTGGGATGCTGTTTGTACTCTTATGCAGAAAAAAACAATGTAAGGCTTCTTCAGTTTGGAAATCTTTGAACCAAACTTCTAGATGGCTGCTGAATTGATTCCCATAGGTTGTGTAAAGCCAGTTCCTTTTGCTTGACGTACTTTGAACATTAAAGGTTTGTTGCTGTAGGGGCGTGAGATGCTGAAGAACTTTCTAAAACCGGGCTTTTCTGATACTGTATTTCTAAAGAAGAGCTAGCTTAGGATTAAACTGCTTGTTCTATTCATCAAATAAATGACATGTGAACACTGTGAAAAAGGTGGTGAAAAAGAAGGTATGCTAATTGAGGAATGTTTCTTCTGATATTCAGACCGGACTCAGTAACAAAACTGCGGCTTCTTGTTCAGCATGGATTAAGTACTCTGCGAGCCCTGGAGAAACACGGCCTTCAGCCTGCCTTAATTATACACTGGGCAAGAAGCCTGCAAAAAACAGTAAGTTAAGATTGTTTGTAAATAAGTACCGTCTGTTTTTCTCTAATTTTGCAAACTTAAGGGACTAAATAAAATCAGAGGAGAATGTAGTATTGAGACCTGCTGCTAATTTTGACAGGATGACTAGAGCAACTAACTTCCCTGACAAGTTCTCCCTCCCTTCCTACTCTCTTAACAGCACAGGTAAAAGTAATGTTATTTTCTACCTGTGTGTTACTTTCTGTGACTCTATGGAGAGACCTCCTGAGATCCATCACAAGCGTCAGAGAAAAATTCTTGAAACTTCTCAAGAAAGCGACTGTATCAGAGAAGAAAAAGCTTGGATAACATTTCATTTGAATTTTCTGAGATAGTTTTGATGTCTCTTCTCCAACAGGGCATTAGCCTTAATTCCTTCTGTGACCAGAAACAATACATTGGAAGAAGTGTCTACTACTGGAAGAAGACTTTGCTTAGTTTGAAAACTATCAAAAAGCACAAAAGTATTCCTAAACCTACTGATCCTCTCTTCAAACATTTCCGTAGTGTGGACATTCAGGTACAGATCGATTATTCAAAGATCAGAGTAAGAGGGGTTGTGTGTCACAAGCTTACATACGAATTGGTTGGTTTCTTTTGTTTGGTTGGTTTTGTGTGTTGATGTTTTTCTTTTTGTCACTGTACAACTGAAAGGTGTTATTGCTGTAAGACTGCTATTGCTGAGCTTTGGTAGTATCTTTCTATTGAACTTTTCTTAGTTTTAAAACTATGATTGGAAGACACTGAACTCCCTTAGTACCAGCTTTCTTGAAAAGCTGTTTTCCTGTAACACAGGAAAACTAGGGGTATTAACCTCCTCCTCTGTGATGTTTACAGTCACTACCTGTTCCAAGTATCCACATGTGTGTGATGTGTGACTTGTCTTTTGCTTTGGTTGTAGGTCTTTCAGGTTGCAGCCTATGAAGAAGAGGCGCACATAGCATTTGCAACGTTGGATGCGGTTGAGGGCAAAACTGATGATGCTTTATTAGCGTTTGAAGCTATTAAGAACGTGGTTTCGTACTGGAATCTTGCCATTGTAAGTTTATAAATTGCATTAACTCAGAATGCTTTTCTCTTACTTGCATTCCGACCGATTCTTATTATCAAAATACTGTTGCTTAGCTGTGCCAACGAAAGGCAAAGGAGATTGAGAATGATGCTATGTTGCCAGAACAACGAGAAGAGCACAAAACCTATCTTCTTAAAAGAAAGCATTACTTGATGAAGGTCATTGATGAAAGCTCCTGTGATCCTTCAGTAGCCAACAAAGTAAGTAATTCCTGCTTAACAGCTTGTTTGGAGAGGTGGAGTGGTTTAGCTTACTGTTGCAGAATGAAACAATTTGCTTTCAAATCAGACTTTAAAACGGACTTTGCTTTGTGGCAAGTTAAACTTGTTCCCTCAACCAAATAACTTGCTTTACTCCAGTAGGCTGATAGGTCCTGGGAAGCTTCTGTGAAGGTACCGGATTATGAAATGTTTTTGACTGTCTGTAGATGACAGCTTTTGTGTAAACAAATGGCTTTTGCTCTCTGTCTTCTTAGTGAGGTTGATAGTTCGCAAATAGAATTGATGCTTGTGTGAATTGTCCTCTTACATTAATTTTAACAGATGTAAGGCTTTCCTGGGGGGAATACAACAACAAAAAAAACCCACCTAGAATTTCTGTAAAGAAAGCCTTGTGAACTGTTCAGCTGTAGATCAGAACACAGTCTGTTGGTCTGAGGAAGAATTGGATTCATGTTTTGCGTTTCAAATAAATTTCTAGCTGCCGGTATCTGTTAAAACGGTAACGGAAATGCTGAATGCAGTGATCCAAGAGCTTGGAGAGAATGAGGAAGAGGAAAGTCTTGCCTCCAGAAATATCTCACAGGCTGCAGGTCTAGAAGTGAAATATTCAACTCCATCACCGAAGAGGTTATCTTTCTCACCAGCTAATAACTACAAGGTATATGAGCTGGTTACTCTTCTAGAGAAGTGTTACGTTTGTATAAAAACTGGAAGTTCAGTGAGCTTTTTTTTTCTTCCCAGTTTTCTCCTGAAACTCTTCCTCAGTGGGCAGAAGATCAGAAGTCCTTACTTCAAATGCTGAGTCAGCAAGTGGAAGCTTTGAAGGTAAACAACTTTTGTCACTATATATTTGATGCAGAACACTTGATCTTTTTGTTCTGGTGGTAAGTGCTTTGTGACCCTAGCGTTGAACTAAGCTTCACTTACTAGACTGCCACTTAACTCAGTGAAGATAAATGCTATAAACATCTGCTTAAATGGAGTGCAAGCGTAAAACTTTGTTGCCTACAAACTCTGATTTGGTACTCAGTTATAGGAGGTAATCCTAAGGATTGTGTGTGCAGGAAGTTCTGCTTTCTTCAGCTTAGCTATTGTCCTCTTGCTTCTGGGTTTTTTATTTCTAGCTTCAGGGCTCAGTCTCAGTTTTGTACAGCGTGGGCAGATCATGGATTATTGCAGCCGTTAACTTTTTTTTTTTCCCCTCAGTCCTTGAATGCACTTTTAAATAGCAAAGGAGTGTGGATCGTTCTTAGGTTTTCTTCAAATATCTGTGTAATACCTTTATATTCTCTTAATTGAAACGCTCTCTTTAATAGAATGAAATACAAGAAATGAAACGTAATAGATCCGGTGTAAGTATATCATCTCATGGGTGGCCTGGTGAAAGCTATGGAACAGATACTGTGTCTGCTGGTTATGAGAGAGCACAAAACCTTCATGAAGTCCCTGTAACAGGTAAGTCGATGTTGAATTTTTAATTAAACACTTAGCTAAACGGAGTAAGACTTGTTAAATCCTTTTGGCAGTGTTCTGAGATGAATGAGTGAAACTGGTTCCTGGGGAAAGTTCATTCAAGTCAGTAACAACAATTGGATATAAACTCTTTCCTGGGTGTTCCTTTTCAGTTGCTACCTCTGGCCCATCTGTTGACTATAGCCAGTCACCTGCTTACAACTCGCATCAAGTTCTAAGAACTGCCGCGACCAATGTAACATCAACAAAGGTGAGGACAAATGTATCCGCTCAAGCCGTTCCTGCTGATTTATTGAAAACGACTGGTTTTGATTCTGTGTGTAGTTGGATATAACTGTAGTTCCCTAGATAGCATTTGCTAAACTTGAAATCTGCTGGAGACAGGCAGAAAGATCCATTATCAGCTAATCTTTGGGATACAGGGTTTGGGGGAAAAAGCCAGCAAAGCACGTTCTTAAGGTGCTAACATACATCCTCTGCTCTGTGTCTGTGTTGTTCTTTTCCCCAGGGTAGTGTGGAGACTTGGTGGTTTTGACTTTTTTTAATACTAAAGAGAAATGAGTCAATTCATCTTAAGCTTCTCTCCAGTCTGTGTTTTCAGATACCATTCCAGATTTGAACATACGTTTTTACTTTAAACTGATGAGAGGTGAAATCTAATTTTAAGTTACACCTTGTTATGAAGAGTACACGTTGTGTGGGCTTTAGCGCCCTAAGGCCTTTTTCTCCTTTTTCACAATGAAGTAATCATGTTTTTTCTTTAGGCACCTGTCTGTGGCATGAAGGGACTTGCACCTCAGCAACATATATATGTTTCTCAACAACCGATCCACACGCCACCTCTACAAAGCACTTCAGCTGGTGTGTTTCCTCAAGACATCAATGTGCCCAGTGAATCTGATAGCAGAGGCAGTTTTACGCCAACTGCCTTCACCACATTTTCATTTCGAAAGGGAGCCATACTAAGCTCTTCCTTCGGTGAGTTTGAACAGTCTCCCTTGCAGAAGAATCAGTGGGAGCATAAAATATGTTCAGTTGGGAACAAAGCAACTGCAAAGAACGGTGTCTCCTGCCAAAGCCCAAATCCAGATATGTGGGAAACACGTGACATCCCTGTAACTGAATCTGCTGCAAGTTTGAAAGCAAGTGGCAGTGCTGCACAGGACAAATCAGGATCCATCTTTGCTACAAAGGAAGGTCAGTGGGACTGTACCATCTGTTTAGTAAGACGTGAATCTACTGCCACAAAATGTGTTGCCTGCCAGAATCCAAGCAAGACTTATTCAGAAGTATCTCTTGAATGATTTTTTTCATTAAACATGAAGGGAAAAGACAAGCATTTACATCTCAGAATCTTGCAGATGCTGAAACTAAGCCTACAGAGGAAAGATGCAACTTCAGCGTGGGTGCCTCCAGCCAAATTGAAATTTGGTGCACCCAGTGAATCTGATAGCAAAGGCAGTTCTATGTCAACTGCCTTTACCACAGTTGCAGAATCATTTAAGCAGACTTGGGATGAAGCAAAGCAAGCCCATCAGAAAGGCACCGTGATAATGCCTCATGTTTCTCATACTCCAGCAGCTGGAGTTAGCTTTATCTGTGTGTGTGTAAGGTTCTGAGAAAACCTATTAAATGCTCTCTAGGTTTCCATCCTCAGCATTCAGATTTGTTGTTCAGGAAGCTTATTGTACATCCACTTTGGATGTAGGCTCAGAAGAGCTGTTGAGATCTAAAATGACCCCACAGGGTTACTTTGTAGGACTGCTGTTGAGGAGGCTGAAGCAGTTAACTTCTAATTGAAGGGAGTCAATCAGCTGGGACAGAAAGGCAGGGAAGGGAATATTGAGAAGCAGTGTTCAAATTGAACTGGTACTTAGAGCTTTGGAATACTGCTTTTTCTCTAGTACTGCTCCCGTTGCTTTTACGCTCCTGGAAGGAAGTAGTGGGAGCAGGAAAATGAGCGTTCCTCGGGAAGCCAGTAGTACTCAGGTTCCTGTCTGAAGCTTCGGGTTCCACTTGGACTGCATTGTGCCATCGAGCTGGCAAAGAATTTCTCGTAGAAAGAAAACTGAGCTTTAAATTTGTGATGTGCACAAGCCTTGTGTGCTTGAGCAGGCTTGTGAGTCTGAAGGGCTTAACCAACTTAGCCTTGTCTGTCCCTGGGAGATACCTGAGAACTCACGCTTGTTTCCTGTGTTTAAGGTGAAGACTCTGAAACAGCAGTTAAGAAACGTAGCGGAAGACTGTCTCCCAGCAATGAAGAAGAAGAAGAAGAAAGGGAGGTGTGGCAAGGTATGTCTGAAAACACAACGGCTACTTTCTTAGATGCTGCAGATGAATCTTTCGGTCTGGAGGATGCTTAGGCTCTGAGGTTAAGTTGCTATTTCCTGGGGTGGATAGTGCTAGAAACACCGATGCGCACTGTAGAGAGCCTCCAGACAAGCACATCAAACTGCTTTCGTACCCTCAGGCTTCTGCCTCTCTTTTGACTGTGTGGAGCTGAGCTTTGCAAGATGCTTTGAAAGACTGGGGCATGGAAAAACTGTCTGCCGCTGTGAACGTTTGCTGCTTCTGCAGATGGTTGACTTGCATTGGAAGAGTTAGTACGTGTATTTTTTTTTTAAAAAAAGTACGCTGTTTGAAAAATACAGCTCCGGGGTTTTGATAGTTAAAGGCACAAGTGCGGAAGAGTGAATGTGCTTGCTTACGGTTACTTTGGCTGTGCCTCGAGTATCAGCGTTTGATAACTGAATCTGGATAGGTCTATAAATGAGGTTTGCTTTCTTAGGATGTGAGTTTTTGTGCACTAAAAAAAGGCGGCACGTGCTGAGCTACCAGCAGTGGAAGTAAGTGTCAGAGGAAGCTAGTAGCTGTAGGGGCAGTTGCAAGACTGGTAGACAGGTAGTAAAACTCCATGCCAACCACAGAACAGCAGCAGATAGGAATATGCGGCCAGCAAAAGGATCTGACAGAGCATGGGTGTGGACCGCATGCAATTTTGCAGACAGGGGAAGGAAAGTAGAGCTGCTAGCTGTGCGGTTCAAACGGCAGGATGTTGCGGGCTCGTTTAAGCAAACCTGTGATGAAGCAAAGCAAGCCCATGAGACAGGCACCTTGATAACGCCTCGTGTTTCTCGTACGAATACAGCCAGAGCATCTCCTTGTGGCAAGGACGCAGTAGCTGGACTGGAAGGAACTGGCAGGGTGGCAGCAGACCTCAGCCGTGGTGACGCTGCTTCTGATGCTGCTGCAGAAGCTTCGGAGCTGTGGAGCACCTCTGAAACGCCACGAAAACCAGTGGTTTCCCCCGCAAAGTTTGTATTCCAGTGTGAATCCATCAAGAGTGTTTTCGGCAGTGAAAAGACCTTCCCCTTTGGAAATACTTCCGCCCCCAGTTCCCTCTTTGGATTTGGCTTTCATCCCCCAAGAAAAAGCACAGCATCCCAGAAAGCAGAGGAGGAAAAGCCAGGAGCAGCTGAACCACGCAAAAGCTGCGGTGCGCCTCAGAAGCCTTTGGAGAGCAAGGCATCCCAGCTGGCTCCTGCAGCACAAGATGGGCCCTCCAACTTCTCCTTTAAAATTCTGGAAAAGGGTGAGTGTTAATTGAACTAGCAGCTGATTCAAGCGTGCACCTCATTGGTCAGTCGTTTATCAATGCCAGTCGCTGTATTACTTCTGTCTTAATAACATGGAGTTTCTTTCAGTTGTAATGCACGCGTGGGAATCTTCACATTGTAGACTTTCAAGTGGGGTGAATCTGAAGTTGTTGGTATTTGCACGTAAGAATACTTGTGCAGGATCTTGTCTGTCCCTGGGAGATACCTGAGAACTCCCAAAGGAGTTTATATATATATATATATATATATTATATTTAATATTATAGATCTATAGGTCTATAAATGAGGTTTGCTTTCTTAGGATGTGAGTTTTTGTGTACTAAAAAAAAGGTGGCACGTGCTGAGCTACCTGCAATGGAAGTAAGTGTCAAAGGAAGCTAGTAGCTGTAGTGCCTTTTCCTGGATTGAAGACTTCATTATTGCGTGGTGGTTTTTTGATAGCAACAGAAAAGCTGTGTATTACAAATTTACAGTTCCTTAGTTACCCTGATTGAGTCACTTTTAAAATAATGGTGCTATTTAAATTTAAAAGTAAATTAAAAATGTTCTGAGTATCCTTAGGTTACTTTATAGCGTCTGTGCCAAAATTGATCACAGTATTAAACTGTCTTATCAGCTGTTTTCCACTAATTTTTTTTCTTTGCTGTAGGCTCCTCAGTCACACATAAATTGGAGAGAGAATGTGTTACTGCTTGGGAAAATAAACCGTCTGAGGAGAAGGCTGGAGGAGCAACTATGCAGGTCCCTTCTTCATCTGTCTGTGGCATTAGTAGTAACGTGGAGGATGCTGATCCAACAGGCTCTCAGAAAGAAGTTAAAACTCAAAGAAAGAAAGTACGAGTCAAGTCTTTACGTAAATTTAGGCAATAAAGTTGCAGTATTATTCTTAGACTATTTTCATTTAGTGAGAAATAAAATATCCATCAGATTAAAAACTACTTGACTTGTTTGGCTGTGTCTCAAGTCTGTTCTGGCACTGGAACTCAGGGACTGATGTTAAGTTTCTCAGGGAGAGAAAGGAAACAGCTTTACCTCCTAAAGCAGAAACAGCTTTAGCTGTTAGAATTCCTCCTAGCAGGCATGTAAGCGTTAATTGTTTTCAGAGCAATTTCCAAGGGAAATAGTGCTTGTTGTGGAATCGCACTGCTTCAAAGGTACTTCAGTTTCAGTAATTCAGTTTCTCTTCAAGTTGAACTTGAGTGTGTGTTAAGAGTAATGCAGAATGTCTGAAACCTTCCAACAAAACTTCTTGTTATTTTTTTTCCCAGTTGTTCACTCCCCTTAATCCCTGTTAGTTAGCTGTTCTGAAACATCAGTTGCACTATAGGAAAGTTGGAGTCTGAGAACTTGATATCATGATTTTTCTGTACTGCTGTTGTAATTAAATGAAGAAATTGATAACATTGGAGGGAGGGGAGAGGGGAAACGTGGCTTTTTTGGAGGGAGTGGTTATTCTTGGTGTCCAGACTGAATGTGGTTTGAATATTAGGCTCTCCTGGCTCCTTTGCTTACTGTTTTATTGTTACTGACTTAGTCTCTACAACTGAGAAAGGATTGCATGCTCCATCAGCCAGTGAAGCAACCGTGCTGTTTGCTGCAACAGTCAGCTGCAGTGAAGAAGCAGATTCCACAGAAACTGCTCACGTATCACAGAATTTACCAGGAGGTGATGATAGAGCTTTTTAGGAAGTAGAAGAACTTCAAGCTGAAGTAAAGTTTAGTTTATCTTGAAGTAGCCTTATGTAACGTTGTAAGGCTTAACACAGTTGTTTGTGTCTGGTTTTCGTATTTAACCTTAGTGTGCCTAATAAGATGAGAAGCTTGCAATGACTATAATCTTTTAGTTCGGCTTCCTGTAGAGAATAGAACTTAACTGCAGGTTAGTATAATGATTAAACAAGACTGATAGAGCACAAATAAACAGGATGTGGTGTCCTTGAATTGGAACAGCTAATCTGATGAAGTCTGCCAAATGTCGTCTTCCTCTTTCTTCAATATCTTGTCTGCCTTTCGTCATCACATGATTAACAGATGAGTTCTTTGGCTTTCTTTCTTGCCTTACCTGCTCTTTTTCTCCTTCAGTGTTACTTCTCCCACCAGAAGTGCTTGTCTGTCACACATTTCTCCAGTTCTTCCAAGTTCTCTTTAGCTTTGGAAGGTGTGTTAACTGAAGGATGTTAACAACCAGTAATATGCACACACAAAGTGAGGAGGATATGCAGCTGTGAGGACTCTGTTTATTATTTTCAGTTGATGCTTACTCTGATCAAATGCCACTATTAAATTATTGAACAATCTCTAAAAGGGTAACGCCTGGAATGCTTAACAGTGCTGTGTTATCACTTAGCACATCATTCAGCAGACCTGAAATTTTTCTGGGAAATAGGCCGGAACACTTGATAGCTTAAAAAACAAGCGACTCCCTGTGCAGCGTGGGGATGTAGCGTTACATTGCTAAAATGAATTTCAAACGCTGGAATTTGTTGGGCCCTTCTATTTTGAAAAGGCAGGGCTTTTCATTCACTTCACTGCATGATGAGTGTCTGTAGAGCTGTGGGTACAAAACCACCGAAGAAAGAAAAACATTGAATAATTTGGCATTATGTGATGTCAGAATTGTAACCATGCTATTGGTGACAACAGCTTCTGGGGAAGTCACTTAGTACTGTGCTGTGATTTAGGTGGTGGTAAAGTCTGGAGGAGAAGAGGAAGAAATTCTCTTCAAAGAGAGGGCAGAACTTTACAGGTGGGACAGAGATGCTACTCAGTGGAAGGAGCACTAAGGTTCCTCATCCATACACAGAAGAAGTGTTGCAAGATCCTTATGAGAAGGGACCAAGTTCTGAAAGTGTGTGCAAACCATGTCATCACCAAAGAAGTGAACTTAGTGCCCTCTGATGCATCAAACAGTGTTTGAATTCGGACAGCTCTAGATGATGCTGGTGAGTTGGTTGAGTGGTTTTTACAGTTCTTTTCAGTATCTTCTGCAGCTTGTTTGGCTTGGTTTTGCCCTGGGAATTGTACAGAACAAAAGCTACTAATCTCTGGCTCCAGTGAGTAAAGCTAAGGAAATCTCTTCTTGGATTTGTTTTCAGATGGTGAAGTGAAAGTAGAACAATTTGCAGTCAGATTTGAAGTTCAAGAACTGGCTAATTCTTTCAAGAGGAGGTTGGAAGAATGCCAGCAAAGCTTGTCAGAGCTACAGAAGACCGCCTCTCTCTGGTGGCGGAGCTGTCAAAGGATATTGTGTATTTTAATGTTTCTGCCAGTGATGAACCTTTAGGACGCATAACCGTGGAGCTGTTTGCAAATGTTGTCCCTCGAACAGCTGAAATTTCAGGGCCCTGTGCACAGGGGAGAAAGGCTTTGGATTCCAGAATACCACATTTCACAGAATAGTTAGCGACTTTGTTTGTCAGGTATGCTTAATGTGAAGTCTTTGCATTGAGAGAATAAATGCATCTTGGCTGCAGCACTCCGTGGATCCTGCCTGGAACTGGGCTTTTCCAGTTTTCGAATTTAGTGAGAGTAGCCAGAATCAACAGGGCTATTGTCAGCAGTGATGTCTCATGCTTTCCCAACACTTCTAGAGACCATCCAGTTCTATTCTAGAAAAGCTATGACTTCCCAGGAATGCCACAGACTTGTGTGCTAGACTTCATTTCATTCATATCTGTCATCTGCCTGGTTGCTTCTCTTTGACAGCTGTTGGATTTGTAGGCTCTTTGGAGCCAGGATTCAACCTTTTGCAGCACTGGGAAGCTGAGTTCCTTACATATTTTAGGCAGGGTTTGCACTGCTCAGGGGCCTTGGCTGCAACGTGTATGCAGAGACCAACTTGTGTGTTTGGCACGGCTGTGCAGTAGAGAATATGAAATGGTAGTTTTCTCACTTTTCCAGTGCCACACAGGACAGGAGTCTGTGGTAGATCAGGAATTGGTGCGCGTGTTGGATTCACTGTTAGCAAGTGCATTCTCCTCCTGTATCTTTGTACTTGGACTCCAGGAGTTTTCTTGTAGTAGGGTCAAGGCCACCCAAACTCAGTTCTGTTGTGCTTTGAGTATGGAGCCCTTCCAAGGCTTGATTATAGACTTAAGGGAGTAGAAGCCAACACTGTGTGAATGACAATTCAAAAGTGTCCTTTTCTAGAAGAAGAAGAGAGAGGCAAAAATGATGACATAATTGTAGTGATTCAGTTGCAGGCTTCTCTTAACTTGGAGTAGCATGATATTTTACATCCTGTTACTGTGTTTCCTACAGATGAGTTCGTTATTGGTTGTGTTATTAAAGCTGTGAACAACAGTTGGCATCCAGAATGCTTCTGCTGTGATATCTGCTGACAAGCATTGGCAGATATTGGATTTGTCAAGAATGTTGGCAGGTGGGTCTTCACCCTTCCTTCCGTCATTGATGATGGTGAAGACGCAATGAAATTTGGGAGGGATTTGGAGGCTATGGTTCCTAAAGCTTTCCTGCTGAGATGGGGTAACTGAAGTGTCTTTTATGAGAACAAGGTCTAAGAATGGATATCTTAAAATATGCACATAAAATGTTAACTAGTTGTCTACTTCGAGACCAGATTTGTTGTCAAGCGTGTGTTTTGTACCTGGTGATGTTTCAGGATCAGTAGGATACACTGTGATAGATGCTTAGAAACAAATCAGATGCAGAAGTATTGTCATTTCTAAATATATTTTTCTTTCCCAGCATGGGTTCCCAATTTGAGTCCAGATTATCACCCCATTCATTAATAAATGCTCTCCCTTCAGTGGGATCCTGCACGGATTTTCTTTTTAAGTAGACTATGTAGCTATTGATTTCTTATTTTTAATGTGATGCATATAGTTATTTACAGAATTAGGTTTTGTCATTCAGCTTCCAGTCTAAGTTTTTAAGAGTTTGAGAGTAAAGCGTGAAATTGAAAGGAATTGAACAAACGATACTTCTCTGGTGATAGAAAATAAAATAATAGGCCTTTTTCTGAACTTGGCTTGCCTACCAAAGAAATAGTTTTAAAGCCTTTATTCTCCTCCAAAGAAGAATTGATAGAAATGAGTTTCTATTAGATGCTGGATTCATATTTTTTTACTATAGTAACAGGTGCCAGTACTTACCTATTGTCTTTTATGTTGTTTCAGACATCTCTGCCATCCTTGCCGTAGCAGGGAAAAAGCCAGAGGCCTGGAAAAGTACATTTGCCCAAAGTGCCATGCCATTATTGACAAACAACCTCTCATTTTCAAAAATGATCCTTATCACCGTGATCATTTCAACTGTGCAAACTGCAGGTAACTTGAGTTCCACAAAACAAAACAGGAGAATGCTGGTTTTATTTGCTTCACCCATTTCCATTTTAAAGTGGAAACCAGTGCTTTACAACAGGCAAAAGGAACAGGGAAGTAATTGTTCCCCTGTACTCAGTGGTGAGTACACTGGTGTACACTGGTGAGGCCGCACCTCGAGTACTGTGTCCAGTTTTGGGCCCCTCACAGCAAGAAAGAGATTGAGGCCCTGGAGTGTGTTCAGAGAAGGGCAACAAAGCTGGTGAGGGGTCTGGAGCACAGGCCTTATGAGGAGCGGCTGAAGGCGCTGGTATTTTTCAGCCTGGAGAAGAGGAGGCTCGGGGAGACCTTTTTGCTCTCTATAACTACCTGAAGGGAGGTTGTAGTGAGCTGGGGGTCAGCCTCTTCTCTCGGGTGACTAGTGATAGGACTAGAGGGAATGGCTTCAAGCTGCACCAGGGGAGGGTCAGGCTGAATGTCAGGAAATACTACTTCTCTGAAAGGGTGGTCAGGCACTGGAATGAGCTGCCTATGGAGATGGTGGAGTCACCGACCCTGGAGGTGTTCAAGGAACGTTTGGACATTGTGTTGAGGGTCACAGTTTAATGAGAACTATTGGTGATGGGTGGATGGTTGGACTGGGTGATCCTGTGGGTCTTTTCCAATCTTGGTAATTCTGATTCTATGGAAGGGATGAGTTCTGAGTGCCTCGCTACTGGATATGTGTCCAGTTACGTCTCTTGGAGTGGTAGAGTTGGACCTTCTATTCAAACAACAGGTAATCTGTTGGGGAGTTATGAAAGACTGTAATTTGCAGCACAGGGTGGTACTTAAGGAAATAGGGAATCTGGGCACAAACTTGCTTGTGGCAACAAAATCATTGACGTTATTTTCCTGTTATGAAGGGTAGAAAGGTGGTTGTCTTCAGCTGCTTCAGTCACCATCTTGCCTAGGTTCTTTCTATTTAGTTGAGTTGCCCAGAGTATGTTTTTCTCTTAAGCTTTCCCTCACCTCGTTTTGTCAGCTTCTGCAGCTGCAGAATGCGCAGCTGTGTGTTTCTACGTTCCCCACTGATGCATGGATCGGGGGCATTGTAGGATATAACACACAGGATTAGTTGTTTGTTTTTTGGTACAAAGGAGGCTATCGTTTCAGTTTCGTAGCAGAGGCTGATTTGAAAAACAACCTGTAGTACTGTATCAGTGTTAGTGTCAATTTCTCTTTTTCTTTCTCTGATGTTTGATATTGTCAGGAAAATGCAGAGGACTGCGTTTTCCTTTCAGTTCCGTTTCTGTAAATCTAAAAGAAAGTGGTGCTAAGAGAGCCAGAATATAAGGCAGGCAGGACTACAGCTTTCTAACCTGTTTGAGAAAAGTTCAGTAGCTATTTTCAGAGAGATTTGATGCATCCTGCTTAGTAGGCTTTCCTCAGTTTACTGTGGAATCCATCAGTCTTGTTTAAAAAATAATCATATTGAACTGTCATGTTTGATACTGCTAAGTACATTACTGTAGTATAAATGCAGTTCCTAAAACAAGTGCTAAAAATTAAATGATCTCTAGAGAGGTCATTTCGAGGTGAAATTGTTCAGTTTCTTTATTCATGCTCTCAATTAATGAATTTTGGAACAGGAAGGAACCTCCTGCTGATGCTCATGAGCTGAAGGAAGAATTATGTTGCTTACCCTGCCATGACAAAATGGGCGTCCCCGTCTGCGGAACATGTAGAGGACCAATTGAAGGACGTGTGGTGAATGGTATGGGCAAACAGTGGCACGTGGAGGTAAACATCAGGTGACACATTGTCTTTCACAAATGTAAACATTAATGTAGTTAACTGGAATATCGCTGAGCAGCTTCCATGAAAGGATTAGAAAAGTATGCAGCGGTGATCAGCAAGTGCATCTCCTAATCCCATTTTCAACCTTCACGTGTCTGATCTTCCACTGAGAAAAGACCTCTGCCTGCGGAGCTAAAATCAGTAGTCCAAGGAAGCATTGCAGGGTCCTTGTAGAAGAGAATGTCACCAAGTGAGAAGCAGGATATATGGAAAGGCAGTAAAGTTCTGTGACAAACATAGTGATAGCGGGCATTATAATGTTCCTATGGCTTCCACAGTTACTTAGCACGTAGTTATCTCTAAAGCAGTTTAAGCAACAGTTCATATTTCAAGTCCATGTGCAAGATTCGGTTCTTTATCTTCCATTTAAGTTAGAAAGATAAGCAGTTTAGTTCTTTTGTTGTGAAATTCTCCTCCAGCATGTGCTTTCTTCACAAGATGTAATGGTGGTGACAATTATTTGAGCTCACATCGTTCTGTCGTTAATGACATATCAGAATCACTTCAGTGCATTTTTTTTTCTTCTTTGTAACTTTTGGGTTGAAATGCTAAAGACAGCAAAAGAAGCGTTATTTTAGTGATCTGAAAGCACAAAACGATTGTTGTAATTCTTATTTTCAAGATGGCGCAGCAAGCTCAGTAGGCTTTGGTCATGTTCAGTATAGGGATTGTTTGTTTGCTTTCTAGAAAAAAGAATACCATTATTTAGAAGTAATCCAAAAACAATTCATAATTTTCTTCATAGCATTTTGTTTGTGCAAAATGTGAAAAGCCATTCCTGGGTCATCGTCATTGTGAGAGACAAGGCAGGGCATGTTGTGAAACCCACTACAATCAGGTAAGGTTGCATGTTTTTGAAAATTGTAATTTTTAAACTCACAAATAGATTTGATTAACGGGAGGTGGAAAATGAGGGAGATTGTTTTCTTGTCATCACCTGTGAGTATAAAGCTAATTAGTAGGTGTTCACTGCAGTCGGTTCACAGGGGTTTCTCTGTAGGTAAGTTTTGCATTGAAAAAAGAAAACTGCAGGTAGTTCACAAAGTATAGCTGGGCTAATCAGCATCTAGTTGTTCTTCAAGCGTAGTGTTGCTTCTGTTGAGCTGTTTCAAGCTTTTACACATCTCTACGATCAGAGCAGCTAATGACACCCAGTTTTCCCCAAGAACATACAGACGATTTGCCACTCAGGAGCTGTGGTTTAACACCAAGCCTTTGAGTAGCGAGGTCTTCCTTTTGGCTGCAATTCTAAGATGACCGTGTGTTAAGATACGCCGCATCAAGCAGCTCTTTCATCCAGTTGCTGAAGACTAACAAAGGCGAAATTTGTCAGAGGACACCACCTAGTGACCACTTGCATGTAAAGAAGAGGTATATGGAGTTGTACCATTTCCCTCCAGACTCCCTTGATTGTGCGGTCCAGCCCCATAATGGATAGGCCTTTCTTCTTTGGAAGCCAAATGCAAGGTGTCATGGACGCATGCCTGCTTGGATAAATAAAGGAGGGTTACATTTGGGAGTTGTAAGGCATCTGCTAATTACGGATGGATCCTAAATTTGTCAGCAGTGAAGGGCAGGTGATTGAAGCTGGCATCCATGCAGACAATAAATGCCATGGCATTATTAGCAATGGTATTACAGTCATGACAGAGCAAGAACATGCACCAGGCAAGAGCTGTGTGTTGAATGGATGTACAGATGTTCAGCTGGATGGCTTTGTGAGGAATTATTGTTTAAGTGCCTAGCTTCCACTGTTTCAGTTTGGTTCCTGGAGATATTCACCTATCTGTCACAGGCACCTGTCTTTTGAAAATAGAGGCTGATGAAAATTTCACAAAACCAGGAAGGAACTGTACCTGGAAGGATCTGTGCTGGGAAGGCTTAACTGGAGGGGTCTTAATTTTGAGGAGGAGGAGGAGAGATTGTTTTGTAGGCTTTTTGGACTGTCATCAATGATAAAATGCCATAGGGCAAATCATTCCACGTGCAGTCATGCAACGTTATTCTGTCCTGAGCTACATCTGCCTGAAGGAAACGCTGTAATACACATCTTAGCCTCAGTGGGAGGAAGTCTCTGGTATCTAAAAGGAGCCATAAAGTACATTGTGTCAATATAGGGTGAGACTTACGTTCCAGAAATGTGCTTTCCACACACTTTGGGACTGGACTGTACCTGCAGAACGACAGTCCAGAAGCGGTGTCCTCTGCACTGAGATCGTGAATGAAGAGAACTGGGGCTTGGAGTGAATGAGTAAATGCAGCCTTGTCTGATCACCACATCTCTGTATGTTGTGAATGTTGTGCCATATGATCTGACTCTCGTACTGTGCATTTCAGTTACTGAACTGAACAGATGATGAAGTAGTAATTATTTTCGTTGTGCATCTTCAATTATTCTACGTTTCTTCTTTCATTACAGCACACAAATTTGACACTGCTGTCACAAGTAATGAGTATCCGTTTTTGTTTTTCCTCTCTCTATCTGGTGAAACAAACACTTGTGGCAGCAGTTTTTTAAGAGACTGCATTATAGAGATGTCTTGTAAGCAGACTTTCCTTTGCCTGCTATTATTTTGGCAAGCAGTGGAAGAAATGTAAGCATATGTGGGTGTGTTTGCCCCATAGTGTGGGAAAAGAAGTTTGGCATGACAAAGTTCTGGTTCTGTTTGCCGCCGACAGAATGTAGCAGAAGAGCATGGTCCTGAATCCTCTATCTGAGGTTGAAAAGAGAAGCCACTTTTGGCAGGGAAAAGTGCAAAGGTATACTGAAAGAGAGGAGAAACTGAAACTTGAGGTACAGTACAGAGAGAAAACACTTTTTCGCCAAAGCAGAGTTGCGTGCCCTCAGAGACAGCTTTATCGGTGCTTTGCAGTCCCACTGTGCAACAGTCAGGTGTGCCTTCCAGGTCTTGCGACGTTGTTGTTGCAAACCTTAATGCTTGCTACAAGATTCTTCACATCTCATGAACATTTGAGCTTAACTTTCAATTTTTTTGGTAATGCTAATGATTGAACCTTTTTCTTTTCCTTGCTCTAGTTGTGTCTGCTCTGGTGTGTGAACTGTTTCGCTTGTTCAACTTGCAACACTAAGTTAATGCTCAAGTAAGTTAATCGATAGGTGTGACGCCTTCAAAACATACCAGTGGTTATCTTTAAAATATCGGATGTTGCTATAGGTTTAACTGTTACGGTACAAAGGCCGTGTGAACAACACTGAGAAAATGTGCCTGCACCTTCCTCTTGCTCCACTGACTGATTTACATCTCTTTCAGCTGCCTGTTGTGTTCCTCCTCCAGTTCAGTCATCTGAACTCTTCTCCTTTTTCGTCCTTTATTTTTTCTGCCTTTAACTCTGAAGGGATACGTTTGTTGAAAGCGATCTAAAACCTGTCTGCAAACACTGCTATGAGAAAATGCCAGATGAATTTAAGCAACGCCTTGCCAAATGGGAACGAGAAGCGAAGGAGAAAGAGAAGCAGAAAAAGAAAAAGCCCATCTGTTTGTGAACTCTTGTTCTTCTCACCACCACCTGTGCTCCTTTCGTCTTTGGTCAGTGCTACAGGTGCTCTTACTCCAAGTTTTTGCATGTGTTCGTGGCTGTCACAGCCAAATATTTTTCAGAAAACTGCAACTTGAAATATTGTTATTTTATTTTCTGAAGCTTAGTTTGCTTAGCAATACAGCTGAGTTTGAAAGATTTTTTTTTTAAGAGAGACAGCTTTAAGGAGGGAGGTAACTCACTGAGAGTATTTCAGTCCCGGTCTGCAATGTGTATAAGCTTCTGAAAGTAATTTCATATATATGTATAAAGTGCAGTTGCAACTTTTTGTCTGTGCACATTTAATACAACCCTTATTTTCTCCAGGATCCCTTCCACTAAAACTTTGTTTTCTTGCTATGTCATTTTAGAAATGGTCTTGCTGAGTTTGATATGAAGCCTGTCTGCAAAAAGTGCCAGCTGAAGTTTCCTCTAGAGCTGAAGAAAGGACTGAAGGAATTAGCTGAAACTGTGGGAAGGAAGCAAAGACTTTGTCTGCTCTCCCCTTTCTTTATGTGAGAGGTAGATTGTGTTTTTGCAGTGGAAGTTTCCAGTATTTTCTGTATATAGCATAGAATAAGAAACCTTTTACAAAGAAAACTCCTGAACAGAATAAAGTTGAGACTGGGGCGTTCTGACCTAGGTAGAATTGGTGCAGGCACTAGGATAAAGGGGAGACAGAACGAGTGAAAATGTTGTCCTCCTATCGTCATAAAAAGTACAGAACATACCCAAAGACGGTGGGTTAGTAACAGTCGTTTTATGGAATCGTAAGCCATAGCTATGGAAGTGTAACGTAGCAATAGCGTCGGAAGGTTGTCAGCCTGAGATGCTCAACCAGTGAGTGCCAGGAGAGGCTTTACCTGCGTTGGACCCAGGGTGTATAACTGGGTGGATTTCACCGGCTAGCTGTGCAATTTCTCCTTTGTCAGCAGGGGGTGTGCGCCCATTACTGCAATAACGAACAAACTGCTCTTCACAGAGATCTTGGCCTGATTAGAAATTGTTGATTTTGAGCATGTTTCTCACAGTTTGGTGCCGAAAGCTGGGAACAGCATTGCCTGCAGTGAGGCTCCGCCTCTACAGCACAGCACGGTGCACCCCGCTCTTATTTCTGCAGCCCTGTGGGTTGGCGGCAGTGGTTCATCGTGGAGCCGGCTGCGGACCTGAGGATGTTTTAAGAGGCAAGATCTGTGAACAGCTGGGCGATGGGGACAGACAGTGGGCACTGCGGTGTTGTGCGATTGAACTCTGTGCACAGAGCAAGGTAAGGACAATCATGTGTGATTAAGTACTGCCTTGGAGGTCGAGGTCTGGGACTCTTATGTTGTATGCGAGCGTCTTGCAGAAGGGTTGCTTGACGGTACACCTCATTTTTAGAACCAAGAATTGGTGTGCATGACACTGAAGAGCAGTTCCTGCGGCAGCATGACCATAGGTTGCTGAGAGAAATGGAGAATGAGAGTGCCAAGGTGGGGGACAGAGAGAGGGCCCCCAGGGCAGTGCCTGCTATGAGTCCTTTACGAAGTATGATGAAGAATTGGAAAAGAAATTTGAGAACCAAGGATAAGGATAAACAGAAGATGATTAGATAGTGTGTTGTTGTATGGCCTGAATAACCAGTTGCAGGGGAATCAGTATTTTGGCCAAAATACACATCTGACAAGGATCGCATTTGTCAGGCTTCAAACGTGCACGTAACCTTCACAACTCCTTTTTTTTATTATTTTATTGTTTTGTTTTGTTTTGGAGGAGGAGTCCGCATATGCTGCTGGTTGGATTCAGGGAGTACAGCAGTTAATTGTGGCTAGACAAAATTCTGTAGATAAGGAGGAACAGAGAAACCCCAGATGGGATCCTTTAAGCTGTTTGCTCCCTGGACCTTTCCCTAGGATTAAACTTGCTTGCTTTCCTCTATGGAACGGCATTCCGTTCCCCCCACCCCCCCTTACCATCCTGGCCTCGAGTCAAGTCCTGTAAGTACAGGAGGGAGGCTGGAGACAGCTGACAGAGTGGAGGGTATTGCCTTGGATCAGCCCCTTAACAGCCCACCTGAACCAAGCCATGTGACGAGTGCTGCTGCTGAAAAGAGAAGGTTCTGCCAGCTTAAGAAAGGATTGGGACAATGTAAAAGGGACATTGTAAATTCTCCTTTTCCTTAATCTAACTCCATTAACCCCAATAACACTTCCATGTATCCTCTTAGGGAAGTTCCAATGCTATCAGGAGACAATAGGATATGTAGACTCCCCACTTACGAGTGGAGAGGTGAGAAATTTTAAAAGGGAAATGAAAGCATTAATGAAAGATCCTATTGGATTAGCAGAACAGTTTGATCAATTCTTGGTCATCTTCAGCTGATAAGATAGCGGGACTTAATTTAACTGGGAATACCTTATGAATAACAGGGGTAGAGGGATCAGGAATGATAGTTTCACTTTGTGAGACTATTGGATTAAAATGGGAAGCTAAAATAGTCACAGGGCAATTGTTATACGTGCCAGAAGCAGGGGAGAGATTTAATAGTTGAATTAGGATTGCAGTTGAAAACCTGTGGAACGGGTATAAAGGTGTCAATGAATTTGTTAACAGCTGATGATGAAAAAGAAGGAAATCCGAAGGTGTGGGTAGAGGAAGGAAACCAGGGTGTACTCCTTAAACAAATAACTGTCCAAGGAGGGAGCGAAGCTGTGAAACAGCGCCAATATCCCATACCTTTAGAAAGGATAATGGGTCTAAAGCCTGTAATACAAACATTGGTTAAGAATGGTCTTCTGGAACTCTGTATGTCACCCTATAACATTCCAGTTCTGCCATTACAGAAGGCAGATGGCACCTGTAGACTGGTACAAGGTCTAAGAAAAATTAATGAAATAGCTCTCAAGCGACACCCCCTGGTTCCTAACCCCTACACTTTAATGAGTCAGATCCCACACAGACATAAATGGTTCAGTGTAACAGACTTAAAAGATGCTTTCTGGACCTGTGTTTTAGACTGAGAGAGTCGAGATCTTTTTGCCCTTGAATGCGAGGACCCAGAAATGGGACAAAAGTAGCAATATAGGTGGATTGTTTTACCCCAAAGGTTCACGGCATCACCTAATTTATTTTCATTATATTTTATATATTATAGTATTTTATATAGAGAGAGTTATATATGTTATTTTATATTTTATTTTTATTCTAACTAGTTAAGTGCTGGAGAAAGTTCTGGAGAAGTTTCAGGTTGAAGAGGGGGTAAAGCTGTTCGGGTATGTGGATGATTTGCTGATTTGTGGAACAGAAGAGTCTAAAGTAAAAGAGACTACAAGCAAACTTCTGAATTTCTTGGGGAACACGGATCTGAGGGTGTTTAAGAATAAACTGCAGTATGTGGAAGAAGAAGTCAGATACCTTGGGCGTGGAATTTCTGAAGGAAAACAGAGAATTAATTCTGAAAGAATTCAGGGCATTGTGCAGCTTCCTCTGCCTGGGGCAAAGAGGGAGTTGCGGAAGTTTCTAGGTCTAATTGGATACTGTAGATGATGAGTAGAAGAGTATGTATAAAAAAAAAAATAAAGGGATTGTATCTCAAACTATCAGCACATATGAACAGAAACCAACATACTGAAATGGACCAAAGAGGGAAAAGAGTTGGTAGAAGTATTGAAATGGGACTTAATCACAGCACCTGTTTTAGAACTGCCTGCCTTAAAGAAACCGCTTCATCCTTTTGAGACTGTCAGTGAAGAAGCTGCTCTAGGAGTTCTCACACAAGAACAGGGAGACAAAAGAAAACTCACTGCATACTAGTCTAAGCTATTAGACCCTGTATCTGGAGGATGACCTGAATGTATCCAGGTGGTAGTAGCAACCGCGTTACCGTTAGAAGAGAGTACATGTGTACCCTTCAAGGGTGTAAGGAGCAAATTGTGGAGTTTTTGATAATACGTTTCCCCCCCGCAAAGAGAAGGCTCCACATTTTGAGGCACAATCGTTAACAACAACAGCAAAAAGAATGAGGGCAGGAATCTGCTCCTCGACCTCTTAGAAAACCATGGTGCCAAACTCTCCCCCGTGGAAATGGAGTGGGCACAGAATAATTGGTCCAACTTAGAGGGAGTCGCGGATCACATAAATTCCCTCCACAAGCTAGCTCGCATGGGGGAGGGAAAGGGAAAATCAATCGTTTGTGCAGTTCTAAGAGCTGCTCTTACTGCTTCCGTAGAGATTCACAGCAAACAGCACACGGCAGAAACCCAAATTATTCAGTCCTTGCAGGAATTGGTTCCATAGCTGCAGGACCACGAAGAGTGAGAACAGGACCCTGTAGTTATAGAGAGAAGGGCCTCACAGCAAGAAAAGGGAAAGTAAAATTTAGAAGGGAAGAGAGCAGGCTGACAGATGGACACGTTGTTTTGCCCTTTGGTATTCTATGGAAATTGGTTCTAAGGGAGGGTAAGAAAATGTATTGGGCAAACAGACATTACAAAGTACGATCCTAGTACCAGGAACAGGGTACAAGTGGGCCTATTGGGAAAGGGAACCTTCCAGGGCAACAGTGACAAATTGATTTCTCGGAACTCCCAAGAAAAGGGGGGCATTGCTGTATGTTGGTACTAACTGATACCTTTTCGGGACGGCCAGAGGTATTTCCCTGTAGGACAAATAAGGCTCGGGAAGTAACGAAAATGCTGTTACATGCTGTTAATTCCAAGGTTCGGGGTTCCTGTAGCAATCTCATCAGATCGAGGCCCACATTTTTGCCATGGTGGTCCAACAAGTAAGCATGTTATTGGGAATTGAGTGGCAATTGCACACACCTTATAGACCGCAGTCAAGCGGACAGGTGGAAAAATGAATCACCTGATCAAATTACAGATAGTAAAACTTGCCCAAGAGGCTGGGATTCCCTGGCTGCAGGCACTGCCTTTTGCACTTCTGAGAATTCGGACTAAACCCCGAACCAAGGAAGGATTAAGCCCATATGAGATTGTTTATGGGTGACCTTATACTGTACAAAAGGAAATCTCTATGCAGGTGGAGGATGAGGTGTTAATATATGGTCACCCTGGCAAAGCAATTAAAGAAAATTGAACAAACGGTCTTCGGTGCCAGGGCATGAAGCCTAGGTGGTCCAGTGCATGGTGTATTGCCAGGCGACTATGTTTATGTTGAATCTCTCTCAGATTCACCTGTGGAACCGAAGTGGGAAGTACCCTACCAAGTTCTCCTGACCACCCATACCACCGCCGAGGTAGAGGAATTATACCGTGGATACATCATACCTGCTTGAAGAAAGCACCAGGACCACTGTAAATCAGGATCTGAAAGCATGTATAAGAGTTTGATAATAGTCAGTATGATTGGAGCAGTAGTCACAGCTTGGCAAGAGAAGAGCTACTTAAAAATAACTGGGAAAATTGGCCAGGCTCTCAACAAATCTTGTTGGATATGCACTGCCCTCCCTAGAGGGGAGGGAAAGGTGCCAGTTTATGGGATAGTGGCACTAAATTGGACCATTCCAGATTGGGTAGAGCACGGAAATTGTAAGTTTGGGATAGATGACAAGCCACAGAGGGGACCTAAGTTTGATTTACTAGTTATTAACTCTACTAGATCTATCTTTGTAGACAGGAAAACTGATGGTAAAGATGGGGTGGGGGTTGGATAACAGAACTTGACAGGCATAGGGTGTAGTTGGGAATATGGAAATTCTGGAGCAGTATCAGGGATCAGTGAAGCTGGAAGGTGGAACCAAGGTGGGGGGTGTGATCCTAGAATCGATAAGGAGTCACAGTGGGTCTCAGATAAGAACGTACTCGGAACTGTAGAGATGGGAGCGTCATTCACTCATCAGGAAAATATGGCCAGGCCATGTCAGTTACCTCATGGATACCGGTGGTTATGTGGGGACGGTCAGGCACGGAAAGCATTACCTTTAAATTGGACAGGTACTTGCACTACAGGATACTTAATACCCCAGACCATGGTGCATGAGGAGATCCCCTGGGGACTCCTGAGGACCCCTTGGATTCAAACTAAATGTACGTACAACCCCCTAGCTATATATAACAAGGGATACCACAGCTTTCTGAGAGTCCTTATCCCGGCTCGAGGAGTTGCCCAGCTAGAAAAGCTATAGTAAATATCTCTGCAACTCTGGAAATCGTGGAGAATGCCACAATGGATGCATTGTGAGCGATCCAAGAAGAGCTATCCTCTTTATCCAAAGTAGTACTCCAGGATAGGATGGCACTAGACCTATTAACAGCCAAGGAAGGAGGGGTATGTACAATAATAAATCAGAGTTGCTGTGCTTAAATCAATAAGAATTTAAGAATCGAGAGAGATTTAAGGAAAATTTGGGAACAGACGAAAGTCTTGGTTAGGACAAGTCAGGATGACCCCAACTGGGAAGGAGATTTATGGAACTTGCTTACTAGCTGGCTACTGAATCTAGGATGGTTAGAGCAGCTCTTCCTAGTTTGCATCATCTTGGTGCTGTTGGTAGGTTTTACCTGTGTCATGATGAGATGCTCTGCCTGCCTGTGCCAGAGTATTAGAAAGGAGCACGAGATATGGAAGAGACATGAGCTGAGGCAAAAGGTGGAAAGTGGGACCTATTTTGGGACACATAGAACAGAATAAAAATGATCTAGCAGGCAGAAGTCCTCCTAGATTATAGAAAAGGGGGGAATTGAAGAGTGAGAACAGGACCCTGCAGTTATAGAGAGAAGGGCCTCACAGCAAGAAAAGGGAAAGTAGCTTCACAAAGTAGAAATAGGGGCAAATAGAGATAGTTTATGTAGAGAGTGTTAGAAAACAAGGGGTTCCAAGCACTTTCACAGACACTGGGTCTGGAATAACAAGGAGGATGAAGGCCGTAAAGATTAGGACTGGAGAGCAGCTCAAAAACATTTGGCAGGGAGGTGAGTAGATGTCTACAGGGCAAGCTGAAACCGGTTTGGGGGATGTCCCCCCCCTTCAGGGTCAAAAGTTTGCAGCGAGGAAGACTGCGAGCCTTCATCATCACGACCTCCTACACACACGCACGGGGGGGAGGGACTGCATGCTGATGGGCTCTCGGGAATGTAATGAATATGTATCCGAATTCCTGTCAACTATTGATTATGTATTAGTTCGACCTACATCTATAGCACGATTTCTTCTGACGCTGTGCAAGTTAGGTGGAGCGATCCCCCTTGCACCAGGGTGTACGCGCGTCACCAATAAACACATGCCTGCTCTATATCCTTACTGGCTATAGGGTCTGATTTCCGCATGTCAACCAAGTAGAAGATCTTAGGGGACAGTCAGAAAAACAACATTCAAAAGTCCTTCTTCACCAAGCCCTTAGAGAACAGTCGGCAAATGAGAGGGAGATGAGTGCTAGTTGCCCAGGTAGTGACTTTGATCCAGAAGAAAATGTGGAGGATGTGAGAGCCCAAAGAGACAAATCAGAAAACCTGGTGACCCTTCTCTGCCCTTTGATAGAAACTGGGCACGCATATGAAGAGAGCAAAGGCAGGTACTCTGGTGATTGTATCAGGGAGGTCCCCTATTCTGCTACCGAGCTGGCCAAATTAAAGAAAGATTTTGGTCACACCCCTAGGAAATCAGAGACAGAGTATGTGTGGACAGGGCCACTCACAGGGGGAGATCAGATCCCGTCGATTGAACAGGAATCAGAGGGTTACTGGGGACCTGGAATATTTTTCACCACTGGCAACCACTGTGCCTCGTGGTCCCTTGCTCAAAGAGCTGCTTATTGGGACGATTACTCCCCGGGACCACTGATGTTGTGTGGTTTGATTTGATTTTGAGCATGTTTCTCACGCTTACGGAAATGTTCTGTCTGTTACTCAGGAGGGACTCTGAGGCTGTAATCAGACACAGATTCCAATGCGTGCCTTTCATCTTGATATCCTCCATTCGCTCTGTGAGTACCCGTGTACAGGTTTGTTGATGAGCAGACCACGCTTCTGTCAACACACCTGAATTGTTTCTGGCCCTGATAGCGCACCGATAGAAGTGGGCCATTGCACACAGTAATCTCTGAGGAATTTGAGGCTGGGAAAATATGCTTGTGAGTACCTGCAAAAACACAGTGTGCGAATGTGCCCAATGTTATGGGCAGGTAGCGTTGTTTATATTAATGAAAATATTGGTATGCAAATGAAGCATGCATACAGAATTTCCCGTGGCCTGGGCAGGAAACCAAACATGCCTCACTTTCTGGAGAAAGTACTGCTTCGATTTCAGACTAGTCAGGTAGTCCCGTGGAGGAGCCCTGTTTAAGGTGGTTTGAAAAGGACTGTATTTCTAAATGCAGTCGCTGTACCAATGACCTACTTCAGATAGTTTGGACTTGCACACTGAATTTTGGACATCAGACTTAGCATGAATTATCTATATGAAGTCTAACTCCCACTGCAAGAAACAAGTATACTCAGATCTACTTGAATTTTGCTATATTCCATTCAGAATAACGCATTAACTTTCATACAAGCTTTTGCATTTTATTTACTTTTTGTGCCTTATTCTGCTGGACCGTATGTAACAGCGTTCCATTAAATATATGGATATAGTTTTATATATTTATTATATATTTATTATGTATGTGGATATAGTTTTATTTCTTAGTTTTGTGCAGAAACTATGTACGAGGTATTTGCAAAAGATAACAAAATTTGCCTTAATTATGCAGGATGCAAGAGGAATTTTGTTTCAAGTGTGAATGCCTGAGGGTAAAATTTAGCTTCTAGGCTAAATAAGTCTAGTAGTCTAATAATCAGTTCGAGTAGAAGCGGTCGTCTTTGCCATCTGTCATTCTGTGAGGTCGTGTGGCATTTCCACCATGGTGCATTCTCTCAAATAATGGGTGCCTTTTTCCATAGCAGTCCATCTCTTTATCCCAAGCATCAGATGTTCTTCAAAGGGGTATTTTTCCTTTACGGCTAATAGCATTTGCTTCCAGAGGATGAAGGCCTCGGCCTGACATCCACTAATACCTCTGTCAGTGCCTTAGCAGTGCTTCCCGGTTGCTGCCATCTAGCAACACACCGTTGGCCCCGGTGCCCCAGCATTAAAGTGACCAGGTGGCAATGGGTTTGTTTGGGTGCCGTGCAAAATCTTTTCTCAAACCTCAGATTTCAGTTGTTTTCAAAGGTCAATTAGTAGTGCTGACAGTGTCCTCCTCACCTTCTTCTTCTTGTCTTCTAGTTTTTGCTGTTGCCTTCCTTGGTGTCGGTGACAGCGGTCTTGTCGAGAGCCCCTTCCCTGGATCTTCTGCCTCTCCTTCCTCCTCTTCCTCTTCTTCCTGTTCTAGACGAGGAGTCATCTGCTTCAATTTACATCCTTATAGAGGGACAACTGACATCAATACTGGTGCCTCCCGTGATTGAACCAGTTGTGCAGTTTCGATGCTTTTTCTCTCTAGTTCAACTCAGAGGCAGCCTTGTTTAGATTGGAGTCTGTCTGGTTCGTATTGGAGGTGGGCTCAGTCAGACTGGAGGGTGTCTCATCTGGATTGGAACAGATAGAAGAGGTTTCAGAAATGTTCTCATTCATCTCGGAGGGTGTCATGTTCAGATTGGAGGGTGTCCCATTCATATCAGAGGGCATCAATATACAGAGGTTACCGATGTTCTTTCTTAGATGCTGCAGATTAATCTTTCGGTCTGGAGGACGCTTAGGCTCTGAGGTTAAGTTGCTATTTCCTGGGGTGGATAGTGCTAGAAACACCGATGTACACTGTAGAGAGCCTCCAGACAAGCACATCAAACTGCTTTCGTACCCTCAGGCTTCTGCCTCTCTTTTGACTGTGTGGAGCTGAGCTTTGCAAGATGCTTTGAAAGACTGGGGCATGGAAAAACTGTCTGCCTCAGCCGTGGTGACGCTGCTTCTGATGCTGCTGCGGAAGCTTCAGAGCTTCGGAGCTGTGGAGCACCTCTGAAACGCCACGAAAACCAGTGGTTTCCCCCGCAAAGTTTGTATTCCAGTGTGAATCCATCAAGAGTGTTTTCGGCAGTGAAAAGACCTTCCCGTTTGGAAATACTTCCGCCCCCAGTTCCCTCTTTGGATTTGGCTTTCATCCCCCAAGAAAAAGAGCAGCATCCCAGAAAGCAGAGCAGGAAAAGCCAGGAGCAGCTGAACCACGCAAAAGCTGCTCAGAAGCCTTTGGAGAGCAAGGCATCCCAGCTGGCTCCTGCAGCACAAGATGGGCCCTCCAACTTCTCCTTTAAAATTCTGGAAAAGGGTGAGTGTTAATTGAACTAGCAGCTGATTCAAGCGTGCACCTCATTGGTCAGTCGTTTATCAATGCCAGTCGCTGTATTACTTCTGTCTTAATAACATGGAGTTTCTTTCAGTTGTAATGCACGCGTGGGAATCTTCACATTGTAGACTTTCAAGTGGGGTGAATCTGAAGTTGTTGGTATTTGCACGTAAGAATACAGACGGACGTGCCTTGTGCAGGATCCAGTGTTGCTGTGTAGTGAGGAAGACGCAGTCCCCGTCCCTCCCTCCCCGGTCTGCATGTGGGATGTGCCATGAGAATGAGCTGTGAAACTGCCGAAGGCCTGGCAGCCGGCTCGGGGCGCGCTCGCTGGGGGAATTCCTGCCTGGCACCCGAGCCTGTGCTGAAGCGGCGAGAGCCTGGCTGGAAGCCATCCGGGCAGCACCGCGGTGGCAGCAGGAGGTGCAGCAAGGCCGTCCTGCGGCCGGCTCCGGGCTGAGGGCACTCGGCGTCCTCTGCTCTACGCGACTCCAAGGAGCCCGGTTGCCTGCACCGGAGCTGGGAGCAGCCTGCTCCGCACCCAAGCTAGGTGCCCTTCGTGGCTCGCGCAGAGGAGCGCACGCTTCCTGCCCCCTGCCAGCAGCACCGGGAGGGGAGCGGGGAGCGGCGCCGGGCGGGGCGGAACCGGCACTGCTGTAGCCCAGGCGGGACCCCGGTCCCGGCTCCAGCTCCTGCCCAGCACAGCAGGTCTGCTGGGCCAGACGGGATGCAACGAGGGGAGCAGCGGTTCCCAGGCGTGTTGCAGCCCGGGCTGGGCTCCGAGGGGCACAGGAAGGGACTGGAGCTGGGACAGCGAGGACGTGAGCGGAGGAGCTCAGCGTGCTCTGCTGCCCGGTTGGCTCTCTGTAACACACCGTAGCTGGGAGTGCGTTTCTTTGTCTGGGCCACAGGAGGCACAGGAGATGACCTCGCTCCACCGTTCTGCACGCATGGATTGATGGAGGCTTTAAACTCTCCGATGCCTCCTTTGGAGTATCTTAATGTAAAGCCTCCAGGGGGAACTTTTCCACTTCCCTCCCCGGCAGCCCCCAGTTTCCCTTCGGGGACCCTGCAGGCAATATCTGCCTCTAGCGGCCCTTTCACCGTTACCTTTTGTGCGCTGAGCGCTCGGCTGATGGCTCACCTGGGGTTGTGCAAACCCCTCCCAAGGCTTTTGTTCAGGCTGTCCCGGCAGCTGCTGCAGATGCCTTCAGCACACAGCTGCGGGCCCTGAGCACGCTCAGCGTCTGCACCAGCTGCGGCACTGGGCTCCCGTAATAGACGATGACAAGCTGGCAGCCTGCGGGCTGGCTCGAGCACACGTTGAGAACGTGCCAAGCAGCAGGTCAGTAAAGCGCAGCCCAGGCTGCCTGCTGCAAAGGGCGCGCGCTGCTGAGGACGTCCCCGCGAAGTGAGCGTAGTCCGCGCGCTCAGCTGAATGGGAAGCAGCGCCCCCTGGTGGGGGAGGAGGGAAATGCAGCCGCCGAGGCATTCTTGGTGCAATGAGGGAACTGCGCTGGTTTAGCTTGGAGAAAAGGAGGCTGCGGGGGGACCTCATTGTGACCTTCCAGTTCTTGAGGGAAACGTATAAACAGGAGGGGAAACGACTGTCTACATGGGTGGATAGTGATAGGACAAGGGGGAATGGTTTTGAATTGAGACAGGGGAGGTTTAGGTTAGGTATTAGGAGGAAGCTTTTCGCTCAGAGGGTGGTGAAGCCCGGGAACAGGTTGGCCAGAGATGTCGTGGATGCCCCGTCCCTGGAGGCATTCGAGGCCAGGCTGGATGTGGCTCTGGGCAGCCTGGTCTGCTGGTTGGTGACCCTGCACATAGCAGGGGGTTGGAGCTCAATGATCTTTGAGGTCCTTTTCAACACAGGCCATTCTACGATTCCGTGATTGCCTTTGGATCTTCACTCTAATACATCACCTTAGAGAAGCTCACAAAGCTCCAAACCAGCCTTGGGTCTCTTGCAGAAGATCTGCATCAGCAAGGTGCCTCGATGTCAAGGTGCGAGGGATCTGTGTGCAGGTGTGATCTTGAGACATCCCTCCTCCAGGGGAGATCCTGTCGTGCAGCCCGCTGCTGTGCAGGAGAGCTCAAGGGGTGCTTGGGCTGCTCCCTGTTTTGGGGTAAGATGACCGCCTCCTTGCCATGCTTTGTCTTAGGCACACAATCCATGTGTCGAATCTGCTGTGGAACTGGGTGTCAGCTAGCAGTTCTTTCAGCCCCCCAGTTTGAGACAGCTTTGTGATGGTTCATCTCTTTGAGCCAGAGCGTTAGCAGTGCTGTTGCTCATTGTCTTCCTGTGCCAGGCCTGGTGTGCCATCCCCCAGGCAGTGCCCTGCAGATGGGCTGGGGAGGACTGAGCTGGGAGAGGGACTGCTGCGTTCCCTCCCAGCTGCCCTGCCATTTCTCTTGTCCCTGCAGGCTCCAGTTCAACTTCTCCCTTCCAGCCATGATCATCCCAGCCTGCGGGAGAGCAGCAAATGGCCACAGCACATCGGTGTCAGGTAGGGGCTGGGGGAAGCAGGCAGGAGAGGCCAAGGGGCGAGGGATGTGAATGCAGGGGGAGAGGGAGGTGCCCTCAGCCAGCATGTGTGTGCTGGGGCCGGAGAAGCGGCTGGGACGGGAGTTTGTCGTGTGCGAGCTGCTTCCCTGGGCCTTGGCTGTTCCCAGCAAGGAGCCTCTTTGCTTGCAGGAGCCCGTGAGCTTTGCGGAGGTGGCCGTGTATTTCACCAGGGAGGAGTGGGCGCTGCTGGGCCCTGCGCAGCGAGCGCTCTACCGGGACGTGTTGCTGGAGACGTACCAGTGCGTGGCCTGGCTGGGTGAGGGCTTTGCTGCCTTTCCTCCTCGTGAGGTCACCTTTGGTTGTGCAGAATGAGCCTCTGCAAGCTGAGGCTTGCATGATCACCGTGCAGTTACTTGTTGATAACTACAGCAGCAACAAAGGAAATACTGAGAAGCATGAGTTTCAGAAGGGATTAGTATGCACAGCACTCTGATAAAAGCCCCAGAGTCAGTGCTGGCAAGCAGGCATCAGCCAGGAGGAAGAAAACCAGCCCTTGTGTTGCTGTGTTGCACGGTGCCAGCAGCTCCAGCTAATAGATGACTCCCTGGGTACTCCTTTAGAATTTAGGATTTTCCATTCAGTTGCCATAGAGACATTTCAATGCCTTGGTCATTGATATATTGTAAGAAAATAAACGAGCTGTTGAAAAGTTAATTTTAAAGAAAATATCCCGTCATAATTTTCAGAGATTTACGTCTTAGATTTACAAAAGCATTCTTTGCTCCAAAGGAAGCTGTGTCTCCAGTGTCATTCAGGCCCAAATTGTGGTTTCTCCATGGGGAGGGACGCAGAGTGGAGATGTTGAACAGGCACTGTGCCAGAATGATGGAAATGATCTCATCTCCCCTGTTTCTCTCACTGAAGCTCCACTTCCAGCCCCCAGACCCGGGCTGATCTCCCTGCTTGAAGGAGGGGAGGACCCCTGGATCCCAGATGTGCGTAGCCCTGAGGCCGTGCCAGGAGACCTCAGCCCAGGTGAGGTGCTGGAGGGAAGGAGGAGGTTGTGGCTGTAAGAGTCATCTCTGTCTGTGTTTTATTTTGGGCACCGTGTGCTATTTCTGGATTTCTTCTTTCATCCAGCAGGAATTGGGATTACAGATATACTGGAGGATCTGCAGGAAAGTGGTGTGGCTGAAGGGCGGTGGGGTAGTGCCTGTGTGCGAGAGATCAGAAGGGATGTCCAAGCAGGCCTGCGGCAAGGTCAGGGCGAACACATCAAGAAGGCACTGGGAAAGCGTCTGGGAAAGACAGGAAGGAGCCCACTGGACTTCAACATAGGTCAAAAGCAGCCTGAAGAGCCCAGGAGCAAGGATGTGTGCCGGAAGAAAAAGCAGAATCCATGCACTGAGTGTGGGAAAAGCTTTGAAATAGATTCCAGCGTCATTATCTGCTAGTGCATACGCTCAGCAATGAGCCCGTACAAGTGCTCTGAGTGTGGGAAGAGCTTGACATGGAAATCCAACCTCACCAATCACCAGTGCATCCACACAGGGGAAAGACCCTACAGGTGCTCTTGAGTGTGGGAAGAGCTTCAAAAGGAGGTCTGAATGGAAGCTGCACCAGCGCTTCCACATAGGAGAGAGACCCTTTCAGTGTCCTGGGTGTGGCAACAGCTTCAAAACAGGAGAGAAGGCCTTTACGTGTCCTGAGTGTGAGCAGAGCTCTAAACACAGATCTCGTCTCAACACCCACATGCACATCCACAGCGCACACAGGCTGTAGAAGTATCCTAAGATTCTTCGAAACTGCTTCAAAAGCAGTTCCAGCCTCGTTATCTACCAGCACAACCACACACGATACAGAGCCTGCAGAGCCCCGAACGTGGGGAGGGCTTCAGCCAGAGCCCCAGCCTGGTCACCACCTGTGGCTTTGTGCGGTGCTGAGCCTTACAAATCCCTTGAGTAGAGGAAGAGCTCCGTGGCCGAACTGAACTCTGTTCCTCCTTGCCTGCATGGGAATTACCCCTTTTGCTCTCTTTCAGCTGCTGTTGCTATATGGAGAGGCCATGCACATGAGAGTCCAGAGAGGGATGTGTCACACCCTCTGCCAGGCGGCACATTTCTGCCAGGGCTGTGTGGAAGGAGATACCTGGGAAGTCTCCTGTTATGTCCCCTAGAGAATCTGATCTGCTGTGGGGCCGCAGGTGAGGACCCAAAGGAAACCTCAGCTGGGCCAATATGTCACCAGAAAGGAAGAAATTCTGTCTGCAGGGAGTGTGGGAAGAGCTTCATCTGGAGCTCAACCCTCAGTAAGCCCCAGAGAACCAACCCAGAGCAGAGTCCCTGTGAGTGCCTTGACTGCAGGAAGAGGTCTGTCCAGAGCTGGGAGCTCATCACACACCAGTGGATCCACATGAGGAACCCTACAGACATGCAGCCTGCAAGAAGAACTTTGGCCACAGCTCAAACCTGCTGAGGTAACTCGGTGTCTGCACTTGGGTGAAGTCCAATACGTGCCTGCAGTAGTGAGTTCACGTGGCAGGAAGCCTTAGAAATGCCTCGAGTGTGAGAAGGGCTTTGTGCAGAGCAGAGGGCTCCTCACATGCATGAGATGACAGTCGTGGAAGAAGTGCTACAAATGACCCATATGTGGGAAGATTGTCAACCACAGCTCCTACCTGATCAAGCACCAGGGGATCCACTCGGGAAGAGACCATAGAAATGCCTGCACTGCAGGAAGAGCTTCATCCAGAGCTCGATCCTCGTTAAACGTTGCCCAGCCCACGTGAGACAGTGGCCCTGCAAGTGTCTCTCATGCAGGAAGAGTTTTTCTCAGGGCTGGCACCTCATTTCTCATGGCAAAACCCCCAGCAGAGAGACCTTGGGGATGGTGGAGACCCCAAGGATGAAGGAGACCCCAATGCTCCTCCCCACACAGGAGGAGTTTGCAAAGGAGATGGCATCACTGGCACCCTCTGCAGAAGGGACTTAACCCGAGAGATGCAGGTGGCCTTTCCTTGCTACCCAAAGCAGTTCTCTCACCAGGCCCACTTTCCTCTTCTGCTCTTCCTGCCTGCAGCTTTTTGATGCCATTTCCTAAGGAGAAGCGGCTGTGTAGGGATATTCTGTATGTCTGTGTGCATGTGTTGCTCTCAGTAATTTCTGAGTGCACTGATGAGTCTGAGAGAAGGGTCAGGAGAGCAGTAACGTGGCTCTTGGGGGTTTTCTGAGACTCATCTGTAGTGGAAGGGGGTGAATAAAGTAGCTGCATTGCTCTGGAGCTTTCTTCACTGTAGTCTTGTTTTTTGTTCTTAAGATAAATGTCAGCATGTGGAATGAGGAGAGGGAGAGGTGCAAGGAGAGTTTGGTTTTGGTGCCGACTCCAGCCTGCTGCTTGCTTCTGGGGAAGCCATTTCTTTTGCACAACCCCCCCCTATCAGGGGGACTTCCATTCTTGGGGTGGATGCTCACTTGGGAGGCTTTGTCTTGGTGAATTCGACCGGTAGCTGCATCCACCCTGCAGAAAGCAGTGCCCTCAGTATCACATGTCACCTCTGCACTCACTGGAATCAACACAGGCACAGACAGAGCTCCCAAGGGAACAACCAGCCCCCCAGGTGCCCATGTGCAGGGCTGTTATGCATTACTGGTTTTTTACGTTGGCATGCAAAGTTGGAGTCCCTGTGTGCTTCAGCATCATCAGCATGAGTGAGACATGGTGGGAATGGTCCTGCGAGGGGTGTGCTGTGTGTGATGGATGGCTCTGGGCTCTGCAGGCCGGAGATGCAGGGCAGGTGAGATGGGATGGGGGTGCTACATGTACTGGCGGGCTGGATGGGATGGAGCTTACAGTTAGTAATACGCGGTTGAAAGCCTCTGGGTATGGATTAAGGGACAAGGAAATAATGTGGATGTCACTATGGGAGTCTACTATAAGCCACACAGGCTGGACAGTGATACCAATTAATTATTCCTAATTCTTTAAAGGAGTATCTCAAGAGCAGCCTCTTGTCCTAACAGGACACCGGCTTCCCAGAAATTGAGGGCGAGTAGCACACAGCCAATGAGCTGTGATGATCCAATGTGCTCTCAGGGAGAACTCAAGGCGAAGTGAAGATCGCTCCTTTCCGGGCTTCGCAGGGAAACCCCCTCCTCGTAGAAAAGTGGGGTTCTTGGGGGGGAGACAGGGTCTTGTTTTGGAGTGAAAAGTGGTATTTTAGGTGAGATAATGTCATATTTTTGGGAGAAGGGTGGTACTTTGTGAAGAAAATGCCTTATTTTGAAGAGAAAAATAGTGTAATGGTTGACAACTTCCTATTTTGGGGAGAAAACTGGTATTTTGGGGGAGAAAATGTTTTATTTTCAATAGAAAATTGGTATTAGCAGGCGAGAAGACTTATTTAGGGGAGAAAATTGATAGCGATTGGTTTCAATTTGGGCTGAGAAAATGTCATTTTTGGGTGGTAATTGGTATCCTGCAAGAGAAAATGGCCCAGTTTTGTGAGTAGTGTCATTTTTTTGGTAGAGAAAATGCCATATATTGGGTAGGAAAGTGGTATTTTGGAGCAAAAATGTCAAATTCTGAGGTGCAGTTATTTATTTATTTATTTATTTGTGGGAGAAAATTTCATGTTTTCAAAACCAATGTGGTATTTTAGGGAGACATTGTTTTATTTCTGGGAGAGAAGGGGTATTCTGTAGGAGATAATGTTTAATTTGGGGGAGAAAAGAGGTATTTGGGTGGAGAAAATGTTATATATTTGGGAGAAAGATGGTATTTTGAGGAGAAAATGTCATATTTTGAGGTGAGAAGTGGTATTCTGTAGAAGAAATAGTCAGATTTTTTGGAGAAAATTGGTATTTGGGGGTGAAAATAAAATATTTTTGCAAAAAAAGTGGTATTTGGGGGAGATAATGTCACATTTTTGGGAGAAAAATGGTATTTTGGGGAGACAATGTCATATTTTGGAGAAAAGTGGTGTTTTGGGGGAGGAAAAGTGTTATTCGGGGCCGAAGTTGTCATAATTTGGGCAGAAATCTGGTATTTTCTGAAAAGAATGCCTTATTTTCCGGTGAAAAGTGGCGTTCTTCTGGGAAAAAAGTGCCTTATTTTCCTAAGAGATGTAGTATTTTGATAGAGAAAATGTCAAAGACTGGAGAGGGAAGTGGTATTTTGGGGGAGAAAAGTGGTATTCAGGGGACGATATTGTCAAATTTTGGGGAGAAAAGTGGTATTTAGGAGAGAAAATATCGGGTTTTTTTTTTTTTTTTTGAAGAAAAGTGGTATTTTCGAGAGAAAAATGGTCATTTTGGGGAGGAAAGTGGTATTTTGCAAGAGAAAATTTTATATTCTCACGAGAAGTGTCATCTTATGCGTGAAAAAATGTCATTTTCAGTAGTATAGAAAATGTCTGATTTTGGAGAGCAAATCTGTATTTTTGGGAGAAGGCTGGTATTGTGTGCAGAACATGTCTTATTTTTGAAAGAAAACCTGTATTTTGCAGTTGAGAAGTCATATTATGTGGAGAATAGTTGTGTTTTGTGGTGAAAATGTCTTATTTTGGTGAGAAAGTGGTATTATTTTGGGGAGGAAAGTGGTATTTTGAGGGAGAAAATGTTATATATTTGGGAGAAAGTTGGTATTTTGAGGAGAAAATGTCAAATGACTTCCTCCCCCGGAGGCAGTGAGGTCCTGGCCAACACTGCCCAGAGGCTGTGGGTGCCAGCCAGAAAGGCCTTCCTTGGCCCCTGGGCCTAAAGCCACTGCCACATGCAGAGAAGCCGTTCCTGGAGTCTAAAGCAACTGCCAGAGAAGCCAGCACCAGACCTGAAGCCTAAAAACACAGCTAGAGAGACTGGCACCGGCCCAAAGGCCTGAAGCCACAGCCACAGCCCGAGAGGCTGGCACCAGACCTCAAACCTTAAAACCACAGCCACGGTTAGACAGGCTGGCACTGGACATGAGGCCTGAAGCCACAGCCCCAGAGACCAGCACTGGCCCAAGGATTAAAAGCCACAGCCGCAGCCAGAGAAGCCAGTGCTGGCCCTGGGACCTAAAGTCACAGCCTGAGAGGCAGACATCAGCTCTGGGGCCTAAAACCACAACCAGAGGCTGGCACCGGCCAAGCCACCAAGATGTGGGCAAGATGAGGGTCAGGGGCAGATATAGGCTGCTGATCTACAGCGGCCCCAGAGCCACCTTACAGTAACCCCTGAACAACCCAGTAACAGACCCATCACTGCCCACAGCCTCATAGGGGGTTATGGTGCTCACAGGGTTATGGGTCATGTGGGGTTATGGATCAGGGTTCCACCTTTGGGCCACAGGGAACCCCAATCCCCTCTCAGGAAGAAATCAATAAATGCACTCCAACACCACCCCACATCCTCCATTTTGACCCCAAATTGCTCCCCACATGCCTCCAGGCCCCCTATGTCCCCATGCCACCCCATGTCCCCGCACCCACAAGTCCCACCTTTACCTCACATGTTGTCTTCTCCTGCGCAGCACTCTGTGGTTATATAGTCTATAGTCTGTGGTCCATATCCTCAGATCCTCCCCAGATCCTCCCATGGTCCTGTTCCCCCAATGCCCCTCACATCCCTTTCACCCACATCTGTGCCCTACACCTATTCCAGCTCCACATTCCTCTCCTGCAGCAGCCGCTCCTGCCCCAGCACCATGTGGTTGTACAAGAGTTTGATGGGGATGGGGGTCAGGAGAGACCCCACGTGGGCTAAGGGGGTCCTGGAATGGTGATGGGTGTCCTGCCAGGGACTGTGGGGGTTTGTGAGATCCCGGGGGGGGTCCTAGAGGTGGTAAAGGAGGTCTCAGGAAGTAGGGGGGTTCAGTGGGAGCACAATGGGGGACATGGGGTACTGTTGGGGACTATGGGGCTCTGTGTGGTTATGGGCCAGATACAGGGGAGGTGTACCGGGTCTGAGGAGGTCCTTGAGGGGTTATGGGGTTCTGTGGGGGGCTACAGGGTGACTCTAGGGGTCTTGCTGGGGAAACACTGGGGGGGATATTGGGGCTCTGAGGGAATTATGGGTGGGCTGTCATGGGAAAGGAAAGGGCAACCTTGGGGAAAGGAAGGGGCAGCCAGGGGGATGCAAGGGAAACCTACAGGAATGCAAGGGGAATCCAGGCTGAGGCAAGGGGACAGTTAGGGGAAGAACAGGGAAATGTCTCAGTAACTGAGTTCTTCTTTCAAATCCACATCTTCTACTTTCCCAACTTAGCTGCAAAGCTGCCAGAGGACCTGCAGTACCGTTGCCCGTCTCCTGCCTGTGTCAGAAAGAGCTGCACATTAGTGGGGTGCAGTTGCCATTAAAAAGCCAACTCCATCACTGCAGTCACAAAACCATCACCTTCAGTATCTGTTACAGACAGACAACCATGCCCTTGCACAGGAACCATTCCTACAGAGCAAGGGACATCCTTCACTGCCTTAGGATGTAACTGAGGAAGAGCCCCAAAGCCTTCAAAACATGCTTCAGAACATGCTATCAAGCCACCGACTTTGGAAGCTAAACACACTTTCTATTTCAAGAATTAGCAAGACAAATAAATGCACCTTGCTGCTGGAGGGGGCTGCGCTGCATCTCCTGGTGCCACCCTTGGGCTGTCATCATGCTGCCCATCCACAGCACACTTTGAAGCACCGCAGCCTTGCAAGAAAGAACAGAGAGCAAGGAGCTCTGCCTTGCATTTCCTGTGAGAACACAGAGATGAGCCATACAGCCCTTGCTCTCAGAACACACACCCCTTCTCTTACCAGCTTTTCATTCCTGCACAATGCTGTTCAAACCCCTCCTCCATCTCTCCCTTCACAACACAATATGCAGCCTCTCTGCAGTGACGAGCTCTGGGCAGTTTAACGCCTGTGCCATCACTGGGGGCTGCCTCCAAGAACAAACCTTGGAGTTAAGAGGTTTGATTAGACAAGCGCTCTGTCTTTCATATTTTCAATATGAACATATTTTCAATATGCACACTTTCAATAAGCGACCTTTTGAAAGCCCGGAATCTGTGTGACACATCAGGAGATGCTGAACCAAACCCATGGCCTTCTCGACAATGGAAGGGCTCTTCAGAACTGGCTGGAGGGGGAACAAAGACGCACGGAGCTCTGACATCTTTGAACACAACCAGGCCCACAAACACTGAGAACTACAAACACGGGGAAATTCTGCATGCACACAGATCAAATGGCATTACAGATCAACACCGCTTTAATTCCTCTGCACCAACGGGCTCTGCAGTGCCCCAAAACGTCTGTCAGTGGCAGGCTGTGAGGAACAGCCCTGCAGAACACGCAGAGTCACGCAGGGTCTCCTCCCACTGCTCCTCCAGACACCGCATTCCTTCCTCTGGCACACACAGCTCAGCTGGTGCTGCTGCAGGCAGTGCTTCCCGTGTCTGCCCAGCCTAAAGCCATCAGACAACGTCAGCGGATGCCTGGTGCTTGGATACAAGCAGAAGTGCTGATGGAAAATCACCGCCGAAGCACAGACTGAGTCGCTGGTACCTTGCAGTGAGGAAAGACTGAGATGCACAGCGTCCTCACCTGCTTGCATGTTGGAAGTGGAGGTTCAGCAGCAGCTCGACTCATGATTAAGTCCTCCAAAAACCTTCTTCTTTCTTCCTGATCAGGAGACTGGATACTGAAACCTTCTCCAAAGTCATTATTAAACAATATCTGTACCCAAAGCCCAAGGAGAAGACACATTTCAGATTTAAAACCACAAAACAATCATATTCTATTCCAAAACAATTTCAGTTCTAATTTAAATGTCATGACTAGCATTTTACTCACCCTGCTATGAAATGACAGACTGGGAAGAAACATTCTCAGTAAAGCACACCAATGCTTAAAGCATTCCTAAAATAACAAGAAACTGAAGGGAAGGGAAATGCTGGGGGAAGGGGAAAGGGAGACCCTTCTAGCCCCACATCCCCTTAAAGCCCACCCTATAGCCCCATATCCCCCTATATGCAACCCAACAGCCCCCCCACAACCCCCTATAGCTCCATATCCATCTCTATAGCCCCCCCACATCCCCCTATTGCCTCATATATCCCTATATCCCCCAACAGCTCCCAACAGCCCCCCTGTATCCCCCCACATCCCTCCCATTATCACTCTGTACCCCCTCACAACATCCTACAGCCTCATATCCCCCTTCACCCCCCCCCCCATAGCCCCATATCCCTCATTATCCTTCCTATAGACACATCCCAGCCCCCTCTAGCCCGATAACCCCATATATCCACTCCTATAGCTCCCCCCCAGCCCCGTAAATAATCATATCCCTCCCCAAAGCCCCCTCAGTGCCCTATAACCTCATATTCCCCCTGTATCTTCCCCAGAGCCCCCAGTAGCAAAGGGGTCTGCGGGTCATGATGGGTCTGGGAGGGGACGGGGAGTAGCGCTGGAGGGGCTGGGAGGGTACAGCCTGGATGCTGGAAGCAGCGCTGTAGTGGTGGGGTGCCCGAGTCCTTGACCCACCTCAAATCCATGGCCCATCCCACAGCCCACATCCATGCCAATATTCATGTCCCACCCCGTATCCACTCCCTACACTTATTCAATCCCATTATCATTCCAAACCAATTCCATATCTCCATATCCCCATTTCCATCCAATATCCATATCCCATCCCAAACCCATCCCACAGTCTTACTGTATCCATATCCCCATAACCCAACCCTTGCACAGGAGTGTGCAGGACAGTGTGGCTGGGGCCGCAAGGGTTCCTTTCCCTGTCCTGGTGCTGCTCCCCCATGCAACTCTGTGGCATCGGAGCACGGGAAGCCTGCTGCCTTACCTGCCATGACAGCTGAAGAGAAACAGTTAGGGGAGCCCCTCCCCCCAAGGGGGTTACCAAGCTTGCTGAGATGCCAAGCTTGCTGAGCTGCTCCTCCTTTGTTCAGGGGGGAAATGGTGCATGCAGTGGCTATGCACAGCATGCGTCTTACTTGCTTTTCCTCCTCTCCATCTTCCATGAGCAAACAGCATCTCCAATCTTTCCTTGCTCAAAAACCACTTAGGTAAAAAAGAACTGGCAAGCTCGCTTTTAGAATTACCTTCTCTATACAACCTGGTGCTTTAAAGCACAAGCTTTCCTAGCAATGACCGACCTCTGACATGCTGTAAAGCAAACAAGGGCAATGACAGAGCCTTTCTCTGAGATCTAGGCACTATAGGACAAGCTATCAAAGAAAGAGCAATCAACTCACCCCTCCGAGCGAGAGTTTGGAAGAAAGGGGTGAGCTGAGGAACACAGCCTTCTCCGCTTTGAAATCTGGATCGCTGGAAGAAGGGGGGGACGGGCCTGGGGGGGCGCGGGGAGGGGGCTGAGGAGACCCCTGCGGACTGACTGCGCTCCCAGAAGCACTGCGGGGACGGAGAAAGAGGAAGGGTGGATCTAGGCTCCCCCAGCTCCAGGCACTCATGTGCTCACGTACTGGCTCAGGCTGTGACCTGGCAATTCCACTGCACATGCTCAACCTGCAAGGAAAAGTTATTCCTGTGTCTGTAGGCTTCGCACACAATCCCAGGTGCAACAGTCAGCCCAGTCCTCAGCTCAGCCTTACCAACAGCAGAAATCCAGTTTATGCCAGTAGTGGTGTTTTTCTCTCTTTGGAAACACTGTACTGCTGCAAGAAGCAGCGGTTGAAATGCTTCTTTATTGCGCAAGAGCTAGGGAATAAGAAAAGATTTCCTGATTAGGCATACGCTTCAAGGAGGCACCGGACGAGTGGAGACAGTGGAAGGCATTGGCAAGTCCAACCTTTGTTACAAGCTGCTATGTGAGATCCAGTGCCAACTTTTCCCACCCAGTGTGAGGTATAGTGAGGATAAATCATGCCCAAAAGCTTCCGTGCACTAGAACACAAAATCCAATAGATCAGCAGCTGCAGAGAGAGAAATTCATCTCAGCCCAGAAATCCTTCCAGCTGTGTACTGACTGGAGTTCCAAGACTGCGGCATCAGAATCATTCGCCTTCTCTGGGTGCAGTCTAGAAGACGAACACCCCCAAACACACCTGCTTCTTCAGCTTTTCCTTTCCCATCAAGTCTGGGGTTAATAGAAAAGATTTTTTCCTGTCCCCTCTTTTTCCTGGGATTACCCTCTTTGGGGTAATGATTTGCATTTTGGGGGTAAATGATTTGCATTTCTCTTGTGCCTTCCTGCAAGCACGCCTGCTTCAGGGCACATTTCATCCCACCCTTAGGCCTTGTAAGAAGCACTATGGCAAATCCACATGCAGAAAATACAGTCATTCCATTTAGTAACAAAGAAACCACTCTGCCCTTGCTCCTGCCTCTTGCCCCTGCCTCCTCCTGCGCTGCTTGCTTATCTGGGAAGTGCTTGTGGGCCACTAAAAGAAATCCCCACACGCCAGAAAATACAGACAAAAAGAGACAGGCAGAAAAGCGGCACTAATACTTTGTCACTGGTGGGAATCTCCACAACAGAAAGCGTTGTGCTAAACGTGTGAGGTTAAGGGATCATCACTATCAAGATAAAAGTCACAGTATGGAAGATTTAGCGATGGCGTGCTGACTAGAAGAAAAAAACAACTCTTGCCTCGTGTTTTTTTCTTTTGGTCTCTCTTATCATCATCTATTTATCTCATCAGCAGATCTGAGGTTGACCAAAGCCTGTTGCCATGAGCTTTGCTGAACCCATCAAAACTGAGGCTCAGAGGTATTACACCAGCACATAGCATAGGAGAACCCCATCACCTCCATCGTCAAGGGAAGAAGAAAGGGGAACTGTCGCAATTAATTACCTCCTCTAAATTGATAGTGGTAGGCTTCTCGTCACACACTACTGCTGTAAAGCAGAACAACAAAGATGTTTACAGCTGCGATAGGGATTTTTGCATACGTGCAACCACACAAGGCTGAGCACACTCCTGTCCCTCTGACATGTTGAGAAATAGCCAGAAGAGCGCAGTGTTCTCTTGCTGTCAGGCTACATACTCCAAGCATTCCCAAAGGCATGCTGTTCTGTAGAACATGCTGAGCCGCCCGGACAGTTGGTGCAGGAAGAACGCAGCAGTATCAGCGCACTCCATCCCGGGGATCTGAATGCATTGGTGGAGAGAACAGGGAAATAAGAGGTAAGAGAGAGAAAAAAACAAAGCAGGCAAATAGCACAGCTGTCCACAGGGGGCGGGGCTTAAGGCAGGGCCTGTGCCGGAGGGTGGCCCAGCACAGTCGGGGCCTCGGGGCCCAGTCTGGAGGGGGCCTGGCACAGTTGAGGCCTCCTCTGGGTCCAGACCAAAGGGGGCCCAGGCGGGAGGAGGACCAGGCTCAGTTGGGGCTGCTTTGGGGCCCAGTCCGGAGGGGGGCCTGGCACACTTGGGGCTGCTTTGGGGCCCAGGCTGGAGGAGGACCAGGCTCAGTTGGGGCTGCTTTGGGGCCCAGTCTGGAGGGGGCCTGGCACAGTTGAGGCCTCCTTTGGGCCCAGTCTGGAGGGGGCCCAGGCAGAGCCAGGGCCTCAGGGCCCAGGCTGGAGGAGGACCAGGCTCAGTTGGGGCTGCTTTGGGGCCCAGTCCGGAGGGGGGCCTGGCACAGTTGGGGCTGCTTTGGGGCCCAGGCTGGAGGAGGACCAGGCTCAGCTGGGGCTGCTTTGGGGCCTAGTCCGGAGGGAGGCCCGGCACAGCCAGAGCCTTGTGGCAGCAGTCCAACTCTCAAGTTCAACCTTTAACCATAACCTAAAATGGTAACCGTAGTGAAAGGTAGTGGCAGATAGAGCTGCTTTACTGTGTTTTAATTTTCCCAAGAATGGTGAAGGACTCAAGCTAGTAAAGAAAGACCCCTTTCTGAAGAGCAGGACTCAGAAGGTATTACCAGAGAGCAGATCTCCCAGTAGAGATTCTTCCCCTTAGACAGCCAGCCCTTAAATGAGGTTAGGGAGGGCTGGGACCAGGCTCCACCCCTTTTCTGCACAGGTGAAACGCTTCCAGCTGTGCTCCGCAGCAGACCATGTTTTAACAAAGGTGAAAGCCTGTGAAACAAAAGAATCCCTTCTTACTTGTTTCACGTTTGTGTTTGTTGACCGCAGTTCCAACCAGGTGGACTCTCAATGTCTTGCAAGCGACACCTAGAAGCAGGTACAGGCAGGAGGCACAGCACCCTGCAACCTCCAGGTGAGTGACAGCAGCCAGGCAGGGCTTTGGGCTCTGCAGGGTGATTGTGTGGAGCATTATGCACAGGAACAGCTGAGTCTAAAGATGATGGCAGAGCTGCAGAGCTAAGCATAATGGAGAGGCACAGCGGCTCAGCTCGTTTCCCACCGTAACGCAGGAAATAAGAGCCACGAGGGAAATGCAGACGCACTGTGCTTTCCTCTTTTGTCTCATGCCTTCTGGCCCTGTCAGAGGGGAGGAATGAGCTGCGCTTCCGCAGAGACGTTCCTCTCACAGCCACTCACCCCTCAGGTTGGAGCATTCCTGGCTGCAGGGTGGGAAAGCCAGTTCTTGCCTGGTGGTATCTGCAAAGCTGAAAAAGAAAGACAAACTATGGCCTCTTCTCTCATAAAGTGAGAGGGGAGATCCTGTGCTATTGGGCTGCAGTCAAGAGTCTGAGAGAGTCTGTGTTGTGTGAGATTTTAGAGAGAGCGCTGAGGAGTGTGGGAGCAGTGCAAACCTGCCGGGATGCTTTTACTTTCAGGGGCCTTTGTGCAAATGTTCATGTCCTAGAAGCACGTGGCGGAGCACGTCCTGGGATCAAGGTGCCATGGACTGGAAAATGCAGCTCTGGACATACAGGCTTGGCGGAGTTCCTGTGTGAAGACAAAACTCCCAGTACTCCAGAAACGTGGAGGCAGAAGAGCAGTGACAAGGTATCTGTATGTCTGTCAGTATATGTGCACAGCAGGCCCAGCTGCCCCTGCTTCCTCCCTCCACCGGATCTTCTCCTGCTCCTGGAGTCTCCTGTGGCATTGGTGGCGTGGGGCAAGTTATTTTGTCAAGCAGGATCTACCATTCGTAAACCCATTCTGACTGGGCCCGATCCCCTAGTTGACCTTTAATTAATCTCAACATTATCCTTTCCATAACCTATCCTGGCCCTGAGGTAAGACTGATAGGTCTGTAGCTACCATGCTCATCTTCTGGCTGTTTCTGAAGATGTGTGTCATATTTGCCAGTCTCCAGTCCACCTGCGTGTTTCCATTTAGCCAGGACTGCTGAAGGACGATGGAGTGTGGCTTGGCAACCACATCCACCAACTCCCTCAGCACTCCAAAGTGCAGTCCATCTGGCCCCGTGAACTCGAGCATCCAGCATTCGGTGCAGGTCCAAAATCATCTCATTGTGGATAATGCAGGGCCTATTCAGTTCCCCATCCTTATCTACCAGCACAGGGGATTTTTTCCCAGGGAGTAACAAGTCTTGCTATTAGCGACTGAGGCAACAAAGGCATTAAGTTCCTCAGCCTTATCCTGATCCTTGGTCACCAAGTTGCCCTCGGCGTCCAACAAGGGATGGAGATTCTCCCTTGCCCTCCTCTTGCTGTTGATGTATTTATAGAAATATTCTTTGTTGTCCTTCACCTTACTGTCCGAGCTCAGTTCTAGCTGGGCTTTGGCTTTTCTAATTTTCTTCCTGCACAGCTTTGCTACGTACCTGTAATCATCATAAGTAGCTTGACTACTCTTCCACAAACCATAATCTTTCATTCTGCTCTTGAGTTCCAGTCGAAGGTCTCTGTTCAGCCAGTCCAGGAGTGCGTGGGCAGACAAAGAAGCGTTGTGCAGGCAGGGAAAAATGAGTGCTGTGGGTCCTGGGAGCAGCAATGCGTGAGGCTCCTCCTGCTAGTGCTCTTCCGCTGGAACGTCCCTTTGGTTTTCTACTTGGGAGAATATTTGAACCCGTTGAAAAGGGTCTGACTTGAAGCGAGGGTGCAGAGCAGATTTAACCTCTGCAGGCGTGTATGCCAGAGCATGAAGCATCGTCAACAAGCACGGGGTAGCACCAGCTTGAAACAGGGGAAGCTTCCACAGAGCCCCCAGATGGAGTCCCAGGGTGATGAGATGAAGCTGATTTTGGCAGCATTAAAGGTGGTTTTCCAGGATCTGTGCCTTCTAGGGCTGGGGGCTGTCACTGGGGTTGCTTTCACAGGACACCCCCCAGCCCACCTCAGGACCCACGGGGAGTCTGTCGGTGACAAATGTGTCACTGAGTGACAGCATCAGGGTGGGAATGTGTGGAACACAGTGCCCAGGGCAGAGCCAAGCGGCGCTGGGGGGGGGTCAGCCCCAAGGAGAAAGCCTCCCCCATGGAAGAAATGGATTGCTTAATGCCGTGGGTGAGATGTTGTAGAAGAGCAAATTAATGAGGTTAAAAGGTGCCGCCCGGGTACTGTGGGAACCTCCTCCCACCCTGCAAGTGCTGTCCAAAGCTCTCCAGTGCCCCCTGCTGCTCTTTGCAGTTCCCCACTAAGCTCCCGTTGTCTCCCAGTATTGTCCAGAGTCTCCTTGTGCAAACTCAGTGCCCCCCAGTGCTGCCTGGAGCCACCCCAGTGCTGTATGCGGCCCTCAGTAGCCTCCCAGTGCCCCCCAGTGGACTTCCCAGTGCCTCCAGTAGTGCCCAGTGCCCCCAGTTCAACACATGCACTGCTCAGCACGTGACCGTCGCCTTCCCCAGGAACAAAACAAGGCAACAGAGACGTTGACAGCAGCGATGGTGATGGAGATGTTCAGACTGGAGGAGCTCTTGGCTCGCTGCAGCCACCCCAGCATCCCCAGAGGTGGGCACGGGGACCTGGGGGGGCTTTGGTGCTGCACAAACGACTGCAGGCAGAGGTGTAGGAAAGTGAACGCCAAGCATTTAATAATTGAACGTACAAAACAGCAAATAAATGACAATAGATATTCCCAACCATTTCCCACCCTGACAATTGTTTCTGATCCCACCCCCTAAAATTCCCACCCTCTAATTAATTTCCCACCCCCCAGCTCCCACCCCGCAATCAATTTCTCACCTTCCCCCCCCGCCCCCCCCCCGCCCCCGGCTCCCTCCCACCAATAGTTCCCTTCCTCTGCAAAACACTTCCCAGCCCCCCAGATTCCCACCCCAATAATTCCTTCCTCCAAATTCCAACAATTTCGGAGTGCAACATGGTCAGAGTACAATTTCCCACCCAGAATTGCCACCCCACAAAATTCCCTCCCCCTCCCCACATCTCCAATGCCAGCAGTCACGAAGTCCAATCCTTTTTGATGCCAACCATCTCCCACAGCAGCCATTTCTCACCCCAGCAGTTCCCCACCCCCCAAATTCCCACCCCAACAATATCACAGTAGAGCCATTTCACTTCCAACCTCAAAAAGATGCCAGCGCCCCAAGAATTCCCACCCCAAATTCCCTCCCCCCACCCATTCCCCACCCCAGATTCCCACCCCAACAATATCACAGTAGAGCCCTTTCATTTCCAACCCCAAAAAGATCCCAGCACCCCAAGGATTCCCACCCTCAGTTCCCACCCAAAGAATTCCCACCCCAAATTCCCTCCCCCCACCCATTCCCCACACCAACAGTTCCCCACCCCACAACCACCCCCCACCCTAATATTTGCCACCCCAGTAATTCCCACCCCCCAACCATTTCCCACCCCCCAGCCAACATTTCCCAGCCCAAAGCTTTGACAGTCCAACACTTTTGCGGTCCATCAGCTTCAGAGTCCCGCATTGCCCCAGCCCAAGATGCCGTTTGTGGACAGCCCAGGTTTGGAGGGGGAAGGCTGGGGCCAGTGCTGGTGCCCCCGGAACACTGCCGCTGCTCTCTGGGCATCGTGGGGGCCAGCGAGGAGCCCAGGGCTACAGGGAGCCGTGTTTGTCGGCTATGGCCACGTCTCCTGCTACACCAAGTGGGCCGGTTTCTTGGCACGCTCCCTCTCGAGCGCCTGTTGGGCTGTGATGGGCACCGAGTCCTCCTGCTGCGCGCCGTGCTGACACAGCCAGCTTCGCCTAGCGCCGGTGTTTGTGGCCTGGAACATCCTGGCCCCGCGGCAGCTTCCTCTTTCTGGCTGGGACGTGCCCGGTGCTGTTGCCTTTTGTGGTGGTGCAGGCGGGCGCTGGGCACTTGGCTGGCTCGGTGCTGTCCCCATGGTGCTTGTCTGCCACCCGGCAGGAGATGCATCCGGGTGGCAGGGCCAGGCGGGCGAGAACCACGTGGGGCTGCCTCCGCTGCACCCGTTCCATGACCTGTCCACTTTGCGTGAAAGGAGGCACAGGGTGCTTGGCTGGCTCGGTGCTGTCCCCGTGGTGCTTGTCTGCCACCCGGCAGGAGATGCATCCGGGTGGCAGTGCCAGGCGGGCGAGAACCACCCGGGGCTGCCTCCGCTGCGCCTCTTCCATCAGATGTGCTGTGTGGGGCAACAGGGGTGTGGGGGCAGCCAGGGGGGGCGGCAGTGCCAGGCGGGTGAGAACCACCCGGGGCTGCCTCCGCCGCGCCTCTTCCATCAGATGTGCGGTGCGGGGCGACGGAGGCGCAGGGGCAGCCAGGGGCGTCGGCACGGGCAGCTCCGGGGATGCTGGCTGCCAGCAGAGCGAGTTGCTGAGGAGCCCTGGTTCAGGTTGTGTGTCTTTGCTCAGCTCCCTGCTGGCCCTGGAGGAGTCAGAGTGCTCTGTGATGGAAGAAGAGGAGTCGAGGCTGCTGGAGACATCTGGGCTCAGTGGCTCCGTGGCAGTGATGCACTGCATCAGCTCTTCCATTTGGCAGCTGTTCGCAGTGTCTTTGGTCCCCTCTCTTGTGACACCGGGCAGGTCCTGGTTGTGCTGGGGGACCTCCAGAGCACTCGCCGCTTCTGAAAAAGCAAGAACATCCCCCCGAACGATGATGGCAGTCTTCCCACACCCGCTCGGTGCAGGCACCCACCCGTCACCTCTGCAGACCACAGTCTCACCGTCAATCCAGGTGAGCAAATTGTCAATTTCCACATCGTTGTCAAGTCTGTCGGTGCTGGGTGTCTCTTCTGGAAAAGGCAGAAAATCCCCAGCGGGGCAATGCCAGCTTTCCCACGCCCACTCAGTGCAGACACCCCCCCACCAGCTCTGCTGCCCCTCAGAGAGAGACTCACCGTTGTTGATCCACGTGAGCAGGTCATCAATGTCTGCGGTGTCGTACAGGATGCCTGTCTTGGATGTCACTTCTGGAAAAGGAAGAAAATCCCCGGTGGGGCAATGCCAGCTTTCTTTCCCACACCCACTGGGTGCCAACGACCCCCGCCAGCTCTGCTGCCCCCAAACTCACCGTCGTTGAGCCATGCCAGGAGATCATGGATGTCCGCGATGTCCTCCGGGATGTCTGCGCTCGTTGTCACTGCTGGGAAAGCAAGGACATCCCCAGTGGGGCAGTGGCAGCTTTCCCACAGCCACCCGGTGCGGACAGCCTGCCACCCGCTCTGCAGCCCCTGGACTCACCGCCTGATTCCAGCGTCGCAGCGCTGCAGGCGAGCTGAGCCGTGGCGGGATGGGGGCACACGTCGGTGGGCGCTGGGTGCCCCTGGTCCTCCGTGAGCACCACGGCGTCTTGAAAGGGCTCCATCGGTGGCTCCCAGGTGGCGGGCAGGGTGCAGGGCACGGGGAGCACCTGCTCCTGCAGTGACGGTACCTGCAAAAGAACTGGTGGGGGGCCGGGGCGGCCGGGGGCCTGCGGCAGGCAGGTGCCTGCGGGCTGCGGGGGCTCCCCGTGGAACACAGCCCCAGGCCACAGCCCCATCGGCTGCTGGGGCAGCAGCGTCCCTGCCAGCAGGGGATGTCCCCAGCAGTGAGCAGGGGCAGTGGGGGGAGCCATACCTGGGTGCAGCCCCCCAGGTAGCAGCTGCAGCACGGGCAAGTGCAGCCCCACAGTTGGGGGCAGCCCCCCAGGGGGGAGCTGCGCTGCCTGTCCCCAGACACCTGGTACCCCAGGCCAGACAGAGGCCTGAGGCGCCAGGTAGGTGGCAGTGGGGACAGGGAGGGGTCGGGGTGGTACCGGCATCGGTCCGCGGATGGTGGGCTGCATCCAGGCGGGGTCCGGTGGCGGCACAGTCGCTTCAACGAAAATGGCGTCGGGTGTCAGAGGCACCGTCAGCGCTCCTCGAGGGATTCTCTCTGTGGGGAAAGGCCAAAGTAGGCGCTGGGGTGAGATCTGGGGCGCTGGGGTGGGATCTGGGGCACAGGGGTGAGATCGGGCTTACAGGGGTGGGATCTGGGGCTCTGGGGTGCTGGGGTGGGATCTGGGTTACCAGGGGTGGGATCTGGGGTGCTGGGGTGAGATCTGGGTTACAGGGGTGAGATCGGGGGCGCTGGGGTGAGATCTGGGTTACAGGGGTGGGATCTGGGGCTCTGGGGTGAGATCTGGGGTGCTGGGGTGAGGTCTGGGTTACAGGGGTGAGATCTGGGTTACAGGGGTGAGATCTGGGGCGCTGGGGTGAGATCTGGGGTGCTGGGGTGAGGTCTGGGTTACAGGGGTGAGATCTGGGGCGCTGGGGTGAGATCTGGGTTACAGGGGTGAGATCTGGGGCGCTGGGGTGAGATCTGGGGTGCTGGGGTGAGGTCTGGGTTACAGGGGTGAGATCTGGGGTGCTGGGGTGAGATCTGGGGCGCTGGGGTGAGGTCTGGGTTACAGGGGTGAGATCTGGGGCGCTGGGGCCAGCTGAAGCACGGGAGCAGGGGAAGCCTGCTGCCTTACCTGCCATGACAGCTGGAGAGTGGCAGTTAGGGGAGCCCCTCCCCCAACGGGGGGTTGCGTGACCGTTGGGGTCAGCCCCTTTCCCCCAGGCTTGAGATGGTTTGATTTTTCGTAGGCAAACATCCTTCCCATCCCAGTTGTTTCCCATTCCAATGATCAGTGACCCTCCCAATGGGCATTTTGCAGCGCAGTGCTCTTCCTTCCCAAGAGCCTCCCGTCCCAGTGGAAGTTGACCATCCCTGCAATGAGTCCTCACCCCTTGGGACAGTTTTCTCTCTGAGGGAGGATATTCGGGCCCAGTGGTTTCCCACTGTCACCAGCCAACACTGGGTGGGGTTACCCGGGCCTTTAGCAGTGGAGGTGAGCCAGCGTTATCTGTAGGGCTCAGAGATGGAGGGGCTGTCAGTGATCGATGACCGCAGTAACTGGAGGCAGCAAAAAGGCACTGTGAGGTGGCCATCCTCTGTACCATTGCAGTGGAGACAGATTGGCACTGGTTTGGATTGGTCTGTGTTCAAAGGGTGGGCTATGGGGTGGAATTGGCTGGACAGTCGCAGCCAGAGAGCTGTGCTCAATGGCTCTGTGTCCGGGTGGAGGCGGTCACGAGTGGTGTCCTAATGATGTTCAGCAAAGCCAGGGCAAGGTCTGTGAGGGGCAGAGAGACTCTGGAAAGCGTCCTGGGATTGCTTCTGTGCGGCAGTTGGGGGCCTTGGGGAGTGGGGGGCCTGTGCTGGTCTGTCTGTAGGAGTCTGTAAGGAGGGCTGTGGGGCTGGTTCTGAGGTGGAAGTGAGGGGTTTTGTGTGCTGAGGGACTGTGGGGACTGTCTGTGAGGAGGGTTCTGGGGTGGTTTCTGAGGAGAAGGTTTTGGATCTGCGGGGCTGAGGGTCCTGTGAGTGACTGTAGACCTCTGTGGGGAGAGTTCTGGTGTGGTTTCTGAGGGTTAAAGCATTGGGTTTGGGGGCTGAGAGGTTGTAGGGGTGTGTGAGCGAGGAGAGACTTTGGGACTCTGGGGCACTGAGGGGCCCGATCTGATCCCAGGGGCATAAGGAGTTTGATTTCCCCTGTGTTTTTCCCCCAAACCCATTTGTTCAACCAATGAAAATCGAAATATACAAGATGTTTCTGAACCTGGCAAAGTGTCCTTCACAGCACTGATGTGTTGGACTGCTGGGATGCTGGCTCTTGCTTTTTTTTTTACCGTGGTTTCAGTGATGGAGTATGCCACTGCAGCGGATGGCCCCAGAAGGGTAAGGACCAAAGAGGCAGGGGGCCATTGAAATAGTTGTATTTCATTTTTTTATCTCCCAGCTGTTTCATGGAATCTGGCTTGGATGTCTAGAAGTAACTGGAAGATTCTTGAGGAATGTCTGGGATGTTTTTTTATCTGGAGGAGGTGTGCCCATCAGGCTGAGGTGTTGCATCTGTCCCAGGTTCCCTGATGTGACGTCGTACTGCAGCTCCCCCAAGGGGTCTTGCATATGCATTGCTTGTGCTCGTGTGTATGACTCCAGAGGACATCCCAGCACAGCTCTGCTGAAGCCCAGTGGCGGTGGGAGGAGCAGAGGACAATCTCAGGTCCTGTGCTCTGAGGTGGATGCTTTCTTCCCAGAAGCACTGCTGGGCAGGATCTGATTGTACCTCCGTGTCCTTTCTGTGCCCAACACTGAACACTGTGCTTGAGGTGAGGCCTCGCCAATGCCGAGTACAGGGGCAGGATGACTTCCCTCGTCCTGCTCACCACACCACTCCTGATCCAAGCCAGGATGCCATCGGCCGCCTTGGCCACCTGGGCACACCGCTGGCTCATATTCAGCCACCTGTCCATCCGGACACCAAGGTCCCTTTCCGTCAGGCAGCTTTCCAGCCACTCCTCCCCAAGCCTGGGGGGACGCCTGGGGTTGTTGTGGCCAAAATGCAGGACCCGACACTTGGCCCCATTGAATGGGCCCATAGAATGGGCCCCCCCATTGATGGGCCAGTTAACCTTGGCCCATCGACCCACTCTATCCAGGTGGGATAACTGTAGCGCCTTTCTCCCCTCAGGCAGATCAACACTCCCTCCCACCTTGGTGCCCTCTGCAGTCACTGAGGGTGCGCTCAATCCCCTCATCAAGACCGTTAATAAAGATGTTGAATAGAAGCGGCCCCAGTACCGAGCCCTGGGGGACACCGCTCGTGTCTGGCTGCCAACTGGATTTAACTCCATTGAGCACAACTCTGTGGGCCTGGCCATCCAGCCAGTGTTTCACCCAGCGGAGCGTACGCCCATCCAAACCGTGGGCAGCCAGCTTCTCCACGAGAATGCTGTGGGGTACAGTGTCAAAGGCTTTACTGAAGTCCAGGTAGACCCCATCGACAGCCTTACCTTCATCCGCTAAGCGGGTCACCTTGTCACAGAATGGAATCAGGTTTGTCAAACTGGATCTACCGTTCGTCAGCCCATGCTGACTGGGCCCGATCCCCTGGTTGACCTTTAATTGGTCCATGGTGGGTCCAGGGGGCAGCATGGTATGATGCTGGAGCAAGTACCTGCTTTTATTTTTTTCCACCTTGGCTCTGGACTATGCAGTTTACGGAGTCTGTGTCCAGTACTGGGGAGAGTGGCGCTGTCAGAGCCTTGCAGGAAGCACGTAAGGTCTCAGTATGCTTTGGAGCTTGTTCTCCGGTCACGCTTGTGTGCCTGGAATAACCTGCTCCAGCTTTTGGTGCCGTTATGTGTATGAGAATGGGGTTAGCCTGATGCGAGAGTTAGGCTCAACAGCGCAGGCAAGATTTTGGAGCACTGTGTAAGTCAGAAGTCTGTAGTGGGAATATTTATTAAAGGAGCGAAGGAAACGTCAAAGTGTGACGTGGGTCTACAGATGAAGCTCTGAAGGAAATGTCGTATTTGCTTTGCAAAAAGTTTTGGTCATGAACTCGGCGATGCTGGGCTCTTGTTACCAAAGCTTGTCTCAGCATTTCGGAGGGGCAGCCCTCATCTTCCCAGTAGACAGTGCTGTGGAGTTGAGCGCTGATGGAGCCAACTCATACCTCGCTCTGTAGGATCACACTGCGTAAGGGAGTAAACCTGCTGCCATGTGAACTTTACTCTCAAGTGAAGAATGATGTCGTGGGCGTGAAAGGGGAGAAACAAGTGTTTGCTGACTTCCACCTATTTTTATTTCTCATTCTTTATTTGTTTAAATTTTGTTCAATAGGATAAGCAAAGCCAGAAGAAGTCAGAAGGCCTGACCCAGAACACGGTGGACAGGTTCGTCCAGGTAAAGGCAGAAATCTTCCCTTGATACTTTTTACCTATTAAAAAAATGTGCTGAAATGGCTCAGTGATCGCAAGTGATAACTTTGCTGCCAGTACTGGTTGAACAAAGTAATCTCTCTCTTAAGAGATGCTTTGAAGTGGTTGTGCCCCTGCAGGAGGAGAGATGTAAGCCTCCTGCTTGGGTACTGCAACGTGATGGAAAGCGCAGCAATGACAGCAAGGTCCTAGGCTGCAGCAAGTGAGGATTTGCTCACATGCAAAAGCTGTGGGCAGAGAAAGAAAGGAAAGAAGCTGCCTAACTTCAGCAGGTTTCAGGTATGCAGGGATCTCCAGCGACATACCCTTGCCCCTCCACTGCCAGCCCTTCAAGGGGGTCTCAGAAGGGGCGGACCCTGGCTCCAACCCTTCTGGTCACTCCTTGCATGCACGTTTCCTGTCAGCACTGAAAATGACCAAACCTACCACTGAGCAACACGCTGAGCCCCCACTCACCTCGGCAGAAGTCCATTACAATCAGCACTTTGCACACACCGCCGCTGCTTACTGAGTTTCTACTGGAATCAACGTATCCGACCATGTTCCTGCAGCCAGACAGATCCTGCTGCACGATAAATACCTTCAACGTGCTGAACAGCCATGTAGAATGAGCTCTACTTTAATCTCTCGTTCCTCGACGAGGCTTAGCTTTCCTAGCTTTACCCCTGCCTAAGCACCAACTTCTGCCCCTTGGCCGTAATCATCACACACAACAGGATCAAATCGGAGGTCTGTCTCCTCCTGCTTTCTTTCCAGAAGGATGTGAGACAAACAACAGAGAAACAACGAACATACGGAATTAAGCCATTTGGTGTTGGTCCAGATGTTTGGATGTTCCCTTCGATGGCCCAGGCCACGCTCGCTGAGCTGCTCTTCCTTTGTTCAGGGGGGAAATGGTGCAGGTGGCATGCAGTGGCTATGCACAGCATGCGTCTTACTTGCTTTTCCTCCTCTCCATCTTCCATGAGCAAACAGCATCTCCAATCTTTCCTTGCTCAAAAACCACTTAGGTAAAAAAGAACTGGCAAGCTCGCTTTTAGAATTACCTTCTCTATACAACCTGGTGCTTTAAAGCACAAGCTTTCCTAGCAATGACCGACCTCTGACATGCTGTAAAGCAAACAAGGGCAATGACAGAGCCTTTCTCTGAGATCTAGGCACTATAGGACAAGCTATCAAAGAAAGAGCAATCAACTCACCCCTCCGAGCGAGAGTTTGGAAGAAAGGGGTGAGCTGAGGAACACAGCCTTCTCCGCTTTGAAATCTGGATCGCTGGAAGAAGGGGGGGACGGGCCTGGGGGGGCGCGGGGAGGGGGCTGAGGAGACCTCTGCGGACTGACTGCGCTCCCAGAAGCACTGCGGGGACGGAGAAAGAGGAAGGGTGGATCTAGGCTCCCCCAGCTCCAGGCACTCATGTGCTCACGTACTGGCTCAGGCTGTGACCTGGCAATTCCACTGCACATGCTCAACCTGCAAGGAAAAGTTATTCCTGTGTCTGTAGGCTTCGCACACAATCCCAGGTGCAACAGTCAGCCCAGTTCTCAGCTCAGCCTTACCAACAGCAGAAATCCAGTTTATGCCAGTAGTGGTGTTTTTCTCTCTTTGGAAACACTGTACTGCTGCAAGAAGCAGCGGTTGAAATGCTTCTTTATTGCGCAAGAGCTAGGGAATAAGAAAAGATTTCCTGGTTAGGCATACGCTTCAAGGAGGCACCGGACGAGTGGAGACAGTGGAAGGCATTGGCAAGTCCAACCTTTGTTACAAGCTGCTATGTGAGATCCAGTGCCAACTTTTCCCACCCAGAGTGAGGTACAGTGAGGATAAATCATGCCCAAAAGCTTCCGTGCACTAGAACACAAAATCCAATAGATCAGCAGCTGCAGAGAGAGAAATTCATCTCAGCCCAGAAATCCTTCCAGCTGTGTACTGACTGGAGTTCCAAGACTGCGGCATCAGAATCATTCGCCTTCTCTGGGTGCAGTCTAGAAGACGAACACCCCCAAACACACCTGCTCCTTCAGCTTTTCCTTTCCCATCAAGTCTGGGGTTAATAGAAAAGATTTTTTCCTGTCCCCTCTTTTTCCTGGGATTACCCTCTTTGGGGTAATGATTTGCATTTTGGGGGTAAATGATTTGCATTTCTCTTGTGCCTTCCTGCAAGCACGCCTGCTTCAGGGCACATTTCATCCCACCCTTAGGCCTTGTAAGAAGCACTATGGCAAATCCACATGCAGAAAATACAGTCATTCCATTTAGTAACAAAGAAACCACTCTGCCCTTGCTCCTGCCTCTTGCCCCTGCCTCCTCCTGCGCTGCTTGCTTATCTGGGAAGTGCTTGTGGGCCACTAAAAGAAATCCCCACACGCCAGAAAATACAGACAAAAAGAGACAGGCAGAAAAGCGGCACTAATACTTTGTCACTGGTGGGAATCTCCACAACAGAAAGCGTTGTGCTAAACGTGTGAGGTTAAGGGATCATCACTATCAAGATAAAAGTCACAGTATGGAAGATTTAGCGATGGCGTGCTGACTAGAAGAAAAAAACAACTCTTGCCTCGTGTTTTTTTCTTTTGGTCTCTCTTATCATCATCTATTTATCTCATCAGCAGATCTGAGGTTGACCAAAGCCTGTTGCCATGAGCTTTGCTGAACCCATCAAAACTGAGGCTCAGAGGTATTACACCAGCACATAGCATAGGAGAACCCCATCACCTCCATCGTCAAGGGAAGAAGAAAGGGGAACTGTCGCAATTAATTACCTCCTCTAAATTGATAGTGGTAGGCTTCTCGTCACACACTACTGCTGTAAAGCAGAACAACAAAGATGTTTACAGCTGCGATAGGGATTTTTGCATACGTGCAACCACACAAGGCTGAGCACACTCCTGTCCCTCTGACATGTTGAGAAATAGCCAGAAGAGCGCAGTGTTCTCTTGCTGTCAGGCTACATACTCCAAGCATTCCCAAAGGCATGCTGTTCTGTAGAACATGCTGAGCCGCCCGGACAGTTGGTGCAGGAAGAACGCAGCAGTATCAGCGCACTCCATCCCGGGGATCTGAATGCATTGGTGGAGAGAACAGGGAAATAAGAGGTAAGAGAGAGAAAAAAACAAAGCAGGCAAATAGCACAGCTGTCCACAGGGGGCGGGGCTTAAGGCAGGGCCTGTGCCGGAGGGTGGCCCAGCACAGTCGGGGCCTCGGGGCCCAGTCTGGAGGGGGCCTGGCACAGTTGAGGCCTCCTCTGGGTCCAGACCAAAGGGGGCCCAGGCTGGAGGAGGACCAGGCTCAGTTGGGGCTGCTTTGGGGCCCAGGCTGGAGGAGGACCAGGCTCAGCTGGGGCTGCTTTGGGGCCTAGTCCGGAGGGGGGCCTGGCACAGTTGGGGCTGCTTTGGGGCCCAGGCTGGAGGAGGACCAGGCTCAGTTGGGGCTGCTTTGGGGCCCAATCCGGAGGGAGGCCCAGCACAGTTGGGGCTGCTTTGGGGCCCAGTCCGGAGGGAGGCCCAGCACAGTCGGGGCCTCGGGGCCCAGTCTGGAGGGGGCCTGGCACAGTTGAGGCCTCCTCTGGGTACAGACCAAAGGGGGCCCAGGCAGAGCCAGGGCCTCCTTTGGGCCCAGGCTGGAGGAGGACCAGGCTCAGTTGGGGCTGCTTTGGGGCCCAGTCCGGAGGGGGGCCTGGCACACTTGGGGCTGCTTTGGGGCCCAGGCTGGAGGAGGACCAGGCTCAGCTGGGGCTGCTTTGGGGCCTAGTCCGGAGGGAGGCCCGGCACAGCCAGAGCCTTGTGGCAGCAGTCCAACTCTCAAGTTCAACCTTTAACCATAACCTAAAACGGTAACCGTAGTGAAAGGTAGTGGCAGATAGAGCTGCTTTACTGTGTTTTAATTTTCCCAAGAATGGTGAAGGACTCAAGCTAGTAAAGAAAGACCCCTTTCTGAAGAGCAGGACTCAGAAGGTATTACCAGAGAGCAGATCTCCCAGTAGAGATTCTTCCCCTTAGACAGCCAGCCCTTAAATGAGGTTAGGGAGGGCTGGGACCAGGCTCCACCCCTTTTCTGCACAGGTGAAACGCTTCCAGCTGTGCTCCGCAGCAGACCATGTTTTAACAAAGGTGAAAGCCTGTGAAACAAAAGAATCCCTTCTTACTTGTTTCACGTTTGTGTTTGTTGACCGCAGTTCCAACCAGGTGGACTCTCAATGTCTTGCAAGCGACACCTAGAAGCAGGTACAGGCAGGAGGCACAGCACCCTGCAACCTCCAGGTGAGTGACAGCAGCCAGGCAGGGCTTTGGGCTCTGCAGGGTGATTGTGTGGAGCATTATGCACAGGAACAGCTGAGTCTAAAGATGATGGCAGAGCTGCAGAGCTAAGCATAATGGAGAGGCACAGCGGCTCAGCTCGTTTCCCACCGTAACGCAGGAAATAAGAGCCACGAGGGAAATGCAGACGCACTGTGCTTTCCTCTTTTGTCTCATGCCTTCTGGCCCTGTCAGAGGGGAGGAATGAGCTGCGCTTCCGCAGAGACGTTCCTCTCACAGCCACTCACCCCTCAGGTTGGAGCATTCCTGGCTGCAGGGTGGGAAAGCCAGTTCTTGCCTGGTGGTATCTGCAAAGCTGAAAAAGAAAGACAAACTATGGCCTCTTCTCTCATAAAGTGAGAGGGGAGATCCTGTGCTATTGGGCTGCAGTCAAGAGTCTGAGAGAGTCTGTGTTGTGTGAGATTTTAGAGAGAGCGCTGAGGAGTGTGGGAGCAGTGCAAACCTGCCGGGATGCTTTTACTTTCAGGGGCCTTTGTGCAAATGTTCATGTCCTAGAAGCACGTGGCGGAGCACGTCCTGGGATCAAGGTGCCATGGACTGGAAAATGCAGCTCTGGACATACAGGCTTGGCGGAGTTCCTGTGTGAAGACAAAACTCCCAGTACTCCAGAAACGTGGAGGCAGAAGAGCAGTGACAAGGTATCTGTATGTCTGTCAGTATATGTGCACAGCAGGCCCAGCTGCCCTGCCTCCTCCCTCCACCGGATCTTCTCCTGCTCCTGGAGTCTCCTGTGGCATTGGTGGTGTGGGGCAAGTTATTTTGTCAAGCAGGATCTGCCATTCGTAAATCCATTCTGACTGGGCCCGATCCCCTAGTTGACCTTTAATTAATCTCAACATTATCCTTTCCATAAGCTATCCTGGCCCTGAGGTAAGACTGATAGGTCTGTAGCTACCATGCTCATCTTCTGGCCGTTTCTGAAGATGTGCATCATATTTGCCAGTCTCCAGTCCACCTGCGTGTTTCCATTTAGCCAGGACTGCTGAAGGACGATGGAGTGTGGCTTGGCAACCACATCCACCAACTCCCTCAGCACTCCAAAGTGCAGTCCATCTGGCCCCGTGAACTCGAGCATCCAGCATTCGGTGCAGGTCCAAAATCATCTCATTGTGGATAATGCAGGGCCTATTCAGTTCCCCATCCTTATCTACCAGCACAGGGGATTTTTTCCCAGGGAGTAACAAGTCTTGCTATTAGCGACTGAGGCAACAAAGGCATTAAGTTCCTCAGCCTTATCCTGATCCTTGGTCACCAAGTTGCCCTCGGCGTCCAACAAGGGATGGAGATTCTCCCTTGCCCTCCTCTTGCTGTTGATGTATTTATAGAAATATTCTTTGTTGTCCTTCACCTTACTGTCCGAGCTCAGTTCTAGCTGGGCTTTGGCTTTTCTAATTTTCTTCCTGCACAGCTTTGCTACGTACCTGTAATCATCATAAGTAGCTTGACTACTCTTCCACAAACCATAATCTTTCATTCTGCTCTTGAGTTCCAGTCGAAGGTCTCTGTTCAGCCAGTCCAGGAGTGCGTGGGCAGACAAAGAAGCGTTGTGCAGGCAGGGAAAAATGAGTGCTGTGGGTCCTGGGAGCAGCAATGCGTGAGGCTCCTCCTGCTAGTGCTCTTCCGCTGGAACGTCCCTTTGGTTTTCTACTTGGGAGAATATTTGAACCCGTTGAAAAGGGTCTGACTTGAAGCGAGGGTGCAGAGCAGATTTAACCTCTGCAGGCGTGTATGCCAGAGCATGAAGCATCGTCAACAAGCACGGGGTAGCACCAGCTTGAAACAGGGGAAGCTTCCACAGAGCCCCCAGATGGAGTCCCAGGGTGATGAGATGAAGCTGATTTTGGCAGCATTAAAGGTGGTTTTCCAGGATCTGTGCCTTCTAGGGCTGGGGGCTGTCACTGGGGTTGCTTTCACAGGACACCCCCCAGCCCACCTCAGGACCCACGGGGAGTCTGTCGGTGACAAATGTGTCACTGAGTGACAGCATCAGGGTGGGAATGTGTGGAACACAGTGCCCAGGGCAGAGCCAAGCGGCGCTGGGGGGGGGTCAGCCCCAAGGAGAAAGCCTCCCCCATGGAAGAAATGGATTGCTTAATGCCGTGGGTGAGATGTTGTAGAAGAGCAAATTAATGAGGTTAAAAGGTGCCGCCCGGGTACTGTGGGAACCTCCTCCCACCCTGCAAGTGCTGTCCAAAGCTCTCCAGTGCCCCCTGCTGCTCTTTGCAGTTCCCCACTAAGCTCCCGTTGTCTCCCAGTATTGTCCAGAGTCTCCTTGTGCAAACTCAGTGCCCCCCAGTGCTGCCTGGAGCCACCCCAGTGCTGTATGCGGCCCTCAGTAGCCTCCCAGTGCCCCCCAGTGGACTTCCCAGTGCCTCCAGTAGTGCCCAGTGCCCCCAGTTCAACACATGCACTGCTCAGCACGTGACCGTCGCCTTCCCCAGGAACAAAACAAGGCAACAGAGACGTTGACAGCAGCGATGGTGATGGAGATGTTCAGACTGGAGGAGCTCTTGGCTCGCTGCAGCCACCCCAGCATCCCCAGAGGTGGGCACGGGGACCTGGGGGGGCTTTGGTGCTGCACAAACGACTGCAGGCAGAGGTGTAGGAAAGTGAACGCCAAGCATTTAATAATTGAACGTACAAAACAGCAAATAAATGACAATAGATATTCCCAACCATTTCCCACCCTGACAATTGTTTCTGATCCCACCCCCTAAAATTCCCACCCTCTAATTAATTTCCCACCCCCCAGCTCCCACCCCGCAATCAATTTCTCACCTTCCCCCCCCGCCCCCCCCCCGCCCCCGGCTCCCTCCCACCAATAGTTCCCTCCCTCTGCAAAACACTTCCCAGCCCCCCAGATTCCCACCCCAATAATTCCTTCCTCCAAATTCCAACAATTTCGGAGTGCAACATGGTCAGAGTACAATTTCCCACCCAGAATTGCCACCCCACAAAATTCCCTCCCCCTCCCCACATCTCCAATGCCAGCAGTCACGAAGTCCAATCCTTTTTGATGCCAACCATCTCCCACAGCAGCCATTTCTCACCCCAGCAGTTCCCCACCCCCCAAATTCCCACCCCAACAATATCACAGTAGAGCCATTTCATTTCCAACCTCAAAAAGATGCCAGCGCCCCAAGAATTCCCACCCCAAATTCCCTCCCCCCACCCATTCCCCACCCCAGATTCCCACCCCAACAATATCACAGTAGAGCCCTTTCATTTCCAACCCCAAAAAGATCCCAGCACCCCAAGGATTCCCACCCTCAGTTCCCACCCAAAGAATTCCCACCCCAAATTCCCTCCCCCCACCCATTCCCCACACCAACAGTTCCCCACCCCACAACCACCCCCCACCCTAATATTTGCCACCCCAGTAATTCCCACCCCCCAACCATTTCCCACCCCCCAGCCAACATTTCCCAGCCCAAAGCTTTGACAGTCCAACACTTTTGCGGTCCATCAGCTTCAGAGTCCCGCATTGCCCCAGCCCAAGATGCCGTTTGTGGACAGCCCAGGTTTGGAGGGGGAAGGCTGGGGCCAGTGCTGGTGCCCCCGGAACACTGCTGCTGCTCTCTGGGCATCGTGGGGGCCAGCGAGGAGCCCAGGGCTACAGGGAGCCGTGTTTGTCGGCTATGGCCACGTCTCCTGCTACACCAAGTGGGCCGGTTTCTTGGCACGCTCCCTCTCGAGCGCCTGTTGGGCTGTGATGGGCACCGAGTCCTCCTGCTGCGCGCCGTGCTGACACAGCCAGCTTCGCCTAGCGCCGGTGTTTGTGGCCTGGAACATCCTGGCCCCGCGGCAGCTTCCTCTTTCTGGCTGGGACGTGCCCGGTGCTGTTGCCTTTTGTGGTGGTGCAGGCGGGCGCTGGGCACTTGGCTGGCTCGGTGCTGTCCCCATGGTGCTTGTCTGCCACCCGGCAGGAGATGCATCCGGGTGGCAGGGCCAGGCGGGCGAGAACCACGTGGGGCTGCCTCCGCTGCACCCGTTCCATGACCTGTCCACTTTGCGTGAAAGGAGGCACAGGGTGCTTGGCTGGCTCGGTGCTGTCCCCGTGGTGCTTGTCTGCCACCCGGCAGGAGATGCATCCGGGTGGCAGTGCCAGGCGGGCGAGAACCACCCGGGGCTGCCTCCGCTGTGCCTCTTCCATCAGATGTGCTGTGTGGGGCAACAGGGGTGTGGGGGCAGCCAGGGGGGGCGGCAGTGCCAGGCGGGTGAGAACCACCCGGGGCTGCCTCCGCCGCGCCTCTTCCATCAGATGTGCGGTGCGGGGCGACGGAGGCGCAGGGGCAGCCAGGGGCGTCGGCACGGGCAGCTCCGGGGATGCTGGCTGCCAGCAGAGCGAGTTGCTGAGGAGCCCTGGTTCAGGTTGTGTGTCTTTGCTCAGCTCCCTGCTGGCCCTGGAGGAGTCAGAGTGCTCTGTGATGGAAGAAGAGGAGTCGAGGCTGCTGGAGACATCTGGGCTCAGTGGCTCCGTGGCAGTGATGCACTGCATCAGCTCTTCCATTTGGCAGCTGTTCGCAGTGTCTTTGGTCCCCTCTCTTGTGACACCGGGCAGGTCCTGGTTGTGCTGGGGGACCTCCAGAGCACTCGCCGCTTCTGAAAAAGCAAGAACATCCCCCCGAACGATGATGGCAGTCTTCCCACACCCGCTCGGTGCAGGCACCCACCCGTCACCTCTGCAGACCACAGTCTCACCGTCAATCCAGGTGAGCAAATTGTCAATTTCCACATCGTTGTCAAGTCTGTCGGTGCTGGGTGTCTCTTCTGGAAAAGGCAGAAAATCCCCAGCGGGGCAATGCCAGCTTTCCCACGCCCACTCAGTGCAGACACCCCCCCACCAGCTCTGCTGCCCCTCAGAGAGAGACTCACCGTTGTTGATCCACGTGAGCAGGTCATCAATGTCTGCGGTGTCGTACAGGATGCCTGTCTTGGATGTCACTTCTGGAAAAGGAAGAAAATCCCCGGTGGGGCAATGCCAGCTTTCTTTCCCACACCCACTGGGTGCCAACGACCCCCGCCAGCTCTGCTGCCCCCAAACTCACCGTCGTTGAGCCATGCCAGGAGATCATGGATGTCCGCGATGTCCTCCGGGATGTCTGCGCTCGTTGTCACTGCTGGGAAAGCAAGGACATCCCCAGTGGGGCAGTGGCAGCTTTCCCACAGCCACCCGGTGCGGACAGCCTGCCACCCGCTCTGCAGCCCCTGGACTCACCGCCTGATTCCAGCGTCGCAGCGCTGCAGGCGAGCTGAGCCGTGGCGGGATGGGGGCACACGTCGGTGGGCGCTGGGTGCCCCTGGTCCTCCGTGAGCACCACGGCGTCTTGAAAGGGCTCCATCGGTGGCTCCCAGGTGGCGGGCAGGGTGCAGGGCACGGGGAGCACCTGCTCCTGCAGTGACGGTACCTGCAAAAGAACTGGTGGGGGGCCGGGGCGGCCGGGGGCCTGCGGCAGGCAGGTGCCTGCGGGCTGCGGGGGCTCCCCGTGGAACACAGCCCCAGGCCACAGCCCCATCGGCTGCTGGGGCAGCAGCGTCCCTGCCAGCAGGGGATGTCCCCAGCAGTGAGCAGGGGCAGTGGGGGGAGCCGTACCTGGGTGCAGCCCCCCAGGTAGCAGCTGCAGCACGGGCAAGTGCAGCCCCACAGTTGGGGGCAGCCCCCCAGGGGGGAGCTGCGCTGCCTGTCCCCAGACACCTGGTACCCCAGGCCAGACAGAGGCCTGAGGCGCCAGGTAGGTGGCAGTGGGGACAGGGAGGGGTCGGGGTGGTACCGGCATCGGTCCGCGGATGGTGGGCTGCATCCAGGCGGGGTCCGGTGGCGGCACAGTCGCTTCAACGAAAATGGCGTCGGGTGTCAGAGGCACCGTCAGCGCTCCTCGAGGGATTCTCTCTGTGGGGAAAGGCCAAAGTAGGCGCTGGGGTGAGATCTGGGGCGCTGGGGTGGGATCTGGGGCGCTGGGGTGAGATCGGGCTTACAGGGGTGGGATCTGGGGCTCTGGGGTGCTGGGGTGGGATCTGGGTTACCAGGGGTGGGATCTGGGGTGCTGGGGTGAGATCTGGGTTACAGGGGTGAGATCGGGGGCGCTGGGGTGAGATCTGGGTTAGAGGGGTGGGATCTGGGGCTCTGGGGTGAGATCTGGGGTGCTGGGGTGAGGTCTGGGTTACAGGGGTGAGATCTGGGTTACAGGGGTGAGATCTGGGGCGCTGGGGTGAGATCTGGGGTGCTGGGGTGAGGTCTGGGTTACAGGGGTGAGATCTGGGGTGCTGGGGTGAGATCTGGGGCGCTGGGGTGAGGTCTGGGTTACAGGGGTGAGATCTGGGGCGCTGGGGCCAGCTGAAGCACGGGAGCAGGGGAAGCCTGCTGCCTTACCTGCCATGACAGCTGGAGAGTGGCAGTTAGGGGAGCCCCTCCCCCAACGGGGGGTTGCGTGACCGTTGGGGTCAGCCCCTTTCCCCCAGGCTTGAGATGGTTTGATTTTTCGTAGGCAAACATCCTTCCCATCCCAGTTGTTTCCCATTCCAATGATCAGTGACCCTCCCAATGGGCATTTTGCAGCGCAGTGCTCTTCCTTCCCAAGAGCCTCCCGTCCCAGTGGAAGTTGACCATCCCTGCAATGAGTCCTCACCCCTTGGGACAGTTTTCTCTCTGAGGGAGGATATTCGGGCCCAGTGGTTTCCCACTGTCACCAGCCAACACTGGGTGGGGTTACCCGGGCCTTTAGCAGTGGAGGTGAGCCAGCGTTATCTGTAGGGCTCAGAGATGGAGGGGCTGTCAGTGATCGATGACCGCAGTAACTGGAGGCAGCAAAAAGGCACTGTGAGGTGGCCATCCTCTGTACCATTGCAGTGGAGACAGATTGGCACTGGTTTGGATTGGTCTGTGTTCAAAGGGTGGGCTATGGGGTGGAATTGGCTGGACAGTCGCAGCCAGAGAGCTGTGCTCAATGGCTCTGTGTCCGGGTGGAGGCGGTCACGAGTGGTGTCCTAATGATGTTCAGCAAAGCCAGGGCAAGGTCTGTGAGGGGCAGAGAGACTCTGGAAAGCGTCCTGGGATTGCTTCTGTGCGGCAGTTGGGGGCCTTGGGGAGTGGGGGGCCTGTGCTGGTCTGTCTGTAGGAGTCTGTAAGGAGGGCTGTGGGGCTGGTTCTGAGGTGGAAGTGAGGGGTTTTGTGTGCTGAGGGACTGTGGGGACTGTCTGTGAGGAGGGTTCTGGGGTGGTTTCTGAGGAGAAGGTTTTGGATCTGCGGGGCTGAGGGTCCTGTGAGTGACTGTAGACCTCTGTGGGGAGAGTTCTGGTGTGGTTTCTGAGGGTTAAAGCATTGGGTTTGGGGGCTGAGAGGTTGTAGGGGTGTGTGAGCGAGGAGAGACTTTGGGACTCTGGGGCACTGAGGGGCCCGATCTGATCCCAGGGGCATAAGGAGTTTGATTTCCCCTGTGTTTTTCCCCCAAACCCATTTGTTCAACCAATGAAAATCGAAATATACAAGATGTTTCTGAACCTGGCAAAGTGTCCTTCACAGCACTGATGTGTTGGACTGCTGGGATGCTGGCTCTTGCTTTTTTTTTTACCGTGGTTTCAGTGATGGAGTATGCCACTGCAGCGGATGGCCCCAGAAGGGTAAGGACCAAAGAGGCAGGGGGCCATTGAAATAGTTGTATTTCATTTTTTTATCTCCCAGCTGTTTCATGGAATCTGGCTTGGATGTCTAGAAGTAACTGGAAGATTCTTGAGGAATGTCTGGGATGTTTTTTTATCTGGAGGAGGTGTGCCCATCAGGCTGAGGTGTTGCATCTGTCCCAGGTTCCCTGATGTGACGTCGTACTGCAGCTCCCCCAAGGGGTCTTGCATATGCATTGCTTGTGCTCGTGTGTATGACTCCAGAGGACATCCCAGCACAGCTCTGCTGAAGCCCAGTGGCGGTGGGAGGAGCAGAGGACAATCTCAGGTCCTGTGCTCTGAGGTGGATGCTTTCTTCCCAGAAGCACTGCTGGGCAGGATCTGATTGTACCTCCGTGTCCTTTCTGTGCCCAACACTGAACACTGTGCTTGAGGTGAGGCCTCGCCAATGCCGAGTACAGGGGCAGGATGACTTCCCTCGTCCTGCTCACCACACCACTCCTGATCCAAGCCAGGATGCCATCGGCCGCCTTGGCCACCTGGGCACACCGCTGGCTCATATTCAGCCACCTGTCCATCCGGACACCAAGGTCCCTTTCCGTCAGGCAGCTTTCCAGCCACTCCTCCCCAAGCCTGGGGGGACGCCTGGGGTTGTTGTGGCCAAAATGCAGGACCCGACACTTGGCCCCATTGAATGGGCCCATAGAATGGGCCCCCCCATTGATGGGCCAGTTAACCTTGGCCCATCGACCCACTCTATCCAGGTGGGATAACTGTAGCGCCTTTCTCCCCTCAGGCAGATCAACACTCCCTCCCACCTTGGTGCCCTCTGCAGTCACTGAGGGTGCGCTCAATCCCCTCATCAAGACCGTTAATAAAGATGTTGAATAGAAGCGGCCCCAGTACCGAGCCCTGGGGGACACCGCTCGTGTCTGGCTGCCAACTGGATTTAACTCCATTGAGCACAACTCTGTGGGCCTGGCCATCCAGCCAGTGTTTCACCCAGCGGAGCGTACGCCCATCCAAACCGTGGGCAGCCAGCTTCTCCACGAGAATGCTGTGGGGTACAGTGTCAAAGGCTTTACTGAAGTCCAGGTAGACCCCATCGACAGCCTTACCTTCATCCGCTAAGCGGGTCACCTTGTCACAGAATGGAATCAGGTTTGTCAAACTGGATCTACCGTTCGTCAGCCCATGCTGACTGGGCCCGATCCCCTGGTTGACCTTTAATTGGTCCATGGTGGGTCCAGGGGGCAGCATGGTATGATGCTGGAGCAAGTACCTGCTTTTATTTTTTTCCACCTTGGCTCTGGACTATGCAGTTTACGGAGTCTGTGTCCAGTACTGGGGAGAGTGGCGCTGTCAGAGCCTTGCAGGAAGCACGTAAGGTCTCAGTATGCTTTGGAGCTTGTTCTCCGGTCACGCTTGTGTGCCTGGAATAACCTGCTCCAGCTTTTGGTGCCGTTATGTGTATGAGAATGGGGTTAGCCTGATGCGAGAGTTAGGCTCAACAGCGCAGGCAAGATTTTGGAGCACTGTGTAAGTCAGAAGTCTGTAGTGGGAATATTTATTAAAGGAGCGAAGGAAACGTCAAAGTGTGACGTGGGTCTACAGATGAAGCTCTGAAGGAAATGTCGTATTTGCTTTGCAAAAAGTTTTGGTCATGAACTCGGCGATGCTGGGCTCTTGTTACCAAAGCTTGTCTCAGCATTTCGGAGGGGCAGCCCTCATCTTCCCAGTAGACAGTGCTGTGGAGTTGAGCGCTGATGGAGCCAACTCATACCTCGCTCTGTAGGATCACACTGCGTAAGGGAGTAAACCTGCTGCCATGTGAACTTTACTCTCAAGTGAAGAATGATGTCGTGGGCGTGAAAGGGGAGAAACAAGTGTTTGCTGACTTCCACCTATTTTTATTTCTCATTCTTTATTTGTTTAAATTTTGTTCAGTAGGATAAGCAAAGCCAAGAAGAAGTCAGAAGGCCTGACCCAGAACACGGTGGACAGGTTCGTCCAGGTAAAGGCAGAAATCTTCCCTTGATACTTTTTACCTATTAAAAAAATGTGCTGAAATGGCTCAGTGATCGCAAGTGATAACTTTGCTGCCAGTACTGGTTGAACAAAGTAATCTCTCTCTTAAGAGATGCTTTGAAGTGGTTGTGCCCGTGCAGGAGGAGAGAAGTAAGCCTCCTGCTTGGGTACTGCAACGTGATGGAAAGCGCAGCAATGACAGCAAGGTCCTAGGCTGCAGCAAGTGAGGATTTGCTCACATGCAAAAGCTGTGGGCAGAGAAAGAAAGGAAAGAAGCTGCCTAACTTCAGCAGGTTTCAGGTATGCAGGGATCTCCAGCGACATACCCTTGCCCCTCCACTGCCAGCCCTTCAAGGGGGTCTCAGAAGGGGCGGACCCTGGCTCCAACCCTTCTGGTCACTCCTTGCATGCACGTTTCCTGTCAGCACTGAAAATGACCAAACCTACCACTGAGCAACACGCTGAGCCCCCACTCACCTCGGCAGAAGTCCATTACAATCAGCACTTTGCACACACCGCCGCTGCTTACTGAGTTTCTACTGGAATCAACGTATCCGACCATGTTCCTGCAGCCAGACAGATCCTGCTGCACGATAAATACCTTCAACGTGCTGAACAGCCATGTAGAATGAGCTCTACTGTAATCTCTCGTTCCTCGACGAGCCTTAGCTTTCCTAGCTTTACCCCTGCCTAAGCACCAACTTCTGCCCCTTGGCCGTAATCATCACACACAGCAGGATCAAATTGGAGGTCTGTCTCCTCCTGCTTTCTTTCCAGAAGGATGTGAGACAAACAACAGAGAAACAACGAACATACGGAATTAAGCCATTTGGTGTTGGTCCAGATGTTTGGATGTTCCCTTCGATGGCCCAGGACACGCTCGCTGAGCTGCTCCTCCTTTGTTCAGGGGGGAAATGGTGCAGGTGGCATGCAGTGGCTATGCACAGCATGCGTCTTACTTGCTTTTCCTCCTCTCCATCTTCCATGAGCAAACAGCATCTCCAATCTTTCCTTGCTCAAAAACCACTTAGGTAAAAAAGAACTGGCAAGCTCGCTTTTAGAATTACCTTCTCTATACAACCTGGTGCTTTAAAGCACAAGCTTTCCTAGCAATGACCGACCTCTGACATGCTGTAAAGCAAACAAGGGCAATGACAGAGCCTTTCTTTGAGATCTAGGCACTATAGGACAAGCTATCAAAGAAAGAGCAATCAACTCACCCCTCCGAGCGAGAGTTTGGAAGAAAGGGGTGAGCTGAGGAACACAGCCTTCTCCGCTTTGAAATCTGGATCGCTGGAAGAAGGGGGGGACGGGCCTGGGGGGGCGTGGGGGGGGGCTGAGGAGACCCCTGCGGACTGACTGCGTACGCGCTCCCAGAAGCACTGCTGGGACGGAGAAAGAGGAAGGGTGGATCTAGGCTCCCCCAGCTCCAGGCACTCATGTGCTCACGTACTGGCTCAGGCTGTGACCTGGCAATTCCACTGCACATGCTCAACCTGCAAGGAAAAGTTATTCCTGTGTCTGTAGGCTTCGCACACAATCCCAGGTGCAACAGTCAGCCCAGTTCTCAGCTCAGCCTTACCAACAGCAGAAATCCAGTTTATGCCAGTAGTGGTGTTTTTCTCTCTTTGGAAACACTGTACTGCTGCAAGAAGCAGCGGTTGAAATGCTTCTTTATTGCGCAAGAGCTAGGGAATAAGAAAAGATTTCCTGATTAGGCATACGCTTCAAGGAGGCACCGGACGAGTGGAGACAGTGGAAGGCATTGGCAAGTCCAACCTTTGTTACAAGCTGCTATGTGAGATCCAGTGCCAACTTTTCCCACCCAGTGTGAGGTATAGTGAGGATAAATCATGCCCAAAAGCTTCCGTGCACTAGAACACAAAATCCAATAGATCAGCAGCTGCAGAGAGAGAAATTCATCTCAGCCCAGAAATCCTTCCAGCTGTGTACTGACTGGAGTTCCAAGACTGCGGCATCAGAATCATTCGCCTTCTCTGGGTGCAGTCTAGAAGACGAACACCCCCAAACACACCTGCTTCTTCAGCTTTTCCTTTCCCATCAAGTCTGGGGTTAATAGAAAAGATTTTTTCCTGTCCCCTCTTTTTCCTGGGATTACCCTCTTTGGGGTAATGATTTGCATTTTGGGGGTAAATGATTTGCATTTCTCTTGTGCCTTCCTGCAAGCACGCCTGCTTCAGGGCACATTTCATCCCACCCTTAGGCCTTGTAAGAAGCACTATGGCAAATCCACATGCAGAAAATACAGTCATTCCATTTAGTAACAAAGAAACCACTCTGCCCTTGCTCCTGCCTCTTGCCCCTGCCTCCTCCTGCGCTGCTTGCTTATCTGGGAAGTGCTTGTGGGCCACTAAAAGAAATCCCCACACGCCAGAAAATACAGACAAAAAGAGACAGGCAGAAAAGCGGCACTAATACTTTGTCACTGGTGGGAATCTCCACAACAGAAAGCGTTGTGCTAAACGTGTGAGGTTAAGGGATCATCACTATCAAGATAAAAGTCACAGTATGGAAGATTTAGCGATGGCGTGCTGACTAGAAGAAAAAAACAACTCTTGCCTCGTGTTTTTTTCTTTTGGTCTCTCTTATCATCATCTATTTATCTCATCAGCAGATCTGAGGTTGACCAAAGCCTGTTGCCATGAGCTTTGCTGAACCCATCAAAACTGAGGCTCAGAGGTATTACACCAGCACATAGCATAGGAGAACCCCATCACCTCCATCGTCAAGGGAAGAAGAAAGGGGAACTGTCACAATTAATTACCTCCTCTAAATCGATAGTGGTAGGCTTCTCGTCACACACTACTGCTGTAAAGCAGAACAACAAAGATGTTTACAGCTGCGATAGGGATTTTTGCATACGTGCAACCACACAAGGCTGAGCACACTCCTGTCCCTCTGACATGTTGAGAAATAGCCAGAAGAGCGCAGTGTTCTCTTGCTGTCAGGCTACATACTCCAAGCATTCCCAAAGGCATGCTGTTCTGTAGAACATGCTGAGCCGCCCGGACAGTTGGTGCAGGAAGAACGCAGCAGTATCAGCGCACTCCATCCCGGGGATCTGAATGCATTGGTGGAGAGAACAGGGAAATAAGAGGTAAGAGAGAGAAAAAAACAAAGCAGGCAAATAGCACAGCTGTCCACAGGGGGCGGGGCTTAAGGCAGGGCCTGTGCCGGAGGGTGGCCCAGCACAGTCGGGGCCTCGGGGCCCAGTCTGGAGGGGGCCTGGCACAGTTGAGGCCTCCTCTGGGTCCAGACCAAAGGGGGCCCAGGCTGGAGGAGGACCAGGCTCAGTTGGGGCTGCTTTGGGGCCCAGTCTGGAGGGGGCCTGGCACAGTTGAGGCCTCCTTTGGGCCCAGTCTGGAGGGGGCCCAGGCAGAGCCAGGGCCTCAGGGCCCAGGCTGGAGGAGGACCAGGCTCAGCTGGGGCTGCTTTGGGGCCTAGTCCGGAGGGAGGCCCGGCACAGCCAGAGCCTTGTGGCAGCAGTCCAACTCTCAAGTTCAACCTTTAACCATAACCTAAAACGGTAACCGTAGTGAAAGGTAGTGGCAGATAGAGCTGCTTTACTGTGTTTTAATTTTCCCAAGAATAGTGAAGGACTCAAGCTAGTAAAGAAAGACCCCTTTCTGAAGAGCAGGACTCAGAAGGTATTACCAGAGAGCAGATCTCCCAGTAGAGATTCTTCCCCTTAGACAGCCAGCCCTTAAATGAGGTTAGGGAGGGCTGGGACCAGGCTCCACCCCTTTTCTGCACAGGTGAAACGCTTCCAGCTGTGCTCCGCAGCAGACCATGTTTTAACAAAGGTGAAAGCCTGTGAAACAAAAGAATCCCTTCTTACTTGTTTCACGTTTGTGTTTGTTGACCGCAGTTCCAACCAGGTGGACTCTCAATGTCTTGCAAGCGACACCTAGAAGCAGGTACAGGCAGGAGGCACAGCACCCTGCAACCTCCAGGTGAGTGACAGCAGCCAGGCAGGGCTTTGGGCTCTGCAGGGTGATTGTGTGGAGCATTATGCACAGGAACAGCTGAGTCTAAAGATGATGGCAGAGCTGCAGAGCTAAGCATAATGGAGAGGCACAGCGGCTCAGCTCGTTTCCCACCGTAACGCAGGAAATAAGAGCCACGAGGGAAATGCAGACGCACTGTGCTTTCCTCTTTTGTCTCATGCCTTCTGGCCCTGTCAGAGGGGAGGAATGAGCTGCGCTTCCGCAGAGACGTTCCTCTCACAGCCACTCACCCCTCAGGTTGGAGCATTCCTGGCTGCAGGGTGGGAAAGCCAGTTCTTGCCTGGTGGTATCTGCAAAGCTGAAAAAGAAAGACAAACTATGGCCTCTTCTCTCATAAAGTGAGAGGGGAGATCCTGTGCTATTGGGCTGCAGTCAAGAGTCTGAGAGAGTCTGTGTTGTGTGAGATTTTAGAGAGAGCGCTGAGGAGTGTGGGAGCAGTGCAAACCTGCCGGGATGCTTTTACTTTCAGGGGCCTTTGTGCAAATGTTCATGTCCTAGAAGCACGTGGCGGAGCACGTCCTGGGATCAAGGTGCCATGGACTGGAAAATGCAGCTCTGGACATACAGGCTTGGCGGAGTTCCTGTGTGAAGACAAAACTCCCAGTACTCCAGAAACGTGGAGGCAGAAGAGCAGTGACAAGGTATCTGTATGTCTGTCAGTATATGTGCACAGCAGGCCCAGCTGCCCCTGCTTCCTCCCTCCACCGGATCTTCTCCTGCTCCTGGAGTCTCCTGTGGCATTGGTGGCGTGGGGCAAGTTATTTTGTCAAGCAGGATCTACCATTCGTAAACCCATTCTGACTGGGCCCGATCCCCTAGTTGACCTTTAATTAATCTCAACATTATCCTTTCCATAACCTATCCTGGCCCTGAGGTAAGACTGATAGGTCTGTAGCTACCATGCTCATCTTCTGGCTGTTTCTGAAGATGTGTGTCATATTTGCCAGTCTCCAGTCCACCTGCGTGTTTCCATTTAGCCAGGACTGCTGAAGGACGATGGAGTGTGGCTTGGCAACCACATCCACCAACTCCCTCAGCACTCCAAAGTGCAGTCCATCTGGCCCCGTGAACTCGAGCATCCAGCATTCGGTGCAGGTCCAAAATCATCTCATTGTGGATAATGCAGGGCCTATTCAGTTCCCCATCCTTATCTACCAGCACAGGGGATTTTTTCCCAGGGAGTAACAAGTCTTGCTATTAGCGACTGAGGCAACAAAGGCATTAAGTTCCTCAGCCTTATCCTGATCCTTGGTCACCAAGTTGCCCTCGGCGTCCAACAAGGGATGGAGATTCTCCCTTGCCCTCCTCTTGCTGTTGATGTATTTATAGAAATATTCTTTGTTGTCCTTCACCTTACTGTCCGAGCTCAGTTCTAGCTGGGCTTTGGCTTTTCTAATTTTCTTCCTGCACAGCTTTGCTACGTACCTGTAATCATCATAAGTAGCTTGACTACTCTTCCACAAACCATAATCTTTCATTCTGCTCTTGAGTTCCAGTCGAAGGTCTCTGTTCAGCCAGTCCAGGAGTGTGTGGGCAGACAAAGAAGCGTTGTGCAGGCAGGGAAAAATGAGTGCTGTGGGTCCTGGGAGCAGCAATGCGTGAGGCTCCTCCTGCTAGTGCTCTTCCGCTGGAACGTCCCTTTGGTTTTCTACTTGGGAGAATATTTGAACCCGTTGAAAAGGGTCTGACTTGAAGCGAGGGTGCAGAGCAGATTTAACCTCTGCAGGCGTGTATGCCAGAGCATGAAGCATCGTCAACAAGCACGGGGTAGCACCAGCTTGAAACAGGGGAAGCTTCCACAGAGCCCCCAGATGGAGTCCCAGGGTGATGAGATGAAGCTGATTTTGGCAGCATTAAAGGTGGTTTTCCAGGATCTGTGCCTTCTAGGGCTGGGGGCTGTCACTGGGGTTGCTTTCACAGGACACCCCCCAGCCCACCTCAGGACCCACGGGGAGTCTGTCGGTGACAAATGTGTCACTGAGTGACAGCATCAGGGTGGGAATGTGTGGAACACAGTGCCCAGGGCAGAGCCAAGCGGCGCTGGGGGGGGGTCAGCCCCAAGGAGAAAGCCTCCCCCATGGAAGAAATGGATTGCTTAATGCCGTGGGTGAGATGTTGTAGAAGAGCAAATTAATGAGGTTAAAAGGTGCCGCCCGGGTACTGTGGGAACCTCCTCCCACCCTGCAAGTGCTGTCCAAAGCTCTCCAGTGCCCCCTGCTGCTCTTTGCAGTTCCCCACTAAGCTCCCGTTGTCTCCCAGTATTGTCCAGAGTCTCCTTGTGCAAACTCAGTGCCCCCCAGTGCTGCCTGGAGCCACCCCAGTGCTGTATGCGGCCCTCAGTAGCCTCCCAGTGCCCCCCAGTGGACTTCCCAGTGCCTCCAGTAGTGCCCAGTGCCCCCAGTTCAACACATGCACTGCTCAGCACGTGACCGTCGCCTTCCCCAGGAACAAAACAAGGCAACAGAGACGTTGACAGCAGCGATGGTGATGGAGATGTTCAGACTGGAGGAGCTCTTGGCTCGCTGCAGCCACCCCAGCATCCCCAGAGGTGGGCACGGGGACCTGGGGGGGCTTTGGTGCTGCACAAACGACTGCAGGCAGAGGTGTAGGAAAGTGAACGCCAAGCATTTAATAATTGAACGTACAAAACAGCAAATAAATGACGATAGATATTCCCAACCATTTCCCACCCTGACAATTATTTCTGATCCCACCCCCTAAAATTCCCACCCTCTAATTAATTTCCCACCCCCCAGCTCCCACCCCGCAATCAATTTCTCACCTTCCCCCCCCGCCCCCGGCTCCCTCCCACCAATAGTTCCCTCCCTCTGCAAAACACTTCCCAGCCCCCCAGATTCCCACCCCAATAATTCCTTCCTCCAAATTCCAACAATTTCGGAGTGCAACATGGTCAGAGTACAATTTCCCACCCAGAATTGCCACCCCACAAAATTCCCTCCCCCTCCCCACATCTCCAATGCCAGCAGTCACGAAGTCCAATCCTTTTTGATGCCAACCATCTCCCACAGCAGCCATTTCTCACCCCAGCAGTTCCCCACCCCCCAAATTCCCACCCCAACAATATCACAGTAGAGCCATTTCATTTCCAACCTCAAAAAGATGCCAGCGCCCCAAGAATTCCCACCCCAAATTCCCTCCCCCCACCCATTCCCCACCCCAGATTCCCACCCCAACAATATCACAGTAGAGCCCTTTCATTTCCAACCCCAAAAAGATCCCAGCACCCCAAGGATTCCCACCCTCAGTTCCCACCCAAAGAATTCCCACCCCAAATTCCCTCCCCCCACCCATTCCCCACACCAACAGTTCCCCACCCCACAACCACCCCCCACCCTAATATTTGCCACCCCAGTAATTCCCACCCCCCAACCATTTCCCACCCCCCAGCCAACATTTCCCAGCCCAAAGCTTTGACAGTCCAAGACTTTTGCGGTCCATCAGCTTCAGAGTCCCGCATTGCCCCAGCCCAAGATGCCGTTTGTGGACAGCCCAGGTTTGGAGGGGGAAGGCTGGGGCCAGTGCTGGTGCCCCCGGAACACTGCCGCTGCTCTCTGGGCATCGTGGGGGCCAGCGAGGAGCCCAGGGCTACAGGGAGCCGTGTTTGTCGGCTATGGCCACGTCTCCTGCTACACCAAGTGGGCCGGTTTCTTGGCACGCTCCCTCTCGAGCGCCTGTTGGGCTGTGATGGGCACCGAGTCCTCCTGCTGCGCGCCGTGCTGACACAGCCAGCTTCGCCTAGCGCCGGTGTTTGTGGCCTGGAACATCCTGGCCCCGCGGCAGCTTCCTCTTTCTGGCTGGGACGTGCCCGGTGCTGTTGCCTTTTGTGGTGGTGCAGGCGGGCGCTGGGCACTTGGCTGGCTCGGTGCTGTCCCCATGGTGCTTGTCTGCCACCCGGCAGGAGATGCATCCGGGTGGCAGGGCCAGGCGGGCGAGAACCACGTGGGGCTGCCTCCGCTGCACCCGTTCCATGACCTGTCCACTTTGCGTGAAAGGAGGCACAGGGTGCTTGGCTGGCTCGGTGCTGTCCCCGTGGTGCTTGTCTGCCACCCGGCAGGAGATGCATCCGGGTGGCAGTGCCAGGCGGGCGAGAACCACCCGGGGCTGCCTCCGCTGCGCCTCTTCCATCAGATGTGCTGTGTGGGGCAACAGGGGTGTGGGGGCAGCCAGGGGGGGCGGCAGTGCCAGGCGGGTGAGAACCACCCGGGGCTGCCTCCGCCGCGCCTCTTCCATCAGATGTGCGGTGCGGGGCGACGGAGGCGCAGGGGCAGCCAGGGGCGTCGGCATGGGCAGCTCCGGGGATGCTGGCTGCCAGCAGAGCGAGTTGCTGAGGAGCCCTGGTTCAGGTTGTGTGTCTTTGCTCAGCTCCCTGCTGGCCCTGGAGGAGTCAGAGTGCTCTGTGATGGAAGAAGAGGAGTCGAGGCTGCTGGAGACATCTGGGCTCAGTGGCTCCGTGGCAGTGATGCACTGCATCAGCTCTTCCATTTGGCAGCTGTTCGCAGTGTCTTTGGTCCCCTCTCTTGTGACACCGGGCAGGTCCTGGTTGTGCTGGGGGACCTCCAGAGCACTCGCCGCTTCTGAAAAAGCAAGAGCATCCCCCCGAACGATGATGGCAGTCTTCCCACACCCGCTCGGTGCAGGCACCCACCCGTCACCTCTGCAGACCACAGTCTCACCGTCAATCCAGGTGAGCAAATTGTCAATTTCCACATCGTTGTCAAGTCTGTCGGTGCTGGGTGTCTCTTCTGGAAAAGGCAGAAAATCCCCAGCGGGGCAATGCCAGCTTTCCCACGCCCACTCAGTGCAGACACCCCCCCACCAGCTCTGCTGCCCCTCAGAGAGAGACTCACCGTTGTTGATCCACGTGAGCAGGTCATCAATGTCTGCGGTGTCGTACAGGATGCCTGTCTTGGATGTCACTTCTGGAAAAGGAAGAAAATCCCCGGTGGGGCAATGCCAGCTTTCTTTCCCACACCCACTGGGTGCCAACGACCCCCGCCAGCTCTGCTGCCCCCAAACTCACCGTCGTTGAGCCATGCCAGGAGATCATGGATGTCCGCGATGTCCTCCGGGATGTCTGCGCTCGTTGTCACTGCTGGGAAAGCAAGGACATCCCCAGTGGGGCAGTGGCAGCTTTCCCACAGCCACCCGGTGCGGACAGCCTGCCACCCGCTCTGCAGCCCCTGGACTCACCGCCTGATTCCAGCGTCGCAGCGCTGCAGGCGAGCTGAGCCGTGGCGGGATGGGGGCACACGTCGGTGGGCGCTGGGTGCCCCTGGTCCTCCGTGAGCACCACGGCGTCTTGAAAGGGCTCCATCGGTGGCTCCCAGGTGGCGGGCAGGGTGCAGGGCACGGGGAGCACCTGCTCCTGCAGTGACGGTACCTGCAAAAGAACTGGTGGGGGGCCGGGGCGGCCGGGGGCCTGCGGCAGGCAGGTGCCTGCGGGCTGCGGGGGCTCCCCGTGGAACACAGCCCCAGGCCACAGCCCCATCGGCTGCTGGGGCAGCAGCGTCCCTGCCAGCAGGGGATGTCCCCAGCAGTGAGCAGGGGCAGTGGGGGGAGCCGTACCTGGGTGCAGCCCCCCAGGTAGCAGCTGCAGCACGGGCAAGTGCAGCCCCACAGTTGGGGGCAGCCCCCCAGGGGGGAGCTGCGCTGCCTGTCCCCAGACACCTGGTACCCCAGGCCAGACAGAGGCCTGAGGCGCCAGGTAGGTGGCAGTGGGGACAGGGAGGGGTCGGGGTGGTACCGGCATCGGTCCGCGGATGGTGGGCTGCATCCAGGCGGGGTCCGGTGGCGGCACAGTCGCTTCAACGAAAATGGCGTCGGGTGTCAGAGGCACCGTCAGCGCTCCTCGAGGGATTCTCTCTGTGGGGAAAGGCCAAAGTAGGCGCTGGGGTGAGATCTGGGGCGCTGGGGTGGGATCTGGGGCACAGGGGTGAGATCGGGCTTACAGGGGTGGGATCTGGGGCTCTGGGGTGCTGGGGTGGGATCTGGGTTACCAGGGGTGGGATCTGGGGTGCTGGGGTGAGATCTGGGTTACAGGGGTGAGATCGGGGGCGCTGGGGTGAGATCTGGGTTACAGGGGTGGGATCTGGGGCTCTGGGGTGAGATCTGGGGTGCTGGGGTGAGGTCTGGGTTACAGGGGTGAGATCTGGGTTACAGGGGTGAGATCTGGGGCGCTGGGGTGAGATCTGGGGTGCTGGGGTGAGGTCTGGGTTACAGGGGTGAGATCTGGGGCGCTGGGGTGAGATCTGGGTTACAGGGGTGAGATCTGGGGCGCTGGGGTGAGATCTGGGGTGCTGGGGTGAGGTCTGGGTTACAGGGGTGAGATCTGGGGTGCTGGGGTGAGATCTGGGGCGCTGGGGTGAGGTCTGGGTTACAGGGGTGAGATCTGGGGCGCTGGGGCCAGCTGAAGCACGGGAGCAGGGGAAGCCTGCTGCCTTACCTGCCATGACAGCTGGAGAGTGGCAGTTAGGGGAGCCCCTCCCCCAACGGGGGGTTGCGTGACCGTTGGGGTCAGTCCCTTTCCCCCAGGCTTGAGATGGTTTGATTTTTCGTAGGCAAACATCCTTCCCATCCCAGTTGTTTCCCATTCCAATGATCAGTGACCCTCCCAATGGGCATTTTGCAGCGCAGTGCTCTTCCTTCCCAAGAGCCTCCCGTCCCAGTGGAAGTTGACCATCCCTGCAATGAGTCCTCACCCCTTGGGACAGTTTTCTCTCTGAGGGAGGATATTCGGGCCCAGTGGTTTCCCACTGTCACCAGCCAACACTGGGTGGGGTTACCCGGGCCTTTAGCAGTGGAGGTGAGCCAGCGTTATCTGTAGGGCTCAGAGATGGAGGGGCTGTCAGTGATCGATGACCGCAGTAACTGGAGGCAGCAAAAAGGCACTGTGAGGTGGCCATCCTCTGTACCATTGCAGTGGAGACAGATTGGCACTGGTTTGGATTGGTCTGTGTTCAAAGGGTGGGCTATGGGGTGGAATTGGCTGGACAGTCGCAGCCAGAGAGCTGTGCTCAATGGCTCTGTGTCCGGGTGGAGGCGGTCACGAGTGGTGTCCTAATGATGTTCAGCAAAGCCAGGGCAAGGTCTGTGAGGGGCAGAGAGACTCTGGAAAGCGTCCTGGGATTGCTTCTGTGCGGCAGTTGGGGGCCTTGGGGAGTGGGGGGCCTGTGCTGGTCTGTCTGTAGGAGTCTGTAAGGAGGGCTGTGGGGCTGGTTCTGAGGTGGAAGTGAGGGGTTTTGTGTGCTGAGGGACTGTGGGGACTGTCTGTGAGGAGGGTTCTGGGGTGGTTTCTGAGGAGAAGGTTTTGGATCTGCGGGGCTGAGGGTCCTGTGAGTGACTGTAGACCTCTGTGGGGAGAGTTCTGGTGTGGTTTCTGAGGGTTAAAGCATTGGGTTTGGGGGCTGAGAGGTTGTAGGGGTGTGTGAGCGAGGAGAGACTTTGGGACTCTGGGGCACTGAGGGGCCCGATCTGATCCCAGGGGCATAAGGAGTTTGATTTCCCCTGTGTTTTTCCCCCAAACCCATTTGTTCAACCAATGAAAATTGAAATATACAAGATGTTTCTGAACCTGGCAAAGTGTCCTTCACAGCACTGATGTGTTGGACTGCTGGGATGCTGGCTCTTGCTTTTTTTTTTACCGTGGTTTCAGTGATGGAGTATGCCACTGCAGCGGATGGCCCCAGAAGGGTAAGGACCAAAGAGGCAGGGGGCCATTGAAATAGTTGTATTTCATTTTTTTATCTCCCAGCTGTTTCATGGAATCTGGCTTGGATGTCTAGAAGTAACTGGAAGATTCTTGAGGAATGTCTGGGATGTTTTTTTATCTGGAGGAGGTGTGCCCATCAGGCTGAGGTGTTGCATCTGTCCCAGGTTCCCTGATGTGACGTCGTACTGCAGCTCCCCCAAGGGGTCTTGCATATGCATTGCTTGTGCTCGTGTGTATGACTCCAGAGGACATCCCAGCACAGCTCTGCTGAAGCCCAGTGGCGGTGGGAGGAGCAGAGGACAATCTCAGGTCCTGTGCTCTGAGGTGGATGCTTTCTTCCCAGAAGCACTGCTGGGCAGGATCTGATTGTACCTCCGTGTCCTTTCTGTGCCCAACACTGAACACTGTGCTTGAGGTGAGGCCTCGCCAATGCCGAGTACAGGGGCAGGATGACTTCCCTCGTCCTGCTCACCACACCACTCCTGATCCAAGCCAGGATGCCATCGGCCGCCTTGGCCACCTGGGCACACCGCTGGCTCATATTCAGCCACCTGTCCATCCGGACACCAAGGTCCCTTTCCGTCAGGCAGCTTTCCAGCCACTCCTCCCCAAGCCTGGGGGGACGCCTGGGGTTGTTGTGGCCAAAATGCAGGACCCGACACTTGGCCCCATTGAATGGGCCCATAGAATGGGCCCCCCCATTGATGGGCCAGTTAACCTTGGCCCATCGACCCACTCTATCCAGGTGGGATAACTGTAGCGCCTTTCTCCCCTCAGGCAGATCAACACTCCCTCCCACCTTGGTGCCCTCTGCAGTCACTGAGGGTGCGCTCAATCCCCTCATCAAGACCGTTAATAAAGATGTTGAATAGAAGCGGCCCCAGTACCGAGCCCTGGGGGACACCGCTCGTGTCTGGCTGCCAACTGGATTTAACTCCATTGAGCACAACTCTGTGGGCCTGGCCATCCAGCCAGTGTTTCACCCAGCGGAGCGTACGCCCATCCAAACCGTGGGCAGCCAGCTTCTCCACGAGAATGCTGTGGGGTACAGTGTCAAAGGCTTTACTGAAGTCCAGGTAGACCCCATCGACAGCCTTACCTTCATCCGCTAAGCGGGTCACCTTGTCACAGAATGGAATCAGGTTTGTCAAACTGGATCTACCGTTCGTCAGCCCATGCTGACTGGGCCCGATCCCCTGGTTGACCTTTAATTGGTCCATGGTGGGTCCAGGGGGCAGCATGGTATGATGCTGGAGCAAGTACCTGCTTTTATTTTTTTCCACCTTGGCTCTGGACTATGCAGTTTACGGAGTCTGTGTCCAGTACTGGGGAGAGTGGCGCTGTCAGAGCCTTGCAGGAAGCACGTAAGGTCTCAGTATGCTTTGGAGCTTGTTCTCCGGTCACGCTTGTGTGCCTGGAATAACCTGCTCCAGCTTTTGGTGCCGTTATGTGTATGAGAATGGGGTTAGCCTGATGCGAGAGTTAGGCTCAACAGCGCAGGCAAGATTTTGGAGCACTGTGTAAGTCAGAAGTCTGTAGTGGGAATATTTATTAAAGGAGCGAAGGAAACGTCAAAGTGTGACGTGGGTCTACAGATGAAGCTCTGAAGGAAATGTCGTATTTGCTTTGCAAAAAGTTTTGGTCATGAACTCGGCGATGCTGGGCTCTTGTTACCAAAGCTTGTCTCAGCATTTCGGAGGGGCAGCCCTCATCTTCCCAGTAGACAGTGCTGTGGAGTTGAGCGCTGATGGAGCCAACTCATACCTCGCTCTGTAGGATCACACTGCGTAAGGGAGTAAACCTGCTGCCATGTGAACTTTACTCTCAAGTGAAGAATGATGTCGTGGGCGTGAAAGGGGAGAAACAAGTGTTTGCTGACTTCCACCTATTTTTATTTCTCATTCTTTATTTGTTTAAATTTTGTTCAATAGGATAAGCAAAGCCAGAAGAAGTCAGAAGGCCTGACCCAGAACACGGTGGACAGGTTCGTCCAGGTAAAGGCAGAAATCTTCCCTTGATACTTTTTACCTATTAAAAAAATGTGCTGAAATGGCTCAGTGATCGCAAGTGATAACTTTGCTGCCAGTACTGGTTGAACAAAGTAATCTCTCTCTTAAGAGATGCTTTGAAGTGGTTGTGCCCGTGCAGGAGGAGAGAAGTAAGCCTCCTGCTTGGGTACTGCAACGTGATGGAAAGCGCAGCAATGACAGCAAGGTCCTAGGCTGCAGCAAGTGAGGATTTGCTCACATGCAAAAGCTGTGGGCAGAGAAAGAAAGGAAAGAAGCTGCCTAACTTCAGCAGGTTTCAGGTATGCAGGGATCTCCAGCGACATACCCTTGCCCCTCCACTGCCAGCCCTTCAAGGGGGTCTCAGAAGGGGCGGACCCTGGCTCCAACCCTTCTGGTCACTCCTTGCATGCACGTTTCCTGTCAGCACTGAAAATGACCAAACCTACCACTGAGCAACACGCTGAGCCCCCACTCACCTCGGCAGAAGTCCATTACAATCAGCACTTTGCACACACCGCCGCTGCTTACTGAGTTTCTACTGGAATCAACGTATCCGACCATGTTCCTGCAGCCAGACAGATCCTGCTGCACGATAAATACCTTCAACGTGCTGAACAGCCATGTAGAATGAGCTCTACTGTAATCTCTCGTTCCTCGACGAGGCTTAGCTTTCCTAGCTTTACCCCTGCCTAAGCACCAACTTCTGCCCCTTGGCCGTAATCATCACACACAACAGGATCAAATCGGAGGTCTGTCTCCTCCTGCTTTCTTTCCAGAAGGATGTGAGACAAACAACAGAGAAACAACGAACATACGGAATTAAGCCATTTGGTGTTGGTCCAGATGTTTGGATGTTCCCTTCGATGGCCCAGGCCACGCTCGCTGAGCTGCTCTTCCTTTGTTCAGGGGGGAAATGGTGCAGGTGGCATGCAGTGGCTATGCACAGCATGCGTCTTACTTGCTTTTCCTCCTCTCCATCTTCCATGAGCAAACAGCATCTCCAATCTTTCCTTGCTCAAAAACCACTTAGGTAAAAAAGAACTGGCAAGCTCGCTTTTAGAATTACCTTCTCTATACAACCTGGTGCTTTAAAGCACAAGCTTTCCTAGCAATGACCGACCTCTGACATGCTGTAAAGCAAACAAGGGCAATGACAGAGCCTTTCTCTGAGATCTAGGCACTATAGGACAAGCTATCAAAGAAAGAGCAATCAACTCACCCCTCCGAGCGAGAGTTTGGAAGAAAGGGGTGAGCTGAGGAACACAGCCTTCTCCGCTTCGAAATCTGGATCGCTGGAAGAAGGGGGGGACGGGCCTGGGGGGGCGCGGGGAGGGGGCTGAGGAGACCCCTGCGGACTGACTGCGCTCCCAGAAGCACTGCGGGGACGGAGAAAGAGGAAGGGTGGATCTAGGCTCCCCCAGCTCCAGGCACTCATGTGCTCACGTACTGGCTCAGGCTGTGACCTGGCAATTCCACTGCACATGCTCAACCTGCAAGGAAAAGTTATTCCTGTGTCTGTAGGCTTCGCACACAATCCCAGGTGCAACAGTCAGCCCAGTTCTCAGCTCAGCCTTACCAACAGCAGAAATCCAGTTTATGCCAGTAGTGGTGTTTTTCTCTCTTTGGAAACACTGTACTGCTGCAAGAAGCAGCGGTTGAAATGCTTCTTTATTGCGCAAGAGCTAGGGAATAAGAAAAGATTTCCTGGTTAGGCATACGCTTCAAGGAGGCACCGGACGAGTGGAGACAGTGGAAGGCATTGGCAAGTCCAACCTTTGTTACAAGCTGCTATGTGAGATCCAGTGCCAACTTTTCCCACCCAGAGTGAGGTACAGTGAGGATAAATCATGCCCAAAAGCTTCCGTGCACTAGAACACAAAATCCAATAGATCAGCAGCTGCAGAGAGAGAAATTCATCTCAGCCCAGAAATCCTTCCAGCTGTGTACTGACTGGAGTTCCAAGACTGCGGCATCAGAATCATTCGCCTTCTCTGGGTGCAGTCTAGAAGACGAACACCCCCAAACACACCTGCTCCTTCAGCTTTTCCTTTCCCATCAAGTCTGGGGTTAATAGAAAAGATTTTTTCCTGTCCCCTCTTTTTCCTGGGATTACCCTCTTTGGGGTAATGATTTGCATTTTGGGGGTAAATGATTTGCATTTCTCTTGTGCCTTCCTGCAAGCACGCCTGCTTCAGGGCACATTTCATCCCACCCTTAGGCCTTGTAAGAAGCACTATGGCAAATCCACATGCAGAAAATACAGTCATTCCATTTAGTAACAAAGAAACCACTCTGCCCTTGCTCCTGCCTCTTGCCCCTGCCTCCTCCTGCGCTGCTTGCTTATCTGGGAAGTGCTTGTGGGCCACTAAAAGAAATCCCCACACGCCAGAAAATACAGACAAAAAGAGACAGGCAGAAAAGCGGCACTAATACTTTGTCACTGGTGGGAATCTCCACAACAGAAAGCGTTGTGCTAAACGTGTGAGGTTAAGGGATCATCACTATCAAGATAAAAGTCACAGTATGGAAGATTTAGCGATGGCGTGCTGACTAGAAGAAAAAAACAACTCTTGCCTCGTGTTTTTTTCTTTTGGTCTCTCTTATCATCATCTATTTATCTCATCAGCAGATCTGAGGTTGACCAAAGCCTGTTGCCATGAGCTTTGCTGAACCCATCAAAACTGAGGCTCAGAGGTATTACACCAGCACATAGCATAGGAGAACCCCATCACCTCCATCGTCAAGGGAAGAAGAAAGGGGAACTGTCGCAATTAATTACCTCCTCTAAATTGATAGTGGTAGGCTTCTCGTCACACACTACTGCTGTAAAGCAGAACAACAAAGATGTTTACAGCTGCGATAGGGATTTTTGCATACGTGCAACCACACAAGGCTGAGCACACTCCTGTCCCTCTGACATGTTGAGAAATAGCCAGAAGAGCGCAGTGTTCTCTTGCTGTCAGGCTACATACTCCAAGCATTCCCAAAGGCATGCTGTTCTGTAGAACATGCTGAGCCGCCCGGACAGTTGGTGCAGGAAGAACGCAGCAGTATCAGCGCACTCCATCCCGGGGATCTGAATGCATTGGTGGAGAGAACAGGGAAATAAGAGGTAAGAGAGAGAAATAAACAAAGCAGGCAAATAGCACAGCTGTCCACAGGGGGCGGGGCTTAAGGCAGGGCCTGTGCCGGAGGGTGGCCCAGCACAGTCGGGGCCTCGGGGCCCAGTCTGGAGGGGGCCTGGCACAGTTGAGGCCTCCTCTGGGTCCAGACCAAAGGGGGCCCAGGCTGGAGGAGGACCAGGCTCAGTTGGGGCTGCTTTGGGGCCCAGGCTGGAGGAGGACCAGGCTCAGTTGGGGCTGCTTTGGGGCCCAGGCTGGAGGAGGACCAGGCTCAGTTGGGGCTGCTTTGGGGCCCAGGCTGGAGGAGGACCAGGCTCAGCTGGGGCTGCTTTGGGGCCTAGTCCGGAGGGGGGCCTGGCACAGTTGGGGCTGCTTTGGGGCCCAGGCTGGAGGAGGACCAGGCTCAGCTGGGGCTGCTTTGGGGCCTAGTCCGGAGGGGGGCCTGGCACAGTTGGGGCTGCTTTGGGGCCCAGGCTGGAGGAGGACCAGGCTCAGTTGGGGCTGCTTTGGGGCCCAATCCGGAGGGAGGCCCAGCACAGTTGGGGCTGCTTTGGGGCCCAGTCCGGAGGGAGGCCCAGCACAGTCGGGGCCTCGGGGCCCAGTCTGGAGGGGGCCTGGCACAGTTGAGGCCTCCTCTGGGTACAGACCAAAGGGGGCCCAGGCAGAGCCAGGGCCTCCTTTGGGCCCAGGCTGGAGGAGGACCAGGCTCAGTTGGGGCTGCTTTGGGGCCCAGTCCGGAGGGGGGCCTGGCACAGTTGGGGCTGCTTTGGGGCCCAGGCTGGAGGAGGACCAGGCTCAGCTGGGGCTGCTTTGGGGCCTAGTCCGGAGGGAGGCCCGGCACAGCCAGAGCCTTGTGGCAGCAGTCCAACTCTCAAGTTCAACCTTTAACCATAACCTAAAATGGTAACCGTAGTGAAAGGTAGTGGCAGATAGAGCTGCTTTACTGTGTTTTAATTTTCCCAAGAATGGTGAAGGACTCAAGCTAGTAAAGAAAGACCCCTTTCTGAAGAGCAGGACTCAGAAGGTATTACCAGAGAGCAGATCTCCCAGTAGAGATTCTTCCCCTTAGACAGCCAGCCCTTAAATGAGGTTAGGGAGGGCTGGGACCAGGCTCCACCCCTTTTCTGCACAGGTGAAACGCTTCCAGCTGTGCTCCGCAGCAGACCGTGTTTTAACAAAGGTGAAAGCCTGTGAAACAAAAGAATCCCTTCTTACTTGTTTCACGTTTGTGTTTGTTGACCGCAGTTCCAACCAGGTGGACTCTCAATGTCTTGCAAGCGACACCTAGAAGCAGGTACAGGCAGGAGGCACAGCACCCTGCAACCTCCAGGTGAGTGACAGCAGCCAGGCAGGGCTTTGGGCTCTGCAGGGTGATTGTGTGGAGCATTATGCACAGGAACAGCTGAGTCTAAAGATGATGGCAGAGCTGCAGAGCTAAGCATAATGGAGAGGCACAGCGGCTCAGCTCGTTTCCCACCGTAACGCAGGAAATAAGAGCCACGAGGGAAATGCAGACGCACTGTGCTTTCCTCTTTTGTCTCATGCCTTCTGGCCCTGTCAGAGGGGAGGAATGAGCTGCGCTTCCGCAGAGACGTTCCTCTCACAGCCACTCACCCCTCAGGTTGGAGCATTCCTGGCTGCAGGGTGGGAAAGCCAGTTCTTGCCTGGTGGTATCTGCAAAGCTGAAAAAGAAAGACAAACTATGGCCTCTTCTCTCATAAAGTGAGAGGGGAGATCCTGTGCTATTGGGCTGCAGTCAAGAGTCTGAGAGAGTCTGTGTTGTGTGAGATTTTAGAGAGAGCGCTGAGGAGTGTGGGAGCAGTGCAAACCTGCCGGGATGCTTTTACTTTCAGGGGCCTTTGTGCAAATGTTCATGTCCTAGAAGCACGTGGCGGAGCACGTCCTGGGATCAAGGTGCCATGGACTGGAAAATGCAGCTCTGGACATACAGGCTTGGCGGAGTTCCTGTGTGAAGACAAAACTCCCAGTACTCCAGAAACGTGGAGGCAGAAGAGCAGTGACAAGGTATCTGTATGTCTGTCAGTATATGTGCACAGCAGGCCCAGCTGCCCCTGCTTCCTCCCTCCACCGGATCTTCTCCTGCTCCTGGAGTCTCCTGTGGCATTGGTGGCGTGGGGCAAGTTATTTTGTCAAGCAGGATCTACCATTCGTAAACCCATTCTGACTGGGCCCGATCCCCTAGTTGACCTTTAATTAATCTCAACATTATCCTTTCCATAACCTATCCTGGCCCTGAGGTAAGACTGATAGGTCTGTAGCTACCATGCTCATCTTCTGGCTGTTTCTGAAGATGTGTGTCATATTTGCCAGTCTCCAGTCCACCTGCGTGTTTCCATTTAGCCAGGACTGCTGAAGGACGATGGAGTGTGGCTTGGCAACCACATCCACCAACTCCCTCAGCACTCCAAAGTGCAGTCCATCTGGCCCCGTGAACTCGAGCATCCAGCATTCGGTGCAGGTCCAAAATCATCTCATTGTGGATAATGCAGGGCCTATTCAGTTCCCCATCCTTATCTACCAGCACAGGGGATTTTTTCCCAGGGAGTAACAAGTCTTGCTATTAGCGACTGAGGCAACAAAGGCATTAAGTTCCTCAGCCTTATCCTGATCCTTGGTCACCAAGTTGCCCTCGGCGTCCAACAAGGGATGGAGATTCTCCCTTGCCCTCCTCTTGCTGTTGATGTATTTATAGAAATATTCTTTGTTGTCCTTCACCTTACTGTCCGAGCTCAGTTCTAGCTGGGCTTTGGCTTTTCTAATTTTCTTCCTGCACAGCTTTGCTACGTACCTGTAATCATCATAAGTAGCTTGACTACTCTTCCACAAACCATAATCTTTCATTCTGCTCTTGAGTTCCAGTCGAAGGTCTCTGTTCAGCCAGTCCAGGAGTGCGTGGGCAGACAAAGAAGCGTTGTGCAGGCAGGGAAAAATGAGTGCTGTGGGTCCTGGGAGCAGCAATGCGTGAGGCTCCTCCTGCTAGTGCTCTTCCGCTGGAACGTCCCTTTGGTTTTCTACTTGGGAGAATATTTGAACCCGTTGAAAAGGGTCTGACTTGAAGCGAGGGTGCAGAGCAGATTTAACCTCTGCAGGCGTGTATGCCAGAGCATGAAGCATCGTCAACAAGCACGGGGTAGCACCAGCTTGAAACAGGGGAAGCTTCCACAGAGCCCCCAGATGGAGTCCCAGGGTGATGAGATGAAGCTGATTTTGGCAGCATTAAAGGTGGTTTTCCAGGATCTGTGCCTTCTAGGGCTGGGGGCTGTCACTGGGGTTGCTTTCACAGGACACCCCCCAGCCCACCTCAGGACCCACGGGGAGTCTGTCGGTGACAAATGTGTCACTGAGTGACAGCATCAGGGTGGGAATGTGTGGAACACAGTGCCCAGGGCAGAGCCAAGCGGCGCTGGGGGGGGGTCAGCCCCAAGGAGAAAGCCTCCCCCATGGAAGAAATGGATTGCTTAATGCCGTGGGTGAGATGTTGTAGAAGAGCAAATTAATGAGGTTAAAAGGTGCCGCCCGGGTACTGTGGGAACCTCCTCCCACCCTGCAAGTGCTGTCCAAAGCTCTCCAGTGCCCCCTGCTGCTCTTTGCAGTTCCCCACTAAGCTCCCGTTGTCTCCCAGTATTGTCCAGAGTCTCCTTGTGCAAACTCAGTGCCCCCCAGTGCTGCCTGGAGCCACCCCAGTGCTGTATGCGGCCCTCAGTAGCCTCCCAGTGCCCCCCAGTGGACTTCCCAGTGCCTCCAGTAGTGCCCAGTGCCCCCAGTTCAACACATGCACTGCTCAGCACGTGACCGTCGCCTTCCCCAGGAACAAAACAAGGCAACAGAGACGTTGACAGCAGCGATGGTGATGGAGATGTTCAGACTGGAGGAGCTCTTGGCTCGCTGCAGCCACCCCAGCATCCCCAGAGGTGGGCACGGGGACCTGGGGGGGCTTTGGTGCTGCACAAACGACTGCAGGCAGAGGTGTAGGAAAGTGAACGCCAAGCATTTAATAATTGAACGTACAAAACAGCAAATAAATGACAATAGATATTCCCAACCATTTCCCACCCTGACAATTGTTTCTGATCCCACCCCCTAAAATTCCCACCCTCTAATTAATTTCCCACCCCCCAGCTCCCACCCCGCAATCAATTTCTCACCTTCCCCCCCCCCGCCCCCCCCCCGCCCCCGGCTCCCTCCCACCAATAGTTCCCTCCCTCTGCAAAACACTTCCCAGCCCCCCAGATTCCCACCCCAATAATTCCTTCCTCCAAATTCCAACAATTTCGGAGTGCAACATGGTCAGAGTACAATTTCCCACCCAGAATTGCCACCCCACAAAATTCCCTCCCCCTCCCCACATCTCCAATGCCAGCAGTCACGAAGTCCAATCCTTTTTGATGCCAACCATCTCCCACAGCAGCCATTTCTCACCCCAGCAGTTCCCCACCCCCCAAATTCCCACCCCAACAATATCACAGTAGAGCCATTTCATTTCCAACCTCAAAAAGATGCCAGCGCCCCAAGAATTCCCACCCCAAATTCCCTCCCCCCACCCATTCCCCACCCCAGATTCCCACCCCAACAATATCACAGTAGAGCCCTTTCATTTCCAACCCCAAAAAGATCCCAGCACCCCAAGGATTCCCACCCTCAGTTCCCACCCAAAGAATTCCCACCCCAAATTCCCTCCCCCCACCCATTCCCCACACCAACAGTTCCCCACCCCACAACCACCCCCCACCCTAATATTTGCCACCCCAGTAATTCCCACCCCCCAACCATTTCCCACCCCCCAGCCAACATTTCCCAGCCCAAAGCTTTGACAGTCCAACACTTTTGCGGTCCATCAGCTTCAGAGTCCCGCATTGCCCCAGCCCAAGATGCCGTTTGTGGACAGCCCAGGTTTGGAGGGGGAAGGCTGGGGCCAGTGCTGGTGCCCCCGGAACACTGCTGCTGCTCTCTGGGCATCGTGGGGGCCAGCGAGGAGCCCAGGGCTACAGGGAGCCGTGTTTGTCGGCTATGGCCACGTCTCCTGCTACACCAAGTGGGCCGGTTTCTTGGCACGCTCCCTCTCGAGCGCCTGTTGGGCTGTGATGGGCACCGAGTCCTCCTGCTGCGCGCCGTGCTGACACAGCCAGCTTCGCCTAGCGCCGGTGTTTGTGGCCTGGAACATCCTGGCCCCGCGGCAGCTTCCTCTTTCTGGCTGGGACGTGCCCGGTGCTGTTGCCTTTTGTGGTGGTGCAGGCGGGCGCTGGGCACTTGGCTGGCTCGGTGCTGTCCCCATGGTGCTTGTCTGCCACCCGGCAGGAGATGCATCCGGGTGGCAGGGCCAGGCGGGCGAGAACCACGTGGGGCTGCCTCCGCTGCACCCGTTCCATGACCTGTCCACTTTGCGTGAAAGGAGGCACAGGGTGCTTGGCTGGCTCGGTGCTGTCCCCGTGGTGCTTGTCTGCCACCCGGCAGGAGATGCATCCGGGTGGCAGTGCCAGGCGGGCGAGAACCACCCGGGGCTGCCTCCGCTGCGCCTCTTCCATCAGATGTGCTGTGTGGGGCAACAGGGGTGTGGGGGCAGCCAGGGGGGGCGGCAGTGCCAGGCGGGTGAGAACCACCCGGGGCTGCCTCCGCCGCGCCTCTTCCATCAGATGTGCGGTGCGGGGCGACGGAGGCGCAGGGGCAGCCAGGGGCGTCGGCACGGGCAGCTCCGGGGATGCTGGCTGCCAGCAGAGCGAGTTGCTGAGGAGCCCTGGTTCAGGTTGTGTGTCTTTGCTCAGCTCCCTGCTGGCCCTGGAGGAGTCAGAGTGCTCTGTGATGGAAGAAGAGGAGTCGAGGCTGCTGGAGACATCTGGGCTCAGTGGCTCCGTGGCAGTGATGCACTGCATCAGCTCTTCCATTTGGCAGCTGTTCGCAGTGTCTTTGGTCCCCTCTCTTGTGACACCGGGCAGGTCCTGGTTGTGCTGGGGGACCTCCAGAGCACTCGCCGCTTCTGAAAAAGCAAGAGCATCCCCCCGAACGATGATGGCAGTCTTCCCACACCCGCTCGGTGCAGGCACCCACCCGTCACCTCTGCAGACCACAGTCTCACCGTCAATCCAGGTGAGCAAATTGTCAATTTCCACATCGTTGTCAAGTCTGTCGGTGCTGGGTGTCTCTTCTGGAAAAGGCAGAAAATCCCCAGCGGGGCAATGCCAGCTTTCCCACGCCCACTCAGTGCAGACACCCCCCCACCAGCTCTGCTGCCCCTCAGAGAGAGACTCACCGTTGTTGATCCACGTGAGCAGGTCATCAATGTCTGCGGTGTCGTACAGGATGCCTGTCTTGGATGTCACTTCTGGAAAAGGAAGAAAATCCCCGGTGGGGCAATGCCAGCTTTCTTTCCCACACCCACTGGGTGCCAACGACCCCCGCCAGCTCTGCTGCCCCCAAACTCACCGTCGTTGAGCCATGCCAGGAGATCATGGATGTCCACGATGTCCTCCGGGATGTCTGCGCTCGTTGTCACTGCTGGGAAAGCAAGGACATCCCCAGTGGGGCAGTGGCAGCTTTCCCACAGCCACCCGGTGCGGACAGCCTGCCACCCGCTCTGCAGCCCCTGGACTCACCGCCTGATTCCAGCGTCGCAGCGCTGCAGGCGAGCTGAGCCGTGGCGGGATGGGGGCACACGTCGGTGGGCGCTGGGTGCCCCTGGTCCTCCGTGAGCACCACGGCGTCTTGAAAGGGCTCCATCGGTGGCTCCCAGGTGGCGGGCAGGGTGCAGGGCACGGGGAGCACCTGCTCCTGCAGTGACGGTACCTGCAAAAGAACTGGTGGGGGGCCGGGGCGGCCGGGGGCCTGCGGCAGGCAGGTGCCTGCGGGCTGCGGGGGCTCCCCGTGGAACACAGCCCCAGGCCACAGCCCCATCGGCTGCTGGGGCAGCAGCGTCCCTGCCAGCAGGGGATGTCCCCAGCAGTGAGCAGGGGCAGTGGGGGGAGCCGTACCTGGGTGCAGCCCCCCAGGTAGCAGCTGCAGCACGGGCAAGTGCAGCCCCACAGTTGGGGGCAGCCCCCCAGGGGGGAGCTGCGCTGCCTGTCCCCAGACACCTGGTACCCCAGGCCAGACAGAGGCCTGAGGCGCCAGGTAGGTGGCAGTGGGGACAGGGAGGGGTCGGGGTGGTACCGGCATCGGTCCGCGGATGGTGGGCTGCATCCAGGCGGGGTCCGGTGGCGGCACAGTCGCTTCAACGAAAATGGCGTCGGGTGTCAGAGGCACCGTCAGCGCTCCTCGAGGGATTCTCTCTGTGGGGAAAGGCCAAAGTAGGCGCTGGGGTGAGATCTGGGGCGCTGGGGTGGGATCTGGGGCACAGGGGTGAGATCGGGCTTACAGGGGTGGGATCTGGGGCTCTGGGGTGCTGGGGTGGGATCTGGGTTACCAGGGGTGAGATCGGGGGCGCTGGGGTGAGATCTGGGTTACAGGGGTGGGATCTGGGGCTCTGGGGTGAGATCTGGGGTGCTGGGGTGAGGTCTGGGTTACAGGGGTGAGATCTGGGTTACAGGGGTGAGATCTGGGGCGCTGGGGTGAGATCTGGGGTGCTGGGGTGAGGTCTGGGTTACAGGGGTGAGATCTGGGGCGCTGGGGTGAGATCTGGGTTACAGGGGTGAGATCTGGGGCGCTGGGGTGAGATCTGGGGTGCTGGGGTGAGGTCTGGGTTACAGGGGTGAGATCTGGGGTGCTGGGGTGAGATCTGGGGCGCTGGGGTGAGGTCTGGGTTACAGGGGTGAGATCTGGGGCGCTGGGGCCAGCTGAAGCACGGGAGCAGGGGAAGCCTGCTGCCTTACCTGCCATGACAGCTGGAGAGTGGCAGTTAGGGGAGCCCCTCCCCCAACGGGGGGTTGCGTGACCGTTGGGGTCAGCCCCTTTCCCCCAGGCTTGAGATGGTTTGATTTTTCGTAGGCAAACATCCTTCCCATCCCAGTTGTTTCCCATTCCAATGATCAGTGACCCTCCCAATGGGCATTTTGCAGCGCAGTGCTCTTCCTTCCCAAGAGCCTCCCGTCCCAGTGGAAGTTGACCATCCCTGCAATGAGTCCTCACCCCTTGGGACAGTTTTCTCTCTGAGGGAGGATATTCGGGCCCAGTGGTTTCCCACTGTCACCAGCCAACACTGGGTGGGGTTACCCGGGCCTTTAGCAGTGGAGGTGAGCCAGCGTTATCTGTAGGGCTCAGAGATGGAGGGGCTGTCAGTGATCGATGACCGCAGTAACTGGAGGCAGCAAAAAGGCACTGTGAGGTGGCCATCCTCTGTACCATTGCAGTGGAGACAGATTGGCACTGGTTTGGATTGGTCTGTGTTCAAAGGGTGGGCTATGGGGTGGAATTGGCTGGACAGTCGCAGCCAGAGAGCTGTGCTCAATGGCTCTGTGTCCGGGTGGAGGCGGTCACGAGTGGTGTCCTAATGATGTTCAGCAAAGCCAGGGCAAGGTCTGTGAGGGGCAGAGAGACTCTGGAAAGCGTCCTGGGATTGCTTCTGTGCGGCAGTTGGGGGCCTTGGGGAGTGGGGGGCCTGTGCTGGTCTGTCTGTAGGAGTCTGTAAGGAGGGCTGTGGGGCTGGTTCTGAGGTGGAAGTGAGGGGTTTTGTGTGCTGAGGGACTGTGGGGACTGTCTGTGAGGAGGGTTCTGGGGTGGTTTCTGAGGAGAAGGTTTTGGATCTGCGGGGCTGAGGGTCCTGTGAGTGACTGTAGACCTCTGTGGGGAGAGTTCTGGTGTGGTTTCTGAGGGTTAAAGCATTGGGTTTGGGGGCTGAGAGGTTGTAGGGGTGTGTGAGCGAGGAGAGACTTTGGGACTCTGGGGCACTGAGGGGCCCGATCTGATCCCAGGGGCATAAGGAGTTTGATTTCCCCTGTGTTTTTCCCCCAAACCCATTTGTTCAACCAATGAAAATCGAAATATACAAGATGTTTCTGAACCTGGCAAAGTGTCCTTCACAGCACTGATGTGTTGGACTGCTGGGATGCTGGCTCTTGCTTTTTTTTTTACCGTGGTTTCAGTGATGGAGTATGCCACTGCAGCGGATGGCCCCAGAAGGGTAAGGACCAAAGAGGCAGGGGGCCATTGAAATAGTTGTATTTCATTTTTTTATCTCCCAGCTGTTTCATGGAATCTGGCTTGGATGTCTAGAAGTAACTGGAAGATTCTTGAGGAATGTCTGGGATGTTTTTTTATCTGGAGGAGGTGTGCCCATCAGGCTGAGGTGTTGCATCTGTCCCAGGTTCCCTGATGTGACGTCGTACTGCAGCTCCCCCAAGGGGTCTTGCATATGCATTGCTTGTGCTCGTGTGTATGACTCCAGAGGACATCCCAGCACAGCTCTGCTGAAGCCCAGTGGCGGTGGGAGGAGCAGAGGACAATCTCAGGTCCTGTGCTCTGAGGTGGATGCTTTCTTCCCAGAAGCACTGCTGGGCAGGATCTGATTGTACCTCCGTGTCCTTTCTGTGCCCAACACTGAACACTGTGCTTGAGGTGAGGCCTCGCCAATGCCGAGTACAGGGGCAGGATGACTTCCCTCGTCCTGCTCACCACACCACTCCTGATCCAAGCCAGGATGCCATCGGCCGCCTTGGCCACCTGGGCACACCGCTGGCTCATATTCAGCCACCTGTCCATCCGGACACCAAGGTCCCTTTCCGTCAGGCAGCTTTCCAGCCACTCCTCCCCAAGCCTGGGGGGACGCCTGGGGTTGTTGTGGCCAAAATGCAGGACCCGACACTTGGCCCCATTGAATGGGCCCATAGAATGGGCCCCCCCATTGATGGGCCAGTTAACCTTGGCCCATCGACCCACTCTATCCAGGTGGGATAACTGTAGCGCCTTTCTCCCCTCAGGCAGATCAACACTCCCTCCCACCTTGGTGCCCTCTGCAGTCACTGAGGGTGCGCTCAATCCCCTCATCAAGACCGTTAATAAAGATGTTGAATAGAAGCGGCCCCAGTACCGAGCCCTGGGGGACACCGCTCGTGTCTGGCTGCCAACTGGATTTAACTCCATTGAGCACAACTCTGTGGGCCTGGCCATCCAGCCAGTGTTTCACCCAGCGGAGCGTACGCCCATCCAAACCGTGGGCAGCCAGCTTCTCCACGAGAATGCTGTGGGGTACAGTGTCAAAGGCTTTACTGAAGTCCAGGTAGACCCCATCGACAGCCTTACCTTCATCCGCTAAGCGGGTCACCTTGTCACAGAATGGAATCAGGTTTGTCAAACTGGATCTACCGTTCGTCAGCCCATGCTGACTGGGCCCGATCCCCTGGTTGACCTTTAATTGGTCCATGGTGGGTCCAGGGGGCAGCATGGTATGATGCTGGAGCAAGTACCTGCTTTTATTTTTTTCCACCTTGGCTCTGGACTATGCAGTTTACGGAGTCTGTGTCCAGTACTGGGGAGAGTGGCGCTGTCAGAGCCTTGCAGGAAGCACGTAAGGTCTCAGTATGCTTTGGAGCTTGTTCTCCGGTCACGCTTGTGTGCCTGGAATAACCTGCTCCAGCTTTTGGTGCCGTTATGTGTATGAGAATGGGGTTAGCCTGATGCGAGAGTTAGGCTCAACAGCGCAGGCAAGATTTTGGAGCACTGTGTAAGTCAGAAGTCTGTAGTGGGAATATTTATTAAAGGAGCGAAGGAAACGTCAAAGTGTGACATGGGTCTACAGATGAAGCTCTGAAGGAAATGTCGTATTTGCTTTGCAAAAAGTTTTGGTCATGAACTCGGCGATGCTGGGCTCTTGTTACCAAAGCTTGTCTCAGCATTTCGGAGGGGCAGCCCTCATCTTCCCAGTAGACAGTGCTGTGGAGTTGAGCGCTGATGGAGCCAACTCATACCTCGCTCTGTAGGATCACACTGCGTAAGGGAGTAAACCTGCTGCCATGTGAACTTTACTCTCAAGTGAAGAATGATGTCGTGGGCGTGAAAGGGGAGAAACAAGTGTTTGCTGACTTCCACCTATTTTTATTTCTCATTCTTTATTTGTTTAAATTTTGTTCAGTAGGATAAGCAAAGCCAAGAAGAAGTCAGAAGGCCTGACCCAGAACACGGTGGACAGGTTCGTCCAGGTAAAGGCAGAAATCTTCCCTTGATACTTTTTACCTATTAAAAAAATGTGCTGAAATGGCTCAGTGATCGCAAGTGATAACTTTGCTGCCAGTACTGGTTGAACAAAGTAATCTCTCTCTTAAGAGATGCTTTGAAGTGGTTGTGCCCGTGCAGGAGGAGAGAAGTAAGCCTCCTGCTTGGGTACTGCAACGTGATGGAAAGCGCAGCAATGACAGCAAGGTCCTAGGCTGCAGCAAGTGAGGATTTGCTCACATGCAAAAGCTGTGGGCAGAGAAAGAAAGGAAAGAAGCTGCCTAACTTCAGCAGGTTTCAGGTATGCAGGGATCTCCAGCGACATACCCTTGCCCCTCCACTGCCAGCCCTTCAAGGGGGTCTCAGAAGGGGCGGACCCTGGCTCCAACCCTTCTGGTCACTCCTTGCATGCACGTTTCCTGTCAGCACTGAAAATGACCAAACCTACCACTGAGCAACACGCTGAGCCCCCACTCACCTCGGCAGAAGTCCATTACAATCAGCACTTTGCACACACCGCCGCTGCTTACTGAGTTTCTACTGGAATCAACGTATCCGACCATGTTCCTGCAGCCAGACAGATCCTGCTGCACGATAAATACCTTCAACGTGCTGAACAGCCATGTAGAATGAGCTCTACTGTAATCTCTCGTTCCTCGACGAGCCTTAGCTTTCCTAGCTTTACCCCTGCCTAAGCACCAACTTCTGCCCCTTGGCCGTAATCATCACACACAGCAGGATCAAATTGGAGGTCTGTCTCCTCCTGCTTTCTTTCCAGAAGGATGTGAGACAAACAACAGAGAAACAACGAACATACGGAATTAAGCCATTTGGTGTTGGTCCAGATGTTTGGATGTTCCCTTCGATGGCCCAGGCCACGCTCGCTGAGCTGCTCCTCCTTTGTTCAGGGGGGAAATGGTGCAGGTGGCATGCAGTGGCTATGCACAGCATGCGTCTTACTTGCTTTTCCTCCTCTCCATCTTCCATGAGCAAACAGCATCTCCAATCTTTCCTTGCTCAAAAACCACTTAGGTAAAAAAGAACTGGCAAGCTCGCTTTTAGAATTACCTTCTCTATACAACCTGGTGCTTTAAAGCACAAGCTTTCCTAGCAATGACCGACCTCTGACATGCTGTAAAGCAAACAAGGGCAATGACAGAGCCTTTCTTTGAGATCTAGGCACTATAGGACAAGCTATCAAAGAAAGAGCAATCAACTCACCCCTCCGAGCGAGAGTTTGGAAGAAAGGGGTGAGCTGAGGAACACAGCCTTCTCCGCTTTGAAATCTGGATCGCTGGAAGAAGGGGGGGACGGGCCTGGGGGGGCGTGGGGGGGGGCTGAGGAGACCCCTGCGGACTGACTGCGTACGCGCTCCCAGAAGCACTGCTGGGACGGAGAAAGAGGAAGGGTGGATCTAGGCTCCCCCAGCTCCAGGCACTCATGTGCTCACGTACTGGCTCAGGCTGTGACCTGGCAATTCCACTGCACATGCTCAACCTGCAAGGAAAAGTTATTCCTGTGTCTGTAGGCTTCGCACACAATCCCAGGTGCAACAGTCAGCCCAGTTCTCAGCTCAGCCTTACCAACAGCAGAAATCCAGTTTATGCCAGTAGTGGTGTTTTTCTCTCTTTGGAAACACTGTACTGCTGCAAGAAGCAGCGGTTGAAATGCTTCTTTATTGCGCAAGAGCTAGGGAATAAGAAAAGATTTCCTGATTAGGCATACGCTTCAAGGAGGCACCGGACGAGTGGAGACAGTGGAAGGCATTGGCAAGTCCAACCTTTGTTACAAGCTGCTATGTGAGATCCAGTGCCAACTTTTCCCACCCAGTGTGAGGTACAGTGAGGATAAATCATGCCCAAAAGCTTCCGTGCACTAGAACACAAAATCCAATAGATCAGCAGCTGCAGAGAGAGAAATTCATCTCAGCCCAGAAATCCTTCCAGCTGTGTACTGACTGGAGTTCCAAGACTGCGGCATCAGAATCATTCGCCTTCTCTGGGTGCAGTCTAGAAGACGAACACCCCCAAACACACCTGCTTCTTCAGCTTTTCCTTTCCCATCAAGTCTGGGGTTAATAGAAAAGATTTTTTCCTGTCCCCTCTTTTTCCTGGGATTACCCTCTTTGGGGTAATGATTTGCATTTTGGGGGTAAATGATTTGCATTTCTCTTGTGCCTTCCTGCAAGCACGCCTGCTTCAGGGCACATTTCATCCCACCCTTAGGCCTTGTAAGAAGCACTATGGCAAATCCACATGCAGAAAATACAGTCATTCCATTTAGTAACAAAGAAACCACTCTGCCCTTGCTCCTGCCTCTTGCCCCTGCCTCCTCCTGCGCTGCTTGCTTATCTGGGAAGTGCTTGTGGGCCACTAAAAGAAATCCCCACACGCCAGAAAATACAGACAAAAAGAGACAGGCAGAAAAGCGGCACTAATACTTTGTCACTGGTGGGAATCTCCACAACAGAAAGCGTTGTGCTAAACGTGTGAGGTTAAGGGATCATCACTATCAAGATAAAAGTCACAGTATGGAAGATTTAGCGATGGCGTGCTGACTAGAAGAAAAAAACAACTCTTGCCTCGTGTTTTTTTCTTTTGGTCTCTCTTATCATCATCTATTTATCTCATCAGCAGATCTGAGGTTGACCAAAGCCTGTTGCCATGAGCTTTGCTGAACCCATCAAAACTGAGGCTCAGAGGTATTACACCAGCACATAGCATAGGAGAACCCCATCACCTCCATCGTCAAGGGAAGAAGAAAGGGGAACTGTCACAATTAATTACCTCCTCTAAATTGATAGTGGTAGGCTTCTCGTCACACACTACTGCTGTAAAGCAGAACAACAAAGATGTTTACAGCTGCGATAGGGATTTTTGCATACGTGCAACCACACAAGGCTGAGCACACTCCTGTCCCTCTGACATGTTGAGAAATAGCCAGAAGAGCGCAGTGTTCTCTTGCTGTCAGGCTACATACTCCAAGCATTCCCAAAGGCATGCTGTTCTGTAGAACATGCTGAGCCGCCCGGACAGTTGGTGCAGGAAGAACGCAGCAGTATCAGCGCACTCCATCCCGGGGATCTGAATGCATTGGTGGAGAGAACAGGGAAATAAGAGGTAAGAGAGAGAAAAAAACAAAGCAGGCAAATAGCACAGCTGTCCACAGGGGGCGGGGCTTAAGGCAGGGCCTGTGCCGGAGGGTGGCCCAGCACAGTCGGGGCCTCGGGGCCCAGTCTGGAGGGGGCCTGGCACAGTTGAGGCCTCCTCTGGGTCCAGACCAAAGGGGGCCCAGGCTGGAGGAGGACCAGGCACAGCTGGGGCTGCTTTGGGGCCCAGTCCGGAGGGGGGCCTGGCACAGTTGGGGCTGCTTTGGGGCCCAGGCTGGAGGAGGACCAGGCTCAGTTGGGGCTGCTTTGGGGCCCAGTCTGGAGGGGGCCTGGCACAGTTGAGGCCTCCTTTGGGCCCAGTCTGGAGGGGGCCCAGGCAGAGCCAGGGCCTCAGGGCCCAGGCTGGAGGAGGACCAGGCTCAGTTGGGGCTGCTTTGAGGCCCAGTCCGGAGGGGGGCCTGGCACAGTTGGGGCTGCTTTGGGGCCCAGGCTGGAGGAGGACCAGGCTCAGTTGGGGCTGCTTTGAGGCCCAGTCCGGAGGGGGGCCTGGCACAGTTGGGGCTGCTTTGGGGCCCAGGCTGGAGGAGGACCAGGCTCAGCTGGGGCTGCTTTGGGGCCTAGTCCGGAGGGAGGCCCGGCACAGCCAGAGCCTTGTGGCAGCAGTCCAACTCTCAAGTTCAACCTTTAACCATAACCTAAAATGGTAACCGTAGTGAAAGGTAGTGGCAGATAGAGCTGCTTTACTGTGTTTTAATTTTCCCAAGAATAGTGAAGGACTCAAGCTAGTAAAGAAAGACCCCTTTCTGAAGAGCAGGACTCAGAAGGTATTACCAGAGAGCAGATCTCCCAGTAGAGATTCTTCCCCTTAGACAGCCAGCCCTTAAATGAGGTTAGGGAGGGCTGGGACCAGGCTCCACCCCTTTTCTGCACAGGTGAAACGCTTCCAGCTGTGCTCCGCAGCAGACCATGTTTTAACAAAGGTGAAAGCCTGTGAAACAAAAGAATCCCTTCTTACTTGTTTCACGTTTGTGTTTGTTGACCGCAGTTCCAACCAGGTGGACTCTCAATGTCTTGCAAGCGACACCTAGAAGCAGGTACAGGCAGGAGGCACAGCACCCTGCAACCTCCAGGTGAGTGACAGCAGCCAGGCAGGGCTTTGGGCTCTGCAGGGTGATTGTGTGGAGCATTATGCACAGGAACAGCTGAGTCTAAAGATGATGGCAGAGCTGCAGAGCTAAGCATAATGGAGAGGCACAGCGGCTCAGCTCGTTTCCCACCGTAACGCAGGAAATAAGAGCCACGAGGGAAATGCAGACGCACTGTGCTTTCCTCTTTTGTCTCATGCCTTCTGGCCCTGTCAGAGGGGAGGAATGAGCTGCGCTTCCGCAGAGACGTTCCTCTCACAGCCACTCACCCCTCAGGTTGGAGCATTCCTGGCTGCAGGGTGGGAAAGCCAGTTCTTGCCTGGTGGTATCTGCAAAGCTGAAAAAGAAAGACAAACTATGGCCTCTTCTCTCATAAAGTGAGAGGGGAGATCCTGTGCTATTGGGCTGCAGTCAAGAGTCTGAGAGAGTCTGTGTTGTGTGAGATTTTAGAGAGAGCGCTGAGGAGTGTGGGAGCAGTGCAAACCTGCCGGGATGCTTTTACTTTCAGGGGCCTTTGTGCAAATGTTCATGTCCTAGAAGCACGTGGCGGAGCACGTCCTGGGATCAAGGTGCCATGGACTGGAAAATGCAGCTCTGGACATACAGGCTTGGCGGAGTTCCTGTGTGAAGACAAAACTCCCAGTACTCCAGAAACGTGGAGGCAGAAGAGCAGTGACAAGGTATCTGTATGTCTGTCAGTATATGTGCACAGCAGGCCCAGCTGCCCCTGCTTCCTCCCTCCACCGGATCTTCTCCTGCTCCTGGAGTCTCCTGTGGCATTGGTGGCGTGGGGCAAGTTATTTTGTCAAGCAGGATCTACCATTCGTAAACCCATTCTGACTGGGCCCGATCCCCTAGTTGACCTTTAATTAATCTCAACATTATCCTTTCCATAACCTATCCTGGCCCTGAGGTAAGACTGATAGGTCTGTAGCTACCATGCTCATCTTCTGGCTGTTTCTGAAGATGTGTGTCATATTTGCCAGTCTCCAGTCCACCTGCGTGTTTCCATTTAGCCAGGACTGCTGAAGGACGATGGAGTGTGGCTTGGCAACCACATCCACCAACTCCCTCAGCACTCCAAAGTGCAGTCCATCTGGCCCCGTGAACTCGAGCATCCAGCATTCGGTGCAGGTCCAAAATCATCTCATTGTGGATAATGCAGGGCCTATTCAGTTCCCCATCCTTATCTACCAGCACAGGGGATTTTTTCCCAGGGAGTAACAAGTCTTGCTATTAGCGACTGAGGCAACAAAGGCATTAAGTTCCTCAGCCTTATCCTGATCCTTGGTCACCAAGTTGCCCTCGGCGTCCAACAAGGGATGGAGATTCTCCCTTGCCCTCCTCTTGCTGTTGATGTATTTATAGAAATATTCATTGTTGTCCTTCACCTTACTGTCCGAGCTCAGTTCTAGCTGGGCTTTGGCTTTTCTAATTTTCTTCCTGCACAGCTTTGCTACGTACCTGTAATCATCATAAGTAGCTTGACTACTCTTCCACAAACCATAATCTTTCATTCTGCTCTTGAGTTCCAGTCGAAGGTCTCTGTTCAGCCAGTCCAGCCTCCTTGCCCATCAGCTCGTCTTCCATGACCTGGGGATGGTCAGCTCCTGCATCTTTAAAATTACTTCCTTTTTGTACTGCCAGCCTCCCAAGGGACCCTCTCAGCCATGGTCCTGAAGAGGCTCAAGTTTGCTCTCCAGAAGTTCAAGGTTGCAGTTCTGCTGACTGCCCTCCGTGGTTCAACAAGGGTTGAGAAATCTAACATCTCATGATCCCTTTGCCCCAGATGGCCTCCAGCCTTTACATCCCCCACAAGACCTTCTCTGTTAACAAACAGCTGGATTTTGCTTCCCCTTGTTGGCTTCTCACCAGCTGTGTCAGGAAGTTGTCTCCCACATGCTCTAGGAACCTCTGGGACTGTTCCCTATTTGTTGTATTATAAATCCAGCAGATGTCTGGGACTTTGAAATCCCCCACAAGAACAAGGGGGAGAGACCTTGAGACCTCATCCAGCTGTCTATAAAATGTCTTGCCCACCTCTTCATCCTGCTTGCGTGGCCTGTAGCACACCCACGATAACGTCAGTCTTACTGGCCTTTGCTTTTATTCTGACCTATAAGCTCTCAACCCTATCATCGCCATCATTAATTTCCATACATTCACATTCTTTCTTAACATAGAGGGCTTCACCACTGCCTTTCCTGCCTTGCCTCTCTCTTTTGAAAAGTCGCTAGCCATCCATCACAGCACTCCAGCTGTGTGAGTCATTCCACCGCTTTTCTGTGATTTCCAAGTGATTTTTTCTCCTGTTTTTTGATTCAAACAAAAGCAACTTATGATTATTTTTATTATTATTATTATTATTATTTTTTAATGCCAGGCATTGTGTTCAATTTATAAAATTAACACATTAAGAATAGCTTTGTTTGCATTCTGGTAACTGCTGAGACTTTGGCTGACGACAGCTTTCAGCTGCATCTGAACTAGACTGGATTTGTCTCATGCTCTCAATATGTCAGTATTTCTCTTCCAGACCTTTGAATCAATTATTCCTCTGCTATTTATCTCTTCTGGTTGCTGGAGAGAAGAGTTACTGTGTCACATCCTGATGTGTAAGATCGAGCTTGGTGATTTTCAGTAATTCAGGATATTCTTGCTTTTCTTTAAGTGAAGTAAGGGATAATCCATCATATTGTGACATTTCTTTTCCTGTGCGTAATGCCAAGGGATAGGGTTGGAGGTGCCTGCTGGTTCATGTGACATCCCAGAGCTTTCTACACAGCTTAAGTTATGTAACAGGAAAGGCTCAAATATGGTAAAAACTCGATTTCTAGTGTTTTGGTACGTACATTAAAGTCAGTATGGGTCCAGTTCAGACAGCATCGTCTCACATATGTTTGTTGTCTCATATTAAATGAATTTTTATTAATTTGGCTACTTACATACTCCACCCATAGTTTGCATATTGTCTTCTTACGGTGAGGTTTGCCTGCTAAACAGAAAGACAAAATAAACTTAAATTACAGAAGCAGAGAAGCAAAGACAGCTTAGAGGATCAATACAGTACAGATCAGTTAGAGTATTACTTTAAAGTTGTTGTGTTCTGGGTCTTAAGTGGGATGAGATATGGGTGTGAATGTTACAGACAAGTGTTTTTCCTGAATACATTGTTTACCTGCTGCCATGCAAGCCAGCTCTTCTTTTCCCTGCCTCTGCTTTTATTGTTCATGTCTATCTGCATCGCAAAACCTCTAACAGATTTATTTTCATGTTTTAAATCTGTATAGCTAGAAGAGGGGCTTATCTCAGCCTTTTATCTCATCATCTGATGGAGACTGGTTGTGTATGGGGGAGTTTGCATGAATTATTACCATCTCACCAAAACCAAGGAACAGAAAAAGAACGAAAAAAAACCCAACCTTAAAATTCGAATAAATGACTATAGCCGAGCCAGCTGGAAATATCATCTGCAGTTTGCCGAGTCTATCCTTTGTCCTCATTTTGCTCAGCACTGACTGGATGGGGTTAAAATTGAGCACTAATGAAAGAGTTCTGCTACCTGTCTCAGCAGCGCTCCGGTCTTTGTTGCTGTGTTATGAGTGCACTGCTCCTGCTGACACATTTTTTCACCCCCTCGGTTGTTATCTGAGCAGTGTTAGCCCTCACGAGCTATACAGTCAGTGCCTGCTTGCTCCAGGTGCTACATAAGTACAGCAGAAGGATGCCAGGGGGCTTGCAGACAGTGTCTGCATGCTGTTGCTCTTTCAAAGAAGCCCCTATTTTGGCTAACTGTAGAAGAAACCATTTTTTCCTTCGTAAGATCCTTGCAAACGCAGTTAAAGTGTACAGAAGTTTGTGTCTAAATGTCTTTTTGCAGTACGTGCAATGAGGTTATCTATTTTTCAGGAAGATAAGTGCCTCCAGACAGTTAGGAAAACTGCTGGCTCAGGCTTCACCTCCATTAATACAGGTTCAGCCCCTTTCCTCAGAAGAACCTGCATCAAGCCATGGTTTTAACTTGCAGATGGAGTTCTTACGGCACGACTGAAGTGCTGAAGCTCTCTGACCTCTGAAGGCACCCTTAACTCATGTGAATGTGACTGGCTGTTTTGCTTTCAGAAAGAGACCCTTTAGAGCCCCAGAATGCACTGTCCAGAGTCCAGATGAGGACTCCTTAGGCCAAATTTTTTTGTATCCTACAGGAGACTTTTTCTTGGTTGGCAACGTGCTTAAAAAAGAAAGAAATGCAAATGGGCATTTCCATGTGACTGTATTCTGCTCAGTGCAGTGTATACCTGTGTTGCCGAATTAGCTCCATGGCACTGCAAATGATGCATCAAACTAAGCAGTGCAGGAAAGCATTTTTTACTTCTAAAATTTTGGCCTTTCAAAACAGGCCTGCCTTGGTTGCACTGGCTTGCATCTCAGCTGGTGTTCTGTTGTCAGGGTTCCTGTATTTATAGCAGTTGGCAGGGAGGTGGCTCATGACATCGTAAGGCCATGGCGATGTGACTGTAAGAATGCCCCAAGTCAAGTAAAAGATGGCTGTTGGACGAGGGGAATCCATGGCCTGACAGTTGCCCTTCTTGTCACCAGTGGGATTCTGTGGGGTCCATTTTAAGGCCATTTCTCTGTAATGTTTTCACGGTTGATTCCAATCAAGATCTGGCAGTTGTATGAAGTAAATTTGTGGTTGATGTGAAGCTGGGAGGAATGTTGACTCCCTTGGGGGGTTGAGAGGCCTTGCACCAGGATCTGGAGAAATTTGAGGGTGGTCCCCATCTGCATGAAGGAGAGCAAGCACTGCGTTCTGCACCTGGGATGCGGCAGCCCTGGCTGTATGTACAGACTGGGGGGGCGAGGGGCTGGAGATCAGCCCTGCAAAAAGGGATCTGGGCGTTCTGGTTGATGGCAACTTGAATCTGAGCTGGCAGTGTGCCCTGGCAGCCAGGAGGGCCAATGGTGTGCCCTGGGGTGTATCAGGCCCAGTGCTGCCGAGTGAGGGAAGCAGTTGTCCCACTGTGCTTTGCACTGTGTGGTTTCAACTTGAGCATTTTTGGTTTGGGTGGCACTACATAAGAAGGACATAAAGCTATTAGAATGTGTCCAAAGGAGGGCTGCAGAGATGGGGAAGGGTCTGAGGGCATGGTGTGTGAGGAGCAGCTGAGGTCCCTGGGTTCACTCAGAGCAGGCTGAGGACAGCCCTCATAGCAGCTGCAGCTCCTTACAGAAAGAGGAGGGCAATGCTGAGCTCTGCTCTCAGGGGACAGCAGCAGGGCCCAAGGGAACAGCATGGAGCTGTGTCAGAGCAGGGTCGGGTGGGGGTTATGGAAAGGGTCTGCACCAGAGGGCAGTGGGCATGGAGCAGGCTGCCCAGGGTGATGAGCACGGCCCTGAGCTGCTGCAGCTCAGGGAGCGTTGGGAAACTGCTGTCGGACACAGGCTTTGAGTTTGGGTGGTCCTTTGGGGAGCCAGGGGTTGGACTTGATGGTCTTTGTGTGTCCCTTCTAACTCAGGATATTCTATGATTCTGTGATATCAGTGGTTTGCCTGGGAAATACCTGATGATTTTTCTTTCCATTTTTCATGGCATAGTGAGCTGTGAGAAATTAAGGAATGGTAGTGCGTGCTTAACCGGGCTGCATGGCAAGCAGGTCCTGTGGGCGGCCTTAAAAGGATGCCTCTAGACTTCCAGATCACCTCACTTAAGAATAGTCTTTCAGTTATTATTCTGGGAAGCTCACACCACTGGGTGTATAATTCATTTCACTTAGAATTTCAGGGTCAGACATAAATGTTATTATCTGCTTCAGAGGAAAAGCTTTAGAGAAAGAAGTGGGAAGCTGAGTTGATATTTGGAAAAAAGAAAAATGTTTAAAATATTTTTTGCAAAATAAGCCCTCAGCAAACAGTCGTTCTATTCTGCTTTTGGCCAGTCTCAGATGCTTGTCTTCCAGAATGTCTGCATATGGATGAATCACAACACGATCCTGGGAATTTTTAAGAAAGGTAGGAAGGAGGACCTGGGGAACTGCAGGCCGGCTAGCCTCACCTCTGTGCCTGGGAAGATCATGGAGCAGATCCACCTAGAAGCTACGTTAAGGCACATACGAGACAAAGAGATCCGAGACAGCCAGCATGGCTTCACCAAGAGCGGATTGTGCCTGACCAATCTGGTGGCCTTCTGTGGTGGAGTGATGGCTTTGGTCGATGGGGGAAGGGCGGTGGATGTCATCTACCTGGACTTCTACAAAGCCTTTGACATGGTCCCTCAGCACATCCTTCTTTCTAAATTAAAGAGGTATAGATTTGAAGGATGGACAGTTCAGTGGATTAAGAATTGGTTGGCTGGACACAGCCAAAGGTTGTGATCAAAGGTTTTGTGCCTGATTACAAGCAGTGTCCCTCAGGGGTTGGTCTTGGGACTGGTGCTCTTCAGCATCTTCATCAGTGACACAGACAGTGGCATCGAGTGCACCCTCAGCAAGTTTGCAGATGATACAAACTGAGCAGTGCAGTCGATACACTGGAAGGAAGGGAAGCCATCCAGAGGGACCTGGACAGGCTGGAGAGGTTGTGGGTGTCCCATCCCTGGAGGCATTCAAGGCCAAGCTACCCATGTTTGCCTTCTGTAGCTATCAGTGGGGCAAGAGTAAAATGAAGAGTACAATGAAGTACAGAGTGCTGTTCTTGTATTATTCAATTACAAGTTCCTGTTTTCTCAAAGACAATAGAATTCTGAGCTAAGCAACAATTAAGCCAGTGATTTTAAGTATTAATTTCTGATGATGGTGGCTGCGTGTGTTCAGAGGTCACACTTAATTCACTGCGCCTGTGGAAATTCTGATGAGCAATTAGCAAAAATACCTGTAGAACATGTGAAGGCAATGACAGAGCCTTTATTTGAGAAATAGGCACTCGAGGAAAAGATATCAAAAAGGAATTGACTCACCCCTCCGGGTAACAGTGTGGAGAGAAGGACGAGCTGAGGAATGTGACCCTCCCCTGTTCGTACCATCGCGCCGCTGGAGAGAAGGGCGGGGGCAAAGAGGGGGACCCACGCGGACTCAGACTGCACAGAAGTATTGCAGAGACAGAAGGGGTGGCTCCAGACCACCCCCCCCGCTCCAGGTACCCACACACTCATGTAGTCCACCCATTGGTTCAGGCTGTGACCCTGGAATTCCACTGTAATACCCTTGTCATTAGAGAGAAACAAAAACACAGTTCTCCATAAATAAGTGCCATTTCAGCAAGTGACACCTCTTCATTCTACAGGAGAAAAAAACTACAGGTGAGCCTAACATATTAATTAAATGAGAACAAAATGTTAGGAAGGACAAGACTGTGCTTGAGTTTTCCCAGTAATTAGTGCCCGAATTCCGGAACGGGTTTCTGAATCTTTGTTTCATCCTACAGGTCCTATGAAGGACTGTGCCTTCATTGTAACCTCCATCAGAAATGCCTCCTTTCTCAGTGAAAATCCAGCCATTGGATTAAGGGCAAAAGTAATGTGCAGAGTAGAACTTCTATAATGCTCTGTATTGTAGAATTCTACCTACAGGCTATAATACTCTATATTATAGGAACTCTAAATACAGACTGCTTCAACACACTTGAAATCAGCACATGTTTAAAACTGATGCAAAGAGATGCATGTTTGGTCGTTTTGTTTGTTTAATCTCTTTGAACAGCCAGATCAAGTAGCTAAGAAACCTCGTTCCAGCTTTTCTGTAAAAACTGAGTCATGATGAGTGCTTTCTCTAACAATTGTAGTGTTGGGACACACGCTTCACTTTTTGCCATAGACCAAGTATTGTTCTCTCTCCTTATTATTATGTTGCAGGAAAGATTGTTTCATGTGTAATGAAAAGCTAGTGTCCAGAAGATCACTGCGGCCAGATCCCAATTTTGATGCCCTCATCAGTAACACTTGTCCAACTTCAGATGTATCTGAAGCTCATTAGGAGGGAATGCTAGCAAGAATGAGCTAACACAATACCAGCAAGCTTTCAGTCACAGCGTTAAGGAAGAATAAAGAGGAGGCTGGGGGCAGGTATGTCATCACCTGATTTGACCACATGTAACGTGATGCTAGAAATACATCACGTCCTCACTCCCTGCATAGCAAGATATTCATCTCTGCTCCACCAAAGGCTGCCAAAGTAACTTCTGTGTGATGACTACTGAGATAAAAATTTGTGTCACTCCTTGCAAGTTCTGTGGCAGCCAGCTATTGTGCTACCCACTCACAGGTATCCTGTCTTCGGTAACAGGGTGTAAGAGAATGAATCCTGTACCAACACTGCTGTTACAGCCCAACAAGGGCCCGTGATGCATGGGTGAAGGTTGATGTTGCAGATAACTTCCTGTCACTGGAATACATGGAGTTTACACAGTCTTCTGATGGCTGGCTTTTATGCTTATATAAGGGTATTCCTTTTTGTTTCTCGGCTTTTCAGGTGATTTTGCTTTGCTTTCCTTGGCTTTTTAGTGCTTCCTCTTTCTGTTATTGTTCCTGGATTTGCTTTGCTTTGCTCTTTGGGTTTTCTTTTGTATCTTTGCCGTGAATTGCTTCTGAAGTTTCTTTCTTTTCCGTGCTAAGCACTGGTGAGAGTTGCTATCTATTTACTGTGTTTGGCGTCTTCACTTCGGCATGGTATTGTATTCAGTGCATTTGCTTTCCTCTTGTAGTTCATGACCTTGTTTTGCTTTGCTGTTTTCCTTGTTATTTTTCTTTATTTTTTTCTGCCTTGCTTTGCTGCTCCTTCTGTGTTGCAATGCATTGTTTTTGTTCAGATTTGTTGATTTTCTCTTTTCCCGTTTCAAAGGCAGTATTCAATCCAGTCGCACCTCATTGCAGGCAAATGCTTCTCTTAACTGGTCTTCTGAATCAGCAGTGTCAGGGATTTCACAGTCTGTGTGTTGCAGTGGCTGGCAGTCTTTGCAGTTAGGAACATCTTCCTGTGTTTTTATATTCCAAATAGGGTCTCATACTTGAGCTGCATTAGAAGCAAATCGTGATATCATGTGCAGTAAGAAAGGGCAGTGGAGCAGGCTCCGCAGGGCGGTGGTCACGTCAGCAAGCTGTCAGAGCTCAAGGAGCATTTGGACAATGTTCTCGGAGCTCGGGTTTGCATTTTGGTGGTCTTGTGTGGGGTGAGGAGTTGGACTTGGTGGCCTTTGTGGGTCCTGTCCAACTTTGGCTGTTCTCTGGTTCTGTGAGCAGAGGATAGGGCTGATTTGGCGCAAGCTCCCGTTCCGCATTCAACATCGTTGGTTCTCATAGGAGCTGAGCTGGGTGCCGTGGCAGGCAGCTCCTCAGTGGTGGTATTCCAGTTATGGGAATCATCCCACCATGTTTCTGTGATAGCAACAAGGTCATAACTTTCCAAGTGCATCAGTGTTTCCAACTCCTCCTGCTTATTTCCCAGGCGTGTGCATTGTTATAATGGCACTTCAGCTGGGCTTCCTGTCTCACCGCCTTTCTTTTCTAGAGGATCTAGGATTCCCTAGAACATCCTGGTGCTCTTCTCCATCCCTTTGTACTCCACCCTCTTCACCCATCTAGTTTGGTATGAGCCCTCGAACTACCTGCTCAACCCCAGTGGCCCTAATTTTGTCCCCTTCTCCCTTCGTGCCTAGTTTAAAGACCTTTCAGTGAGTCCTGCCAGTTCCCGGGCTAGGATCCTCTTACCCCTTAGAGACAGGCAAGTTCCATCTGCAGACATCATGCCAGATGCTGAGTAAATTGCCCCATGGTCAAAAAAACCAAAATTCCTGTGTTTGCACCAACCTCTAAGCCCTCTAAGCCTCTAATTTATGAGGTGGGTTTTCTGATCCTCTCAGTATCCTTCCCCGCCACTGAAGGTATAGAAGAAAAAACCATCTGCACGCCCTTTCCATCAACTACCTACCCCAGTCTCCTGAAGTCTTCCTTGTTAGTCCTCAGGCTTTTCTCAGCGACTTCATCACTATCGGCCTGAACTATCAGTAAGGGGTAACAATCTCAGGGGCGAATCAGACCAGAAGTTTTCTAGAAATATCCCTGACCCGTGCCCCATGGAGGAAGCACAACTCCCTAGGGTAGGGTCAGGCTGAAATATAGGGCCCACCGTTCCTCTCAGAAGGAAGTTGCCTTTGACGACCACCCTTCTTTCCTTCTGGGTGGAGTCAGTCCATGCGGTTGACTGCTTTACCCAAGGCAACCCCACGGGTAGGCCTCCCACTGTACCCTCACTCACCCCTCCCTCGAGTTACAGGGCTTCAAACCTATTTTGCAGAGGCACCTGGGGAGGCAAGGATGGTCAGGGTGGGGGTTGCCTACTTCTCCGAGCTGGTACCTGTTTCCACACCTCGTCCTCTCTCAAATTGCCTCGCTCTACTTGGCATTGACAAGACAGAGGGAATCAGAATCATGAAGGCAGGAAAAGACCTCAAAGATCATCCAGTCCAACCGTGCACCTACCACCACCGTTTCCTCACTAAACCATGTCCCTTAGTTCAGCATTTAAACATTTCCTCAAGTTGCGTAACCGTTGGGGTTATGGCAACTGATAAAAATGATGGGATGGAAAATAATGAGTTTCCTCATAGGAGACACTCATCTTGAGCTGTCAATCTGAAGAACTGCAAACAGATGAGGACAACGGAACGTCCATCAGGTCTATTGAAAAAACATGTAAGGACATGACACATAAGTTGCCAGGTTTGTGGGTAGGTCATATAACCTACCTCCCCATATTTATTTTTCAGACATCATCGTCCATGCTAGTGAGGCTTTATCTGCTTGGTTTTCAGGGCAAGTTTCACATTCATGGATATCCTGTGCAATAGCGTCCTTGATCCAGACCCTGTTTCTGTATTGCATCTCTTCCTTGTTGGCCTGGGGTGTCATGGGCCCGCTGAGCAAGAAAAAATTCCTTCTTGAGGTTGTCAAGGCACTATAAAAGTTTGCCAAGCAAAGTTGTGGATGCCCCATCCGTGGAGGTGTTCAAGGCCTGGTTGGGTGGTGTCCTGGGCTGCTTGGCCTGGCCCAGTGGGTGGCATCCCTGCGCGCAGTGGTGGGGTTGGACGTACCAATTCTTTAATGTCCCTTCCAAGCCAAGACATTCTCTGGTGCTGTGATTCTATGATGTAACTGTGAAAAATCTCAGCTGTGTTTTTTTTCTAGGTGTCAGGGAATCGTCCCCCACTGTGATGGTGCCCACAGCAAGGGACAGAGCTCTGCGCCTGCCCTGGGAGGACTCTCACCCTCCTGAGCTGCCCAACAGGATGTGCTCACTGAGAGAGGTGGCTACACTGCAGCTTCGCTGCCACGGTTGCACCCAAATAGACCCTGCTCTCCCCAGATGAGGTGCCCCAAGCAGCCCTGGTGCAGCACATCACAAGACAAGGGGACCCTCCACCCAGCATCACGAGTCCATGAAGTTGCAGTGCCCCACCTTGCTGTGCTGTGCCGTGAGGTCATAAGGCCCATCTGTGACATCTGCCCCATGCTAGAGGATCACTCTGTGCCTGCCCTGACAGCAGCACTTGCTGTGGCTGCAGCAGCTGTGGTGGCAGCATGGCACGAGTGTGGGGGTCCGTGGCCCCTGTCGGTCTCGTCGTCATCCTCCTACTTACCGGCATGTGTTCCCAGGAGAGCTTTGCTGCTCCGTGGCGAGCACCGGGAGCAGGTGGGTGGGCAGAGACGAGGCCAAAACTGAGCAGCACTGGGGGCAAAAAGTCAGGCTGTATCCCCATGGCCCCACAGCACAGTTCCCTGGGGCCTGCTTTCCATGGTGGGCAGATGGTGACGGGTAGCACCTCAGGGGTCAGGAAGGAGCCCGTGGCAGCTCTGCTCCCCAGGGCTGGTTCCAGCCATGTCGGGCCGTGACATGGCCTCTTGCTGGCCGGAGCACAGCCTTCATTCTGGGAGATGTCCTGGGGGGAAGTTTAGAAGATGTGTGCTGGGAAAAGCATGAGCGTTTCTGACCCGGCCTCATGGTACTCCCCATAGTCGAATCCCAGTTTTCAGCACAGCCCTGGCCCACAGCCCAGAGGAAGAGACAGGCATGGTTTCCTCCAGCGTGACCTTCCTTTGTGTACATGAGAGATCTCCCAGTAAGAAAGCCCTGAGGGGCTGTATCTTCTTCCACGCGGTCCGTGAGGCATGTTGCACATGGCCCGGAGAGAGTATTTTGTAAGCTGCCAGGTGCCAGCCAACAGGCCATCCTGGACACCCTGCAACTTTGGCAATCACGAGCTGATTCTTTCTTCCATGACCCACTTCTGGCTACTAAGGGAGAAGACTGCAACATGCAATGGGAACTACTCTCATCTGTTCTTCTTGATTCTAGATGATGCCTTTGGTGTTCCCTCTCCAGATGCTCATCTGGATCCAGATTTTGCGCCTCAGGGGAAACCCAGAGGTAAGTTGTGAGCGTGTGTTTCCTGAAAGGCAGAAAAATGCATGCCCTAACTGTTCATAATTTTACTGAAGATCCTGTTGAGGTCTTCCTAATGTGCTTACACCTTGAAGGGCTTGCACAGATAAGTCATAAGTATTTTGTTACTTGGAGAGCTGCCACATATCAGTGGGATGGTTACCCCTGCCATCAGCTGAGAGCACCCAGACCTTCGTATGTGGGTCATTCCCTGACCCGCTGCCAGACCCTGCAGGTCACTCAAGAAATGTAGGCCCCAGTTTGCAGTGGGAGCTCTCCTCACCTGCGTCTGATCACACTTGTGCCTGCAGGCCCTCTTGGTCAATCTGCAGAGTGGAATCCTGACCCTGAGCCTGGTATGGATGCTGGAGGTAAGTCACCAGTCTTCATTTTCTCGATATTTGTTCATATTTGGTTGTGATAGTTCAGCAATGGTTCATCTTTTCATTGGCCAGCGGGTTCTTCTCTGTGAGAAGCATGGGTGTTTATGATTTCTTGGGTGCTACGTGCTCCCAGTGTGGTGTTGGCTTTGCCTTTGTGCATCAGAGGTCTCCCAGTAATGAAGCCTCGAGGGGATGAATGTTCTTCTGTGAGGTCCCTGAGAGTCTTTTCACGTGGCCTGGAAAGACTATTTGAAATGCTGCTTCAGCAACTTTCAAAGGCCAACAGGTCACCTGGCTCCTGTGCACCTCTGGATCTTTCATCCCACGCCTGCATCCCAGGTGATTACCGGAGCCCCTTCCAGACACTGCTGGTTACTACGGAAGAGGGAGATCACAACATGCAGTGGGAGCGTTTCTCATGTGCCCTCGATTACAGCTGTGTCTAGAGGCAGTGGCTTGTCAAAGTCTCAGTTTAATCAGGTCCACGAGACTCAGTGCAGTCTCGTAGGTAGATCACAAAAAGGGGCGAGCATTTAGGTTTTCATGTTCTTTCCAAGTGAAATGTACTTCCTTTGCAGAAGAGAAGGGAGGATTTGGGTCAGGATGAGTGGTGTGTGTGGCATGCTATGCCTTGCAAAGCTGTCTTTGCCGGCCACTCCAGCCCTGAGCTGTTTCGAGTGCCTTCTGCAGAGCCAGCAGGCATGGTTCAGTTGAGTTTAAAGCTGGGTTGAGCTCCAGGAGAGCATTCCTCTGGGCGGCTCCACATGTGGCTAGTTTTGTACAATTGTGGTGCCACTGCAGGCACCCAGGAACTGTTGAAAAGATGCTCCTGAGTGGAAGAGAGAGAACAGTGCCATGAAGGAGTCCCTTGTTTTACTTGCATCCTCTGTCATTCTGACTGCAAGAATCCAGGACACGTGGAAGTCCATCATATCACATGGGTATGTCATGGCTATTTAGATCCTTTGACAGCTGACAGCTCCAAGGCCACACGTCAGCCAGGTCTCTCGGCAGATGTGAGAGTGTAGTCCTGCATGGTGTATGTCTTTTCAGTGCACGATCCCCTGGTATGCTCTGCAGTGCAGTTATGCCATTGTGTGTGACTGAAACTTTTCATGGGTCTTTGGTTGCAGAAGTGCCCCCAGGGAAGGCCTTGCCAAGTCCTCGGCTCTTTCCTGTGCTGGAGCCCCGCTGGAATCCCAGGGGTGAGTAGTTTGTCTTTACTGACTTCACTGACTCACCGCTGATCTTCAAAACTTCCTGCACAGGAGATGTAACTTCACACATTCTGTTAGGTCTGGAAAAAGGAAAGGATGCATCTAGAAGAGGAAAATACTCACAGAGGTCATCTCGTGTGATAAAGGAACTGCTGAAGGAAATGGAGAAGGCAGCGCGTGGTGGGTATACTTCGGTCTGTTCACTGTGAGACTTGGGAAGCTGAGGTCTGATATATGTGTGGATAAGCTGTAACCTGCACAGCAGGAAGGGATCTCTCAGAGCCGTGCTGTGGTGGTGTTCCGTGTAACACCTTGCAGGCACTGTCAAGCACCAGAGATGGTCTGCTGCCACTTCTGCATCCAGCCAAGACCCAGAGACAGCTGCTCCCCCAGCATGACCGTAACTTGTCAGAGCTGCTTTGTGCAGACATTGGCAGCCTGGTGGCAGCGAGTGACGAGTGCTGTGCTTCTGTTCATACAAAGCCCTCTCTGCTGCTGAGGCAGCAGGAGGAGCATCCCAAGCAGGGCTGGCTGTCTTTGCTAATCCTGGAAACGAGGTGGAGATGCTGATTCTGGAGATGTTTCTGCTGAAGCTTGAATTTCAGCCTGCAGATGCCTGGCTGTGATGGGTGGAACACAATGGTTGGTGATGCTCACAGCACAGCGCGTGAGGGCCCTGCATAGGAGCTGATTCCTCGGGAGGCGTGAGAGGTTTCGGCACCTTCCAATTCCTGGGAGGGCCCAGATGCCCTTGGGCAGCAGAGAGGGTCGCAGTGGCTTTGGGGGACTGGGACCAGCAGACTTTGCCTGAGCTCAGGATAGGAGTAGCTCAGTTCCTGGTGAGAACACATCACATCCAATCCCACTGTCCTCTTTCTTTCTAAAGGGACTGACCAACAAACTGCACAGGACGCGCTGCAGGAAGGCAGCCATCCCACGCTGCCAGTCTGGGACAGAGAAACACAGACAGCGCCAACAACTGGCATGCCAGGTAATTTCTGTCCTGTGGTCATCCAGTGTCACTAACCAGAGTCAGTGTGTGCCTGCAGGCTCTTCCTGCCTGCTCTTGCACACGAGGTCAGCAGCCAAACCTGAGCGTATGAGCACAGAGCACGTGTAAAAGAAGCCAGGGGTGGCTCTCTGAAAGTGGCTGGCCTCAGTGGGGTTTGGTGAGTTGTTCCAGCAGCGTGTCGGAGAAGATGCATGCAGACCTCTGTGACGCTGCTCACCTCCCACTGCTCCCAGTTCCCAGAGAGTTGTGAGCTTTTCCTTTTTGGATGAGTGGAGTCCTGTGTGGTAGGAGCCTGCAGGAGTATTTTTCCCCTGGGCTGGCTCCGGCTGTGCCCCTGTGCTAGCTCGAGGCTGACCTTCAGCCTGGGGGGTGTCCTGTGGGAGAGCTCAGGATGCGTGCGCTGGGGAAAGTGTGAAGGCTTCTGCTGTGCAGTGCTCCCCGCAGACAAAGCCCAGAGCCCAGGGCAGAGCCCCAGCCCTCGGCCCAGAGGAATACGTGGGACAGTGCTGGTGCAGCCTGCACCCTACCCAACGAGAAGTGGAAGCAATCTTCCTTGTCCCGTGGTGCTTAGGCACCAGAGACAGAGGTACCCACTGATGAAAATCTCCTGGGTCCATAAAGCACACCGAGAGATTGTCTGTAGTGCAGGTGAAGGTCACATGGGACATGTCTCATTTCTTCCAGGGATGAATGCTGGGAAAAACACAAGGGCTGCGGTTCAGGAGTTTGTACAAGTGCTCTTCTTCCCAGTGATTGCACTGCTTTTAACAGTGCTGCTGTCTGCGCTGGTGATGACTTGTACTGCTGTGTCATGGATGTGGCAAAAATATCCGTGAGTTGGCTTTTCCCCAAAATACTTTATTGCTGCATTTGTGGTGCCAGGATCCTGGATGGCCACATCAGCTGCTGGCAGTATGCTGCTAGGATTAATGTTGCAATGTCTTTTAAGTGTCCTCTTAATTCCCATCAGTGAGTATTGCTTTCTGAAACTCATTTTTACAGAGTGTGCAAGAGAGCAGAGACAACTCCAGGACAAGCTCATCCTGACAGTGTGCGGGAGAGAGGCCAGTCTGGAGGTGAAGGCAGAGCGGAGCTGGGAGAGGCAACAAAAGATGATGTAGTTGCCCAAGAAAACAAGAACTTGTACAGCGGATCCAGCCCGTTCCCCTCCTCCTTTGAAGCAGAGTTTGAATACCTGTGCAGCAAAATCCGCACAGACCCTTCACTTTGGCCCACGTGTCCCAGCAGCTCTCCCATGGACAGTGTCTCTTCCCCAGATACCCGTGGTTCTTGGGGTTCCCCATAGCCATCTAGTGCCCCGGTTACCTGTGTCAGCATGGCTGGGGTTCCCTGGAAGACCCCGCTTTCTGAGTAATAAAGACACCCTGTGCAAAAGCAGCTGTTTTGACCATTTCCATTGGGTTCTAGTGCATAGGGCTGAGGCCTGCATTTTGTGCAAGGGAAGCTGTTGGACAGCTGCACACCAGTGAGGGACTCCTTGGTCCCAGCCTCAGCTTGCTTTTCTAGTTGGACTGTCAGCCAGGCTCTGGCCAGAACAGAGAAGGGCTGGGGAGGCTCGATATGTGAAGAGTTGTCCTCGAGCTCTTCTAGGCTACTGCCCTGAATCAGGGCAGGCAGCGAGGGAAGGAAGCACCTGGAAGGGGGAGTTTCCAGCACTGAGCACATCTGGGAGAAACATGACATGGTAGCAAAGGCTATCAGTACAATGCTTACGCTTGCAGGTGAATAGATGGCAGCCTGCCCTGTGGCAGTCATAGATTAGAAATCACAGAGATCATTGTATGAGTCATCATAGAAATCATCAAATGGCGTGGATTGGAAGGGACCTCAGGGACCTTTGAGTTCCAAAATCCCTGCCACAGGCAGGGTTGTGAATCATGAAAACAGCTTTTCTATATTGTGAAAAGAAGTCTTTTTACATAACTTGAGTGGACTTTAGCTGGAGGACAGGAGATGTACACAGGGAAGCCCAAGAACAGGTGGAGTCCATTAGCCAGCAAACAGAATTTTTGTAAAGGTCCCCCCATTTTGATGGGGGACATCGGTTACAACTCTTGTCCAGGTAATTTGGTGTTCCCATGCCCTGGGGAAGTCGGTGGACTCCATTACCCAGCAAAAGACAAGGGATTTTCACCTGATACCTAAGACCAGCTAGGATAAGCAACGGTTATGGGGCAAAGGGTGTCAAAAGAGATACCGAGAAAGACCCCCCTGGGTTGTATCTTGGCTCACTGGAAGGACATTGCTGATGAGCCAGGGTGAACACTGAAAGAGAAAACTCTTATTAAATATTGTTATCAGTGGTGGCCGTTGTTTAAATTAGAGGGAGGGAAAAGCTGGGTCCTTAATGGAACGTGAAATTATAAAATACTCCTTTGGTTAATGTTGTTTCTAAGAAGGGAAAGTGAATGGGATGAAGTAGCATATGCGGATATGTTTTTTACTCCTAGAAATCATCCAGAATGGCAAAAGGAATGTGGGATTAATCTGGCTCCACAAGATTCTTTAGTATTAGCCTTAGAGAAGGAAAAGAGAGGAAAGGGTGAAAGACTGAGAGGATGTTACTCAGCATGTAGCATTGGAGAAAGATGTTTAAAAGTTAGAGAAACACGGGAAAGGCTGGAGGATTATGTTCCCCATTATGAGAAGGAAAGAGAGCAGGGAAACAAAGAAGGTGACATTGTAAGAGCAGAAACCCAGGAAGGAGGAAAAGGAAATGAACGGGCAGTGAGGGGCTTTTCGCCAATCCCAGCCCGTGCTCGTAGCAAAGTAGGAACGACTACGCAGACTCCTCTCAGACAAGCAGTGGGTTCTAGGGGATCCATTTGAATTAAGATACCGCTTACAACAGATGGTTTAGACAACTGGAAATGTGTAGTTCAGGAGTATAGGAGCGATCCGCTCAGGGTCGCTAAAAGATTTGAAACGACACTAAAAGCAGCATCCTGATTGGGCGGGTACAGACGCGGTGCTGGGTGAGGTCACAGAGACAGAAGAACAATTAATTCTGAAAAGGGCTAGGACTCACGTCCAGGCTCAAACGAGTGCCTGAACCCTGCAAGGGCAGCTGGAGGATTTTGTCCTCCATTTTGTTTTGGAAAGGCTATAGATGAGTTCAGGATCTAAGAGCAATAGATGAGATTGTGGAAGATTTACACCCAGTAGCTGCAAACCCCTATACACTGTTAACTAGACTCAGGCCAAGAATGGAAATACTTGACAGTGTTAGGTCTGAAAGATGCCTTTTTCTGCCTCCCTTTGGCTGCAGAACATCAAAAATTGTTTGCATTTGAGTGGGAAAACCCGGATTCAGGAAGAAAAACTCAGTTAACCTGGACAGTGTTACCCCAGGGTTTTAAGAACAGCCCCAACTTTTTTGGAAATCAGCTAGCCAAGGAACTGGAGGAGTGTATGTATGTAGATGATGTCCTGGTTGCAACGGAGACCAAAGAGGAATGCTATCAATGGACAGTAAGGCTGCTCAATGTCCTGGGGCTAAGTGGATACAGATTATCACAGCAGCAGGCCAGAATAGTGCAGACCCAAGTAACCTACTTAGGTTACATATTGTCAGGAGGACAGCATGAAGCAATATGTAGAACTCTCAAGCCCATTACGGCAAAGGACTTGTGGACTTAGGAGTGACAGAATGGTGCTGATTATGGATTCATAATTACGGACTATTAGTAAAACCATTATACCGGCTGCTGAGGAAAAATCCAGCAAAATTAACTTGGAGTGCAGAAGCTGAGAGAGCATTCTGGGAACTAAAGCAGAGATTGATGGAGATCCTTGCCCTGGGACTCCCAGATGTGACCAAGGCATTTATTTTATTTTCACATGAAAAACAAGGAATAGCTATGAGCGTCCTGGTGCAGGAACTGGCGCCATACAGAAGGGCAGTCGCTTCTCTAAGCAGCTGGATGAGGTAAGCATGGGCTGGCCTGCCTGCTTGAGAGCAGTAGCAGCAGTAATCCTAAATATACAAGAAGCATGAATATTTACAGTGGGACAAAGAATAACTGTGTTTGTATCACATACGGTTACCACAGTTTTAGAACAAAAAGGGCACCTCCCGATTCCTAGGATATCGGGCAATCCTGGTCGAACAGGATGATGTAGTTATTATGACAGCTAACACTGTAAATCCAGCTTCCTTCCTCGGGGGAAATACAACCGAACCCATAGCGCATGATTGTCTCCAGACAACTGAAGTGCACTCCAGCTGCCTGGACCTAAGGGACCAGCCCTTGAAGGACACAGAAGTGACCCGGTTCGTGGATGGGAGCAGCTTTGTACAACAAGGTCAGCTCAAAGTCGGATATGCTGTTACCACTTATCAGGACATAATAGAAGCACAGCCTTTGCTAGCTGGGACATCAGCACAGAAGGCAGAAATTACTGCTCTGATGAGAGCCCTTAAGCTGGCTAAAGGCAAAAGAGCTAATATCTGGTCTGATTCTGAGCATGCTTTTGGTGTTGTACACACTCGTGGGGCTATATGGAAAGGAACAGGGCTGTTAACAACTCGAGGGAAAGGAATCAGGCACACTCCTGAGATTCTGAAGTCGTTAGAAGTGTCTAAAAAGAGAAAGCATGAGAAACTGCAATAATACACTGCAGAAGTCATCAGAAAGGTAACACTGCACAAGAATGGAGAAATAATTTGGCAGATCAAGCAACCAAAAGGGGGGCAGGAGAGGAGAGGGGAGAGGGGAAAGGGGAGAGGGGAGAGGGGAAAGAGGAAAGGGACGTTCCATGCCTCCGGGGCCACTCGAGAGGAGAGGAATCCGGCAGCCTGACACCCCCCCACCCCCCTCCCAGGCCCCGGACCGCTCCTAGGCCGCCCTTAGCAACGTGACGCCGCAAGCGGTTGCTAGGGGCGGGACAGGAAGTGCTTCCTGCCGGCGGAGAGCACTTCCGGGGCAGCGCGGCATGGCGGCGGGAGGGCGGTGAGCGGGGCCGGGCGGAGCGGGTTCTGTCCCGGGAACGGGGTCGGGCTTCAGTCCGGGGGCATCGAGGGGCTCTCGGGAGAGGAGCTCGCGGTGCTGCCGGTCACCGAGAGGCAGGTCCCGGCTCGCAGGCGGGCTGCGTGGCCTCGCGAGAGCTGTGGGTGCCGGAGCGCAGGCCGGGGCGAGCGGGGCGGCTCCCAGGCGGCGCCGCTGCTGCCTTGGGCAGGGCGGTGGCAGCCCCGTGCTCCGTCGTGCGGCGGGAGCTCTCGTGTTTTGTCGCTCTTCGTTGGTACGTGGAGGGGAAACTGGCGTCTCGCTTGCTCTCGTTGTGTTCTTTCCATCGTGGCGGGCCTTGGAGATGCTGTCGGGAAGCGCAGGGCTGCGTCCGGATGGGAGGTTTTGCTTTTGGTCTCGCTCTGTGGAGTTTTGCTTAAGGCCCGGAGCGCGACAGCACGAAGCTGTGGGTGGCGGGGCCTGATCTTGCAGCAAGGGTGGCGACAGCATCGTCTCGCCACATGTGGTGTTACCCGGCAAAGCCTCGAGGCAGAGCCTGAGCGCCCCGCCCCCACCCCCCCCACCCTCGATTCTGTGGTGCGGCTCTGGCTGTGCTGTGCTGTGCAGCAGGAAGGTATCCTGTTGTTTGCCAGTAGCTCACTCACTGTAAAATCCTGATAGTGACATGGCACAGTTAAGAAATAGTCCAAGTCAGCATGTGAGGTGCTGTCCTTCAGAGGCAATATCTACAGTGCCAGCAAGTGCTGCGGGGCACGGGGGCAGCTTCCTCTCAGGGAAGGATGTGCAAGTGTAAAGCTGTGAATACAGGCTAGGGATGCTGCCTTCAAGTAAGTGCAGAGGGCGGTTGTGCCTGATGCCAAGCCGTGACTCCCCGGTGTGCTTTGGTCCTTGTAACGCTGAACTGCAGCCAGCTGGTTTGCCTAAAGTTTAGGCTGTGAACTGAAGCAGGTTTGGGAGCCTTTTTCGAGTGGGGACAATTTTTGTTGCTTTAGTTGAGTGATATGAGCAGAAGGAGTGGCGCTCATGCAGAATGCAGGCACAGTGTGCTGTGCCATCTGTGAGCTTGTGGCAGAGGCAGGTGGTGAAAGTGGCCATGGCTGCTGCTTGGCAGCCTACGTGAGAGCTGTCAGTGCTGGTCACGTGGCTGGGATTGGTCGTGCCTGAAACATAAGTAAAGTGGGAAAAAGAAGGGTGACTTGCAGGCTATGAGGAGGGGATTTTGTGTTTTCATGGAGTACAAATCCGTTCCCTTTTCTGATGTGGTTTTGTGCGTTGGTGTTTCAGGTGTCTGAAAGAGGACTCCCCGTTGGAATTTGTACCGAGAAAACCCCAGGTGAGGAATGGAGCAACATGCCTTGGTGCTCTGTTTGACTGGGGGAGTGGGCAAGGATGAAGGTTTGTAAAGATGTACTTGCTCTGGATTTCACTGAGCGGGACGAGTCTGGGCTGAAGTTTTCTGTGATTCTGTTTGTTGCATTGGAACGGCTGCCTTAGTAGATTGGAGGGAGGGAGAGGGAGATTTTAAGACTGGAAGCAGTCCGGAGCACATGGTGTTTCTGCCTGGTTTGATGTTGCTGTTGTAAGTCTTTGGGTCTGCAGTGAGGCTATCCAGTGTCCTGATTCAAAGGCAGGATTCAATCCAGTTGCAGAAAGTGCAGAGGGGAGAAACTCTCTGGGAGCTGGAGGAAGCTGCTTGCGCTGAGGTAGCCGTGCCCAGCACTGGCCCTGCAGCATCTCCGCCCCTCAGCAAGGAGCTGCAACACCACCGCATGCCCGTCGCGTCAGTGCAGCTGAAGTGTTCCTGGGCTCTGGGTCTGACCCACACGCACCTCATTTAGCATGCGCTTCGTGTCCTGCTGACCGCTCTGTGCCCCAGCTGCTGCCTCCCTCTTCCCCGCTGCCAGCTGCCTGCTTCATGGCAGGAGGAGATGCTCTCTTGCTGTCACTGAACATGTGCAGTAGGGAAAGGACGCTCATGTACTCCACAGGCCTGCAGTGACTGACATCCTTCCAGGTACCTGGGTGTCCTCTGAAAGTTGTGTCCTGCAATTCTTACCTACCAGGTCTTTGCCACCAAGGCTGGCTAAGATGCTTTGGCAAATACTGGAGATGTTATGTTGGGATTGTTGAGTGCAAGGGCTTTATAAGCGAGGTAACAAACAGCCTTGTTGAGGAAGGTTGTTCTCCATAACATATTTCCTCAGAGACTCTGGAAGTTTTGTTCAAAACTCAATTGAGCATTATAGTGTAGGTAATGATAGAATCACAAGGTTGGAAGGGACCTGCAAGATCATCTAGTCCAACCGTCCTCCCATCACCGTTGCTACCACAAGCTACTAAACCGTATCTCATAGCTCCTCATCCAGATGCCTCTTGAACACTACCAGGGACAGTGACTCCACGACCTCCCTGGGCAGGCCATTCCAGTGCCTGACCACTCTCTGAGAGAAAAAGTTTTTCCTTGTGTCTAATCTAAATCTCCTGTGGGGCAACTTGTGGCAAAGGTCCTGTTTGTTGCCTGTGAGAAGAGGCCAAACCCCTCCTCCTCACAGCTTCCCTTCAGGAAGCTGTAGAGTGCAGTGAGGTCTCCTCTGAACCTCCTCTTCTCCAGACTGAACAATCCCAGCTCCCTCAGCTGCTCGTCATAAGACTTGTGCTGCAGACCCCTCACCAGTTTTGTTGCCCTTCTCTGGACACGTTCCAAGGCCTCAATGTCTTTCTTGTATTGAGGGGCCCTGAACGCACTACTCGAGGTGCGACCTCACCAGTGCTGAGTACAGGGGGACGATTACCTCCCTGCTCCTGCTGGTCACACTATTTCTAATGCAGGCCAAGGATGGCATTGGCCCTCTTGGGGGGCTAATGTTTGAATCCCCAAACCTTAGATGCAGGAAGAGGTGCTAGATGCTGACATGGTAGCCAGGGCTTCTGTCTCCCAGGAAGCAGGTGTAGTCAGGTCTGCTTTGGAGCCTGCTGTTCTTTGCGCTGACCTCGGGAGATCCCTCAGTATGCTGTTGTGTGCCACATGCACCAGCCCCAAAAGGGGATTCCCCTGTGGAAGGAGGGAGAGGGTGAAGGAGGTTGAGGGCCCTTTTCTCGGGGATGGCTCTTCTGTGCCCTCTTGCTTGCTGGAGGGGGAAGCACAGGGAACACCTTTTACCTCCCATCCCGTGCCCTGTCCTTCAGCCCTCTCCTCATCCTACGCAGAACACCACTCTCAGCAGCGCAGTTGCCATTGCAGATCCTTCCTCATGTCACAGCTGTCACCATGGTCCCTGTTGCCCCACCCAGCGCAACTGCCTCTGAGACTGCTGGGCTGGTGACAGCCATGTCCAGTACAAAAAGAGCGAGAGCTGGGGGTAGCCCTATTTTAAATGGGAAGAGGGAGCTGGGGGCCCCAGAGTCAAAGAGTAGGAGGGGGCCCGCCATGAACATCAAGTGGAGGATGAGTGTCTGATACCATTGCACCCGGACCACCACTGTGACCAACCATGTGGAGCCCATGGAAGTGGATCCACCTCCAGATGACGCTGAGCCCATGGAGGTGGATCCGCCTGCGGCATAGCTGGCCTGGCACCACACCATCGTGCCAGGCCCCACATTGGTGCGGTCACAGCTCCACCATCGCTGGTCCAAGGCGCTCGGCTCCTTACCCGCTGTGCGGCCCCCACCCCCGGCGTTAGCTGGGTGGCACTGCTTACCACCTGCTCCTCCTCCACCTTGTTGCTCCTCTGGAGCCAAGTTCTGCGGGCCCCTAGTTCCATCTCCCCCCTGTAGGTGTTAGGTCCCCGTCCCTGGTTTTGTTGTTGATATTAGTGTTTAGTTTTAGTGTTAGGAATTGATTACTGTTCATATTTTAGTGTTAGGCATAGGTTACTCTTCGTATTTTAGCATTCGGCATAGATTGCTACTAACAACTGGAAGTAAACGCTGCTCATTTGGTAAGCACACTGCTTACCTGCTTTATGAGTGCAGTTGAGTACAAATGAGTACAACTGCCGTGAGAACGTTTGATGTTTGATGACATCTCCGATTATTTGAATTTCAGCCTTGTGACTTTTCCGCTGCAGAATATCGAGGAACAGAGCCTGAGTGGCCGAGAAATTGAGTTGGGACTCAGGAGAACAATTTGTGACTGTCACAAACTTCCTGTGTGGCCATTGCAGGGTAGGTGTAACTTACTGTAGCCATGCGTTAACACAGTGTTGTTCAAACACAGCTCATGGCACTGTCTGCAACAGATCCGCTTTCTGTGTGCTTTATTTCAGCAGTTGGTGTTGTACAGCACAGCAGCAGCACGGTTGTGAATACATACACGAGGTACGTGAAAATGTATAACGTGAACTTGAATATTGTTAAGATTATTATTGTTAATTATTAGTGTTAATAAAACAGTCATTGTGAATGTGTGATCAACTTGGGGGGTAAGTTTATTCTTGCCTGTTAAGCTTTTCCCTTATTTTATGTCCACCTGTCCTATTTTTCTCACCTTCCCCTCACCTCCATGTGTACCAGTACTCAAGTTTGAGGACCCTTTTCTTCGGCAGGCGATAAAAGACAACGCAAATGCAAGTTTCATGTCCCTCTCTGTTATTAGGTCAGTAGGTCAAGGATATCTTCAGAATACCTCTCAAAGTTAGCCTGTAAATTTTTGCCAGCAGAAAGTAACAGCAGAGCGCACAATAGAAGTAGTGACTCTTTTTTTCACTGTTGTAGAAGCCGCTCTCCTTGAGAACAGTAGAGCAGCAGGCTGTCTGCACTATGGCTGCTGAACGGCATTACTCCCCACCTGAGATCCCTGAGCCCACGCTGATGGAGACTGTGCTGCACCACGGACTCTTCTTTGGAGCCATTTTCCAGCTTCTCTGTGTGTTAGCCATTATCCTGCCAGTTTCCCAGTCCCGTAAGACAGTAAGTTGTGCTCTCTGATCTTGATACACATGCACAGAAAATAGGATGGGAGGGAACAATTTGTAGCTGTTGCCTATGGCAGCGTGCCCCGGCATTGGTGACAGTGCTGTAGTTTGTTCTGTCCTTCCTTCTGTGCGCATGCTGTTCCCGATGGCACGCAAGAGGCCTTTAGGTCCAAGCTCACCTTGTCATCCTGCTGCTGATGTGCCCTATTAACCACCAGGCAGAGTGTTTCCCTCTGCTGGGACTGCCTTGCAGGAAGCGACTTTAGATTTTTGGGAACGAGATAGAGATGGAGTTTCTAGTTTGCCTTAATGTCAGGAAGGCGGTTTCCAGTTCTGGCAGCCAAACCTGTGCTCCCTAAACGAGCTGTCAACCAGTGGTTACCTGAAAAAGTTTCCTGACTATTTCTGAATTGATTCCTGTAGGACTCGGATGGTTCTGGGACTAAGACCTGGGAGGCGGTGAAGAAACCAAAGGCAAGTGCTGCGCAGCTAAGTAAGAAACCCAAGAAGGAAAGCAAAAAGAAACGATAAGGGTTTGACCGACAAGCCTCAAAAGACAAAAGAATCACCTGTAATGCTTCCTCGGAGATTGTACCAAAGGCATCCGAGTATGTCGTCTGGTTTTCTGGCATTGCCATGCTTTACCTTTCGCAGACAATGGAGAGGAACTGAGGAAACTGGAAGGGAAGGGCTTCTGATGTGTTACAAGCAGAGAGTCATAAGCAGGACTTTATGTGATGTGATTCATGGGTCAGTCACCATCCAGTGTAGTATGAGACTGAAATAAGGCTAGACGGGACTGGAGAGTGGGAGGTGGTGACGTAGCCACAGAGTAAGGCATCTTAAACTTCTTGATGCCAGCTCACATCTTGGTTTTTTAGACCACAAATGAGTCAGTGGGAGGAGAACCTGCTGTGTGAGGTGCCTCAGGGCTCCGAGCGGCTTTGAAGGAAAGGCTTCTGTGGCAGGGCTGCAAGTCTGCCATCTTTTTGCATACGTAGACTGCCATCCTCAATTGGCAAAGGCATTGTGAGCCCAGGTATGGTAGTAGTGCTGTTAGGTTTCTGGTAGAGAACAGATGCAGAACAGCACATTTGCTGAAACCATCGGTTTGAGAAGGGCCGCGTTTGCTGCTCTCCCTTGCTGTTGGTGGAAGTGACAGGTGGGCAGCACAAGGAGAGCACAAAGCATGTGAGACAAAAGCACTCTGAAGTTGCTTGGACATCTCAGGACAAAGAAACATGACAAAAATTTCCCATGCAAACAACACAAACCGGTATCGTTGTTGAGTTTCCATGGATGAGGATGGTAGTTGTTTTATCTAACTCTGTCCTTCTGCAGGTTCCCTAAAGGTGGGCTCTGTTGCATTCTTCTAACAGAAGCACAACTACTGAAAGAGTAATGCACGCATTACCCAAAATACAGGAGTGCTTCCACAGCCAAAAACTGATTAGCCATGAGCCCTGTGTGGTTGTTACCTCGGAGCAGCAGGCTGCTTCTTTCTCTGACTGAACAAGACTGAATGAGTCATTGCTAACTGGAAATCCTGGATGCTGGGGTTTCATTTTGGGGGGGTGTGAATTGAGGAAAGCAGATTAGGCTAAAAGTTATGTGCCTTCATGAGGTGTTGAATCGGCAGCTGCAGATCTGACCTTGCTAAGCCAGGTTCTCACTGCTGATAACAGATGCTTTTCTACGGACTTGGACAGTTAGTGCAGACAGCGGGTGTCCTGTCTTTGCACGTAACATTGTTAGCTCCCCTATCTCTGGAATGCAAGGTAGCAGGCTCAAACAGTAAAACCACAAATTAACAAAGAAGCGGCGGATTGGTGAACAGAGTTGAGGCTGATGAGACGACCAATCAGAGCCACCCATCGTAACCCAAGCCCAAGAAAATAGCACGATGACCTTCATCAGAAAGACCACCGAGAGACACGTGTGTGTAAAAGAGCTGAGACTTGGGGGGGGGGGGAAGTGTCAGTCATTCTGGGGACTCATTGTAATAACCCAACCTTTTCTTGGACATCTAATGCATATGTAAGCAGCTTGGTCTTTAAGTATGTGCCTTTCTTGCCCTCCGGCATGCAGGCTAGGTGGGCATATCCCCCCCTGCATCTGGCGGGTGCGCAGCGCTGATTAGACATACCTGCTTTATAACTGCTCAGAGGTGGGATTGTGCTGTATTTGCAGTTGGTTCCAAACAGCTCGATACCTGTTTCGAAATGTTGATTAGCTGAACTTACGGTATGCCTTTAGTAATTACCGTATTCCACATTTTATTTTCTGTTGAAATATATACTAAATACAACCAAAATATTTTTGTTTAAAATAAAAGCAAGAATAACTTTTTAAAAATGGTGCTGCCTCTTTCAGTAGGTAGTGAAAACGTCCTAGCTTGGGCTGGCAATTGCAGGGTGATGAACTCGTTGGCTTCATGTCTCTCCCTTGAAATTCACCTGCTTTTCCCACGTTTCCCTGTTGGTCTTCCCAACTCGTGGCCTTTCAGCCAGACTGTAACTGCTAGTGACAGGCTGTGATCATCCCCTTGCTATACAAGGACTGATAGGGGAAAAAAAAAAAAAAAAAAAAAGGAGAGGGAGCAGAGTGGGAGGAAGAAAGGTGTCCCTGCACTCAGCCCCTTGATCTTGTCTGTCTTCCCTGATGGCTTTTCAGCCTCCCAGTGTACTGATGGTTGCTGTTTGCCCTTGGTTAAAGAGCCCAACTTTGGGCAGGGAGCCTCTGCAAACTGCTGGGAAGCAGCAGGAAATTCTGCCAGCAGTTCCTCGGGAAGCTCCTTTGGAAGCCCTGGCCATGCTCCTTGTGCTTTCTCCCATCGAATACCCTTCTCTTCCAGGCAGTGTTAGCAGGACCTGTGGATGAGCTCCTGTCTCTGGGGTAAGAACACTTTCTTGCCATGCACCTGGCTCTGTAGCATGGCCTCAGCTGGCTGTGTGCTCTTTGCATTCCTTTGCCTCGTGCCTAGGGCTCCAACCTTTTCCATCTGTACCCGTGATGGTGGGAGTCCTTGGCAAACCGAAGGAACAAAAGGGGCTGGGGGATAAGGAAGGGTACAAGCCCCATAACCCCTCACCTCACGGCATTTGAGCTCTGACCTGCAGGGTGGACACTGAACGAGACCTGCTTTCCCTTTGCCTTCAGGATCTCACTGGTTTTGCTCAAGCAGAAAAGGCAGGAGCTGAACGTGAATATTACTTAGATGTCTGCCGGGAAGGAGAGCATTCTACAAGCAGTGGGTGATGTCCTCAGCAACAACGGGATCCAGGAGGAGAAGAGAGGGGTAATGGTGTTGCTCCCTCCTGCTTCCTCTTGGCTCCTTCCAGAGACAGCTCTGTGCTCTGGCTACCCGCCCCACACCTGGCTCTCAGGGCTCAACCTCTCTTGTGTCTTGGAGCTGCTCTGCTCCCCTCACTGTGAGCTGCTGCTAGCTGCATGGTACAGCTGGGATCAGGGTGCTCTGTACAGCGCTGTGAATTTCCCCTGGGCTGGGCCCCAGCCAGGCACCTGCTGGGTTTGGCTTGGACGTTGTCCCTTCCAAGAGACTTGCAGGTCAGGCTTAGCTGGAAGGGCCATTCTCCAGGCCTGCTGCAGCTGGACCACTAGAGGGCCTGGCATGATCCTACTGCCTGTCCAGGCTGTTCTGGAGTGGGCAGAAGGATGGCAACAAGGGGAACAGGCAGGACCCAAAGACGGTCGTTGCTGTGTCTCTGGAGTCCAGTGGCTCATCAGGGCATATTTTCGGGAAGATCTTGCCAGATTTCTGGACGGACATGGAGTCTTTCCTTCGCTCTCTGCTAGGACTCCCTGGTCACACTGATCTCCTCTTGTGTTTGTGCTCACTGCTCTCTCTCCATTCCCAATTTGTTGCTAGGAAATTCTGCAGCTGACAAGAGATGCAATCAAGGTGATTGAAAACTACATCTGGATGCTCGATTGGGCTCTGAAAACCACAGGTAGACAGACAGCTTCACTACCCTCAGTTTTGTGTCTGGTACTCCCCAGAGCCTGCCAAGCTCTGCTTTCTGTTGGAGAAATATCTCAAGGAGTTTTAGAATGGCTTAAGTCCTTTGGCCCAGCTGCATTGCTCAGCCCACACTCTTCCCCACATTATTGCCACCTGCCATTACTGGGAGCTGTACCCTCCCATCAGAAGGGGACTGAGTTGGGCCCAGCTGCTGCCACCTGCCCGCATCTCTTGGTGGCAGTTTGCTGAGGAACTTGGTCCTTGGCAGCCCTGCTGGCAGCCCTCATTTCTGAGGGACTCATTCCAGAGTGGCAGGGTAGTGGGAGCTGTGTGGGTCTGCCAGTCTGCAGAAGCTGTGAGAGACATTTCCCAGCCCCAGCCCTGGCCTGCTTAGCCAGAGCAGCCTGAAGAAGGGCCAGGGCTGAACTGGTCTTTGCAGCTCCAGCACAGTGTTGGGAGGGTGATGAGCTGACAGATGCTGGGGAGGGCTGCCCTGCTGGCTCTGGGCAAGCACAGAAAGGTGCTTGACTCCAAATGTTTTGTCAAAACCGTTTGATATTCACCTCCTGTCCCTTGACTAGTGTTCATTTACGAGGAGAATGGCAGCCCATAGAGAAAGCGAACTCTGTGCTCCTTGCCACAGGAACAGCCAGCTCTGTTGGCTCTTTGCCTCACTGCTGATGGACATGTCTTTCTCATTGCTGCCTGACATTTCTCCTGGCAGCTGCTGGGCTTTCCAAGGATCTCAGGGCCATGTGGTCATCCGGCTGCCAGAGAAAATCCAGCCCAGAGCTTTCACCATCTGGCACATCTCCAGGGCAGTCTCTCCATGTGGGGAAGTCAGCAGCGCCCCCGAAGAGTTTGCTGTCTCAGTAAGTCTCTGCCTGCTGCTTCTTCTGGAGGGACCCCGGGCCCGAGGAAGAGCTTTGCCAGAGATGTCCTTCTGGTGGTGAGATCTCCCAGAGACCTGTGGTGGGCTGCTGCAGAGCACTGCATCCTGCCAAAGGGCATGGAGATGCTTGGGGTGGTTACACCTTGCGTTTCTTCTGGATCGTGGACAGGAGCCTCAGCATGCTCACCCAGCATGCTCAGGGTGTCAGGAACTAAGAGCCAAATGCCACACGGAGCAGCAGCCCTGGTGTCCATCAGAGCTGCCTCTCACTGCCCAGTGAGTGCTCCCTCTCTGCTGCCTTTGAGTCGTGGCTGCTGCTTCCCTGGAGCTACAGCCGTGGGCAGCAGCGGCCCACTTTGGAGAGTGCTGCTCTCCTTAGAGTTCTACAATGTCCTCTTGTGTCCAGCTGCCCTGGACAAGCCTCTCACGTTCCCTGAGAAGGGCAAGGGAGCATTTCTGTGTGCTCAGGGAGGGACAGATGAGAAGGAACAAGCCTTGCCCTCCGGCTGCCATGCTCAGGACCTGCAGCCAGCACCCAGGTGGGGCTCTGCCTCCCTCCTCGCCTGCCCCCTCCTGTGATGTCACCGCTGATGCACTTGGTGACCTCATGGTGCTGCTGGCCAGCACGTCTCCTGAAGGCTAGCCGGGCGCTGCAGAGGCAGTGACCCCGCACCACCACTCCAGCTACCTTCCCTCGGCCCACCCTTCCCCTGCCCCCCTGCCCTGTCCAGTTCCTGCTGGGATGAGCAGTCTGGGGATGCGCTTCCTGTCCCAGACAGCCTCCTCCAGCTGCCGGCCAGTCAGGCTTCTGTGACAGGAGAGTCCCCACCATCAGCACCACAATTTCTGTTGCCTTTCCTGCTTCTCCTTATCTTCTCCTTTGGCTCCTTGTCCCTCGGGACCACACATTCTACACTGAAATAAATCCCTTTAATCTCTTAAGCCTCTCCCCTTCCTTGTAGAATGTGTTACATTTGGAGCTTACGGTGTTTGTGCTTGAAGTCTGTGACAAAGTGGGTGCTGAGACCTGCACTCCATGGTGTGAAGGAGACCTCACAGAGAAAAGGTGATGTTAAGTCCCTTATCCAGAGAGCGTCAGCGATGCCATCTCCTTTGCAACCTCTTCGTGTGTGGTGAGAAGCATCTGGGTCTCCCTCATCTGTGGGGTCTCCAGCATCCTCAAGGTCTCTCCAGTGGGTGTTTTCCCATGAGAAACGAGGCCTGAAAGAAACTTCCTGCAGGCAAGAAACACGTAGGGCCTTCCTTTCTTGTGGATTAGGCAATGTGTAGTGAGGTTCAAGCTCGGGATGAAGCTCTTCCTGCACTGCAGGCATTTCTAAGGTCTCTACCTTGAGTACCTCTGGTACTTGACCAGGTTGGAGATGTGCTTGAAGCTCTTCCCACACTCGGGACATTTGCAGCACTTCTTCCATGAGTGCTGTCTCCTGCAAGTGAGGAGCTCTGCACTCTGCATAAAGCCCTTCTCACACTCAAGGCATTTGTAAGGCTTCTTGCCATGTGGACTCGTTAGCACACACATGTGCACGGCTTCTCCCCAGTGCAGACATTCTGGCACCTCACGAAGGTCAAGCAGTTCCTGAAGCTCTTCCTACAGGCTGCACATTCACAGCATTTTGAACGTGGATCCACTGGTGTGCAGTGAGCTCCCAGTTCTGGACATCCCTCTTCCTGCAGTCAAGGCACTCAAAGAGGCTCTACCCTGTGTTGCTTCACTGGGGTCTGCCGAGGGTGGAGCTGCAGCTGGAGCTCTTCCCACACTCCTTGTAGACAGACTTTCTTCCTCCCTGGTGACTTCTCAATACAGCTGAGGCTTCCTTTGGGTCCTCACCTGCTGCCCCACGGCATATGGGTTTCTCTGAGGGTGAGAAGAGGTGACTTCCCCGGGCATCTCCCTGCACGCAGGCGTGGCCGAATTGTGCCACCCGGCAGAATGACCCACTTGCTGACATCCCATGGGTGTCCAGTATCTTTGCCATAACCTGCTCTGGACCCTCCTTTGCATGCGCACTCAACACCGTGTCTCCAGTGCCTCCAGAAAGCAGTGTGGGTTATTCCCATGCAAGGAAGGGGGACCCTGATTTACTTTGGCCCCCGAGCTCTTCCTCTGCTTAAGGGATTTGTAAGGTTCATCACTGTGCAAAGTCACAGGCTTTGACCAGGCTGGGGCTCTGGCTGAAGGTCTTCCCACCCTTGGAGCACTGCAGCCTCTGTTGCCTGGGTGGACGTGCGGGTAGGTCATCAGGCAGGAACTGCTTGTGAAGGTTCTCACAAACCTGGGGCACTGTGATGGTCTGTCTCCTCTGTGGATGTGCTTGTGGAAGCTGAGTTTAGAACTGTTTATAAAGCCCTTCCCACACTCGGAGCACTTGTAGGGTCTCTCTCCTGTGTGGATGCGGAGGTGGTTAACGAGGTCGGAATTTTCCCCGCACTCATCACATGAATTCTGATTTTTCTTCTGGCACGCTTCCTTGCTCCTTGGGTCTTCGTGCTGCTTTTGACCTGTACTGCAATCCAGGGGGCCCCTCGCCCTCTCTCCCGGATGGTTACCCAGTGGCTTCTTGAAGTGCTCTCCTTGCACCAGGCCCCCTTGCACATCTCTTCTGGTTGTTCCCACAGAGGCTCTACCCCATTGCCTTTGGGCCACACCACTTTTCTGCAGATTTTCCTTTATAGCTGTGGGCCCATCTCCTGCTGGACGACGGAGGAAATCTAGAAATAGCATAGAGTGCTCAAAATATTGCACAGAGATGGCTTTTGCAGACCCTAGCCTCCTCCTTCCCTCCACTGCCTCACCTGGGCGGAGGTCTCCTGTCACAGCCTCTGGGCTCTGCACGTCTGGGATCCACAGGTCTTCCCCTCTTTCAAGCAGGGAGATCGCTATTGGTTTAGGGGCTGGAACAGTCAAATGACAGAAACAATGGAGATGAGAGCAATTCCACGATTCTGGAAGAGCTGCTTGTCCAACAGCCCTACTGTGTGGCCCTCCCCATTGTGAAACCACAGTTAGGGTCTGAATGACACTGGCCCAACACATACTGTCTTCCTTTGGAGCCCAGAATGCCCCTCTACATCTCTAAAAAATAGGGAGGGAGATTCCCTTTAGGATATTTTGTTTGATCTTTTCCAAGTTGCTCAGTGCCCAAGGCTTCAAAAAGTTTCATGGGAATTGAAGAGAAAGGCAAAAAACGCTGAAGGAGTAACCTGTGTGATGTCTGAGTGCTGGAGCTGGTGGCACCATGCAGTGCAGCAGCACAAGGGCTGTTTGCAGGGAGTTGATGCAACCCCTCCAGGCTGACGCCCGTGTGCCAGCAGTGACTCTGGGGCTTTTTGCTGAGTGCTGAGCACACTAATCCTTTCTGAAACTCATGCTTCTCTGTGTTTCTTTTGTTGTTGCTGTTGCACTGGTCAATAAGTAACTGCACTGCCTTTATTCTACGCCCTACTTGCAGAGTCTCATTCTCTCACAGCCAGAGGTGCCCTAATAAGAAGGAGCAGGAGTAAAGCATTTTTAATGATAATAACAGCTCCTGTACTTTGTGGTTCAGTTTCCCCCTCCCCTGGCAGGCAGGTTTCAGACACACTTCCAACGTTTGGTAGATTATATCTACCTTTCCCATCCAGTTGAGCCTCCAGCATCAGCTAACTGCTTTTCTACCTCTTCCCGCTTATGCCAGTAATCATAAGCCAAAACCTCAGGGAATACAGGCTTTGTTTGGACATCTTGTTTTTGTAAGTATTTGGTGACTTTGCTCATCATCCTGCCATCTCCTCCAATTTGGCACTGCAGGAAATGGCAAATGTATTTCACTCGGTTCTGTTTAACAGCACATTAAGAGCTCTTAATAACACAAGACAGGTCAGAGGACCAATTTGGAGGTTAATAATGTGATTTAATGAAATGTGTGAAAATTAAGCAGGGACCTGATTACACATTTGCAGATGACAAGATTCGTGCTATCGTAATAACAGGACATCCCAAATCAATGTACAGATACTCTCATACACAAACATACACACAAGCACAAAAGAAGTGTGGAAAAGTAAAATATCTCAGCATCCACAGCTGTGAAACAAACGTGTGTCATTAAAATAGATAAATAAGTAGGGAGGTGGATGGAAGAAAAGCAAGCTGACTTCTGCTTACAATTTGCATCTACCCGAGTGTGGAGCAAATACAACAGGCCACCACCATTCCTCAGCAGATCATAATCGAGGCTGACTCCAGGGGCGCGACTTTGCCCTGGCCTCCACTGGTAGATGGTCTCGAGGATTTGGCAGTACCTAAGAGGCATCCCAACCCAGAGGAGATGCTGGTCATAACCTCCACCACCTCTCTAGGCAACCTGTCCCAGTGTTCCCCCACCGTGACCATAAAGAAGGGCTTTCACATGTTTGTATGGAACTTCCTGTGTTCAAGTTCTAGGCCATTGTCCTACCACTGCACATCACCAAGAGCCTCATCCATTTCCCTCCCACTTCCCTCCAGTTATTTATAAATATTAACACTTGCTTAGAATCTCTAGTTATAGGGTCTGAGACGATTGAGATCTGATGGGTACTATTCCATACCAGCCCCCTTGAATGGCAAAATCTTCTGGTTCTTTCCACCAGTTGTGCAAAGCCCAGAACTTGCTGGACTCACAAATTCCAAGCTACCCCACTTGGGCCGTGATTTGTGTACACATGCCCCAGGCTGCCAGGAGATGATTGTCTCCAGGATTGTTCCTGGGCTATGGGGCACAAAGCAGGAGCCAGATACAACAAGGGCATCTCCTAACGTTCCAATTCATTGCTCCTTGCTACCCAGAGGCAAGCAGGGGCAAGGGAAGAGGAGGAGTACCTCCATGTACTGGTCCTCCGCCTTTTGTCTGAGGAGAAGAAGTGCACTGAGAGGCCTGAGAGAAGGGGGAGAATGTGGGGAGCGGGAGTTGCACCGCCGCAGTTGACACAGGCACTCCAGGCCTTAGGTAACGACTGTCCAAGAAATCAGAACACCAAGCCTTCCTTCCAAATGAGCCCAACATGGAGTTTTACCAAGCAGAGAGGAAGGAAGAAGCATGAAATGTAAGCCTTGCAGGTGAGCATTCTTCTGTGACAGAAGTTCTTTGTCCTCTTAATAGTGAAGGGAGTGACGTGTGGAATCAAACTCTATAACCCACGTAAGGTCATAAAGCAGGTATGCTCATTATGGCACCAGATGCGAGGGGGATATCTCCTCCTACCTCTCACACCGAGAAAAGCAATGGTTACGTATTTAAAGACGTTACATACATATATTCATTACATTCCATGAAGATGGGCTGGAATTCTGAGAAATTATTAACGTATTGTCCCACCCTCTTGAGCACGTGTCCTAAAAACGTGGTGGGGGTCTCTGGTAGTCACGGAATGAAGGCTGGTAGTCTACCTCGCTGTCAACTTCCAGCCTTTTCAGGGGGAGTAGCCCCAACCAGCTTGTACTGGCATTGTGTTTTGCTGGGGCATCTGTTTTACTGCCCCATCTTCAACAATAGGTGCCTATTCTTCTTTCTTAGTGTTGTTTGGCAGCAAGTTTCTGTGAACTCTACATTCTGTTCTTGAGCTTACATGTCCACAAGCATCTTGTCCTTCAGCGTGAATCCACTCCAACTACGTGAAAAGGCTGTTCTCACAGTGTGGAAAGGCTGTTCTCATGATTCAGGAGACAGCTGGAGCTGGGGAATGGATGCATGGCACCTTAACTCCGACCAGCAAGGAAATTAGGAGAACGGAATGCAGACACTGCCTACTTCTACCAGTTCAAATCTGCTTCAGGACTCATTGCAAAGTCTCAGCTACAAAAAGTATCGTCAATGTATCCAAGAAAAAGAACAGTGTTGGGTTTTTTGTTTGTTAGTTTTATTGGGTTTTCTGTTTGTTTGTTTGTTTTTAATATATAAGACTATGCAGTTACACTGTCAGTCACCTCAGAGAGCTCCACATCCTGCTCACACCCCACTTGAACATCAAGTGGAGCAGGGGGTAGTCTTGTAGATGAATCAGTGCAGGAATTTTTACAGGATGTTGCTGCGTTATGGAATCTCTGCATCCACTTAATCATCAGTGTGCAGCAGGAGATCACAAAGCTCTGGAGGCATCATTGTATCCAGTTCATCATCCAAAACTTCCACAACCACACTGGAAGGGACCAGTCCTCTTGTGCCATCTGTCAGCTCTCCCAGAAACCAGCCATTCTCATCCACATCTCCAAAGACGTAAACAATAACTCCATCCCCAGAGACAATAAACAATACTGTCCAGCAGTCAGAGGAAGCTCGCTTTCTGGGTCCTCATTAGGACCCTCAAAAGGACTGTAGCTATGGTGAGCTAAGAATCTTGGAATTATTGCTGATACTTGTCCTGGAGAATGCAGGGTGAAGGACAAAAGCTCTGCTGCTGATTCTCCGCTCTCACCTTCAGGGCCGTCCTCTGACAGAAAGCACTCAGGACTGTTCCCGTGGACCTCTTTCCTGGCTTTGAGTTCACGCTCCAGGTCTTCCAGATCACTTTGAAGACCTTTGGCATCTTGGATGGTAGAATGGAACGAACTGGAACTATTGTTGAGATTCTGGTTTGGTTGGGCAAGAGTCTCTTTTGTTGCCTCTCCCAGCTCCATTCTGCCCTCATCTCCAGCTGGAACACTCTCTCAGTTGGTATCAGGAAGAGCTCGTTCTGCTGCTCTTTCTTCTCTCTTGCACACTCTGTGAGAATGAGTTTCAGAAAGCACTACTCACTGACAGGAAATAAGAGGAAACTTGAAAGACTTTGCAAAACTATGAAAGTCCTGGCAGTGTACTGCCAGCAACTGATTTGGCCGTCCAGGATTCGGGCACCACAAATACCTCCTTGCCAAATGCAGCAATAAAGTGTTTTGGGGAAAAGCCAACTCACAGGTATTTTTTGCACGTCCATAATGCAGCACCACAGGCCAGCACCAGCGCAGACAGCAGCACAGCAGAGAACAGTACCATCGCTGCGATGTGGCACTTTCGCACAGATTTGTGAACAGCAGCCTTTGTGCCTTTCCCAGCATTCATCCCTGGAAGAAATGAGACATGTCCCACGTTACCTTCACCTGCACTACAGACAATCTCTCGGTGTGCTTTATGGACCCAGGAGATTTTCATCAGTGGGTACCTCTGTCTCTGGTGCCTAAGCACCACGGGACAAGGAAGATTGCTTCCACTTCTCGTTAGGTAGGGTGAGGCTGCACCAGCACTGCCCACGTATTCCTCTGGGCCGAGGGCTGGGGCTCTGCCTTGGGGTCTGGGCTTTGTCTGCGGGGAGCACTGCACAGCAGAAGCCCTCACACTTTCCCCAGCGCACGCATCCTGAGCTCTCCCACAGGACACCCCCCAGGCTGAAGGTCAGCCTCGAGCTAGCACAGGGCACAGCCGGAGCCAGCCCAGGGGAAAAATACTCCTGCAGGCTCCTACCACACAGGACTCCACTCATCCAAAAAGGAAAAGCTCACAACTCTCTGGGAACTGGGAGCAGTGGGAGGTGAGCAGCGTCACAGAGGTCTGCATGCATCTTCTCCGGCACGCTGCTGGAACAACTCACCAAACCCCACTGAGGCCAGCCATTTTCAGAGAGCCACCCCTGGCTTCTTTTACACGTGCTCTGTGCTCATACGCTCAGGTTTGGCTGCTGACCTCGTGTGCAAGAGCAGGCAGGAAGAGCCTGCAGGCACACACTGACTCTGGTTAGTGACACTGGATGACCACAGGACAGAAATTACCTGGCATGCCAGTTGTTGGCACTGTCTGTGTTTCTCTGTCCCAGACTGGCAGCGTGGGATGGCTGCCTTCCTGCAGCGCGTCCTGTGCAGTTTGTTGGTCAGTCCCTTTAGAAAGAAAGAGGACAGTGGGATTGGATGTGATGTGTTCTCACCAGGAACTGAGCTACTCCTATCCTGAGCTCAGGCAAAGTCTGCTGGTCCCAGTCCCCCAAAGCCACTGCGACCCTCTCTGCTGCCCAAGGGCATCTGGGCCCTCCCAGGAATTGGAAGGTGCCGAAACCTCTCACGCCTCCCGAGGAATCAGCTCCTATGCAGGGCCCTCACGCACTGTGCTGTGAGCATCACCAACCATTGTGTTCCACCCATCACAGCCAGGCATCTGCAGGCTGAAATTCAAGCTTCAGCAGAAACATCTCCAGAATCAGCATCTCCACTCGTTTCCAGGATTAGCAAAGACAGCCAGCCCTGCTTGGGATGCTCCTCCTGCCTTGAACTTGCTCAGCAGCAGAGAGGGCTTTGTATGAACAGAAGCACAGCACTCGTCACTCGCTGCCACCAGGCTGCCAATGTCTGCACAAAGCAGCTCTGACAAGTTACGGTCATGCTGGGGGAGCAGCTGTCTCTGGGTCTTGGCTGGATGCAGAAGTGGCAGCAGACCATCTCTGGTGCTTGACAGTGCCTGCAAGGTGTTACACGGAACACCACCACAGCACGGCTCTGAGAGATCCCTTCCTGCTGTGCAGGCTACAGCTTATCCACACATATATCAGACCTCAGCTTCCCAAGTCTCACAGTGAACAGACCGAAGTATACCCACCACGCGCTGCCTTCTCCATTTCCTTCAGCAGTTCGTTTAGGAGATGGGATGAGCCCTGGGAGTATTCTACTCTTTTGGATTCATCTTTTCCTCCTTCTGGACCTAGACAGAATGTATGAAGTTAAATATCACGTGCATGAGGATTCTAAGACCCGTGGTGAGTCAGTGGAGTCAGTAAAGACAAACTACTCCTGCTGGGATTCCAGCAGGGCTCCAGTGCACGAGGAAACCAAGGATCAGGCAAGGCCTTCCCTGGGGGCACTTCTGAAAACCAAAGACCCATGAAAAGTTTCAGTCATACACTACAGCATCACTGAATAGTGGAGCATACGGGAGATCGTGCCATGAAATGGCACTGAAATGGGCAATGAAAGCTCTCTAAGGAATTACAAAGCCATGACATACCCATGTGATCTGCTGGAGTTTCAGTCCCAGAACCTAGAGGGGAACCTGGATCACTTCCTCCAGTCACATCTGCAAAGAAACGCAGGACAGAGCAACTCCCATTAAACATCCTTCCAGTCAGAATGACACAAGATGCAGTTAAAGCTGGGGGATTCCTTCACGACACTGTTCTCTCCCTTCCACACAGGAGCACCTTGGAAACAGTTCCTGGGTGCCTGCAGGGGCACCACCATCATACATAACTAACCCCGTGTGGAACTGCCCAGAGCTGGAGCTCACCCCAGCTCTAAACTCAACTGCATGGACTGGATTAAACCTAGGCTTTGGTGAGCCGCTGCCTGGAGGCACAGCGGTAATCAAGGACAGAGGAGAAACATTCCTATTGCATGTGCCCATCTCTCTCTTCCTTAGTGACCTGTGGTGATGGAAGGGGCTCACCCAGGTAATGCTGTGGGGGGGGAAGTTCCAAAGTTGCAGAGAGGCCAGGTGACTTGCTGGCTGGTATTCCACAGCTTTCCAAATACTTTCTCCAGGCCATGGGAAACAATTCTCAGAGAGCTCATGGAAGAACACTCGGCCCCTAGAAATTTTCTTACTGGGAGACCTCGGAGATACAGAGACAAAGCCAACGCAACGCTGACAGCACGGAGCACCCAAGAAACAATGACCATCCATGCTTCTCGGGGAGAAGAACCTGCTGGCTGGTGAAAAGCGGAACCCTTGCTGAACTATCCCAGGCAAATATATGAACAAAGGAAGACTGGTGACTTACCTCCAGCATCCCCCTCAGGCTCATAGACAGGATTCCATTCTGCTGATTCACCAGCAGGGCCTGTAGGCACAAGCATGATCAGACACAGGTGAGGAGTGCTTCCACTACATGCGGGGGCCTACTTTTCCCTGAGAGACCTGCAAGGTCTGGCGGTGGGTCAGGGAATGACACGGCTCAAATACGAAGGTCTGGGCTCTCTCAGCAGAAGAGGGGCAGCAGTAACCTTCCCACTGAAATATGGCAGCTCTCTGGGTAAAGAAATACTCATGGCTCATCTGTGCAAGCCCTTCAAGGCACAAACAGACTTGAAAGACCTTGAGAGGATCTTAAGTAAAATTTCACCCATGTAAATTATGAGAGCATGAACGTTTCTGCCTTAAAGGAGACAGACACTCACAACTTACCTCTGGGTTGTCCCACGGGCACACGCACAGAATCTGGATCCAAAGGATCTCCTGGAAAGGGAGCACTGAGCTCATCATCTAGAATCAAGAACAGATGAGAGAAGTTCCCATTGCATGGTGTGATCTCTTTCTCTCTCAGTAACTGGATGTGGGTCGTGGAACAGGGATGGGAGAAGGACTCAGGTCATGATTTTGAAAATTGCAGGGTGTCCAGGATGACCTGTAGGCTGGCACCTGGCAGCGTACACAATACTCTCTCCAGGCCATGTGCCACATCCCTCACAGACCGCATGGAAGAAGATACAGCCTCTCGGGGCTTTCTTATTGGGAGGCCTCTGATGTACAGGAAGGTCACACTGAAGCACTGGAGGAAAGCATGTCTGTCTCTTCCTCTGGGCTGTGGGCCGGGGCTCTGTGTTGGAAACTGGGATTCATCTATGCGGAATACCATGAGCCTGGAGCAGAAATGCTCACTCTTTTACCAGCATGCATCTTCTGAGCTCTCCCCAGGACATCTCCCAGGATGAAGGCTGTGCTCCAGCCAGCAAGCAGCAGAGCCATGGCCTGGCATGGCTGGAGCCAGCCCTGCGGAGCAGTTCCGCCATGGGCTCTTACCCGGCTCCTGTGGTGCTGCCCATCACCCTCTGCCCAACACCACCCCCATGGAAGGCAGGCCCCAGGGAAGTGTGGCACAGGGCCGTGGGGACACAGCCTGACTTCTTGCCCTCAGTGCTGCTCAGTTTGGGTCCCATCTCTGCCCACCCACCTGCTCCCGGTGCTCGCCATGGAGCAGCACAGGTCACCCAGAAACACATGGCCATCAGTAGGAGGAAGAGGACAAGGCGGGTAGGGGCCATGGCCCCCCACACTTGCACCATGCTTCCACTACCACCGCTGCAGCCACAGTGAGTGTTTCACAGAGCGAAGCCTGCAGCACAGGACAGCGTCGCAGCCAGGCCTTGTGAGCTCACAGCACAGCATAGCACAGCCATAGGACGGGGCACTGTGAACTCACAGCTCTGTGATTCTGGGTGGCAGCTCCCCATGGCCTGCAGCTCTTGTGATACACTGCACCAGGGCTGCGTGAGGCCGGTGCTTATGTCATAGAAATGCAGAATCATAGAATGGCTTGGGTTGGAAGGGACGGTAAAGAACTTATAACCCCAACCCCACTGCCATGGGCAGGAATGCCACCCACTGGGTCATGATGCCCAGAGCCCCATCCAGCCTGGCCTTGAACACCACCAGGGACAGAGCATCCACAGCTTCTCTTGGCAAACTTCTACAGTGCTTCAGCAACTCTAAGAGATAATTATTTCCATCTCGGTGCATCTGTAACACCTCAGGCCATTGAGGAAGAGATGCAATATGGAAATGGGGTCTGAATCAAGGATGCTATTGCACAGGTTATTCACGCATGTGAAATGTGCTGCAATTAAGCAAGCCAAGCGGATAAAACCACTCTAGTATGGAGAAATACAAACCCAGGGAAGCTGACCTTCCCACAAACCTGCCAAGTCAAATGTCATGTGCTTACATTTTTGTTGATAGATCTGCAGCTTCATCTCTTTTCATTCAGTTTTCGAGTACCTTGCCTAAGGACATCCCCTTTCCTGCACCAAGTGTATTTCCCATATGTAGTGTGCTTCCAAGTCTGAGTTTAGTAACACAAATTGAAGACTTGCTCAAAGTCCCAGTGAACTCACCCACTGCTGGCAACTGGACGCTTGGTGGTGAGAGGACCATCACCTATAGGGTTCCACCCTGGTCTCCAGAAACTGTTGCAGGAGTTGCACTCCTGCCACCTTGCTCTGAAGGAATCATGCTGCTGCCCCCTCCAACATTCTCCGGTTCAAGCCTTGACTTCTGCTTTCAGTACATCAGTCTGACTGTCCTTCAGCCTCATTTGTTTGCAGTTCTTGTGATTTACACAGCTCAAGGTGAGAGTCCCCTAGGAGGAACCTCATTACTTTCAATCCCAGAGTTTGTATGAGTTGCCATAGCCCCATCCTTACATAGTTCCAACTCAAGCTGTTGAGTGTAACCAATATCTAATTTTTTTTTGTGTCTGGCATCTCTCCCTCTTTCATTTGTCCATTCATCCAGTTCTAGGTGGTGCTTCTTGGGTGGCATCTTCCCAGAACGGGCAGTGCTTCTCCAGGTGTTGCTATGCAGACATTATCCCATCATTCTTCATGTCTCTTTTGACTTCTCCAGTTGAATCCTGTTCTCCACTGTTAACAGTGAGCTTTTGCAATAAGGGGAAAGCTACATTCCTATACAACCTAAATTCACTTTAGTTACTAGAGCTAAGTCTCTTCCTGTCCCAGGTGCAGAATCTGGCAGTTGCTCTTGTTAAATTTCCTAAGTTTGGTGACTGCCCTCTAATTTGACAAGATATCTCTGTAAGGCCTCCACTCTTGAGGCTGCGTGAGCCTCACAGGTTGTGATCATTACTGCTGCACATGCTGTTCCCAGCAGCCTGAGGGAAGCCCTGATGATGGGTCATCTGCAGAAGGAAAATCCTGGAGATAGTTGCCAGCTCATGTCAACTCCCAGAAGAGAGAGCACCCTCTCAGTGAATAACTTTCTTCTAATATCCAACCTGAATTCCCCCTGACACAGCTTTATGCAGTTTCCCCAGGTCCTATTGCTGGTTGCTAGGTGAAAGTGATCCCTGCTTTCCTCCCTGTTTACTTTTGTGAGGAAGCTGTAGACCACAATGACATTAGCTCTTGATATCCTATGCTCTGTGCTGATCAAATGACCTTATACGTATTAGGCAGTGCTATGCCTGATGCCCAACAGGATACAATTGGCCTTTCTGATTACCAGGCCATACTGTTGACTCACATTCAACTTATCACCAACCAGATCCCTCAGATCCCTTTCCACAGAGCTCTTCTCCGTCCACTTGTCCCCCAGTCTGTGCATATACCCATGGTTCTCCTGTCTTAGGTGCAGAATCCATCATTTGCTCTTGCTGTATTTCATACAGTTGGTGATTGCTCAGCCCTCTACTTCTCAGACTCTGACTTCAGCCTGTTTGCACAGACAATGTCCCATATCTCGCTTTATGCTATCATGTAAGAGGACTAACCTGAGCAGGGCACAAAGGAGATGACTGTGTGGGAGCACAAAGATCGGCCTCCGCCTCTTCGGCATCCCCTTGACTAAGAATTCTGCATCGCTGCGAAGGCAGCCAGAGCTTTAGTAAGAAGGATTACTTGCATAAGGATGATTATTTTTGCCCTCAGTAAATGGCATGAGCTTAAAACCCAGGAAGGGCTGTGGCTATCCTTAAATATGAATGATGCCCAGCAGCAACCCGGAGTAGGCAAGCACCTTTCAGGGGTGTTGTGAAGGTGACTGAGGCCTTAGCAGGCTGAAACTGTGCTTCTTCAAATGAGCCCCTGGCAGTCACAGCAGCAGTCGCCTGCTCTTGATCCTCGCTGCTCCTGTTGTATCACTTCCCACCATTCCACCTGGACTGGGGAAAACAGCTCTTCTGGGACATCACCAGTAGAGCTGAAGGCACAGGCTGTGACAGAAGACGCACCATCTTCCCACCATCGTGCACTGCCTGCCTTTGGTAGGCCGCTCCCATTCCTTGCTGAGAAGACATCCCCTGGTGTGGATGCAGCTCAGTCCAAATTACACTCTTTCTCCCAGTACAGCCTAGCTACGTTAAGGACATTGTTTCAAGACTAGTTGATGCTAGTTTAAGCTCCAGGCCTGAAGTGTGTTGGCAGCCCCACAGGGAGACATGTGGGATTTCCTCAAGCCTCCTTCCCCAGAGCTGCATGCCAGAGACTGCTACACCATTGCTTCCAGCGGCCTTAAACACATTGTCAGAAGTAAATCTCATCTGATGGATTTCACGGATGTTTACCTCAATCAGAGCCCGTATCATTATGAAGAAGAGATGAGTGGCCTACATTTCTTCTTCTTAATTAACATCTGTTTCCATGCAACTTTATCTTACTTAGCTGCTCTGTAGCCTGGCTGTACTCCAGCTTCAGGGAAAGGAAACAGAGCTGTGACTGCTCAGCTCAGGCGGACTTCTAAATGACACACTGATTCATTGATTTGTTCAGGGAAGGAGGACAGAAAGTGATGGGTGATGTCGGAGCAGGGGAAAATGAGCTACCTGGTGCTGGGCAGCAACACGAGTGGGGAGGTGGAGGTGGTAGCTGATGAGGAAAAGTGCTAGCTGTGGGAACAAAGGTGGAGGGCACTCAAGACCCTGACATCTGAAACACAGCTTATAAATCCCTTTTCAGTGAGAGCTTCATTTGCAGCTTTGTCTTGATGTCATGATACCTTCTCTAGTCAATAGTGTATATCCGTAGTGCAAAATCATACTTTTCAAGAAACATAATTCTTTTTTGACCTGGTGGTAAATTACATTACTTGCCATAAGCCGCATCAATTTAGGATCTGCACAGTATTGCATCAAACATGCATGACCCTTAAGATTTCAATCAGTTCAATTATTTCAATCTGTTTCTACTCTACATAGGCACAAGAGCAAATGAGCATAGAAGGAAATGAAACATGAAACATAGCTGTAACCTCTGGAGTCTTTCTTTCTGCACCTTGTTTGCTCTCCTGCAGAACTCTGAACTGAGCCAGCTCACCAAGCAGATGAAAGTGGGGCTGAGAGTTGACCTTTTCTTGAGGGTGGTGAATAAAAGGGATCAGTTACGCCTCGTTGCATAGAAGTATGCAATGGTTATGCCTCGTTGCCATTTCCAGAAGTATCCAGAAGAGGTCAGCGTTCGCTGGCTTCTAGGTTACCCCCCATGAGACTTTCCCAAAGGTATGTTTTGTTTAGAAAAAGCCGAGCTGTCTGGAAGGATTGATCGGGAAGGGTGCAGCAGTATTCATGAGCTTCTTCCTGGGGATTTGAATGCATTTTGTTTGCAGTAGAGGGAAAGGAGACAATATGCACAGAAACAACTCCACTGAGCACACCATCAGGTCTGAAATATTTTTCAACCAACAACTAAGGATTTTAGGAGCTGAATGTTGGTTTTAGGCTTGACAGTATTATTCTGGCTGAGATTTGTTTTTGCTCCGTAGTGCAAATCTATGGCCACGCTGGAGTTGCTCCAGCAGAACAAGTGCTAGACCACATCTCTGCTGACAATCAGTCATTCCTTTTGTAATGTAAGCCTTTCACACATACTTCTCTCTTATTGCTATGAGTGTCATCAGCGTCTGCAGCTGAGGATCGTGTTCTGCTGTGCTTTTTGCCTCCCAGTATGGTCATTGAGTGTTTGTGTGCCCATGGGAAGAACATCAGGGCCCCACAGTCACATGCAGGTCTGACTGTTCAGCATTATACCTCAGCACTCTCAGGTTGAATATTACAAAAAATTTTTCTCCTAGATGAGTTTGGAGGTCTTTTTGAACGTTGGTGATTCTATGTGATTCCTTTTACAGCCCTCCTGCAGGTAGTGGAAGAGAGCGATGAGGTCCCCCCTGAGCCTCCACTTCTCCAGACTGAACAATCCCAGCTCCCTCAGCCACTCCCCATAACACCTGCGCTCCAGACCCTGTACCAGCTTTACTGCTTGTAGTGAGGGGCCCAACACTGAACACAGTACTCGAGGTGCAGCCTCACCAGCGCTGAGTACAGAGAGATGATCACTTCCCTGCTCCTGCTGGCAACAGTTTCTGACACAAGCCAGCAGGTCATCAGCCTTCCTGGCCACCTGGGCACACTGCTGGCTCTTGCTCATCTGAGCATCGACCAACACCCCCAAGTTTCCTCATAAGAAGGTTTATGTTGGAAGGGATGACAGAAACAGAGGATGGCTTGTGTTATAAGGGACCTTTAAGATCGTAGAACCACAGAATGGCTTGTGTTGGAAGAGTGGAAGATTAAAGAACCAAAGGATAGCTTGTACTGCAAAGATCCATGAAGACCACAGAACCGTAGGAGGGTTTGTATTGCTAGGATCCTTGAAGATCATAGAACCCTAGGACGGCTTGAGCTTGAAGAGTCCTAAACGATCATAAAGCCGCAGGAGGGTTTGTGTTGGAAGTTGTTCTTGAAGATGAAGATGATAGAACCCTAGGATGTCTTGAGTTTGAAGGGTCCTAGAGCCACAGGATGGCTTGTGTTGGAAGGGTCTTTGAAGATCACAAAACATGGAGTGGCTTGCGTTGGATGTGTCCTTGAAGACCACAGAACCATGGAATGGCTCGAGTTAGAAGGGTCCTTGAAGATCACAGTACAATGGACTGGCTTGTGTTGGGAGTGTCCTTTAAGATCACGGACTCACAGGGTGGCAGAAAAAGTGCTGAGGGTTTCTATGTACTTTTCAGGTGTGGAGAGTTACCCTTTTGGGTTACAGCTAAGGATTACCCTTTTGAGTTAGGAGTAAGGGATAAAGGTTCCCCATTTGAGTTTAGGGTTAAAGGTTAACATTTTGGGTTAGGGATATGGGCTAAGGCTTACCCTTTTGGGTTAGGTTTAAGAGTTTCCTGTTTGTGTAAGCGTGAAGGCTTTCCCTTTTTGCTTATGATTAAGCATTAAGGTTTATTACTCTGTAGGGTTAGGGGTTATCATTTGGGGTTAGGTTTAAGGGTTAAGGGTTTGCTATTTGTGTTAGGGTTAAGAATTACCAATATGTTTTAGCATTAAGGGTTACCCATTTGGGTTAGCATTAATGGTCAAGCGTTGCCATTTGGGGTTATTGTTAAGGTTAACCATTTGGGGTTATGTTTAGGAATTACCATTTACTGCCAGGGTTACGTTTTGAGGGTTACTGTCCCAGGTTAGGACAGAAAGGTTTCCCATTTGGGTTAGTGTTAAGGGTTACAATTTTGGTTTGGGTTGAGGATTATCTGTGTGAGTAAGCATTGAACATTCCTCTTTTTGGGTTAGCATTAATGGTTACCATTACGGGTTATGGTTAAGGGTTAGCAATTTGGGTTAGTGTTAATGTTTTCCATTTAGAGTTAGGGTTAACGATTAAGAGTTGCTGTTTGGTGTTACAGTTAAGGGTTCCGTTTCTGGTTTAGTGTTCAGGTTAAGTATTACCATTTTGTGTGTTAGTGTTAAGGGTTATTCTTTCGGGTTAGCATCAAACTGTTAAGTATTACTCATTTGTGTTATGGTTAAGGAATACCTATTCTGGTGAGGGTTAATGATTAAGGGTTACTATACCGGAACAGTTAAGTCAAAGCCTGAACCAGTGATTGAGCACCTAGTGAAGGGGCATAGGCGGCCCTGGGAGCACAGGTGGAAGCACTTCACATGTGCAAACTGCTGTAGCATGGCTCCGCCCCTCTCAAGGCTCATTTAAGCAGGTCTTCTGCGTGGAGATCCTCTTTTGTGGTATTTTGTGGACTCTGACCCTTAGCAATTCTTCATTTATGGGTAGTGACATTTCCCTTTCCTGGAGAGTTTAAGACTGGTTTGAAGCAGCTGTATCGAGCCAGGCTGTGGCTTTTGGGCAGAGTGAACTGACTGATGTTTGTAAATATCTGAAGGGAGGTGACAAGTAATGGATGAGGCCTGGCTCTTCTTGGTGTTGTGCAGTGCTAAGACAAAGAGCAATGTTGTAAAACTCCAACATATTGTGTTCCATACAAACATGCTGATGAACTTCTTTACTGTGAGGGTGACAGAGATCTGGAACAGGTTGCCTGGAGAGGTTGTGGAGTCTTCTATGGAGATACTCTTGACTCATCTGGATGTCTACCTGTGAGGCTTACTGTAGGGTGCCTCCTTTAGCGTGAGGTTTCGACTCAGTGATTTCTTGAGGTCCTTTCCAACCCCAACAGTTCTGTGATTCTGTGTGACAGAAACTCCTAGTAAGACAGAGGATGAAGATGGGGAGGAGGAGGGAGAGATATAAATCATCTGAGCTCTGATGTTGGCTGAGCTGCACGATACGCAAAAGGATTATGGCCATCGGCCGAATGTGCACATTGCCACTGGGCTGTTGCTGTGCTGGGGTGGTGAGGTGAGTAGCCTGGACTTAGTGGGCAGTGAAGCCAAGCAGCTGAGATGTCTTTCTAGGGAAAGTGATATTCCCAGAGGAATTGGGAAAGGGACGCAGTCTTTTTCCCAGTGGTGGGGACCCTTGTCAGCTGCGAGGGAAAGATCCTTTCAAGGGAGACTTGGTATCTAACCCAGGCAAATGAGCCACCATGGAGAGAGGTATCCAGTATGTGAGTGAACTAGCTGTTCTAGAGATGATGTATGTTATTAAATTACACAGTAATACAGTATCCCAAGATCCAGATGAAATCATATGCATGAGATCTATGTGGAGAGTTTTACAGAATGCACCACCATCATATGCCAGCACCCTGGCAGGAGTGAACTGGAAAGAGAACCCAAGGCCAAAGGTGAATGAAGTAGCCAACCTGTTTTGGCAATAGGAAGATAGACTTTCTTCATCCCTCTGGGCCTATGTCTCAGCTGTGGAGAAGTTGTCCCAGGAGTTCTAGCAATTCCAAGGCTATATGCCCTGCTTCCCATCTGTACAACCAGTGTCTCATCCATTAGAACTAAGCATTCGCTGCTTGGGAGAGAGGATATAGCAGTTACACACAACGTGACATCCTGTGGTTTTACCTGTGTGACTGTGGAGAGGATATGAGAAAGTGGGATGGAAAACCCACCTCAGTCCTACATGCACGGGCAGGTGAGTTGCAAGAGAAAACAATAGGAAAAGGGGATTCTTCCAGAAAAAAAATGACAGCTCCAGTTTCTAATGGGCAGCTCTCCGGACAGACTGGATGGTCGGATCTGATTTCTGGGGTTAAGTGTACTGGTTCACGTTCATGAGAAGTGAGCGATGAATACAATAGGCAGAACTAGAGGGGCCCTGCCTCCAGCCCGGTGGAGGAAAGGGATCGTCAGTTATTGGACTGTGTGGGTTTGCAGGCCTGGCAGATCGGAACCAAAAAGACCAGCTCCAAATTGGGAAGATATGGATTTGATGGGTAGACTGTTGGATGGACTGGCTGCAAGATCGCATGCACAGAGTGGTGGTCAAGGGCTCCATGTCCGGGTGGAGACCAGTGGTGTTCCTCAGGTGGTCAGTACTGGAACCAGTGCTCTTTAACATCTTCATCAATGACATCAACACTGGGATTGAGTGCCCCCTCAGATTTGCAGGTGACCCCAAGCTGCATGGTGCAGCCCGCACGTCCAAAGGATGGGATGCGAACAGAGAGACATGCTGAACAGTGGGCCCAGAGGAAGCTCATGAGGTTGAATGAATCCGGGTGCAAGGCCTGCACCTGAGTCATGGCAACCCCCTGCTTTCAGTACAAGCTGGGGGATGTAAGGATGGAGCACAGCCCTGCCAAAAAGGACCTGAGGGTACTGATGGATGGCAACTGGGCATGAGCCAGCAGAGTGCCCTCAGCCCAGAAAGCCTGCCATACCCTGGGCAGCATCCGAAGCAGCGTGGCCAGCAGGGTGAGGGAGGGGATCTGCCCCTCTGCACTGTGAGCACTGCATCCAGATGTGGAGTCCTCAGTACAGGAGAGACATAGACCTGTTGGGGCGTGACCAGAAGAGGGCCACAAAAATGGTCCCAGGGATGGAATACCACCTTCCAAGGACGGCTAAGAGAGCTGAGGTTGTGCAGCCTGGAGAAGAGAAGGCTCCAGGAAGACCTGAGAGTGGCCTTCAGTATCTCAAGGGGGGCTGTAACAAAGGAGGGAACGGACTCTTTAGATTCTTCATAAGGAAGAAGTTTTCTATGATAAGCACCATTCTGTGATTCTATAGTAAGGGTGGTGAGGCCCTGGAACAGGGACACTGAGAGATCCTGGAGCGCTGAGGACTGGGCATCAGGGCCTGGGGATGGATGGGATGGATGGCACCATTCCTGGCCTGTTCCAGGGGCATCTAGGCATTGCCACCTTCCAGACCTTCCCTTGTGCTTTGTGGGGCTGTGCAGAGGAGAGCACCATCTGTCCCCAGGGGACCCAGATCCTGCCCTGGGCTGATACCAGTCCTTCTTCCTGAAATCCTGGGGCACAAACCCTGCCTCTTTGGTAGACAGCATGGTTTGCTCATTGTAGTGTAAAGATTTGCTTTGGATTTAATCAAGCACAGAATTCAGAGAGGAGCGTGACTGCGTCTGACTTCCCTGAGAGATGGTACTGCAGCTGAAGAGATGCAGAGGCAGCCAGTAACGTGCAGACCAAGCAGTACTGCCTGACGTTGGTCAGGATGAACTTCTCCTGCTGCAGTGTGATGATGACAGGTCCGGAGATGATCTGCAAGTCCAGCTCATAGATGAGAGCCAGGCATGGACACTGCAGGAGCAGAGAGGTGTCAGGGAACAGCCAAGGCATCAAAGAGCATCACAAAGCATTGAAAAGCATCACAAAGCTGCAGCCAGGAAGCTTGGGATTTTAATGAGCAGCAACCAGGATGCTATTTGCTACCATACAAAACAGTAGCAGATCTCTCCCTGCAGACACCCCAAAGCCATACAACGTGGGAACAAACCCAGAGCTCTGCAGCACACAGCCAAAAGCCATACCATTGCAAGCTGAAGTGCCTTGCAGTTTTTTATATTGAACCCAGTCCCTGTGAATGAAGACCCAGAACGGAGTCAAGGTGTTGATTGAACATGAGTATGCCTTTACTCATTAAAAGACAGAAGGACAAGAGAGATCCAGAGTAAAAGAGGGACTCCTCTGGGAATTGAGAGACTAGTTCAGAGCTTGTGGTGCTGCCTGGTGCCTGGGACTGGCTGCCTGACTGTAAGTCCGCCTCCAAGAAGCTCAGCTTCTCCTCAGCGATGCCGACCTGCTCCTCAAGGAGGTGCTGCTGTTCAGGCACTTGGACTCTGCTTGGGGTGGGCTGCACTGGAAAGGCATTGGGTCACAATCCAGGCTAGCGACTGTGATGTCTGGCGGGCTCAGGTCAACGTCATCAGCGGAGCCAGGAGAAATGAGGGCAGGAACGTGGATGAGCTCCTTATCCCCATTGTTGTTGTCATGTGGAAGGCTGTCATCAGAACTGCAGTGATTCATGCTTCCTAAGAGCTCTCCATCGAAGGAAGCACACAGTGCATCACTGCTGGTCCTGGGTCTTCTGGATCAAAACTGCTTAGATTCACCTAGGAATGAGCAGATAGACAGGGGTGAGTGTCAAACTTTCACTGTCCAAACTCTTTTTAAAGCAGTTATCAGGTTCAATTTAGCCTGAAACTAAGCTGTTTGCAAAAGCAAAACTAGTTCAAGCGTTCTGTGGCTCCAAGTCTTTATCAGAAATCATTTTCCTTCCCAGTGCTGCCTTTTTCACCTTGGAAGAGAAAGGCGGGGAGTGGGGGGGAAGGGGGGGAATGGCAAGGAATGCGAGGCAGGTAATGTCGGCTATACAGAATCCTTAGAAGGAAAACTAAGATCTGAAGAGTGTTGCCCTGGTACCACTGCCTAACAGGGATGGGTAAACTGCTTCATTAACAAGTCCAGCTATTACTGCAGGGGTGTCAGGCATCTGTCCTGCTGCTCATCTGCAGTCAGTAACGCCTTGTTTTAAACCCACATTTTGCCTTACCATCGACAGTGTGCAGGGGGGTAAGCTTTGCTTTTAGCTCAGCCGAGTCCCGCTGTCTCCTTGTCCCCCCTAGGGAAACCAAACCAGACAGTGACGAGCTTAATTATGAAAGTGGTTGACATTTGGTTACGGATTGGCAGCAGGAAGAAGCAAATAGGCTTCTAGCAACAGTACTGCTCTCTGGAAAGTAATTGTTGTGCTTTTATTTATTTATTTTTCTATTTTGTTTGTACTCCAAAGCCCTTGAAGAAAACCTGTATCCTGTCACAGTGTTAATATGCTTTATTGTCTAAGACAGATGTAAAGTGTTTGCATGGTAGGTTGGCCTGGATGGCCAACAGTGGTCCCTTCTAACCTGTGATTACAAGAAGCAATCGCAAAAGAGTACCCTTTTTGATACTTGTTCTGCAGACTGGTGAAGAGTAACCTACAAAATGCTGACTGCTGCAGAGGACCGGTTGGAAGACGGCTGCTCCACACGCCCATCGTGCCACAGCAGCTCCTTGCTGGATGTGCCTGTGATAACTGGTTAGCACCTGACAGCAATCCCCTCACAGTGGGGAAGAAAGCATCACTTGCACAGCTGGTTTTATGAGCACTAAACAAGCACAACTAAAATGCTCAAGGGAGACAATCTTAAAGCACAGTCATGGAATATCATTTCAAAATGTGCATCAGGGAGAAGATGGGATAAAACTCCGTGCTAGCCCATACTTCAGGATTTGTGGTATATTTTTCTGCAAAACCATATAGTTGTTTTTAAGTTTGGAAGAGATAGTAAAATGTATATGGAAAAGGCTGAGTAGTCAGTCTTTGTAGCTACAGAAAGATGCTAGATGCCCTCTTTCTGTGGGAACGTTTCTGGAAAATTGCCTTTACGTGGTTTAAATGTCTGTCTTCTGCCACAGAAGCAAAATGGAGGCAAGAATGTATTCTTACTTCCATAATAAGAGTGTTAGAAATATTCTGAGACTTCTTGTAGGGGCTCCCTGGGATTGCGTTGCAGTTTGCCTTTAGCCACAGGGGATGGATTTCCCAGGCTGAAGTAGGAACACCAACTGCCAACTGGTGATTTCTTCATCTCATTATGCGGTCTTTTTCTGGAGTGAGAGAGAAAATGGAGTGAATGGTGTGAGTCGTGGCACAGGGTGAGGGAAGAGCTGCATTAGGCTCTTGCCAACAGTTGCTTGTTCCTAGCACTGCCTGGTTTCTGCTGACACAGACCTTAGAAACTCGGTCTGTTTCAAACAGTTGAGGATGTTTCCATTCTTATAGCTCAGTGCTGAAGTCTTGCCAGCTAAACTATGCAAAGCAAGATGCAGGCAGAGGAGCAAAGGCTCCACAGCTGTACAGTACAGCATTTAAGGGATGGCTTTTATTTAGCTGGCAGGTGTAACTGCTTTCTGAGGAACTGTGCAGCCATAAAAACATTAACACCTCATTGGCCTCATCTCACTGCCATTTTTAATTTCTAGTGCCAACAGGTCTGTCCAACAGCTCTGCTTAGAGGAGAACCAGAATTTGTTTCAGGCACGTGGTCCTGAAATCTGGAAAACCCCGATGTTTCCAGGTGCAGGTAGTACAGACTGGATCAATGGGCTAGGGTTAACTGTATGAATTTCAATAGGGCCAAGAGTTGGGTCCACCCCAGACAACCCTACAGGTTTGGGGAGGAGTGGCTGGAAAGCTGCCTGATGGAAAGGGACCTTGGTGTACTGATGGACAGTCAGCTGAATATGAGCCAGCGGTGTGCCCAGGTGGCCAAGGCGGCCAATGGCATCCTGGCTTGTATCAGGAAAGGTGCGGTGAGCAGGACGAGGGAAGTCATCCTGCCCCTGTACTTGGCTCTGGTGAGGCTTCACCACAAGTACTCTGTTCTTTTTGGGCACGTTCAGAAAGGACACGGAGGTGCTGAAGCAGGTTTAAAGAAGGGCAACAAGGCTTGTGAAAGGCTTGGAGAATATGCCCTACGAGGAGCAACTGAAGGAACTGGGGCTGTTTAGTCTGGGGAAAAGGAAGCTGAGGGGAGACCTTATTGCTCTCTTCCAATACCTGCAAGGTGCTTACAGCGAGAGCGGGGCTGGTCTCTTCTCACTGGTGACAGGTGACAGGACAAGGGAAATGGCCTTAAGTTGCACCAGGGGTAAGTTTAGGTTGGACATCGGGAAAAACTTCTTTACAGAGAGGCTTGTTAAGCACTGGAATGGGCTCCCCAGGGAGGTGGTTGAGTCACCATCCCTGAATGTGTTTAACAACTGTCTGGTTGTGGTGCTCAGGGACGTGAGTTAGTGGTGGGTTGTTAGAGTTAGGCTAGTATGGTTAGGTTGTGGTTGGACTTGATGATCTTTAAGGTCTTTTCCAGCCTGAGCAATTCTATGATTCCATGAAATTTAACACCACAGTTCTTGTGGGAGCTGTGATGGGACTTGCAGTGTCTCTGGCTTCCCCTGAATTACTTTCTCCAGGCTGATTCATAGGACCTGGCATTTCTTTAAAGCCAAGTGCACATCTCTGTCCAGTTTCCACACCAGCCCCTTCAGTGACATCTCTGCCAGCTTTCTCCTCTAAGGAAGAACCGTGCAGTAGCCTAGCTGGGCTTAGGGGATGGGATGGGACTAGAGCACAGCCTGAACCAGGACACGAACAAGCTCGACTAACCAATGGCACTTGTTCTGTAGTCCTCCATGTCCTCCAGAGCTGTGCTGAATTCACTGAGCAGCATGGTGAACTTACTGAGGGTGCGCTCAATCCCCTCATCAAGACCGTTAATAAAGATGTTGAATAGAAGCGACCCCAGTACCGAGCCCTGGGGGACACCGCTCGTGACTGATCTCCATTTGGATTTAACTCCATTGAGCACAACTCTGTGGGCCTGGCCATCTAGCCAGTGTTTGACCCAGCAGAACATACGCCCATCCAAGCCATGGGCAACCAGCTTCTCCATGAGGATGCTGGAGGAGACAGCGTCAAAGGCTTTACTGAGTCCAGGTAGACCACACTGACAGTCTTATGTTCATCCATTAAGTGGGTCACCTTGTCATAGAACAAAATCAGGTTTGTCTAGCAGGATCTACTGTTCATGAGCCCACACTGGCTGGGTCTGATCCTGTGGGAATACAAGAAAGACTATTCAGAGCAGCAGCTGTGGAGCAAGATAAACAGCATGAGAAAGCAATGCTGAGAACCAAGGACATCTCCAGCAAGAAGAGAAAAGCCAGTCAGGTAAGCTGTGCAATGGCCGTGTGATAGTTACCCTGACTGAGGGAAGAGTGTATGGCCAGGAATGACTGATGACTCTGACTGGATAAGCCCCTGCGTGCAGTTAAGGAGTGTTTGTGGAATGTTTTGTTGACGTATAAAGGCAGGTGGGAAAGTTAAAAGAGAAAACTTGTGTATGTATATAAGGCATGCTAGAAACTGTAATAAATGATTTGGGTCATTCACATCTGAGTCTGTGCCTCATTGCCGCATGATCCCCTGGCAGACCTTTAATTGATCTGTTATGGCTCTTGAGATTATCCATTCCATAACCTTCCCCAGCACTGAGGTAAGACTGATAGGTCTGTAGCTACCAGGATCATCTTTCCGGCCCTTTTGGAAGATGGGCGTCACATCTGCCAGCCTCCAGTCTGCCGGGACATCCCCGGTTAGCCAGGACTGCTGTAGAATGATGGAGAGAGGCTTGGCAGCCACATCCGCCAACTCCCTCAGCACTCCAGGGTGCGATCCATTGGCCCCATGGACTTGTGAGCGTCCAGCTTTCAGAGCAGGTCCAAAATCATTTTCTTCATGGATTACTCAGGGCCTGTTCTGTTCCCCATCCCTATCTATCAGCACAAGGGGCTGTGTGCCTAGGAAACAACTAGCCTTACTATTAAAGACTGAGGCAAAGAAGGCACTGAGTACCTCAGCCTTATCCTGATCCTTGGTCACTGTCTTCCCCTTGGCATCCAACAGGGGATGAGGATTCTCCTTTCTTGCTTTTCTTCTGCTTTTCTTTTCCTGTTTTTCTTTTCCTGTCTTTCTTATCTTTTTTACTTTCTTTTCTTTCTTTCCCTTCTTTCTTTCAGCCTAGATCTCACTGTGTTGTCCAGATGCCTGTGTTGCTTTTCCCATATCCCCATGTTCTGCCCAGATCCCACTGTTTCACTGCATCTCACTGCAGATTTCCCACCCCATAGCCCCACTCACTGCCACCATTCCCGGAGCTCTGCCCTCCCCTGCAACCGCTCCCCCACCTCCTCAGGAGATCCCTGAGGGCTCTCTGTTTCACCTCCCCAATGTCTTCTTCGCCCCCCACTGCCCCTTGAGCCCCATTCAGGCTTCAGGCCGTGCATGCAGGCTGTGTTGCCATGGTGACAGTGCGCCCTTACTCATTACACGCAGTGTATTTCACTGCCCTCCACACCCCCCGCTACTTGTCGCCCACATCCCTCTCTTCCCTCTGTGTAAGTCCCGGAGTTACATCCTACCCCCAACCCCCTCCCCCCCACTCCAGTTCCCCCATTCTGATCACTATAGTCCTCTTCCACCCCTCCCCTCTGTGCCTCCTCCATTCTGACCCCCAGGGTCCACCTGTCTGATTCCTCTGATCCCTCATCCCTCTGCAGTCCCCCATTCTGATCCCTAGTGTCCCCTGTTGTCCCCCCCCCAACGTCTCCCCATTCTGTCCCCTAGAGTCCCCCCCCTTTCCCAGTCCCCTCTATCTGACCCCCAGAATCCCCTCTTCCCCCCCCCCCCCCCCCCAAGTACCCCCACTCCAATTCCCCCTTTCTGATCCCTGGAGTCTCCTACTGCCCCCCAGTCCCCTTTATTTGATCCCCAGGGTCCCCTGTCCTCCCTTCTCCCTCCACCTCCTGACCCCTTTTCTGACCCCTAGAGTCCCCTGTACTCCCCTGTGCCCTCCTCTCTGACCCCTGGAGTCTGTTCCCCCATTTTAATCTCCAGTTCCCCCCAATCGGACCCCTTTTCTGCCCAAAGAAGTCCCCCACAACCCCTGGCTCTCCCACCCCTCCTTCCACCCCCAGATGTCCTTTCTGCCTTGTAGAGACTCTGTTCACCCCTTTCCTCCCCACAACCCACTAAGTTCCCCCCCAGACTCTCTTTCAACTCCATTGAGACCCCACTCCCCTCTCCCCCCCTCCAATATCCCCCTAAGGTCTCCCCCAAACTCCCTTTCCACCCCATAGAAGCCTCACTAACCCCTTTCTTCCTCCCACAGCCTCCCCTATCCACCCCTGGAGTCATGCAGAAGAATCTGGAGATATCCTAGAGGGGTTTGGGGCATGCAGAGGGTCCCCAGGTGGGTCCAGGGGGTCCTTGGATTCATACAGAAGGGTCTGCAGATGTCCCAGAGGAGTCGTGGGGTGACCAGGGGGTCCCCAGGTGTTCCTGGAGTCCTCCAGAGGTCTCAGATGGGGATTCTGAGGACAACATCACATAGTGACACGTTCTCACTCTGTTTTGTCCCTGTGGGATTGCCCCCCAAAATGTCTGTTTCCATTAAAATAAATACTGTGTCAATTTTGTTGTAGTTTTTCCCCACTTCCCTTCAGAAATGGACAGTTCTCACCAAACCCCCATGCCCCACCAAAACAACTCCCCCAGGGCCACCGGCTGACACTGGGACAACTGCCGGCGGTGCCACCACCGGGACAAGTGCCTGTCCCTGGAGTTTTCTTTGTCACTGTAACTGTGGAGCCTGGAGCCATACCAACCCATCTACCTCGTGAGCCCCATCAGTGTCCTACAGCTCCTGGAGCCAGGTGATGCTGTCACCCCGACTGTCCCAAGCTGTCCCCCCTGCCACGGTGGCACAACTGGAGCATGGTGACATCTTCATTGAAGAGGTGATGAGGAGGGGTACCAGGAGGGGAGCTGGGGACCGCTGGGGAACACGTAGGGTTGCTGGTGTCACCATCGTTGGGTGTCACCTTCACTGGATGCCATTGAGTGTCACTGAGTGTCACTGTCTTCAGGTGTCACCATCACTCAGGTGACACCTCGACACAGCGTGACCTCGATGTGGAACAGCCGTGACGCAATGTCCCCATCCCTGGCTGTCACTGTTGTTACCCTCATCCAGTGTCACCATCACTTGTGTGTCACCGTCTCTCGGGTGACACCATTCCCTGTGCTCTGACCACCACATAGGGGCAGGCACAGGTGGCCCCACGTTGTCACCATGCTGTCACTAAGCCTCTCACTGTCTTTTGTCACCTCTCCAGGCCCGCCTACAGCCGGACCCACTGACACCTGAGCCCTCTGACGCTGTCACCATCCTCTGCCACGAGGTCAGGGACACATGGTAGTGAACTCTATGCCACCACCAGAGGGGGCTGCGTGTGACATCAGTGTGGAACAGCCGTGATGCGGCGTCACCGTCATCGGGTGTCGCTTTTGGCAGCTGGCGTCGGGTGTCACCGTCATGCGGAGGGGACAAAAGGACCCCCCTGAGGACATTGCACTGAAGCTGGGAACGCTGTGACCAACTCGAGGACTTCCCAGTGGAAGTGGGGACACTGCATCATGGTGTCACACCCCCAAAGTTGGGGACATCCCCCTGTCACACTCCAATGTTGAGGACACCCCCCACAGTGTCACACCCCAAAGTTGGGGACGCTCCTCTAGGGACCCCTTCTGTGTCCACCCCCACAGACCACCATTGTTCCCATGGGGCAGGGGTGACACCCCTTATTTTGTAATTAAGGTTTAATTTTTGATAATGGGATTGGGGGATGACCCCCCTCCCCCCCCTCCCCCCCATGCCTCGATGTGAATAAAGGGCAGAAGAGAGGATATGGGGCCCCATGTGTCACATCGGGGGGCAACTTTGGGGACAGAGGTCACTAGCAGCATCCTGGCCCCATAGCCCCTATGGCCCCATAACCACTACAGCCCCACCTGATAGCCATCCCATATCCATATCTCACGACTTTATCCCATCGCATATCCATAGCCCATTCCATATCCATCATATCCACCCCATAGCCATCTCAAATCCATCCCATATCCATACCCCCACATCCTATCCCCATCCCGTACCCCATATCCGTATCTATCTGAAATCCAAATCCCCACATCCATCCTATGTCCATTCCAAATACTTATCCCATTGTCATCCCGTACCCCACCCCATATCCATATCCTATCCCCAATCCATCCCACATTCTTCCTATGTTGATCCCATATCTGTCCCAAGCCCACCCCATATCTGTGGCCCATCCCATATATGACCCATTTTACGGTTTCCCATTCCATATCCATATCCCCACACCACAATCCCAAAATTCACATCCCAGTCCTACATCTAACATCCCAACTCCACATCCCAGTCCCACATCCTATACTCCCATCCCAACTCCAACTCCAACTCATTCCCAATCCCACATTCCAACCCCACCTTCCACCTGCCAATCCCAATCCCTCATCCCAATCCCAGATCCCACCCCCTATCGCAATAGGACGCACCCCGGAGGCCCCGCCCCCACCGCCGCTCCGCCCCGCCCCCCGCCCTCGCGCCCCCAACCAACGGCCCCGCATCGCCCCGCCCCCGGCCTCTCATTGGTCAGCGGCAGCGTCCCCTGCTCCGATTGGCTGAGCCGCAGCGCGCGGGAGCGGCCGTTGCCAGCCGGCTCGGAGCCGCCCGACTGTCCCCTCAGACAGCGCCGCTGCCGCAGCCCGGGCCCGGGACCGCAGCACGGGAGCGCCGCTGCAGCCGCTGTGCGCCGGAGCTGTCCGGGCAGCACCGAGACGGAACCGCGGCACGACGGGAGTGGTGCTGAGGACAGCAGCGCCGGAGCCGGAAGGGAGGGAGAGCGGCACCGGGACAGGGAAAAACACCTGCGCGGCCATAACCCACCTCCCTGTGCGGTGAGGGGTTGGGAGTGGGGTTGGGATTTGGATATGGGGTTGGGATTAAAGATGTGGGACTGGGATGTGAGGATATGCATGGATACAGGACGGGATATGAGGAAGTCAGATATATAGGGGATGGGCTCTGGATATGGGGTGGATTTGGGATCAGTATGAGAAGAACATGAGAGGGGATTGGGATGATAATGGGATGGGATAAGGATATAGAATGGACATGGGATGGATGTGGGGATATGGACTCGGGATGAATATGGGATGGATACGGATATATGATATCCACTGCTGCTCCCCACAAACCCCGGACCCCCCCCGACACCCAGACCTGTTGGGGGTATGGGGATATAAGCAGCTATGGGAGATAATGAGGAGGGACAAGGGGCTATGGGGAACTGGGGAAGGCTGTGGAGGGCTACAGAAGGCTACTGGGGCTACAGAAGCCTGTGGGGGGGGGGGGGAGGGGGGGGTTAGGGAGGCATATGGGGACTATACTAAGCTGTGGTAAGGTACTAGAGTATATGGGGCTATAGGGGTGGATATAGGGGGATTTGGGGCAATAGAAGGCGGTGAGGGGGTCACAGGGAAACACAGTGCTGTAGGGAACATTGGGGGGGTTTGGGGAGGGGCTACAGGAAGCTGTGTGGGGGATATAAGATGGGCTATAAAAATAAAGTGGGGCTAGATAGTCCAGACATAGCTCAAATACAGGGACTTAAAGGTGTTATAGAGGAGATGAGAGAATACTGGTGGGATATAGGGCTATAGCAAGGATGTGAAGAAATACAGGGGGACATGGGGCTACAGGGGGCTAGGGAGAGCTGTGGGGAGGGATATACAGGGCTGGGGGAGCATATAAAAGAATATGGATCTATAAAAGACTGTAAGGGGGAAAAAGGTAGGACAGAAAAGGATATAGGTCTACAGACAGCAGTGGAAAAGCTATAGGTGTGATATGGCGAAACAAGTGCAATAGGGGATTGTGGAGGAGTATAGGAGGGGTATAGGGAGATATAAGGTTATAAAGAGAAGTAGGGGGGCTATAATGGGAGTGTGGGGGCTAGAGGGAAATAAAGAGTAATATGGAGAATACAGGAGGGGCTACAAGGGAATGTGGGGAGACAAGAACAGGGTACAAGCCCAGATATAGAAAAGATGAGTAGAATGAAAAAAGCCAAAAGGAAGATAAAAAAATTCAGTGAGCTAAAAAAAAAGAAACAAAAACAAAATCAAAAATTAAAACAAAATAGGGAAAAAAAGGAAACAAAATGAAACTATACAAATGAAAAAAGAGAAAAAGAATAAAAAAAATCAAAATACAAAAAAAGGTAAAGGGAAAATAGTGAAACAAAGAAAAAAACGGAATACAAACCAACAAGAAATGGATGACAACAAAATAGAGCAAGCAAGTAGGAAAGCTAGGCATAGCACAGCAAAAGAGAGCAAAGCAAAAGGCGGCAAAGAATGACAAAAAGCAACCTTGCAGGAATGGAGGAATCTGGCCAGAGCTGTGCCCCTGCTTGCCACAGGAGCTGCGCGGGAGGAGAAGAATGTGGGCCAAAAGGTAAGAGGAGCTCCTTTGGGTTCTGGGCTTGAAGCAAAGCTGAGAAGCCATGCCCGGGAGGAGGTGTGGGTAGCTACAGGCCACCTTGCTATCTCCCCAAGAGATGAGGTGTGTGGGCTAGGCACCGGGCAGGAGTGCTGGCCAGAAGCAAGCATCTCTGTGGAGGAAGGCAAAGGGCGGAGGAGGTTCAAGGGTAGCTACCGGGCATGGCCTTGCTCAGCAAGGGGAGGAAAAGCCTGAAGGGCACGAGAAGGGGACAGAGAAGGGCAGGCAGTAGGCGTGAAGCTGTGAGCAGAGTAGAGAGCAACTTGGCAGAGCAGCAAGCAGAGTAGGCAAGTGCTGAGGTTTGGCGTGAGTAGCAGCAAAAGCCCATAGCATCAAGAAGCAGGAAGTGAGGAGAAGGTAAGTGAAGGGCAGGCAAGGTAATGGGAGGCAGAGGCAAGGGGAAAGGGGAGGGTAAGGGAGAAAGAGGGGATGGGGAGGGGAGGGGATGGGTGAAGAGCAGAGCGGAGGGAAGGGCTGAGGGGAGGGCTGAAGGCAAACCAATGATGAAAAAAGAAAAGAAAAAATAAGCACAAAAAATATGAAATAAGAGAAAAAAGAAAAGAAAAATAAGAAAAAGAGAAAAAAGGAAAAGAAAAAAATGAACAAAAAAGACAAAAAAGAGAAAAGAAAAAAATGAACAAAAATAAGAAAAAAGAGAAAAGAAAAAAATGAACAAAAAAGAGAAAAAAGAGAAAAGAAAAAAATGGACAAAAAAGAGAAAAAAGAGAAAAGAAAAAAAATGAACAAAAAAGAGAAAAAAGGAGAAAAGAAAAAAAATGAACAAAAAAGAGAAAAAAGAGAAAAGCTAAAAAAAGAAAAAAGATAAAGAAAAAAGAAAAAAGAGAAAATAGAAATAAAAAAGAGGACAGAAAAATATGAAAAAAAAGAAAAAAGAAAAAAAGAAAAGAAAAAAATAATAGATGAAAAAAGAAAAAAACGAAAGGAAAAACGGATAATGACAAGAGAAGAAAGGTAAAGAGAAAAGAAGAAAAAAGCCAAGTCAAAAAGTAAAGAATAACTCGAAGGAAGGAGTGGATGGCAAGAAATACAGGGAAAGCAATGCATAGCACAGCAAAGCAAAGCAAGGCAAAATAGCAGCCAAAGCCACGAGAATCAAGAAGTCAGTGAAGAGCAGGAAAGGTAAGTTTCCCTTAAAGCAAGGGGGAATGGTAGTGGATGGGGGCAAAAGAGAGGGGAGGGGAGGGGAGGGGAAGTGAAGGAGTGGGGGGAGAGGGGGAGGAGCAGTGGGGAAAGCGGTGGGGCTAGAGGGGGGTGAGGGGTGCAAGAGGGGGGAGGGAGGAAGGGTGGAGAGGGGGGAGAAGTGAGGGGGGTGAGTAAGTGGGGGCGTGGGTGGATGGGGGGGGAGAGGAGAGAGGGTAGGAAGGAAAAAATTGGAGGTAGGGTGAGGGAAGGGGGAGGGTTGAAGGGAAAATAATGAAACAGGGGAAAAAAGAGAATAACAAGTAAAAAGCAATGCATGTAAATACAGAGCAAGCAAGTAGGAAAGCTAGGCATAGCACAGCAAAAGAGAGCAAAGCAAAAGGAAGGCAAAGAATGACAAAAAGCAACCTTGCAGGAATGGAGGAATCTGGCCAGAGCTGTGCCCCTGCTTGCCACAGGAGCTGCGCGGGAGGAGAAGAATGTGGGCCAAAAGGTAAGAGGAGCTCCTTTGGGTTCTGGGCTTGAAGCAAAGCTGAGAAGCCATGCCCGGGAGGAGGTGTGGGTAGCTACAGGCCACCTTGCTATCTCCCCAAGAGATGAGGTGTGTGGGCTAGGCACCGGGCAGGAGTGCTGGCCAGAAGCAAGCATCTCTGTGGAGGAAGGCAAAGGGCGGAGGAGGTTCAAGGGTAGCTACCGGGCATGGCCTTGCTCAGCAAGGGGAGGAAAAGCCTGAAGGGCACGAGAAGGGGACAGAGAAGGGCAGGCAGTAGGCGTGAAGCTGTGAGCAGAGTAGAGAGCAACTTGGCAGAGCAGCAAGCAGAGTAGGCAAGTGCTGAGGTTTGGCGTGAGTAGCAGCAAAAGCCCATAGCATCAAGAAGCAGGAAGTGAGGAGAAGGTAAGTGAAGGGCAGGCAAGGTAATGGGAGGCAGAGGCAAGGGGAAAGGGGAGGGTAAGGGAGAAAGAGGGGATGGGGAGGGGAGGGGATGGGTGAAGAGCAGAGCGGAGGGAAGGGCTGAGGGGAGGGCTGAAGGCAAACCAATGATGAAAAAAGAAAAGAAAAAATAAGCACAAAAAATATGAAATAAGAGAAAAAAGAAAAGAAAAATAAGAAAAAGAGAAAAAAGGAAAAGAAAAAAATGAACAAAAAAGACAAAAAAGAGAAAAGAAAAAAATGAACAAAAATAAGAAAAAAGAGAAAAGAAAAAAATGAACAAAAAAGAGAAAAAAGAGAAAAGAAAAAAATGGACAAAAAAGAGAAAAAAGAGAAAAGAAAAAAAATGAACAAAAAAGAGAAAAAGGAGAAAAGAAAAAAAATGAACAAAAAAGAGAAAAAAGAGAAAAGCTAAAAAAAGAAAAAAGATAAAGAAAAAAGAAAAAAGGAGAAAATAGAAATAAAAAAGAGGCCAGAAAAATATGAAAAAAAAGAAAAAAGAAAAAAAGAAAAGAAAAAAATAATAGATGAAAAAAGAAAAAAACGAAAGGAAAAACGGATAATGACAAGAGAAGAAAGGTAAAGAGAAAAGAAGAAAAAAGCCAAGTCAAAAAGTAAAGAATAACTCGAAGGAAGGAGTGGATGGCAAGAAATACAGGGAAAGCAATGCATAGCACAGCAAAGCAAAGCAAGGCAAAATAGCAGCCAAAGCCACGAGAATCAAGAAGTCAGTGAAGAGCAGGAAAGGTAAGTTTCCCTTAAAGCAAGGGGGAATGGTAGTGGATGGGGGCAAAAGAGAGGGGAGGGGAGGGGAGGGGAGGGGAAGTGAAGGAGTGGGGGGAGAGGGGGAGGAGCAGTGGGGAAAGCGGTGGGGCTAGAGGGGGGTGAGGGGTGCAAGAGGGGGGAGGGAGGAAGGGTGGAGAGGGGGGAGAAGTGAGGGGGGTGAGTAAGTGGGGGCGTGGGTGGATGGGGGGGGAGAGGAGAGAGGGTAGGAAGGAAAAAATTGGAGGTAGGGTGAGGGAAGGGGGAGGGTTGAAGGGAAAATAATGAAACAGGGGAAAAAAGAGAATAACAAGTAAAAAGCAATGCATGTAAATACAGAGCAAGCAAGTAGGAAAGCTAGGCATAGCACAGCAAAAGAGAGCAAAGCAAAAGAAGGCAAAGAATGACAAAAAGCAACCTTGCAGGAATGGAGGAATCTGGCCAGAGCTGTGCCCCTGCTTGCCACAGGAGCTGCGCGGGAGGAGAAGAATGTGGGCCAAAAGGTAAGAGGAGCTCCTTTGGGTTCTGGGCTTGAAGCAAAGCTGAGAAGCCATGCCCGGGAGGAGGTGTGGGTAGCTACAGGCCACCTTGCTATCTCCCCAAGAGATGAGGTGTGTGGGCTAGGCACCGGGCAGGAGTGCTGGCCAGAAGCAAGCATCTCTGTGGAGGAAGGCAAAGGGCGGAGGAGGTTCAAGGGTAGCTACCGGGCATGGCCTTGCTCAGCAAGGGGAGGAAAAGCCTGAAGGGCACGAGAAGGGGACAGAGAAGGGCAGGCAGTAGGCGTGAAGCTGTGAGCAGAGTAGAGAGCAACTTGGCAGAGCAGCAAGCAGAGTAGGCAAGTGCTGAGGTTTGGCGTGAGTAGCAGCAAAAGCCCATAGCATCAAGAAGCAGGAAGTGAGGAGAAGGTAAGTGAAGGGCAGGCAAGGTAATGGGAGGCAGAGGCAAGGGGAAAGGGGAGGGTAAGGGAGAAAGAGGGGATGGGGAGGGGAGGGGATGGGTGAAGAGCAGAGCGGAGGGAAGGGCTGAGGGGAGGGCTGAAGGCAAACCAATGATGAAAAAAGAAAAGAAAAAATAAGCACAAAAAATATGAAATAAGAGAAAAAAGAAAAGAAAAATAAGAAAAAGAGAAAAAAGGAAAAGAAAAAAATGAACAAAAAAGACAAAAAAGAGAAAAGAAAAAAATGAACAAAAAAGAGAAAAAAGAGAAAAGAAAAAAATGAACAAAAAAGAGAAAAAAGAGAAAAGAAAAAAATGAACAAAAAAGAGAAAAAAGAGAAAAGAAAAAAAATGGACAAAAAAGAGAAAAAAGAGAAAAGAAAAAAAATGAACAAAAAAGAGAAAAAGGAGAAAAGAAAAAAAATGAACAAAAAAGAGAAAAAAGAGAAAAGCTAAAAAAAGAAAAAAGATAAAGAAAAAAGAAAAAAGAGAAAATAGAAATAAAAAAGAGGACAGAAAAATATGAAAAAAAAGAAAAAAGAAAAAAAGAAAAGAAAAAAATAATAGATGAAAAAAGAAAAAACGAAAGGAAAAACGGATAATGACAAGAGAAGAAAGGTAAAGAGAAAAGAAGAAAAAAGCCAAGTCAAAAAGTAAAGAATAACTCGAAGGAAGGAGTGGATGGCAAGAAATACAGGGAAAGCAATGCATAGCACAGCAAAGCAAAGCAAGGCAAAATAGCAGCCAAAGCCACGAGAATCAAGAAGTCAGTGAAGAGCAGGAAAGGTAAGTTTCCCTTAAAGCAAGGGGGAATGGTAGTGGATGGGGGCAAAAGAGAGGGGAGGGGAGGGGAGGGGAGGGGAAGTGAAGGAGTGGGGGGAGAGGGGGAGGAGCAGTGGGGAAAGCGGTGGGGCTAGAGGGGGGTGAGGGGTGCAAGAGGGGGGGAGGGAGGAAGGGTGGAGAGGGGGGAGAAGTGAGGGGGGTGAGTAAGTGGGGGCGTGGGTGGATGGGGGGGGAGAGGAGAGAGGGTAGGAAGGAAAAAATTGGAGGTAGGGTGAGGGAAGGGGGAGGGTTGAAGGGAAAATAATGAAACAGGGAAAAAAGAGAATAACAAGTAAAAAGCAATGCATGTAAATACAGAGCAAGCAAGTAGGAAAGCTAGGCATAGCACAGCAAAAGAGAGCAAAGCAAAAGGCGGCAAAGAATGACAAAAAGCAACCTTGCAGGAATGGAGGAATCTGGCCAGAGCTGTGCCCCTGCTTGCCACAGGAGCTGCGCGGGAGGAGAAGAATGTGGGCCAAAAGGTAAGAGGAGCTCCTTTGGGTTCTGGGCTTGAAGCAAAGCTGAGAAGCCATGCCCGGGAGGAGGTGTGGGTAGCTACAGGCCACCTTGCTATCTCCCCAAGAGATGAGGTGTGTGGGCTAGGCACCGGGCAGGAGTGCTGGCCAGAAGCAAGCATCTCTGTGGAGGAAGGCAAAGGGCGGAGGAGGTTCAGGCACTGGGAAGG